>NC_143436.1:75085000-76285000 GCF_987193195.1 Phasianus colchicus | reverse complement strand
TCCCAAAGGAGCGGTTCTTGTCTTCTCCTTGTGTCCATGCATTCTGCACTACGCTTCTCTCTCATTCTTAACCCTTGATTCCTAGGGACATTTCGTTTTTCTCTGTTTTTCCGATGCTACACTTCAGCATTCTGTGACGAACAGAGTGGAAGGGAAAAGCCCCTCTAATAAGGCAGCTAGAAGTTCCAGGAGCGACACACGTTGTGCTTTCAGAGAGGACGTTACAGAAAGTCGAGAGATGTGGATTCTTTCCTGCGGAGAAAAAACCCCCTGTTTTCAGGAAATGCAGTATTCTGAAATCGCACGTTCTCGGCATAGCAATTTCGCTATTTCGCTCTCGTGGGTGGACAGCGCCACTCTCTGTTAACCGCTTCGGAGAGTTTGCAGTTGCTGGCCGAGAAATCGCGGTTCTCCCCGAATGCCGCTGTGTGCCTTCAGCAGCGGTCTCGTCTCTCTCGCATGCCGAGAAAGAGCGACTTCAGCCGGATGCTTTTCTCGGACGAGCGGCTTCTTCTGCGCACATCCCAAAGGAGCGGTTCTTGTCTTCTCCTTGTGTCCATGCATTCTGCACTACGCTTCTCTCTCATTCTTAACCCTTGATTCCTAGGGACATTTCGTTTTTCTCTGTTTTTCCGATGCTACACTTCAGCATTCTGTGACGAACAGAGTGGAAGGGAAAAGCCCCTCTAATAAGGCAGCTAGAAGTTCCAGGAGAGACACACGTTGTGCTTTCAGAGAGGACGTTACAGAAAGTCGAGAGATGTGGATTCTTTCCTGCGGAGAAAAAACCCCCTGTTTTCAGGAAATGCAGTATTCTGAAATCGCACGTTCTCGGCATAGCAATTTCGCTATTTCGCTCTCGTGGGTGGACAGCGCCACTCTCTGTTAACCGCTTCGGAGAGTTTGCAGTTGCTGGCCGAGAAATCGCGGTTCTCCCCGAATGCCGCTGTGTGCCTTCAGCAGCGGTCTCGTCTCTCTCGCATGCCGAGAAAGAGCGACTTCAGCCGGATGCTTTTCTCGGACGAGCGGCTTCTTCTGCGCACATCCCAAAGGAGCGGTTCTTGTCTTCTCCTTGTGTCCATGCATTCTGCACTACGCTTCTCTCTCATTCTTAACCCTTGATTCCTAGGGACATTTCGTTTTTCTCTGTTTTTCCGATGCTACACTTCAGCATTCTGTGACGAACAGAGTGGAAGGGAAAAGCCCCTCTAATAAGGCAGCTAGAAGTTCCAGGAGCGACACACGTTGTGCTTTCAGAGAGGACGTTACAGAAAGTCGAGAGATGTGGATTCTTTCCTGCGGAGAAAAAACCCCCTGTTTTCAGGAAATGCAGTATTCTGAAATCGCACGTTCTCGGCATAGCAATTTCGCTATTTCGCTCTCGTGGGTGGACGGCGCCACTCTCTGTTAACCGCTTCGGAGAGTTTGCAGTTGCTGGCCGAGAAATCGCGGTTCTCCCCGAATGCCGCTGTGTGCCTTCAGCAGCGGTCTCGTCTCTCTCGCATGCCGAGAAAGAGCGACTTCAGCCGGATGCTTTTCTCGGACGAGCGGCTTCTTCTGCGCACATCGCAAAGGAGCGGTTCTTGTCTTCTCCTTGTGTCCATGCATTCTGCACTACGCTTCTCTCTCATTCTTAACCCTTGATTCCTAGGGACATTTCGTTTTTCTCTGTTTTTCCGATGCTACACTTCAGCATTCTGTGACGAACAGAGTGGAAGGGAAAAGCCCCTCTAATAAGGCAGCTAGAAGTTCCAGGAGAGACACACGTTGTGCTTTCAGAGAGGACGTTACAGAAAGTCGAGAGATGTGGATTCTTTCCTGCGGAGAAAAAAACCCCCTGTTTTCAGGAAATGCAGTATTCTGAAATCGCACGTTCTCGTCATAGCAATTTCGCTATTTCGCTCTCGTGGGTGGACAGCGCCACTCTCTGTTAACCGCTTCGGAGAGTTTGCAGTTGCTGGCCGAGAAATCGCGGTTCTCCCCGAATGCCGCTGTGTGCCTTCAGCAGCGGTCTCGTCTCTCTCGCATGCCGAGAAAGAGCGACTTCAGCCGGATGCTTTTCTCGGACGAGCGGCTTCTTCTGCGCACATCCCAAAGGAGCGGTTCTTGTCTTCTCCTTGTGTCCATGCATTCTGCACTACGCTTCTCTCTCATTCTTAACCCTTGATTCCTAGGGACATTTCGTTTTTCTCTGTTTTTCCGATGCTACACTTCAGCATTCTGTGACGAACAGAGTGGAAGGGAAAAGCCCCTCTAATAAGGCAGCTAGAAGTTCCAGGAGCGACACACGTTGTGCTTTCAGAGAGGACGTTACAGAAAGTCGAGAGATGTGGATTCTTTCCTGCGGAGAAAAAACCCCCTGTTTTCAGGAAATGCAGTATTCTGAAATCGCACGTTCTCGGCATAGCAATTTCGCTATTTCGCTCTCGTGGGTGGACGGCGCCACTCTCTGTTAACCGCTTCGGAGAGTTTGCAGTTGCTGGCCGAGAAATCGCGGTTCTCCCCGAATGCCGCTGTGTGCCTTCAGCAGCGGTCTCGTCTCTCTCGCATGCCGAGAAAGAGCGACTTCAGCCGGATGCTTTTCTCGGACGAGCGGCTTCTTCTGCGCACATCCCAAAGGAGCGGTTCTTGTCTTCTCCTTGTGTCCATGCATTCTGCACTACGCTTCTCTCTCATTCTTAACCCTTGATTCCTAGGGACATTTCGTTTTTCTCTGTTTTTCCGATGCTACACTTCAGCATTCTGTGACGAACAGAGTGGAAGGGAAAAGCCCCTCTAATAAGGCAGCTAGAAGTTCCAGGAGCGACACACGTTGTGCTTTCAGAGAGGACGTTACAGAAAGTCGAGAGATGTGGATTCTTTCCTGCGGAGAAAAAACCCCCTGTTTTCAGGAAATGCAGTATTCTGAAATCGCACGTTCTCGGCATAGCAATTTCGCTATTTCGCTCTCGTGGGTGGACGGCGCCACTCTCTGTTAACCGCTTCGGAGAGTTTGCAGTTGCTGGCCGAGAAATCGCGGTTCTCCCCGAATGCCGCTGTGTGCCTTCAGCAGCGGTCTCGTCTCTCTCGCATGCCGAGAAAGAGCGACTTCAGCCGGATGCTTTTCTCGGACGAGCGGCTTCTTCTGCGCACATCCCAAAGGAGCGGTTCTTGTCTTCTCCTTGTGTCCATGCATTCTGCACTACGCTTCTCTCTCATTCTTAACCCTTGATTCCTAGGGACATTTCGTTTTTCTCTGTTTTTCCGATGCTACACTTCAGCATTCTGTGACGAACAGAGTGGAAGGGAAAAGCCCCTCTAATAAGGCAGCTAGAAGTTCCAGGAGCGACACACGTTGTGCTTTCAGAGAGGACGTTACAGAAAGTCGAGAGATGTGGATTCTTTCCTGCGGAGAAAAAACCCCCTGTTTTCAGGAAATGCAGTATTCTGAAATCGCACGTTCTCGGCATAGCAATTTCGCTATTTCGCTCTCGTGGGTGGACGGCGCCACTCTCTGTTAACCGCTTCGGAGAGTTTGCAGTTGCTGGCCGAGAAATCGCGGTTCTCCCCGAATGCCGCTGTGTGCCTTCAGCAGCGGTCTCGTCTCTCTCGCATGCCGAGAAAGAGCGACTTCAGCCGGATGCTTTTCTCGGACGAGCGGCTTCTTCTGCGCACATCGCAAAGGAGCGGTTCTTGTCTTCTCCTTGTGTCCATGCATTCTGCACTACGCTTCTCTCTCATTCTTAACCCTTGATTCCTAGGGACATTTCGTTTTTCTCTGTTTTTCCGATGCTACACTTCAGCATTCTGTGACGAACAGAGTGGAAGGGAAAAGCCCCTCTAATAAGGCAGCTAGAAGTTCCAGGAGAGACACACGTTGTGCTTTCAGAGAGGACGTTACAGAAAGTCGAGAGATGTGGATTCTTTCCTGCGGAGAAAAAACCCCCTGTTTTCAGGAAATGCAGTATTCTGAAATCGCACGTTATCGGCATAGCAATTTCGCTATTTCGCTCTCGTGGGTGGACGGCGCCACTCTCTGTTAACCGCTTCGGAGAGTTTGCAGTTGCTGGTCGAGAAATCGCTTTTCTCCCCGAATGCCGCTGTGTGCCTTCAGCAGCGGTCTCGTCTCTCTCGCATGCCGAGAAAGAGCGACTTCAGCCGGATGCTTTTCTCGGACGAGCGGCTTCTTCTGCGCACATCGCAAAGGAGCGGTTCTGACTTCTCCTTTTGTCCATGCATTCTGCACTACGCTTCTCTCTCATTCTTAACCCTTGATTCCTAGGGACATTTCGTTTTTCTCTGTTTTTCCGATGCTACACTTCAGCATTCTGTGACGAACAGAGTGGAAGGGAAAAGCCCCTCTAATAAGGCAGCTAGAAGTTCCAGGAGCGACACACGTTGTGCTTTCAGAGAGGACGTTACAGAAAGTCGAGAGATGTGGATTCTTTCCTGCGGAGAAAAAACCCCCTGTTTTCAGGAAATGCAGTATTCTGAAATCGCACGTTCTCGGCATAGCAATCTTCTTCAGGCAACGTTTGAATTCTGCATACTGCGTTGCCTGAAACGAGAAATTGCTATGCCGAGAACGTGCGATTTCAGAATACTGCATTTCCTGAAAACAGGGGGTTTTTTCTCCGCAGGAAAGAATCCACATCTCTCGACTTTCTGTAACGTCCTCTCTGAAAGCACAACGTGTGTCGCTCCTGGAACTTCTAGCTGCCTTATTAGAGGGGCTTTTCCCTTCCACTCTGTTCGTCACAGAATGCTGAAGTGTAGCATCGGAAAAACAGAGAAAAACGAAATGTCCCTAGGAATCAAGGGTTAAGAATGAGAGAGAAGCGTAGTGCAGAATGCATGGACAAAAGGAGAAGACAAGAACCGCTCCTTTGCGATGTGCGCAGAAGAAGCCGCTCGTCCGAGAAAAGCATCCGGCTGAAGTCGCTCTTTCTCGGCATGCGAGAGAGACGAGACCGCTGCTGAAGGCACACAGCGGCATTCGGGGAGAACCGCGATTTCTCGGCCAGCAACTGCAAACTCTCCGAAGCGGTTAACAGAGAGTGGCGCCGTCCACCCACGAGAGCGAAATAGCGAAATTGCTATGCCGAGAACGTGCGATTTCAGAATACTGCATTTCCTGAAAACAGGGGGTTTTTTCTCCGCAGGAAAGAATCCACATCTCTCGACTTTCTGTAACGTCCTCTCTGAAAGCACAACGTGTGTCGCTCCTGGAACTTCTAGCTGCCTTATTAGAGGGGCTTTTCCCTTCCACTCTGTTCGTCACAGAATGCTGAAGTGTAGCATCGGAAAAACAGAGAAAAACGAAATGTCCCTAGGAATCAAGGGTTAAGAATGAGAGAGAAGCGTAGTGCAGAATGCATGGACACAAGGAGAAGACAAGAACCGCTCCTTTGCGATGTGCGCAGAAGAAGCCGCTCGTCCGAGAAAAGCATCCGGCTGAAGTCGCTCTTTCTCGGCATGCGAGAGAGACGAGACCGCTGCTGAAGGCACACAGCGGCATTCGGGGAGAACCGCGATTTCTCGGCCAGCAACTGCAAACTCTCCGAAGCGGTTAACAGAGAGTGGCGCCGTCCACCCACGAGAGCGAAATAGCGATATTGCTATGCCGAGAACGTGCGATTTCAGAATACTGCATTTCCTGAAAACAGGGGGTTTTTTCTCCGCAGGAAAGAATCCACATCTCTCGACTTTCTGTAACGTCCTCTCTGAAAGCACAACGTGTGTCTCTCCTGGAACTTCTAGCTGCCTTATTAGAGGGGCTTTTCCCTTCCACTCTGTTCGTCACAGAATGCTGAAGTGTAGCATCGGAAAAACAGAGAAAAACGAAATGTCCCTAGGAATCAAGGGTTAAGAATGAGAGAGAAGCGTAGTGCAGAATGCATGGACACAAGGAGAAGACAAGAACCGCTCCTTTGGGATGTGCGCAGAAGAAGCCGCTCGTCCGAGAAAAGCATCCGGCTGAAGTCGCTCTTTCTCGGCATGCGAGAGAGACGAGACCGCTGCTGAAGGCACACAGCGGCATTCGGGGAGAACCGCGATTTCTCGGCCAGCAACTGCAAACTCTCCGAAGCGGTTAACAGAGAGTGGCGCCGTCCACCCACGAGAGCGAAATAGCGAAATTGCTATGCCGAGAACGTGCGATTTCAGAATACTGCATTTCCTGAAAACAGGGGGTTTTTTCTCCGCAGGAAAGAATCCACATCTCTCGACTTTCTGTAACGTCCTCTCTGAAAGCACAACGTGTGTCGCTCCTGGAACTTCTAGCTGCCTTATTAGAGGGGCTTTTCCCTTCCACTCTGTTCGTCACAGAATGCTGAAGTGTAGCATCGGAAAAACAGAGAAAAACGAAATGTCCCTAGGAATCAAGGGTTAAGAATGAGAGAGAAGCGTAGTGCAGAATGCATGGACACAAGGAGAATACAAGAACCGCTCCTTTGGGATGTGCGCAGAAGAAGCCGCTCGTCCGAGAAAAGCATCCGGCTGAAGTCGCTCTTTCTCGGCATGCGAGAGAGACGAGACCGCTGCTGAAGGCACACAGCGGCATTCGGGGAGAACCGCGATTTAACGGCCAGCAACTGCAAACTCTCCGAAGCGGTTAACAGAGAGTGGCGCTGTCCACCCACGAGAGCGAAATAGCGAAATTGCTATGCCGAGAACGTGCGATTTCAGAATACTGCATTTCCTGAAAACAGGGGGTTTTTTCTCCGCAGGAAAGAATCCACATCTCTCGACTTTCTGTAACGTCCTCTCTGAAAGCACAACGTGTGTCTCTCCTGGAACTTCTAGCTGCCTTATTAGAGGGGCTTTTCCCTTCCACTCTGTTCGTCACAGAATGCTGAAGTGTAGCATCGGAAAAACAGAGAAAAACGAAATGTCCCTAGGAATCAAGGGTTAAGAATGAGAGAGAAGCGTAGTGCAGAATGCATGGACACAAGGAGAAGACAAGAACCGCTCCTTTGGGATGTGCGCAGAAGAAGCCGCTCGTCCGAGAAAAGCATCCGGCTGAAGTCGCTCTTTCTCGGCATGCGAGAGAGACGAGACCGCTGCTGAAGGCACACAGCGGCATTCGGGGAGAACCGCGATTTCTCGGCCAGCAACTGCAAACTCTCCGAAGCGGTTAACAGAGAGTGGCGCCGTCCACCCACGAGAGCGAAATAGCGAAATTGCTATGCCGAGAACGTGCGATTTCAGAATACTGCATTTCCTGAAAACAGGGGGTTTTTTCTCCGCAGGAAAGAATCCACATCTCTCGACTTTCTGTAACGTCCTCTCTGAAAGCACAACGTGTGTCTCTCCTGGAACTTCTAGCTGCCTTATTAGAGGGGCTTTTCCCTTCCACTCTGTTCGTCACAGAATGCTGAAGTGTAGCATCGGAAAAACAGAGAAAAACGAAATGTCCCTAGGAATCAAGGGTTAAGAATGAGAGAGAAGCGTAGTGCAGAATGCATGGACACAAGGAGAAGACAAGAACCGCTCCTTTGCGATGTGCGCAGAAGAAGCCGCTCGTCCGAGAAAAGCATCCGGCTGAAGTCGCTCTTTCTCGGCATGCGAGAGAGACGAGACCGCTGCTGAAGGCACACAGCGGCATTCGGGGAGAACCGCGATTTCTCGGCCAGCAACTGCAAACTCTCCGAAGCGGTTAACAGAGAGTGGCGCCGTCCACCCACGAGAGCGAAATAGCGAAATTGCTATGCCGAGAACGTGCGATTTCAGAATACTGCATTTCCTGAAAACAGGGGGTTTTTTCTCCGCAGGAAAGAATCCACATCTCTCGACTTTCTGTAACGTCCTCTCTGAAAGCACAACGTGTGTCGCTCCTGGAACTTCTAGCTGCCTTATTAGAGGGGCTTTTCCCTTCCACTCTGTTCGTCACAGAATGCTGAAGTGTAGCATCGGAAAAACAGAGAAAAACGAAATGTCCCTAGGAATCAAGGGTTAAGAATGAGAGAGAAGCGTAGTGCAGAATGCATGGACACAAGGAGAAGACAAGAACCGCTCCTTTGGGATGTGCGCAGAAGAAGCCGCTCGTCCGAGAAAAGCATCCGGCTGAAGTCGCTCTTTCTCGGCATGCGAGAGAGACGAGACCGCTGCTGAAGGCACACAGCGGCATTCGGGGAGAACCGCGATTTCTCGGCCAGCAACTGCAAACTCTCCGAAGCGGTTAACAGAGAGTGGCGCCGTCCACCCACGAGAGCGAAATAGCGAAATTGCTATGACGAGAACGTGCGATTTCAGAATACTGCATTTCCTGAAAACAGGGGGTTTTTTCTCCGCAGGAAAGAATCCACATCTCTCGACTTTCTGTAACGTCCTCTCTGAAAGCACAACGTGTGTCTCTCCTGGAACTTCTAGCTGCCTTATTAGAGGGGCTTTTCCCTTCCACTCTGTTCGTCACAGAATGCTGAAGTGTAGCATCGGAAAAACAGAGAAAAACGAAATGTCCCTAGGAATCAAGGGTTAAGAATGAGAGAGAAGCGTAGTGCAGAATGCATGGACACAAGGAGAAGACAAGAACCGCTCCTTTGCGATGTGCGCAGAAGAAGCCGCTCGTCCGAGAAAAGCATCCGGCTGAAGTCGCTCTTTCTCGGCATGCGAGAGAGACGAGACCGCTGCTGAAGGCACACAGCGGCATTCGGGGAGAACCGCGATTTCTCGGCCAGCAACTGCAAACTCTCCGAAGCGGTTAACAGAGAGTGGCGCCGTCCACCCACGAGAGCGAAATAGCGAAATTGCTATGCCGAGAACGTGCGATTTCAGAATACTGCATTTCCTGAAAACAGGGGGTTTTTTCTCCGCAGGAAAGAATCCACATCTCTCGACTTTCTGTAACGTCCTCTCTGAAAGCACAACGTGTGTCGCTCCTGGAACTTCTAGCTGCCTTATTAGAGGGGCTTTTCCCTTCCACTCTGTTCGTCACAGAATGCTGAAGTGTAGCATCGGAAAAACAGAGAAAAACGAAATGTCCCTAGGAATCAAGGGTTAAGAATGAGAGAGAAGCGTAGTGCAGAATGCATGGACACAAGGAGAAGACAAGAACCGCTCCTTTGGGATGTGCGCAGAAGAAGCCGCTCGTCCGAGAAAAGCATCCGGCTGAAGTCGCTCTTTCTCGGCATGCGAGAGAGACGAGACCGCTGCTGAAGGCACACAGCGGCATTCGGGGAGAACCGCGATTTCTCGGCCAGCAACTGCAAACTCTCCGAAGCGGTTAACAGAGAGTGGCGCCGTCCACCCACGAGAGCGAAATAGCGAAATTGCTATGCCGAGAACGTGCGATTTCAGAATACTGCATTTCCTGAAAACAGGGGGTTTTTTCTCCGCAGGAAAGAATCCACATCTCTCGACTTTCTGTAACGTCCTCTCTGAAAGCACAACGTGTGTCGCTCCTGGAACTTCTAGCTGCCTTATTAGAGGGGCTTTTCCCTTCCACTCTGTTCGTCACAGAATGCTGAAGTGTAGCATCGGAAAAACAGAGAAAAACGAAATGTCCCTAGGAATCAAGGGTTAAGAATGAGAGAGAAGCGTAGTGCAGAATGCATGGACACAAGGAGAAGACAAGAACCGCTCCTTTGGGATGTGCGCAGAAGAAGCCGCTCGTCCGAGAAAAGCATCCGGCTGAAGTCGCTCTTTCTCGGCATGCGAGAGAGACGAGACCGCTGCTGAAGGCACACAGCGGCATTCGGGGAGAACCGCGATTTCTCGGCCAGCAACTGCAAACTCTCCGAAGCGGTTAACAGAGAGTGGCGCCGTCCACCCACGAGAGCGAAATAGCGAAATTGCTATGCCGAGAACGTGCGATTTCAGAATACTGCATTTCCTGAAAACAGGGGGTTTTTTCTCCGCAGGAAAGAATCCACATCTCTCGACTTTCTGTAACGTCCTCTCTGAAAGCACAACGTGTGTCGCTCCTGGAACTTCTAGCTGCCTTATTAGAGGGGCTTTTCCCTTCCACTCTGTTCGTCACAGAATGCTGAAGTGTAGCATCGGAAAAACAGAGAAAAACGAAATGTCCCTAGGAATCAAGGGTTAAGAATGAGAGAGAAGCGTAGTGCAGAATGCATGGACACAAGGAGAAGACAAGAACCGCTCCTTTGGGATGTGCGCAGAAGAAGCCGCTCGTCCGAGAAAAGCATCCGGCTGAAGTCGCTCTTTCTCGGCATGCGAGAGAGACGAGACCGCTGCTGAAGGCACACAGCGGCATTCGGGGAGAACCGCGATTTCTCGGCCAGCAACTGCAAACTCTCCGAAGCGGTTAACAGAGAGTGGCGCTGTCCACCCACGAGAGCGAAATAGCGAAATTGCTATGACGAGAACGTGCGATTTCAGAATACTGCATTTCCTGAAAACAGGGGGTTTTTTTCTCCGCAGGAAAGAATCCACATCTCTCGACTTTCTGTAACGTCCTCTCTGAAAGCACAACGTGTGTCTCTCCTGGAACTTCTAGCTGCCTTATTAGAGGGGCTTTTCCCTTCCACTCTGTTCGTCACAGAATGCTGAAGTGTAGCATCGGAAAAACAGAGAAAAACGAAATGTCCCTAGGAATCAAGGGTTAAGAATGAGAGAGAAGCGTAGTGCAGAATGCATGGACACAAGGAGAAGACAAGAACCGCTCCTTTGCGATGTGCGCAGAAGAAGCCGCTCGTCCGAGAAAAGCATCCGGCTGAAGTCGCTCTTTCTCGGCATGCGAGAGAGACGAGACCGCTGCTGAAGGCACACAGCGGCATTCGGGGAGAACCGCGATTTCTCGGCCAGCAACTGCAAACTCTCCGAAGCGGTTAACAGAGAGTGGCGCCGTCCACCCACGAGAGCGAAATAGCGAAATTGCTATGCCGAGAACGTGCGATTTCAGAATACTGCATTTCCTGAAAACAGGGGGTTTTTTCTCCGCAGGAAAGAATCCACATCTCTCGACTTTCTGTAACGTCCTCTCTGAAAGCACAACGTGTGTCGCTCCTGGAACTTCTAGCTGCCTTATTAGAGGGGCTTTTCCCTTCCACTCTGTTCGTCACAGAATGCTGAAGTGTAGCATCGGAAAAACAGAGAAAAACGAAATGTCCCTAGGAATCAAGGGTTAAGAATGAGAGAGAAGCGTAGTGCAGAATGCATGGACACAAGGAGAAGACAAGAACCGCTCCTTTGGGATGTGCGCAGAAGAAGCCGCTCGTCCGAGAAAAGCATCCGGCTGAAGTCGCTCTTTCTCGGCATGCGAGAGAGACGAGACCGCTGCTGAAGGCACACAGCGGCATTCGGGGAGAACCGCGATTTCTCGGCCAGCAACTGCAAACTCTCCGAAGCGGTTAACAGAGAGTGGCGCTGTCCACCCACGAGAGCGAAATAGCGAAATTGCTATGCCGAGAACGTGCGATTTCAGAATACTGCATTTCCTGAAAACAGGGGGTTTTTTCTCCGCAGGAAAGAATCCACATCTCTCGACTTTCTGTAACGTCCTCTCTGAAAGCACAACGTGTGTCGCTCCTGGAACTTCTAGCTGCCTTATTAGAGGGGCTTTTCCCTTCCACTCTGTTCGTCACAGAATGCTGAAGTGTAGCATCGGAAAAACAGAGAAAAACGAAATGTCCCTAGGAATCAAGGGTTAAGAATGAGAGAGAAGCGTAGTGCAGAATGCATGGACACAAGGAGAAGACAAGAACCGCTCCTTTGGGATGTGCGCAGAAGAAGCCGCTCGTCCGAGAAAAGCATCCGGCTGAAGTCGCTCTTTCTCGGCATGCGAGAGAGACGAGACCGCTGCTGAAGGCACACAGCGGCATTCGGGGAGAACCGCGATTTCTCGGCCAGCAACTGCAAACTCTCCGAAGCGGTTAACAGAGAGTGGCGCTGTCCACCCACGAGAGCGAAATAGCGAAATTGCTATGCCGAGAACGTGCGATTTCAGAATACTGCATTTCCTGAAAACAGGGGGTTTTTTCTCCGCAGGAAAGAATCCACATCTCTCGACTTTCTGTAACGTCCTCTCTGAAAGCACAACGTGTGTCGCTCCTGGAACTTCTAGCTGCCTTATTAGAGGGGCTTTTCCCTTCCACTCTGTTCGTCACAGAATGCTGAAGTGTAGCATCGGAAAAACAGAGAAAAACGAAATGTCCCTAGGAATCAAGGGTTAAGAATGAGAGAGAAGCGTAGTGCAGAATGCATGGACACAAGGAGAAGACAAGAACCGCTCCTTTGGGATGTGCGCAGAAGAAGCCGCTCGTCCGAGAAAAGCATCCGGCTGAAGTCGCTCTTTCTCGGCATGCGAGAGAGACGAGACCGCTGCTGAAGGCACAAAGCGGCATTCGGGGAGAACCGCGATTTCTCGGCCAGCAACTGCAAACTCTCCGAAGCGGTTAACAGAGAGTGGCGCCGTCCACCCACGAGAGCGAAATAGCGAAATTGCTATGCCGAGAACGTGCGATTTCAGAATACTGCATTTCCTGAAAACAGGGGTTTTTTTCTCCGCAGGAAAGAATCCACATCTCTCGACTTTCTGTAACGTCCTCTCTGAAAGCACAACGTGTGTCTCTCCTGGAACTTCTAGCTGCCTTATTAGAGGGGCTTTTCCCTTCCACTCTGTTCGTCACAGAATGCTGAAGTGTAGCATCGGAAAAACAGAGAAAAACGAAATGTCCCTAGGAATCAAGGGTTAAGAATGAGAGAGAAGCGTAGTGCAGAATGCATGGACACAAGGAGAAGTCAGAACCACTCCTTTGGGATGTGCGCAGAAGAAGCCGCTCGTCCGAGAAAAGCATCCGGCTGAAGTCGCCCTTTCTCGGCATCCGACAAGACCGCTGTTGAAGTCTGAAAGTGGTATTCGGGGAGAAAAGAGATTTAACGGGCAGCAACTGCAAACTCTCCGTAGAGATAATGTCATTGGATTGGAGAAATGTGGTATTTCGGGGAGATAATGTCCTAATTTGGGGAGAAGATGCCGTTCTGTGAGGGGGAAGCATGCATTTCTGAGAGAAAATCTCCTATTTAGGGTGAAAGTGTCATCTTGCTAACGAACTTCATGGAGAAATTATGAGGTATTTTTATGAAACCTGGTATTCCCTTGAAAGAGTATATCTGTGATCAAATGCCATATTTCTGGGAGGGAACATCTGATGTGGGGGGGAGAAGGTGATGTATGTGTGAGAAAGCTGGTGTTTCTGGGAGAAAATGTCAGGTATTGGTGAGGAAACAGATGCTAGAGAGGGAAAAGGGAGAGAAGTGGTTTCTCCCCTTTGGGAGAGAAGTGGTATTTCTGGGAGAAAATGCCCCAAATCGGGGAGTAAGTGTCATCCTGAGGCGTGTCATGGAGTAGATTTGGGAGGAAATGGAGGTGTTTCACAGAGTAGCGGCACTTCTGGGAGAAAATGTCCTCAGTGGGAAAGACAATGTCCTCTTGAGGGAAGAAAACAGGTCTTTCTTACAGCAAATGTCATCCAATTGGGAGAAAATCTCCTCTCTTGGGGAGAAAAGTGGTCTTTCTGAGAGAAGGTGTCCTCTTCTTGGCTGCAAGTGTCCCATTTGGCATTGTCATGGAGGCTTTTTGGGGAGAAAGCGTGTGGCAGTTGTAAGAGAAGGGGTATTTCTGGGAGCAAATCTCCTCTTTTTGGAAGAGAAGGTGAAATTTCCAAGGGAAAAGTGGCATTTCTGGGAGGAAATGACATAGCTGGGGGAGAAAAGTGGGAACCGGTGGGAAAGAAGATCTTGTACTGGAGAGCAACGGTGGTCTTTTTGGTGTGCCAAGTGGTCTCTTGGGGAGACAACGTGGTAAATAGGGGAGACAATGTCCTCTGGAGGAGTGTCAAGTAGTATTTGGGAGAGCAAACGTCAGGTATTTCTCGGAAACCGGCTGTTTCTAAGAGATAGTAGCAGACTTGGTTGGAAAATGACAGGTGTTTGTGAGAAAGCTGGTATTTTGGGGAAAAAAGGCCGTTTTTTAAAGAATAAGCTGGCATTTCTGGGAGAATATGTCCCATCTTTGGGAGAAAACGGGTGTATGTGGGAGAAAATGTCGTGTATTTGGGAGAAAGCTGGTGTATGTGGGAGAAAAGGCCATTGTGATGGGAGTCAGTGTGATCTTGAGGAGTGGAAAGCAGTATTCTTGAGATGAAACGTGAGGTATTTCTAAGAGTCCTGGTATTTCTGGGAGAAAATGTCTTGTTTTGGAGAGCCAAAGTCCCATTTTGGGGGCAGAAGCTGGTATTTCTCTGACACTGCCATCTTGATGGGGGTAAGTGTGATCTTGAGGAGTGTAAAGCAGCATTTTGGTTAGAAAATGGGAGCTCTTCCTAAGAGCAGTGCTATTTCTGGGAGAAAAGGAGCTCTACTGGGCATAAAAATGGTGTATCTGTGATAAAATGCCACATTTCTGAAAGAAACTGTCCTCTTGCGGAGTGTAATGCTGTATGTTCCGGAGGAAATGGGAAATATTCAGCAGAGTCCTGGTATTTCTGGGAGAAGAGGTCTGATGTGGGGGGGGGAAGGTGATGTATCTGTGAGAAAGCTGGTGTTTCTGGGAGAAAATGCCAGGTATTGGTGAGGAAACAGATGCTAGAGAGGGAAAAGGCTGGTATTTTGGGGAAAAAAGGCCGTTTTTTAAAGAATAAGCTGGCATTTCTGGGAGAATATGTCCCATCTTTGGGAGAAAACGGGTGTATGTGGGAGAAAATGTCGTGTATTTGGGAGAAAGCTGGTGTATGTGGGAGAAAAGGCCATTGTGATGGGAGTCAGTGTGATCTTGAGGAGTGGAAAGCAGTATTCTTGAGATGAAACGTGAGGTATTTCTAAGAGTCCTGGTATTTCTGGGAGAAAATGTCTTGTTTTGGAGAGCCAAAGTCCCATTTTGGGGGCAGAAGCTGGTATTTCTCTGACACTGCCATCTTGATGGGGGTAAGTGTGATCTTGAGGAGTGTAAAGCAGCATTTTGGTTAGAAAATGGGAGCTCTTCCTAAGAGCAGTGCTATTTCTGGGAGAAAAGGAGCTCTACTGGGCATAAAAATGGCGTATCTGTGATAAAATGCCACATTTCTGAAAGAAACTGTCCTCTTGCGGAGTGTAATGCTGTATGTTCCGGAGGAAATGGGAAATATTCAGCAGAGTCCTGGTATTTCTGGGAGAAGAGGTCTGATGTGGGGGGGGGAAGGTGATGTATCTGTGAGAAAGCTGGTGTTTCTGGGAGAAAATGCCAGGTATTGGTGAGGAAACAGATGCTAGAGAGGGAAAAGGCTGGTATTTTGGGGAAAAAAGGCCGTTTTTTAAAGAATAAGCTGGCATTTCTGGGAGAATATGTCCCATCTTTGGGAGAAAACGGGTGTATGTGGGAGAAAATGTCGTGTATTTGGGAGAAAGCTGGTGTATGTGGGAGAAAAGGCCATTGTGATGGGAGTCAGTGTGATCTTGAGGAGTGGAAAGCAGTATTCTTGAGATGAAACGTGAGGTATTTCTAAGAGTCCTGGTATTTCTGGGAGAAAATGTCTTGTTTTGGAGAGCCAAAGTCCCATTTTGGGGGCAGAAGCTGGTATTTCTCTGACACTGCCATCTTGATGGGGGTAAGTGTGATCTTGAGGAGTGTAAAGCAGCATTTTGGTTAGAAAATGGGAGCTCTTCCTAAGAGCAGTGCTATTTCTGGGAGAAAAGGAGCTCTACTGGGCATAAAAATGGTGTATCTGTGATAAAATGCCACATTTCTGAAAGAAACTGTCCTCTTGCGGAGTGTAATGCTGTATGTTCTGGAGGAAATGGGAAATATTCAGCAGAGTCCTGGTATTTCTGGGAGAAGAGGTCTGATGTGGGGGGGGGAAGGTGATGTATCTGTGAGAAAGCTGGTGTTTCTGGGAGAAAATGCCAGGTATTGGTGAGGAAACAGATGCTAGAGAGGGAAAAGGCTGGTATTTTGGGGAAAAAAGGCCGTTTTTTAAAGAATAAGCTGGCATTTCTGGGAGAATATGTCCCATCTTTGGGAGAAAACGGGTGTATGTGGGAGAAAATGTCGTGTATTTGGGAGAAAGCTGGTGTATGTGGGAGAAAAGGCCATTGTGATGGGAGTCAGTGTGATCTTGAGGAGTGGAAAGCAGTATTCTTGAGATGAAACGTGAGGTATTTCTAAGAGTCCTGGTATTTCTGGGAGAAAATGTCTTGTTTTGGAGAGCCAAAGTCCCATTTTGGGGGCAGAAGCTGGTATTTCTGTGACACTGCCATCTTGATGGGGGTAAGTGTGATCTTGAGGAGTGTAAAGCAGCATTTTGGTTAGAAAATGGGAGCTCTTCCTAAGAGCAGTGCTATTTCTGGGAGAAAAGGAGCTCTACTGGGCATAAAAATGGCGTATCTGTGATAAAATGCCACATTTCTGAAAGAAACTGTCCTCTTGCGGAGTGTAATGCTGTATGTTCCGGAGGAAATGGGAAATATTCAGCAGAGTCCTGGTATTTCTGGGAGAAGAGGTCTGATGTGGGGGGGGGAAGGTGATGTATCTGTGAGAAAGCTGGTGTTTCTGGGAGAAAATGCCAGGTATTGGTGAGGAAACAGATGCTAGAGAGGGAAAAGGCTGGTATTTTGGGGAAAAAAGGCCGTTTTTTAAAGAATAAGCTGGCATTTCTGGGAGAATATGTCCCATCTTTGGGAGAAAACGGGTGTATGTGGGAGAAAATGTCGTGTATTTGGGAGAAAGCTGGTGTATGTGGGAGAAAAGGCCATTGTGATGGGAGTCAGTGTGATCTTGAGGAGTGGAAAGCAGTATTCTTGAGATGAAACGTGAGGTATTTCTAAGAGTCCTGGTATTTCTGGGAGAAAATGTCTTGTTTTGGAGAGCCAAAGTCCCATTTTGGGGGCAGAAGCTGGTATTTCTCTGACACTGCCATCTTGATGGGGGTAAGTGTGATCTTGAGGAGTGTAAAGCAGCATTTTGGTTAGAAAATGGGAGCTCTTCCTAAGAGCAGTGCTATTTCTGGGAGAAAAGGAGCTCTACTGGGCATAAAAATGGTGTATCTGTGATAAAATGCCACATTTCTGAAAGAAACTGTCCTCTTGCGGAGTGTAATGCTGTATGTTCCGGAGGAAATGGGAAATATTCAGCAGAGTCCTGGTATTTCTGGGAGAAGAGGTCTGATGTGGGGGGGGGAAGGTGATGTATCTGTGAGAAAGCTGGTGTTTCTGGGAGAAAATGCCAGGTATTGGTGAGGAAACAGATGCTAGAGAGGGAAAAGGCTGGTATTTTGGGGAAAAAAGGCCGTTTTTTAAAGAATAAGCTGGCATTTCTGGGAGAATATGTCCCATCTTTGGGAGAAAACGGGTGTATGTGGGAGAAAATGTCGTGTATTTGGGAGAAAGCTGGTGTATGTGGGAGAAAAGGCCATTGTGATGGGAGTCAGTGTGATCTTGAGGAGTGGAAAGCAGTATTCTTGAGATGAAACGTGAGGTATTTCTAAGAGTCCTGGTATTTCTGGGAGAAAATGTCTTGTTTTGGAGAGCCAAAGTCCCATTTTGGGGGCAGAAGCTGGTATTTCTCTGACACTGCCATCTTGATGGGGGTAAGTGTGATCTTGAGGAGTGTAAAGCAGCATTTTGGTTAGAAAATGGGAGCTCTTCCTAAGAGCAGTGCTATTTCTGGGAGAAAAGGAGCTCTACTGGGCATAAAAATGGTGTATCTGTGATAAAATGCCACATTTCTGAAAGAAACTGTCCTCTTGCGGAGTGTAATGCTGTATGTTCCGGAGGAAATGGGAAATATTCAGCAGAGTCCTGGTATTTCTGGGAGAAGAGGTCTGATGTGGGGGGGGGAAGGTGATGTATCTGTGAGAAAGCTGGTGTTTCTGGGAGAAAATGCCAGGTATTGGTGAGGAAACAGATGCTAGAGAGGGAAAAGGCTGGTATTTTGGGGAAAAAAGGCCGTTTTTTAAAGAATAAGCTGGCATTTCTG
The DNA here is from genome assembly GCF_987193195.1 of Phasianus colchicus. Classification (NCBI taxonomy): domain Eukaryota; kingdom Metazoa; phylum Chordata; class Aves; order Galliformes; family Phasianidae; genus Phasianus; species Phasianus colchicus. Next base: position 76,267,110 of record NC_143436.1, on the reverse strand, counting down.
GGAGAATATGTCCCATCTTTGGGAGAAAACGGGTGTACGTGGGAGAAAACGTCGTGTATTTGGGAGAAAGCTGGTGTATGTGGGAGAAAAGGCCATTGTGATGGGAGTCAGTGTGATCTTGAGGAGTGGAAAGCAGTATTCTTGAGATGAAACGTGAGGTATTTCTAAGAGTCCTGGTATTTCTGGGAGAAAATGTCTTGTTTTGGAGAGCCAAAGTCCCATTTTGGGGGCAGAAGCTGGTATTTCTGTGACACTGCCATCTTGATGGGGGTAAGTGTGATCTTGAGGAGTGTAAAGCAGCATTTTGGTTAGAAAATGGGAGCTCTTCCTAAGAGCAGTGCTATTTCTGGGAGAAAAGGAGCTCTACTGGGCATAAAAATGGTGTATCTGTGATAAAATGCCACATTTCTGAAAGAAACTGTCCTCTTGCGGAGTGTAATGCTGTATGTTCCGGAGGAAATGGGAAATATTCAGCAGAGTCCTGGTATTTCTGGGAGAAGAGGTCTGATGTGGGGGGGGGAAGGTGATGTATCTGTGAGAAAGCTGGTGTTTCTGGGAGAAAATGCCAGGTATTGGTGAGGAAACAGATGCTAGAGAGGGAAAAGGCCATCCCTTTGGAGAGAAGTGGTATTTCTGGGAGAAAATGCCCCAAATCGGGGAGTAAGTGTCATCCTGAGGCGTGTCATGGAGTAGATTTGGGAGGAAATGGAGGTGTTTCACAGAGTAGCGGCACTTCTGGGAGAAAATGTCCTCAGTGGGAAAGACAATGTCCTCTTGAGGGAAGAAAACAGGTCTTTCTTACAGCAAATGTCATCCAATTGGGAGAAAATCTCCTCTCTTGGGGAGAAAAGTGGTCTTTCTGAGAGAAGGTGTCCTCTTCTTGGCTGCAAGTGTCCCATTTGGCATTGTCATGGAGGCTTTTTGGGGAGAAAGCGTGTGGCAGTTGTAAGAGAAGGGGTATTTCTGGGAGCAAATCTCCTCTTTTTGGAAGAGAAGGTGAAATTTCCAAGGGAAAAGTGGCATTTCTGGGAGGAAATGACATAGCTGGGGGAGAAAAGTGGGAACCGGTGGGAAAGAAGATCTTGTACTGGAGAGCAACGGTGGTCTTTTTGGTGTGCCAAGTGGTCTCTTGGGGAGACAACGTGGTAAATAGGGGAGACAATGTCCTCTGGAGGAGTGTCAAGTAGTATTTGGGAGAGCAAACGTCAGGTATTTCTCGGAAACCGGCTGTTTCTGGGAGATAGTAGCAGACTTGGTTGGAAAATGACAGGTGTTTGTGAGAAAGCTGGTATTTTGGGAAAAAAAGGCCGTTTTTTAAAGAATAAGCTGGCATTTCTGGGAGAATATGTCCCATCTTTGGGAGAAAACGGGTGTATGTGGGAGAAAATGTCGTGTATTTGGGAGAAAGCTGGTGTATGTGGGAGAAAAGGCCATTGTGATGGGAGTCAGTGTGATCTTGAGGAGTGGAAAGCAGTATTCTTGAGATGAAACGTGAGGTATTTCTAAGAGTCCTGGTATTTCTGGGAGAAAATGTCTTGTTTTGGAGAGCCAAAGTCCCATTTTGGGGGCAGAAGCTGGTATTTCTGTGACACTGCCATCTTGATGGGGGTAAGTGTGATCTTGAGGAGTGTAAAGCAGCATTTTGGTTAGAAAATGGGAGCTCTTCCTAAGAGCAGTGCTATTTCTGGGAGAAAAGGAGCTCTACTGGGCATAAAAATGGTGTATCTGTGATAAAATGCCACATTTCTGAAAGAAACTGTCCTCTTGCGGAGTGTAATGCTGTATGTTCCGGAGGAAATGGGAAATATTCAGCAGAGTCCTGGTATTTCTGGGAGAAGAGGTCTGATGTGGGGGGGGGAAGGTGATGTATCTGTGAGAAAGCTGGTGTTTCTGGGAGAAAATGCCAGGTATTGGTGAGGAAACAGATGCTAGAGAGGGAAAAGGCTGGTATTTTGGGGAAAAAAGGCCGTTTTTTAAAGAATAAGCTGGCATTTCTGGGAGAATATGTCCCATCTTTGGGAGAAAACGGGTGTATGTGGGAGAAAATGTCGTGTATTTGGGAGAAAGCTGGTGTATGTGGGAGAAAAGGCCATTGTGATGGGAGTCAGTGTGATCTTGAGGAGTGGAAAGCAGTATTCTTGAGATGAAACGTGAGGTATTTCTAAGAGTCCTGGTATTTCTGGGAGAAAATGTCTTGTTTTGGAGAGCCAAAGTCCCATTTTGGGGGCAGAAGCTGGTATTTCTCTGACACTGCCATCTTGATGGGGGTAAGTGTGATCTTGAGGAGTGTAAAGCAGCATTTTGGTTAGAAAATGGGAGCTCTTCCTAAGAGCAGTGCTATTTCTGGGAGAAAAGGAGCTCTACTGGGCATAAAAATGGTGTATCTGTGATAAAATGCCACATTTCTGAAAGAAACTGTCCTCTTGCGGAGTGTAATGCTGTATGTTCCGGAGGAAATGGGAAATATTCAGCAGAGTCCTGGTATTTCTGGGAGAAGAGGTCTGATGTGGGGGGGGGAAGGTGATGTATCTGTGAGAAAGCTGGTGTTTCTGGGAGAAAATGCCAGGTATTGGTGAGGAAACAGATGCTAGAGAGGGAAAAGGCTGGTATTTTGGGGAAAAAAGGCCGTTTTTTAAAGAATAAGCTGGCATTTCTGGGAGAATATGTCCCATCTTTGGGAGAAAACGGGTGTATGTGGGAGAAAATGTCGTGTATTTGGGAGAAAGCTGGTGTATGTGGGAGAAAAGGCCATTGTGATGGGAGTCAGTGTGATCTTGAGGAGTGGAAAGCAGTATTCTTGAGATGAAACGTGAGGTATTTCTAAGAGTCCTGGTATTTCTGGGAGAAAATGTCTTGTTTTGGAGAGCCAAAGTCCCATTTTGGGGGCAGAAGCTGGTATTTCTCTGACACTGCCATCTTGATGGGGGTAAGTGTGATCTTGAGGAGTGTAAAGCAGCATTTTGGTTAGAAAATGGGAGCTCTTCCTAAGAGCAGTGCTATTTCTGGGAGAAAAGGAGCTCTACTGGGCATAAAAATGGTGTATCTGTGATAAAATGCCACATTTCTGAAAGAAACTGTCCTCTTGCGGAGTGTAATGCTGTATGTTCCGGAGGAAATGGGAAATATTCAGCAGAGTCCTGGTATTTCTGGGAGAAGAGGTCTGATGTGGGGGGGGGAAGGTGATGTATCTGTGAGAAAGCTGGTGTTTCTGGGAGAAAATGCCAGGTATTGGTGAGGAAACAGATGCTAGAGAGGGAAAAGGCTGGTATTTTGGGGAAAAAAGGCCGTTTTTTAAAGAATAAGCTGGCATTTCTGGGAGAATATGTCCCATCTTTGGGAGAAAACGGGTGTACGTGGGAGAAAACGTCGTGTATTTGGGAGAAAGCTGGTGTATGTGGGAGAAAAGGCCATTGTGATGGGAGTCAGTGTGATCTTGAGGAGTGGAAAGCAGTATTCTTGAGATGAAACGTGAGGTATTTCTAAGAGTCCTGGTATTTCTGGGAGAAAATGTCTTGTTTTGGAGAGCCAAAGTCCCATTTTGGGGGCAGAAGCTGGTATTTCTCTGACACTGCCATCTTGATGGGGGTAAGTGTGATCTTGAGGAGTGTAAAGCAGCATTTTGGTTAGAAAATGGGAGCTCTTCCTAAGAGCAGTGCTATTTCTGGGAGAAAAGGAGCTCTACTGGGCATAAAAATGGTGTATCTGTGATAAAATGCCACATTTCTGAAAGAAACTGTCCTCTTGCGGAGTGTAATGCTGTATGTTCCGGAGGAAATGGGAAATATTCAGCAGAGTCCTGGTATTTCTGGGAGAAGAGGTCTGATGTGGGGGGGGAAGGTGATGTATCTGTGAGAAAGCTGGTGTTTCTGGGAGAAAATGCCAGGTATTGGTGAGGAAACAGATGCTAGAGAGGGAAAAGGCCATCCCTTTGGAGAGAAGTGGTATTTCTGGGAGAAAATGCCCCAAATCGGGGAGTAAGTGTCATCCTGAGGCGTGTCATGGAGTAGATTTGGGAGGAAATGGAGGTGTTTCACAGAGTAGCGGCACTTCTGGGAGAAAATGTCCTCAGTGGGAAAGACAATGTCCTCTTGAGGGAAGAAAACAGGTCTTTCTTACAGCAAATGTCATCCAATTGGGAGAAAATCTCCTCTCTTGGGGAGAAAAGTGGTCTTTCTGAGAGAAGGTGTCCTCTTCTTGGCTGCAAGTGTCCCATTTGGCATTGTCATGGAGGCTTTTTGGGGAGAAAGCGTGTGGCAGTTGTAAGAGAAGGGGTATTTCTGGGAGCAAATCTCCTCTTTTTGGAAGAGAAGGTGAAATTTCCAAGGGAAAAGTGGCATTTCTGGGAGGAAATGACATAGCTGGGGGAGAAAAGTGGGAACCGGTGGGAAAGAAGATCTTGTACTGGAGAGCAACGGTGGTCTTTTTGGTGTGCCAAGTGGTCTCTTGGGGAGACAACGTGGTAAATAGGGGAGACAATGTCCTCTGGAGGAGTGTCAAGTAGTATTTGGGAGAGCAAACGTCAGGTATTTCTCGGAAACCGGCTGTTTCTGGGAGATAGTAGCAGACTTGGTTGGAAAATGACAGGTGTTTGTGAGAAAGCTGGTATTTTGGGAAAAAAAGGCCGTTTTTTAAAGAATAAGCTGGCATTTCTGGGAGAATATGTCCCATCTTTGGGAGAAAACGGGTGTATGTGGGAGAAAATGTCGTGTATTTGGGAGAAAGCTGGTGTATGTGGGAGAAAAGGCCATTGTGATGGGAGTCAGTGTGATCTTGAGGAGTGGAAAGCAGTATTCTTGAGATGAAACGTGAGGTATTTCTAAGAGTCCTGGTATTTCTGGGAGAAAATGTCTTGTTTTGGAGAGCCAAAGTCCCATTTTGGGGGCAGAAGCTGGTATTTCTGTGACACTGCCATCTTGATGGGGGTAAGTGTGATCTTGAGGAGTGTAAAGCAGCATTTTGGTTAGAAAATGGGAGCTCTTCCTAAGAGCAGTGCTATTTCTGGGAGAAAAGGAGCTCTACTGGGCATAAAAATGGTGTATCTGTGATAAAATGCCACATTTCTGAAAGAAACTGTCCTCTTGCGGAGTGTAATGCTGTATGTTCCGGAGGAAATGGGAAATATTCAGCAGAGTCCTGGTATTTCTGGGAGAAGAGGTCTGATGTGGGGGGGGAAGGTGATGTATCTGTGAGAAAGCTGGTGTTTCTGGGAGAAAATGCCAGGTATTGGTGAGGAAACAGATGCTACAGAGGGAAAAGGCCATCCCTTTGGAGAGAAGTGGTATTTCTGGGAGAAAATGCCCCAAATCGGGGAGTAAGTGTCATCCTGAGGCGTGTCATGGAGTAGATTTGGGAGGAAATGGAGGTGTTTCACAGAGTAGCGGCACTTCTGGGAGAAAATGTCCTCAGTGGGAAAGACAATGTCCTCTTGAGGGAAGAAAACAGGTCTTTCTTACAGCAAATGTCATCCACTTGGGAGAAAATCTCCTCTCTTGGGGAGAAAAGTGGTCTTTCTGAGAGAAGGTGTCCTCTTCTTGGCTGCAAGTGTCCCATTTGGCATTGTCATGGAGGCTTTTTGGGGAGAAAGCGTGTGGCAGTTGTAAGAGAAGGGGTATTTCTGGGAGCAAATCTCCTCTTTTTGGAAGAGAAGGTGAAATTTCCAAGGGAAAAGTGGCATTTCTGGGAGGAAATGACATAGCTGGGGGAGAAAAGTGGGAACCGGTGGGAAAGAAGATCTTGTACTGGAGAGCAACGGTGGTCTTTTTGGTGTGCCAAGTGGTCTCTTGGGGAGACAACGTGGTAAATAGGGGAGACAATGTCCTCTGGAGGAGTGTCAAGTAGTATTTGGGAGAGCAAACTTCAGGTATTTCTCGGAAACCGGCTGTTTCTGGGAGATAGTAGCAGACTTGGTTGGAAAATGACAGGTGTTTGTGAGAAAGCTGGTATTTTGGGAAAAAAAGGCCGTTTTTTAAAGAATAAGCTGGCATTTCTGGGAGAATATGTCCCATCTTTGGGAGAAAACGGGTGTATGTGGGAGAAAATGTCGTGTATTTGGGAGAAAGCTGGTGTATGTGGGAGAAAAGGCCATTGTGATGGGAGTCAGTGTGATCTTGAGGAGTGGAAAGCAGTATTCTTGAGATGAAACGTGAGGTATTTCTAAGAGTCCTGGTATTTCTGGGAGAAAATGTCTTGTTTTGGAGAGCCAAAGTCCCATTTTGGGGGCAGAAGCTGGTATTTCTGTGACACTGCCATCTTGATGGGGGTAAGTGTGATCTTGAGGAGTGTAAAGCAGCATTTTGGTTAGAAAATGGGAGCTCTTCCTAAGAGCAGTGCTATTTCTGGGAGAAAAGGAGCTCTACTGGGCATAAAAATGGTGTATCTGTGATAAAATGCCACATTTCTGAAAGAAACTGTCCTCTTGCGGAGTGTAATGCTGTATGTTCCGGAGGAAATGGGAAATATTCAGCAGAGTCCTGGTATTTCTGGGAGAAGAGGTCTGATGTGGGGGGGGGAAGGTGATGTATCTGTGAGAAAGCTGGTGTTTCTGGGAGAAAATGCCAGGTATTGGTGAGGAAACAGATGCTAGAGAGGGAAAAGGCTGGTATTTTGGGGAAAAAAGGCCGTTTTTTAAAGAATAAGCTGGCATTTCTGGGAGAATATGTCCCATCTTTGGGAGAAAACGGGTGTACGTGGGAGAAAATGTCGTGTATTTGGGAGAAAGCTGGTGTATGTGGGAGAAAAGGCCATTGTGATGGGAGTCAGTGTGATCTTGAGGAGTGGAAAGCAGTATTCTTGAGATGAAACGTGAGGTATTTCTAAGAGTCCTGGTATTTCTGGGAGAAAATGTCTTGTTTTGGAGAGCCAAAGTCCCATTTTGGGGGCAGAAGCTGGTATTTCTCTGACACTGCCATCTTGATGGGGGTAAGTGTGATCTTGAGGAGTGTAAAGCAGCATTTTGGTTAGAAAATGGGAGCTCTTCCTAAGAGCAGTGCTATTTCTGGGAGAAAAGGAGTTCTACTGGGCATAAAAATGGTGTATCTGTGATAAAATGCCACATTTCTGAAAGAAACTGTCCTCTTGCGGAGTGTAATGCTGTATGTTCCGGAGGAAATGGGAAATATTCAGCAGAGTCCTGGTATTTCTGGGAGAAGAGGTCTGATGTGGGGGGGGGAAGGTGATGTATCTGTGAGAAAGCTGGTGTTTCTGGGAGAAAATGCCAGGTATTGGTGAGGAAACAGATGCTAGAGAGGGAAAAGGCTGGTATTTTGGGGAAAAAAGGCCGTTTTTTAAAGAATAAGCTGGCATTTCTGGGAGAATATGTCCCATCTTTGGGAGAAAACGGGTGTATGTGGGAGAAAATGTCGTGTATTTGGGAGAAAGCTGGTGTATGTGGGAGAAAAGGCCATTGTGATGGGAGTCAGTGTGATCTTGAGGAGTGGAAAGCAGTATTCTTGAGATGAAACGTGAGGTATTTCTAAGAGTCCTGGTATTTCTGGGAGAAAATGTCTTGTTTTGGAGAGCCAAAGTCCCATTTTGGGGGCAGAAGCTGGTATTTCTGTGACACTGCCATCTTGATGGGGGTAAGTGTGATCTTGAGGAGTGTAAAGCAGCATTTTGGTTAGAAAATGGGAGCTCTTCCTAAGAGCAGTGCTATTTCTGGGAGAAAAGGAGCTCTACTGGGCATAAAAATGGTGTATCTGTGATAAAATGCCACATTTCTGAAAGAAACTGTCCTCTTGCGGAGTGTAATGCTGTATGTTCCGGAGGAAATGGGAAATATTCAGCAGAGTCCTGGTATTTCTGGGAGAAGAGGTCTGATGTGGGGGGGGGAAGGTGATGTATCTGTGAGAAAGCTGGTGTTTCTGGGAGAAAATGCCAGGTATTGGTGAGGAAACAGATGCTAGAGAGGGAAAAGGCTGGTATTTTGGGGAAAAAAGGCCGTTTTTTAAAGAATAAGCTGGCATTTCTGGGAGAATATGTCCCATCTTTGGGAGAAAACGGGTGTACGTGGGAGAAAATGTCGTGTATTTGGGAGAAAGCTGGTGTATGTGGGAGAAAAGGCCATTGTGATGGGAGTCAGTGTGATCTTGAGGAGTGGAAAGCAGTATTCTTGAGATGAAACGTGAGGTATTTCTAAGAGTCCTGGTATTTCTGGGAGAAAATGTCTTGTTTTGGAGAGCCAAAGTCCCATTTTGGGGGCAGAAGCTGGTATTTCTCTGACACTGCCATCTTGATGGGGGTAAGTGTGATCTTGAGGAGTGTAAAGCAGCATTTTGGTTAGAAAATGGGAGCTCTTCCTAAGAGCAGTGCTATTTCTGGGAGAAAAGGAGCTCTACTGGGCATAAAAATGGTGTATCTGTGATAAAATGCCACATTTCTGAAAGAAACTGTCCTCTTGCGGAGTGTAATGCTGTATGTTCCGGAGGAAATGGGAAATATTCAGCAGAGTCCTGGTATTTCTGGGAGAAGAGGTCTGATGTGGGGGGGGGAAGGTGATGTATCTGTGAGAAAGCTGGTGTTTCTGGGAGAAAATGCCAGGTATTGGTGAGGAAACAGATGCTAGAGAGGGAAAAGGCTGGTATTTTGGGGAAAAAAGGCCGTTTTTTAAAGAATAAGCTGGCATTTCTGGGAGAATATGTCCCATCTTTGGGAGAAAACGGGTGTACGTGGGAGAAAATGTCGTGTATTTGGGAGAAAGCTGGTGTATGTGGGAGAAAAGGCCATTGTGATGGGAGTCAGTGTGATCTTGAGGAGTGGAAAGCAGTATTCTTGAGATGAAACGTGAGGTATTTCTAAGAGTCCTGGTATTTCTGGGAGAAAATGTCTTGTTTTGGAGAGCCAAAGTCCCATTTTGGGGGCAGAAGCTGGTATTTCTCTGACACTGCCATCTTGATGGGGGTAAGTGTGATCTTGAGGAGTGTAAAGCAGCATTTTGGTTAGAAAATGGGAGCTCTTCCTAAGAGCAGTGCTATTTCTGGGAGAAAAGGAGCTCTACTGGGCATAAAAATGGTGTATCTGTGATAAAATGCCACATTTCTGAAAGAAACTGTCCTCTTGCGGAGTGTAATGCTGTATGTTCCGGAGGAAATGGGAAATATTCAGCAGAGTCCTGGTATTTCTGGGAGAAGAGGTCTGATGTGGGGGGGGGAAGGTGATGTATCTGTGAGAAAGCTGGTGTTTCTGGGAGAAAATGCCAGGTATTGGTGAGGAAACAGATGCTAGAGAGGGAAAAGGCTGGTATTTTGGGGAAAAAAGGCCGTTTTTTAAAGAATAAGCTGGCATTTCTGGGAGAATATGTCCCATCTTTGGGAGAAAATGGGTGTACGTGGGAGAAAATGTCGTGTATTTGGGAGAAAGCTGGTGTATGTGGGAGAAAAGGCCATTGTGATGGGAGTCAGTGTGATCTTGAGGAGTGGAAAGCAGTATTCTTGAGATGAAACGTGAGGTATTTCTAAGAGTCCTGGTATTTCTGGGAGAAAATGTCTTGTTTTGGAGAGCCAAAGTCCCATTTTGGGGGCAGAAGCTGGTATTTCTCTGACACTGCCATCTTGATGGGGGTAAGTGTGATCTTGAGGAGTGTAAAGCAGCATTTTGGTTAGAAAATGGGAGCTCTTCCTAAGAGCAGTGCTATTTCTGGGAGAAAAGGAGCTCTACTGGGCATAAAAATGGTGTATCTGTGATAAAATGCCACATTTCTGAAAGAAACTGTCCTCTTGCGGAGTGTAATGCTGTATGTTCCGGAGGAAATGGGAAATATTCAGCAGAGTCCTGGTATTTCTGGGAGAAGAGGTCTGATGTGGGGGGGGGAAGGTGATGTATCTGTGAGAAAGCTGGTGTTTCTGGGAGAAAATGCCAGGTATTGGTGAGGAAACAGATGCTAGAGAGGGAAAAGGCTGGTATTTTGGGGAAAAAAGGCCGTTTTTTAAAGAATAAGCTGGCATTTCTGGGAGAATATGTCCCATCTTTGGGAGAAAACGGGTGTACGTGGGAGAAAATGTCGTGTATTTGGGAGAAAGCTGGTGTATGTGGGAGAAAAGGCCATTGTGATGGGAGTCAGTGTGATCTTGAGGAGTGGAAAGCAGTATTCTTGAGATGAAACGTGAGGTATTTCTAAGAGTCCTGGTATTTCTGGGAGAAAATGTCTTGTTTTGGAGAGCCAAAGTCCCATTTTGGGGGCAGAAGCTGGTATTTCTCTGACACTGCCATCTTGATGGGGGTAAGTGTGATCTTGAGGAGTGTAAAGCAGCATTTTGGTTAGAAAATGGGAGCTCTTCCTAAGAGCAGTGCTATTTCTGGGAGAAAAGGAGCTCTACTGGGCATAAAAATGGTGTATCTGTGATAAAATGCCACATTTCTGAAAGAAACTGTCCTCTTGCGGAGTGTAATGCTGTATGTTCCGGAGGAAATGGGAAATATTCAGCAGAGTCCTGGTATTTCTGGGAGAAGAGGTCTGATGTGGGGGGGGGAAGGTGATGTATCTGTGAGAAAGCTGGTGTTTCTGGGAGAAAATGCCAGGTATTGGTGAGGAAACAGATGCTAGAGAGGGAAAAGGCTGGTATTTTGGGGAAAAAAGGCCGTTTTTTAAAGAATAAGCTGGCATTTCTGGGAGAATATGTCCCATCTTTGGGAGAAAACGGGTGTACGTGGGAGAAAATGTCGTGTATTTGGGAGAAAGCTGGTGTATGTGGGAGAAAAGGCCATTGTGATGGGAGTCAGTGTGATCTTGAGGAGTGGAAAGCAGTATTCTTGAGATGAAACGTGAGGTATTTCTAAGAGTCCTGGTATTTCTGGGAGAAAATGTCTTGTTTTGGAGAGCCAAAGTCCCATTTTGGGGGCAGAAGCTGGTATTTCTCTGACACTGCCATCTTGATGGGGGTAAGTGTGATCTTGAGGAGTGTAAAGCAGCATTTTGGTTAGAAAATGGGAGCTCTTCCTAAGAGCAGTGCTATTTCTGGGAGAAAAGGAGCTCTACTGGGCATAAAAATGGTGTATCTGTGATAAAATGCCACATTTCTGAAAGAAACTGTCCTCTTGCGGAGTGTAATGCTGTATGTTCCGGAGGAAATGGGAAATATTCAGCAGAGTCCTGGTATTTCTGGGAGAAGAGGTCTGATGTGGGGGGGGGAAGGTGATGTATCTGTGAGAAAGCTGGTGTTTCTGGGAGAAAATGCCAGGTATTGGTGAGGAAACAGATGCTAGAGAGGGAAAAGGCTGGTATTTTGGGGAAAAAAGGCCGTTTTTTAAAGAATAAGCTGGCATTTCTGGGAGAATATGTCCCATCTTTGGGAGAAAACGGGTGTACGTGGGAGAAAATGTCGTGTATTTGGGAGAAAGCTGGTGTATGTGGGAGAAAAGGCCATTGTGATGGGAGTCAGTGTGATCTTGAGGAGTGGAAAGCAGTATTCTTGAGATGAAACGTGAGGTATTTCTAAGAGTCCTGGTATTTCTGGGAGAAAATGTCTTGTTTTGGAGAGCCAAAGTCCCATTTTGGGGGCAGAAGCTGGTATTTCTCTGACACTGCCATCTTGATGGGGGTAAGTGTGATCTTGAGGAGTGTAAAGCAGCATTTTGGTTAGAAAATGGGAGCTCTTCCTAAGAGCAGTGCTATTTCTGGGAGAAAAGGAGCTCTACTGGGCATAAAAATGGTGTATCTGTGATAAAATGCCACATTTCTGAAAGAAACTGTCCTCTTGCGGAGTGTAATGCTGTATGTTCCGGAGGAAATGGGAAATATTCAGCAGAGTCCTGGTATTTCTGGGAGAAGAGGTCTGATGTGGGGGGGGGAAGGTGATGTATCTGTGAGAAAGCTGGTGTTTCTGGGAGAAAATGCCAGGTATTGGTGAGGAAACAGATGCTAGAGAGGGAAAAGGCTGGTATTTTGGGGAAAAAAGGCCGTTTTTTAAAGAATAAGCTGGCATTTCTGGGAGAATATGTCCCATCTTTGGGAGAAAACGGGTGTACGTGGGAGAAAATGTCGTGTATTTGGGAGAAAGCTGGTGTATGTGGGAGAAAAGGCCATTGTGATGGGAGTCAGTGTGATCTTGAGGAGTGGAAAGCAGTATTCTTGAGATGAAACGTGAGGTATTTCTAAGAGTCCTGGTATTTCTGGGAGAAAATGTCTTGTTTTGGAGAGCCAAAGTCCCATTTTGGGGGCAGAAGCTGGTATTTCTGTGACACTGCCATCTTGATGGGGGTAAGTGTGATCTTGAGGAGTGTAAAGCAGCATTTTGGTTAGAAAATGGGAGCTCTTCCTAAGAGCAGTGCTATTTCTGGGAGAAAAGGAGCTCTACTGGGCATAAAAATGGTGTATCTGTGATAAAATGCCACATTTCTGAAAGAAACTGTCCTCTTGCGGAGTGTAATGCTGTATGTTCCGGAGGAAATGGGAAATATTCAGCAGAGTCCTGGTATTTCTGGGAGAAGAGGTCTGATGTGGGGGGGGGAAGGTGATGTATCTGTGAGAAAGCTGGTGTTTCTGGGAGAAAATGCCAGGTATTGGTGAGGAAACAGATGCTAGAGAGGGAAAAGGCTGGTATTTTGGGGAAAAAAGGCCGTTTTTTAAAGAATAAGCTGGCATTTCTGGGAGAATATGTCCCATCTTTGGGAGAAAACGGGTGTACGTGGGAGAAAATGTCGTGTATTTGGGAGAAAGCTGGTGTATGTGGGAGAAAAGGCCATTGTGATGGGAGTCAGTGTGATCTTGAGGAGTGGAAAGCAGTATTCTTGAGATGAAACGTGAGGTATTTCTAAGAGTCCTGGTATTTCTGGGAGAAAATGTCTTGTTTTGGAGAGCCAAAGTCCCATTTTGGGGGCAGAAGCTGGTATTTCTCTGACACTGCCATCTTGATGGGGGTAAGTGTGATCTTGAGGAGTGTAAAGCAGCATTTTGGTTAGAAAATGGGAGCTCTTCCTAAGAGCAGTGCTATTTCTGGGAGAAAAGGAGCTCTACTGGGCATAAAAATGGTGTATCTGTGATAAAATGCCACATTTCTGAAAGAAACTGTCCTCTTGCGGAGTGTAATGCTGTATGTTCCGGAGGAAATGGGAAATATTCAGCAGAGTCCTGGTATTTCTGGGAGAAGAGGTCTGATGTGGGGGGGGGAAGGTGATGTATCTGTGAGAAAGCTGGTGTTTCTGGGAGAAAATGCCAGGTATTGGTGAGGAAACAGATGCTAGAGAGGGAAAAGGCTGGTATTTTGGGGAAAAAAGGCCGTTTTTTAAAGAATAAGCTGGCATTTCTGGGAGAATATGTCCCATCTTTGGGAGAAAACGGGTGTACGTGGGAGAAAATGTCGTGTATTTGGGAGAAAGCTGGTGTATGTGGGAGAAAAGGCCATTGTGATGGGAGTCAGTGTGATCTTGAGGAGTGGAAAGCAGTATTCTTGAGATGAAACGTGAGGTATTTCTAAGAGTCCTGGTATTTCTGGGAGAAAATGTCTTGTTTTGGAGAGCCAAAGTCCCATTTTGGGGGCAGAAGCTGGTATTTCTCTGACACTGCCATCTTGATGGGGGTAAGTGTGATCTTGAGGAGTGTAAAGCAGCATTTTGGTTAGAAAATGGGAGCTCTTCCTAAGAGCAGTGCTATTTCTGGGAGAAAAGGAGCTCTACTGGGCATAAAAATGGTGTATCTGTGATAAAATGCCACATTTCTGAAAGAAACTGTCCTCTTGCGGAGTGTAATGCTGTATGTTCCGGAGGAAATGGGAAATATTCAGCAGAGTCCTGGTATTTCTGGGAGAAGAGGTCTGATGTGGGGGGGGGAAGGTGATGTATCTGTGAGAAAGCTGGTGTTTCTGGGAGAAAATGCCAGGTATTGGTGAGGAAACAGATGCTAGAGAGGGAAAAGGCTGGTATTTTGGGGAAAAAAGGCCGTTTTTTAAAGAATAAGCTGGCATTTCTGGGAGAATATGTCCCATCTTTGGGAGAAAATGGGTGTACGTGGGAGAAAATGTCGTGTATTTGGGAGAAAGCTGGTGTATGTGGGAGAAAAGGCCATTGTGATGGGAGTCAGTGTGATCTTGAGGAGTGGAAAGCAGTATTCTTGAGATGAAACGTGAGGTATTTCTAAGAGTCCTGGTATTTCTGGGAGAAAATGTCTTGTTTTGGAGAGCCAAAGTCCCATTTTGGGGGCAGAAGCTGGTATTTCTGTGACACTGCCATCTTGATGGGGGTAAGTGTGATCTTGAGGAGTGTAAAGCAGCATTTTGGTTAGAAAATGGGAGCTCTTCCTAAGAGCAGTGCTATTTCTGGGAGAAAAGGAGCTCTACTGGGCATAAAAATGGTGTATCTGTGATAAAATGCCACATTTCTGAAAGAAACTGTCCTCTTGCGGAGTGTAATGCTGTATGTTCCGGAGGAAATGGGAAATATTCAGCAGAGTCCTGGTATTTCTGGGAGAAGAGGTCTGATGTGGGGGGGGGAAGGTGATGTATCTGTGAGAAAGCTGGTGTTTCTGGGAGAAAATGCCAGGTATTGGTGAGGAAACAGATGCTAGAGAGGGAAAAGGCTGGTATTTTGGGGAAAAAAGGCCGTTTTTTAAAGAATAAGCTGGCATTTCTGGGAGAATATGTCCCATCTTTGGGAGAAAACGGGTGTACGTGGGAGAAAATGTCGTGTATTTGGGAGAAAGCTGGTGTATGTGGGAGAAAAGGCCATTGTGATGGGAGTCAGTGTGATCTTGAGGAGTGGAAAGCAGTATTCTTGAGATGAAACGTGAGGTATTTCTAAGAGTCCTGGTATTTCTGGGAGAAAATGTCTTGTTTTGGAGAGCCAAAGTCCCATTTTGGGGGCAGAAGCTGGTATTTCTCTGACACTGCCATCTTGATGGGGGTAAGTGTGATCTTGAGGAGTGTAAAGCAGCATTTTGGTTAGAAAATGGGAGCTCTTCCTAAGAGCAGTGCTATTTCTGGGAGAAAAGGAGCTCTACTGGGCATAAAAATGGTGTATCTGTGATAAAATGCCACATTTCTGAAAGAAACTGTCCTCTTGCGGAGTGTAATGCTGTATGTTCCGGAGGAAATGGGAAATATTCAGCAGAGTCCTGGTATTTCTGGGAGAAGAGGTCTGATGTGGGGGGGGGAAGGTGATGTATCTGTGAGAAAGCTGGTGTTTCTGGGAGAAAATGCCAGGTATTGGTGAGGAAACAGATGCTAGAGAGGGAAAAGGCTGGTATTTTGGGGAAAAAAGGCCGTTTTTTAAAGAATAAGCTGGCATTTCTGGGAGAATATGTCCCATCTTTGGGAGAAAACGGGTGTACGTGGGAGAAAATGTCGTGTATTTGGGAGAAAGCTGGTGTATGTGGGAGAAAAGGCCATTGTGATGGGAGTCAGTGTGATCTTGAGGAGTGGAAAGCAGTATTCTTGAGATGAAACGTGAGGTATTTCTAAGAGTCCTGGTATTTCTGGGAGAAAATGTCTTGTTTTGGAGAGCCAAAGTCCCATTTTGGGGGCAGAAGCTGGTATTTCTCTGACACTGCCATCTTGATGGGGGTAAGTGTGATCTTGAGGAGTGTAAAGCAGCATTTTGGTTAGAAAATGGGAGCTCTTCCTAAGAGCAGTGCTATTTCTGGGAGAAAAGGAGCTCTACTGGGCATAAAAATGGTGTATCTGTGATAAAATGCCACATTTCTGAAAGAAACTGTCCTCTTGCGGAGTGTAATGCTGTATGTTCCGGAGGAAATGGGAAATATTCAGCAGAGTCCTGGTATTTCTGGGAGAAGAGGTCTGATGTGGGGGGGGGAAGGTGATGTATCTGTGAGAAAGCTGGTGTTTCTGGGAGAAAATGCCAGGTATTGGTGAGGAAACAGATGCTAGAGAGGGAAAAGGCTGGTATTTTGGGGAAAAAAGGCCGTTTTTTAAAGAATAAGCTGGCATTTCTGGGAGAATATGTCCCATCTTTGGGAGAAAATGGGTGTACGTGGGAGAAAATGTCGTGTATTTGGGAGAAAGCTGGTGTATGTGGGAGAAAAGGCCATTGTGATGGGAGTCAGTGTGATCTTGAGGAGTGGAAAGCAGTATTCTTGAGATGAAACGTGAGGTATTTCTAAGAGTCCTGGTATTTCTGGGAGAAAATGTCTTGTTTTGGAGAGCCAAAGTCCCATTTTGGGGGCAGAAGCTGGTATTTCTCTGACACTGCCATCTTGATGGGGGTAAGTGTGATCTTGAGGAGTGTAAAGCAGCATTTTGGTTAGAAAATGGGAGCTCTTCCTAAGAGCAGTGCTATTTCTGGGAGAAAAGGAGCTCTACTGGGCATAAAAATGGTGTATCTGTGATAAAATGCCACATTTCTGAAAGAAACTGTCCTCTTGCGGAGTGTAATGCTGTATGTTCCGGAGGAAATGGGAAATATTCAGCAGAGTCCTGGTATTTCTGGGAGAAGAGGTCTGATGTGGGGGGGGGAAGGTGATGTATCTGTGAGAAAGCTGGTGTTTCTGGGAGAAAATGCCAGGTATTGGTGAGGAAACAGATGCTAGAGAGGGAAAAGGCTGGTATTTTGGGGAAAAAAGGCCGTTTTTTAAAGAATAAGCTGGCATTTCTGGGAGAATATGTCCCATCTTTGGGAGAAAACGGGTGTACGTGGGAGAAAATGTCGTGTATTTGGGAGAAAGCTGGTGTATGTGGGAGAAAAGGCCATTGTGATGGGAGTCAGTGTGATCTTGAGGAGTGGAAAGCAGTATTCTTGAGATGAAACGTGAGGTATTTCTAAGAGTCCTGGTATTTCTGGGAGAAAATGTCTTGTTTTGGAGAGCCAAAGTCCCATTTTGGGGGCAGAAGCTGGTATTTCTCTGACACTGCCATCTTGATGGGGGTAAGTGTGATCTTGAGGAGTGTAAAGCAGCATTTTGGTTAGAAAATGGGAGCTCTTCCTAAGAGCAGTGCTATTTCTGGGAGAAAAGGAGCTCTACTGGGCATAAAAATGGTGTATCTGTGATAAAATGCCACATTTCTGAAAGAAACTGTCCTCTTGCGGAGTGTAATGCTGTATGTTCCGGAGGAAATGGGAAATATTCAGCAGAGTCCTGGTATTTCTGGGAGAAGAGGTCTGATGTGGGGGGGGGAAGGTGATGTATCTGTGAGAAAGCTGGTGTTTCTGGGAGAAAATGCCAGGTATTGGTGAGGAAACAGATGCTAGAGAGGGAAAAGGCTGGTATTTTGGGGAAAAAAGGCCGTTTTTTAAAGAATAAGCTGGCATTTCTGGGAGAATATGTCCCATCTTTGGGAGAAAACGGGTGTACGTGGGAGAAAATGTCGTGTATTTGGGAGAAAGCTGGTGTATGTGGGAGAAAAGGCCATTGTGATGGGAGTCAGTGTGATCTTGAGGAGTGGAAAGCAGTATTCTTGAGATGAAACGTGAGGTATTTCTAAGAGTCCTGGTATTTCTGGGAGAAAATGTCTTGTTTTGGAGAGCCAAAGTCCCATTTTGGGGGCAGAAGCTGGTATTTCTCTGACACTGCCATCTTGATGGGGGTAAGTGTGATCTTGAGGAGTGTAAAGCAGCATTTTGGTTAGAAAATGGGAGCTCTTCCTAAGAGCAGTGCTATTTCTGGGAGAAAAGGAGCTCTACTGGGCATAAAAATGGTGTATCTGTGATAAAATGCCACATTTCTGAAAGAAACTGTCCTCTTGCGGAGTGTAATGCTGTATGTTCCGGAGGAAATGGGAAATATTCAGCAGAGTCCTGGTATTTCTGGGAGAAGAGGTCTGATGTGGGGGGGGGAAGGTGATGTATCTGTGAGAAAGCTGGTGTTTCTGGGAGAAAATGCCAGGTATTGGTGAGGAAACAGATGCTAGAGAGGGAAAAGGCTGGTATTTTGGGGAAAAAAGGCCGTTTTTTAAAGAATAAGCTGGCATTTCTGGGAGAATATGTCCCATCTTTGGGAGAAAACGGGTGTACGTGGGAGAAAATGTCGTGTATTTGGGAGAAAGCTGGTGTATGTGGGAGAAAAGGCCATTGTGATGGGAGTCAGTGTGATCTTGAGGAGTGGAAAGCAGTATTCTTGAGATGAAACGTGAGGTATTTCTAAGAGTCCTGGTATTTCTGGGAGAAAATGTCTTGTTTTGGAGAGCCAAAGTCCCATTTTGGGGGCAGAAGCTGGTATTTCTGTGACACTGCCATCTTGATGGGGGTAAGTGTGATCTTGAGGAGTGTAAAGCAGCATTTTGGTTAGAAAATGGGAGCTCTTCCTAAGAGCAGTGCTATTTCTGGGAGAAAAGGAGCTCGACTGGGCATAAAAATGGTGTATCTGTGATAAAATGCCACATTTCTGAAAGAAACTGTCCTCTTGCGGAGTGTAATGCTGTATGTTCCGGAGGAAATGGGAAATATTCAGCAGAGTCCTGGTATTTCTGGGAGAAGAGGTCTGATGTGGGGGGGGGAAGGTGATGTATCTGTGAGAAAGCTGGTGTTTCTGGGAGAAAATGCCAGGTATTGGTGAGGAAACAGATGCTAGAGAGGGAAAAGGCTGGTATTTTGGGGAAAAAAGGCCGTTTTTTAAAGAATAAGCTGGCATTTCTGGGAGAATATGTCCCATCTTTGGGAGAAAACGGGTGTATGTGGGAGAAAATGTCGTGTATTTGGGAGAAAGCTGGTGTATGTGGGAGAAAAGGCCATTGTGATGGGAGTCAGTGTGATCTTGAGGAGTGGAAAGCAGTATTCTTGAGATGAAACGTGAGGTATTTCTAAGAGTCCTGGTATTTCTGGGAGAAAATGTCTTGTTTTGGAGAGCCAAAGTCCCATTTTGGGGGCAGAAGCTGGTATTTCTGTGACACTGCCATCTTGATGGGGGTAAGTGTGATCTTGAGGAGTGTAAAGCAGCATTTTGGTTAGAAAATGGGAGCTCTTCCTAAGAGCAGTGCTATTTCTGGGAGAAAAGGAGCTCTACTGGGCATAAAAATGGTGTATCTGTGATAAAATGCCACATTTCTGAAAGAAACTGTCCTCTTGCGGAGTGTAATGCTGTATGTTCCGGAGGAAATGGGAAATATTCAGCAGAGTCCTGGTATTTCTGGGAGAAGAGGTCTGATGTGGGGGGGGGAAGGTGATGTATCTGTGAGAAAGCTGGTGTTTCTGGGAGAAAATGCCAGGTATTGGTGAGGAAACAGATGCTAGAGAGGGAAAAGGCTGGTATTTTGGGGAAAAAAGGCCGTTTTTTAAAGAATAAGCTGGCATTTCTGGGAGAATATGTCCCATCTTTGGGAGAAAACGGGTGTACGTGGGAGAAAATGTCGTGTATTTGGGAGAAAGCTGGTGTATGTGGGAGAAAAGGCCATTGTGATGGGAGTCAGTGTGATCTTGAGGAGTGGAAAGCAGTATTCTTGAGATGAAACGTGAGGTATTTCTAAGAGTCCTGGTATTTCTGGGAGAAAATGTCTTGTTTTGGAGAGCCAAAGTCCCATTTTGGGGGCAGAAGCTGGTATTTCTCTGACACTGCCATCTTGATGGGGGTAAGTGTGATCTTGAGGAGTGTAAAGCAGCATTTTGGTTAGAAAATGGGAGCTCTTCCTAAGAGCAGTGCTATTTCTGGGAGAAAAGGAGCTCTACTGGGCATAAAAATGGTGTATCTGTGATAAAATGCCACATTTCTGAAAGAAACTGTCCTCTTGCGGAGTGTAATGCTGTATGTTCCGGAGGAAATGGGAAATATTCAGCAGAGTCCTGGTATTTCTGGGAGAAGAGGTCTGATGTGGGGGGGGGAAGGTGATGTATCTGTGAGAAAGCTGGTGTTTCTGGGAGAAAATGCCAGGTATTGGTGAGGAAACAGATGCTAGAGAGGGAAAAGGCTGGTATTTTGGGGAAAAAAGGCCGTTTTTTAAAGAATAAGCTGGCATTTCTGGGAGAATATGTCCCATCTTTGGGAGAAAACGGGTGTACGTGGGAGAAAATGTCGTGTATTTGGGAGAAAGCTGGTGTATGTGGGAGAAAAGGCCATTGTGATGGGAGTCAGTGTGATCTTGAGGAGTGGAAAGCAGTATTCTTGAGATGAAACGTGAGGTATTTCTAAGAGTCCTGGTATTTCTGGGAGAAAATGTCTTGTTTTGGAGAGCCAAAGTCCCATTTTGGGGGCAGAAGCTGGTATTTCTCTGACACTGCCATCTTGATGGGGGTAAGTGTGATCTTGAGGAGTGTAAAGCAGCATTTTGGTTAGAAAATGGGAGCTCTTCCTAAGAGCAGTGCTATTTCTGGGAGAAAAGGAGCTCTACTGGGCATAAAAATGGTGTATCTGTGATAAAATGCCACATTTCTGAAAGAAACTGTCCTCTTGCGGAGTGTAATGCTGTATGTTCCGGAGGAAATGGGAAATATTCAGCAGAGTCCTGGTATTTCTGGGAGAAGAGGTCTGATGTGGGGGGGGGAAGGTGATGTATCTGTGAGAAAGCTGGTGTTTCTGGGAGAAAATGCCAGGTATTGGTGAGGAAACAGATGCTAGAGAGGGAAAAGGCTGGTATTTTGGGGAAAAAAGGCCGTTTTTTAAAGAATAAGCTGGCATTTCTGGGAGAATATGTCCCATCTTTGGGAGAAAACGGGTGTACGTGGGAGAAAATGTCGTGTATTTGGGAGAAAGCTGGTGTATGTGGGAGAAAAGGCCATTGTGATGGGAGTCAGTGTGATCTTGAGGAGTGGAAAGCAGTATTCTTGAGATGAAACGTGAGGTATTTCTAAGAGTCCTGGTATTTCTGGGAGAAAATGTCTTGTTTTGGAGAGCCAAAGTCCCATTTTGGGGGCAGAAGCTGGTATTTCTGTGACACTGCCATCTTGATGGGGGTAAGTGTGATCTTGAGGAGTGTAAAGCAGCATTTTGGTTAGAAAATGGGAGCTCTTCCTAAGAGCAGTGCTATTTCTGGGAGAAAAGGAGCTCTACTGGGCATAAAAATGGTGTATCTGTGATAAAATGCCACATTTCTGAAAGAAACTGTCCTCTTGCGGAGTGTAATGCTGTATGTTCCGGAGGAAATGGGAAATATTCAGCAGAGTCCTGGTATTTCTGGGAGAAGAGGTCTGATGTGGGGGGGGGAAGGTGATGTATCTGTGAGAAAGCTGGTGTTTCTGGGAGAAAATGCCAGGTATTGGTGAGGAAAGAGATGCTAGAGAGGGAAAAGGCCATCCCTTTGGGAGAGAAGTGGTATTTCTGGGAGAAAATGCCCCAAATCGGGGAGTAAGTGTCATCCTGAGGCGTGTCATGGAGTAGATTTGGGTGGAAATGGAGGTGTTTCAAAGAGTAGCGACACTTCTGGGAGTAAATGTCCTCAGTGGGAAAGACAATGTCCTCTTGAGGGAAGAAAACAGGTCTTTCTTACAGCAAATGTCATCCAATTGGGAGAAAATCTCCTCTCTTGGAAAGAAAAGTGGTCTTTCTGAGAGAAGGTGTCCTCTTCTTGGCTGCAAGTGTCCCATTTGGCATTGTCATGGAGGCTTTTTGGGGAGAAAGCGTGTGGCAGTTGTAAGAGAAGGGGTATTTCTGGGAGCAAATCTCCTCTTTTTGGAAGAGAAGGTGAAATTTCCAAGGGAAAAGTGGCATTTCTGGGAGGAAATGACATAGCTGGGGGAGAAAAGTGGGAACCGGTGGGAAAGAAGATCTTGTACTGGAGAGCAACGGTGGTCTTTTTGGTGTGCCAAGTGGTCTCTTGGGGAGACAACGTGGTAAATAGGGGAGACAATGTCCTCTGGAGGAGTGTCAAGTAGTATTTGGGAGAGCAAACGTCAGGTATTTCTCGGAAACCGGCTGTTTCTGGGAGATAGTAGCAGACTTGGTTGGAAAATGACAGGTGTTTGTGAGAAAGCTGGTATTTTGGGGAAAAAAGGCCGTTTTTTAAAGAATAAGCTGGCATTTCTGGGAGAATATGTCCCATCTTTGGGAGAAAACGGGTGTATGTGGGAGAAAATGTCGTGTATTTGGGAGAAAGCTGGTGTATGTGGGAGAAAAGGCCATTGTGATGGGAGTCAGTGTGATCTTGAGGAGTGGAAAGCAGTATTCTTGAGATGAAACGTGAGGTATTTCTAAGAGTCCTGGTATTTCTGGGAGAAAATGTCTTGTTTTGGAGAGCCAAAGTCCCATTTTGGGGGCAGAAGCTGGTATTTCTGTGACACTGCCATCTTGATGGGGGTAAGTGTGATCTTGAGGAGTGTAAAGCAGCATTTTGGTTAGAAAATGGGAGCTCTTCCTAAGAGCAGTGCTATTTCTGGGAGAAAAGGAGCTCTACTGGGCATAAAAATGGCGTATCTGTGATAAAATGCCACATTTCTGAAAGAAACTGTCCTCTTGCGGAGTGTAATGCTGTATGTTCCGGAGGAAATGGGAAATATTCAGCAGAGTCCTGGTATTTCTGGGAGAAGAGGTCTGATGTGGGGGGGGGAAGGTGATGTATCTGTGAGAAAGCTGGTGTTTCTGGGAGAAAATGCCAGGTATTGGTGAGGAAACAGATGCTAGAGAGGGAAAAGGCTGGTATTTTGGGGAAAAAAGGCCGTTTTTTAAAGAATAAGCTGGCATTTCTGGGAGAATATGTCCCATCTTTGGGAGAAAACGGGTGTATGTGGGAGAAAACGTCGTGTATTTGGGAGAAAGCTGGTGTATGTGGGAGAAAAGGCCATTGTGATGGGAGTCAGTGTGATCTTGAGGAGTGGAAAGCAGTATTCTTGAGATGAAACGTGAGGTATTTCTAAGAGTCCTGGTATTTCTGGGAGAAAATGTCTTGTTTTGGAGAGCCAAAGTCCCATTTTGGGGGCAGAAGCTGGTATTTCTGTGACACTGCCATCTTGATGGGGGTAAGTGTGATCTTGAGGAGTGTAAAGCAGCATTTTGGTTAGAAAATGGGAGCTCTTCCTAAGAGCAGTGCTATTTCTGGGAGAAAAGGAGCTCTACTGGGCATAAAAATGGTGTATCTGTGATAAAATGCCACATTTCTGAAAGAAACTGTCCTCTTGCGGAGTGTAATGCTGTATGTTCCGGAGGAAATGGGAAATATTCAGCAGAGTCCTGGTATTTCTGGGAGAAGAGGTCTGATGTGGGGGGGGGAAGGTGATGTATCTGTGAGAAAGCTGGTGTTTCTGGGAGAAAATGCCAGGTATTGGTGAGGAAACAGATGCTAGAGAGGGAAAAGGCTGGTATTTTGGGGAAAAAAGGCCGTTTTTTAAAGAATAAGCTGGCATTTCTGGGAGAATATGTCCCATCTTTGGGAGAAAACGGGTGTACGTGGGAGAAAATGTCGTGTATTTGGGAGAAAGCTGGTGTATGTGGGAGAAAAGGCCATTGTGATGGGAGTCAGTGTGATCTTGAGGAGTGGAAAGCAGTATTCTTGAGATGAAACGTGAGGTATTTCTAAGAGTCCTGGTATTTCTGGGAGAAAATGTCTTGTTTTGGAGAGCCAAAGTCCCATTTTGGGGGCAGAAGCTGGTATTTCTGTGACACTGCCATCTTGATGGGGGTAAGTGTGATCTTGAGGAGTGTAAAGCAGCATTTTGGTTAGAAAATGGGAGCTCTTCCTAAGAGCAGTGCTATTTCTGGGAGAAAAGGAGCTCTACTGGGCATAAAAATGGTGTATCTGTGATAAAATGCCACATTTCTGAAAGAAACTGTCCTCTTGCGGAGTGTAATGCTGTATGTTCCGGAGGAAATGGGAAATATTCAGCAGAGTCCTGGTATTTCTGGGAGAAGAGGTCTGATGTGGGGGGGGGAAGGTGATGTATCTGTGAGAAAGCTGGTGTTTCTGGGAGAAAATGCCAGGTATTGGTGAGGAAAGAGATGCTAGAGAGGGAAAAGGCCATCCCTTTGGGAGAGAAGTGGTATTTCTGGGAGAAAATGCCCCAAATCGGGGAGTAAGTGTCATCCTGAGGCGTGTCATGGAGTAGATTTGGGAGGAAATGGAGGTGTTTCAAAGAGTAGCGACACTTCTGGGAGTAAATGTCCTCAGTGGGAAAGACAATGTCCTCTTGAGGGAAGAAAACAGGTCTTTCTTACAGCAAATGTCATCCAATTGGGAGAAAATCTCCTCTCTTGGAAAGAAAAGTGGTCTTTCTGAGAGAAGGTGTCCTCTTCTTGGCTGCAAGTGTCCCATTTGGCATTGTCATGGAGGCTTTTTGGGGAGAAAGCGTGTGGCAGTTGTAAGAGAAGGGGTATTTCTGGGAGCAAATCTCCTCTTTTTGGAAGAGAAGGTGAAATTTCCAAGGGAAAAGTGGCATTTCTGGGAGGAAATGACATAGCTGGGGGAGAAAAGTGGGAACCGGTGGGAAAGAAGATCTTGTACTGGAGAGCAACGGTGGTCTTTTTGGTGTGCCAAGTGGTCTCTTGGGGAGACAACGTGGTAAATAGGGGAGACAATGTCCTCTGGAGGAGTGTCAAGTAGTATTTGGGAGAGCAAACGTCAGGTATTTCTCGGAAACCGGCTGTTTCTGGGAGATAGTAGCAGACTTGGTTGGAAAATGACAGGTGTTTGTGAGAAAGCTGGTATTTTGGGGAAAAAAGGCCGTTTTTTAAAGAATAAGCTGGCATTTCTGGGAGAATATGTCCCATCTTTGGGAGAAAACGGGTGTATGTGGGAGAAAATGTCGTGTATTTGGGAGAAAGCTGGTGTATGTGGGAGAAAAGGCCATTGTGATGGGAGTCAGTGTGATCTTGAGGAGTGGAAAGCAGTATTCTTGAGATGAAACGTGAGGTATTTCTAAGAGTCCTGGTATTTCTGGGAGAAAATGTCTTGTTTTGGAGAGCCAAAGTCCCATTTTGGGGGCAGAAGCTGGTATTTCTGTGACACTGCCATCTTGATGGGGGTAAGTGTGATCTTGAGGAGTGTAAAGCAGCATTTTGGTTAGAAAATGGGAGCTCTTCCTAAGAGCAGTGCTATTTCTGGGAGAAAAGGAGCTCTACTGGGCATAAAAATGGCGTATCTGTGATAAAATGCCACATTTCTGAAAGAAACTGTCCTCTTGCGGAGTGTAATGCTGTATGTTCCGGAGGAAATGGGAAATATTCAGCAGAGTCCTGGTATTTCTGGGAGAAGAGGTCTGATGTGGGGGGGGGAAGGTGATGTATCTGTGAGAAAGCTGGTGTTTCTGGGAGAAAATGCCAGGTATTGGTGAGGAAACAGATGCTAGAGAGGGAAAAGGCTGGTATTTTGGGGAAAAAAGGCCGTTTTTTAAAGAATAAGCTGGCATTTCTGGGAGAATATGTCCCATCTTTGGGAGAAAACGGGTGTATGTGGGAGAAAACGTCGTGTATTTGGGAGAAAGCTGGTGTATGTGGGAGAAAAGGCCATTGTGATGGGAGTCAGTGTGATCTTGAGGAGTGGAAAGCAGTATTCTTGAGATGAAACGTGAGGTATTTCTAAGAGTCCTGGTATTTCTGGGAGAAAATGTCTTGTTTTGGAGAGCCAAAGTCCCATTTTGGGGGCAGAAGCTGGTATTTCTGTGACACTGCCATCTTGATGGGGGTAAGTGTGATCTTGAGGAGTGTAAAGCAGCATTTTGGTTAGAAAATGGGAGCTCTTCCTAAGAGCAGTGCTATTTCTGGGAGAAAAGGAGCTCTACTGGGCATAAAAATGGTGTATCTGTGATAAAATGCCACATTTCTGAAAGAAACTGTCCTCTTGCGGAGTGTAATGCTGTATGTTCCGGAGGAAATGGGAAATATTCAGCAGAGTCCTGGTATTTCTGGGAGAAGAGGTCTGATGTGGGGGGGGGAAGGTGATGTATCTGTGAGAAAGCTGGTGTTTCTGGGAGAAAATGCCAGGTATTGGTGAGGAAACAGATGCTAGAGAGGGAAAAGGCTGGTATTTTGGGGAAAAAAGGCCGTTTTTTAAAGAATAAGCTGGCATTTCTGGGAGAATATGTCCCATCTTTGGGAGAAAACGGGTGTATGTGGGAGAAAATGTCGTGTATTTGGGAGAAAGCTGGTGTATGTGGGAGAAAAGGCCATTGTGATGGGAGTCAGTGTGATCTTGAGGAGTGGAAAGCAGTATTCTTGAGATGAAACGTGAGGTATTTCTAAGAGTCCTGGTATTTCTGGGAGAAAATGTCTTGTTTTGGAGAGCCAAAGTCCCATTTTGGGGGCAGAAGCTGGTATTTCTGTGACACTGCCATCTTGATGGGGGTAAGTGTGATCTTGAGGAGTGTAAAGCAGCATTTTGGTTAGAAAATGGGAGCTCTTCCTAAGAGCAGTGCTATTTCTGGGAGAAAAGGAGCTCTACTGGGCATAAAAATGGTGTATCTGTGATAAAATGCCACATTTCTGAAAGAAACTGTCCTCTTGCGGAGTGTAATGCTGTATGTTCCGGAGGAAATGGGAAATATTCAGCAGAGTCCTGGTATTTCTGGGAGAAGAGGTCTGATGTGGGGGGGGGAAGGTGATGTATCTGTGAGAAAGCTGGTGTTTCTGGGAGAAAATGCCAGGTATTGGTGAGGAAAGAGATGCTAGAGAGGGAAAAGGCCATCCCTTTGGGAGAGAAGTGGTATTTCTGGGAGAAAATGCCCCAAATCGGGGAGTAAGTGTCATCCTGAGGCGTGTCATGGAGTAGATTTGGGAGGAAATGGAGGTGTTTCAAAGAGTAGCGACACTTCTGGGAGTAAATGTCCTCAGTGGGAAAGACAATGTCCTCTTGAGGGAAGAAAACAGGTCTTTCTTACAGCAAATGTCATCCAATTGGGAGAAAATCTCCTCTCTTGGAAAGAAAAGTGGTCTTTCTGAGAGAAGGTGTCCTCTTCTTGGCTGCAAGTGTCCCATTTGGCATTGTCATGGAGGCTTTTTGGGGAGAAAGCGTGTGGCAGTTGTAAGAGAAGGGGTATTTCTGGGAGCAAATCTCCTCTTTTTGGAAGAGAAGGTGAAATTTCCAAGGGAAAAGTGGCATTTCTGGGAGGAAATGACATAGCTGGGGGAGAAAAGTGGGAACCGGTGGGAAAGAAGATCTTGTACTGGAGAGCAACGGTGGTCTTTTTGGTGTGCCAAGTGGTCTCTTGGGGAGACAACGTGGTAAATAGGGGAGACAATGTCCTCTGGAGGAGTGTCAAGTAGTATTTGGGAGAGCAAACGTCAGGTATTTCTCGGAAACCGGCTGTTTCTGGGAGATAGTAGCAGACTTGGTTGGAAAATGACAGGTGTTTGTGAGAAAGCTGGTATTTTGGGGAAAAAAGGCCGTTTTTTAAAGAATAAGCTGGCATTTCTGGGAGAATATGTCCCATCTTTGGGAGAAAACGGGTGTATGTGGGAGAAAATGTCGTGTATTTGGGAGAAAGCTGGTGTATGTGGGAGAAAAGGCCATTGTGATGGGAGTCAGTGTGATCTTGAGGAGTGGAAAGCAGTATTCTTGAGATGAAACGTGAGGTATTTCTAAGAGTCCTGGTATTTCTGGGAGAAAATGTCTTGTTTTGGAGAGCCAAAGTCCCATTTTGGGGGCAGAAGCTGGTATTTCTGTGACACTGCCATCTTGATGGGGGTAAGTGTGATCTTGAGGAGTGTAAAGCAGCATTTTGGTTAGAAAATGGGAGCTCTTCCTAAGAGCAGTGCTATTTCTGGGAGAAAAGGAGCTCTACTGGGCATAAAAATGGCGTATCTGTGATAAAATGCCACATTTCTGAAAGAAACTGTCCTCTTGCGGAGTGTAATGCTGTATGTTCCGGAGGAAATGGGAAATATTCAGCAGAGTCCTGGTATTTCTGGGAGAAGAGGTCTGATGTGGGGGGGGGAAGGTGATGTATCTGTGAGAAAGCTGGTGTTTCTGGGAGAAAATGCCAGGTATTGGTGAGGAAACAGATGCTAGAGAGGGAAAAGGCTGGTATTTTGGGGAAAAAAGGCCGTTTTTTAAAGAATAAGCTGGCATTTCTGGGAGAATATGTCCCATCTTTGGGAGAAAACGGGTGTATGTGGGAGAAAACGTCGTGTATTTGGGAGAAAGCTGGTGTATGTGGGAGAAAAGGCCATTGTGATGGGAGTCAGTGTGATCTTGAGGAGTGGAAAGCAGTATTCTTGAGATGAAACGTGAGGTATTTCTAAGAGTCCTGGTATTTCTGGGAGAAAATGTCTTGTTTTGGAGAGCCAAAGTCCCATTTTGGGGGCAGAAGCTGGTATTTCTGTGACACTGCCATCTTGATGGGGGTAAGTGTGATCTTGAGGAGTGTAAAGCAGCATTTTGGTTAGAAAATGGGAGCTCTTCCTAAGAGCAGTGCTATTTCTGGGAGAAAAGGAGCTCTACTGGGCATAAAAATGGTGTATCTGTGATAAAATGCCACATTTCTGAAAGAAACTGTCCTCTTGCGGAGTGTAATGCTGTATGTTCCGGAGGAAATGGGAAATATTCAGCAGAGTCCTGGTATTTCTGGGAGAAGAGGTCTGATGTGGGGGGGGGAAGGTGATGTATCTGTGAGAAAGCTGGTGTTTCTGGGAGAAAATGCCAGGTATTGGTGAGGAAACAGATGCTAGAGAGGGAAAAGGCTGGTATTTTGGGGAAAAAAGGCCGTTTTTTAAAGAATAAGCTGGCATTTCTGGGAGAATATGTCCCATCTTTGGGAGAAAACGGGTGTATGTGGGAGAAAATGTCGTGTATTTGGGAGAAAGCTGGTGTATGTGGGAGAAAAGGCCATTGTGATGGGAGTCAGTGTGATCTTGAGGAATGGAAAGCAGTATTCTTGAGATGAAACGTGAGGTATTTCTAAGAGTCCTGGTATTTCTGGGAGAAAATGTCTTGTTTTGGAGAGCCAAAGTCCCATTTTGGGGGCAGAAGCTGGTATTTCTGTGACACTGCCATCTTGATGGGGGTAAGTGTGATCTTGAGGAGTGTAAAGCAGCATTTTGGTTAGAAAATGGGAGCTCTTCCTAAGAGCAGTGCTATTTCTGGGAGAAAAGGAGCTCTACTGGGCATAAAAATGGTGTATCTGTGATAAAATGCCACATTTCTGAAAGAAACTGTCCTCTTGCGGAGTGTAATGCTGTATGTTCCGGAGGAAATGGGAAATATTCAGCAGAGTCCTGGTATTTCTGGGAGAAGAGGTCTGATGTGGGGGGGGGAAGGTGATGTATCTGTGAGAAAGCTGGTGTTTCTGGGAGAAAATGCCAGGTATTGGTGAGGAAACAGATGCTAGAGAGGGAAAAGGCTGGTATTTTGGGGAAAAAAGGCCGTTTTTTAAAGAATAAGCTGGCATTTCTGGGAGAATATGTCCCATCTTTGGGAGAAAACGGGTGTATGTGGGAGAAAATGTCGTGTATTTGGGAGAAAGCTGGTGTATGTGGGAGAAAAGGCCATTGTGATGGGAGTCAGTGTGATCTTGAGGAGTGGAAAGCAGTATTCTTGAGATGAAACGTGAGGTATTTCTAAGAGTCCTGGTATTTCTGGGAGAAAATGTCTTGTTTTGGAGAGCCAAAGTCCCATTTTGGGGGCAGAAGCTGGTATTTCTCTGACACTGCCATCTTGATGGGGGTAAGTGTGATCTTGAGGAGTGTAAAGCAGCATTTTGGTTAGAAAATGGGAGCTCTTCCTAAGAGCAGTGCTATTTCTGGGAGAAAAGGAGCTCTACTGGGCATAAAAATGGCGTATCTGTGATAAAATGCCACATTTCTGAAAGAAACTGTCCTCTTGCGGAGTGTAATGCTGTATGTTCCGGAGGAAATGGGAAATATTCAGCAGAGTCCTGGTATTTCTGGGAGAAGAGGTCTGATGTGGGGGGGGGAAGGTGATGTATCTGTGAGAAAGCTGGTGTTTCTGGGAGAAAATGCCAGGTATTGGTGAGGAAACAGATGCTAGAGAGGGAAAAGGCTGGTATTTTGGGGAAAAAAGGCCGTTTTTTAAAGAATAAGCTGGCATTTCTGGGAGAATATGTCCCATCTTTGGGAGAAAACGGGTGTATGTGGGAGAAAATGTCGTGTATTTGGGAGAAAGCTGGTGTATGTGGGAGAAAAGGCCATTGTGATGGGAGTCAGTGTGATCTTGAGGAGTGGAAAGCAGTATTCTTGAGATGAAACGTGAGGTATTTCTAAGAGTCCTGGTATTTCTGGGAGAAAATGTCTTGTTTTGGAGAGCCAAAGTCCCATTTTGGGGGCAGAAGCTGGTATTTCTCTGACACTGCCATCTTGATGGGGGTAAGTGTGATCTTGAGGAGTGTAAAGCAGCATTTTGGTTAGAAAATGGGAGCTCTTCCTAAGAGCAGTGCTATTTCTGGGAGAAAAGGAGCTCTACTGGGCATAAAAATGGCGTATCTGTGATAAAATGCCACATTTCTGAAAGAAACTGTCCTCTTGCGGAGTGTAATGCTGTATGTTCCGGAGGAAATGGGAAATATTCAGCAGAGTCCTGGTATTTCTGGGAGAAGAGGTCTGATGTGGGGGGGGGAAGGTGATGTATCTGTGAGAAAGCTGGTGTTTCTGGGAGAAAATGCCAGGTATTGGTGAGGAAACAGATGCTAGAGAGGGAAAAGGCTGGTATTTTGGGGAAAAAAGGCCGTTTTTTAAAGAATAAGCTGGCATTTCTGGGAGAATATGTCCCATCTTTGGGAGAAAACGGGTGTATGTGGGAGAAAATGTCGTGTATTTGGGAGAAAGCTGGTGTATGTGGGAGAAAAGGCCATTGTGATGGGAGTCAGTGTGATCTTGAGGAGTGGAAAGCAGTATTCTTGAGATGAAACGTGAGGTATTTCTAAGAGTCCTGGTATTTCTGGGAGAAAATGTCTTGTTTTGGAGAGCCAAAGTCCCATTTTGGGGGCAGAAGCTGGTATTTCTGTGACACTGCCATCTTGATGGGGGTAAGTGTGATCTTGAGGAGTGTAAAGCAGCATTTTGGTTAGAAAATGGGAGCTCTTCCTAAGAGCAGTGCTATTTCTGGGAGAAAAGGAGCTCTACTGGGCATAAAAATGGCGTATCTGTGATAAAATGCCACATTTCTGAAAGAAACTGTCCTCTTGCGGAGTGTAATGCTGTATGTTCCGGAGGAAATGGGAAATATTCAGCAGAGTCCTGGTATTTCTGGGAGAAGAGGTCTGATGTGGGGGGGGGAAGGTGATGTATCTGTGAGAAAGCTGGTGTTTCTGGGAGAAAATGCCAGGTATTGGTGAGGAAAGAGATGCTAGAGAGGGAAAAGGCCATCCCTTTGGGAGAGAAGTGGTATTTCTGGGAGAAAATGCCCCAAATCGGGGAGTAAGTGTCATCCTGAGGCGTGTCATGGAGTAGATTTGGGAGGAAATGGAGGTGTTTCAAAGAGTAGCGACACTTCTGGGAGTAAATGTCCTCAGTGGGAAAGACAATGTCCTCTTGAGGGAAGAAAACAGGTCTTTCTTACAGCAAATGTCATCCAATTGGGAGAAAATCTCCTCTCTTGGAAAGAAAAGTGGTCTTTCTGAGAGAAGGTGTCCTCTTCTTGGCTGCAAGTGTCCCATTTGGCATTGTCATGGAGGCTTTTTGGGGAGAAAGCGTGTGGCAGTTGTAAGAGAAGGGGTATTTCTGGGAGCAAATCTCCTCTTTTTGGAAGAGAAGGTGAAATTTCCAAGGGAAAAGTGGCATTTCTGGGAGGAAATGACATAGCTGGGGGAGAAAAGTGGGAACCGGTGGGAAAGAAGATCTTGTACTGGAGAGCAACGGTGGTCTTTTTGGTGTGCCAAGTGGTCTCTTGGGGAGACAACGTGGTAAATAGGGGAGACAATGTCCTCTGGAGGAGTGTCAAGTAGTATTTGGGAGAGCAAACGTCAGGTATTTCTCGGAAACCGGCTGTTTCTGGGAGATAGTAGCAGACTTGGTTGGAAAATGACAGGTGTTTGTGAGAAAGCTGGTATTTTGGGGAAAAAAGGCCGTTTTTTAAAGAATAAGCTGGCATTTCTGGGAGAATATGTCCCATCTTTGGGAGAAAACGGGTGTATGTGGGAGAAAATGTCGTGTATTTGGGAGAAAGCTGGTGTATGTGGGAGAAAAGGCCATTGTGATGGGAGTCAGTGTGATCTTGAGGAGTGGAAAGCAGTATTCTTGAGATGAAACGTGAGGTATTTCTAAGAGTCCTGGTATTTCTGGGAGAAAATGTCTTGTTTTGGAGAGCCAAAGTCCCATTTTGGGGGCAGAAGCTGGTATTTCTGTGACACTGCCATCTTGATGGGGGTAAGTGTGATCTTGAGGAGTGTAAAGCAGCATTTTGGTTAGAAAATGGGAGCTCTTCCTAAGAGCAGTGCTATTTCTGGGAGAAAAGGAGCTCTACTGGGCATAAAAATGGCGTATCTGTGATAAAATGCCACATTTCTGAAAGAAACTGTCCTCTTGCGGAGTGTAATGCTGTATGTTCCGGAGGAAATGGGAAATATTCAGCAGAGTCCTGGTATTTCTGGGAGAAGAGGTCTGATGTGGGGGGGGGAAGGTGATGTATCTGTGAGAAAGCTGGTGTTTCTGGGAGAAAATGCCAGGTATTGGTGAGGAAACAGATGCTAGAGAGGGAAAAGGCTGGTATTTTGGGGAAAAAAGGCCGTTTTTTAAAGAATAAGCTGGCATTTCTGGGAGAATATGTCCCATCTTTGGGAGAAAACGGGTGTATGTGGGAGAAAACGTTGTGTATTTGGGAGAAAGCTGGTGTATGTGGGAGAAAAGGCCATTGTGATGGGAGTCAGTGTGATCTTGAGGAGTGGAAAGCAGTATTCTTGAGATGAAACGTGAGGTATTTCTAAGAGTCCTGGTATTTCTGGGAGAAAATGTCTTGTTTTGGAGAGCCAAAGTCCCATTTTGGGGGCAGAAGCTGGTATTTCTGTGACACTGCCATCTTGATGGGGGTAAGTGTGATCTTGAGGAGTGTAAAGCAGCATTTTGGTTAGAAAATGGGAGCTCTTCCTAAGAGCAGTGCTATTTCTGGGAGAAAAGGAGCTCTACTGGGCATAAAAATGGCGTATCTGTGATAAAATGCCACATTTCTGAAAGAAACTGTCCTCTTGCGGAGTGTAATGCTGTATGTTCCGGAGGAAATGGGAAATATTCAGCAGAGTCCTGGTATTTCTGGGAGAAGAGGTCTGATGTGGGGGGGGGAAGGTGATGTATCTGTGAGAAAGCTGGTGTTTCTGGGAGAAAATGCCAGGTATTGGTGAGGAAACAGATGCTAGAGAGGGAAAAGGCTGGTATTTTGGGGAAAAAAGGCCGTTTTTTAAAGAATAAGCTGGCATTTCTGGGAGAATATGTCCCATCTTTGGGAGAAAACGGGTGTATGTGGGAGAAAATGTCGTGTATTTGGGAGAAAGCTGGTGTATGTGGGAGAAAAGGCCATTGTGATGGGAGTCAGTGTGATCTTGAGGAGTGGAAAGCAGTATTCTTGAGATGAAACGTGAGGTATTTCTAAGAGTCCTGGTATTTCTGGGAGAAAATGTCTTGTTTTGGAGAGCCAAAGTCCCATTTTGGGGGCAGAAGCTGGTATTTCTGTGACACTGCCATCTTGATGGGGGTAAGTGTGATCTTGAGGAGTGTAAAGCAGCATTTTGGTTAGAAAATGGGAGCTCTTCCTAAGAGCAGTGCTATTTCTGGGAGAAAAGGAGCTCTACTGGGCATAAAAATGGTGTATCTGTGATAAAATGCCACATTTCTGAAAGAAACTGTCCTCTTGCGGAGTGTAATGCTGTATGTTCCGGAGGAAATGGGAAATATTCAGCAGAGTCCTGGTATTTCTGGGAGAAGAGGTCTGATGTGGGGGGGGGAAGGTGATGTATCTGTGAGAAAGCTGGTGTTTCTGGGAGAAAATGCCAGGTATTGGTGAGGAAACAGATGCTAGAGAGGGAAAAGGCTGGTATTTTGGGGAAAAAAGGCCGTTTTTTAAAGAATAAGCTGGCATTTCTGGGAGAATATGTCCCATCTTTGGGAGAAAACGGGTGTATGTGGGAGAAAATGTCGTGTATTTGGGAGAAAGCTGGTGTATGTGGGAGAAAAGGCCATTGTGATGGGAGTCAGTGTGATCTTGAGGAGTGGAAAGCAGTATTCTTGAGATGAAACGTGAGGTATTTCTAAGAGTCCTGGTATTTCTGGGAGAAAATGTCTTGTTTTGGAGAGCCAAAGTCCCATTTTGGGGGCAGAAGCTGGTATTTCTGTGACACTGCCATCTTGATGGGGGTAAGTGTGATCTTGAGGAGTGTAAAGCAGCATTTTGGTTAGAAAATGGGAGCTCTTCCTAAGAGCAGTGCTATTTCTGGGAGAAAAGGAGCTCTACTGGGCATAAAAATGGCGTATCTGTGATAAAATGCCACATTTCTGAAAGAAACTGTCCTCTTGCGGAGTGTAATGCTGTATGTTCCGGAGGAAATGGGAAATATTCAGCAGAGTCCTGGTATTTCTGGGAGAAGAGGTCTGATGTGGGGGGGGGAAGGTGATGTATCTGTGAGAAAGCTGGTGTTTCTGGGAGAAAATGCCAGGTATTGGTGAGGAAACAGATGCTAGAGAGGGAAAAGGCTGGTATTTTGGGGAAAAAAGGCCGTTTTTTAAAGAATAAGCTGGCATTTCTGGGAGAATATGTCCCATCTTTGGGAGAAAACGGGTGTATGTGGGAGAAAATGTCGTGTATTTGGGA
This sequence comes from Phasianus colchicus, assembly GCF_987193195.1. Classification (NCBI taxonomy): domain Eukaryota; kingdom Metazoa; phylum Chordata; class Aves; order Galliformes; family Phasianidae; genus Phasianus; species Phasianus colchicus. Next base: position 76,232,635 of record NC_143436.1, on the reverse strand, counting down.
GAAAGCTGGTGTATGTGGGAGAAAAGGCCATTGTGATGGGAGTCAGTGTGATCTTGAGGAGTGGAAAGCAGTATTCTTGAGATGAAACGTGAGGTATTTCTAAGAGTCCTGGTATTTCTGGGAGAAAATGTCTTGTTTTGGAGAGCCAAAGTCCCATTTTGGGGGCAGAAGCTGGTATTTCTGTGACACTGCCATCTTGATGGGGGTAAGTGTGATCTTGAGGAGTGTAAAGCAGCATTTTGGTTAGAAAATGGGAGCTCTTCCTAAGAGCAGTGCTATTTCTGGGAGAAAAGGAGCTCTACTGGGCATAAAAATGGCGTATCTGTGATAAAATGCCACATTTCTGAAAGAAACTGTCCTCTTGCGGAGTGTAATGCTGTATGTTCCGGAGGAAATGGGAAATATTCAGCAGAGTCCTGGTATTTCTGGGAGAAGAGGTCTGATGTGGGGGGGAAGGTGATGTATCTGTGAGAAAGCTGGTGTTTCTGGGAGAAAATGCCAGGTATTGGTGAGGAAACAGATGCTAGAGAGGGAAAAGGCTGGTATTTTGGGGAAAAAAGGCCGTTTTTTAAAGAATAAGCTGGCATTTCTGGGAGAATATGTCCCATCTTTGGGAGAAAACGGGTGTATGTGGGAGAAAACGTTGTGTATTTGGGAGAAAGCTGGTGTATGTGGGAGAAAAGGCCATTGTGATGGGAGTCAGTGTGATCTTGAGGAGTGGAAAGCAGTATTCTTGAGATGAAACGTGAGGTATTTCTAAGAGTCCTGGTATTTCTGGGAGAAAATGTCTTGTTTTGGAGAGCCAAAGTCCCATTTTGGGGGCAGAAGCTGGTATTTCTGTGACACTGCCATCTTGATGGGGGTAAGTGTGATCTTGAGGAGTGTAAAGCAGCATTTTGGTTAGAAAATGGGAGCTCTTCCTAAGAGCAGTGCTATTTCTGGGAGAAAAGGAGCTCTACTGGGCATAAAAATGGCGTATCTGTGATAAAATGCCACATTTCTGAAAGAAACTGTCCTCTTGCGGAGTGTAATGCTGTATGTTCCGGAGGAAATGGGAAATATTCAGCAGAGTCCTGGTATTTCTGGGAGAAGAGGTCTGATGTGGGGGGGAAGGTGATGTATCTGTGAGAAAGCTGGTGTTTCTGGGAGAAAATGCCAGGTATTGGTGAGGAAACAGATGCTAGAGAGGGAAAAGGCTGGTATTTTGGGGAAAAAAGGCCGTTTTTTAAAGAATAAGCTGGCATTTCTGGGAGAATATGTCCCATCTTTGGGAGAAAACGGGTGTATGTGGGAGAAAATGTCGTGTATTTGGGAGAAAGCTGGTGTATGTGGGAGAAAAGGCCATTGTGATGGGAGTCAGTGTGATCTTGAGGAGTGGAAAGCAGTATTCTTGAGATGAAACGTGAGGTATTTCTAAGAGTCCTGGTATTTCTGGGAGAAAATGTCTTGTTTTGGAGAGCCAAAGTCCCATTTTGGGGGCAGAAGCTGGTATTTCTGTGACACTGCCATCTTGATGGGGGTAAGTGTGATCTTGAGGAGTGTAAAGCAGCATTTTGGTTAGAAAATGGGAGCTCTTCCTAAGAGCAGTGCTATTTCTGGGAGAAAAGGAGCTCTACTGGGCATAAAAATGGTGTATCTGTGATAAAATGCCACATTTCTGAAAGAAACTGTCCTCTTGCGGAGTGTAATGCTGTATGTTCCGGAGGAAATGGGAAATATTCAGCAGAGTCCTGGTATTTCTGGGAGAAGAGGTCTGATGTGGGGGGGGGAAGGTGATGTATCTGTGAGAAAGCTGGTGTTTCTGGGAGAAAATGCCAGGTATTGGTGAGGAAACAGATGCTAGAGAGGGAAAAGGCTGGTATTTTGGGGAAAAAAGGCCGTTTTTTAAAGAATAAGCTGGCATTTCTGGGAGAATATGTCCCATCTTTGGGAGAAAACGGGTGTATGTGGGAGAAAATGTCGTGTATTTGGGAGAAAGCTGGTGTATGTGGGAGAAAAGGCCATTGTGATGGGAGTCAGTGTGATCTTGAGGAGTGGAAAGCAGTATTCTTGAGATGAAACGTGAGGTATTTCTAAGAGTCCTGGTATTTCTGGGAGAAAATGTCTTGTTTTGGAGAGCCAAAGTCCCATTTTGGGGGCAGAAGCTGGTATTTCTGTGACACTGCCATCTTGATGGGGGTAAGTGTGATCTTGAGGAGTGTAAAGCAGCATTTTGGTTAGAAAATGGGAGCTCTTCCTAAGAGCAGTGCTATTTCTGGGAGAAAAGGAGCTCTACTGGGCATAAAAATGGCGTATCTGTGATAAAATGCCACATTTCTGAAAGAAACTGTCCTCTTGCGGAGTGTAATGCTGTATGTTCCGGAGGAAATGGGAAATATTCAGCAGAGTCCTGGTATTTCTGGGAGAAGAGGTCTGATGTGGGGGGGGGAAGGTGATGTATCTGTGAGAAAGCTGGTGTTTCTGGGAGAAAATGCCAGGTATTGGTGAGGAAACAGATGCTAGAGAGGGAAAAGGCTGGTATTTTGGGGAAAAAAGGCCGTTTTTTAAAGAATAAGCTGGCATTTCTGGGAGAATATGTCCCATCTTTGGGAGAAAACGGGTGTATGTGGGAGAAAATGTCGTGTATTTGGGAGAAAGCTGGTGTATGTGGGAGAAAAGGCCATTGTGATGGGAGTCAGTGTGATCTTGAGGAGTGGAAAGCAGTATTCTTGAGATGAAACGTGAGGTATTTCTAAGAGTCCTGGTATTTCTGGGAGAAAATGTCTTGTTTTGGAGAGCCAAAGTCCCATTTTGGGGGCAGAAGCTGGTATTTCTGTGACACTGCCATCTTGATGGGGGTAAGTGTGATCTTGAGGAGTGTAAAGCAGCATTTTGGTTAGAAAATGGGAGCTCTTCCTAAGAGCAGTGCTATTTCTGGGAGAAAAGGAGCTCTACTGGGCATAAAAATGGCGTATCTGTGATAAAATGCCACATTTCTGAAAGAAACTGTCCTCTTGCGGAGTGTAATGCTGTATGTTCCGGAGGAAATGGGAAATATTCAGCAGAGTCCTGGTATTTCTGGGAGAAGAGGTCTGATGTGGGGGGGGGAAGGTGATGTATCTGTGAGAAAGCTGGTGTTTCTGGGAGAAAATGCCAGGTATTGGTGAGGAAACAGATGCTAGAGAGGGAAAAGGCTGGTATTTTGGGGAAAAAAGGCCGTTTTTTAAAGAATAAGCTGGCATTTCTGGGAGAATATGTCCCATCTTTGGGAGAAAACGGGTGTATGTGGGAGAAAATGTCGTGTATTTGGGAGAAAGCTGGTGTATGTGGGAGAAAAGGCCATTGTGATGGGAGTCAGTGTGATCTTGAGGAGTGGAAAGCAGTATTCTTGAGATGAAACGTGAGGTATTTCTAAGAGTCCTGGTATTTCTGGGAGAAAATGTCTTGTTTTGGAGAGCCAAAGTCCCATTTTGGGGGCAGAAGCTGGTATTTCTGTGACACTGCCATCTTGATGGGGGTAAGTGTGATCTTGAGGAGTGTAAAGCAGCATTTTGGTTAGAAAATGGGAGCTCTTCCTAAGAGCAGTGCTATTTCTGGGAGAAAAGGAGCTCTACTGGGCATAAAAATGGCGTATCTGTGATAAAATGCCACATTTCTGAAAGAAACTGTCCTCTTGCGGAGTGTAATGCTGTATGTTCCGGAGGAAATGGGAAATATTCAGCAGAGTCCTGGTATTTCTGGGAGAAGAGGTCTGATGTGGGGGGGGGAAGGTGATGTATCTGTGAGAAAGCTGGTGTTTCTGGGAGAAAATGCCAGGTATTGGTGAGGAAACAGATGCTAGAGAGGGAAAAGGCTGGTATTTTGGGGAAAAAAGGCCGTTTTTTAAAGAATAAGCTGGCATTTCTGGGAGAATATGTCCCATCTTTGGGAGAAAACGGGTGTATGTGGGAGAAAATGTCGTGTATTTGGGAGAAAGCTGGTGTATGTGGGAGAAAAGGCCATTGTGATGGGAGTCAGTGTGATCTTGAGGAGTGGAAAGCAGTATTCTTGAGATGAAACGTGAGGTATTTCTAAGAGTCCTGGTATTTCTGGGAGAAAATGTCTTGTTTTGGAGAGCCAAAGTCCCATTTTGGGGGCAGAAGCTGGTATTTCTGTGACACTGCCATCTTGATGGGGGTAAGTGTGATCTTGAGGAGTGTAAAGCAGCATTTTGGTTAGAAAATGGGAGCTCTTCCTAAGAGCAGTGCTATTTCTGGGAGAAAAGGAGCTCTACTGGGCATAAAAATGGCGTATCTGTGATAAAATGCCACATTTCTGAAAGAAACTGTCCTCTTGCGGAGTGTAATGCTGTATGTTCCGGAGGAAATGGGAAATATTCAGCAGAGTCCTGGTATTTCTGGGAGAAGAGGTCTGATGTGGGGGGGGGAAGGTGATGTATCTGTGAGAAAGCTGGTGTTTCTGGGAGAAAATGCCAGGTATTGGTGAGGAAACAGATGCTAGAGAGGGAAAAGGCTGGTATTTTGGGGAAAAAAGGCCGTTTTTTAAAGAATAAGCTGACATTTCTGGGAGAATATGTCCCATCTTTGGGAGAAAACGGGTGTATGTGGGAGAAAATGTCGTGTATTTGGGAGAAAGCTGGTGTATGTGGGAGAAAAGGCCATTGTGATGGGAGTCAGTGTGATCTTGAGGAGTGGAAAGCAGTATTCTTGAGATGAAACGTGAGGTATTTCTAAGAGTCCTGGTATTTCTGGGAGAAAATGTCTTGTTTTGGAGAGCCAAAGTCCCATTTTGGGGGCAGAAGCTGGTATTTCTGTGACACTGCCATCTTGATGGGGGTAAGTGTGATCTTGAGGAGTGTAAAGCAGCATTTTGGTTAGAAAATGGGAGCTCTTCCTAAGAGCAGTGCTATTTCTGGGAGAAAAGGAGCTCTACTGGGCATAAAAATGGCGTATCTGTGATAAAATGCCACATTTCTGAAAGAAACTGTCCTCTTGCGGAGTGTAATGCTGTATGTTCCGGAGGAAATGGGAAATATTCAGCAGAGTCCTGGTATTTCTGGGAGAAGAGGTCTGATGTGGGGGGGGGAAGGTGATGTATCTGTGAGAAAGCTGGTGTTTCTGGGAGAAAATGCCAGGTATTGGTGAGGAAACAGATGCTAGAGAGGGAAAAGGCTGGTATTTTGGGGAAAAAAGGCCGTTTTTTAAAGAATAAGCTGGCATTTCTGGGAGAATATGTCCCATCTTTGGGAGAAAACGGGTGTATGTGGGAGAAAATGTCGTGTATTTGGGAGAAAGCTGGTGTATGTGGGAGAAAAGGCCATTGTGATGGGAGTCAGTGTGATCTTGAGGAGTGGAAAGCAGTATTCTTGAGATGAAACGTGAGGTATTTCTAAGAGTCCTGGTATTTCTGGGAGAAAATGTCTTGTTTTGGAGAGCCAAAGTCCCATTTTGGGGGCAGAAGCTGGTATTTCTCTGACACTGCCATCTTGATGGGGGTAAGTGTGATCTTGAGGAGTGTAAAGCAGCATTTTGGTTAGAAAATGGGAGCTCTTCCTAAGAGCAGTGCTATTTCTGGGAGAAAAGGAGCTCTACTGGGCATAAAAATGGTGTATCTGTGATAAAATGCCACATTTCTGAAAGAAACTGTCCTCTTGCGGAGTGTAATGCTGTATGTTCCGGAGGAAATGGGAAATATTCAGCAGAGTCCTGGTATTTCTGGGAGAAGAGGTCTGATGTGGGGGGGGGAAGGTGATGTATCTGTGAGAAAGCTGGTGTTTCTGGGAGAAAATGCCAGGTATTGGTGAGGAAACAGATGCTAGAGAGGGAAAAGGCTGGTATTTTGGGGAAAAAAGGCCGTTTTTTAAAGAATAAGCTGGCATTTCTGGGAGAATATGTCCCATCTTTGGGAGAAAACGGGTGTATGTGGGAGAAAATGTCGTGTATTTGGGAGAAAGCTGGTGTATGTGGGAGAAAAGGCCATTGTGATGGGAGTCAGTGTGATCTTGAGGAGTGGAAAGCAGTATTCTTGAGATGAAACGTGAGGTATTTCTAAGAGTCCTGGTATTTCTGGGAGAAAATGTCTTGTTTTGGAGAGCCAAAGTCCCATTTTGGGGGCAGAAGCTGGTATTTCTCTGACACTGCCATCTTGATGGGGGTAAGTGTGATCTTGAGGAGTGTAAAGCAGCATTTTGGTTAGAAAATGGGAGCTCTTCCTAAGAGCAGTGCTATTTCTGGGAGAAAAGGAGCTCTACTGGGCATAAAAATGGCGTATCTGTGATAAAATGCCACATTTCTGAAAGAAACTGTCCTCTTGCGGAGTGTAATGCTGTATGTTCCGGAGGAAATGGGAAATATTCAGCAGAGTCCTGGTATTTCTGGGAGAAGAGGTCTGATGTGGGGGGGGGAAGGTGATGTATCTGTGAGAAAGCTGGTGTTTCTGGGAGAAAATGCCAGGTATTGGTGAGGAAACAGATGCTAGAGAGGGAAAAGGCTGGTATTTTGGGGAAAAAAGGCCGTTTTTTAAAGAATAAGCTGGCATTTCTGGGAGAATATGTCCCATCTTTGGGAGAAAACGGGTGTATGTGGGAGAAAATGTCGTGTATTTGGGAGAAAGCTGGTGTATGTGGGAGAAAAGGCCATTGTGATGGGAGTCAGTGTGATCTTGAGGAGTGGAAAGCAGTATTCTTGAGATGAAACGTGAGGTATTTCTAAGAGTCCTGGTATTTCTGGGAGAAAATGTCTTGTTTTGGAGAGCCAAAGTCCCATTTTGGGGACAGAAGCTGGTATTTCTCTGACACTGCCATCTTGATGGGGGTAAGTGTGATCTTGAGGAGTGTAAAGCAGCATTTTGGTTAGAAAATGGGAGCTCTTCCTAAGAGCAGTGCTATTTCTGGGAGAAAAGGAGCTCTACTGGGCATAAAAATGGCGTATCTGTGATAAAATGCCACGTTTCTGAAAGAAACTGTCCTCTTGCGGAGTGTAATGCTGTATGTTCCGGAGGAAATGGGAAATATTCAGCAGAGTCCTGGTATTTCTGGGAGAAGAGGTCTGATGTGGGGGGGGGAAGGTGATGTATCTGTGAGAAAGCTGGTGTTTCTGGGAGAAAATGCCAGGTATTGGTGAGGAAACAGATGCTAGAGAGGGAAAAGGCTGGTATTTTGGGGAAAAAAGGCCGTTTTTTAAAGAATAAGCTGGCATTTCTGGGAGAATATGTCCCATCTTTGGGAGAAAACGGGTGTATGTGGGAGAAAATGTCGTGTATTTGGGAGAAAGCTGGTGTATGTGGGAGAAAAGGCCATTGTGATGGGAGTCAGTGTGATCTTGAGGAGTGGAAAGCAGTATTCTTGAGATGAAACGTGAGGTATTTCTAAGAGTCCTGGTATTTCTGGGAGAAAATGTCTTGTTTTGGAGAGCCAAAGTCCCATTTTGGGGGCAGAAGCTGGTATTTCTCTGACACTGCCATCTTGATGGGGGTAAGTGTGATCTTGAGGAGTGTAAAGCAGCATTTTGGTTAGAAAATGGGAGCTCTTCCTAAGAGCAGTGCTATTTCTGGGAGAAAAGGAGCTCTACTGGGCATAAAAATGGCGTATCTGTGATAAAATGCCACGTTTCTGAAAGAAACTGTCCTCTTGCGGAGTGTAATGCTGTATGTTCCGGAGGAAATGGGAAATATTCAGCAGAGTCCTGGTATTTCTGGGAGAAGAGGTCTGATGTGGGGGGGGGAAGGTGATGTATCTGTGAGAAAGCTGGTGTTTCTGGGAGAAAATGCCAGGTATTGGTGAGGAAACAGATGCTAGAGAGGGAAAAGGCTGGTATTTTGGGGAAAAAAGGCCGTTTTTTAAAGAATAAGCTGGCATTTCTGGGAGAATATGTCCCATCTTTGGGAGAAAACGGGTGTATGTGGGAGAAAATGTCGTGTATTTGGGAGAAAGCTGGTGTATGTGGGAGAAAAGGCCATTGTGATGGGAGTCAGTGTGATCTTGAGGAGTGGAAAGCAGTATTCTTGAGATGAAACGTGAGGTATTTCTAAGAGTCCTGGTATTTCTGGGAGAAAATGTCTTGTTTTGGAGAGCCAAAGTCCCATTTTGGGGGCAGAAGCTGGTATTTCTGTGACACTGCCATCTTGATGGGGGTAAGTGTGATCTTGAGGAGTGTAAAGCAGCATTTTGGTTAGAAAATGGGAGCTCTTCCTAAGAGCAGTGCTATTTCTGGGAGAAAAGGAGCTCTACTGGGCATAAAAATGGCGTATCTGTGATAAAATGCCACATTTCTGAAAGAAACTGTCCTCTTGCGGAGTGTAATGCTGTATGTTCCGGAGGAAATGGGAAATATTCAGCAGAGTCCTGGTATTTCTGGGAGAAGAGGTCTGATGTGGGGGGGGAAGGTGATGTATCTGTGAGAAAGCTGGTGTTTCTGGGAGAAAATGCCAGGTATTGGTGAGGAAACAGATGCTAGAGAGGGAAAAGGCTGGTATTTTGGGGAAAAAAGGCCGTTTTTTAAAGAATAAGCTGGCATTTCTGGGAGAATATGTCCCATCTTTGGGAGAAAACGGGTGTATGTGGGAGAAAATGTCGTGTATTTGGGAGAAAGCTGGTGTATGTGGGAGAAAAGGCCATTGTGATGGGAGTCAGTGTGATCTTGAGGAGTGGAAAGCAGTATTCTTGAGATGAAACGTGAGGTATTTCTAAGAGTCCTGGTATTTCTGGGAGAAAATGTCTTGTTTTGGAGAGCCAAAGTCCCATTTTGGGGGCAGAAGCTGGTATTTCTCTGACACTGCCATCTTGATGGGGGTAAGTGTGATCTTGAGGAGTGTAAAGCAGCATTTTGGTTAGAAAATGGGAGCTCTTCCTAAGAGCAGTGCTATTTCTGGGAGAAAAGGAGCTCTACTGGGCATAAAAATGGCGTATCTGTGATAAAATGCCACATTTCTGAAAGAAACTGTCCTCTTGCGGAGTGTAATGCTGTATGTTCCGGAGGAAATGGGAAATATTCAGCAGAGTCCTGGTATTTCTGGGAGAAGAGGTCTGATGTGGGGGGGGGAAGGTGATGTATCTGTGAGAAAGCTGGTGTTTCTGGGAGAAAATGCCAGGTATTGGTGAGGAAACAGATGCTAGAGAGGGAAAAGGCTGGTATTTTGGGGAAAAAAGGCCGTTTTTTAAAGAATAAGCTGGCATTTCTGGGAGAATATGTCCCATCTTTGGGAGAAAAGGAGCTCTACTGGGCATTCAGCTCTGCTGAATATTTCCCATTTCCTCCGGAACATACAGCATTACACTCCTCAAGAGGACAGTTTCTTTCAGAAATGTGGCATTTTATCACAGATACGCCATTTTTATGCCCAGTAGAGCTCCTTTTCTCCCAGAAATAGCACTGCTCTTAGGAAGAGCTCCCATTTTCTAACCAAAATGCTGCTTTACACTCCTCAAGATCACACTTACCCCCATCAAGATGGCAGTGTCAGAGAAATACCAGCTTCTGCCCCCAAAATGGGACTTTGGCTCTCCAAAACAAGACATTTTCTCCCAGAAATACCAGGACTCTTAGAAATACCTCACGTTTCATCTCAAGAATACTGCTTTCCACTCCTCAAGATCACACTGACTCCCATCACAATGGCCTTTTCTCCCACATACACCAGCTTTCTCCCAAATACACGACATTTTCTCCCACATACACCCGTTTTCTCCCAAAGATGGGACATATTCTCCCAGAAATGCCAGCTTATTCTTTAAAAAACGGCCTTTTTTCCCCAAAATACCAGCCTTTTCCCTCTCTAGCATCTGTTTCCTCACCAATACCTGGCATTTTCTCCCAGAAACACCAGCTTTCTCACAGATACATCACCTTCCCCCCCCCACATCAGACCTCTTCTCCCAGAAATACCAGGACTCTGCTGAATATTTCCCATTTCCTCCGGAACATACAGCATTACACTCCGCAAGAGGACAGTTTCTTTCAGAAATGTGGCATTTTATCACAGATACGCCATTTTTATGCCCAGTAGAGCTCCTTTTCTCCCAGAAATAGCACTGCTCTTAGGAAGAGCTCCCATTTTCTAACCAAAATGCTGCTTTACACTCCTCAAGATCACACTTACCCCCATCAAGATGGCAGTGTCACAGAAATACCAGCTTCTGCCCCCAAAATGGGACTTTGGCTCTCCAAAACAAGACATTTTCTCCCAGAAATACCAGGACTCTTAGAAATACCTCACGTTTCATCTCAAGAATACTGCTTTCCACTCCTCAAGATCACACTGACTCCCATCACAATGGCCTTTTCTCCCACATACACCAGCTTTCTCCCAAATACACGACATTTTCTCCCACATACACCCGTTTTCTCCCAAAGATGGGACATATTCTCCCAGAAATGCCAGCTTATTCTTTAAAAAACGGCCTTTTTTCCCCAAAATACCAGCCTTTTCCCTCTCTAGCATCTGTTTCCTCACCAATACCTGGCATTTTCTCCCAGAAACACCAGCTTTCTCACAGATACATCACCTTCCCCCCCCCACATCAGACCTCTTCTCCCAGAAATACCAGGACTCTGCTGAATATTTCCCATTTCCTCCGGAACATACAGCATTACACTCCGCAAGAGGACAGTTTCTTTCAGAAATGTGGCATTTTATCACAGATACGCCATTTTTATGCCCAGTAGAGCTCCTTTTCTCCCAGAAATAGCACTGCTCTTAGGAAGAGCTCCCATTTTCTAACCAAAATGCTGCTTTACACTCCTCAAGATCACACTTACCCCCATCAAGATGGCAGTGTCAGAGAAATACCAGCTTCTGCCCCCAAAATGGGACTTTGGCTCTCCAAAACAAGACATTTTCTCCCAGAAATACCAGGACTCTTAGAAATACCTCACGTTTCATCTCAAGAATACTGCTTTCCACTCCTCAAGATCACACTGACTCCCATCACAATGGCCTTTTCTCCCACATACACCAGCTTTCTCCCAAATACACGACATTTTCTCCCACATACACCCGTTTTCTCCCAAAGATGGGACATATTCTCCCAGAAATGCCAGCTTATTCTTTAAAAAACGGCCTTTTTTCCCCAAAATACCAGCCTTTTCCCTCTCTAGCATCTGTTTCCTCACCAATACCTGGCATTTTCTCCCAGAAACACCAGCTTTCTCACAGATACATCACCTTCCCCCCCCCACATCAGACCTCTTCTCCCAGAAATACCAGGACTCTGCTGAATATTTCCCATTTCCTCCGGAACATACAGCATTACACTCCGCAAGAGGACAGTTTCTTTCAGAAATGTGGCATTTTATCACAGATACGCCATTTTTATGCCCAGTAGAGCTCCTTTTCTCCCAGAAATAGCACTGCTCTTAGGAAGAGCTCCCATTTTCTAACCAAAATGCTGCTTTACACTCCTCAAGATCACACTTACCCCCATCAAGATGGCAGTGTCAGAGAAATACCAGCTTCTGCCCCCAAAATGGGACTTTGGCTCTCCAAAACAAGACATTTTCTCCCAGAAATACCAGGACTCTTAGAAATACCTCACGTTTCATCTCAAGAATACTGCTTTCCACTCCTCAAGATCACACTGACTCCCATCACAATGGCCTTTTCTCCCACATACACCAGCTTTCTCCCAAATACACGACATTTTCTCCCACATACACCCGTTTTCTCCCAAAGATGGGACATATTCTCCCAGAAATGCCAGCTTATTCTTTAAAAAACGGCCTTTTTTCCCCAAAATACCAGCCTTTTCCCTCTCTAGCATCTGTTTCCTCACCAATACCTGGCATTTTCTCCCAGAAACACCAGCTTTCTCACAGATACATCACCTTCCCCCCCCCACATCAGACCTCTTCTCCCAGAAATACCAGGACTCTGCTGAATATTTCCCATTTCCTCCGGAACATACAGCATTACACTCCGCAAGAGGACAGTTTCTTTCAGAAATGTGGCATTTTATCACAGATACGCCATTTTTATGCCCAGTAGAGCTCCTTTTCTCCCAGAAATAGCACTGCTCTTAGGAAGAGCTCCCATTTTCTAACCAAAATGCTGCTTTACACTCCTCAAGATCACACTTACCCCCATCAAGATGGCAGTGTCAGAGAAATACCAGCTTCTGCCCCCAAAATGGGACTTTGGCTCTCCAAAACAAGACATTTTCTCCCAGAAATACCAGGACTCTTAGAAATACCTCACGTTTCATCTCAAGAATACTGCTTTCCACTCCTCAAGATCACACTGACTCCCATCACAATGGCCTTTTCTCCCACATACACCAGCTTTCTCCCAAATACACGACATTTTCTCCCACATACACCCGTTTTCTCCCAAAGATGGGACATATTCTCCCAGAAATGCCAGCTTATTCTTTAAAAAACGGCCTTTTTTCCCCAAAATACCAGCCTTTTCCCTCTCTAGCATCTGTTTCCTCACCAATACCTGGCATTTTCTCCCAGAAACACCAGCTTTCTCACAGATACATCACCTTCCCCCCCCCACATCAGACCTCTTCTCCCAGAAATACCAGGACTCTGCTGAATATTTCCCATTTCCTCCGGAACATACAGCATTACACTCCGCAAGAGGACAGTTTCTTTCAGAAATGTGGCATTTTATCACAGATACGCCATTTTTATGCCCAGTAGAGCTCCTTTTCTCCCAGAAATAGCACTGCTCTTAGGAAGAGCTCCCATTTTCTAACCAAAATGCTGCTTTACACTCCTCAAGATCACACTTACCCCCATCAAGATGGCAGTGTCAGAGAAATACCAGCTTCTGCCCCCAAAATGGGACTTTGGCTCTCCAAAACAAGACATTTTCTCCCAGAAATACCAGGACTCTTAGAAATACCTCACGTTTCATCTCAAGAATACTGCTTTCCACTCCTCAAGATCACACTGACTCCCATCACAATGGCCTTTTCTCCCACATACACCAGCTTTCTCCCAAATACACGACATTTTCTCCCACATACACCCGTTTTCTCCCAAAGATGGGACATATTCTCCCAGAAATGCCAGCTTATTCTTTAAAAAACGGCCTTTTTTCCCCAAAATACCAGCCTTTTCCCTCTCTAGCATCTGTTTCCTCACCAATACCTGGCATTTTCTCCCAGAAACACCAGCTTTCTCACAGATACATCACCTTCCCCCCCCCACATCAGACCTCTTCTCCCAGAAATACCAGGACTCTGCTGAATATTTCCCATTTCCTCCGGAACATACAGCATTACACTCCGCAAGAGGACAGTTTCTTTCAGAAATGTGGCATTTTATCACAGATACGCCATTTTTATGCCCAGTAGAGCTCCTTTTCTCCCAGAAATAGCACTGCTCTTAGGAAGAGCTCCCATTTTCTAACCAAAATGCTGCTTTACACTCCTCAAGATCACACTTACCCCCATCAAGATGGCAGTGTCAGAGAAATACCAGCTTCTGCCCCCAAAATGGGACTTTGGCTCTCCAAAACAAGACATTTTCTCCCAGAAATACCAGGACTCTTAGAAATACCTCACGTTTCATCTCAAGAATACTGCTTTCCACTCCTCAAGATCACACTGACTCCCATCACAATGGCCTTTTCTCCCACATACACCAGCTTTCTCCCAAATACACGACATTTTCTCCCACGTACACCCGTTTTCTCCCAAAGATGGGACATATTCTCCCAGAAATGCCAGCTTATTCTTTAAAAAACGGCCTTTTTTCCCCAAAATACCAGCCTTTTCCCTCTCTAGCATCTGTTTCCTCACCAATACCTGGCATTTTCTCCCAGAAACACCAGCTTTCTCACAGATACATCACCTTCCCCCCCCCACATCAGACCTCTTCTCCCAGAAATACCAGGACTCTGCTGAATATTTCCCATTTCCTCCGGAACATACAGCATTACACTCCGCAAGAGGACAGTTTCTTTCAGAAATGTGGCATTTTATCACAGATACGCCATTTTTATGCCCAGTAGAGCTCCTTTTCTCCCAGAAATAGCACTGCTCTTAGGAAGAGCTCCCATTTTCTAACCAAAATGCTGCTTTACACTCCTCAAGATCACACTTACCCCCATCAAGATGGCAGTGTCAGAGAAATACCAGCTTCTGCCCCCAAAATGGGACTTTGGCTCTCCAAAACAAGACATTTTCTCCCAGAAATACCAGGACTCTTAGAAATACCTCACGTTTCATCTCAAGAATACTGCTTTCCACTCCTCAAGATCACACTGACTCCCATCACAATGGCCTTTTCTCCCACATACACCAGCTTTCTCCCAAATACACGACATTTTCTCCCACGTACACCCGTTTTCTCCCAAAGATGGGACATATTCTCCCAGAAATGCCAGCTTATTCTTTAAAAAACGGCCTTTTTTCCCCAAAATACCAGCCTTTTCCCTCTCTAGCATCTGTTTCCTCACCAATACCTGGCATTTTCTCCCAGAAACACCAGCTTTCTCACAGATACATCACCTTCCCCCCCCCACATCAGACCTCTTCTCCCAGAAATACCAGGACTCTGCTGAATATTTCCCATTTCCTCCGGAACATACAGCATTACACTCCGCAAGAGGACAGTTTCTTTCAGAAATGTGGCATTTTATCACAGATACACCATTTTTATGCCCAGTAGAGCTCCTTTTCTCCCAGAAATAGCACTGCTCTTAGGAAGAGCTCCCATTTTCTAACCAAAATGCTGCTTTACACTCCTCAAGATCACACTTACCCCCATCAAGATGGCAGTGTCAGAGAAATACCAGCTTCTGCCCCCAAAATGGGACTTTGGCTCTCCAAAACAAGACATTTTCTCCCAGAAATACCAGGACTCTTAGAAATACCTCACGTTTCATCTCAAGAATACTGCTTTCCACTCCTCAAGATCACACTGACTCCCATCACAATGGCCTTTTCTCCCACATACACCAGCTTTCTCCCAAATACACGACATTTTCTCCCACATACACCCGTTTTCTCCCAAAGATGGGACATATTCTCCCAGAAATGCCAGCTTATTCTTTAAAAAACGGCCTTTTTTCCCCAAAATACCAGCCTTTTCCCTCTCTAGCATCTGTTTCCTCACCAATACCTGGCATTTTCTCCCAGAAACACCAGCTTTCTCACAGATACATCACCTTCCCCCCCCCACATCAGACCTCTTCTCCCAGAAATACCAGGACTCTGCTGAATATTTCCCATTTCCTCCGGAACATACAGCATTACACTCCGCAAGAGGACAGTTTCTTTCAGAAATGTGGCATTTTATCACAGATACGCCATTTTTATGCCCAGTAGAGCTCCTTTTCTCCCAGAAATAGCACTGCTCTTAGGAAGAGCTCCCATTTTCTAACCAAAATGCTGCTTTACACTCCTCAAGATCACACTTACCCCCATCAAGATGGCAGTGTCACAGAAATACCAGCTTCTGCCCCCAAAATGGGACTTTGGCTCTCCAAAACAAGACATTTTCTCCCAGAAATACCAGGACTCTTAGAAATACCTCACGTTTCATCTCAAGAATACTGCTTTCCACTCCTCAAGATCACACTGACTCCCATCACAATGGCCTTTTCTCCCACATACACCAGCTTTCTCCCAAATACACGACATTTTCTCCCACGTACACCCGTTTTCTCCCAAAGATGGGACATATTCTCCCAGAAATGCCAGCTTATTCTTTAAAAAACGGCCTTTTTTCCCCAAAATACCAGCCTTTTCCCTCTCTAGCATCTGTTTCCTCACCAATACCTGGCATTTTCTCCCAGAAACACCAGCTTTCTCACAGATACATCACCTTCCCCCCCCCACATCAGACCTCTTCTCCCAGAAATACCAGGACTCTGCTGAATATTTCCCATTTCCTCCGGAACATACAGCATTACACTCCGCAAGAGGACAGTTTCTTTCAGAAATGTGGCATTTTATCACAGATACGCCATTTTTATGCCCAGTAGAGCTCCTTTTCTCCCAGAAATAGCACTGCTCTTAGGAAGAGCTCCCATTTTCTAACCAAAATGCTGCTTTACACTCCTCAAGATCACACTTACCCCCATCAAGATGGCAGTGTCACAGAAATACCAGCTTCTGCCCCCAAAATGGGACTTTGGCTCTCCAAAACAAGACATTTTCTCCCAGAAATACCAGGACTCTTAGAAATACCTCACGTTTCATCTCAAGAATACTGCTTTCCACTCCTCAAGATCACACTGACTCCCATCACAATGGCCTTTTCTCCCACATACACCAGCTTTCTCCCAAATACACGACATTTTCTCCCACGTACACCCGTTTTCTCCCAAAGATGGGACATATTCTCCCAGAAATGCCAGCTTATTCTTTAAAAAACGGCCTTTTTTCCCCAAAATACCAGCCTTTTCCCTCTCTAGCATCTGTTTCCTCACCAATACCTGGCATTTTCTCCCAGAAACACCAGCTTTCTCACAGATACATCACCTTCCCCCCCCCACATCAGACCTCTTCTCCCAGAAATACCAGGACTCTGCTGAATATTTCCCATTTCCTCCGGAACATACAGCATTACACTCCGCAAGAGGACAGTTTCTTTCAGAAATGTGGCATTTTATCACAGATACACCATTTTTATGCCCAGTAGAGCTCCTTTTCTCCCAGAAATAGCACTGCTCTTAGGAAGAGCTCCCATTTTCTAACCAAAATGCTGCTTTACACTCCTCAAGATCACACTTACCCCCATCAAGATGGCAGTGTCAGAGAAATACCAGCTTCTGCCCCCAAAATGGGACTTTGGCTCTCCAAAACAAGACATTTTCTCCCAGAAATACCAGGACTCTTAGAAATACCTCACGTTTCATCTCAAGAATACTGCTTTCCACTCCTCAAGATCACACTGACTCCCATCACAATGGCCTTTTCTCCCACATACACCAGCTTTCTCCCAAATACACGACATTTTCTCCCACATACACCCGTTTTCTCCCAAAGATGGGACATATTCTCCCAGAAATGCCAGCTTATTCTTTAAAAAACGGCCTTTTTTCCCCAAAATACCAGCCTTTTCCCTCTCTAGCATCTGTTTCCTCACCAATACCTGGCATTTTCTCCCAGAAACACCAGCTTTCTCACAGATACATCACCTTCCCCCCCCCACATCAGACCTCTTCTCCCAGAAATACCAGGACTCTGCTGAATATTTCCCATTTCCTCCGGAACATACAGCATTACACTCCGCAAGAGGACAGTTTCTTTCAGAAATGTGGCATTTTATCACAGATACGCCATTTTTATGCCCAGTAGAGCTCCTTTTCTCCCAGAAATAGCACTGCTCTTAGGAAGAGCTCCCATTTTCTAACCAAAATGCTGCTTTACACTCCTCAAGATCACACTTACCCCCATCAAGATGGCAGTGTCACAGAAATACCAGCTTCTGCCCCCAAAATGGGACTTTGGCTCTCCAAAACAAGACATTTTCTCCCAGAAATACCAGGACTCTTAGAAATACCTCACGTTTCATCTCAAGAATACTGCTTTCCACTCCTCAAGATCACACTGACTCCCATCACAATGGCCTTTTCTCCCACATACACCAGCTTTCTCCCAAATACACGACATTTTCTCCCACGTACACCCGTTTTCTCCCAAAGATGGGACATATTCTCCCAGAAATGCCAGCTTATTCTTTAAAAAACGGCCTTTTTTCCCCAAAATACCAGCCTTTTCCCTCTCTAGCATCTGTTTCCTCACCAATACCTGGCATTTTCTCCCAGAAACACCAGCTTTCTCACAGATACATCACCTTCCCCCCCCCACATCAGACCTCTTCTCCCAGAAATACCAGGACTCTGCTGAATATTTCCCATTTCCTCCGGAACATACAGCATTACACTCCGCAAGAGGACAGTTTCTTTCAGAAATGTGGCATTTTATCACAGATACGCCATTTTTATGCCCAGTAGAGCTCCTTTTCTCCCAGAAATAGCACTGCTCTTAGGAAGAGCTCCCATTTTCTAACCAAAATGCTGCTTTACACTCCTCAAGATCACACTTACCCCCATCAAGATGGCAGTGTCAGAGAAATACCAGCTTCTGCCCCCAAAATGGGACTTTGGCTCTCCAAAACAAGACATTTTCTCCCAGAAATACCAGGACTCTTAGAAATACCTCACGTTTCATCTCAAGAATACTGCTTTCCACTCCTCAAGATCACACTGACTCCCATCACAATGGCCTTTTCTCCCACATACACCAGCTTTCTCCCAAATACACGACATTTTCTCCCACATACACCCGTTTTCTCCCAAAGATGGGACATATTCTCCCAGAAATGCCAGCTTATTCTTTAAAAAACGGCCTTTTTTTCCCCAAAATACCAGCCTTTTCCCTCTCTAGCATCTGTTTCCTCACCAATACCTGGCATTTTCTCCCAGAAACACCAGCTTTCTCACAGATACATCACCTTCCCCCCCCCACATCAGACCTCTTCTCCCAGAAATACCAGGACTCTGCTGAATATTTCCCATTTCCTCCGGAACATACAGCATTACACTCCGCAAGAGGACAGTTTCTTTCAGAAATGTGGCATTTTATCACAGATACGCCATTTTTATGCCCAGTAGAGCTCCTTTTCTCCCAGAAATAGCACTGCTCTTAGGAAGAGCTCCCATTTTCTAACCAAAATGCTGCTTTACACTCCTCAAGATCACACTTACCCCCATCAAGATGGCAGTGTCAGAGAAATACCAGCTTCTGCCCCCAAAATGGGACTTTGGCTCTCCAAAACAAGACATTTTCTCCCAGAAATACCAGGACTCTTAGAAATACCTCACGTTTCATCTCAAGAATACTGCTTTCCACTCCTCAAGATCACACTGACTCCCATCACAATGGCCTTTTCTCCCACATACACCAGCTTTCTCCCAAATACACGACATTTTCTCCCACATACACCCGTTTTCTCCCAAAGATGGGACATATTCTCCCAGAAATGCCAGCTTATTCTTTAAAAAACGGCCTTTTTTCCCCAAAATACCAGCTTTCTCACAAACACCTGTCATTTTCCAACCAAGTCTGCTACTATCTCCCAGAAACAGCCGGTTTCCGAGAAATACCTGACGTTTGCTCTCCCAAATACTACTTGACACTCCTCCAGAGGACATTGTCTCCCCTATTTACCACGTTGTCTCCCCAAGAGACCACTTGGCACACCAAAAAGACCACCGTTGCTCTCCAGTACAAGATCTTCTTTCCCACCGGTTCCCACTTTTCTCCCCCAGCTATGTCATTTCCTCCCAGAAATGCCACTTTTCCCTTGGAAATTTCACCTTCTCTTCCAAAAAGAGGAGATTTGCTCCCAGAAATACCCCTTCTCTTACAACTGCCACACGCTTTCTCCCCAAAAAGCCTCCATGACAATGCCAAATGGGACACTTGCAGCCAAGAAGAGGACACCTTCTCTCAGAAAGACCACTTTTCTCCCCAAGAGAGGAGATTTTCTCCCAATTGGATGACATTTGCTGTAAGAAAGACCTGTTTTCTTCCCTCAAGAGGACATTGTCTTTCCCACTGAGGACATTTTCTCCCAGAAGTGCCGCTACTCTGTGAAACACCTCCATTTCCTCCCAAATCTACTCCATGACACGCCTCAGGATGACACTTACTCCCCGATTTGGGGCATTTTCTCCCAGAAATACCACTTCTCTCCCAAAGGGATGGCCTTTTCCCTCTCTAGCATCTGTTTCCTCACCAATACCTGGCATTTTCTCCCAGAAACACCAGCTTTCTCACAGATACATCACCTTCCCCCCCCCACATCAGACCTCTTCTCCCAGAAATACCAGGACTCTGCTGAATATTTCCCATTTCCTCCGGAACATACAGCATTACACTCCGCAAGAGGACAGTTTCTTTCAGAAATGTGGCATTTTATCACAGATACACCATTTTTATGCCCAGTAGAGCTCCTTTTCTCCCAGAAATAGCACTGCTCTTAGGAAGAGCTCCCATTTTCTAACCAAAATGCTGCTTTACACTCCTCAAGATCACACTTACCCCCATCAAGATGGCAGTGTCACAGAAATACCAGCTTCTGCCCCCAAAATGGGACTTTGGCTCTCCAAAACAAGACATTTTCTCCCAGAAATACCAGGACTCTTAGAAATACCTCACGTTTCATCTCAAGAATACTGCTTTCCACTCCTCAAGATCACACTGACTCCCATCACAATGGCCTTTTCTCCCACATACACCAGCTTTCTCCCAAATACACGACATTTTCTCCCACATACACCCGTTTTCTCCCAAAGATGGGACATATTCTCCCAGAAATGCCAGCTTATTCTTTAAAAAACGGCCTTTTTTCCCCAAAATACCAGCCTTTTCCCTCTCTAGCATCTGTTTCCTCACCAATACCTGGCATTTTCTCCCAGAAACACCAGCTTTCTCACAGATACATCACCTTCCCCCCCCCACATCAGACCTCTTCTCCCAGAAATACCAGGACTCTGCTGAATATTTCCCATTTCCTCCGGAACATACAGCATTACACTCCGCAAGAGGACAGTTTCTTTCAGAAATGTGGCATTTTATCACAGATACACCATTTTTATGCCCAGTAGAGCTCCTTTTCTCCCAGAAATAGCACTGCTCTTAGGAAGAGCTCCCATTTTCTAACCAAAATGCTGCTTTACACTCCTCAAGATCACACTTACCCCCATCAAGATGGCAGTGTCACAGAAATACCAGCTTCTGCCCCCAAAATGGGACTTTGGCTCTCCAAAACAAGACATTTTCTCCCAGAAATACCAGGACTCTTAGAAATACCTCACGTTTCATCTCAAGAATACTGCTTTCCACTCCTCAAGATCACACTGACTCCCATCACAATGGCCTTTTCTCCCACATACACCAGCTTTCTCCCAAATACACGACATTTTCTCCCACATACACCCGTTTTCTCCCAAAGATGGGACATATTCTCCCAGAAATGCCAGCTTATTCTTTAAAAAACGGCCTTTTTTCCCCAAAATACCAGCTTTCTCACAAACACCTGTCATTTTCCAACCAAGTCTGCTACTATCTCCCAGAAACAGCCGGTTTCCGAGAAATACCTGACGTTTGCTCTCCCAAATACTACTTGACACTCCTCCAGAGGACATTGTCTCCCCTATTTACCACGTTGTCTCCCCAAGAGACCACTTGGCACACCAAAAAGACCACCGTTGCTCTCCAGTACAAGATCTTCTTTCCCACCGGTTCCCACTTTTCTCCCCCAGCTATGTCATTTCCTCCCAGAAATGCCACTTTTCCCTTGGAAATTTCACCTTCTCTTCCAAAAAGAGGAGATTTGCTCCCAGAAATACCCCTTCTCTTACAACTGCCACACGCTTTCTCCCCAAAAAGCCTCCATGACAATGCCAAATGGGACACTTGCAGCCAAGAAGAGGACACCTTCTCTCAGAAAGACCACTTTTCTCCCCAAGAGAGGAGATTTTCTCCCAAGTGGATGACATTTGCTGTAAGAAAGACCTGTTTTCTTCCCTCAAGAGGACATTGTCTTTCCCACTGAGGACATTTTCTCCCAGAAGTGCCGCTACTCTGTGAAACACCTCCATTTCCTCCCAAATCTACTCCATGACACGCCTCAGGATGACACTTACTCCCCGATTTGGGGCATTTTCTCCCAGAAATACCACTTCTCTCCCAAAGGGGAGAAACCACTTCTCTCCCTTTTCCCTCTCTAGCATCTGTTTCCTCACCAATACCTGACATTTTCTCCCAGAAACACCAGCTTTCTCACACATACATCACCTTCTCCCCCCCACATCAGATGTTCCCTCCCAGAAATATGGCATTTGATCACAGATATACTCTTTCAAGGGAATACCAGGTTTCATAAAAATACCTCATAATTTCTCCATGAAGTTCGTTAGCAAGATGACACTTTCACCCTAAATAGGAGATTTTCTCTCAGAAATGCATGCTTCCCCCTCACAGAACGGCATCTTCTCCCCAAATTAGGACATTATCTCCCCGAAATACCACATTTCTACAATCCAATGACATTATCTCTACGGAGAGTTTGCAGTTGCTGCCCGTTAAATCTCTTTTCTCCCCGAATACCACTTTCAGACTTCAACAGCGGTCTTGTCGGATGCCGAGAAAGGGCGACTTCAGCCGGATGCTTTTCTCGGACGAGCGGCTTCTTCTGCGCACATCCCAAAGGAGTGGTTCCGACTTCTCCTTGTGTCCATGCATTCTGCACTACGCTTCTCTCTCATTCTTAACCCTTGATTCCTAGGGACATTTCGTTTTTCTCTGTTTTTCCGATGCTACACTTCAGCATTCTGTGACGAACAGAGTGGAAGGGAAAAGCCCCTCTAATAAGGCAGCTAGAAGTTCCAGGAGCGACACACGTTGTGCTTTCAGAGAGGACGTTACAGAAAGTCGAGAGATGTGGATTCTTTCCTGCGGAGAAAAAACCCCCTGTTTTCAGGAAATGCAGTATTCTGAAATCGCACGTTCTCGGCATAGCAATTTCGCTATTTCGCTCTCGTGGGTGGACGGCGCCACTCTCTGTTAACCGCTTCGGAGAGTTTGCAGTTGCTGGCCGAGAAATCGCGGTTCTCCCCGAATGCCGCTGTGTGCCTTCAGCAGCGGTCTCGTCTCTCTCGCATGCCGAGAAAGAGCGACTTCAGCCGGATGCTTTTCTCGGACGAGCGGCTTCTTCTGCGCACATCCCAAAGGAGCGGTTCTTGTCTTCTCCTTGTGTCCATGCATTCTGCACTACGCTTCTCTCTCATTCTTAACCCTTGATTCCTAGGGACATTTCGTTTTTCTCTGTTTTTCCGATGCTACACTTCAGCATTCTGTGACGAACAGAGTGGAAGGGAAAAGCCCCTCTAATAAGGCAGCTAGAAGTTCCAGGAGAGACACACGTTGTGCTTTCAGAGAGGACGTTACAGAAAGTCGAGAGATGTGGATTCTTTCCTGCGGAGAAAAAACCCCCTGTTTTCAGGAAATGCAGTATTCTGAAATCGCACGTTCTCGGCATAGCAATTTCTCGTTTCAGGCAACGCAGTATGCAGAATTCAAACGTTGCCTGAAGAAGGAGCCGCTCGTCCGAGAAAAGCATCCGGCTGAAGTCGCTCTTTCTCGGCATGCGAGAGAGACGAGACCGCTGCTGAAGGCACACAGCGGCATTCGGGGAGAACCGCGATTTCTCGGCCAGCAACTGCAAACTCTCCGATGCGGTTAACAGAGAGTGGCGCCGTCCACCCACGAGAGCGAAATAGCGAAATTGCTATGCCGAGAACGTGCGATTTCAGAATACTGCATTTCCTGAAAACAGGGGGTTTTTTCTCCGCAGGAAAGAATCCACATCTCTCGACTTTCTGTAACGTCCTCTCTGAAAGCACAACGTGTGTCGCTCCTGGAACTTCTAGCTGCCTTATTAGAGGGGCTTTTCCCTTCCACTCTGTTCGTCACAGAATGCTGAAGTGTAGCATCGGAAAAACAGAGAAAAACGAAATGTCCCTAGGAATCAAGGGTTAAGAATGAGAGAGAAGCGTAGTGCAGAATGCATGGACAAAAGGAGAAGTCAGAACCGCTCCTTTGCGATGTGCGCAGCAGAAGCCGCTCGTCCGAGAAAAGCATCCGGCTGAAGTCGCTCTTTCTCGGCATGCGAGAGAGACGAGACCGATGCTGAAGGCACACAGCGGCATTCGGGGAGAACCGCGATTTCTCGGCCAGCAACTGCAAACTCTCCGAAGCGGTTAACAGAGAGTGGCGCCGTCCACCCACGAGAGCGAAATAGCGAAATTGCTATGCCGAGAACGTGCGATTTCAGAATACTGCATTTCCTGAAAACAGGGGTTTTTTTCTCCGCAGGAAAGAATCCACATCTCTCGACTTTCTGTAACGTCCTCTCTGAAAGCACAACGTGTGTCTCTCCTGGAACTTCTAGCTGCCTTATTAGAGGGGCTTTTCCCTTCCACTCTGTTCGTCACAGAATGCTGAAGTGTAGCATCGGAAAAACAGAGAAAAACGAAATGTCCCTAGGAATCAAGGGTTAAGAATGAGAGAGAAGCGTAGTGCAGAATGCATGGACAAAAGGAGAAGTCAGAACCGCTCCTTTGCGATGTGCGCAGCAGAAGCCGCTCGTCCGAGAAAAGCATCCGGCTGAAGTCGCTCTTTCTCGGCATGCGAGAGAGACGAGACCGCTGCTGAAGGCACACAGCGGCATTCGGGGAGAACCGCGATTTCTCGGCCAGCAACTGCAAACTCTCCGAAGCGGTTAACAGAGAGTGGCGCCGTCCACCCACGAGAGCGAAATAGCGAAATTGCTATGCCGAGAACGTGCGATTTCAGAATACTGCATTTCCTGAAAACAGGGGGTTTTTTCTCCGCAGGAAAGAATCCACATCTCTCGACTTTCTGTAACGTCCTCTCTGAAAGCACAACGTGTGTCTCTCCTGGAACTTCTAGCTGCCTTATTAGAGGGGCTTTTCCCTTCCACTCTGTTCGTCACAGAATGCTGAAGTGTAGCATCGGAAAAACAGAGAAAAACGAAATGTCCCTAGGAATCAAGGGTTAAGAATGAGAGAGAAGCGTAGTGCAGAATGCATGGACACAAGGAGAAGACAAGAACCGCTCCTTTGGGATGTGCGCAGAAGAAGCCGCTCGTCCGAGAAAAGCATCCGGCTGAAGTCGCTCTTTCTCGGCATGCGAGAGAGACGAGACCGCTGCTGAAGGCACACAGCGGCATTCGGGGAGAACCGCGATTTCTCGGCCAGCAACTGCAAACTCTCCGAAGCGGTTAACAGAGAGTGGCGCCGTCCACCCACGAGAGCGAAATAGCGAAATTGCTATGCCGAGAACGTGCGATTTCAGAATACTGCATTTCCTGAAAACAGGGGGTTTTTTCTCCGCAGGAAAGAATCCACATCTCTCGACTTTCTGTAACGTCCTCTCTGAAAGCACAACGTGTGTCTCTCCTGGAACTTCTAGCTGCCTTATTAGAGGGGCTTTTCCCTTCTACTATGTTCGTCACAGAATGCTGAAGTGTAGCATCGGAAAAACAGAGAAAAACGAAATGTCCCTAGGAATCAAGGGTTAAGAATGAGAGAGAAGCGTAGTGCAGAATGCATGGACACAAGGAGAAGTCGGAACCACTCCTTTGGGATGTGCGCAGAAGAAGCCGCTCGTCCGAGAAAAGCATCCGGCTGAAGTCGCCCTTTCTCGGCATCCGACAAGACCGCTGTTGAAGTCTGAAAGTGGTATTCGGGGAGAAAAGAGATTTAACGGGCAGCAACTGCAAACTCTCCGTAGAGATAATGTCATTGGATTGTAGAAATGTGGTATTTCGGGGAGATAATGTCCTAATTTGGGGAGAAGATGCCGTTCTGTGAGGGGGAAGCATGCATTTCTGAGAGAAAATCTCCTATTTAGGGTGAAAGTGTCATCTTGCTAACGAACTTCATGGAGAAATTATGAGGTATTTTTATGAAACCTGGTATTCCCTTGAAAGAGTATATCTGTGATCAAATGCCATATTTCTGGGAGGGAACATCTGATGTGGGGGGGAGAAGGTGATGTATGTGTGAGAAAGCTGGTGTTTCTGGGAGAAAATGTCAGGTATTGGTGAGGAAACAGATGCTAGAGAGGGAAAAGGGAGAGAAGTGGTTTCTCCCCTTTGGGAGAGAAGTGGTATTTCTGGGAGAAAATGCCCCAAATCGGGGAGTAAGTGTCATCCTGAGGCGTGTCATGGAGTAGATTTGGGAGGAAATGGAGGTGTTTCACAGAGTAGCGGCACTTCTGGGAGAAAATGTCCTCAGTGGGAAAGACAATGTCCTCTTGAGGGAAGAAAACAGGTCTTTCTTACAGCAAATGTCATCCACTTGGGAGAAAATCTCCTCTCTTGGGGAGAAAAGTGGTCTTTCTGAGAGAAGGTGTCCTCTTCTTGGCTGCAAGTGTCCCATTTGGCATTGTCATGGAGGCTTTTTGGGGAGAAAGCGTGTGGCAGTTGTAAGAGAAGGGGTATTTCTGGGAGCAAATCTCCTCTTTTTGGAAGAGAAGGTGAAATTTCCAAGGGAAAAGTGGCATTTCTGGGAGGAAATGACATAGCTGGGGGAGAAAAGTGGGAACCGGTGGGAAAGAAGATCTTGTACTGGAGAGCAACGGTGGTCTTTTTGGTGTGCCAAGTGGTCTCTTGGGGAGACAACGTGGTAAATAGGGGAGACAATGTCCTCTGGAGGAGTGTCAAGTAGTATTTGGGAGAGCAAACGTCAGGTATTTCTCGGAAACCGGCTGTTTCTGGGAGATAGTAGCAGACTTGGTTGGAAAATGACAGGTGTTTGTGAGAAAGCTGGTATTTTGGGGAAAAAAGGCCGTTTTTTAAAGAATAAGCTGGCATTTCTGGGAGAATATGTCCCATCTTTGGGAGAAAACGGGTGTATGTGGGAGAAAATGTCGTGTATTTGGGAGAAAGCTGGTGTATGTGGGAGAAAAGGCCATTGTGATGGGAGTCAGTGTGATCTTGAGGAGTGGAAAGCAGTATTCTTGAGATGAAACGTGAGGTATTTCTAAGAGTCCTGGTATTTCTGGGAGAAAATGTCTTGTTTTGGAGAGCCAAAGTCCCATTTTGGGGGCAGAAGCTGGTATTTCTGTGACACTGCCATCTTGATGGGGGTAAGTGTGATCTTGAGGAGTGTAAAGCAGCATTTTGGTTAGAAAATGGGAGCTCTTCCTAAGAGCAGTGCTATTTCTGGGAGAAAAGGAGCTCTACTGGGCATAAAAATGGTGTATCTGTGATAAAATGCCACATTTCTGAAAGAAACTGTCCTCTTGCGGAGTGTAATGCTGTATGTTCCGGAGGAAATGGGAAATATTCAGCAGAGTCCTGGTATTTCTGGGAGAAGAGGTCTGATGTGGGGGGGAAGGTGATGTATCTGTGAGAAAGCTGGTGTTTCTGGGAGAAAATGCCAGGTATTGGTGAGGAAACAGATGCTAGAGAGGGAAAAGGCTGGTATTTTGGGGAAAAAAGGCCGTTTTTTAAAGAATAAGCTGGCATTTCTGGGAGAATATGTCCCATCTTTGGGAGAAAACGGGTGTATGTGGGAGAAAATGTCGTGTATTTGGGAGAAAGCTGGTGTATGTGGGAGAAAAGGCCATTGTGATGGGAGTCAGTGTGATCTTGAGGAGTGGAAAGCAGTATTCTTGAGATGAAACGTGAGGTATTTCTAAGAGTCCTGGTATTTCTGGGAGAAAATGTCTTGTTTTGGAGAGCCAAAGTCCCATTTTGGGGGCAGAAGCTGGTATTTCTCTGACACTGCCATCTTGATGGGGGTAAGTGTGATCTTGAGGAGTGTAAAGCAGCATTTTGGTTAGAAAATGGGAGCTCTTCCTAAGAGCAGTGCTATTTCTGGGAGAAAAGGAGCTCTACTGGGCATAAAAATGGCGTATCTGTGATAAAATGCCACATTTCTGAAAGAAACTGTCCTCTTGCGGAGTGTAATGCTGTATGTTCCGGAGGAAATGGGAAATATTCAGCAGAGTCCTGGTATTTCTGGGAGAAGAGGTCTGATGTGGGGGGGGGAAGGTGATGCATCTGTGAGAAAGCTGGTGTTTCTGGGAGAAAATGCCAGGTATTGGTGAGGAAACAGATGCTAGAGAGGGAAAAGGCCATCCCTTTGGGAGAGAAGTGGTATTTCTGGGAGAAAATGCCCCAAATCGGGGAGTAAGTGTC
Source organism: Phasianus colchicus (assembly GCF_987193195.1). Lineage (NCBI taxonomy): Eukaryota > Metazoa > Chordata > Aves > Galliformes > Phasianidae > Phasianus > Phasianus colchicus. The sequence continues at coordinate 76,204,961 of NC_143436.1, read as the reverse complement.
ATCCTGAGGCGTGTCATGGAGTAGATTTGGGAGGAAATGGAGGTGTTTCACACAGTAGCGGCACTTCTGGGAGAAAATGTCCTCAGTGGGAAAGACAATGTCCTCTTGAGGGAAGAAAACAGGTCTTTCTTACAGCAAATGTCATCCAATTGGGAGAAAATCTCCTCTCTTGGGGAGAAAAGTGGTCTTTCTGAGAGAAGGTGTCCTCTTCTTGGCTGCAAGTGTCCCATTTGGCATTGTCATGGAGGCTTTTTGGGGAGAAAGCGTGTGGCAGTTGTAAGAGAAGGGGTATTTCTGGGAGCAAATCTCCTCTTTTTGGAAGAGAAGGTGAAATTTCCAAGGGAAAAGTGGCATTTCTGGGAGGAAATGACATAGCTGGGGGAGAAAAGTGGGAACCGGTGGGAAAGAAGATCTTGTACTGGAGAGCAACGGTGGTCTTTTTGGTGTGCCAAGTGGTCTCTTGGGGAGACAACGTGGTAAATAGGGGAGACAATGTCCTCTGGAGGAGTGTCAAGTAGTATTTGGGAGAGCAAACGTCAGGTATTTCTCGGAAACCGGCTGTTTCTGGGAGATAGTAGCAGACTTGGTTGGAAAATGACAGGTGTTTGTGAGAAAGCTGGTATTTTGGGGAAAAAAGGCCGTTTTTTAAAGAATAAGCTGGCATTTCTGGGAGAATATGTCCCATCTTTGGGAGAAAACGGGTGTATGTGGGAGAAAATGTCGTGTATTTGGGAGAAAGCTGGTGTATGTGGGAGAAAAGGCCATTGTGATGGGAGTCAGTGTGATCTTGAGGAGTGGAAAGCAGTATTCTTGAGATGAAACGTGAGGTATTTCTAAGAGTCCTGGTATTTCTGGGAGAAAATGTCTTGTTTTGGAGAGCCAAAGTCCCATTTTGGGGGCAGAAGCTGGTATTTCTGTGACACTGCCATCTTGATGGGGGTAAGTGTGATCTTGAGGAGTGTAAAGCAGCATTTTGGTTAGAAAATGGGAGCTCTTCCTAAGAGCAGTGCTATTTCTGGGAGAAAAGGAGCTCTACTGGGCATAAAAATGGCGTATCTGTGATAAAATGCCACATTTCTGAAAGAAACTGTCCTCTTGCGGAGTGTAATGCTGTATGTTCCGGAGGAAATGGGAAATATTCAGCAGAGTCCTGGTATTTCTGGGAGAAGAGGTCTGATGTGGGGGGGGGAAGGTGATGTATCTGTGAGAAAGCTGGTGTTTCTGGGAGAAAATGCCAGGTATTGGTGAGGAAACAGATGCTAGAGAGGGAAAAGGCTGGTATTTTGGGGAAAAAAGGCCGTTTTTTAAAGAATAAGCTGGCATTTCTGGGAGAATATGTCCCATCTTTGGGAGAAAACGGGTGTATGTGGGAGAAAATGTCGTGTATTTGGGAGAAAGCTGGTGTATGTGGGAGAAAAGGCCATTGTGATGGGAGTCAGTGTGATCTTGAGGAGTGGAAAGCAGTATTCTTGAGATGAAACGTGAGGTATTTCTAAGAGTCCTGGTATTTCTGGGAGAAAATGTCTTGTTTTGGAGAGCCAAAGTCCCATTTTGGGGGCAGAAGCTGGTATTTCTGTGACACTGCCATCTTGATGGGGGTAAGTGTGATCTTGAGGAGTGTAAAGCAGCATTTTGGTTAGAAAATGGGAGCTCTTCCTAAGAGCAGTGCTATTTCTGGGAGAAAAGGAGCTCTACTGGGCATAAAAATGGCGTATCTGTGATAAAATGCCACATTTCTGAAAGAAACTGTCCTCTTGCGGAGTGTAATGCTGTATGTTCCGGAGGAAATGGGAAATATTCAGCAGAGTCCTGGTATTTCTGGGAGAAGAGGTCTGATGTGGGGGGGGGAAGGTGATGTATCTGTGAGAAAGCTGGTGTTTCTGGGAGAAAATGCCAGGTATTGGTGAGGAAACAGATGCTAGAGAGGGAAAAGGCTGGTATTTTGGGGAAAAAAGGCCGTTTTTTAAAGAATAAGCTGGCATTTCTGGGAGAATATGTCCCATCTTTGGGAGAAAACGGGTGTATGTGGGAGAAAATGTCGTGTATTTGGGAGAAAGCTGGTGTATGTGGGAGAAAAGGCCATTGTGATGGGAGTCAGTGTGATCTTGAGGAGTGGAAAGCAGTATTCTTGAGATGAAACGTGAGGTATTTCTAAGAGTCCTGGTATTTCTGGGAGAAAATGTCTTGTTTTGGAGAGCCAAAGTCCCATTTTGGGGGCAGAAGCTGGTATTTCTCTGACACTGCCATCTTGATGGGGGTAAGTGTGATCTTGAGGAGTGTAAAGCAGCATTTTGGTTAGAAAATGGGAGCTCTTCCTAAGAGCAGTGCTATTTCTGGGAGAAAAGGAGCTCTACTGGGCATAAAAATGGTGTATCTGTGATAAAATGCCACATTTCTGAAAGAAACTGTCCTCTTGCGGAGTGTAATGCTGTATGTTCCGGAGGAAATGGGAAATATTCAGCAGAGTCCTGGTATTTCTGGGAGAAGAGGTCTGATGTGGGGGGGGGAAGGTGATGTATCTGTGAGAAAGCTGGTGTTTCTGGGAGAAAATGCCAGGTATTGGTGAGGAAACAGATGCTAGAGAGGGAAAAGGCTGGTATTTTGGGGAAAAAAGGCCGTTTTTTAAAGAATAAGCTGGCATTTCTGGGAGAATATGTCCCATCTTTGGGAGAAAACGGGTGTACGTGGGAGAAAATGTCGTGTATTTGGGAGAAAGCTGGTGTATGTGGGAGAAAAGGCCATTGTGATGGGAGTCAGTGTGATCTTGAGGAGTGGAAAGCAGTATTCTTGAGATGAAACGTGAGGTATTTCTAAGAGTCCTGGTATTTCTGGGAGAAAATGTCTTGTTTTGGAGAGCCAAAGTCCCATTTTGGGGGCAGAAGCTGGTATTTCTGTGACACTGCCATCTTGATGGGGGTAAGTGTGATCTTGAGGAGTGTAAAGCAGCATTTTGGTTAGAAAATGGGAGCTCTTCCTAAGAGCAGTGCTATTTCTGGGAGAAAAGGAGCTCTACTGGGCATAAAAATGGCGTATCTGTGATAAAATGCCACATTTCTGAAAGAAACTGTCCTCTTGCGGAGTGTAATGCTGTATGTTCCGGAGGAAATGGGAAATATTCAGCAGAGTCCTGGTATTTCTGGGAGAAGAGGTCTGATGTGGGGGGGGGAAGGTGATGTATCTGTGAGAAAGCTGGTGTTTCTGGGAGAAAATGCCAGGTATTGGTGAGGAAACAGATGCTAGAGAGGGAAAAGGCTGGTATTTTGGGGAAAAAAGGCCGTTTTTTAAAGAATAAGCTGGCATTTCTGGGAGAATATGTCCCATCTTTGGGAGAAAACGGGTGTATGTGGGAGAAAATGTCGTGTATTTGGGAGAAAGCTGGTGTATGTGGGAGAAAAGGCCATTGTGATGGGAGTCAGTGTGATCTTGAGGAGTGGAAAGCAGTATTCTTGAGATGAAACGTGAGGTATTTCTAAGAGTCCTGGTATTTCTGGGAGAAAATGTCTTGTTTTGGAGAGCCAAAGTCCCATTTTGGGGGCAGAAGCTGGTATTTCTCTGACACTGCCATCTTGATGGGGGTAAGTGTGATCTTGAGGAGTGTAAAGCAGCATTTTGGTTAGAAAATGGGAGCTCTTCCTAAGAGCAGTGCTATTTCTGGGAGAAAAGGAGCTCTACTGGGCATAAAAATGGTGTATCTGTGATAAAATGCCACATTTCTGAAAGAAACTGTCCTCTTGCGGAGTGTAATGCTGTATGTTCCGGAGGAAATGGGAAATATTCAGCAGAGTCCTGGTATTTCTGGGAGAAGAGGTCTGATGTGGGGGGGGGAAGGTGATGTATCTGTGAGAAAGCTGGTGTTTCTGGGAGAAAATGCCAGGTATTGGTGAGGAAACAGATGCTAGAGAGGGAAAAGGCTGGTATTTTGGGGAAAAAAGGCCGTTTTTTAAAGAATAAGCTGGCATTTCTGGGAGAATATGTCCCATCTTTGGGAGAAAACGGGTGTACGTGGGAGAAAATGTCGTGTATTTGGGAGAAAGCTGGTGTATGTGGGAGAAAAGGCCATTGTGATGGGAGTCAGTGTGATCTTGAGGAGTGGAAAGCAGTATTCTTGAGATGAAACGTGAGGTATTTCTAAGAGTCCTGGTATTTCTGGGAGAAAATGTCTTGTTTTGGAGAGCCAAAGTCCCATTTTGGGGGCAGAAGCTGGTATTTCTGTGACACTGCCATCTTGATGGGGGTAAGTGTGATCTTGAGGAGTGTAAAGCAGCATTTTGGTTAGAAAATGGGAGCTCTTCCTAAGAGCAGTGCTATTTCTGGGAGAAAAGGAGCTCTACTGGGCATAAAAATGGCGTATCTGTGATAAAATGCCACATTTCTGAAAGAAACTGTCCTCTTGCGGAGTGTAATGCTGTATGTTCCGGAGGAAATGGGAAATATTCAGCAGAGTCCTGGTATTTCTGGGAGAAGAGGTCTGATGTGGGGGGGGGAAGGTGATGTATCTGTGAGAAAGCTGGTGTTTCTGGGAGAAAATGCCAGGTATTGGTGAGGAAACAGATGCTAGAGAGGGAAAAGGCTGGTATTTTGGGGAAAAAAGGCCGTTTTTTAAAGAATAAGCTGGCATTTCTGGGAGAATATGTCCCATCTTTGGGAGAAAACGGGTGTACGTGGGAGAAAATGTCGTGTATTTGGGAGAAAGCTGGTGTATGTGGGAGAAAAGGCCATTGTGATGGGAGTCAGTGTGATCTTGAGGAGTGGAAAGCAGTATTCTTGAGATGAAACGTGAGGTATTTCTAAGAGTCCTGGTATTTCTGGGAGAAAATGTCTTGTTTTGGAGAGCCAAAGTCCCATTTTGGGGGCAGAAGCTGGTATTTCTGTGACACTGCCATCTTGATGGGGGTAAGTGTGATCTTGAGGAGTGTAAAGCAGCATTTTGGTTAGAAAATGGGAGCTCTTCCTAAGAGCAGTGCTATTTCTGGGAGAAAAGGAGCTCTACTGGGCATAAAAATGGCGTATCTGTGATAAAATGCCACATTTCTGAAAGAAACTGTCCTCTTGCGGAGTGTAATGCTGTATGTTCCGGAGGAAATGGGAAATATTCAGCAGAGTCCTGGTATTTCTGGGAGAAGAGGTCTGATGTGGGGGGGAAGGTGATGTATCTGTGAGAAAGCTGGTGTTTCTGGGAGAAAATGCCAGGTATTGGTGAGGAAACAGATGCTAGAGAGGGAAAAGGCTGGTATTTTGGGGAAAAAAGGCCGTTTTTTAAAGAATAAGCTGGCATTTCTGGGAGAATATGTCCCATCTTTGGGAGAAAACGGGTGTATGTGGGAGAAAATGTCGTGTATTTGGGAGAAAGCTGGTGTATGTGGGAGAAAAGGCCATTGTGATGGGAGTCAGTGTGATCTTGAGGAGTGGAAAGCAGTATTCTTGAGATGAAACGTGAGGTATTTCTAAGAGTCCTGGTATTTCTGGGAGAAAATGTCTTGTTTTGGAGAGCCAAAGTCCCATTTTGGGGGCAGAAGCTGGTATTTCTCTGACACTGCCATCTTGATGGGGGTAAGTGTGATCTTGAGGAGTGTAAAGCAGCATTTTGGTTAGAAAATGGGAGCTCTTCCTAAGAGCAGTGCTATTTCTGGGAGAAAAGGAGCTCTACTGGGCATAAAAATGGTGTATCTGTGATAAAATGCCACATTTCTGAAAGAAACTGTCCTCTTGCGGAGTGTAATGCTGTATGTTCCGGAGGAAATGGGAAATATTCAGCAGAGTCCTGGTATTTCTGGGAGAAGAGGTCTGATGTGGGGGGGGGAAGGTGATGTATCTGTGAGAAAGCTGGTGTTTCTGGGAGAAAATGCCAGGTATTGGTGAGGAAACAGATGCTAGAGAGGGAAAAGGCTGGTATTTTGGGGAAAAAAGGCCGTTTTTTAAAGAATAAGCTGGCATTTCTGGGAGAATATGTCCCATCTTTGGGAGAAAACGGGTGTACGTGGGAGAAAATGTCGTGTATTTGGGAGAAAGCTGGTGTATGTGGGAGAAAAGGCCATTGTGATGGGAGTCAGTGTGATCTTGAGGAGTGGAAAGCAGTATTCTTGAGATGAAACGTGAGGTATTTCTAAGAGTCCTGGTATTTCTGGGAGAAAATGTCTTGTTTTGGAGAGCCAAAGTCCCATTTTGGGGGCAGAAGCTGGTATTTCTGTGACACTGCCATCTTGATGGGGGTAAGTGTGATCTTGAGGAGTGTAAAGCAGCATTTTGGTTAGAAAATGGGAGCTCTTCCTAAGAGCAGTGCTATTTCTGGGAGAAAAGGAGCTCTACTGGGCATAAAAATGGCGTATCTGTGATAAAATGCCACATTTCTGAAAGAAACTGTCCTCTTGCGGAGTGTAATGCTGTATGTTCCGGAGGAAATGGGAAATATTCAGCAGAGTCCTGGTATTTCTGGGAGAAGAGGTCTGATGTGGGGGGGGGAAGGTGATGTATCTGTGAGAAAGCTGGTGTTTCTGGGAGAAAATGCCAGGTATTGGTGAGGAAACAGATGCTAGAGAGGGAAAAGGCTGGTATTTTGGGGAAAAAAGGCCGTTTTTTAAAGAATAAGCTGGCATTTCTGGGAGAATATGTCCCATCTTTGGGAGAAAACGGGTGTATGTGGGAGAAAATGTCGTGTATTTGGGAGAAAGCTGGTGTATGTGGGAGAAAAGGCCATTGTGATGGGAGTCAGTGTGATCTTGAGGAGTGGAAAGCAGTATTCTTGAGATGAAACGTGAGGTATTTCTAAGAGTCCTGGTATTTCTGGGAGAAAATGTCTTGTTTTGGAGAGCCAAAGTCCCATTTTGGGGGCAGAAGCTGGTATTTCTCTGACACTGCCATCTTGATGGGGGTAAGTGTGATCTTGAGGAGTGTAAAGCAGCATTTTGGTTAGAAAATGGGAGCTCTTCCTAAGAGCAGTGCTATTTCTGGGAGAAAAGGAGCTCTACTGGGCATAAAAATGGTGTATCTGTGATAAAATGCCACATTTCTGAAAGAAACTGTCCTCTTGCGGAGTGTAATGCTGTATGTTCCGGAGGAAATGGGAAATATTCAGCAGAGTCCTGGTATTTCTGGGAGAAGAGGTCTGATGTGGGGGGGGGAAGGTGATGTATCTGTGAGAAAGCTGGTGTTTCTGGGAGAAAATGCCAGGTATTGGTGAGGAAACAGATGCTAGAGAGGGAAAAGGCTGGTATTTTGGGGAAAAAAGGCCGTTTTTTAAAGAATAAGCTGGCATTTCTGGGAGAATATGTCCCATCTTTGGGAGAAAACGGGTGTACGTGGGAGAAAATGTCGTGTATTTGGGAGAAAGCTGGTGTATGTGGGAGAAAAGGCCATTGTGATGGGAGTCAGTGTGATCTTGAGGAGTGGAAAGCAGTATTCTTGAGATGAAACGTGAGGTATTTCTAAGAGTCCTGGTATTTCTGGGAGAAAATGTCTTGTTTTGGAGAGCCAAAGTCCCATTTTGGGGGCAGAAGCTGGTATTTCTGTGACACTGCCATCTTGATGGGGGTAAGTGTGATCTTGAGGAGTGTAAAGCAGCATTTTGGTTAGAAAATGGGAGCTCTTCCTAAGAGCAGTGCTATTTCTGGGAGAAAAGGAGCTCTACTGGGCATAAAAATGGCGTATCTGTGATAAAATGCCACATTTCTGAAAGAAACTGTCCTCTTGCGGAGTGTAATGCTGTATGTTCCGGAGGAAATGGGAAATATTCAGCAGAGTCCTGGTATTTCTGGGAGAAGAGGTCTGATGTGGGGGGGGGAAGGTGATGTATCTGTGAGAAAGCTGGTGTTTCTGGGAGAAAATGCCAGGTATTGGTGAGGAAACAGATGCTAGAGAGGGAAAAGGCTGGTATTTTGGGGAAAAAAGGCCGTTTTTTAAAGAATAAGCTGGCATTTCTGGGAGAATATGTCCCATCTTTGGGAGAAAACGGGTGTACGTGGGAGAAAATGTCGTGTATTTGGGAGAAAGCTGGTGTATGTGGGAGAAAAGGCCATTGTGATGGGAGTCAGTGTGATCTTGAGGAGTGGAAAGCAGTATTCTTGAGATGAAACGTGAGGTATTTCTAAGAGTCCTGGTATTTCTGGGAGAAAATGTCTTGTTTTGGAGAGCCAAAGTCCCATTTTGGGGGCAGAAGCTGGTATTTCTGTGACACTGCCATCTTGATGGGGGTAAGTGTGATCTTGAGGAGTGTAAAGCAGCATTTTGGTTAGAAAATGGGAGCTCTTCCTAAGAGCAGTGCTATTTCTGGGAGAAAAGGAGCTCTACTGGGCATAAAAATGGCGTATCTGTGATAAAATGCCACATTTCTGAAAGAAACTGTCCTCTTGCGGAGTGTAATGCTGTATGTTCCGGAGGAAATGGGAAATATTCAGCAGAGTCCTGGTATTTCTGGGAGAAGAGGTCTGATGTGGGGGGGGGAAGGTGATGTATCTGTGAGAAAGCTGGTGTTTCTGGGAGAAAATGCCAGGTATTGGTGAGGAAACAGATGCTAGAGAGGGAAAAGGCTGGTATTTTGGGGAAAAAAGGCCGTTTTTTAAAGAATAAGCTGGCATTTCTGGGAGAATATGTCCCATCTTTGGGAGAAAACGGGTGTATGTGGGAGAAAATGTCGTGTATTTGGGAGAAAGCTGGTGTATGTGGGAGAAAAGGCCATTGTGATGGGAGTCAGTGTGATCTTGAGGAGTGGAAAGCAGTATTCTTGAGATGAAACGTGAGGTATTTCTAAGAGTCCTGGTATTTCTGGGAGAAAATGTCTTGTTTTGGAGAGCCAAAGTCCCATTTTGGGGGCAGAAGCTGGTATTTCTGTGACACTGCCATCTTGATGGGGGTAAGTGTGATCTTGAGGAGTGTAAAGCAGCATTTTGGTTAGAAAATGGGAGCTCTTCCTAAGAGCAGTGCTATTTCTGGGAGAAAAGGAGCTCTACTGGGCATAAAAATGGTGTATCTGTGATAAAATGCCACATTTCTGAAAGAAACTGTCCTCTTGCGGAGTGTAATGCTGTATGTTCCGGAGGAAATGGGAAATATTCAGCAGAGTCCTGGTATTTCTGGGAGAAGAGGTCTGATGTGGGGGGGGGAAGGTGATGTATCTGTGAGAAAGCTGGTGTTTCTGGGAGAAAATGCCAGGTATTGGTGAGGAAACAGATGCTAGAGAGGGAAAAGGCTGGTATTTTGGGGAAAAAAGGCCGTTTTTTAAAGAATAAGCTGGCATTTCTGGGAGAATATGTCCCATCTTTGGGAGAAAACGGGTGTATGTGGGAGAAAATGTCGTGTATTTGGGAGAAAGCTGGTGTATGTGGGAGAAAAGGCCATTGTGATGGGAGTCAGTGTGATCTTGAGGAGTGGAAAGCAGTATTCTTGAGATGAAACGTGAGGTATTTCTAAGAGTCCTGGTATTTCTGGGAGAAAATGTCTTGTTTTGGAGAGCCAAAGTCCCATTTTGGGGGCAGAAGCTGGTATTTCTGTGACACTGCCATCTTGATGGGGGTAAGTGTGATCTTGAGGAGTGTAAAGCAGCATTTTGGTTTGAAAATGGGAGCTCTTCCTAAGAGCAGTGCTATTTCTGGGAGAAAAGGAGCTCTACTGGGCATAAAAATGGTGTATCTGTGATAAAATGCCACATTTCTGAAAGAAACTGTCCTCTTGCGGAGTGTAATGCTGTATGTTCCGGAGGAAATGGGAAATATTCAGCAGAGTCCTGGTATTTCTGGGAGAAGAGGTCTGATGTGGGGGGGAAGGTGATGTATCTGTGAGAAAGCTGGTGTTTCTGGGAGAAAATGCCAGGTATTGGTGAGGAAACAGATGCTAGAGAGGGAAAAGGCTGGTATTTTGGGGAAAAAAGGCCGTTTTTTAAAGAATAAGCTGGCATTTCTGGGAGAATATGTCCCATCTTTGGGAGAAAACGGGTGTATGTGGGAGAAAATGTCGTGTATTTGGGAGAAAGCTGGTGTATGTGGGAGAAAAGGCCATTGTGATGGGAGTCAGTGTGATCTTGAGGAGTGGAAAGCAGTATTCTTGAGATGAAACGTGAGGTATTTCTAAGAGTCCTGGTATTTCTGGGAGAAAATGTCTTGTTTTGGAGAGCCAAAGTCCCATTTTGGGGGCAGAAGCTGGTATTTCTCTGACACTGCCATCTTGATGGGGGTAAGTGTGATCTTGAGGAGTGTAAAGCAGCATTTTGGTTAGAAAATGGGAGCTCTTCCTAAGAGCAGTGCTATTTCTGGGAGAAAAGGAGCTCTACTGGGCATAAAAATGGCGTATCTGTGATAAAATGCCACATTTCTGAAAGAAACTGTCCTCTTGCGGAGTGTAATGCTGTATGTTCCGGAGGAAATGGGAAATATTCAGCAGAGTCCTGGTATTTCTGGGAGAAGAGGTCTGATGTGGGGGGGGGAAGGTGATGTATCTGTGAGAAAGCTGGTGTTTCTGGGAGAAAATGCCAGGTATTGGTGAGGAAACAGATGCTAGAGAGGGAAAAGGCTGGTATTTTGGGGAAAAAAGGCCGTTTTTTAAAGAATAAGCTGGCATTTCTGGGAGAATATGTCCCATCTTTGGGAGAAAACGGGTGTATGTGGGAGAAAATGTCGTGTATTTGGGAGAAAGCTGGTGTATGTGGGAGAAAAGGCCATTGTGATGGGAGTCAGTGTGATCTTGAGGAGTGGAAAGCAGTATTCTTGAGATGAAACGTGAGGTATTTCTAAGAGTCCTGGTATTTCTGGGAGAAAATGTCTTGTTTTGGAGAGCCAAAGTCCCATTTTGGGGGCAGAAGCTGGTATTTCTGTGACACTGCCATCTTGATGGGGGTAAGTGTGATCTTGAGGAGTGTAAAGCAGCATTTTGGTTAGAAAATGGGAGCTCTTCCTAAGAGCAGTGCTATTTCTGGGAGAAAAGGAGCTCTACTGGGCATAAAAATGGCGTATCTGTGATAAAATGCCACATTTCTGAAAGAAACTGTCCTCTTGCGGAGTGTAATGCTGTATGTTCCGGAGGAAATGGGAAATATTCAGCAGAGTTCTGGTATTTCTGGGAGAAGAGGTCTGATGTGGGGGGGGAAGGTGATGTATCTGTGAGAAAGCTGGTGTTTCTGGGAGAAAATGCCAGGTATTGGTGAGGAAACAGATGCTAGAGAGGGAAAAGGCTGGTATTTTGGGGAAAAAAGGCCGTTTTTTAAAGAATAAGCTGGCATTTCTGGGAGAATATGTCCCATCTTTGGGAGAAAACGGGTGTATGTGGGAGAAAATGTCGTGTATTTGGGAGAAAGCTGGTGTATGTGGGAGAAAAGGCCATTGTGATGGGAGTCAGTGTGATCTTGAGGAGTGGAAAGCAGTATTCTTGAGATGAAACGTGAGGTATTTCTAAGAGTCCTGGTATTTCTGGGAGAAAATGTCTTGTTTTGGAGAGCCAAAGTCCCATTTTGGGGGCAGAAGCTGGTATTTCTGTGACACTGCCATCTTGATGGGGGTAAGTGTGATCTTGAGGAGTGTAAAGCAGCATTTTGGTTAGAAAATGGGAGCTCTTCCTAAGAGCAGTGCTATTTCTGGGAGAAAAGGAGCTCTACTGGGCATAAAAATGGTGTATCTGTGATAAAATGCCACATTTCTGAAAGAAACTGTCCTCTTGCGGAGTGTAATGCTGTATGTTCCGGAGGAAATGGGAAATATTCAGCAGAGTCCTGGTATTTCTGGGAGAAGAGGTCTGATGTGGGGGGGGGAAGGTGATGTATCTGTGAGAAAGCTGGTGTTTCTGGGAGAAAATGCCAGGTATTGGTGAGGAAACAGATGCTAGAGAGGGAAAAGGCCATCCCTTTGGGAGAGAAGTGGTATTTCTGGGAGAAAATGCCCCAAATCGGGGAGTAAGTGTCATCCTGAGGCGTGTCATGGAGTAGATTTGGGAGGAAATGGAGGTGTTTCAAAGAGTAGCGGCACTTCTGGGAGAAAATGTCCTCAGTGGGAAAGACAATGTCCTCTTGAGGGAAGAAAACAGGTCTTTCTTACAGCAAATGTCATCCACTTGGGAGAAAATCTCCTCTCTTGGGGAGAAAAGTGGTCTTTCTGAGAGAAGGTGTCCTCTTCTTGGCTGCAAGTGTCCCATTTGGCATTGTCATGGAGGCTTTTTGGGGAGAAAGCGTGTGGCAGTTGTAAGAGAAGGGGTATTTCTGGGAGCAAATCTCCTCTTTTTGGAAGAGAAGGTGAAATTTCCAAGGGAAAAGTGGCATTTCTGGGAGGAAATGACATAGCTGGGGGAGAAAAGTGGGAACCGGTGGGAAAGAAGATCTTGTACTGGAGAGCAACGGTGGTCTTTTTGGTGTGCCAAGTGGTCTCTTGGGGAGACAACGTGGTAAATAGGGGAGACAATGTCCTCTGGAGGAGTGTCAAGTAGTATTTGGGAGAGCAAACGTCAGGTATTTCTCGGAAACCGGCTGTTTCTGGGAGATAGTAGCAGACTTGGTTGGAAAATGACAGGTGTTTGTGAGAAAGCTGGTATTTTGGGGAAAAAAGGCCGTTTTTTAAAGAATAAGCTGGCATTTCTGGGAGAATATGTCCCATCTTTGGGAGAAAACGGGTGTATGTGGGAGAAAATGTCGTGTATTTGGGAGAAAGCTGGTGTATGTGGGAGAAAAGGCCATTGTGATGGGAGTCAGTGTGATCTTGAGGAGTGGAAAGCAGTATTCTTGAGATGAAACGTGAGGTATTTCTAAGAGTCCTGGTATTTCTGGGAGAAAATGTCTTGTTTTGGAGAGCCAAAGTCCCATTTTGGGGGCAGAAGCTGGTATTTCTGTGACACTGCCATCTTGATGGGGGTAAGTGTGATCTTGAGGAGTGTAAAGCAGCATTTTGGTTAGAAAATGGGAGCTCTTCCTAAGAGCAGTGCTATTTCTGGGAGAAAAGGAGCTCTACTGGGCATAAAAATGGTGTATCTGTGATAAAATGCCACATTTCTGAAAGAAACTGTCCTCTTGCGGAGTGTAATGCTGTATGTTCCGGAGGAAATGGGAAATATTCAGCAGAGTCCTGGTATTTCTGGGAGAAGAGGTCTGATGTGGGGGGGGAAGGTGATGTATCTGTGAGAAAGCTGGTGTTTCTGGGAGAAAATGCCAGGTATTGGTGAGGAAACAGATGCTAGAGAGGGAAAAGGCTGGTATTTTGGGGAAAAAAGGCCGTTTTTTAAAGAATAAGCTGGCATTTCTGGGAGAATATGTCCCATCTTTGGGAGAAAACGGGTGTATGTGGGAGAAAATGTCGTGTATTTGGGAGAAAGCTGGTGTATGTGGGAGAAAAGGCCATTGTGATGGGAGTCAGTGTGATCTTGAGGAGTGGAAAGCAGTATTCTTGAGATGAAACGTGAGGTATTTCTAAGAGTCCTGGTATTTCTGGGAGAAAATGTCTTGTTTTGGAGAGCCAAAGTCCCATTTTGGGGGCAGAAGCTGGTATTTCTGTGACACTGCCATCTTGATGGGGGTAAGTGTGATCTTGAGGAGTGTAAAGCAGCATTTTGGTTAGAAAATGGGAGCTCTTCCTAAGAGCAGTGCTATTTCTGGGAGAAAAGGAGCTCTACTGGGCATAAAAATGGTGTATCTGTGATAAAATGCCACATTTCTGAAAGAAACTGTCCTCTTGCGGAGTGTAATGCTGTATGTTCCGGAGGAAATGGGAAATATTCAGCAGAGTCCTGGTATTTCTGGGAGAAGAGGTCTGATGTGGGGGGGGGAAGGTGATGTATCTGTGAGAAAGCTGGTGTTTCTGGGAGAAAATGCCAGGTATTGGTGAGGAAACAGATGCTACAGAGGGAAAAGGCCATCCCTTTGGGAGAGAAGTGGTATTTCTGGGAGAAAATGCCCCAAATCGGGGAGTAAGTGTCATCCTGAGGCGTGTCATGGAGTAGATTTGGGAGGAAATGGAGGTGTTTCAAAGAGTAGCGGCACTTCTGGGAGAAAATGTCCTCAGTGGGAAAGACAATGTCCTCTTGAGGGAAGAAAACAGGTCTTTCTTACAGCAAATGTCATCCACTTGGGAGAAAATCTCCTCTCTTGGGGAGAAAAGTGGTCTTTCTGAGAGAAGGTGTCCTCTTCTTGGCTGCAAGTGTCCCATTTGGCATTGTCATGGAGGCTTTTTGGGGAGAAAGCGTGTGGCAGTTGTAAGAGAAGGGGTATTTCTGGGAGCAAATCTCCTCTTTTTGGAAGAGAAGGTGAAATTTCCAAGGGAAAAGTGGCATTTCTGGGAGGAAATGACATAGCTGGGGGAGAAAAGTGGGAACCGGTGGGAAAGAAGATCTTGTACTGGAGAGCAACGGTGGTCTTTTTGGTGTGCCAAGTGGTCTCTTGGGGAGACAACGTGGTAAATAGGGGAGACAATGTCCTCTGGAGGAGTGTCAAGTAGTATTTGGGAGAGCAAACGTCAGGTATTTCTCGGAAACCGGCTGTTTCTGGGAGATAGTAGCAGACTTGGTTGGAAAATGACAGGTGTTTGTGAGAAAGCTGGTATTTTGGGGAAAAAAGGCCGTTTTTTAAAGAATAAGCTGGCATTTCTGGGAGAATATGTCCCATCTTTGGGAGAAAACGGGTGTATGTGGGAGAAAATGTCGTGTATTTGGGAGAAAGCTGGTGTATGTGGGAGAAAAGGCCATTGTGATGGGAGTCAGTGTGATCTTGAGGAGTGGAAAGCAGTATTCTTGAGATGAAACGTGAGGTATTTCTAAGAGTCCTGGTATTTCTGGGAGAAAATGTCTTGTTTTGGAGAGCCAAAGTCCCATTTTGGGGGCAGAAGCTGGTATTTCTCTGACACTGCCATCTTGATGGGGGTAAGTGTGATCTTGAGGAGTGTAAAGCAGCATTTTGGTTAGAAAATGGGAGCTCTTCCTAAGAGCAGTGCTATTTCTGGGAGAAAAGGAGCTCTACTGGGCATAAAAATGGCGTATCTGTGATAAAATGCCACATTTCTGAAAGAAACTGTCCTCTTGCGGAGTGTAATGCTGTATGTTCCGGAGGAAATGGGAAATATTCAGCAGAGTCCTGGTATTTCTGGGAGAAGAGGTCTGATGTGGGGGGGGGAAGGTGATGTATCTGTGAGAAAGCTGGTGTTTCTGGGAGAAAATGCCAGGTATTGGTGAGGAAACAGATGCTAGAGAGGGAAAAGGCTGGTATTTTGGGGAAAAAAGGCCGTTTTTTAAAGAATAAGCTGGCATTTCTGGGAGAATATGTCCCATCTTTGGGAGAAAACGGGTGTATGTGGGAGAAAATGTCGTGTATTTGGGAGAAAGCTGGTGTATGTGGGAGAAAAGGCCATTGTGATGGGAGTCAGTGTGATCTTGAGGAGTGGAAAGCAGTATTCTTGAGATGAAACGTGAGGTATTTCTAAGAGTCCTGGTATTTCTGGGAGAAAATGTCTTGTTTTGGAGAGCCAAAGTCCCATTTTGGGGGCAGAAGCTGGTATTTCTCTGACACTGCCATCTTGATGGGGGTAAGTGTGATCTTGAGGAGTGTAAAGCAGCATTTTGGTTAGAAAATGGGAGCTCTTCCTAAGAGCAGTGCTATTTCTGGGAGAAAAGGAGCTCTACTGGGCATAAAAATGGTGTATCTGTGACAAAATGCCACATTTCTGAAAGAAACTGTCCTCTTGCGGAGTGTAATGCTGTATGTTCCGGAGGAAATGGGAAATATTCAGCAGAGTCCTGGTATTTCTGGGAGAAGAGGTCTGATGTGGGGGGGGAAGGTGATGTATCTGTGAGAAAGCTGGTGTTTCTGGGAGAAAATGCCAGGTATTGGTGAGGAAACAGATGCTAGAGAGGGAAAAGGCTGGTATTTTGGGGAAAAAAGGCCGTTTTTTAAAGAATAAGCTGGCATTTCTGGGAGAATATGTCCCATCTTTGGGAGAAAACGGGTGTATGTGGGAGAAAATGTCGTGTATTTGGGAGAAAGCTGGTGTATGTGGGAGAAAAGGCCATTGTGATGGGAGTCAGTGTGATCTTGAGGAGTGGAAAGCAGTATTCTTGAGATGAAACGTGAGGTATTTCTAAGAGTCCTGGTATTTCTGGGAGAAAATGTCTTGTTTTGGAGAGCCAAAGTCCCATTTTGGGGGCAGAAGCTGGTATTTCTCTGACACTGCCATCTTGATGGGGTGAAATACCAGCCTTTTCCCTCTCTAGCATCTGTTTCCTCACCAATACCTGGCATTTTCTCCCAGAAACACCAGCTTTCTCACAGATACATCACCTTCCCCCCCCCACATCAGACCTCTTCTCCCAGAAATACCAGGACTCTGCTGAATATTTCCCATTTCCTCCGGAACATACAGCATTACACTCCGCAAGAGGACAGTTTCTTTCAGAAATGTGGCATTTTATCACAGATACACCATTTTTATGCCCAGTCGAGCTCCTTTTCTCCCAGAAATAGCACTGCTCTTAGGAAGAGCTCCCATTTTCTAACCAAAATGCTGCTTTACACTCCTCAAGATCACACTTACCCCCATCAAGATGGCAGTGTCACAGAAATACCAGCTTCTGCCCCCAAAATGGGACTTTGGCTCTCCAAAACAAGACATTTTCTCCCAGAAATACCAGGACTCTTAGAAATACCTCACGTTTCATCTCAAGAATACTGCTTTCCACTCCTCAAGATCACACTGACTCCCATCACAATGGCCTTTTCTCCCACATACACCAGCTTTCTCCCAAATACACGACATTTTCTCCCACATACACCCGTTTTCTCCCAAAGATGGGACATATTCTCCCAGAAATGCCAGCTTATTCTTTAAAAAACGGCCTTTTTTTCCCAAAATACCAGCTTTCTCACAAACACCTGTCATTTTCCAACCAAGTCTGCTACTATCTCCCAGAAACAGCCGGTTTCCGAGAAATACCTGACGTTTGCTCTCCCAAATACTACTTGACACTCCTCCAGAGGACATTGTCTCCCCTATTTACCACGTTGTCTCCCCAAGAGACCACTTGGCACACCAAAAAGACCACCGTTGCTCTCCAGTACAAGATCTTCTTTCCCACCGGTTCCCACTTTTCTCCCCCAGCTATGTCATTTCCTCCCAGAAATGCCACTTTTCCCTTGGAAATTTCACCTTCTCTTCCAAAAAGAGGAGATTTGCTCCCAGAAATACCCCTTCTCTTACAACTGCCACACGCTTTCTCCCCAAAAAGCCTCCATGACAATGCCAAATGGGACACTTGCAGCCAAGAAGAGGACACCTTCTCTCAGAAAGACCACTTTTCTCCCCAAGAGAGGAGATTTTCTCCCAATTGGATGACATTTGCTGTAAGAAAGACCTGTTTTCTTCCCTCAAGAGGACATTGTCTTTCCCACTGAGGACATTTTCTCCCAGAAGTGCCGCTACTCTGTGAAACACCTCCATTTCCTCCCAAATCTACTCCATGACACGCCTCAGGATGACACTTACTCCCCGATTTGGGGCATTTTCTCCCAGAAATACCACTTCTCTCCAAAGGGATGGCCTTTTCCCTCTGTAGCATCTGTTTCCTCACCAATACCTGGCATTTTCTCCCAGAAACACCAGCTTTCTCACAGATACATCACCTTCCCCCCCCCACATCAGACCTCTTCTCCCAGAAATACCAGGACTCTGCTGAATATTTCCCATTTCCTCCGGAACATACAGCATTACACTCCGCAAGAGGACAGTTTCTTTCAGAAATGTGGCATTTTATCACAGATACACCATTTTTATGCCCAGTAGAGCTCCTTTTCTCCCAGAAATAGCACTGCTCTTAGGAAGAGCTCCCATTTTCTAACCAAAATGCTGCTTTACACTCCTCAAGATCACACTTACCCCCATCAAGATGGCAGTGTCAGAGAAATACCAGCTTCTGCCCCCAAAATGGGACTTTGGCTCTCCAAAACAAGACATTTTCTCCCAGAAATACCAGGACTCTTAGAAATACCTCACGTTTCATCTCAAGAATACTGCTTTCCACTCCTCAAGATCACACTGACTCCCATCACAATGGCCTTTTCTCCCACATACACCAGCTTTCTCCCAAATACACGACATTTTCTCCCACGTACACCCGTTTTCTCCCAAAGATGGGACATATTCTCCCAGAAATGCCAGCTTATTCTTTAAAAAACGGCCTTTTTTCCCCAAAATACCAGCCTTTTCCCTCTCTAGCATCTGTTTCCTCACCAATACCTGGCATTTTCTCCCAGAAACACCAGCTTTCTCACAGATACATCACCTTCCCCCCCCCACATCAGACCTCTTCTCCCAGAAATACCAGGACTCTGCTGAATATTTCCCATTTCCTCCGGAACATACAGCATTACACTCCGCAAGAGGACAGTTTCTTTCAGAAATGTGGCATTTTATCACAGATACACCATTTTTATGCCCAGTAGAGCTCCTTTTCTCCCAGAAATAGCACTGCTCTTAGGAAGAGCTCCCATTTTCTAACCAAAATGCTGCTTTACACTCCTCAAGATCACACTTACCCCCATCAAGATGGCAGTGTCACAGAAATACCAGCTTCTGCCCCCAAAATGGGACTTTGGCTCTCCAAAACAAGACATTTTCTCCCAGAAATACCAGGACTCTTAGAAATACCTCACGTTTCATCTCAAGAATACTGCTTTCCACTCCTCAATATCACACTGACTCCCATCACAATGGCCTTTTCTCCCACATACACCAGCTTTCTCCCAAATACACGACATTTTCTCCCACATACACCCGTTTTCTCCCAAAGATGGGACATATTCTCCCAGAAATGCCAGCTTATTCTTTAAAAAACGGCCTTTTTTCCCCAAAATACCAGCCTTTTCCCTCTCTAGCATCTGTTTCCTCACCAATACCTGGCATTTTCTCCCAGAAACACCAGCTTTCTCACAGATACATCACCTTCCCCCCCCCACATCAGACCTCTTCTCCCAGAAATACCAGGACTCTGCTGAATATTTCCCATTTCCTCCGGAACATACAGCATTACACTCCGCAAGAGGACAGTTTCTTTCAGAAATGTGGCATTTTATCACAGATACGCCATTTTTATGCCCAGTAGAGCTCCTTTTCTCCCAGAAATAGCACTGCTCTTAGGAAGAGCTCCCATTTTCTAACCAAAATGCTGCTTTACACTCCTCAAGATCACACTTACCCCCATCAAGATGGCAGTGTCAGAGAAATACCAGCTTCTGCCCCCAAAATGGGACTTTGGCTCTCCAAAACAAGACATTTTCTCCCAGAAATACCAGGACTCTTAGAAATACCTCACGTTTCATCTCAAGAATACTGCTTTCCACTCCTCAATATCACACTGACTCCCATCACAATGGCCTTTTCTCCCACATACACCAGCTTTCTCCCAAATACACGACATTTTCTCCCACATACACCCGTTTTCTCCCAAAGATGGGACATATTCTCCCAGAAATGCCAGCTTATTCTTTAAAAAACGGCCTTTTTTCCCCAAAATACCAGCCTTTTCCCTCTCTAGCATCTGTTTCCTCACCAATACCTGGCATTTTCTCCCAGAAACACCAGCTTTCTCACAGATACATCACCTTCCCCCCCCCACATCAGACCTCTTCTCCCAGAAATACCAGGACTCTGCTGAATATTTCCCATTTCCTCCGGAACATACAGCATTACACTCCGCAAGAGGACAGTTTCTTTCAGAAATGTGGCATTTTATCACAGATACACCATTTTTATGCCCAGTAGAGCTCCTTTTCTCCCAGAAATAGCACTGCTCTTAGGAAGAGCTCCCATTTTCTAACCAAAATGCTGCTTTACACTCCTCAAGATCACACTTACCCCCATCAAGATGGCAGTGTCAGAGAAATACCAGCTTCTGCCCCCAAAATGGGACTTTGGCTCTCCAAAACAAGACATTTTCTCCCAGAAATACCAGGACTCTTAGAAATACCTCACGTTTCATCTCAAGAATACTGCTTTCCACTCCTCAAGATCACACTGACTCCCATCACAATGGCCTTTTCTCCCACATACACCAGCTTTCTCCCAAATACACGACATTTTCTCCCACATACACCCGTTTTCTCCCAAAGATGGGACATATTCTCCCAGAAATGCCAGCTTATTCTTTAAAAAACGGCCTTTTTTCCCCAAAATACCAGCCTTTTCCCTCTCTAGCATCTGTTTCCTCACCAATACCTGGCATTTTCTCCCAGAAACACCAGCTTTCTCACAGATACATCACCTTCCCCCCCCCACATCAGACCTCTTCTCCCAGAAATACCAGGACTCTGCTGAATATTTCCCATTTCCTCCGGAACATACAGCATTACACTCCGCAAGAGGACAGTTTCTTTCAGAAATGTGGCATTTTATCACAGATACACCATTTTTATGCCCAGTAGAGCTCCTTTTCTCCCAGAAATAGCACTGCTCTTAGGAAGAGCTCCCATTTTCTAACCAAAATGCTGCTTTACACTCCTCAAGATCACACTTACCCCCATCAAGATGGCAGTGTCACAGAAATACCAGCTTCTGCCCCCAAAATGGGACTTTGGCTCTCCAAAACAAGACATTTTCTCCCAGAAATACCAGGACTCTTAGAAATACCTCACGTTTCATCTCAAGAATACTGCTTTCCACTCCTCAATATCACACTGACTCCCATCACAATGGCCTTTTCTCCCACATACACCAGCTTTCTCCCAAATACACGACATTTTCTCCCACATACACCCGTTTTCTCCCAAAGATGGGACATATTCTCCCAGAAATGCCAGCTTATTCTTTAAAAAACGGCCTTTTTTCCCCAAAATACCAGCCTTTTCCCTCTCTAGCATCTGTTTCCTCACCAATACCTGGCATTTTCTCCCAGAAACACCAGCTTTCTCACAGATACATCACCTTCCCCCCCCCACATCAGACCTCTTCTCCCAGAAATACCAGGACTCTGCTGAATATTTCCCATTTCCTCCGGAACATACAGCATTACACTCCGCAAGAGGACAGTTTCTTTCAGAAATGTGGCATTTTATCACAGATACACCATTTTTATGCCCAGTAGAGCTCCTTTTCTCCCAGAAATAGCACTGCTCTTAGGAAGAGCTCCCATTTTCTAACCAAAATGCTGCTTTACACTCCTCAAGATCACACTTACCCCCATCAAGATGGCAGTGTCAGAGAAATACCAGCTTCTGCCCCCAAAATGGGACTTTGGCTCTCCAAAACAAGACATTTTCTCCCAGAAATACCAGGACTCTTAGAAATACCTCACGTTTCATCTCAAGAATACTGCTTTCCACTCCTCAAGATCACACTGACTCCCATCACAATGGCCTTTTCTCCCACATACACCAGCTTTCTCCCAAATACACGACATTTTCTCCCACATACACCCGTTTTCTCCCAAAGATGGGACATATTCTCCCAGAAATGCCAGCTTATTCTTTAAAAAACGGCCTTTTTTCCCCAAAATACCAGCCTTTTCCCTCTCTAGCATCTGTTTCCTCACCAATACCTGGCATTTTCTCCCAGAAACACCAGCTTTCTCACAGATACATCACCTTCCCCCCCCCACATCAGACCTCTTCTCCCAGAAATACCAGGACTCTGCTGAATATTTCCCATTTCCTCCGGAACATACAGCATTACACTCCGCAAGAGGACAGTTTCTTTCAGAAATGTGGCATTTTATCACAGATACACCATTTTTATGCCCAGTAGAGCTCCTTTTCTCCCAGAAATAGCACTGCTCTTAGGAAGAGCTCCCATTTTCTAACCAAAATGCTGCTTTACACTCCTCAAGATCACACTTACCCCCATCAAGATGGCAGTGTCACAGAAATACCAGCTTCTGCCCCCAAAATGGGACTTTGGCTCTCCAAAACAAGACATTTTCTCCCAGAAATACCAGGACTCTTAGAAATACCTCACGTTTCATCTCAAGAATACTGCTTTCCACTCCTCAAGATCACACTGACTCCCATCACAATGGCCTTTTCTCCCACATACACCAGCTTTCTCCCAAATACACGACATTTTCTCCCACATACACCCGTTTTCTCCCAAAGATGGGACATATTCTCCCAGAAATGCCAGCTTATTCTTTAAAAAACGGCCTTTTTTTCCCAAAATACCAGCTTTCTCACAAACACCTGTCATTTTCCAACCAAGTCTGCTACTATCTCCCAGAAACAGCCGGTTTCCGAGAAATACCTGAAGTTTGCTCTCCCAAATACTACTTGACACTCCTCCAGAGGACATTGTCTCCCCTATTTACCACGTTGTCTCCCCAAGAGACCACTTGGCACACCAAAAAGACCACCGTTGCTCTCCAGTACAAGATCTTCTTTCCCACCGGTTCCCACTTTTCTCCCCCAGCTATGTCATTTCCTCCCAGAAATGCCACTTTTCCCTTGGAAATTTCACCTTCTCTTCCAAAAAGAGGAGATTTGCTCCCAGAAATACCCCTTCTCTTACAACTGCCACACGCTTTCTCCCCAAAAAGCCTCCATGACAATGCCAAATGGGACACTTGCAGCCAAGAAGAGGACACCTTCTCTCAGAAAGACCACTTTTCTCCCCAAGAGAGGAGATTTTCTCCCAATTGGATGACATTTGCTGTAAGAAAGACCTGTTTTCTTCCCTCAAGAGGACATTGTCTTTCCCACTGAGGACATTTTCTCCCAGAAGTGCCGCTACTCTGTGAAACACCTCCATTTCCTCCCAAATCTACTCCATGACACGCCTCAGGATGACACTTACTCCCCGATTTGGGGCATTTTCTCCCAGAAATACCACTTCTCTCCAAAGGGATGGCCTTTTCCCTCTGTAGCATCTGTTTCCTCACCAATACCTGGCATTTTCTCCCAGAAACACCAGCTTTCTCACAGATACATCACCTTCCCCCCCCCACATCAGACCTCTTCTCCCAGAAATACCAGGACTCTGCTGAATATTTCCCATTTCCTCCGGAACATACAGCATTACACTCCGCAAGAGGACAGTTTCTTTCAGAAATGTGGCATTTTATCACAGATACACCATTTTTATGCCCAGTAGAGCTCCTTTTCTCCCAGAAATAGCACTGCTCTTAGGAAGAGCTCCCATTTTCTAACCAAAATGCTGCTTTACACTCCTCAAGATCACACTTACCCCCATCAAGATGGCAGTGTCACAGAAATACCAGCTTCTGCCCCCAAAATGGGACTTTGGCTCTCCAAAACAAGACATTTTCTCCCAGAAATACCAGGACTCTTAGAAATACCTCACGTTTCATCTCAAGAATACTGCTTTCCACTCCTCAAGATCACACTGACTCCCATCACAATGGCCTTTTCTCCCACATACACCAGCTTTCTCCCAAATACACGACATTTTCTCCCACATACACCCGTTTTCTCCCAAAGATGGGACATATTCTCCCAGAAATGCCAGCTTATTCTTTAAAAAACGGCCTTTTTTTCCCAAAATACCAGCTTTCTCACAAACACCTGTCATTTTCCAACCAAGTCTGCTACTATCTCCCAGAAACAGCCGGTTTCCGAGAAATACCTGAAGTTTGCTCTCCCAAATACTACTTGACACTCCTCCAGAGGACATTGTCTCCCCTATTTACCACGTTGTCTCCCCAAGAGACCACTTGGCACACCAAAAAGACCACCGTTGCTCTCCAGTACAAGATCTTCTTTCCCACCGGTTCCCACTTTTCTCCCCCAGCTATGTCATTTCCTCCCAGAAATGCCACTTTTCCCTTGGAAATTTCACCTTCTCTTCCAAAAAGAGGAGATTTGCTCCCAGAAATACCCCTTCTCTTACAACTGCCACACGCTTTCTCCCCAAAAAGCCTCCATGACAATGCCAAATGGGACACTTGCAGCCAAGAAGAGGACACCTTCTCTCAGAAAGACCACTTTTCTCCCCAAGAGAGGAGATTTTCTCCCAATTGGATGACATTTGCTGTAAGAAAGACCTGTTTTCTTCCCTCAAGAGGACATTGTCTTTCCCACTGAGGACATTTTCTCCCAGAAGTGCCGCTACTCTGTGAAACACCTCCATTTCCTCCCAAATCTACTCCATGACACGCCTCAGGATGACACTTACTCCCCGATTTGGGGCATTTTCTCCCAGAAATACCACTTCTCTCCAAAGGGATGGCCTTTTCCCTCTGTAGCATCTGTTTCCTCACCAATACCTGGCATTTTCTCCCAGAAACACCAGCTTTCTCACAGATACATCACCTTCCCCCCCCCACATCAGACCTCTTCTCCCAGAAATACCAGGACTCTGCTGAATATTTCCCATTTCCTCCGGAACATACAGCATTACACTCCGCAAGAGGACAGTTTCTTTCAGAAATGTGGCATTTTATCACAGATACACCATTTTTATGCCCAGTAGAGCTCCTTTTCTCCCAGAAATAGCACTGCTCTTAGGAAGAGCTCCCATTTTCTAACCAAAATGCTGCTTTACACTCCTCAAGATCACACTTACCCCCATCAAGATGGCAGTGTCAGAGAAATACCAGCTTCTGCCCCCAAAATGGGACTTTGGCTCTCCAAAACAAGACATTTTCTCCCAGAAATACCAGGACTCTTAGAAATACCTCACGTTTCATCTCAAGAATACTGCTTTCCACTCCTCAAGATCACACTGACTCCCATCACAATGGCCTTTTCTCCCACATACACCAGCTTTCTCCCAAATACACGACATTTTCTCCCACGTACACCCGTTTTCTCCCAAAGATGGGACATATTCTCCCAGAAATGCCAGCTTATTCTTTAAAAAACGGCCTTTTTTCCCCAAAATACCAGCCTTTTCCCTCTCTAGCATCTGTTTCCTCACCAATACCTGGCATTTTCTCCCAGAAACACCAGCTTTCTCACAGATACATCACCTTCCCCCCCCCACATCAGACCTCTTCTCCCAGAAATACCAGGACTCTGCTGAATATTTCCCATTTCCTCCGGAACATACAGCATTACACTCCGCAAGAGGACAGTTTCTTTCAGAAATGTGGCATTTTATCACAGATACACCATTTTTATGCCCAGTAGAGCTCCTTTTCTCCCAGAAATAGCACTGCTCTTAGGAAGAGCTCCCATTTTCTAACCAAAATGCTGCTTTACACTCCTCAAGATCACACTTACCCCCATCAAGATGGCAGTGTCACAGAAATACCAGCTTCTGCCCCCAAAATGGGACTTTGGCTCTCCAAAACAAGACATTTTCTCCCAGAAATACCAGGACTCTTAGAAATACCTCACGTTTCATCTCAAGAATACTGCTTTCCACTCCTCAAGATCACACTGACTCCCATCACAATGGCCTTTTCTCCCACATACACCAGCTTTCTCCCAAATACACGACATTTTCTCCCACATACACCCGTTTTCTCCCAAAGATGGGACATATTCTCCCAGAAATGCCAGCTTATTCTTTAAAAAACGGCCTTTTTTCCCCAAAATACCAGCCTTTTCCCTCTCTAGCATCTGTTTCCTCACCAATACCTGGCATTTTCTCCCAGAAACACCAGCTTTCTCACAGATACATCACCTTCCCCCCCCCACATCAGACCTCTTCTCCCAGAAATACCAGGACTCTGCTGAATATTTCCCATTTCCTCCGGAACATACAGCATTACACTCCGCAAGAGGACAGTTTCTTTCAGAAATGTGGCATTTTATCACAGATACACCATTTTTATGCCCAGTAGAGCTCCTTTTCTCCCAGAAATAGCACTGCTCTTAGGAAGAGCTCCCATTTTCTAACCAAAATGCTGCTTTACACTCCTCAAGATCACACTTACCCCCATCAAGATGGCAGTGTCAGAGAAATACCAGCTTCTGCCCCCAAAATGGGACTTTGGCTCTCCAAAACAAGACATTTTCTCCCAGAAATACCAGGACTCTTAGAAATACCTCACGTTTCATCTCAAGAATACTGCTTTCCACTCCTCAAGATCACACTGACTCCCATCACAATGGCCTTTTCTCCCACATACACCAGCTTTCTCCCAAATACACGACATTTTCTCCCACGTACACCCGTTTTCTCCCAAAGATGGGACATATTCTCCCAGAAATGCCAGCTTATTCTTTAAAAAACGGCCTTTTTTCCCCAAAATACCAGCCTTTTCCCTCTCTAGCATCTGTTTCCTCACCAATACCTGGCATTTTCTCCCAGAAACACCAGCTTTCTCACAGATACATCACCTTCCCCCCCCCACATCAGACCTCTTCTCCCAGAAATACCAGGACTCTGCTGAATATTTCCCATTTCCTCCGGAACATACAGCATTACACTCCGCAAGAGGACAGTTTCTTTCAGAAATGTGGCATTTTATCACAGATACACCATTTTTATGCCCAGTAGAGCTCCTTTTCTCCCAGAAATAGCACTGCTCTTAGGAAGAGCTCCCATTTTCTAACCAAAATGCTGCTTTACACTCCTCAAGATCACACTTACCCCCATCAAGATGGCAGTGTCACAGAAATACCAGCTTCTGCCCCCAAAATGGGACTTTGGCTCTCCAAAACAAGACATTTTCTCCCAGAAATACCAGGACTCTTAGAAATACCTCACGTTTCATCTCAAGAATACTGCTTTCCACTCCTCAAGATCACACTGACTCCCATCACAATGGCCTTTTCTCCCACATACACCAGCTTTCTCCCAAATACACGACATTTTCTCCCACATACACCCGTTTTCTCCCAAAGATGGGACATATTCTCCCAGAAATGCCAGCTTATTCTTTAAAAAACGGCCTTTTTTTCCCAAAATACCAGCTTTCTCACAAACACCTGTCATTTTCCAACCAAGTCTGCTACTATCTCCCAGAAACAGCCGGTTTCCGAGAAATACCTGACGTTTGCTCTCCCAAATACTACTTGACACTCCTCCAGAGGACATTGTCTCCCCTATTTACCACGTTGTCTCCCCAAGAGACCACTTGGCACACCAAAAAGACCACCGTTGCTCTCCAGTACAAGATCTTCTTTCCCACCGGTTCCCACTTTTCTCCCCCAGCTATGTCATTTCCTCCCAGAAATGCCACTTTTCCCTTGGAAATTTCACCTTCTCTTCCAAAAAGAGGAGATTTGCTCCCAGAAATACCCCTTCTCTTACAACTGCCACACGCTTTCTCCCCAAAAAGCCTCCATGACAATGCCAAATGGGACACTTGCAGCCAAGAAGAGGACACCTTCTCTCAGAAAGACCACTTTTCTCCCCAAGAGAGGAGATTTTCTCCCAATTGGATGACATTTGCTGTAAGAAAGACCTGTTTTCTTCCCTCAAGAGGACATTGTCTTTCCCACTGAGGACATTTTCTCCCAGAAGTGCCGCTACTCTGTGAAACACCTCCATTTCCTCCCAAATCTACTCCATGACACGCCTCAGGATGACACTTACTCCCCGATTTGGGGCATTTTCTCCCAGAAATACCACTTCTCTCCAAAGGGATGGCCTTTTCCCACTGTAGCATCTGTTTCCTCACCAATACCTGGCATTTTCTCCCAGAAACACCAGCTTTCTCACAGATACATCACCTTCCCCCCCCCACATCAGACCTCTTCTCCCAGAAATACCAGGACTCTGCTGAATATTTCCCATTTCCTCCGGAACATACAGCATTACACTCCGCAAGAGGACAGTTTCTTTCAGAAATGTGGCATTTTATCACAGATACACCATTTTTATGCCCAGTAGAGCTCCTTTTCTCCCAGAAATAGCACTGCTCTTAGGAAGAGCTCCCATTTTCTAACCAAAATGCTGCTTTACACTCCTCAAGATCACACTTACCCCCATCAAGATGGCAGTGTCAGAGAAATACCAGCTTCTGCCCCCAAAATGGGACTTTGGCTCTCCAAAACAAGACATTTTCTCCCAGAAATACCAGGACTCTTAGAAATACCTCACGTTTCATCTCAAGAATACTGCTTTCCACTCCTCAAGATCACACTGACTCCCATCACAATGGCCTTTTCTCCCA
Source organism: Phasianus colchicus (assembly GCF_987193195.1). Taxonomy (NCBI): domain Eukaryota; kingdom Metazoa; phylum Chordata; class Aves; order Galliformes; family Phasianidae; genus Phasianus; species Phasianus colchicus. Next base: position 76,177,010 of record NC_143436.1, on the reverse strand, counting down.
CATACACCAGCTTTCTCCCAAATACACGACATTTTCTCCCACGTACACCCGTTTTCTCCCAAAGATGGGACATATTCTCCCAGAAATGCCAGCTTATTCTTTAAAAAACGGCCTTTTTTCCCCAAAATACCAGCCTTTTCCCTCTCTAGCATCTGTTTCCTCACCAATACCTGGCATTTTCTCCCAGAAACACCAGCTTTCTCACAGATACATCACCTTCCCCCCCCCACATCAGACCTCTTCTCCCAGAAATACCAGGACTCTGCTGAATATTTCCCATTTCCTCCGGAACATACAGCATTACACTCCGCAAGAGGACAGTTTCTTTCAGAAATGTGGCATTTTATCACAGATACACCATTTTTATGCCCAGTAGAGCTCCTTTTCTCCCAGAAATAGCACTGCTCTTAGGAAGAGCTCCCATTTTCTAACCAAAATGCTGCTTTACACTCCTCAAGATCACACTTACCCCCATCAAGATGGCAGTGTCACAGAAATACCAGCTTCTGCCCCCAAAATGGGACTTTGGCTCTCCAAAACAAGACATTTTCTCCCAGAAATACCAGGACTCTTAGAAATACCTCACGTTTCATCTCAAGAATACTGCTTTCCACTCCTCAAGATCACACTGACTCCCATCACAATGGCCTTTTCTCCCACATACACCAGCTTTCTCCCAAATACACGACATTTTCTCCCACATACACCCGTTTTCTCCCAAAGATGGGACATATTCTCCCAGAAATGCCAGCTTATTCTTTAAAAAACGGCCTTTTTTCCCCAAAATACCAGCCTTTTCCCTCTCTAGCATCTGTTTCCTCACCAATACCTGGCATTTTCTCCCAGAAACACCAGCTTTCTCACAGATACATCACCTTCCCCCCCCCACATCAGACCTCTTCTCCCAGAAATACCAGGACTCTGCTGAATATTTCCCATTTCCTCCGGAACATACAGCATTACACTCCGCAAGAGGACAGTTTCTTTCAGAAATGTGGCATTTTATCACAGATACGCCATTTTTATGCCCAGTAGAGCTCCTTTTCTCCCAGAAATAGCACTGCTCTTAGGAAGAGCTCCCATTTTCTAACCAAAATGCTGCTTTACACTCCTCAAGATCACACTTACCCCCATCAAGATGGCAGTGTCAGAGAAATACCAGCTTCTGCCCCCAAAATGGGACTTTGGCTCTCCAAAACAAGACATTTTCTCCCAGAAATACCAGGACTCTTAGAAATACCTCACGTTTCATCTCAAGAATACTGCTTTCCACTCCTCAAGATCACACTGACTCCCATCACAATGGCCTTTTCTCCCACATACACCAGCTTTCTCCCAAATACACGACATTTTCTCCCACGTACACCCGTTTTCTCCCAAAGATGGGACATATTCTCCCAGAAATGCCAGCTTATTCTTTAAAAAACGGCCTTTTTTCCCCAAAATACCAGCCTTTTCCCTCTCTAGCATCTGTTTCCTCACCAATACCTGGCATTTTCTCCCAGAAACACCAGCTTTCTCACAGATACATCACCTTCCCCCCCCCACATCAGACCTCTTCTCCCAGAAATACCAGGACTCTGCTGAATATTTCCCATTTCCTCCGGAACATACAGCATTACACTCCGCAAGAGGACAGTTTCTTTCAGAAATGTGGCATTTTATCACAGATACACCATTTTTATGCCCAGTAGAACTCCTTTTCTCCCAGAAATAGCACTGCTCTTAGGAAGAGCTCCCATTTTCTAACCAAAATGCTGCTTTACACTCCTCAAGATCACACTTACCCCCATCAAGATGGCAGTGTCACAGAAATACCAGCTTCTGCCCCCAAAATGGGACTTTGGCTCTCCAAAACAAGACATTTTCTCCCAGAAATACCAGGACTCTTAGAAATACCTCACGTTTCATCTCAAGAATACTGCTTTCCACTCCTCAAGATCACACTGACTCCCATCACAATGGCCTTTTCTCCCACATACACCAGCTTTCTCCCAAATACACGACATTTTCTCCCACGTACACCCGTTTTCTCCCAAAGATGGGACATATTCTCCCAGAAATGCCAGCTTATTCTTTAAAAAACGGCCTTTTTTTTCCCAAAATACCAGCTTTCTCACAAACACCTGTCATTTTCCAACCAAGTCTGCTACTATCTCCCAGAAACAGCCGGTTTCCGAGAAATACCTGACGTTTGCTCTCCCAAATACTACTTGACACTCCTCCAGAGGACATTGTCTCCCCTATTTACCACGTTGTCTCCCCAAGAGACCACTTGGCACACCAAAAAGACCACCGTTGCTCTCCAGTACAAGATCTTCTTTCCCACCGGTTCCCACTTTTCTCCCCCAGCTATGTCATTTCCTCCCAGAAATGCCACTTTTCCCTTGGAAATTTCACCTTCTCTTCCAAAAAGAGGAGATTTGCTCCCAGAAATACCCCTTCTCTTACAACTGCCACACGCTTTCTCCCCAAAAAGCCTCCATGACAATGCCAAATGGGACACTTGCAGCCAAGAAGAGGACACCTTCTCTCAGAAAGACCACTTTTCTCCCCAAGAGAGGAGATTTTCTCCCAATTGGATGACATTTGCTGTAAGAAAGACCTGTTTTCTTCCCTCAAGAGGACATTGTCTTTCCCACAGAGGACATTTTCTCCCAGAAGTGCCGCTACTCTGTGAAACACCTCCATTTCCTCCCAAATCTACTCCATGACACGCCTCAGGATGACACTTACTCCCCGATTTGGGGCATTTTCTCCCAGAAATACCACTTCTCTCCAAAGGGATGGCCTTTTCCCTCTCTAGCATCTGTTTCCTCACCAATACCTGGCATTTTCTCCCAGAAACACCAGCTTTCTCACAGATACATCACCTTCCCCCCCCCACATCAGACCTCTTCTCCCAGAAATACCAGGACTCTGCTGAATATTTCCCATTTCCTCCGGAACATACAGCATTACACTCCGCAAGAGGACAGTTTCTTTCAGAAATGTGGCATTTTATCACAGATACACCATTTTTATGCCCAGTAGAGCTCCTTTTCTCCCAGAAATAGCACTGCTCTTAGGAAGAGCTCCCATTTTCTAACCAAAATGCTGCTTTACACTCCTCAAGATCACACTTACCCCCATCAAGATGGCAGTGTCAGAGAAATACCAGCTTCTGCCCCCAAAATGGGACTTTGGCTCTCCAAAACAAGACATTTTCTCCCAGAAATACCAGGACTCTTAGAAATACCTCACGTTTCATCTCAAGAATACTGCTTTCCACTCCTCAAGATCACACTGACTCCCATCACAATGGCCTTTTCTCCCACATACACCAGCTTTCTCCCAAATACACGACGTTTTCTCCCACGTACACCCGTTTTCTCCCAAAGATGGGACATATTCTCCCAGAAATGCCAGCTTATTCTTTAAAAAACGGCCTTTTTTCCCCAAAATACCAGCCTTTTCCCTCTCTAGCATCTGTTTCCTCACCAATACCTGGCATTTTCTCCCAGAAACACCAGCTTTCTCACAGATACATCACCTTCCCCCCCCCACATCAGACCTCTTCTCCCAGAAATACCAGGACTCTGCTGAATATTTCCCATTTCCTCCGGAACATACAGCATTACACTCCGCAAGAGGACAGTTTCTTTCAGAAATGTGGCATTTTATCACAGATACACCATTTTTATGCCCAGTAGAGCTCCTTTTCTCCCAGAAATAGCACTGCTCTTAGGAAGAGCTCCCATTTTCTAACCAAAATGCTGCTTTACACTCCTCAAGATCACACTTACCCCCATCAAGATGGCAGTGTCACAGAAATACCAGCTTCTGCCCCCAAAATGGGACTTTGGCTCTCCAAAACAAGACATTTTCTCCCAGAAATACCAGGACTCTTAGAAATACCTCATGTTTCATCTCAAGAATACTGCTTTCCACTCCTCAAGATCACACTGACTCCCATCACAATGGCCTTTTCTCCCACATACACCAGCTTTCTCCCAAATACACGACATTTTCTCCCACATACACCCGTTTTCTCCCAAAGATGGGACATATTCTCCCAGAAATGCCAGCTTATTCTTTAAAAAACGGCCTTTTTTCCCCAAAATACCAGCCTTTTCCCTCTCTAGCATCTGTTTCCTCACCAATACCTGGCATTTTCTCCCAGAAACACCAGCTTTCTCACAGATACATCACCTTCCCCCCCCCACATCAGACCTCTTCTCCCAGAAATACCAGGACTCTGCTGAATATTTCCCATTTCCTCCGGAACATACAGCATTACACTCCGCAAGAGGACAGTTTCTTTCAGAAATGTGGCATTTTATCACAGATACACCATTTTTATGCCCAGTAGAACTCCTTTTCTCCCAGAAATAGCACTGCTCTTAGGAAGAGCTCCCATTTTCTAACCAAAATGCTGCTTTACACTCCTCAAGATCACACTTACCCCCATCAAGATGGCAGTGTCAGAGAAATACCAGCTTCTGCCCCCAAAATGGGACTTTGGCTCTCCAAAACAAGACATTTTCTCCCAGAAATACCAGGACTCTTAGAAATACCTCACGTTTCATCTCAAGAATACTGCTTTCCACTCCTCAAGATCACACTGACTCCCATCACAATGGCCTTTTCTCCCACATACACCAGCTTTCTCCCAAATACACGACATTTTCTCCCACATACACCCGTTTTCTCCCAAAGATGGGACATATTCTCCCAGAAATGCCAGCTTATTCTTTAAAAAACGGCCTTTTTTCCCCAAAATACCAGCCTTTTCCCTCTCTAGCATCTGTTTCCTCACCAATACCTGGCATTTTCTCCCAGAAACACCAGCTTTCTCACAGATACATCACCTTCCCCCCCCCACATCAGACCTCTTCTCCCAGAAATACCAGGACTCTGCTGAATATTTCCCATTTCCTCCGGAACATACAGCATTACACTCCGCAAGAGGACAGTTTCTTTCAGAAATGTGGCATTTTATCACAGATACACCATTTTTATGCCCAGTAGAGCTCCTTTTCTCCCAGAAATAGCACTGCTCTTAGGAAGAGCTCCCATTTTCTAACCAAAATGCTGCTTTACACTCCTCAAGATCACACTTACCCCCATCAAGATGGCAGTGTCACAGAAATACCAGCTTCTGCCCCCAAAATGGGACTTTGGCTCTCCAAAACAAGACATTTTCTCCCAGAAATACCAGGACTCTTAGAAATACCTCACGTTTCATCTCAAGAATACTGCTTTCCACTCCTCAAGATCACACTGACTCCCATCACAATGGCCTTTTCTCCCACATACACCAGCTTTCTCCCAAATACACGACATTTTCTCCCACATACACCCGTTTTCTCCCAAAGATGGGACATATTCTCCCAGAAATGCCAGCTTATTCTTTAAAAAACGGCCTTTTTTCCCCAAAATACCAGCCTTTTCCCTCTCTAGCATCTGTTTCCTCACCAATACCTGGCATTTTCTCCCAGAAACACCAGCTTTCTCACAGATACATCACCTTCCCCCCCCCACATCAGACCTCTTCTCCCAGAAATACCAGGACTCTGCTGAATATTTCCCATTTCCTCCGGAACATACAGCATTACACTCCGCAAGAGGACAGTTTCTTTCAGAAATGTGGCATTTTATCACAGATACGCCATTTTTATGCCCAGTAGAGCTCCTTTTCTCCCAGAAATAGCACTGCTCTTAGGAAGAGCTCCCATTTTCTAACCAAAATGCTGCTTTACACTCCTCAAGATCACACTTACCCCCATCAAGATGGCAGTGTCACAGAAATACCAGCTTCTGCCCCCAAAATGGGACTTTGGCTCTCCAAAACAAGACATTTTCTCCCAGAAATACCAGGACTCTTAGAAATACCTCACGTTTCATCTCAAGAATACTGCTTTCCACTCCTCAAGATCACACTGACTCCCATCACAATGGCCTTTTCTCCCACATACACCAGCTTTCTCCCAAATACACGACATTTTCTCCCACATACACCCGTTTTCTCCCAAAGATGGGACATATTCTCCCAGAAATGCCAGCTTATTCTTTAAAAAACGGCCTTTTTTCCCCAAAATACCAGCCTTTTCCCTCTCTAGCATCTGTTTCCTCACCAATACCTGGCATTTTCTCCCAGAAACACCAGCTTTCTCACAGATACATCACCTTCCCCCCCCCCACATCAGACCTCTTCTCCCAGAAATACCAGGACTCTGCTGAATATTTCCCATTTCCTCCGGAACATACAGCATTACACTCCGCAAGAGGACAGTTTCTTTCAGAAATGTGGCATTTTATCACAGATACGCCATTTTTATGCCCAGTAGAGCTCCTTTTCTCCCAGAAATAGCACTGCTCTTAGGAAGAGCTCCCATTTTCTAACCAAAATGCTGCTTTACACTCCTCAAGATCACACTTACCCCCATCAAGATGGCAGTGTCACAGAAATACCAGCTTCTGCCCCCAAAATGGGACTTTGGCTCTCCAAAACAAGACATTTTCTCCCAGAAATACCAGGACTCTTAGAAATACCTCACGTTTCATCTCAAGAATACTGCTTTCCACTCCTCAAGATCACACTGACTCCCATCACAATGGCCTTTTCTCCCACATACACCAGCTTTCTCCCAAATACACGACATTTTCTCCCACATACACCCGTTTTCTCCCAAAGATGGGACATATTCTCCCAGAAATGCCAGCTTATTCTTTAAAAAACGGCCTTTTTTCCCCAAAATACCAGCCTTTTCCCTCTCTAGCATCTGTTTCCTCACCAATACCTGGCATTTTCTCCCAGAAACACCAGCTTTCTCACAGATACATCACCTTCCCCCCCCCACATCAGACCTCTTCTCCCAGAAATACCAGGACTCTGCTGAATATTTCCCATTTCCTCCGGAACATACAGCATTACACTCCGCAAGAGGACAGTTTCTTTCAGAAATGTGGCATTTTATCACAGATACGCCATTTTTATGCCCAGTAGAGCTCCTTTTCTCCCAGAAATAGCACTGCTCTTAGGAAGAGCTCCCATTTTCTAACCAAAATGCTGCTTTACACTCCTCAAGATCACACTTACCCCCATCAAGATGGCAGTGTCACAGAAATACCAGCTTCTGCCCCCAAAATGGGACTTTGGCTCTCCAAAACAAGACATTTTCTCCCAGAAATACCAGGACTCTTAGAAATACCTCACGTTTCATCTCAAGAATACTGCTTTCCACTCCTCAAGATCACACTGACTCCCATCACAATGGCCTTTTCTCCCACATACACCAGCTTTCTCCCAAATACACGACATTTTCTCCCACATACACCCGTTTTCTCCCAAAGATGGGACATATTCTCCCAGAAATGCCAGCTTATTCTTTAAAAAACGGCCTTTTTTCCCCAAAATACCAGCCTTTTCCCTCTCTAGCATCTGTTTCCTCACCAATACCTGGCATTTTCTCCCAGAAACACCAGCTTTCTCACAGATACATCACCTTCCCCCCCCCACATCAGACCTCTTCTCCCAGAAATACCAGGACTCTGCTGAATATTTCCCATTTCCTCCGGAACATACAGCATTACACTCCGCAAGAGGACAGTTTCTTTCAGAAATGTGGCATTTTATCACAGATACGCCATTTTTATGCCCAGTAGAGCTCCTTTTCTCCCAGAAATAGCACTGCTCTTAGGAAGAGCTCCCATTTTCTAACCAAAATGCTGCTTTACACTCCTCAAGATCACACTTACCCCCATCAAGATGGCAGTGTCAGAGAAATACCAGCTTCTGCCCCCAAAATGGGACTTTGGCTCTCCAAAACAAGACATTTTCTCCCAGAAATACCAGGACTCTTAGAAATACCTCACGTTTCATCTCAAGAATACTGCTTTCCACTCCTCAAGATCACACTGACTCCCATCACAATGGCCTTTTCTCCCACATACACCAGCTTTCTCCCAAATACACGACATTTTCTCCCACATACACCCGTTTTCTCCCAAAGATGGGACATATTCTCCCAGAAATGCCAGCTTATTCTTTAAAAAACGGCCTTTTTTCCCCAAAATACCAGCCTTTTCCCTCTCTAGCATCTGTTTCCTCACCAATACCTGGCATTTTCTCCCAGAAACACCAGCTTTCTCACAGATACATCACCTTCCCCCCCCCACATCAGACCTCTTCTCCCAGAAATACCAGGACTCTGCTGAATATTTCCCATTTCCTCCGGAACATACAGCATTACACTCCGCAAGAGGACAGTTTCTTTCAGAAATGTGGCATTTTATCACAGATACGCCATTTTTATGCCCAGTAGAGCTCCTTTTCTCCCAGAAATAGCACTGCTCTTAGGAAGAGCTCCCATTTTCTAACCAAAATGCTGCTTTACACTCCTCAAGATCACACTTACCCCCATCAAGATGGCAGTGTCACAGAAATACCAGCTTCTGCCCCCAAAATGGGACTTTGGCTCTCCAAAACAAGACATTTTCTCCCAGAAATACCAGGACTCTTAGAAATACCTCACGTTTCATCTCAAGAATACTGCTTTCCACTCCTCAAGATCACACTGACTCCCATCACAATGGCCTTTTCTCCCACATACACCAGCTTTCTCCCAAATACACGACATTTTCTCCCACATACACCCGTTTTCTCCCAAAGATGGGACATATTCTCCCAGAAATGCCAGCTTATTCTTTAAAAAACGGCCTTTTTTCCCCAAAATACCAGCCTTTTCCCTCTCTAGCATCTGTTTCCTCACCAATACCTGGCATTTTCTCCCAGAAACACCAGCTTTCTCACAGATACATCACCTTCCCCCCCCCACATCAGACCTCTTCTCCCAGAAATACCAGGACTCTGCTGAATATTTCCCATTTCCTCCGGAACATACAGCATTACACTCCGCAAGAGGACAGTTTCTTTCAGAAATGTGGCATTTTATCACAGATACGCCATTTTTATGCCCAGTAGAGCTCCTTTTCTCCCAGAAATAGCACTGCTCTTAGGAAGAGCTCCCATTTTCTAACCAAAATGCTGCTTTACACTCCTCAAGATCACACTTACCCCCATCAAGATGGCAGTGTCACAGAAATACCAGCTTCTGCCCCCAAAATGGGACTTTGGCTCTCCAAAACAAGACATTTTCTCCCAGAAATACCAGGACTCTTAGAAATACCTCACGTTTCATCTCAAGAATACTGCTTTCCACTCCTCAAGATCACACTGACTCCCATCACAATGGCCTTTTCTCCCACATACACTTTTCTCCCAAATACACGACATTTTCTCCCACATACACCCGTTTTCTCCCAAAGATGGGACATATTCTCCCAGAAATGCCAGCTTATTCTTTAAAAAACGGCCTTTTTTCCCCAAAATACCAGCCTTTTCCCTCTCTAGCATCTGTTTCCTCACCAATACCTGGCATTTTCTCCCAGAAACACCAGCTTTCTCACAGATACATCACCTTCCCCCCCCCACATCAGACCTCTTCTCCCAGAAATACCAGGACTCTGCTGAATATTTCCCATTTCCTCCGGAACATACAGCATTACACTCCGCAAGAGGACAGTTTCTTTCAGAAATGTGGCATTTTATCACAGATACGCCATTTTTATGCCCAGTAGAGCTCCTTTTCTCCCAGAAATAGCACTGCTCTTAGGAAGAGCTCCCATTTTCTAACCAAAATGCTGCTTTACACTCCTCAAGATCACACTTACCCCCATCAAGATGGCAGTGTCAGAGAAATACCAGCTTCTGCCCCCAAAATGGGACTTTGGCTCTCCAAAACAAGACATTTTCTCCCAGAAATACCAGGACTCTTAGAAATACCTCACGTTTCATCTCAAGAATACTGCTTTCCACTCCTCAAGATCACACTGACTCCCATCACAATGGCCTTTTCTCCCACATACACCAGCTTTCTCCCAAATACACGACATTTTCTCCCACATACACCCGTTTTCTCCCAAAGATGGGACATATTCTCCCAGAAATGCCAGCTTATTCTTTAAAAAACGGCCTTTTTTCCCCAAAATACCAGCCTTTTCCCTCTCTAGCATCTGTTTCCTCACCAATACCTGGCATTTTCTCCCAGAAACACCAGCTTTCTCACAGATACATCACCTTCCCCCCCACATCAGACCTCTTCTCCCAGAAATACCAGGACTCTGCTGAATATTTCCCATTTCCTCCGGAACATACAGCATTACACTCCGCAAGAGGACAGTTTCTTTCAGAAATGTGGCATTTTATCACAGATACACCATTTTTATGCCCAGTAGAGCTCCTTTTCCCTCAGAAATAGCACTGCTCTTAGGAAGAGCTCCCATTTTCTAACCAAAATGCTGCTTTACACTCCTCAAGATCACACTTACCCCCATCAAGATGGCAGTGTCAGAGAAATACCAGCTTCTGCCCCCAAAATGGGACTTTGGCTCTCCAAAACAAGACATTTTCTCCCAGAAATACCAGGACTCTTAGAAATACCTCACGTTTCATCTCAAGAATACTGCTTTCCACTCCTCAAGATCACACTGACTCCCATCACAATGGCCTTTTCTCCCACATACACCAGCTTTCTCCCAAATACACGACATTTTCTCCCACATACACCCGTTTTCTCCCAAAGATGGGACATATTCTCCCAGAAATGCCAGCTTATTCTTTAAAAAACGGCCTTTTTTCCCCAAAATACCAGCCTTTTCCCTCTCTAGCATCTGTTTCCTCACCAATACCTGGCATTTTCTCCCAGAAACACCAGCTTTCTCACAGATACATCACCTTCCCCCCCCCCACATCAGACCTCTTCTCCCAGAAATACCAGGACTCTGCTGAATATTTCCCATTTCCTCCGGAACATACAGCATTACACTCCGCAAGAGGACAGTTTCTTTCAGAAATGTGGCATTTTATCACAGATACGCCATTTTTATGCCCAGTAGAGCTCCTTTTCTCCCAGAAATAGCACTGCTCTTAGGAAGAGCTCCCATTTTCTAACCAAAATGCTGCTTTACACTCCTCAAGATCACACTTACCCCCATCAAGATGGCAGTGTCACAGAAATACCAGCTTCTGCCCCCAAAATGGGACTTTGGCTCTCCAAAACAAGACATTTTCTCCCAGAAATACCAGGACTCTTAGAAATACCTCACGTTTCATCTCAAGAATACTGCTTTCCACTCCTCAAGATCACACTGACTCCCATCACAATGGCCTTTTCTCCCACATACACCAGCTTTCTCCCAAATACACGACATTTTCTCCCACATACACCCGTTTTCTCCCAAAGATGGGACATATTCTCCCAGAAATGCCAGCTTATTCTTTAAAAAACGGCCTTTTTTCCCCAAAATACCAGCCTTTTCCCTCTCTAGCATCTGTTTCCTCACCAATACCTGGCATTTTCTCCCAGAAACACCAGCTTTCTCACAGATACATCACCTTCCCCCCCCCACATCAGACCTCTTCTCCCAGAAATACCAGGACTCTGCTGAATATTTCCCATTTCCTCCGGAACATACAGCATTACACTCCGCAAGAGGACAGTTTCTTTCAGAAATGTGGCATTTTATCACAGATACACCATTTTTATGCCCAGTAGAGCTCCTTTTCTCCCAGAAATAGCACTGCTCTTAGGAAGAGCTCCCATTTTCTAACCAAAATGCTGCTTTACACTCCTCAAGATCACACTTACCCCCATCAAGATGGCAGTGTCACAGAAATACCAGCTTCTGCCCCCAAAATGGGACTTTGGCTCTCCAAAACAAGACATTTTCTCCCAGAAATACCAGGACTCTTAGAAATACCTCACGTTTCATCTCAAGAATACTGCTTTCCACTCCTCAAGATCACACTGACTCCCATCACAATGGCCTTTTCTCCCACATACACCAGCTTTCTCCCAAATACACGACATTTTCTCCCACATACACCCGTTTTCTCCCAAAGATGGGACATATTCTCCCAGAAATGCCAGCTTATTCTTTAAAAAACGGCCTTTTTTCCCCAAAATACCAGCCTTTTCCCTCTCTAGCATCTGTTTCCTCACCAATACCTGGCATTTTCTCCCAGAAACACCAGCTTTCTCACAGATACATCACCTTCCCCCCCCCCACATCAGACCTCTTCTCCCAGAAATACCAGGACTCTGCTGAATATTTCCCATTTCCTCCGGAACATACAGCATTACACTCCGCAAGAGGACAGTTTCTTTCAGAAATGTGGCATTTTATCACAGATACGCCATTTTTATGCCCAGTAGAGCTCCTTTTCTCCCAGAAATAGCACTGCTCTTAGGAAGAGCTCCCATTTTCTAACCAAAATGCTGCTTTACACTCCTCAAGATCACACCCCCATCAAGATGGCAGTGTCACAGAAATACCAGCTTCTGCCCCCAAAATGGGACTTTGGCTCTCCAAAACAAGACATTTTCTCCCAGAAATACCAGGACTCTTAGAAATACCTCACGTTTCATCTCAAGAATACTGCTTTCCACTCCTCAAGATCACACTGACTCCCATCACAATGGCCTTTTCTCCCACATACACCAGCTTTCTCCCAAATACACGACATTTTCTCCCACATACACCCGTTTTCTCCCAAAGATGGGACATATTCTCCCAGAAATGCCAGCTTATTCTTTAAAAAACGGCCTTTTTTCCCCAAAATACCAGCCTTTTCCCTCTCTAGCATCTGTTTCCTCACCAATACCTGGCATTTTCTCCCAGAAACACCAGCTTTCTCACAGATACATCACCTTCCCCCCCACATCAGACCTCTTCTCCCAGAAATACCAGGACTCTGCTGAATATTTCCCATTTCCTCCGGAACATACAGCATTACACTCCGCAAGAGGACAGTTTCTTTCAGAAATGTGGCATTTTATCACAGATACGCCATTTTTATGCCCAGTAGAGCTCCTTTTCTCCCAGAAATAGCACTGCTCTTAGGAAGAGCTCCCATTTTCTAACCAAAATGCTGCTTTACACTCCTCAAGATCACACTTACCCCCATCAAGATGGCAGTGTCAGAGAAATACCAGCTTCTGCCCCCAAAATGGGACTTTGGCTCTCCAAAACAAGACATTTTCTCCCAGAAATACCAGGACTCTTAGAAATACCTCACGTTTCATCTCAAGAATACTGCTTTCCACTCCTCAAGATCACACTGACTCCCATCACAATGGCCTTTTCTCCCACATACACCAGCTTTCTCCCAAATACACGACATTTTCTCCCACATACACCCGTTTTCTCCCAAAGATGGGACATATTCTCCCAGAAATGCCAGCTTATTCTTTAAAAAACGGCCTTTTTTCCCCAAAATACCAGCCTTTTCCCTCTCTAGCATCTGTTTCCTCACCAATACCTGGCATTTTCTCCCAGAAACACCAGCTTTCTCACAGATACATCACCTTCCCCCCCCCACATCAGACCTCTTCTCCCAGAAATACCAGGACTCTGCTGAATATTTCCCATTTCCTCCGGAACATACAGCATTACACTCCGCAAGAGGACAGTTTCTTTCAGAAATGTGGCATTTTATCACAGATACACCATTTTTATGCCCAGTAGAGCTCCTTTTCTCTCAGAAATAGCACTGCTCTTAGGAAGAGCTCCCATTTTCTAACCAAAATGCTGCTTTACACTCCTCAAGATCACACTTACCCCCATCAAGATGGCAGTGTCACAGAAATACCAGCTTCTGCCCCCAAAATGGGACTTTGGCTCTCCAAAACAAGACATTTTCTCCCAGAAATACCAGGACTCTTAGAAATACCTCACGTTTCATCTCAAGAATACTGCTTTCCACTCCTCAAGATCACACTGACTCCCATCACAATGGCCTTTTCTCCCACATACACCAGCTTTCTCCCAAATACACGACATTTTCTCCCACATACACCCGTTTTCTCCCAAAGATGGGACATATTCTCCCAGAAATGCCAGCTTATTCTTTAAAAAACGGCCTTTTTTCCCCAAAATACCAGCCTTTTCCCTCTCTAGCATCTGTTTCCTCACCAATACCTGGCATTTTCTCCCAGAAACACCAGCTTTCTCACAGATACATCACCTTCCCCCCCCCCACATCAGACCTCTTCTCCCAGAAATACCAGGACTCTGCTGAATATTTCCCATTTCCTCCGGAACATACAGCATTACACTCCGCAAGAGGACAGTTTCTTTCAGAAATGTGGCATTTTATCACAGATACGCCATTTTTATGCCCAGTAGAGCTCCTTTTCTCCCAGAAATAGCACTGCTCTTAGGAAGAGCTCCCATTTTCTAACCAAAATGCTGCTTTACACTCCTCAAGATCACACTTACCCCCATCAAGATGGCAGTGTCACAGAAATACCAGCTTCTGCCCCCAAAATGGGACTTTGGCTCTCCAAAACAAGACATTTTCTCCCAGAAATACCAGGACTCTTAGAAATACCTCACGTTTCATCTCAAGAATACTGCTTTCCACTCCTCAAGATCACACTGACTCCCATCACAATGGCCTTTTCTCCCACATACACCAGCTTTCTCCCAAATACACGACATTTTCTCCCACATACACCCGTTTTCTCCCAAAGATGGGACATATTCTCCCAGAAATGCCAGCTTATTCTTTAAAAAACGGCCTTTTTTCCCCAAAATACCAGCCTTTTCCCTCTCTAGCATCTGTTTCCTCACCAATACCTGGCATTTTCTCCCAGAAACACCAGCTTTCTCACAGATACATCACCTTCCCCCCCCCACATCAGACCTCTTCTCCCAGAAATACCAGGACTCTGCTGAATATTTCCCATTTCCTCCGGAACATACAGCATTACACTCCGCAAGAGGACAGTTTCTTTCAGAAATGTGGCATTTTATCACAGATACGCCATTTTTATGCCCAGTAGAGCTCCTTTTCTCCCAGAAATAGCACTGCTCTTAGGAAGAGCTCCCATTTTCTAACCAAAATGCTGCTTTACACTCCTCAAGATCACACTTACCCCCATCAAGATGGCAGTGTCACAGAAATACCAGCTTCTGCCCCCAAAATGGGACTTTGGCTCTCCAAAACAAGACATTTTCTCCCAGAAATACCAGGACTCTTAGAAATACCTCACGTTTCATCTCAAGAATACTGCTTTCCACTCCTCAAGATCACACTGACTCCCATCACAATGGCCTTTTCTCCCACATACACCAGCTTTCTCCCAAATACACGACATTTTCTCCCACATACACCCGTTTTCTCCCAAAGATGGGACATATTCTCCCAGAAATGCCAGCTTATTCTTTAAAAAACGGCCTTTTTTCCCCAAAATACCAGCCTTTTCCCTCTCTAGCATCTGTTTCCTCACCAATACCTGGCATTTTCTCCCAGAAACACCAGCTTTCTCACAGATACATCACCTTCCCCCCCCCACATCAGACCTCTTCTCCCAGAAATACCAGGACTCTGCTGAATATTTCCCATTTCCTCCGGAACATACAGCATTACACTCCGCAAGAGGACAGTTTCTTTCAGAAATGTGGCATTTTATCACAGATACACCATTTTTATGCCCAGTAGAGCTCCTTTTCTCCCAGAAATAGCACTGCTCTTAGGAAGAGCTCCCATTTTCTAACCAAAATGCTGCTTTACACTCCTCAAGATCACACTTACCCCCATCAAGATGGCAGTGTCAGAGAAATACCAGCTTCTGCCCCCAAAATGGGACTTTGGCTCTCCAAAACAAGACATTTTCTCCCAGAAATACCAGGACTCTTAGAAATACCTCACGTTTCATCTCAAGAATACTGCTTTCCACTCCTCAAGATCACACTGACTCCCATCACAATGGCCTTTTCTCCCACATACACCAGCTTTCTCCCAAATACACGACATTTTCTCCCACATACACCCGTTTTCTCCCAAAGATGGGACATATTCTCCCAGAAATGCCAGCTTATTCTTTAAAAAACGGCCTTTTTTCCCCAAAATACCAGCCTTTTCCCTCTCTAGCATCTGTTTCCTCACCAATACCTGGCATTTTCTCCCAGAAACACCAGCTTTCTCACAGATACATCACCTTCCCCCCCCCACATCAGACCTCTTCTCCCAGAAATACCAGGACTCTGCTGAATATTTCCCATTTCCTCCGGAACATACAGCATTACACTCCGCAAGAGGACAGTTTCTTTCAGAAATGTGGCATTTTATCACAGATACGCCATTTTTATGCCCAGTAGAGCTCCTTTTCTCCCAGAAATAGCACTGCTCTTAGGAAGAGCTCCCATTTTCTAACCAAAATGCTGCTTTACACTCCTCAAGATCACACTTACCCCCATCAAGATGGCAGTGTCAGAGAAATACCAGCTTCTGCCCCCAAAATGGGACTTTGGCTCTCCAAAACAAGACATTTTCTCCCAGAAATACCAGGACTCTTAGAAATACCTCACGTTTCATCTCAAGAATACTGCTTTCCACTCCTCAAGATCACACTGACTCCCATCACAATGGCCTTTTCTCCCACATACACCAGCTTTCTCCCAAATACACGACATTTTCTCCCACATACACCCGTTTTCTCCCAAAGATGGGACATATTCTCCCAGAAATGCCAGCTTATTCTTTAAAAAACGGCCTTTTTTCCCCAAAATACCAGCCTTTTCCCTCTCTAGCATCTGTTTCCTCACCAATACCTGGCATTTTCTCCCAGAAACACCAGCTTTCTCACAGATACATCACCTTCCCCCCCCACATCAGACCTCTTCTCCCAGAAATACCAGGACTCTGCTGAATATTTCCCATTTCCTCCGGAACATACAGCATTACACTCCGCAAGAGGACAGTTTCTTTCAGAAATGTGGCATTTTATCACAGATACACCATTTTTATGCCCAGTAGAGCTCCTTTTCTCCCAGAAATAGCACTGCTCTTAGGAAGAGCTCCCATTTTCTAACCAAAATGCTGCTTTACACTCCTCAAGATCACACTTACCCCCATCAAGATGGCAGTGTCAGAGAAATACCAGCTTCTGCCCCCAAAATGGGACTTTGGCTCTCCAAAACAAGACATTTTCTCCCAGAAATACCAGGACTCTTAGAAATACCTCACGTTTCATCTCAAGAATACTGCTTTCCACTCCTCAAGATCACACTGACTCCCATCACAATGGCCTTTTCTCCCACATACACCAGCTTTCTCCCAAATACACGACATTTTCTCCCACATACACCCGTTTTCTCCCAAAGATGGGACATATTCTCCCAGAAATGCCAGCTTATTCTTTAAAAAACGGCCTTTTTTCCCCAAAATACCAGCCTTTTCCCTCTCTAGCATCTGTTTCCTCACCAATACCTGGCATTTTCTCCCAGAAACACCAGCTTTCTCACAGATACATCACCTTCCCCCCCCCACATCAGACCTCTTCTCCCAGAAATACCAGGACTCTGCTGAATATTTCCCATTTCCTCCGGAACATACAGCATTACACTCCGCAAGAGGACAGTTTCTTTCAGAAATGTGGCATTTTATCACAGATACGCCATTTTTATGCCCAGTAGAGCTCCTTTTCTCCCAGAAATAGCACTGCTCTTAGGAAGAGCTCCCATTTTCTAACCAAAATGCTGCTTTACACTCCTCAAGATCACACTTACCCCCATCAAGATGGCAGTGTCACAGAAATACCAGCTTCTGCCCCCAAAATGGGACTTTGGCTCTCCAAAACAAGACATTTTCTCCCAGAAATACCAGGACTCTTAGAAATACCTCACGTTTCATCTCAAGAATACTGCTTTCCACTCCTCAAGATCACACTGACTCCCATCACAATGGCCTTTTCTCCCACATACACCAGCTTTCTCCCAAATACACGACATTTTCTCCCACATACACCCGTTTTCTCCCAAAGATGGGACATATTCTCCCAGAAATGCCAGCTTATTCTTTAAAAAACGGCCTTTTTTCCCCAAAATACCAGCCTTTTCCCTCTCTAGCATCTGTTTCCTCACCAATACCTGGCATTTTCTCCCAGAAACACCAGCTTTCTCACAGATACATCACCTTCCCCCCCCCACATCAGACCTCTTCTCCCAGAAATACCAGGACTCTGCTGAATATTTCCCATTTCCTCCGGAACATACAGCATTACACTCCGCAAGAGGACAGTTTCTTTCAGAAATGTGGCATTTTATCACAGATACGCCATTTTTATGCCCAGTAGAGCTCCTTTTCTCCCAGAAATAGCACTGCTCTTAGGAAGAGCTCCCATTTTCTAACCAAAATGCTGCTTTACACTCCTCAAGATCACACTTACCCCCATCAAGATGGCAGTGTCACAGAAATACCAGCTTCTGCCCCCAAAATGGGACTTTGGCTCTCCAAAACAAGACATTTTCTCCCAGAAATACCAGGACTCTTAGAAATACCTCACGTTTCATCTCAAGAATACTGCTTTCCACTCCTCAAGATCACACTGACTCCCATCACAATGGCCTTTTCTCCCACATACACCAGCTTTCTCCCAAATACACGACATTTTCTCCCACATACACCCGTTTTCTCCCAAAGATGGGACATATTCTCCCAGAAATGCCAGCTTATTCTTTAAAAAACGGCCTTTTTTCCCCAAAATACCAGCCTTTTCCCTCTCTAGCATCTGTTTCCTCACCAATACCTGGCATTTTCTCCCAGAAACACCAGCTTTCTCACAGATACATCACCTTCCCCCCCCCACATCAGACCTCTTCTCCCAGAAATACCAGGACTCTGCTGAATATTTCCCATTTCCTCCGGAACATACAGCATTACACTCCGCAAGAGGACAGTTTCTTTCAGAAATGTGGCATTTTATCACAGATACACCATTTTTATGCCCAGTAGAGCTCCTTTTCTCCCAGAAATAGCACTGCTCTTAGGAAGAGCTCCCATTTTCTAACCAAAATGCTGCTTTACACTCCTCAAGATCACACTTACCCCCATCAAGATGGCAGTGTCACAGAAATACCAGCTTCTGCCCCCAAAATGGGACTTTGGCTCTCCAAAACAAGACATTTTCTCCCAGAAATACCAGGACTCTTAGAAATACCTCACGTTTCATCTCAAGAATACTGCTTTCCACTCCTCAAGATCACACTGACTCCCATCACAATGGCCTTTTCTCCCACATACACCAGCTTTCTCCCAAATACACGACATTTTCTCCCACGTACACCCGTTTTCTCCCAAAGATGGGACATATTCTCCCAGAAATGCCAGCTTATTCTTTAAAAAACGGCCTTTTTTCCCCAAAATACCAGCCTTTTCCCTCTCTAGCATCTGTTTCCTCACCAATACCTGGCATTTTCTCCCAGAAACACCAGCTTTCTCACAGATACATCACCTTCCCCCCCCCACATCAGACCTCTTCTCCCAGAAATACCAGGACTCTGCTGAATATTTCCCATTTCCTCCGGAACATACAGCATTACACTCCGCAAGAGGACAGTTTCTTTCAGAAATGTGGCATTTTATCACAGATACGCCATTTTTATGCCCAGTAGAGCTCCTTTTCTCCCAGAAATAGCACTGCTCTTAGGAAGAGCTCCCATTTTCTAACCAAAATGCTGCTTTACACTCCCCTCAAGATCACACTTACCCCCATCAAGATGGCAGTGTCACAGAAATACCAGCTTCTGCCCCCAAAATGGGACTTTGGCTCTCCAAAACAAGACATTTTCTCCCAGAAATACCAGGACTCTTAGAAATACCTCACGTTTCATCTCAAGAATACTGCTTTCCACTCCTCAAGATCACACTGACTCCCATCACAATGGCCTTTTCTCCCACATACACCAGCTTTCTCCCAAATACACGACATTTTCTCCCACATACACCCGTTTTCTCCCAAAGATGGGACATATTCTCCCAGAAATGCCAGCTTATTCTTTAAAAAACGGCCTTTTTTCCCCAAAATACCAGCCTTTTCCCTCTCTAGCATCTGTTTCCTCACCAATACCTGGCATTTTCTCCCAGAAACACCAGCTTTCTCACAGATACATCACCTTCCCCCCCCCACATCAGACCTCTTCTCCCAGAAATACCAGGACTCTGCTGAATATTTCCCATTTCCTCCGGAACATACAGCATTACACTCCGCAAGAGGACAGTTTCTTTCAGAAATGTGGCATTTTATCACAGATACACCATTTTTATGCCCAGTAGAGCTCCTTTTCTCCCAGAAATAGCACTGCTCTTAGGAAGAGCTCCCATTTTCTAACCAAAATGCTGCTTTACACTCCTCAAGATCACACTTACCCCCATCAAGATGGCAGTGTCACAGAAATACCAGCTTCTGCCCCCAAAATGGGACTTTGGCTCTCCAAAACAAGACATTTTCTCCCAGAAATACCAGGACTCTTAGAAATACCTCACGTTTCATCTCAAGAATACTGCTTTCCACTCCTCAAGATCACACTGACTCCCATCACAATGGCCTTTTCTCCCACATACACCAGCTTTCTCCCAAATACACGACATTTTCTCCCACATACACCCGTTTTCTCCCAAAGATGGGACATATTCTCCCAGAAATGCCAGCTTATTCTTTAAAAAACGGCCTTTTTTCCCCAAAATACCAGCCTTTTCCCTCTCTAGCATCTGTTTCCTCACCAATACCTGGCATTTTCTCCCAGAAACACCAGCTTTCTCACAGATACATCACCTTCCCCCCCACATCAGACCTCTTCTCCCAGAAATACCAGGACTCTGCTGAATATTTCCCATTTCCTCCGGAACATACAGCATTACACTCCGCAA
This sequence comes from Phasianus colchicus, assembly GCF_987193195.1. NCBI lineage: Eukaryota > Metazoa > Chordata > Aves > Galliformes > Phasianidae > Phasianus > Phasianus colchicus. Next base: position 76,156,255 of record NC_143436.1, on the reverse strand, counting down.
GAGGACAGTTTCTTTCAGAAATGTGGCATTTTATCACAGATACGCCATTTTTATGCCCAGTAGAGCTCCTTTTCTCCCAGAAATAGCACTGCTCTTAGGAAGAGCTCCCATTTTCTAACCAAAATGCTGCTTTACACTCCTCAAGATCACACTTACCCCCATCAAGATGGCAGTGTCAGAGAAATACCAGCTTCTGCCCCCAAAATGGGACTTTGGCTCTCCAAAACAAGACATTTTCTCCCAGAAATACCAGGACTCTTAGAAATACCTCACGTTTCATCTCAAGAATACTGCTTTCCACTCCTCAAGATCACACTGACTCCCATCACAATGGCCTTTTCTCCCACATACACCAGCTTTCTCCCAAATACACGACATTTTCTCCCACATACACCCGTTTTCTCCCAAAGATGGGACATATTCTCCCAGAAATGCCAGCTTATTCTTTAAAAAACGGCCTTTTTTCCCCAAAATACCAGCCTTTTCCCTCTCTAGCATCTGTTTCCTCACCAATACCTGGCATTTTCTCCCAGAAACACCAGCTTTCTCACAGATACATCACCTTCCCCCCCCCACATCAGACCTCTTCTCCCAGAAATACCAGGACTCTGCTGAATATTTCCCATTTCCTCCGGAACATACAGCATTACACTCCGCAAGAGGACAGTTTCTTTCAGAAATGTGGCATTTTATCACAGATACGCCATTTTTATGCCCAGTAGAGCTCCTTTTCTCCCAGAAATAGCACTGCTCTTAGGAAGAGCTCCCATTTTCTAACCAAAATGCTGCTTTACACTCCTCAAGATCACACTTACCCCCATCAAGATGGCAGTGTCACAGAAATACCAGCTTCTGCCCCCAAAATGGGACTTTGGCTCTCCAAAACAAGACATTTTCTCCCAGAAATACCAGGACTCTTAGAAATACCTCACGTTTCATCTCAAGAATACTGCTTTCCACTCCTCAAGATCACACTGACTCCCATCACAATGGCCTTTTCTCCCACATACACCAGCTTTCTCCCAAATACACGACATTTTCTCCCACATACACCCGTTTTCTCCCAAAGATGGGACATATTCTCCCAGAAATGCCAGCTTATTCTTTAAAAAACGGCCTTTTTTCCCCAAAATACCAGCCTTTTCCCTCTCTAGCATCTGTTTCCTCACCAATACCTGGCATTTTCTCCCAGAAACACCAGCTTTCTCACAGATACATCACCTTCCCCCCCACATCAGACCTCTTCTCCCAGAAATACCAGGACTCTGCTGAATATTTCCCATTTCCTCCGGAACATACAGCATTACACTCCGCAAGAGGACAGTTTCTTTCAGAAATGTGGCATTTTATCACAGATACACCATTTTTATGCCCAGTAGAGCTCCTTTTCTCCCAGAAATAGCACTGCTCTTAGGAAGAGCTCCCATTTTCTAACCAAAATGCTGCTTTACACTCCTCAAGATCACACTTACCCCCATCAAGATGGCAGTGTCAGAGAAATACCAGCTTCTGCCCCCAAAATGGGACTTTGGCTCTCCAAAACAAGACATTTTCTCCCAGAAATACCAGGACTCTTAGAAATACCTCACGTTTCATCTCAAGAATACTGCTTTCCACTCCTCAAGATCACACTGACTCCCATCACAATGGCCTTTTCTCCCACATACACCAGCTTTCTCCCAAATACACGACATTTTCTCCCACATACACCCGTTTTCTCCCAAAGATGGGACATATTCTCCCAGAAATGCCAGCTTATTCTTTAAAAAACGGCCTTTTTTCCCCAAAATACCAGCCTTTTCCCTCTCTAGCATCTGTTTCCTCACCAATACCTGGCATTTTCTCCCAGAAACACCAGCTTTCTCACAGATACATCACCTTCCCCCCCACATCAGACCTCTTCTCCCAGAAATACCAGGACTCTGCTGAATATTTCCCATTTCCTCCGGAACATACAGCATTACACTCCGCAAGAGGACAGTTTCTTTCAGAAATGTGGCATTTTATCACAGATACGCCATTTTTATGCCCAGTAGAGCTCCTTTTCTCCCAGAAATAGCACTGCTCTTAGGAAGAGCTCCCATTTTCTAACCAAAATGCTGCTTTACACTCCTCAAGATCACACTTACCCCCATCAAGATGGCAGTGTCAGAGAAATACCAGCTTCTGCCCCCAAAATGGGACTTTGGCTCTCCAAAACAAGACATTTTCTCCCAGAAATACCAGGACTCTTAGAAATACCTCACGTTTCATCTCAAGAATACTGCTTTCCACTCCTTAAGATCACACTGACTCCCATCACAATGGCCTTTTCTCCCACATACACCAGCTTTCTCCCAAATACACGACATTTTCTCCCACATACACCCGTTTTCTCCCAAAGATGGGACATATTCTCCCAGAAATGCCAGCTTATTCTTTAAAAAACGGCCTTTTTTCCCCAAAATACCAGCCTTTTCCCTCTCTAGCATCTGTTTCCTCACCAATACCTGGCATTTTCTCCCAGAAACACCAGCTTTCTCACAGATACATCACCTTCCCCCCCCCCACATCAGACCTCTTCTCCCAGAAATACCAGGACTCTGCTGAATATTTCCCATTTCCTCCGGAACATACAGCATTACACTCCGCAAGAGGACAGTTTCTTTCAGAAATGTGGCATTTTATCACAGATACGCCATTTTTATGCCCAGTAGAGCTCCTTTTCTCCCAGAAATAGCACTGCTCTTAGGAAGAGCTCCCATTTTCTAACCAAAATGCTGCTTTACACTCCTCAAGATCACACTTACCCCCATCAAGATGGCAGTGTCACAGAAATACCAGCTTCTGCCCCCAAAATGGGACTTTGGCTCTCCAAAACAAGACATTTTCTCCCAGAAATACCAGGACTCTTAGAAATACCTCACGTTTCATCTCAAGAATACTGCTTTCCACTCCTCAAGATCACACTGACTCCCATCACAATGGCCTTTTCTCCCACATACACCAGCTTTCTCCCAAATACACGACATTTTCTCCCACATACACCCGTTTTCTCCCAAAGATGGGACATATTCTCCCAGAAATGCCAGCTTATTCTTTAAAAAACGGCCTTTTTTCCCCAAAATACCAGCCTTTTCCCTCTCTAGCATCTGTTTCCTCACCAACACCTGGCATTTTCTCCCAGAAACACCAGCTTTCTCACAGATACATCACCTTCCCCCCCCCACATCAGACCTCTTCTCCCAGAAATACCAGGACTCTGCTGAATATTTCCCATTTCCTCCGGAACATACAGCATTACACTCCGCAAGAGGACAGTTTCTTTCAGAAATGTGGCATTTTATCACAGATACACCATTTTTATGCCCAGTAGAGCTCCTTTTCTCCCAGAAATAGCACTGCTCTTAGGAAGAGCTCCCATTTTCTAACCAAAATGCTGCTTTACACTCCTCAAGATCACACTTACCCCCATCAAGATGGCAGTGTCAGAGAAATACCAGCTTCTGCCCCCAAAATGGGACTTTGGCTCTCCAAAACAAGACATTTTCTCCCAGAAATACCAGGACTCTTAGAAATACCTCACGTTTCATCTCAAGAATACTGCTTTCCACTCCTCAAGATCACACTGACTCCCATCACAATGGCCTTTTCTCCCACATACACCAGCTTTCTCCCAAATACACGACATTTTCTCCCACATACACCCGTTTTCTCCCAAAGATGGGACATATTCTCCCAGAAATGCCAGCTTATTCTTTAAAAAACGGCCTTTTTTCCCCAAAATACCAGCCTTTTCCCTCTCTAGCATCTGTTTCCTCACCAATACCTGGCATTTTCTCCCAGAAACACCAGCTTTCTCACAGATACATCACCTTCCCCCCCCCACATCAGACCTCTTCTCCCAGAAATACCAGGACTCTGCTGAATATTTCCCATTTCCTCCGGAACATACAGCATTACACTCCGCAAGAGGACAGTTTCTTTCAGAAATGTGGCATTTTATCACAGATACGCCATTTTTATGCCCAGTAGAGCTCCTTTTCTCCCAGAAATAGCACTGCTCTTAGGAAGAGCTCCCATTTTCTAACCAAAATGCTGCTTTACACTCCTCAAGATCACACTTACCCCCATCAAGATGGCAGTGTCACAGAAATACCAGCTTCTGCCCCCAAAATGGGACTTTGGCTCTCCAAAACAAGACATTTTCTCCCAGAAATACCAGGACTCTTAGAAATACCTCACGTTTCATCTCAAGAATACTGCTTTCCACTCCTCAAGATCACACTGACTCCCATCACAATGGCCTTTTCTCCCACATACACCAGCTTTCTCCCAAATACACGACATTTTCTCCCACATACACCCGTTTTCTCCCAAAGATGGGACATATTCTCCCAGAAATGCCAGCTTATTCTTTAAAAAACGGCCTTTTTTCCCCAAAATACCAGCCTTTTCCCTCTCTAGCATCTGTTTCCTCACCAATACCTGGCATTTTCTCCCAGAAACACCAGCTTTCTCACAGATACATCACCTTCCCCCCCCCACATCAGACCTCTTCTCCCAGAAATACCAGGACTCTGCTGAATATTTCCCATTTCCTCCGGAACATACAGCATTACACTCCGCAAGAGGACAGTTTCTTTCAGAAATGTGGCATTTTATCACAGATACGCCATTTTTATGCCCAGTAGAGCTCCTTTTCTCCCAGAAATAGCACTGCTCTTAGGAAGAGCTCCCATTTTCTAACCAAAATGCTGCTTTACACTCCTCAAGATCACACTTACCCCCATCAAGATGGCAGTGTCACAGAAATACCAGCTTCTGCCCCCAAAATGGGACTTTGGCTCTCCAAAACAAGACATTTTCTCCCAGAAATACCAGGACTCTTAGAAATACCTCACGTTTCATCTCAAGAATACTGCTTTCCACTCCTCAAGATCACACTGACTCCCATCACAATGGCCTTTTCTCCCACATACACCAGCTTTCTCCCAAATACACGACATTTTCTCCCACATACACCCGTTTTCTCCCAAAGATGGGACATATTCTCCCAGAAATGCCAGCTTATTCTTTAAAAAACGGCCTTTTTTCCCCAAAATACCAGCCTTTTCCCTCTCTAGCATCTGTTTCCTCACCAATACCTGGCATTTTCTCCCAGAAACACCAGCTTTCTCACAGATACATCACCTTCCCCCCCCCACATCAGACCTCTTCTCCCAGAAATACCAGGACTCTGCTGAATATTTCCCATTTCCTCCGGAACATACAGCATTACACTCCGCAAGAGGACAGTTTCTTTCAGAAATGTGGCATTTTATCACAGATACGCCATTTTTATGCCCAGTAGAGCTCCTTTTCTCCCAGAAATAGCACTGCTCTTAGGAAGAGCTCCCATTTTCTAACCAAAATGCTGCTTTACACTCCTCAAGATCACACTTACCCCCATCAAGATGGCAGTGTCAGAGAAATACCAGCTTCTGCCCCCAAAATGGGACTTTGGCTCTCCAAAACAAGACATTTTCTCCCAGAAATACCAGGACTCTTAGAAATACCTCACGTTTCATCTCAAGAATACTGCTTTCCACTCCTCAAGATCACACTGACTCCCATCACAATGGCCTTTTCTCCCACATACACCAGCTTTCTCCCAAATACACGACATTTTCTCCCACGTACACCCGTTTTCTCCCAAAGATGGGACATATTCTCCCAGAAATGCCAGCTTATTCTTTAAAAAACGGCCTTTTTTCCCCAAAATACCAGCCTTTTCCCTCTCTAGCATCTGTTTCCTCACCAATACCTGGCATTTTCTCCCAGAAACACCAGCTTTCTCACAGATACATCACCTTCCCCCCCCCCACATCAGACCTCTTCTCCCAGAAATACCAGGACTCTGCTGAATATTTCCCATTTCCTCCGGAACATACAGCATTACACTCCGCAAGAGGACAGTTTCTTTCAGAAATGTGGCATTTTATCACAGATACGCCATTTTTATGCCCAGTAGAGCTCCTTTTCTCCCAGAAATAGCACTGCTCTTAGGAAGAGCTCCCATTTTCTAACCAAAATGCTGCTTTACACTCCTCAAGATCACACTTACCCCCATCAAGATGGCAGTGTCAGAGAAATACCAGCTTCTGCCCCCAAAATGGGACTTTGGCTCTCCAAAACAAGACATTTTCTCCCAGAAATACCAGGACTCTTAGAAATACCTCACGTTTCATCTCAAGAATACTGCTTTCCACTCCTCAAGATCACACTGACTCCCATCACAATGGCCTTTTCTCCCACATACACCAGCTTTCTCCCAAATACACGACATTTTCTCCCACATACACCCGTTTTCTCCCAAAGATGGGACATATTCTCCCAGAAATGCCAGCTTATTCTTTAAAAAACGGCCTTTTTTCCCCAAAATACCAGCCTTTTCCCTCTCTAGCATCTGTTTCCTCACCAATACCTGGCATTTTCTCCCAGAAACACCAGCTTTCTCACAGATACATCACCTTCCCCCCCCCACATCAGACCTCTTCTCCCAGAAATACCAGGACTCTGCTGAATATTTCCCATTTCCTCCGGAACATACAGCATTACACTCCGCAAGAGGACAGTTTCTTTCAGAAATGTGGCATTTTATCACAGATACGCCATTTTTATGCCCAGTAGAGCTCCTTTTCTCCCAGAAATAGCACTGCTCTTAGGAAGAGCTCCCATTTTCTAACCAAAATGCTGCTTTACACTCCTCAAGATCACACTTACCCCCATCAAGATGGCAGTGTCACAGAAATACCAGCTTCTGCCCCCAAAATGGGACTTTGGCTCTCCAAAACAAGACATTTTCTCCCAGAAATACCAGGACTCTTAGAAATACCTCACGTTTCATCTCAAGAATACTGCTTTCCACTCCTCAAGATCACACTGACTCCCATCACAATGGCCTTTTCTCCCACATACACCAGCTTTCTCCCAAATACACGACATTTTCTCCCACATACACCCGTTTTCTCCCAAAGATGGGACATATTCTCCCAGAAATGCCAGCTTATTCTTTGAGAAACGGCCTTTTTTCCCCAAAATACCAGCCTTTTCCCTCTCTAGCATCTGTTTCCTCACCAATACCTGGCATTTTCTCCCAGAAACACCAGCTTTCTCACAGATACATCACCTTCCCCCCCCCACATCAGACCTCTTCTCCCAGAAATACCAGGACTCTGCTGAATATTTCCCATTTCCTCCGGAACATACAGCATTACACTCCGCAAGAGGACAGTTTCTTTCAGAAATGTGGCATTTTATCACAGATACACCATTTTTATGCCCAGTAGAGCTCCTTTTCTCCCAGAAATAGCACTGCTCTTAGGAAGAGCTCCCATTTTCTAACCAAAATGCTGCTTTACACTCCTCAAGATCACACTTACCCCCATCAAGATGGCAGTGTCACAGGAATACCAGCTTCTGCCCCCAAAATGGGACTTTGGCTCTCCAAAACAAGACATTTTCTCCCAGAAATACCAGGACTCTTAGAAATACCTCACGTTTCATCTCAAGAATACTGCTTTCCACTCCTCAAGATCACACTGACTCCCATCACAATGGCCTTTTCTCCCACATACACCAGCTTTCTCCCAAATACACGACATTTTCTCCCACATACACCCGTTTTCTCCCAAAGATGGGACATATTCTCCCAGAAATGCCAGCTTATTCTTTAAAAAACGGCCTTTTTTCCCCAAAATACCAGCCTTTTCCCTCTCTAGCATCTGTTTCCTCACCAATACCTGGCATTTTCTCCCAGAAACACCAGCTTTCTCACAGATACATCACCTTCCCCCCCCCACATCAGACCTCTTCTCCCAGAAATACCAGGACTCTGCTGAATATTTCCCATTTCCTCCGGAACATACAGCATTACACTCCGCAAGAGGACAGTTTCTTTCAGAAATGTGGCATTTTATCACAGATACGCCATTTTTATGCCCAGTAGAGCTCCTTTTCTCCCAGAAATAGCACTGCTCTTAGGAAGAGCTCCCATTTTCTAACCAAAATGCTGCTTTACACTCCTCAAGATCACACTTACCCCCATCAAGATGGCAGTGTCACAGAAATACCAGCTTCTGCCCCCAAAATGGGACTTTGGCTCTCCAAAACAAGACATTTTCTCCCAGAAATACCAGGACTCTTAGAAATACCTCACGTTTCATCTCAAGAATACTGCTTTCCACTCCTCAAGATCACACTGACTCCCATCACAATGGCCTTTTCTCCCACATACACCAGCTTTCTCCCAAATACACGACATTTTCTCCCACATACACCCGTTTTCTCCCAAAGATGGGACATATTCTCCCAGAAATGCCAGCTTATTCTTTAAAAAACGGCCTTTTTTCCCCAAAATACCAGCCTTTTCCCTCTCTAGCATCTGTTTCCTCACCAATACCTGGCATTTTCTCCCAGAAACACCAGCTTTCTCACAGATACATCACCTTCCCCCCCCCCACATCAGACCTCTTCTCCCAGAAATACCAGGACTCTGCTGAATATTTCCCATTTCCTCCGGAACATACAGCATTACACTCCGCAAGAGGACAGTTTCTTTCAGAAATGTGGCATTTTATCACAGATACACCATTTTTATGCCCAGTAGAGCTCCTTTTCTCCCAGAAATAGCACTGCTCTTAGGAAGAGCTCCCATTTTCTAACCAAAATGCTGCTTTACACTCCTCAAGATCACACTTACCCCCATCAAGATGGCAGTGTCACAGAAATACCAGCTTCTGCCCCCAAAATGGGACTTTGGCTCTCCAAAACAAGACATTTTCTCCCAGAAATACCAGGACTCTTAGAAATACCTCACGTTTCATCTCAAGAATACTGCTTTCCACTCCTCAAGATCACACTGACTCCCATCACAATGGCCTTTTCTCCCACATACACCAGCTTTCTCCCAAATACACGACATTTTCTCCCACATACACCCGTTTTCTCCCAAAGATGGGACATATTCTCCCAGAAATGCCAGCTTATTCTTTAAAAAACGGCCTTTTTTCCCCAAAATACCAGCCTTTTCCCTCTCTAGCATCTGTTTCCTCACCAATACCTGGCATTTTCTCCCAGAAACACCAGCTTTCTCACAGATACATCACCTTCCCCCCCCCACATCAGACCTCTTCTCCCAGAAATACCAGGACTCTGCTGAATATTTCCCATTTCCTCCGGAACATACAGCATTACACTCCGCAAGAGGACAGTTTCTTTCAGAAATGTGGCATTTTATCACAGATACGCCATTTTTATGCCCAGTAGAGCTCCTTTTCTCCCAGAAATAGCACTGCTCTTAGGAAGAGCTCCCATTTTCTAACCAAAATGCTGCTTTACACTCCTCAAGATCACACTTACCCCCATCAAGATGGCAGTGTCAGAGAAATACCAGCTTCTGCCCCCAAAATGGGACTTTGGCTCTCCAAAACAAGACATTTTCTCCCAGAAATACCAGGACTCTTAGAAATACCTCACGTTTCATCTCAAGAATACTGCTTTCCACTCCTCAAGATCACACTGACTCCCATCACAATGGCCTTTTCTCCCACATACACCAGCTTTCTCCCAAATACACGACATTTTCTCCCACATACACCCGTTTTCTCCCAAAGATGGGACATATTCTCCCAGAAATGCCAGCTTATTCTTTAAAAAACGGCCTTTTTTCCCCAAAATACCAGCCTTTTCCCTCTCTAGCATCTGTTTCCTCACCAATACCTGGCATTTTCTCCCAGAAACACCAGCTTTCTCACAGATACATCACCTTCCCCCCCCCACATCAGACCTCTTCTCCCAGAAATACCAGGACTCTGCTGAATATTTCCCATTTCCTCCGGAACATACAGCATTACACTCCGCAAGAGGACAGTTTCTTTCAGAAATGTGGCATTTTATCACAGATACGCCATTTTTATGCCCAGTAGAGCTCCTTTTCTCCCAGAAATAGCACTGCTCTTAGGAAGAGCTCCCATTTTCTAACCAAAATGCTGCTTTACACTCCTCAAGATCACACTTACCCCCATCAAGATGGCAGTGTCACAGAAATACCAGCTTCTGCCCCCAAAATGGGACTTTGGCTCTCCAAAACAAGACATTTTCTCCCAGAAATACCAGGACTCTTAGAAATACCTCACGTTTCATCTCAAGAATACTGCTTTCCACTCCTCAAGATCACACTGACTCCCATCACAATGGCCTTTTCTCCCACATACACCAGCTTTCTCCCAAATACACGACATTTTCTCCCACATACACCCGTTTTCTCCCAAAGATGGGACATATTCTCCCAGAAATGCCAGCTTATTCTTTAAAAAACGGCCTTTTTTCCCCAAAATACCAGCCTTTTCCCTCTCTAGCATCTGTTTCCTCACCAATACCTGGCATTTTCTCCCAGAAACACCAGCTTTCTCACAGATACATCACCTTCCCCCCCCCACATCAGACCTCTTCTCCCAGAAATACCAGGACTCTGCTGAATATTTCCCATTTCCTCCGGAACATACAGCATTACACTCCGCAAGAGGACAGTTTCTTTCAGAAATGTGGCATTTTATCACAGATACGCCATTTTTATGCCCAGTAGAGCTCCTTTTCTCCCAGAAATAGCACTGCTCTTAGGAAGAGCTCCCATTTTCTAACCAAAATGCTGCTTTACACTCCTCAAGATCACACTTACCCCCATCAAGATGGCAGTGTCACAGAAATACCAGCTTCTGCCCCCAAAATGGGACTTTGGCTCTCCAAAACAAGACATTTTCTCCCAGAAATACCAGGACTCTTAGAAATACCTCACGTTTCATCTCAAGAATACTGCTTTCCACTCCTCAAGATCACACTGACTCCCATCACAATGGCCTTTTCTCCCACATACACCAGCTTTCTCCCAAATACACGACATTTTCTCCCACATACACCCGTTTTCTCCCAAAGATGGGACATATTCTCCCAGAAATGCCAGCTTATTCTTTAAAAAACGGCCTTTTTTCCCCAAAATACCAGCCTTTTCCCTCTCTAGCATCTGTTTCCTCACCAATACCTGGCATTTTCTCCCAGAAACACCAGCTTTCTCACAGATACATCACCTTCCCCCCCACATCAGACCTCTTCTCCCAGAAATACCAGGACTCTGCTGAATATTTCCCATTTCCTCCGGAACATACAGCATTACACTCCGCAAGAGGACAGTTTCTTTCAGAAATGTGGCATTTTATCACAGATACGCCATTTTTATGCCCAGTAGAGCTCCTTTTCTCCCAGAAATAGCACTGCTCTTAGGAAGAGCTCCCATTTTCTAACCAAAATGCTGCTTTACACTCCTCAAGATCACACTTACCCCCATCAAGATGGCAGTGTCACAGAAATACCAGCTTCTGCCCCCAAAATGGGACTTTGGCTCTCCAAAACAAGACATTTTCTCCCAGAAATACCAGGACTCTTAGAAATACCTCACGTTTCATCTCAAGAATACTGCTTTCCACTCCTCAAGATCACACTGACTCCCATCACAATGGCCTTTTCTCCCACATACACCAGCTTTCTCCCAAATACACGACATTTTCTCCCACATACACCCGTTTTCTCCCAAAGATGGGACATATTCTCCCAGAAATGCCAGCTTATTCTTTAAAAAACGGCCTTTTTTCCCCAAAATACCAGCCTTTTCCCTCTCTAGCATCTGTTTCCTCACCAATACCTGGCATTTTCTCCCAGAAACACCAGCTTTCTCACAGATACATCACCTTCCCCCCCCCACATCAGACCTCTTCTCCCAGAAATACCAGGACTCTGCTGAATATTTCCCATTTCCTCCGGAACATACAGCATTACACTCCGCAAGAGGACAGTTTCTTTCAGAAATGTGGCATTTTATCACAGATACGCCATTTTTATGCCCAGTAGAGCTCCTTTTCTCCCAGAAATAGCACTGCTCTTAGGAAGAGCTCCCATTTTCTAACCAAAATGCTGCTTTACACTCCTCAAGATCACACTTACCCCCATCAAGATGGCAGTGTCACAGAAATACCAGCTTCTGCCCCCAAAATGGGACTTTGGCTCTCCAAAACAAGACATTTTCTCCCAGAAATACCAGGACTCTTAGAAATACCTCACGTTTCATCTCAAGAATACTGCTTTCCACTCCTCAAGATCACACTGACTCCCATCACAATGGCCTTTTCTCCCACATACACCAGCTTTCTCCCAAATACACGACATTTTCTCCCACATACACCCGTTTTCTCCCAAAGATGGGACATATTCTCCCAGAAATGCCAGCTTATTCTTTGAGAAACGGCCTTTTTTCCCCAAAATACCAGCCTTTTCCCTCTCTAGCATCTGTTTCCTCACCAATACCTGGCATTTTCTCCCAGAAACACCAGCTTTCTCACAGATACATCACCTTCCCCCCCACATCAGACCTCTTCTCCCAGAAATACCAGGACTCTGCTGAATATTTCCCATTTCCTCCGGAACATACAGCATTACACTCCGCAAGAGGACAGTTTCTTTCAGAAATGTGGCATTTTATCACAGATACACCATTTTTATGCCCAGTAGAGCTCCTTTTCTCCCAGAAATAGCACTGCTCTTAGGAAGAGCTCCCATTTTCTAACCAAAATGCTGCTTTACACTCCTCAAGATCACACTTACCCCCATCAAGATGGCAGTGTCACAGGAATACCAGCTTCTGCCCCCAAAATGGGACTTTGGCTCTCCAAAACAAGACATTTTCTCCCAGAAATACCAGGACTCTTAGAAATACCTCACGTTTCATCTCAAGAATACTGCTTTCCACTCCTCAAGATCACACTGACTCCCATCACAATGGCCTTTTCTCCCACATACACCAGCTTTCTCCCAAATACACGACATTTTCTCCCACATACACCCGTTTTCTCCCAAAGATGGGACATATTCTCCCAGAAATGCCAGCTTATTCTTTAAAAAACGGCCTTTTTTCCCCAAAATACCAGCCTTTTCCCTCTCTAGCATCTGTTTCCTCACCAATACCTGGCATTTTCTCCCAGAAACACCAGCTTTCTCACAGATACATCACCTTCCCCCCCCCACATCAGACCTCTTCTCCCAGAAATACCAGGACTCTGCTGAATATTTCCCATTTCCTCCGGAACATACAGCATTACACTCCGCAAGAGGACAGTTTCTTTCAGAAATGTGGCATTTTATCACAGATACGCCATTTTTATGCCCAGTAGAGCTCCTTTTCTCCCAGAAATAGCACTGCTCTTAGGAAGAGCTCCCATTTTCTAACCAAAATGCTGCTTTACACTCCTCAAGATCACACTTACCCCCATCAAGATGGCAGTGTCACAGAAATACCAGCTTCTGCCCCCAAAATGGGACTTTGGCTCTCCAAAACAAGACATTTTCTCCCAGAAATACCAGGACTCTTAGAAATACCTCACGTTTCATCTCAAGAATACTGCTTTCCACTCCTCAAGATCACACTGACTCCCATCACAATGGCCTTTTCTCCCACATACACCAGCTTTCTCCCAAATACACGACATTTTCTCCCACATACACCCGTTTTCTCCCAAAGATGGGACATATTCTCCCAGAAATGCCAGCTTATTCTTTAAAAAACGGCCTTTTTTCCCCAAAATACCAGCCTTTTCCCTCTCTAGCATCTGTTTCCTCACCAATACCTGGCATTTTCTCCCAGAAACACCAGCTTTCTCACAGATACATCACCTTCCCCCCCCCACATCAGACCTCTTCTCCCAGAAATACCAGGACTCTGCTGAATATTTCCCATTTCCTCCGGAACATACAGCATTACACTCCGCAAGAGGACAGTTTCTTTCAGAAATGTGGCATTTTATCACAGATACGCCATTTTTATGCCCAGTAGAGCTCCTTTTCTCCCAGAAATAGCACTGCTCTTAGGAAGAGCTCCCATTTTCTAACCAAAATGCTGCTTTACACTCCTCAAGATCACACTTACCCCCATCAAGATGGCAGTGTCACAGAAATACCAGCTTCTGCCCCCAAAATGGGACTTTGGCTCTCCAAAACAAGACATTTTCTCCCAGAAATACCAGGACTCTTAGAAATACCTCACGTTTCATCTCAAGAATACTGCTTTCCACTCCTCAAGATCACACTGACTCCCATCACAATGGCCTTTTCTCCCACATACACCAGCTTTCTCCCAAATACACGACATTTTCTCCCACATACACCCGTTTTCTCCCAAAGATGGGACATATTCTCCCAGAAATGCCAGCTTATTCTTTAAAAAACGGCCTTTTTTCCCCAAAATACCAGCCTTTTCCCTCTCTAGCATCTGTTTCCTCACCAATACCTGGCATTTTCTCCCAGAAACACCAGCTTTCTCACAGATACATCACCTTCCCCCCCCCACATCAGACCTCTTCTCCCAGAAATACCAGGACTCTGCTGAATATTTCCCATTTCCTCCGGAACATACAGCATTACACTCCGCAAGAGGACAGTTTCTTTCAGAAATGTGGCATTTTATCACAGATACGCCATTTTTATGCCCAGTAGAGCTCCTTTTCTCCCAGAAATAGCACTGCTCTTAGGAAGAGCTCCCATTTTCTAACCAAAATGCTGCTTTACACTCCTCAAGATCACACTTACCCCCATCAAGATGGCAGTGTCACAGGAATACCAGCTTCTGCCCCCAAAATGGGACTTTGGCTCTCCAAAACAAGACATTTTCTCCCAGAAATACCAGGACTCTTAGAAATACCTCACGTTTCATCTCAAGAATACTGCTTTCCACTCCTCAAGATCACACTGACTCCCATCACAATGGCCTTTTCTCCCACATACACCAGCTTTCTCCCAAATACACGACATTTTCTCCCACATACACCCGTTTTCTCCCAAAGATGGGACATATTCTCCCAGAAATGCCAGCTTATTCTTTAAAAAACGGCCTTTTTTCCCCAAAATACCAGCCTTTTCCCTCTCTAGCATCTGTTTCCTCACCAATACCTGGCATTTTCTCCCAGAAACACCAGCTTTCTCACAGATACATCACCTTCCCCCCCCCCACATCAGACCTCTTCTCCCAGAAATACCAGGACTCTGCTGAATATTTCCCATTTCCTCCGGAACATACAGCATTACACTCCGCAAGAGGACAGTTTCTTTCAGAAATGTGGCATTTTATCACAGATACGCCATTTTTATGCCCAGTAGAGCTCCTTTTCTCCCAGAAATAGCACTGCTCTTAGGAAGAGCTCCCATTTTCTAACCAAAATGCTGCTTTACACTCCTCAAGATCACACTTACCCCCATCAAGATGGCAGTGTCACAGAAATACCAGCTTCTGCCCCCAAAATGGGACTTTGGCTCTCCAAAACAAGACATTTTCTCCCAGAAATACCAGGACTCTTAGAAATACCTCACGTTTCATCTCAAGAATACTGCTTTCCACTCCTCAAGATCACACTGACTCCCATCACAATGGCCTTTTCTCCCACATACACCAGCTTTCTCCCAAATACACGACATTTTCTCCCACATACACCCGTTTTCTCCCAAAGATGGGACATATTCTCCCAGAAATGCCAGCTTATTCTTTAAAAAACGGCCTTTTTTCCCCAAAATACCAGCCTTTTCCCTCTCTAGCATCTGTTTCCTCACCAATACCTGGCATTTTCTCCCAGAAACACCAGCTTTCTCACAGATACATCACCTTCCCCCCCCACATCAGACCTCTTCTCCCAGAAATACCAGGACTCTGCTGAATATTTCCCATTTCCTCCGGAACATACAGCATTACACTCCGCAAGAGGACAGTTTCTTTCAGAAATGTGGCATTTTATCACAGATACACCATTTTTATGCCCAGTAGAGCTCCTTTTCTCCCAGAAATAGCACTGCTCTTAGGAAGAGCTCCCATTTTCTAACCAAAATGCTGCTTTACACTCCTCAAGATCACACTTACCCCCATCAAGATGGCAGTGTCACAGAAATACCAGCTTCTGCCCCCAAAATGGGACTTTGGCTCTCCAAAACAAGACATTTTCTCCCAGAAATACCAGGACTCTTAGAAATACCTCACGTTTCATCTCAAGAATACTGCTTTCCACTCCTCAAGATCACACTGACTCCCATCACAATGGCCTTTTCTCCCACATACACCAGCTTTCTCCCAAATACACGACATTTTCTCCCACATACACCCGTTTTCTCCCAAAGATGGGACATATTCTCCCAGAAATGCCAGCTTATTCTTTGAGAAACGGCCTTTTTTCCCCAAAATACCAGCCTTTTCCCTCTCTAGCATCTGTTTCCTCACCAATACCTGGCATTTTCTCCCAGAAACACCAGCTTTCTCACAGATACATCACCTTCCCCCCCCCACATCAGACCTCTTCTCCCAGAAATACCAGGACTCTGCTGAATATTTCCCATTTCCTCCGGAACATACAGCATTACACTCCGCAAGAGGACAGTTTCTTTCAGAAATGTGGCATTTTATCACAGATACACCATTTTTATGCCCAGTAGAGCTCCTTTTCTCCCAGAAATAGCACTGCTCTTAGGAAGAGCTCCCATTTTCTAACCAAAATGCTGCTTTACACTCCTCAAGATCACACTTACCCCCATCAAGATGGCAGTGTCACAGGAATACCAGCTTCTGCCCCCAAAATGGGACTTTGGCTCTCCAAAACAAGACATTTTCTCCCAGAAATACCAGGACTCTTAGAAATACCTCACGTTTCATCTCAAGAATACTGCTTTCCACTCCTCAAGATCACACTGACTCCCATCACAATGGCCTTTTCTCCCACATACACCAGCTTTCTCCCAAATACACGACATTTTCTCCCACATACACCCGTTTTCTCCCAAAGATGGGACATATTCTCCCAGAAATGCCAGCTTATTCTTTAAAAAACGGCCTTTTTTCCCCAAAATACCAGCCTTTTCCCTCTCTAGCATCTGTTTCCTCACCAATACCTGGCATTTTCTCCCAGAAACACCAGCTTTCTCACAGATACATCACCTTCCCCCCCCCACATCAGACCTCTTCTCCCAGAAATACCAGGACTCTGCTGAATATTTCCCATTTCCTCCGGAACATACAGCATTACACTCCGCAAGAGGACAGTTTCTTTCAGAAATGTGGCATTTTATCACAGATACGCCATTTTTATGCCCAGTAGAGCTCCTTTTCTCCCAGAAATAGCACTGCTCTTAGGAAGAGCTCCCATTTTCTAACCAAAATGCTGCTTTACACTCCTCAAGATCACACTTACCCCCATCAAGATGGCAGTGTCACAGAAATACCAGCTTCTGCCCCCAAAATGGGACTTTGGCTCTCCAAAACAAGACATTTTCTCCCAGAAATACCAGGACTCTTAGAAATACCTCACGTTTCATCTCAAGAATACTGCTTTCCACTCCTCAAGATCACACTGACTCCCATCACAATGGCCTTTTCTCCCACATACACCAGCTTTCTCCCAAATACACGACATTTTCTCCCACATACACCCGTTTTCTCCCAAAGATGGGACATATTCTCCCAGAAATGCCAGCTTATTCTTTAAAAAACGGCCTTTTTTCCCCAAAATACCAGCCTTTTCCCTCTCTAGCATCTGTTTCCTCACCAATACCTGGCATTTTCTCCCAGAAACACCAGCTTTCTCACAGATACATCACCTTCCCCCCCCCACATCAGACCTCTTCTCCCAGAAATACCAGGACTCTGCTGAATATTTCCCATTTCCTCCGGAACATACAGCATTACACTCCGCAAGAGGACAGTTTCTTTCAGAAATGTGGCATTTTATCACAGATACGCCATTTTTATGCCCAGTAGAGCTCCTTTTCTCCCAGAAATAGCACTGCTCTTAGGAAGAGCTCCCATTTTCTAACCAAAATGCTGCTTTACACTCCTCAAGATCACACTTACCCCCATCAAGATGGCAGTGTCAGAGAAATACCAGCTTCTGCCCCCAAAATGGGACTTTGGCTCTCCAAAACAAGACATTTTCTCCCAGAAATACCAGGACTCTTAGAAATACCTCACGTTTCATCTCAAGAATACTGCTTTCCACTCCTCAAGATCACACTGACTCCCATCACAATGGCCTTTTCTCCCACATACACCAGCTTTCTCCCAAATACACGACATTTTCTCCCACATACACCCGTTTTCTCCCAAAGATGGGACATATTCTCCCAGAAATGCCAGCTTATTCTTTAAAAAACGGCCTTTTTTCCCCAAAATACCAGCCTTTTCCCTCTCTAGCATCTGTTTCCTCACCAATACCTGGCATTTTCTCCCAGAAACACCAGCTTTCTCACAGATACATCACCTTCCCCCCCCCACATCAGACCTCTTCTCCCAGAAATACCAGGACTCTGCTGAATATTTCCCATTTCCTCCGGAACATACAGCATTACACTCCGCAAGAGGACAGTTTCTTTCAGAAATGTGGCATTTTATCACAGATACGCCATTTTTATGCCCAGTAGAGCTCCTTTTCTCCCAGAAATAGCACTGCTCTTAGGAAGAGCTCCCATTTTCTAACCAAAATGCTGCTTTACACTCCTCAAGATCACACTTACCCCCATCAAGATGGCAGTGTCAGAGAAATACCAGCTTCTGCCCCCAAAATGGGACTTTGGCTCTCCAAAACAAGACATTTTCTCCCAGAAATACCAGGACTCTTAGAAATACCTCACGTTTCATCTCAAGAATACTGCTTTCCACTCCTCAAGATCACACTGACTCCCATCACAATGGCCTTTTCTCCCACATACACCAGCTTTCTCCCAAATACACGACATTTTCTCCCACATACACCCGTTTTCTCCCAAAGATGGGACATATTCTCCCAGAAATGCCAGCTTATTCTTTGAGAAACGGCCTTTTTTCCCCAAAATACCAGCCTTTTCCCTCTCTAGCATCTGTTTCCTCACCAATACCTGGCATTTTCTCCCAGAAACACCAGCTTTCTCACAGATACATCACCTTCCCCCCCCCACATCAGACCTCTTCTCCCAGAAATACCAGGACTCTGCTGAATATTTCCCATTTCCTCCGGAACATACAGCATTACACTCCGCAAGAGGACAGTTTCTTTCAGAAATGTGGCATTTTATCACAGATACGCCATTTTTATGCCCAGTAGAGCTCCTTTTCTCCCAGAAATAGCACTGCTCTTAGGAAGAGCTCCCATTTTCTAACCAAAATGCTGCTTTACACTCCTCAAGATCACACTTACCCCCATCAAGATGGCAGTGTCAGAGAAATACCAGCTTCTGCCCCCAGAATGGGACTTTGGCTCTCCAAAACAAGACATTTTCTCCCAGAAATACCAGGACTCTTAGAAATACCTCACGTTTCATCTCAAGAATACTGCTTTCCACTCCTCAAGATCACACTGACTCCCATCACAATGGCCTTTTCTCCCACATACACCAGCTTTCTCCCAAATACACGACATTTTCTCCCACATACACCCGTTTTCTCCCAAAGATGGGACATATTCTCCCAGAAATGCCAGCTTATTCTTTGAGAAACGGCCTTTTTTCCCCAAAATACCAGCCTTTTCCCTCTCTAGCATCTGTTTCCTCACCAATACCTGGCATTTTCTCCCAGAAACACCAGCTTTCTCACAGATACATCACCTTCCCCCCCCCACATCAGACCTCTTCTCCCAGAAATACCAGGACTCTGCTGAATATTTCCCATTTCCTCCGGAACATACAGCATTACACTCCGCAAGAGGACAGTTTCTTTCAGAAATGTGGCATTTTATCACAGATACGCCATTTTTATGCCCAGTAGAGCTCCTTTTCTCCCAGAAATAGCACTGCTCTTAGGAAGAGCTCCCATTTTCTAACCAAAATGCTGCTTTACACTCCTCAAGATCACACTTACCCCCATCAAGATGGCAGTGTCAGAGAAATACCAGCTTCTGCCCCCAAAATGGGACTTTGGCTCTCCAAAACAAGACATTTTCTCCCAGAAATACCAGGACTCTTAGAAATACCTCACGTTTCATCTCAAGAATACTGCTTTCCACTCCTCAAGATCACACTGACTCCCATCACAATGGCCTTTTCTCCCACATACACCAGCTTTCTCCCAAATACACGACATTTTCTCCCACATACACCCGTTTTCTCCCAAAGATGGGACATATTCTCCCAGAAATGCCAGCTTATTCTTTAAAAAACGGCCTTTTTTCCCCAAAATACCAGCCTTTTCCCTCTCTAGCATCTGTTTCCTCACCAATACCTGGCATTTTCTCCCAGAAACACCAGCTTTCTCACAGATACATCACCTTCCCCCCCCCACATCAGACCTCTTCTCCCAGAAATACCAGGACTCTGCTGAATATTTCCCATTTCCTCCGGAACATACAGCATTACACTCCGCAAGAGGACAGTTTCTTTCAGAAATGTGGCATTTTATCACAGATACGCCATTTTTATGCCCAGTAGAGCTCCTTTTCTCCCAGAAATAGCACTGCTCTTAGGAAGAGCTCCCATTTTCTAACCAAAATGCTGCTTTACACTCCTCAAGATCACACTTACCCCCATCAAGATGGCAGTGTCACAGAAATACCAGCTTCTGCCCCCAAAATGGGACTTTGGCTCTCCAAAACAAGACATTTTCTCCCAGAAATACCAGGACTCTTAGAAATACCTCACGTTTCATCTCAAGAATACTGCTTTCCACTCCTCAAGATCACACTGACTCCCATCACAATGGCCTTTTCTCCCACATACACCAGCTTTCTCCCAAATACACGACATTTTCTCCCACATACACCCGTTTTCTCCCAAAGATGGGACATATTCTCCCAGAAATGCCAGCTTATTCTTTAAAAAACGGCCTTTTTTCCCCAAAATACCAGCCTTTTCCCTCTCTAGCATCTGTTTCCTCACCAATACCTGGCATTTTCTCCCAGAAACACCAGCTTTCTCACAGATACATCACCTTCCCCCCCCCCACATCAGACCTCTTCTCCCAGAAATACCAGGACTCTGCTGAATATTTCCCATTTCCTCCGGAACATACAGCATTACACTCCGCAAGAGGACAGTTTCTTTCAGAAATGTGGCATTTTATCACAGATACGCCATTTTTATGCCCAGTAGAGCTCCTTTTCTCCCAGAAATAGCACTGCTCTTAGGAAGAGCTCCCATTTTCTAACCAAAATGCTGCTTTACACTCCTCAAGATCACACTTACCCCCATCAAGATGGCAGTGTCACAGAAATACCAGCTTCTGCCCCCAAAATGGGACTTTGGCTCTCCAAAACAAGACATTTTCTCCCAGAAATACCAGGACTCTTAGAAATACCTCACGTTTCATCTCAAGAATACTGCTTTCCACTCCTCAAGATCACACTGACTCCCATCACAATGGCCTTTTCTCCCACATACACCAGCTTTCTCCCAAATACACGACATTTTCTCCCACATACACCCGTTTTCTCCCAAAGATGGGACATATTCTCCCAGAAATGCCAGCTTATTCTTTAAAAAACGGCCTTTTTTCCCCAAAATACCAGCCTTTTCCCTCTCTAGCATCTGTTTCCTCACCAATACCTGGCATTTTCTCCCAGAAACACCAGCTTTCTCACAGATACATCACCTTCCCCCCCCCACATCAGACCTCTTCTCCCAGAAATACCAGGACTCTGCTGAATATTTCCCATTTCCTCCGGAACATACAGCATTACACTCCGCAAGAGGACAGTTTCTTTCAGAAATGTGGCATTTTATCACAGATACGCCATTTTTATGCCCAGTAGAGCTCCTTTTCTCCCAGAAATAGCACTGCTCTTAGGAAGAGCTCCCATTTTCTAACCAAAATGCTGCTTTACACTCCTCAAGATCACACTTACCCCCATCAAGATGGCAGTGTCAGAGAAATACCAGCTTCTGCCCCCAAAATGGGACTTTGGCTCTCCAAAACAAGACATTTTCTCCCAGAAATACCAGGACTCTTAGAAATACCTCACGTTTCATCTCAAGAATACTGCTTTCCACTCCTCAAGATCACACTGACTCCCATCACAATGGCCTTTTCTCCCACATACACCAGCTTTCTCCCAAATACACGACATTTTCTCCCACATACACCCGTTTTCTCCCAAAGATGGGACATATTCTCCCAGAAATGCCAGCTTATTCTTTAAAAAACGGCCTTTTTTCCCCAAAATACCAGCCTTTTCCCTCTCTAGCATCTGTTTCCTCACCAATACCTGGCATTTTCTCCCAGAAACACCAGCTTTCTCACAGATACATCACCTTCCCCCCCCCCACATCAGACCTCTTCTCCCAGAAATACCAGGACTCTGCTGAATATTTCCCATTTCCTCCGGAACATACAGCATTACACTCCGCAAGAGGACAGTTTCTTTCAGAAATGTGGCATTTTATCACAGATACGCCATTTTTATGCCCAGTAGAGCTCCTTTTCTCCCAGAAATAGCACTGCTCTTAGGAAGAGCTCCCATTTTCTAACCAAAATGCTGCTTTACACTCCTCAAGATCACACTTACCCCCATCAAGATGGCAGTGTCACAGAAATACCAGCTTCTGCCCCCAAAATGGGACTTTGGCTCTCCAAAACAAGACATTTTCTCCCAGAAATACCAGGACTCTTAGAAATACCTCACGTTTCATCTCAAGAATACTGCTTTCCACTCCTCAAGATCACACTGACTCCCATCACAATGGCCTTTTCTCCCACATACACCAGCTTTCTCCCAAATACACGACATTTTCTCCCACATACACCCGTTTTCTCCCAAAGATGGGACATATTCTCCCAGAAATGCCAGCTTATTCTTTGAGAAACGGCCTTTTTTCCCCAAAATACCAGCCTTTTCCCTCTCTAGCATCTGTTTCCTCACCAATACCTGGCATTTTCTCCCAGAAACACCAGCTTTCTCACAGATACATCACCTTCCCCCCCACATCAGACCTCTTCTCCCAGAAATACCAGGACTCTGCTGAATATTTCCCATTTCCTCCGGAACATACAGCATTACACTCCGCAAGAGGACAGTTTCTTTCAGAAATGTGGCATTTTATCACAGATACGCCATTTTTATGCCCAGTAGAGCTCCTTTTCTCCCAGAAATAGCACTGCTCTTAGGAAGAGCTCCCATTTTCTAACCAAAATGCTGCTTTACACTCCTCAAGATCACACTTACCCCCATCAAGATGGCAGTGTCAGAGAAATACCAGCTTCTGCCCCCAGAATGGGACTTTGGCTCTCCAAAACAAGACATTTTCTCCCAGAAATACCAGGACTCTTAGAAATACCTCACGTTTCATCTCAAGAATACTGCTTTCCACTCCTCAAGATCACACTGACTCCCATCACAATGGCCTTTTCTCCCACATACACCAGCTTTCTCCCAAATACACGACATTTTCTCCCACATACACCCGTTTTCTCCCAAAGATGGGACATATTCTCCCAGAAATGCCAGCTTATTCTTTGAGAAACGGCCTTTTTTCCCCAAAATACCAGCCTTTTCCCTCTCTAGCATCTGTTTCCTCACCAATACCTGGCATTTTCTCCCAGAAACACCAGCTTTCTCACAGATACATCACCTTCCCCCCCCCACATCAGACCTCTTCTCCCAGAAATACCAGGACTCTGCTGAATATTTCCCATTTCCTCCGGAACATACAGCATTACACTCCGCAAGAGGACAGTTTCTTTCAGAAATGTGGCATTTTATCACAGATACGCCATTTTTATGCCCAGTAGAGCTCCTTTTCTCCCAGAAATAGCACTGCTCTTAGGAAGAGCTCCCATTTTCTAACCAAAATGCTGCTTTACACTCCTCAAGATCACACTTACCCCCATCAAGATGGCAGTGTCAGAGAAATACCAGCTTCTGCCCCCAAAATGGGACTTTGGCTCTCCAAAACAAGACATTTTCTCCCAGAAATACCAGGACTCTTAGAAATACCTCACGTTTCATCTCAAGAATACTGCTTTCCACTCCTCAAGATCACACTGACTCCCATCACAATGGCCTTTTCTCCCACATACACCAGCTTTCTCCCAAATACACGACATTTTCTCCCACATACACCCGTTTTCTCCCAAAGATGGGACATATTCTCCCAGAAATGCCAGCTTATTCTTTAAAAAACGGCCTTTTTTCCCCAAAATACCAGCCTTTTCCCTCTCTAGCATCTGTTTCCTCACCAATACCTGGCATTTTCTCCCAGAAACACCAGCTTTCTCACAGATACATCACCTTCCCCCCCACATCAGACCTCTTCTCCCAGAAATACCAGGACTCTGCTGAATATTTCCCATTTCCTCCGGAACATACAGCATTACACTCCGCAAGAGGACAGTTTCTTTCAGAAATGTGGCATTTTATCACAGATACGCCATTTTTATGCCCAGTAGAGCTCCTTTTCTCCCAGAAATAGCACTGCTCTTAGGAAGAGCTCCCATTTTCTAACCAAAATGCTGCTTTACACTCCTCAAGATCACACTTACCCCCATCAAGATGGCAGTGTCACAGAAATACCAGCTTCTGCCCCCAAAATGGGACTTTGGCTCTCCAAAACAAGACATTTTCTCCCAGAAATACCAGGACTCTTAGAAATACCTCACGTTTCATCTCAAGAATACTGCTTTCCACTCCTCAAGATCACACTGACTCCCATCACAATGGCCTTTTCTCCCACATACACCAGCTTTCTCCCAAATACACGACATTTTCTCCCACATACACCCGTTTTCTCCCAAAGATGGGACATATTCTCCCAGAAATGCCAGCTTATTCTTTGAGAAACGGCCTTTTTTCCCCAAAATACCAGCCTTTTCCCTCTCTAGCATCTGTTTCCTCACCAATACCTGGCATTTTCTCCCAGAAACACCAGCTTTCTCACAGATACATCACCTTCCCCCCCACATCAGACCTCTTCTCCCAGAAATACCAGGACTCTGCTGAATATTTCCCATTTCCTCCGGAACATACAGCATTACACTCCGCAAGAGGACAGTTTCTTTCAGAAATGTGGCATTTTATCACAGATACGCCATTTTTATGCCCAGTAGAGCTCCTTTTCTCCCAGAAATAGCACTGCTCTTAGGAAGAGCTCCCATTTTCTAACCAAAATGCTGCTTTACACTCCTCAAGATCACACTTACCCCCATCAAGATGGCAGTGTCACAGAAATACCAGCTTCTGCCCCCAAAATGGGACTTTGGCTCTCCAAAACAAGACATTTTCTCCCAGAAATACCAGGACTCTTAGAAATACCTCACGTTTCATCTCAAGAATACTGCTTTCCACTCCTCAAGATCACACTGACTCCCATCACAATGGCCTTTTCTCCCACATACACCAGCTTTCTCCCAAATACACGACATTTTCTCCCACATACACCCGTTTTCTCCCAAAGATGGGACATATTCTCCCAGAAATGCCAGCTTATTCTTTGAGAAACGGCCTTTTTTCCCCAAAATACCAGCCTTTTCCCTCTCTAGCATCTGTTTCCTCACCAATACCTGGCATTTTCTCCCAGAAACACCAGCTTTCTCACAGATACATCACCTTCCCCCCCACATCAGACCTCTTCTCCCAGAAATACCAGGACTCTGCTGAATATTTCCCATTTCCTCCGGAACATACAGCATTACACTCCGCAAGAGGACAGTTTCTTTCAGAAATGTGGCATTTTATCACAGATACGCCATTTTTATGCCCAGTAGAGCTCCTTTTCTCCCAGAAATAGCACTGCTCTTAGGAAGAGCTCCCATTTTCTAACCAAAATGCTGCTTTACACTCCTCAAGATCACACTTACCCCCATCAAGATGGCAGTGTCACAGAAATACCAGCTTCTGCCCCCAGAATGGGACTTTGGCTCTCCAAAACAAGACATTTTCTCCCAGAAATACCAGGACTCTTAGAAATACCTCACGTTTCATCTCAAGAATACTGCTTTCCACTCCTCAAGATCACACTGACTCCCATCACAATGGCCTTTTCTCCCACATACACCAGCTTTCTCCCAAATACACGACATTTTCTCCCACATACACCCGTTTTCTCCCAAAGATGGGACATATTCTCCCAGAAATGCCAGCTTATTCTTTGAGAAACGGCCTTTTTTCCCCAAAATACCAGCCTTTTCCCTCTCTAGCATCTGTTTCCTCACCAATACCTGGCATTTTCTCCCAGAAACACCAGCTTTCTCACAGATACATCACCTTCCCCCCCCCACATCAGACCTCTTCTCCCAGAAATACCAGGACTCTGCTGAATATTTCCCATTTCCTCCGGAACATACAGCATTACACTCCGCAAGAGGACAGTTTCTTTCAGAAATGTGGCATTTTATCACAGATACGCCATTTTTATGCCCAGTAGAGCTCCTTTTCTCCCAGAAATAGCACTGCTCTTAGGAAGAGCTCCCATTTTCTAACCAAAATGCTGCTTTACACTCCTCAAGATCACACTTACCCCCATCAAGATGGCAGTGTCACAGAAATACCAGCTTCTGCCCCCAAAATGGGACTTTGGCTCTCCAAAACAAGACATTTTCTCCCAGAAATACCAGGACTCTTAGAAATACCTCACGTTTCATCTCAAGAATACTGCTTTCCACTCCTCAAGATCACACTGACTCCCATCACAATGGCCTTTTCTCCCACATACACCAGCTTTCTCCCAAATACACGACATTTTCTCCCACATACACCCGTTTTCTCCCAAAGATGGGACATATTCTCCCAGAAATGCCAGCTTATTCTTTGAGAAACGGCCTTTTTTCCCCAAAATACCAGCCTTTTCCCTCTCTAGCATCTGTTTCCTCACCAATACCTGGCATTTTCTCCCAGAAACACCAGCTTTCTCACAGATACATCACCTTCCCCCCCCCACATCAGACCTCTTCTCCCAGAAATACCAGGACTCTGCTGAATATTTCCCATTTCCTCCGGAACATACAGCATTACACTCCGCAAGAGGACAGTTTCTTTCAGAAATGTGGCATTTTATCACAGATACGCCATTTTTATGCCCAGTAGAGCTCCTTTTCTCCCAGAAATAGCACTGCTCTTAGGAAGAGCTCCCATTTTCTAACCAAAATGCTGCTTTACACTCCTCAAGATCACACTTACCCCCATCAAGATGGCAGTGTCAGAGAAATACCAGCTTCTGCCCCCAAAATGGGACTTTGGCTCTCCAAAACAAGACATTTTCTCCCAGAAATACCAGGACTCTTAGAAATACCTCACGTTTCATCTCAAGAATACTGCTTTCCACTCCTCAAGATCACACTGACTCCCATCACAATGGCCTTTTCTCCCACATACACCAGCTTTCTCCCAAATACACGACATTTTCTCCCACATACACCCGTTTTCTCCCAAAGATGGGACATATTCTCCCAGAAATGCCAGCTTATTCTTTGAGAAACGGCCTTTTTTCCCCAAAATACCAGCCTTTTCCCTCTCTAGCATCTGTTTCCTCACCAATACCTGGCATTTTCTCCCAGAAACACCAGCTTTCTCACAGATACATCACCTTCCCCCCCCCACATCAGACCTCTTCTCCCAGAAATACCAGGACTCTGCTGAATATTTCCCATTTCCTCCGGAACATACAGCATTACACTCCGCAAGAGGACAGTTTCTTTCAGAAATGTGGCATTTTATCACAGATACGCCATTTTTATGCCCAGTAGAGCTCCTTTTCTCCCAGAAATAGCACTGCTCTTAGGAAGAGCTCCCATTTTCTAACCAAAATGCTGCTTTACACTCCTCAAGATCACACTTACCCCCATCAAGATGGCAGTGTCAGAGAAATACCAGCTTCTGCCCCCAGAATGGGACTTTGGCTCTCCAAAACAAGACATTTTCTCCCAGAAATACCAGGACTCTTAGAAATACCTCACGTTTCATCTCAAGAATACTGCTTTCCACTCCTCAAGATCACACTGACTCCCATCACAATGGCCTTTTCTCCCACATACACCAGCTTTCTCCCAAATACACGACATTTTCTCCCACATACACCCGTTTTCTCCCAAAGATGGGACATATTCTCCCAGAAATGCCAGCTTATTCTTTGAGAAACGGCCTTTTTTCCCCAAAATACCAGCCTTTTCCCTCTCTAGCATCTGTTTCCTCACCAATACCTGGCATTTTCTCCCAGAAACACCAGCTTTCTCACAGATACATCACCTTCCCCCCCCCACATCAGACCTCTTCTCCCAGAAATACCAGGACTCTGCTGAATATTTCCCATTTCCTCCGGAACATACAGCATTACACTCCGCAAGAGGACAGTTTCTTTCAGAAATGTGGCATTTTATCACAGATACGCCATTTTTATGCCCAGTAGAGCTCCTTTTCTCCCAGAAATAGCACTGCTCTTAGGAAGAGCTCCCATTTTCTAACCAAAATGCTGCTTTACACTCCTCAAGATCACACTTACCCCCATCAAGATGGCAGTGTCACAGAAATACCAGCTTCTGCCCCCAGAATGGGACTTTGGCTCTCCAAAACAAGACATTTTCTCCCAGAAATACCAGGACTCTTAGAAATACCTCACGTTTCATCTCAAGAATACTGCTTTCCACTCCTCAAGATCACACTGACTCCCATCACAATGGCCTTTTCTCCCACATACACCAGCTTTCTCCCAAATACACGACATTTTCTCCCACATACACCCGTTTTCTCCCAAAGATGGGACATATTCTCCCAGAAATGCCAGCTTATTCTTTGAGAAACGGCCTTTTTTCCCCAAAATACCAGCCTTTTCCCTCTCTAGCATCTGTTTCCTCACCAATACCTGGCATTTTCTCCCAGAAACACCAGCTTTCTCACAGATACATCACCTTCCCCCCCCCACATCAGACCTCTTCTCCCAGAAATACCAGGACTCTGCTGAATATTTCCCATTTCCTCCGGAACATACAGCATTACACTCCGCAAGAGGACAGTTTCTTTCAGAAATGTGGCATTTTATCACAGATACGCCATTTTTATGCCCAGTAGAGCTCCTTTTCTCCCAGAAATAGCACTGCTCTTAGGAAGAGCTCCCATTTTCTAACCAAAATGCTGCTTTACACTCCTCAAGATCACACTTACCCCCATCAAGATGGCAGTGTCAGAGAAATACCAGCTTCTGCCCCCAAAATGGGACTTTGGCTCTCCAAAACAAGACATTTTCTCCCAGAAATACCAGGACTCTTAGAAATACCTCACGTTTCATCTCAAGAATACTGCTTTCCACTCCTCAAGATCACACTGACTCCCATCACAATGGCCTTTTCTCCCACATACACCAGCTTTCTCCCAAATACACGACATTTTCTCCCACATACACCCGTTTTCTCCCAAAGATGGGACATATTCTCCCAGAAATGCCAGCTTATTCTTTGAGAAACGGCCTTTTTTCCCCAAAATACCAGCCTTTTCCCTCTCTAGCATCTGTTTCCTCACCAATACCTGGCATTTTCTCCCAGAAACACCAGCTTTCTCACAGATACATCACCTTCCCCCCCCCACATCAGACCTCTTCTCCCAGAAATACCAGGACTCTGCTGAATATTTCCCATTTCCTCCGGAACATACAGCATTACACTCCGCAAGAGGACAGTTTCTTTCAGAAATGTGGCATTTTATCACAGATACGCCATTTTTATGCCCAGTAGAGCTCCTTTTCTCCCAGAAATAGCACTGCTCTTAGGAAGAGCTCCCATTTTCTAACCAAAATGCTGCTTTACACTCCTCAAGATCACACTTACCCCCATCAAGATGGCAGTGTCAGAGAAATACCAGCTTCTGCCCCCAGAATGGGACTTTGGCTCTCCAAAACAAGACATTTTCTCCCAGAAATACCAGGACTCTTAGAAATACCTCACGTTTCATCTCAAGAATACTGCTTTCCACTCCTCAAGATCACACTGACTCCCATCACAATGGCCTTTTCTCCCACATACACCAGCTTTCTCCCAAATACACGACATTTTCTCCCACATACACCCGTTTTCTCCCAAAGATGGGACATATTCTCCCAGAAATGCCAGCTTATTCTTTGAGAAACGGCCTTTTTTCCCCAAAATACCAGCCTTTTCCCTCTCTAGCATCTGTTTCCTCACCAATACCTGGCATTTTCTCCCAGAAACACCAGCTTTCTCACAGATACATCACCTTCCCCCCCCCACATCAGACCTCTTCTCCCAGAAATACCAGGACTCTGCTGAATATTTCCCATTTCCTCCGGAACATACAGCATTACACTCCGCAAGAGGACAGTTTCTTTCAGAAATGTGGCATTTTATCACAGATACGCCATTTTTATGCCCAGTAGAGCTCCTTTTCTCCCAGAAATAGCACTGCTCTTAGGAAGAGCTCCCATTTTCTAACCAAAATGCTGCTTTACACTCCTCAAGATCACACTTACCCCCATCAAGATGGCAGTGTCAGAGAAATACCAGCTTCTGCCCCCAAAATGGGACTTTGGCTCTCCAAAACAAGACATTTTCTCCCAGAAATACCAGGACTCTTAGAAATACCTCACGTTTCATCTCAAGAATACTGCTTTCCACTCCTCAAGATCACACTGACTCCCATCACAATGGCCTTTTCTCCCACATACACCAGCTTTCTCCCAAATACACGACATTTTCTCCCACATACACCCGTTTTCTCCCAAAGATGGGACATATTCTCCCAGAAATGCCAGCTTATTCTTTGAGAAACGGCCTTTTTTCCCCAAAATACCAGCCTTTTCCCTCTCTAGCATCTGTTTCCTCACCAATACCTGGCATTTTCTCCCAGAAACACCAGCTTTCTCACAGATACATCACCTTCCCCCCCCCACATCAGACCTCTTCTCCCAGAAATACCAGGACTCTGCTGAATATTTCCCATTTCCTCCGGAACATACAGCATTACACTCCGCAAGAGGACAGTTTCTTTCAGAAATGTGGCATTTTATCACAGATACGCCATTTTTATGCCCAGTAGAGCTCCTTTTCTCCCAGAAATAGCACTGCTCTTAGGAAGAGCTCCCATTTTCTAACCAAAATGCTGCTTTACACTCCTCAAGATCACACTTACCCCCATCAAGATGGCAGTGTCAGAGAAATACCAGCTTCTGCCCCCAAAATGGGACTTTGGCTCTCCAAAACAAGACATTTTCTCCCAGAAATACCAGGACTCTTAGAAATACCTCACGTTTCATCTCAAGAATACTGCTTTCCACTCCTCAAGATCACACTGACTCCCATCACAATGGCCTTTTCTCCCACATACACCAGCTTTCTCCCAAATACACGACATTTTCTCCCACATACACCCGTTTTCTCCCAAAGATGGGACATATTCTCCCAGAAATGCCAGCTTATTCTTTGAGAAACGGCCTTTTTTCCCCAAAATACCAGCCTTTTCCCTCTCTAGCATCTGTTTCCTCACCAATACCTGGCATTTTCTCCCAGAAACACCAGCTTTCTCACAGATACATCACCTTCCCCCCCCCACATCAGACCTCTTCTCCCAGAAATACCAGGACTCTGCTGAATATTTCCCATTTCCTCCGGAACATACAGCATTACACTCCGCAAGAGGACAGTTTCTTTCAGAAATGTGGCATTTTATCACAGATACGCCATTTTTATGCCCAGTAGAGCTCCTTTTCTCCCAGAAATAGCACTGCTCTTAGGAAGAGCTCCCATTTTCTAACCAAAATGCTGCTTTACACTCCTCAAGATCACACTTACCCCCATCAAGATGGCAGTGTCAGAGAAATACCAGCTTCTGCCCCCAGAATGGGACTTTGGCTCTCCAAAACAAGACATTTTCTCCCAGAAATACCAGGACTCTTAGAAATACCTCACGTTTCATCTCAAGAATACTGCTTTCCACTCCTCAAGATCACACTGACTCCCATCACAATGGCCTTTTCTCCCACATACACCAGCTTTCTCCCAAATACACGACATTTTCTCCCACATACACCCGTTTTCTCCCAAAGATGGGACATATTCTCCCAGAAATGCCAGCTTATTCTTTAAAAAACGGCCTTTTTTCCCCAAAATACCAGCCTTTTCCCTCTCTAGCATCTGTTTCCTCACCAATACCTGGCATTTTCTCCCAGAAACACCAGCTTTCTCACAGATACATCACCTTCCCCCCCCCACATCAGACCTCTTCTCCCAGAAATACCAGGACTCTGCTGAATATTTCCCATTTCCTCCGGAACATACAGCATTACACTCCGCAAGAGGACAGTTTCTTTCAGAAATGTGGCATTTTATCACAGATACGCCATTTTTATGCCCAGTAGAGCTCCTTTTCTCCCAGAAATAGCACTGCTCTTAGGAAGAGCTCCCATTTTCTAACCAAAATGCTGCTTTACACTCCTCAAGATCACACTTACCCCCATCAAGATGGCAGTGTCAGAGAAATACCAGCTTCTGCCCCCAAAATGGGACTTTGGCTCTCCAAAACAAGACATTTTCTCCCAGAAATACCAGGACTCTTAGAAATACCTCACGTTTCATCTCAAGAATACTGCTTTCCACTCCTCAAGATCACACTGACTCCCATCACAATGGCCTTTTCTCCCACATACACCAGCTTTCTCCCAAATACACGACATTTTCTCCCACATACACCCGTTTTCTCCCAAAGATGGGACATATTCTCCCAGAAATGCCAGCTTATTCTTTAAAAAACGGCCTTTTTTCCCCAAAATACCAGCCTTTTCCCTCTCTAGCATCTGTTTCCTCACCAATACCTGGCATTTTCTCCCAGAAACACCAGCTTTCTCACAGATACATCACCTTCCCCCCCACATCAGACCTCTTCTCCCAGAAATACCAGGACTCTGCTGAATATTTCCCATTTCCTCCGGAACATACAGCATTACACTCCGCAAGAGGACAGTTTCTTTCAGAAATGTGGCATTTTATCACAGATACGCCATTTTTATGCCCAGTAGAGCTCCTTTTCTCCCAGAAATAGCACTGCTCTTAGGAAGAGCTCCCATTTTCTAACCAAAATGCTGCTTTACACTCCTCAAGATCACACTTACCCCCATCAAGATGGCAGTGTCAGAGAAATACCAGCTTCTGCCCCCAAAATGGGACTTTGGCTCTCCAAAACAAGACATTTTCTCCCAGAAATACCAGGACTCTTAGAAATACCTCACGTTTCATCTCAAGAATACTGCTTTCCACTCCTCAAGATCACACTGACTCCCATCACAATGGCCTTTTCTCCCACATACACCAGCTTTCTCCCAAATACACGACATTTTCTCCCACATACACCCGTTTTCTCCCAAAGATGGGACATATTCTCCCAGAAATGCCAGCTTATTCTTTGAGAAACGGCCTTTTTTCCCCAAAATACCAGCCTTTTCCCTCTCTAGCATCTGTTTCCTCACCAATACCTGGCATTTTCTCCCAGAAACACCAGCTTTCTCACAGATACATCACCTTCCCCCCCCCACATCAGACCTCTTCTCCCAGAAATACCAGGACTCTGCTGAATATTTCCCATTTCCTCCGGAACATACAGCATTACACTCCGCAAGAGGACAGTTTCTTTCAGAAATGTGGCATTTTATCACAGATACGCCATTTTTATGCCCAGTAGAGCTCCTTTTCTCCCAGAAATAGCACTGCTCTTAGGAAGAGCTCCCATTTTCTAACCAAAATGCTGCTTTACACTCCTCAAGATCACACTTACCCCCATCAAGATGGCAGTGTCAGAGAAATACCAGCTTCTGCCCCCAGAATGGGACTTTGGCTCTCCAAAACAAGACATTTTCTCCCAGAAATACCAGGACTCTTAGAAATACCTCACGTTTCATCTCAAGAATACTGCTTTCCACTCCTCAAGATCACACTGACTCCCATCACAATGGCCTTTTCTCCCACATACACCAGCTTTCTCCCAAATACACGACATTTTCTCCCACATACACCCGTTTTCTCCCAAAGATGGGACATATTCTCCCAGAAATGCCAGCTTATTCTTTGAGAAACGGCCTTTTTTCCCCAAAATACCAGCCTTTTCCCTCTCTAGCATCTGTTTCCTCACCAATACCTGGCATTTTCTCCCAGAAACACCAGCTTTCTCACAGATACATCACCTTCCCCCCCCCACATCAGACCTCTTCTCCCAGAAATACCAGGACTCTGCTGAATATTTCCCATTTCCTCCGGAACATACAGCATTACACTCCGCAAGAGGACAGTTTCTTTCAGAAATGTGGCATTTTATCACAGATACGCCATTTTTATGCCCAGTAGAGCTCCTTTTCTCCCAGAAATAGCACTGCTCTTAGGAAGAGCTCCCATTTTCTAACCAAAATGCTGCTTTACACTCCTCAAGATCACACTTACCCCCATCAAGATGGCAGTGTCAGAGAAATACCAGCTTCTGCCCCCAAAATGGGACTTTGGCTCTCCAAAACAAGACATTTTCTCCCAGAAATACCAGGACTCTTAGAAATACCTCACGTTTCATCTCAAGAATACTGCTTTCCACTCCTCAAGATCACACTGACTCCCATCACAATGGCCTTTTCTCCCACATACACCAGCTTTCTCCCAAATACACGACATTTTCTCCCACATACACCCGTTTTCTCCCAAAGATGGGACATATTCTCCCAGAAATGCCAGCTTATTCTTTAAAAAACGGCCTTTTTTCCCCAAAATACCAGCCTTTTCCCTCTCTAGCATCTGTTTCCTCACCAATACCTGGCATTTTCTCCCAGAAACACCAGCTTTCTCACAGATACATCACCTTCCCCCCCCCACATCAGACCTCTTCTCCCAGAAATACCAGGACTCTGCTGAATATTTCCCATTTCCTCCGGAACATACAGCATTACACTCCGCAAGAGGACAGTTTCTTTCAGAAATGTGGCATTTTATCACAGATACGCCATTTTTATGCCCAGTAGAGCTCCTTTTCTCCCAGAAATAGCACTGCTCTTAGGAAGAGCTCCCATTTTCTAACCAAAATGCTGCTTTACACTCCTCAAGATCACACTTACCCCCATCAAGATGGCAGTGTCAGAGAAATACCAGCTTCTGCCCCCAGAATGGGACTTTGGCTCTCCAAAACAAGACATTTTCTCCCAGAAATACCAGGACTCTTAGAAATACCTCACGTTTCATCTCAAGAATACTGCTTTCCACTCCTCAAGATCACACTGACTCCCATCACAATGGCCTTTTCTCCCACATACACCAGCTTTCTCCCAAATACACGACATTTTCTCCCACATACACCCGTTTTCTCCCAAAGATGGGACATATTCTCCCAGAAATGCCAGCTTATTCTTTGAGAAACGGCCTTTTTTCCCCAAAATACCAGCCTTTTCCCTCTCTAGCATCTGTTTCCTCACCAATACCTGGCATTTTCTCCCAGAAACACCAGCTTTCTCACAGATACATCACCTTCCCCCCCCCACATCAGACCTCTTCTCCCAGAAATACCAGGACTCTGCTGAATATTTCCCATTTCCTCCGGAACATACAGCATTACACTCCGCAAGAGGACAGTTTCTTTCAGAAATGTGGCATTTTATCACAGATACGCCATTTTTATGCCCAGTAGAGCTCCTTTTCTCCCAGAAATAGCACTGCTCTTAGGAAGAGCTCCCATTTTCTAACCAAAATGCTGCTTTACACTCCTCAAGATCACACTTACCCCCATCAAGATGGCAGTGTCAGAGAAATACCAGCTTCTGCCCCCAAAATGGGACTTTGGCTCTCCAAAACAAGACATTTTCTCCCAGAAATACCAGGACTCTTAGAAATACCTCACGTTTCATCTCAAGAATACTGCTTTCCACTCCTCAAGATCACACTGACTCCCATCACAATGGCCTTTTCTCCCACATACACCAGCTTTCTCCCAAATACACGACATTTTCTCCCACATACACCCGTTTTCTCCCAAAGATGGGACATATTCTCCCAGAAATGCCAGCTTATTCTTTGAGAAACGGCCTTTTTTCCCCAAAATACCAGCCTTTTCCCTCTCTAGCATCTGTTTCCTCACCAATACCTGGCATTTTCTCCCAGAAACACCAGCTTTCTCACAGATACATCACCTTCCCCCCCCCACATCAGACCTCTTCTCCCAGAAATACCAGGACTCTGCTGAATATTTCCCATTTCCTCCGGAACATACAGCATTACACTCCGCAAGAGGACAGTTTCTTTCAGAAATGTGGCATTTTATCACAGATACGCCATTTTTATGCCCAGTAGAGCTCCTTTTCTCCCAGAAATAGCACTGCTCTTAGGAAGAGCTCCCATTTTCTAACCAAAATGCTGCTTTACACTCCTCAAGATCACACTTACCCCCATCAAGATGGCAGTGTCAGAGAAATACCAGCTTCTGCCCCCAAAATGGGACTTTGGCTCTCCAAAACAAGACATTTTCTCCCAGAAATACCAGGACTCTTAGAAATACCTCACGTTTCATCTCAAGAATACTGCTTTCCACTCCTCAAGATCACACTGACTCCCATCACAATGGCCTTTTCTCCCACATACACCAGCTTTCTCCCAAATACACGACATTTTCTCCCACATACACCCGTTTTCTCCCAAAGATGGGACATATTCTCCCAGAAATGCCAGCTTATTCTTTGAGAAACGGCCTTTTTTCCCCAAAATACCAGCCTTTTCCCTCTCTAGCATCTGTTTCCTCACCAATACCTGGCATTTTCTCCCAGAAACACCAGCTTTCTCACAGATACATCACCTTCCCCCCCCCACATCAGACCTCTTCTCCCAGAAATACCAGGACTCTGCTGAATATTTCCCATTTCCTCCGGAACATACAGCATTACACTCCGCAAGAGGACAGTTTCTTTCAGAAATGTGGCATTTTATCACAGATACGCCATTTTTATGCCCAGTAGAGCTCCTTTTCTCCCAGAAATAGCACTGCTCTTAGGAAGAGCTCCCATTTTCTAACCAAAATGCTGCTTTACACTCCTCAAGATCACACTTACCCCCATCAAGATGGCAGTGTCACAGAAATACCAGCTTCTGCCCCCAAAATGGGACTTTGGCTCTCCAAAACAAGACATTTTCTCCCAGAAATACCAGGACTCTTAGAAATACCTCACGTTTCATCTCAAGAATACTGCTTTCCACTCCTCAAGATCACACTGACTCCCATCACAATGGCCTTTTCTCCCACATACACCAGCTTTCTCCCAAATACACGACATTTTCTCCCACATACACCCGTTTTCTCCCAAAGATGGGACATATTCTCCCAGAAATGCCAGCTTATTCTTTAAAAAACGGCCTTTTTTCCCCAAAATACCAGCCTTTTCCCTCTCTAGCATCTGTTTCCTCACCAATACCTGGCATTTTCTCCCAGAAACACCAGCTTTCTCACAGATACATCACCTTCCCCCCCCCACATCAGACCTCTTCTCCCAGAAATACCAGGACTCTGCTGAATATTTCCCATTTCCTCCGGAACATACAGCATTACACTCCGCAAGAGGACAGTTTCTTTCAGAAATGTGGCATTTTATCACAGATACGCCATTTTTATGCCCAGTAGAGCTCCTTTTCTCCCAGAAATAGCACTGCTCTTAGGAAGAGCTCCCATTTTCTAACCAAAATGCTGCTTTACACTCCTCAAGATCACACTTACCCCCATCAAGATGGCAGTGTCACAGAAATACCAGCTTCTGCCCCCAAAATGGGACTTTGGCTCTCCAAAACAAGACATTTTCTCCCAGAAATACCAGGACTCTTAGAAATACCTCACGTTTCATCTCAAGAATACTGCTTTCCACTCCTCAAGATCACACTGACTCCCATCACAATGGCCTTTTCTCCCACATACACCAGCTTTCTCCCAAATACACGACATTTTCTCCCACATACACCCGTTTTCTCCCAAAGATGGGACATATTCTCCCAGAAATGCCAGCTTATTCTTTAAAAAACGGCCTTTTTTCCCCAAAATACCAGCCTTTTCCCTCTCTAGCATCTGTTTCCTCACCAATACCTGGCATTTTCTCCCAGAAACACCAGCTTTCTCACAGATACATCACCTTCCCCCCCCCACATCAGACCTCTTCTCCCAGAAATACCAGGACTCTGCTGAATATTTCCCATTTCCTCCGGAACATACAGCATTACACTCCGCAAGAGGACAGTTTCTTTCAGAAATGTGGCATTTTATCACAGATACGCCATTTTTATGCCCAGTAGAGCTCCTTTTCTCCCAGAAATAGCACTGCTCTTAGGAAGAGCTCCCATTTTCTAACCAAAATGCTGCTTTACACTCCTCAAGATCACACTTACCCCCATCAAGATGGCAGTGTCACAGAAATACCAGCTTCTGCCCCCAAAATGGGACTTTGGCTCTCCAAAACAAGACATTTTCTCCCAGAAATACCAGGACTCTTAGAAATACCTCACGTTTCATCTCAAGAATACTGCTTTCCACTCCTCAACATCACACTGACTCCCATCACAATGGCCTTTTCTCCCACATACACCAGCTTTCTCCCAAATACACGACATTTTCTCCCACATACACCCGTTTTCTCCCAAAGATGGGACATATTCTCCCAGAAATGCCAGCTTATTCTTTAAAAAACGGCCTTTTTTTCCCAAAATACCAGCTTTCTCACAAACACCTGTCATTTTCCAACCAAGTCTGCTACTATCTCCCAGAAACAGCCGGTTTCCGAGAAATACCTGACGTTTGCTCTCCCAAATACTACTTGACACTCCTCCAGAGGACATTGTCTCCCCTATTTACCACGTTGTCTCCCCAAGAGACCACTTGGCACACCAAAAAGACCACCGTTGCTCTCCAGTACAAGATCTTCTTTCCCACCGGTTCCCACTTTTCTCCCCCAGCTATGTCATTTCCTCCCAGTAATGCCACTTTTCCCTTGGAAATTTCACCTTCTCTTCCAAAAAGAGGAGATTTGCTCCCAGAAATACCCCTTCTCTTACAACTGCCACACGCTTTCTCCCCAAAAAGCCTCCATGACAATGCCAAATGGGACACTTGCAGCCAAGAAGAGGACACCTTCTCTCAGAAAGACCACTTTTCTCCCCAAGAGAGGAGATTTTCTCCCAATTGGATGACATTTGCTGTAAGAAAGACCTGTTTTCTTCCCTCAAGAGGACATTGTCTTTCCCACTGAGGACATTTTCTCCCAGAAGTGCCGCTACTCTGTGAAACACCTCCATTTCCTCCCAAATCTACTCCATGACACGCCTCAGGATGACACTTACTCCCCGATTTGGGGCATTTTCTCCCAGAAATACCACTTCTCTCCCAAAGGGATGGCCTTTTCCCTCTCTAGCATCTGTTTCCTCACCAATACCTGGCATTTTCTCCCAGAAACACCAGCTTTCTCACAGATACATCACCTTCCCCCCCCCACATCAGACCTCTTCTCCCAGAAATACCAGGACTCTGCTGAATATTTCCCATTTCCTCCGGAACATACAGCATTACACTCCGCAAGAGGACAGTTTCTTTCAGAAATGTGGCATTTTATCACAGATACACCATTTTTATGCCCAGTAGAGCTCCTTTTCTCCCAGAAATAGCACTGCTCTTAGGAAGAGCTCCCATTTTCTAACCAAAATGCTGCTTTACACTCCTCAAGATCACACTTACCCCCATCAAGATGGCAGTGTCACAGAAATACCAGCTTCTGCCCCCAAAATGGGACTTTGGCTCTCCAAAACAAGACATTTTCTCCCAGAAATACCAGGACTCTTAGAAATACCTCACGTTTCATCTCAAGAATACTGCTTTCCACTCCTCAAGATCACACTGACTCCCATCACAATGGCCTTTTCTCCCACATACACCAGCTTTCTCCCAAATACACGACATTTTCTCCCACATACACCCGTTTTCTCC
The DNA here is from genome assembly GCF_987193195.1 of Phasianus colchicus. Taxonomy (NCBI): domain Eukaryota; kingdom Metazoa; phylum Chordata; class Aves; order Galliformes; family Phasianidae; genus Phasianus; species Phasianus colchicus. The sequence goes on along the minus strand of NC_143436.1, from coordinate 76,116,302 downwards.
CAAAGATGGGACATATTCTCCCAGAAATGCCAGCTTATTCTTTGAGAAACGGCCTTTTTTCCCCAAAATACCAGCCTTTTCCCTCTCTAGCATCTGTTTCCTCACCAATACCTGGCATTTTCTCCCAGAAACACCAGCTTTCTCACAGATACATCACCTTCCCCCCCCCCACATCAGACCTCTTCTCCCAGAAATACCAGGACTCTGCTGAATATTTCCCATTTCCTCCGGAACATACAGCATTACACTCCGCAAGAGGACAGTTTCTTTCAGAAATGTGGCATTTTATCACAGATACACCATTTTTATGCCCAGTAGAGCTCCTTTTCTCCCAGAAATAGCACTGCTCTTAGGAAGAGCTCCCATTTTCTAACCAAAATGCTGCTTTACACTCCTCAAGATCACACTTACCCCCATCAAGATGGCAGTGTCACAGAAATACCAGCTTCTGCCCCCAAAATGGGACTTTGGCTCTCCAAAACAAGACATTTTCTCCCAGAAATACCAGGACTCTTAGAAATACCTCACGTTTCATCTCAAGAATACTGCTTTCCACTCCTCAAGATCACACTGACTCCCATCACAATGGCCTTTTCTCCCACATACACCAGCTTTCTCCCAAATACACGACATTTTCTCCCACATACACCCGTTTTCTCCCAAAGATGGGACATATTCTCCCAGAAATGCCAGCTTATTCTTTAAAAAACGGCCTTTTTTCCCCAAAATACCAGCCTTTTCCCTCTCTAGCATCTGTTTCCTCACCAATACCTGGCATTTTCTCCCAGAAACACCAGCTTTCTCACAGATACATCACCTTCCCCCCCCCACATCAGACCTCTTCTCCCAGAAATACCAGGACTCTGCTGAATATTTCCCATTTCCTCCGGAACATACAGCATTACACTCCGCAAGAGGACAGTTTCTTTCAGAAACGTGGCATTTTATCACAGATACACCATTTTTATGCCCAGTAGAGCTCCTTTTCTCCCAGAAATAGCACTGCTCTTAGGAAGAGCTCCCATTTTCTAACCAAAATGCTGCTTTACACTCCTCAAGATCACACTTACCCCCATCAAGATGGCAGTGTCACAGAAATACCAGCTTCTGCCCCCAAAATGGGACTTTGGCTCTCCAAAACAAGACATTTTCTCCCAGAAATACCAGGACTCTTAGAAATACCTCACGTTTCATCTCAAGAATACTGCTTTCCACTCCTCAAGATCACACTGACTCCCATCACAATGGCCTTTTCTCCCACATACACCAGCTTTCTCCCAAATACACGACATTTTCTCCCACATACACCCGTTTTCTCCCAAAGATGGGACATATTCTCCCAGAAATGCCAGCTTATTCTTTAAAAAACGGCCTTTTTTCCCCAAAATACCAGCCTTTTCCCTCTCTAGCATCTGTTTCCTCACCAATACCTGGCATTTTCTCCCAGAAACACCAGCTTTCTCACAGATACATCACCTTCCCCCCCCACATCAGACCTCTTCTCCCAGAAATACCAGGACTCTGCTGAATATTTCCCATTTCCTCCGGAACATACAGCATTACACTCCGCAAGAGGACAGTTTCTTTCAGAAATGTGGCATTTTATCACAGATACGCCATTTTTATGCCCAGTAGAGCTCCTTTTCTCCCAGAAATAGCACTGCTCTTAGGAAGAGCTCCCATTTTCTAACCAAAATGCTGCTTTACACTCCTCAAGATCACACTTACCCCCATCAAGATGGCAGTGTCACAGAAATACCAGCTTCTGCCCCCAAAATGGGACTTTGGCTCTCCAAAACAAGACATTTTCTCCCAGAAATACCAGGACTCTTAGAAATACCTCACGTTTCATCTCAAGAATACTGCTTTCCACTCCTCAAGATCACACTGACTCCCATCACAATGGCCTTTTCTCCCACATACACCAGCTTTCTCCCAAATACACGACATTTTCTCCCACATACACCCGTTTTCTCCCAAAGATGGGACATATTCTCCCAGAAATGCCAGCTTATTCTTTGAGAAACGGCCTTTTTTCCCCAAAATACCAGCCTTTTCCCTCTCTAGCATCTGTTTCCTCACCAATACCTGGCATTTTCTCCCAGAAACACCAGCTTTCTCACAGATACATCACCTTCCCCCCCCCACATCAGACCTCTTCTCCCAGAAATACCAGGACTCTGCTGAATATTTCCCATTTCCTCCGGAACATACAGCATTACACTCCGCAAGAGGACAGTTTCTTTCAGAAATGTGGCATTTTATCACAGATACGCCATTTTTATGCCCAGTAGAGCTCCTTTTCTCCCAGAAATAGCACTGCTCTTAGGAAGAGCTCCCATTTTCTAACCAAAATGCTGCTTTACACTCCTCAAGATCACACTTACCCCCATCAAGATGGCAGTGTCAGAGAAATACCAGCTTCTGCCCCCAAAATGGGACTTTGGCTCTCCAAAACAAGACATTTTCTCCCAGAAATACCAGGACTCTTAGAAATACCTCACGTTTCATCTCAAGAATACTGCTTTCCACTCCTCAAGATCACACTGACTCCCATCACAATGGCCTTTTCTCCCACATACACCAGCTTTCTCCCAAATACACGACATTTTCTCCCACATACACCCGTTTTCTCCCAAAGATGGGACATATTCTCCCAGAAATGCCAGCTTATTCTTTAAAAAACGGCCTTTTTTCCCCAAAATACCAGCCTTTTCCCTCTCTAGCATCTGTTTCCTCACCAATACCTGGCATTTTCTCCCAGAAACACCAGCTTTCTCACAGATACATCACCTTCCCCCCCCCACATCAGACCTCTTCTCCCAGAAATACCAGGACTCTGCTGAATATTTCCCATTTCCTCCGGAACATACAGCATTACACTCCGCAAGAGGACAGTTTCTTTCAGAAATGTGGCATTTTATCACAGATACGCCATTTTTATGCCCAGTAGAGCTCCTTTTCTCCCAGAAATAGCACTGCTCTTAGGAAGAGCTCCCATTTTCTAACCAAAATGCTGCTTTACACTCCTCAAGATCACACTTACCCCCATCAAGATGGCAGTGTCACAGAAATACCAGCTTCTGCCCCCAAAATGGGACTTTGGCTCTCCAAAACAAGACATTTTCTCCCAGAAATACCAGGACTCTTAGAAATACCTCACGTTTCATCTCAAGAATACTGCTTTCCACTCCTCAAGATCACACTGACTCCCATCACAATGGCCTTTTCTCCCACATACACCAGCTTTCTCCCAAATACACGACATTTTCTCCCACATACACCCGTTTTCTCCCAAAGATGGGACATATTCTCCCAGAAATGCCAGCTTATTCTTTGAGAAACGGCCTTTTTTCCCCAAAATACCAGCCTTTTCCCTCTCTAGCATCTGTTTCCTCACCAATACCTGGCATTTTCTCCCAGAAACACCAGCTTTCTCACAGATACATCACCTTCCCCCCCCCACATCAGACCTCTTCTCCCAGAAATACCAGGACTCTGCTGAATATTTCCCATTTCCTCCGGAACATACAGCATTACACTCCGCAAGAGGACAGTTTCTTTCAGAAATGTGGCATTTTATCACAGATACGCCATTTTTATGCCCAGTAGAGCTCCTTTTCTCCCAGAAATAGCACTGCTCTTAGGAAGAGCTCCCATTTTCTAACCAAAATGCTGCTTTACACTCCTCAAGATCACACTTACCCCCATCAAGATGGCAGTGTCAGAGAAATACCAGCTTCTGCCCCCAAAATGGGACTTTGGCTCTCCAAAACAAGACATTTTCTCCCAGAAATACCAGGACTCTTAGAAATACCTCACGTTTCATCTCAAGAATACTGCTTTCCACTCCTCAAGATCACACTGACTCCCATCACAATGGCCTTTTCTCCCACATACACCAGCTTTCTCCCAAATACACGACATTTTCTCCCACATACACCCGTTTTCTCCCAAAGATGGGACATATTCTCCCAGAAATGCCAGCTTATTCTTTGAGAAACGGCCTTTTTTCCCCAAAATACCAGCCTTTTCCCTCTCTAGCATCTGTTTCCTCACCAATACCTGGCATTTTCTCCCAGAAACACCAGCTTTCTCACAGATACATCACCTTCCCCCCCCCACATCAGACCTCTTCTCCCAGAAATACCAGGACTCTGCTGAATATTTCCCATTTCCTCCGGAACATACAGCATTACACTCCGCAAGAGGACAGTTTCTTTCAGAAATGTGGCATTTTATCACAGATACGCCATTTTTATGCCCAGTAGAGCTCCTTTTCTCCCAGAAATAGCACTGCTCTTAGGAAGAGCTCCCATTTTCTAACCAAAATGCTGCTTTACACTCCTCAAGATCACACTTACCCCCATCAAGATGGCAGTGTCAGAGAAATACCAGCTTCTGCCCCCAGAATGGGACTTTGGCTCTCCAAAACAAGACATTTTCTCCCAGAAATACCAGGACTCTTAGAAATACCTCACGTTTCATCTCAAGAATACTGCTTTCCACTCCTCAAGATCACACTGACTCCCATCACAATGGCCTTTTCTCCCACATACACCAGCTTTCTCCCAAATACACGACATTTTCTCCCACATACACCCGTTTTCTCCCAAAGATGGGACATATTCTCCCAGAAATGCCAGCTTATTCTTTAAAAAACGGCCTTTTTTCCCCAAAATACCAGCCTTTTCCCTCTCTAGCATCTGTTTCCTCACCAATACCTGGCATTTTCTCCCAGAAACACCAGCTTTCTCACAGATACATCACCTTCCCCCCCCCACATCAGACCTCTTCTCCCAGAAATACCAGGACTCTGCTGAATATTTCCCATTTCCTCCGGAACATACAGCATTACACTCCGCAAGAGGACAGTTTCTTTCAGAAATGTGGCATTTTATCACAGATACGCCATTTTTATGCCCAGTAGAGCTCCTTTTCTCCCAGAAATAGCACTGCTCTTAGGAAGAGCTCCCATTTTCTAACCAAAATGCTGCTTTACACTCCTCAAGATCACACTTACCCCCATCAAGATGGCAGTGTCACAGAAATACCAGCTTCTGCCCCCAAAATGGGACTTTGGCTCTCCAAAACAAGACATTTTCTCCCAGAAATACCAGGACTCTTAGAAATACCTCACGTTTCATCTCAAGAATACTGCTTTCCACTCCTCAAGATCACACTGACTCCCATCACAATGGCCTTTTCTCCCACATACACCAGCTTTCTCCCAAATACACGACATTTTCTCCCACATACACCCGTTTTCTCCCAAAGATGGGACATATTCTCCCAGAAATGCCAGCTTATTCTTTGAGAAACGGCCTTTTTTCCCCAAAATACCAGCCTTTTCCCTCTCTAGCATCTGTTTCCTCACCAATACCTGGCATTTTCTCCCAGAAACACCAGCTTTCTCACAGATACATCACCTTCCCCCCCCCACATCAGACCTCTTCTCCCAGAAATACCAGGACTCTGCTGAATATTTCCCATTTCCTCCGGAACATACAGCATTACACTCCGCAAGAGGACAGTTTCTTTCAGAAATGTGGCATTTTATCACAGATACGCCATTTTTATGCCCAGTAGAGCTCCTTTTCTCCCAGAAATAGCACTGCTCTTAGGAAGAGCTCCCATTTTCTAACCAAAATGCTGCTTTACACTCCTCAAGATCACACTTACCCCCATCAAGATGGCAGTGTCAGAGAAATACCAGCTTCTGCCCCCAAAATGGGACTTTGGCTCTCCAAAACAAGACATTTTCTCCCAGAAATACCAGGACTCTTAGAAATACCTCACGTTTCATCTCAAGAATACTGCTTTCCACTCCTCAAGATCACACTGACTCCCATCACAATGGCCTTTTCTCCCACATACACCAGCTTTCTCCCAAATACACGACATTTTCTCCCACATACACCCGTTTTCTCCCAAAGATGGGACATATTCTCCCAGAAATGCCAGCTTATTCTTTAAAAAACGGCCTTTTTTCCCCAAAATACCAGCCTTTTCCCTCTCTAGCATCTGTTTCCTCACCAATACCTGGCATTTTCTCCCAGAAACACCAGCTTTCTCACAGATACATCACCTTCCCCCCCCCACATCAGACCTCTTCTCCCAGAAATACCAGGACTCTGCTGAATATTTCCCATTTCCTCCGGAACATACAGCATTACACTCCGCAAGAGGACAGTTTCTTTCAGAAATGTGGCATTTTATCACAGATACGCCATTTTTATGCCCAGTAGAGCTCCTTTTCTCCCAGAAATAGCACTGCTCTTAGGAAGAGCTCCCATTTTCTAACCAAAATGCTGCTTTACACTCCTCAAGATCACACTTACCCCCATCAAGATGGCAGTGTCAGAGAAATACCAGCTTCTGCCCCCAAAATGGGACTTTGGCTCTCCAAAACAAGACATTTTCTCCCAGAAATACCAGGACTCTTAGAAATACCTCACGTTTCATCTCAAGAATACTGCTTTCCACTCCTCAAGATCACACTGACTCCCATCACAATGGCCTTTTCTCCCACATACACCAGCTTTCTCCCAAATACACGACATTTTCTCCCACATACACCCGTTTTCTCCCAAAGATGGGACATATTCTCCCAGAAATGCCAGCTTATTCTTTGAGAAACGGCCTTTTTTCCCCAAAATACCAGCCTTTTCCCTCTCTAGCATCTGTTTCCTCACCAATACCTGGCATTTTCTCCCAGAAACACCAGCTTTCTCACAGATACATCACCTTCCCCCCCCCACATCAGACCTCTTCTCCCAGAAATACCAGGACTCTGCTGAATATTTCCCATTTCCTCCGGAACATACAGCATTACACTCCGCAAGAGGACAGTTTCTTTCAGAAATGTGGCATTTTATCACAGATACGCCATTTTTATGCCCAGTAGAGCTCCTTTTCTCCCAGAAATAGCACTGCTCTTAGGAAGAGCTCCCATTTTCTAACCAAAATGCTGCTTTACACTCCTCAAGATCACACTTACCCCCATCAAGATGGCAGTGTCACAGAAATACCAGCTTCTGCCCCCAAAATGGGACTTTGGCTCTCCAAAACAAGACATTTTCTCCCAGAAATACCAGGACTCTTAGAAATACCTCACGTTTCATCTCAAGAATACTGCTTTCCACTCCTCAAGATCACACTGACTCCCATCACAATGGCCTTTTCTCCCACATACACCAGCTTTCTCCCAAATACACGACATTTTCTCCCACATACACCCGTTTTCTCCCAAAGATGGGACATATTCTCCCAGAAATGCCAGCTTATTCTTTAAAAAACGGCCTTTTTTCCCCAAAATACCAGCCTTTTCCCTCTCTAGCATCTGTTTCCTCACCAATACCTGGCATTTTCTCCCAGAAACACCAGCTTTCTCACAGATACATCACCTTCCCCCCCCCACATCAGACCTCTTCTCCCAGAAATACCAGGACTCTGCTGAATATTTCCCATTTCCTCCGGAACATACAGCATTACACTCCGCAAGAGGACAGTTTCTTTCAGAAATGTGGCATTTTATCACAGATACGCCATTTTTATGCCCAGTAGAGCTCCTTTTCTCCCAGAAATAGCACTGCTCTTAGGAAGAGCTCCCATTTTCTAACCAAAATGCTGCTTTACACTCCTCAAGATCACACTTACCCCCATCAAGATGGCAGTGTCACAGAAATACCAGCTTCTGCCCCCAAAATGGGACTTTGGCTCTCCAAAACAAGACATTTTCTCCCAGAAATACCAGGACTCTTAGAAATACCTCACGTTTCATCTCAAGAATACTGCTTTCCACTCCTCAAGATCACACTGACTCCCATCACAATGGCCTTTTCTCCCACATACACCAGCTTTCTCCCAAATACACGACATTTTCTCCCACATACACCCGTTTTCTCCCAAAGATGGGACATATTCTCCCAGAAATGCCAGCTTATTCTTTAAAAAACGGCCTTTTTTCCCCAAAATACCAGCCTTTTCCCTCTCTAGCATCTGTTTCCTCACCAATACCTGGCATTTTCTCCCAGAAACACCAGCTTTCTCACAGATACATCACCTTCCCCCCCCCACATCAGACCTCTTCTCCCAGAAATACCAGGACTCTGCTGAATATTTCCCATTTCCTCCGGAACATACAGCATTACACTCCGCAAGAGGACAGTTTCTTTCAGAAATGTGGCATTTTATCACAGATACGCCATTTTTATGCCCAGTAGAGCTCCTTTTCTCCCAGAAATAGCACTGCTCTTAGGAAGAGCTCCCATTTTCTAACCAAAATGCTGCTTTACACTCCTCAAGATCACACTTACCCCCATCAAGATGGCAGTGTCAGAGAAATACCAGCTTCTGCCCCCAAAATGGGACTTTGGCTCTCCAAAACAAGACATTTTCTCCCAGAAATACCAGGACTCTTAGAAATACCTCACGTTTCATCTCAAGAATACTGCTTTCCACTCCTCAAGATCACACTGACTCCCATCACAATGGCCTTTTCTCCCACATACACCAGCTTTCTCCCAAATACACGACATTTTCTCCCACATACACCCGTTTTCTCCCAAAGATGGGACATATTCTCCCAGAAATGCCAGCTTATTCTTTGAGAAACGGCCTTTTTTCCCCAAAATACCAGCCTTTTCCCTCTCTAGCATCTGTTTCCTCACCAATACCTGGCATTTTCTCCCAGAAACACCAGCTTTCTCACAGATACATCACCTTCCCCCCCCCACATCAGACCTCTTCTCCCAGAAATACCAGGACTCTGCTGAATATTTCCCATTTCCTCCGGAACATACAGCATTACACTCCGCAAGAGGACAGTTTCTTTCAGAAATGTGGCATTTTATCACAGATACGCCATTTTTATGCCCAGTAGAGCTCCTTTTCTCCCAGAAATAGCACTGCTCTTAGGAAGAGCTCCCATTTTCTAACCAAAATGCTGCTTTACACTCCTCAAGATCACACTTACCCCCATCAAGATGGCAGTGTCAGAGAAATACCAGCTTCTGCCCCCAGAATGGGACTTTGGCTCTCCAAAACAAGACATTTTCTCCCAGAAATACCAGGACTCTTAGAAATACCTCACGTTTCATCTCAAGAATACTGCTTTCCACTCCTCAAGATCACACTGACTCCCATCACAATGGCCTTTTCTCCCACATACACCAGCTTTCTCCCAAATACACGACATTTTCTCCCACATACACCCGTTTTCTCCCAAAGATGGGACATATTCTCCCAGAAATGCCAGCTTATTCTTTGAGAAACGGCCTTTTTTCCCCAAAATACCAGCCTTTTCCCTCTCTAGCATCTGTTTCCTCACCAATACCTGGCATTTTCTCCCAGAAACACCAGCTTTCTCACAGATACATCACCTTCCCCCCCCCACATCAGACCTCTTCTCCCAGAAATACCAGGACTCTGCTGAATATTTCCCATTTCCTCCGGAACATACAGCATTACACTCCGCAAGAGGACAGTTTCTTTCAGAAATGTGGCATTTTATCACAGATACGCCATTTTTATGCCCAGTAGAGCTCCTTTTCTCCCAGAAATAGCACTGCTCTTAGGAAGAGCTCCCATTTTCTAACCAAAATGCTGCTTTACACTCCTCAAGATCACACTTACCCCCATCAAGATGGCAGTGTCAGAGAAATACCAGCTTCTGCCCCCAAAATGGGACTTTGGCTCTCCAAAACAAGACATTTTCTCCCAGAAATACCAGGACTCTTAGAAATACCTCACGTTTCATCTCAAGAATACTGCTTTCCACTCCTCAAGATCACACTGACTCCCATCACAATGGCCTTTTCTCCCACATACACCAGCTTTCTCCCAAATACACGACATTTTCTCCCACATACACCCGTTTTCTCCCAAAGATGGGACATATTCTCCCAGAAATGCCAGCTTATTCTTTAAAAAACGGCCTTTTTTCCCCAAAATACCAGCCTTTTCCCTCTCTAGCATCTGTTTCCTCACCAATACCTGGCATTTTCTCCCAGAAACACCAGCTTTCTCACAGATACATCACCTTCCCCCCCCCACATCAGACCTCTTCTCCCAGAAATACCAGGACTCTGCTGAATATTTCCCATTTCCTCCGGAACATACAGCATTACACTCCGCAAGAGGACAGTTTCTTTCAGAAATGTGGCATTTTATCACAGATACACCATTTTTATGCCCAGTAGAGCTCCTTTTCTCCCAGAAATAGCACTGCTCTTAGGAAGAGCTCCCATTTTCTAACCAAAATGCTGCTTTACACTCCTCAAGATCACACTTACCCCCATCAAGATGGCAGTGTCAGAGAAATACCAGCTTCTGCCCCCAAAATGGGACTTTGGCTCTCCAAAACAAGACATTTTCTCCCAGAAATACCAGGACTCTTAGAAATACCTCACGTTTCATCTCAAGAATACTGCTTTCCACTCCTCAAGATCACACTGACTCCCATCACAATGGCCTTTTCTCCCACATACACCAGCTTTCTCCCAAATACACGACATTTTCTCCCACATACACCCGTTTTCTCCCAAAGATGGGACATATTCTCCCAGAAATGCCAGCTTATTCTTTGAGAAACGGCCTTTTTTCCCCAAAATACCAGCCTTTTCCCTCTCTAGCATCTGTTTCCTCACCAATACCTGGCATTTTCTCCCAGAAACACCAGCTTTCTCACAGATACATCACCTTCCCCCCCACATCAGACCTCTTCTCCCAGAAATACCAGGACTCTGCTGAATATTTCCCATTTCCTCCGGAACATACAGCATTACACTCCGCAAGAGGACAGTTTCTTTCAGAAATGTGGCATTTTATCACAGATACGCCATTTTTATGCCCAGTAGAGCTCCTTTTCTCCCAGAAATAGCACTGCTCTTAGGAAGAGCTCCCATTTTCTAACCAAAATGCTGCTTTACACTCCTCAAGATCACACTTACCCCCATCAAGATGGCAGTGTCACAGAAATACCAGCTTCTGCCCCCAAAATGGGACTTTGGCTCTCCAAAACAAGACATTTTCTCCCAGAAATACCAGGACTCTTAGAAATACCTCACGTTTCATCTCAAGAATACTGCTTTCCACTCCTCAAGATCACACTGACTCCCATCACAATGGCCTTTTCTCCCACATACACCAGCTTTCTCCCAAATACACGACATTTTCTCCCACATACACCCGTTTTCTCCCAAAGATGGGACATATTCTCCCAGAAATGCCAGCTTATTCTTTAAAAAACGGCCTTTTTTCCCCAAAATACCAGCCTTTTCCCTCTCTAGCATCTGTTTCCTCACCAATACCTGGCATTTTCTCCCAGAAACACCAGCTTTCTCACAGATACATCACCTTCCCCCCCCCACATCAGACCTCTTCTCCCAGAAATACCAGGACTCTGCTGAATATTTCCCATTTCCTCCGGAACATACAGCATTACACTCCGCAAGAGGACAGTTTCTTTCAGAAATGTGGCATTTTATCACAGATACGCCATTTTTATGCCCAGTAGAGCTCCTTTTCTCCCAGAAATAGCACTGCTCTTAGGAAGAGCTCCCATTTTCTAACCAAAATGCTGCTTTACACTCCTCAAGATCACACTTACCCCCATCAAGATGGCAGTGTCACAGAAATACCAGCTTCTGCCCCCAAAATGGGACTTTGGCTCTCCAAAACAAGACATTTTCTCCCAGAAATACCAGGACTCTTAGAAATACCTCACGTTTCATCTCAAGAATACTGCTTTCCACTCCTCAAGATCACACTGACTCCCATCACAATGGCCTTTTCTCCCACATACACCAGCTTTCTCCCAAATACACGACATTTTCTCCCACATACACCCGTTTTCTCCCAAAGATGGGACATATTCTCCCAGAAATGCCAGCTTATTCTTTGAGAAACGGCCTTTTTTCCCCAAAATACCAGCCTTTTCCCTCTCTAGCATCTGTTTCCTCACCAATACCTGGCATTTTCTCCCAGAAACACCAGCTTTCTCACAGATACATCACCTTCCCCCCCCCACATCAGACCTCTTCTCCCAGAAATACCAGGACTCTGCTGAATATTTCCCATTTCCTCCGGAACATACAGCATTACACTCCGCAAGAGGACAGTTTCTTTCAGAAATGTGGCATTTTATCACAGATACGCCATTTTTATGCCCAGTAGAGCTCCTTTTCTCCCAGAAATAGCACTGCTCTTAGGAAGAGCTCCCATTTTCTAACCAAAATGCTGCTTTACACTCCTCAAGATCACACTTACCCCCATCAAGATGGCAGTGTCACAGAAATACCAGCTTCTGCCCCCAAAATGGGACTTTGGCTCTCCAAAACAAGACATTTTCTCCCAGAAATACCAGGACTCTTAGAAATACCTCACGTTTCATCTCAAGAATACTGCTTTCCACTCCTCAAGATCACACTGACTCCCATCACAATGGCCTTTTCTCCCACATACACCAGCTTTCTCCCAAATACACGACATTTTCTCCCACATACACCCGTTTTCTCCCAAAGATGGGACATATTCTCCCAGAAATGCCAGCTTATTCTTTAAAAAACGGCCTTTTTTCCCCAAAATACCAGCCTTTTCCCTCTCTAGCATCTGTTTCCTCACCAATACCTGGCATTTTCTCCCAGAAACACCAGCTTTCTCACAGATACATCACCTTCCCCCCCCCACATCAGACCTCTTCTCCCAGAAATACCAGGACTCTGCTGAATATTTCCCATTTCCTCCGGAACATACAGCATTACACTCCGCAAGAGGACAGTTTCTTTCAGAAATGTGGCATTTTATCACAGATACGCCATTTTTATGCCCAGTAGAGCTCCTTTTCTCCCAGAAATAGCACTGCTCTTAGGAAGAGCTCCCATTTTCTAACCAAAATGCTGCTTTACACTCCTCAAGATCACACTTACCCCCGTCAAGATGGCAGTGTCACAGAAATACCAGCTTCTGCCCCCAAAATGGGACTTTGGCTCTCCAAAACAAGACATTTTCTCCCAGAAATACCAGGACTCTTAGAAATACCTCACGTTTCATCTCAAGAATACTGCTTTCCACTCCTCAAGATCACACTGACTCCCATCACAATGGCCTTTTCTCCCACATACACCAGCTTTCTCCCAAATACACGACATTTTCTCCCACATACACCCGTTTTCTCCCAAAGATGGGACATATTCTCCCAGAAATGCCAGCTTATTCTTTAAAAAACGGCCTTTTTTCCCCAAAATACCAGCCTTTTCCCTCTCTAGCATCTGTTTCCTCACCAATACCTGGCATTTTCTCCCAGAAACACCAGCTTTCTCACAGATACATCACCTTCCCCCCCCCACATCAGACCTCTTCTCCCAGAAATACCAGGACTCTGCTGAATATTTCCCATTTCCTCCGGAACATACAGCATTACACTCCGCAAGAGGACAGTTTCTTTCAGAAATGTGGCATTTTATCACAGATACGCCATTTTTATGCCCAGTAGAGCTCCTTTTCTCCCAGAAATAGCACTGCTCTTAGGAAGAGCTCCCATTTTCTAACCAAAATGCTGCTTTACACTCCTCAAGATCACACTTACCCCCATCAAGATGGCAGTGTCACAGAAATACCAGCTTCTGCCCCCAAAATGGGACTTTGGCTCTCCAAAACAAGACATTTTCTCCCAGAAATACCAGGACTCTTAGAAATACCTCACGTTTCATCTCAAGAATACTGCTTTCCACTCCTCAAGATCACACTGACTCCCATCACAATGGCCTTTTCTCCCACATACACCAGCTTTCTCCCAAATACACGACATTTTCTCCCACATACACCCGTTTTCTCCCAAAGATGGGACATATTCTCCCAGAAATGCCAGCTTATTCTTTGAGAAACGGCCTTTTTTCCCCAAAATACCAGCCTTTTCCCTCTCTAGCATCTGTTTCCTCACCAATACCTGGCATTTTCTCCCAGAAACACCAGCTTTCTCACAGATACATCACCTTCCCCCCCCCACATCAGACCTCTTCTCCCAGAAATACCAGGACTCTGCTGAATATTTCCCATTTCCTCCGGAACATACAGCATTACACTCCGCAAGAGGACAGTTTCTTTCAGAAATGTGGCATTTTATCACAGATACGCCATTTTTATGCCCAGTAGAGCTCCTTTTCTCCCAGAAATAGCACTGCTCTTAGGAAGAGCTCCCATTTTCTAACCAAAATGCTGCTTTACACTCCTCAAGATCACACTTACCCCCATCAAGATGGCAGTGTCAGAGAAATACCAGCTTCTGCCCCCAAAATGGGACTTTGGCTCTCCAAAACAAGACATTTTCTCCCAGAAATACCAGGACTCTTAGAAATACCTCACGTTTCATCTCAAGAATACTGCTTTCCACTCCTCAAGATCACACTGACTCCCATCACAATGGCCTTTTCTCCCACATACACCAGCTTTCTCCCAAATACACGACATTTTCTCCCACATACACCCGTTTTCTCCCAAAGATGGGACATATTCTCCCAGAAATGCCAGCTTATTCTTTGAGAAACGGCCTTTTTTCCCCAAAATACCAGCCTTTTCCCTCTCTAGCATCTGTTTCCTCACCAATACCTGGCATTTTCTCCCAGAAACACCAGCTTTCTCACAGATACATCACCTTCCCCCCCCCACATCAGACCTCTTCTCCCAGAAATACCAGGACTCTGCTGAATATTTCCCATTTCCTCCGGAACATACAGCATTACACTCCGCAAGAGGACAGTTTCTTTCAGAAACGTGGCATTTTATCACAGATACGCCATTTTTATGCCCAGTAGAGCTCCTTTTCTCCCAGAAATAGCACTGCTCTTAGGAAGAGCTCCCATTTTCTAACCAAAATGCTGCTTTACACTCCTCAAGATCACACTTACCCCCATCAAGATGGCAGTGTCAGAGAAATACCAGCTTCTGCCCCCAAAATGGGACTTTGGCTCTCCAAAACAAGACATTTTCTCCCAGAAATACCAGGACTCTTAGAAATACCTCACGTTTCATCTCAAGAATACTGCTTTCCACTCCTCAAGATCACACTGACTCCCATCACAATGGCCTTTTCTCCCACATACACCAGCTTTCTCCCAAATACACGACATTTTCTCCCACATACACCCGTTTTCTCCCAAAGATGGGACATATTCTCCCAGAAATGCCAGCTTATTCTTTGAGAAACGGCCTTTTTTCCCCAAAATACCAGCCTTTTCCCTCTCTAGCATCTGTTTCCTCACCAATACCTGGCATTTTCTCCCAGAAACACCAGCTTTCTCACAGATACATCACCTTCCCCCCCCCACATCAGACCTCTTCTCCCAGAAATACCAGGACTCTGCTGAATATTTCCCATTTCCTCCGGAACATACAGCATTACACTCCGCAAGAGGACAGTTTCTTTCAGAAATGTGGCATTTTATCACAGATACGCCATTTTTATGCCCAGTAGAGCTCCTTTTCTCCCAGAAATAGCACTGCTCTTAGGAAGAGCTCCCATTTTCTAACCAAAATGCTGCTTTACACTCCTCAAGATCACACTTACCCCCATCAAGATGGCAGTGTCAGAGAAATACCAGCTTCTGCCCCCAAAATGGGACTTTGGCTCTCCAAAACAAGACATTTTCTCCCAGAAATACCAGGACTCTTAGAAATACCTCACGTTTCATCTCAAGAATACTGCTTTCCACTCCTCAAGATCACACTGACTCCCATCACAATGGCCTTTTCTCCCACATACACCAGCTTTCTCCCAAATACACGACATTTTCTCCCACATACACCCGTTTTCTCCCAAAGATGGGACATATTCTCCCAGAAATGCCAGCTTATTCTTTGAGAAACGGCCTTTTTTCCCCAAAATACCAGCCTTTTCCCTCTCTAGCATCTGTTTCCTCACCAATACCTGGCATTTTCTCCCAGAAACACCAGCTTTCTCACAGATACATCACCTTCCCCCCCCCACATCAGACCTCTTCTCCCAGAAATACCAGGACTCTGCTGAATATTTCCCATTTCCTCCGGAACATACAGCATTACACTCCGCAAGAGGACAGTTTCTTTCAGAAACGTGGCATTTTATCACAGATACGCCATTTTTATGCCCAGTAGAGCTCCTTTTCTCCCAGAAATAGCACTGCTCTTAGGAAGAGCTCCCATTTTCTAACCAAAATGCTGCTTTACACTCCTCAAGATCACACTTACCCCCATCAAGATGGCAGTGTCACAGAAATACCAGCTTCTGCCCCCAAAATGGGACTTTGGCTCTCCAAAACAAGACATTTTCTCCCAGAAATACCAGGACTCTTAGAAATACCTCACGTTTCATCTCAAGAATACTGCTTTCCACTCCTCAAGATCACACTGACTCCCATCACAATGGCCTTTTCTCCCACATACACCAGCTTTCTCCCAAATACACGACATTTTCTCCCACATACACCCGTTTTCTCCCAAAGATGGGACATATTCTCCCAGAAATGCCAGCTTATTCTTTAAAAAACGGCCTTTTTTCCCCAAAATACCAGCCTTTTCCCTCTCTAGCATCTGTTTCCTCACCAATACCTGGCATTTTCTCCCAGAAACACCAGCTTTCTCACAGATACATCACCTTCCCCCCCCCACATCAGACCTCTTCTCCCAGAAATACCAGGACTCTGCTGAATATTTCCCATTTCCTCCGGAACATACAGCATTACACTCCGCAAGAGGACAGTTTCTTTCAGAAATGTGGCATTTTATCACAGATACGCCATTTTTATGCCCAGTAGAGCTCCTTTTCTCCCAGAAATAGCACTGCTCTTAGGAAGAGCTCCCATTTTCTAACCAAAATGCTGCTTTACACTCCTCAAGATCACACTTACCCCCATCAAGATGGCAGTGTCACAGAAATACCAGCTTCTGCCCCCAAAATGGGACTTTGGCTCTCCAAAACAAGACATTTTCTCCCAGAAATACCAGGACTCTTAGAAATACCTCACGTTTCATCTCAAGAATACTGCTTTCCACTCCTCAAGATCACACTGACTCCCATCACAATGGCCTTTTCTCCCACATACACCAGCTTTCTCCCAAATACACGACATTTTCTCCCACATACACCCGTTTTCTCCCAAAGATGGGACATATTCTCCCAGAAATGCCAGCTTATTCTTTGAGAAACGGCCTTTTTTCCCCAAAATACCAGCCTTTTCCCTCTCTAGCATCTGTTTCCTCACCAATACCTGGCATTTTCTCCCAGAAACACCAGCTTTCTCACAGATACATCACCTTCCCCCCCCCACATCAGACCTCTTCTCCCAGAAATACCAGGACTCTGCTGAATATTTCCCATTTCCTCCGGAACATACAGCATTACACTCCGCAAGAGGACAGTTTCTTTCAGAAATGTGGCATTTTATCACAGATACACCATTTTTATGCCCAGTAGAGCTCCTTTTCTCCCAGAAATAGCACTGCTCTTAGGAAGAGCTCCCATTTTCTAACCAAAATGCTGCTTTACACTCCTCAAGATCACACTTACCCCCATCAAGATGGCAGTGTCACAGAAATACCAGCTTCTGCCCCCAAAATGGGACTTTGGCTCTCCAAAACAAGACATTTTCTCCCAGAAATACCAGGACTCTTAGAAATACCTCACGTTTCATCTCAAGAATACTGCTTTCCACTCCTCAAGATCACACTGACTCCCATCACAATGGCCTTTTCTCCCACATACACCAGCTTTCTCCCAAATACACGACATTTTCTCCCACATACACCCGTTTTCTCCCAAAGATGGGACATATTCTCCCAGAAATGCCAGCTTATTCTTTAAAAAACGGCCTTTTTTCCCCAAAATACCAGCCTTTTCCCTCTCTAGCATCTGTTTCCTCACCAATACCTGGCATTTTCTCCCAGAAACACCAGCTTTCTCACAGATACATCACCTTCCCCCCCCCACATCAGACCTCTTCTCCCAGAAATACCAGGACTCTGCTGAATATTTCCCATTTCCTCCGGAACATACAGCATTACACTCCACAAGAGGACAGTTTCTTTCAGAAATGTGGCATTTTATCACAGATACGCCATTTTTATGCCCAGTAGAGCTCCTTTTCTCCCAGAAATAGCACTGCTCTTAGGAAGAGCTCCCATTTTCTAACCAAAATGCTGCTTTACACTCCTCAAGATCACACTTACCCTCATCAAGATGGCAGTGTCACAGAAATACCAGCTTCTGCCCCCAAAATGGGACTTTGGCTCTCCAAAACAAGACATTTTCTCCCAGAAATACCAGGACTCTTAGAAATACCTCACGTTTCATCTCAAGAATACTGCTTTCCACTCCTCAAGATCACACTGACTCCCATCACAATGGCCTTTTCTCCCACATACACCAGCTTTCTCCCAAATACACGACGTTTTCTCCCACATACACCCGTTTTCTCCCAAAGATGGGACATATTCTCCCAGAAATGCCAGCTTATTCTTTAAAAAACGGCCTTTTTTCCCCAAAATACCAGCCTTTTCCCTCTCTAGCATCTGTTTCCTCACCAATACCTGGCATTTTCTCCCAGAAACACCAGCTTTCTCACAGATACATCACCTTCCCCCCCCCACATCAGACCTCTTCTCCCAGAAATACCAGGACTCTGCTGAATATTTCCCATTTCCTCCGGAACATACAGCATTACACTCCGCAAGAGGACAGTTTCTTTCAGAAATGTGGCATTTTATCACAGATACGCCATTTTTATGCCCAGTAGAGCTCCTTTTCTCCCAGAAATAGCACTGCTCTTAGGAAGAGCTCCCATTTTCTAACCAAAATGCTGCTTTACACTCCTCAAGATCACACTTACCCCCATCAAGATGGCAGTGTCAGAGAAATACCAGCTTCTGCCCCCAAAATGGGACTTTGGCTCTCCAAAACAAGACATTTTCTCCCAGAAATACCAGGACTCTTAGAAATACCTCACGTTTCATCTCAAGAATACTGCTTTCCACTCCTCAAGATCACACTGACTCCCATCACAATGGCCTTTTCTCCCACATACACCAGCTTTCTCCCAAATACACGACGTTTTCTCCCACATACACCCGTTTTCTCCCAAAGATGGGACATATTCTCCCAGAAATGCCAGCTTATTCTTTAAAAAACGGCCTTTTTTCCCCAAAATACCAGCCTTTTCCCTCTCTAGCATCTGTTTCCTCACCAATACCTGGCATTTTCTCCCAGAAACACCAGCTTTCTCACAGATACATCACCTTCCCCCCCCCACATCAGACCTCTTCTCCCAGAAATACCAGGACTCTGCTGAATATTTCCCATTTCCTCCGGAACATACAGCATTACACTCCGCAAGAGGACAGTTTCTTTCAGAAATGTGGCATTTTATCACAGATACGCCATTTTTATGCCCAGTAGAGCTCCTTTTCTCCCAGAAATAGCACTGCTCTTAGGAAGAGCTCCCATTTTCTAACCAAAATGCTGCTTTACACTCCTCAAGATCACACTTACCCCCATCAAGATGGCAGTGTCAGAGAAATACCAGCTTCTGCCCCCAAAATGGGACTTTGGCTCTCCAAAACAAGACATTTTCTCCCAGAAATACCAGGACTCTTAGAAATACCTCACGTTTCATCTCAAGAATACTGCTTTCCACTCCTCAAGATCACACTGACTCCCATCACAATGGCCTTTTCTCCCACATACACCAGCTTTCTCCCAAATACACGACATTTTCTCCCACATACACCCGTTTTCTCCCAAAGATGGGACATATTCTCCCAGAAATGCCAGCTTATTCTTTGAGAAACGGCCTTTTTTCCCCAAAATACCAGCCTTTTCCCTCTCTAGCATCTGTTTCCTCACCAATACCTGGCATTTTCTCCCAGAAACACCAGCTTTCTCACAGATACATCACCTTCCCCCCCCCCACATCAGACCTCTTCTCCCAGAAATACCAGGACTCTGCTGAATATTTCCCATTTCCTCCGGAACATACAGCATTACACTCCGCAAGAGGACAGTTTCTTTCAGAAATGTGGCATTTTATCACAGATACACCATTTTTATGCCCAGTAGAGCTCCTTTTCTCCCAGAAATAGCACTGCTCTTAGGAAGAGCTCCCATTTTCTAACCAAAATGCTGCTTTACACTCCTCAAGATCACACTTACCCCCATCAAGATGGCAGTGTCACAGAAATACCAGCTTCTGCCCCCAAAATGGGACTTTGGCTCTCCAAAACAAGACATTTTCTCCCAGAAATACCAGGACTCTTAGAAATACCTCACGTTTCATCTCAAGAATACTGCTTTCCACTCCTCAAGATCACACTGACTCCCATCACAATGGCCTTTTCTCCCACATACACCAGCTTTCTCCCAAATACACGACATTTTCTCCCACATACACCCGTTTTCTCCCAAAGATGGGACATATTCTCCCAGAAATGCCAGCTTATTCTTTAAAAAACGGCCTTTTTTCCCCAAAATACCAGCCTTTTCCCTCTCTAGCATCTGTTTCCTCACCAATACCTGGCATTTTCTCCCAGAAACACCAGCTTTCTCACAGATACATCACCTTCCCCCCCCCCACATCAGACCTCTTCTCCCAGAAATACCAGGACTCTGCTGAATATTTCCCATTTCCTCCGGAACATACAGCATTACACTCCGCAAGAGGACAGTTTCTTTCAGAAATGTGGCATTTTGTCACAGATACACCATTTTTATGCCCAGTAGAGCTCCTTTTCTCCCAGAAATAGCACTGCTCTTAGGAAGAGCTCCCATTTTCTAACCAAAATGCTGCTTTACACTCCTCAAGATCACACTTACCCCCATCAAGATGGCAGTGTCACAGAAATACCAGCTTCTGCCCCCAAAATGGGACTTTGGCTCTCCAAAACAAGACATTTTCTCCCAGAAATACCAGGACTCTTAGAAATACCTCACGTTTCATCTCAAGAATACTGCTTTCCACTCCTCAAGATCACACTGACTCCCATCACAATGGCCTTTTCTCCCACATACACCAGCTTTCTCCCAAATACACGACATTTTCTCCCACATACACCCGTTTTCTCCCAAAGATGGGACATATTCTCCCAGAAATGCCAGCTTATTCTTTAAAAAACGGCCTTTTTTCCCCAAAATACCAGCCTTTTCCCTCTCTAGCATCTGTTTCCTCACCAATACCTGGCATTTTCTCCCAGAAACACCAGCTTTCTCACAGATACATCACCTTCCCCCCCCCACATCAGACCTCTTCTCCCAGAAATACCAGGACTCTGCTGAATATTTCCCATTTCCTCCGGAACATACAGCATTACACTCCGCAAGAGGACAGTTTCTTTCAGAAATGTGGCATTTTATCACAGATACGCCATTTTTATGCCCAGTAGAGCTCCTTTTCTCCCAGAAATAGCACTGCTCTTAGGAAGAGCTCCCATTTTCTAACCAAAATGCTGCTTTACACTCCTCAAGATCACACTTACCCCCATCAAGATGGCAGTGTCAGAGAAATACCAGCTTCTGCCCCCAAAATGGGACTTTGGCTCTCCAAAACAAGACATTTTCTCCCAGAAATACCAGGACTCTTAGAAATACCTCACGTTTCATCTCAAGAATACTGCTTTCCACTCCTCAAGATCACACTGACTCCCATCACAATGGCCTTTTCTCCCACATACACCAGCTTTCTCCCAAATACACGACATTTTCTCCCACATACACCCGTTTTCTCCCAAAGATGGGACATATTCTCCCAGAAATGCCAGCTTATTCTTTAAAAAACGGCCTTTTTTCCCCAAAATACCAGCCTTTTCCCTCTCTAGCATCTGTTTCCTCACCAATACCTGGCATTTTCTCCCAGAAACACCAGCTTTCTCACAGATACATCACCTTCCCCCCCCCACATCAGACCTCTTCTCCCAGAAATACCAGGACTCTGCTGAATATTTCCCATTTCCTCCGGAACATACAGCATTACACTCCGCAAGAGGACAGTTTCTTTCAGAAACGTGGCATTTTATCACAGATACACCATTTTTATGCCCAGTAGAGCTCCTTTTCTCCCAGAAATAGCACTGCTCTTAGGAAGAGCTCCCATTTTCTAACCAAAATGCTGCTTTACACTCCTCAAGATCACACTTACCCCCATCAAGATGGCAGTGTCAGAGAAATACCAGCTTCTGCCCCCAAAATGGGACTTTGGCTCTCCAAAACAAGACATTTTCTCCCAGAAATACCAGGACTCTTAGAAATACCTCACGTTTCATCTCAAGAATACTGCTTTCCACTCCTCAAGATCACACTGACTCCCATCACAATGGCCTTTTCTCCCACATACACCAGCTTTCTCCCAAATACACGACATTTTCTCCCACATACACCCGTTTTCTCCCAAAGATGGGACATATTCTCCCAGAAATGCCAGCTTATTCTTTAAAAAACGGCCTTTTTTCCCCAAAATACCAGCCTTTTCCCTCTCTAGCATCTGTTTCCTCACCAATACCTGGCATTTTCTCCCAGAAACACCAGCTTTCTCACAGATACATCACCTTCCCCCCCCCACATCAGACCTCTTCTCCCAGAAATACCAGGACTCTGCTGAATATTTCCCATTTCCTCCGGAACATACAGCATTACACTCCGCAAGAGGACAGTTTCTTTCAGAAACGTGGCATTTTATCACAGATACGCCATTTTTATGCCCAGTAGAGCTCCTTTTCTCCCAGAAATAGCACTGCTCTTAGGAAGAGCTCCCATTTTCTAACCAAAATGCTGCTTTACACTCCTCAAGATCACACTTACCCCCATCAAGATGGCAGTGTCAGAGAAATACCAGCTTCTGCCCCCAAAATGGGACTTTGGCTCTCCAAAACAAGACATTTTCTCCCAGAAATACCAGGACTCTTAGAAATACCTCACGTTTCATCTCAAGAATACTGCTTTCCACTCCTCAAGATCACACTGACTCCCATCACAATGGCCTTTTCTCCCACATACACCAGCTTTCTCCCAAATACACGACATTTTCTCCCACATACACCCGTTTTCTCCCAAAGATGGGACATATTCTCCCAGAAATGCCAGCTTATTCTTTAAAAAACGGCCTTTTTTCCCCAAAATACCAGCCTTTTCCCTCTCTAGCATCTGTTTCCTCACCAATACCTGGCATTTTCTCCCAGAAACACCAGCTTTCTCACAGATACATCACCTTCCCCCCCCCACATCAGACCTCTTCTCCCAGAAATACCAGGACTCTGCTGAATATTTCCCATTTCCTCCGGAACATACAGCATTACACTCCGCAAGAGGACAGTTTCTTTCAGAAACGTGGCATTTTATCACAGATACGCCATTTTTATGCCCAGTAGAGCTCCTTTTCTCCCAGAAATAGCACTGCTCTTAGGAAGAGCTCCCATTTTCTAACCAAAATGCTGCTTTACACTCCTCAAGATCACACTTACCCCCATCAAGATGGCAGTGTCAGAGAAATACCAGCTTCTGCCCCCAAAATGGGACTTTGGCTCTCCAAAACAAGACATTTTCTCCCAGAAATACCAGGACTCTTAGAAATACCTCACGTTTCATCTCAAGAATACTGCTTTCCACTCCTCAAGATCACACTGACTCCCATCACAATGGCCTTTTCTCCCACATACACCAGCTTTCTCCCAAATACACGACATTTTCTCCCACATACACCCGTTTTCTCCCAAAGATGGGACATATTCTCCCAGAAATGCCAGCTTATTCTTTAAAAAACGGCCTTTTTTCCCCAAAATACCAGCCTTTTCCCTCTCTAGCATCTGTTTCCTCACCAATACCTGGCATTTTCTCCCAGAAACACCAGCTTTCTCACAGATACATCACCTTCCCCCCCCCACATCAGACCTCTTCTCCCAGAAATACCAGGACTCTGCTGAATATTTCCCATTTCCTCCGGAACATACAGCATTACACTCCGCAAGAGGACAGTTTCTTTCAGAAATGTGGCATTTTATCACAGATACGCCATTTTTATGCCCAGTAGAGCTCCTTTTCTCCCAGAAATAGCACTGCTCTTAGGAAGAGCTCCCATTTTCTAACCAAAATGCTGCTTTACACTCCTCAAGATCACACTTACCCCCATCAAGATGGCAGTGTCACAGAAATACCAGCTTCTGCCCCCAAAATGGGACTTTGGCTCTCCAAAACAAGACATTTTCTCCCAGAAATACCAGGACTCTTAGAAATACCTCACGTTTCATCTCAAGAATACTGCTTTCCACTCCTCAACATCACACTGACTCCCATCACAATGGCCTTTTCTCCCACATACACCAGCTTTCTCCCAAATACACGACATTTTCTCCCACATACACCCGTTTTCTCCCAAAGATGGGACATATTCTCCCAGAAATGCCAGCTTATTCTTTAAAAAACGGCCTTTTTTCCCCAAAATACCAGCCTTTTCCCTCTCTAGCATCTGTTTCCTCACCAATACCTGGCATTTTCTCCCAGAAACACCAGCTTTCTCACAGATACATCACCTTCCCCCCCCCACATCAGACCTCTTCTCCCAGAAATACCAGGACTCTGCTGAATATTTCCCATTTCCTCCGGAACATACAGCATTACACTCCGCAAGAGGACAGTTTCTTTCAGAAAAGTGGCATTTTATCACAGATACACCATTTTTATGCCCAGTAGAGCTCCTTTTCTCCCAGAAATAGCACTGCTCTTAGGAAGAGCTCCCATTTTCTAACCAAAATGCTGCTTTACACTCCTCAAGATCACACTTACCCCCATCAAGATGGCAGTGTCACAGAAATACCAGCTTCTGCCCCCAAAATGGGACTTTGGCTCTCCAAAACAAGACATTTTCTCCCAGAAATACCAGGACTCTTAGAAATACCTCACGTTTCATCTCAAGAATACTGCTTTCCACTCCTCAACATCACACTGACTCCCATCACAATGGCCTTTTCTCCCACATACACCAGCTTTCTCCCAAATACACGACATTTTCTCCCACATACACCCGTTTTCTCCCAAAGATGGGACATATTCTCCCAGAAATGCCAGCTTATTCTTTAAAAAACGGCCATTTTCCCCAAAATACCAGCCTTTTCCCTCTCTAGCATCTGTTTCCTCACCAATACCTGGCATTTTCTCCCAGAAACACCAGCTTTCTCACAGATACATCACCTTCCCCCCCCCCACATCAGACCTCTTCTCCCAGAAATACCAGGACTCTGCTGAATATTTCCCATTTCCTCCGGAACATACAGCATTACACTCCGCAAGAGGACAGTTTCTTTCAGAAATGTGGCATTTTATCACAGATACACCATTTTTATGCCCAGTAGAGCTCCTTTTCTCCCAGAAATAGCACTGCTCTTAGGAAGAGCTCCCATTTTCTAACCAAAATGCTGCTTTACACTCCTCAAGATCACACTTACCCCCATCAAGATGGCAGTGTCACAGAAATACCAGCTTCTGCCCCCAAAATGGGACTTTGGCTCTCCAAAACAAGACATTTTCTCCCAGAAATACCAGGACTCTTAGAAATACCTCACGTTTCATCTCAAGAATACTGCTTTCCACTCCTCAAGATCACACTGACTCCCATCACAATGGCCTTTTCTCCCACATACACCAGCTTTCTCCCAAATACACGACATTTTCTCCCACATACACCCGTTTTCTCCCAAAGATGGGACATATTCTCCCAGAAATGCCAGCTTATTCTTTAAAAAACGGCCTTTTTTCCCCAAAATACCAGCCTTTTCCCTCTCTAGCATCTGTTTCCTCACCAATACCTGGCATTTTCTCCCAGAAACACCAGCTTTCTCACAGATACATCACCTTCCCCCCCCCACATCAGACCTCTTCTCCCAGAAATACCAGGACTCTGCTGAATATTTCCCATTTCCTCCGGAACATACAGCATTACACTCCGCAAGAGGACAGTTTCTTTCAGAAAAGTGGCATTTTATCACAGATACACCATTTTTATGCCCAGTAGAGCTCCTTTTCTCCCAGAAATAGCACTGCTCTTAGGAAGAGCTCCCATTTTCTAACCAAAATGCTGCTTTACACTCCTCAAGATCACACTTACCCCCATCAAGATGGCAGTGTCACAGAAATACCAGCTTCTGCCCCCAAAATGGGACTTTGGCTCTCCAAAACAAGACATTTTCTCCCAGAAATACCAGGACTCTTAGAAATACCTCACGTTTCATCTCAAGAATACTGCTTTCCACTCCTCAAGATCACACTGACTCCCATCACAATGGCCTTTTCTCCCACATACACCAGCTTTCTCCCAAATACACGACATTTTCTCCCACATACACCCGTTTTCTCCCAAAGATGGGACATATTCTCCCAGAAATGCCAGCTTATTCTTTAAAAAACGGCCTTTTTTCCCCAAAATACCAGCCTTTTCCCTCTCTAGCATCTGTTTCCTCACCAATACCTGGCATTTTCTCCCAGAAACACCAGCTTTCTCACAGATACATCACCTTCCCCCCCCCACATCAGACCTCTTCTCCCAGAAATACCAGGACTCTGCTGAATATTTCCCATTTCCTCCGGAACATACAGCATTACACTCCGCAAGAGGACAGTTTCTTTCAGAAATGTGGCATTTTATCACAGATACACCATTTTTATGCCCAGTAGAGCTCCTTTTCTCCCAGAAATAGCACTGCTCTTAGGAAGAGCTCCCATTTTCTAACCAAAATGCTGCTTTACACTCCTCAAGATCACACTTACCCCCATCAAGATGGCAGTGTCACAGAAATACCAGCTTCTGCCCCCAAAATGGGACTTTGGCTCTCCAAAACAAGACATTTTCTCCCAGAAATACCAGGACTCTTAGAAATACCTCACGTTTCATCTCAAGAATACTGCTTTCCACTCCTCAAGATCACACTGACTCCCATCACAATGGCCTTTTCTCCCACATACACCAGCTTTCTCCCAAATACACGACATTTTCTCCCACATACACCCGTTTTCTCCCAAAGATGGGACATATTCTCCCAGAAATGCCAGCTTATTCTTTAAAAAACGGCCTTTTTTCCCCAAAATACCAGCCTTTTCCCTCTCTAGCATCTGTTTCCTCACCAATACCTGGCATTTTCTCCCAGAAACACCAGCTTTCTCACAGATACATCACCTTCCCCCCCCCACATCAGACCTCTTCTCCCAGAAATACCAGGACTCTGCTGAATATTTCCCATTTCCTCCGGAACATACAGCATTACACTCCGCAAGAGGACAGTTTCTTTCAGAAAAGTGGCATTTTATCACAGATACACCATTTTTATGCCCAGTAGAGCTCCTTTTCTCCCAGAAATAGCACTGCTCTTAGGAAGAGCTCCCATTTTCTAACCAAAATGCTGCTTTACACTCCTCAAGATCACACTTACCCCCATCAAGATGGCAGTGTCACAGAAATACCAGCTTCTGCCCCCAAAATGGGACTTTGGCTCTCCAAAACAAGACATTTTCTCCCAGAAATACCAGGACTCTTAGAAATACCTCACGTTTCATCTCAAGAATACTGCTTTCCACTCCTCAACATCACACTGACTCCCATCACAATGGCCTTTTCTCCCACATACACCAGCTTTCTCCCAAATACACGACATTTTCTCCCACATACACCCGTTTTCTCCCAAAGATGGGACATATTCTCCCAGAAATGCCAGCTTATTCTTTAAAAAACGGCCATTTTCCCCAAAATACCAGCCTTTTCCCTCTCTAGCATCTGTTTCCTCACCAATACCTGGCATTTTCTCCCAGAAACACCAGCTTTCTCACAGATACATCACCTTCCCCCCCCCCACATCAGACCTCTTCTCCCAGAAATACCAG
This sequence comes from Phasianus colchicus, assembly GCF_987193195.1. Lineage (NCBI taxonomy): Eukaryota > Metazoa > Chordata > Aves > Galliformes > Phasianidae > Phasianus > Phasianus colchicus. The sequence goes on along the minus strand of NC_143436.1, from coordinate 76,088,425 downwards.
GACTCTGCTGAATATTTCCCATTTCCTCCGGAACATACAGCATTACACTCCGCAAGAGGACAGTTTCTTTCAGAAATGTGGCATTTTATCACAGATACACCATTTTTATGCCCAGTAGAGCTCCTTTTCTCCCAGAAATAGCACTGCTCTTAGGAAGAGCTCCCATTTTCTAACCAAAATGCTGCTTTACACTCCTCAAGATCACACTTACCCCCATCAAGATGGCAGTGTCACAGAAATACCAGCTTCTGCCCCCAAAATGGGACTTTGGCTCTCCAAAACAAGACATTTTCTCCCAGAAATACCAGGACTCTTAGAAATACCTCACGTTTCATCTCAAGAATACTGCTTTCCACTCCTCAAGATCACACTGACTCCCATCACAATGGCCTTTTCTCCCACATACACCAGCTTTCTCCCAAATACACGACATTTTCTCCCACATACACCCGTTTTCTCCCAAAGATGGGACATATTCTCCCAGAAATGCCAGCTTATTCTTTAAAAAACGGCCTTTTTTCCCCAAAATACCAGCCTTTTCCCTCTCTAGCATCTGTTTCCTCACCAATACCTGGCATTTTCTCCCAGAAACACCAGCTTTCTCACAGATACATCACCTTCCCCCCCCCACATCAGACCTCTTCTCCCAGAAATACCAGGACTCTGCTGAATATTTCCCATTTCCTCCGGAACATACAGCATTACACTCCGCAAGAGGACAGTTTCTTTCAGAAATGTGGCATTTTATCACAGATACACCATTTTTATGCCCAGTAGAGCTCCTTTTCTCCCAGAAATAGCACTGCTCTTAGGAAGAGCTCCCATTTTCTAACCAAAATGCTGCTTTACACTCCTCAAGATCACACTTACCCCCATCAAGATGGCAGTGTCACAGAAATACCAGCTTCTGCCCCCAAAATGGGACTTTGGCTCTCCAAAACAAGACATTTTCTCCCAGAAATACCAGGACTCTTAGAAATACCTCACGTTTCATCTCAAGAATACTGCTTTCCACTCCTCAAGATCACACTGACTCCCATCACAATGGCCTTTTCTCCCACATACACCAGCTTTCTCCCAAATACACGACATTTTCTCCCACATACACCCGTTTTCTCCCAAAGATGGGACATATTCTCCCAGAAATGCCAGCTTATTCTTTAAAAAACGGCCTTTTTTTCCCAAAATGCCAGCTTTCTCACAAACACCTGTCATTTTCCAACCAAGTCTGCTACTATCTCCCAGAAACAGCCGGTTTCCGAGAAATACCTGACGTTTGCTCTCCCAAATACTACTTGACACTCCTCCAGAGGACATTGTCTCCCCTATTTACCACGTTGTCTCCCCAAGAGACCACTTGGCACACCAAAAAGACCACCGTTGCTCTCCAGTACAAGATCTTCTTTCCCACCGGTTCCCACTTTTCTCCCCCAGCTATGTCATTTCCTCCCAGAAATGCCACTTTTCCCTTGGAAATTTCACCTTCTCTTCCAAAAAGAGGAGATTTGCTCCCAGAAATACCCCTTCTCTTACAACTGCCACACGCTTTCTCCCCAAAAAGCCTCCATGACAATGCCAAATGGGACACTTGCAGCCAAGAAGAGGACACCTTCTCTCAGAAAGACCACTTTTCTCCCCAAGAGAGGAGATTTTCTCCCAATTGGATGACATTTGCTGTAAGAAAGACCTGTTTTCTTCCCTCAAGAGGACATTGTCTTTCCCACTGAGGACATTTTCTCCCAGAAGTGCCGCTACTCTGTGAAACACCTCCATTTCCTCCCAAATCTACTCCATGACACGCCTCAGGATGACACTGAGTCCCCGATTTGGGGCATTTTCTCCCAGAAATACCACTTCTCTCCCAAAGGGATGGCCTTTTCCCTCTCTAGCATCTGTTTCCTCACCAATACCTGGCATTTTCTCCCAGAAACACCAGCTTTCTCACAGATACATCACCTTCCCCCCCCACATCAGACCTCTTCTCCCAGAAATACCAGAACTCTGCTGAATATTTCCCATTTCCTCCGGAACATACAGCATTACACTCCGCAAGAGGACAGTTTCTTTCAGAAATGTGGCATTTTATCACAGATACGCCATTTTTATGCCCAGTAGAGCTCCTTTTCTCCCAGAAATAGCACTGCTCTTAGGAAGAGCTCCCATTTTCTAACCAAAATGCTGCTTTACACTCCTCAAGATCACACTTACCCCCATCAAGATGGCAGTGTCAGAGAAATACCAGCTTCTGCCCCCAAAATGGGACTTTGGCTCTCCAAAACAAGACATTTTCTCCCAGAAATACCAGGACTCTTAGAAATACCTCACGTTTCATCTCAAGAATACTGCTTTCCACTCCTCAAGATCACACTGACTCCCATCACAATGGCCTTTTCTCCCACATACACCAGCTTTCTCCCAAATACACGACATTTTCTCCCACATACACCCGTTTTCTCCCAAAGATGGGACATATTCTCCCAGAAATGCCAGCTTATTCTTAAAAAAACGGCCTTTTTTTCCCAAAATGCCAGCTTTCTCACAAACACCTGTCATTTTCCAACCAAGTCTGCTACTATCTCCCAGAAACAGCCGGTTTCCGAGAAATACCTGACGTTTGCTCTCCCAAATACTACTTGACACTCCTCCAGAGGACATTGTCTCCCCTATTTACCACGTTGTCTCCCCAAGAGACCACTTGGCACACCAAAAAGACCACCGTTGCTCTCCAGTACAAGATCTTCTTTCCCACCGGTTCCCACTTTTCTCCCCCAGCTATGTCATTTCCTCCCAGAAATGCCACTTTTCCCTTGGAAATTTCACCTTCTCTTCCAAAAAGAGGAGATTTGCTCCCAGAAATACCCCTTCTCTTACAACTGCCACACGCTTTCTCCCCAAAAAGCCTCCATGACAATGCCAAATGGGACACTTGCAGCCAAGAAGAGGACACCTTCTCTCAGAAAGACCACTTTTCTCCCCAAGAGAGGAGATTTTCTCCCAATTGGATGACATTTGCTGTAAGAAAGACCTGTTTTCTTCCCTCAAGAGGACATTGTCTTTCCCACTGAGGACATTTTCTCCCAGAAGTGCCGCTACTCTGTGAAACACCTCCATTTCCTCCCAAATCTACTCCATGACACGCCTCAGGATGACACTTACTCCCCGATTTGGGGCATTTTCTCCCAGAAATACCACTTCTCTCCCAAAGGGATGGCCTTTTCCCTCTCTAGCATCTGTTTCCTCACCAATACCTGGCATTTTCTCCCAGAAACACCAGCTTTCTCACAGATACATCACCTTCCCCCCCCCACATCAGACCTCTTCTCCCAGAAATACCAGGACTCTGCTGAATATTTCCCATTTCCTCCGGAACATACAGCATTACACTCCGCAAGAGGACAGTTTCTTTCAGAAACGTGGCGTTTTATCACAGATACACCATTTTTATGCCCAGTAGAGCTCCTTTTCTCCCAGAAATAGCACTGCTCTTAGGAAGAGCTCCCATTTTCTAACCAAAATGCTGCTTTACACTCCTCAAGATCACACTTACCCCCATCAAGATGGCAGTGTCACAGAAATACCAGCTTCTGCCCCCAAAATGGGACTTTGGCTCTCCAAAACAAGACATTTTCTCCCAGAAATACCAGGACTCTTAGAAATACCTCACGTTTCATCTCAAGAATACTGCTTTCCACTCCTCAAGATCACACTGACTCCCATCACAATGGCCTTTTCTCCCACATACACCAGCTTTCTCCCAAATACACGACATTTTCTCCCACATACACCCGTTTTCTCCCAAAGATGGGACATATTCTCCCAGAAATGCCAGCTTATTCTTTAAAAAACGGCCTTTTTTTCCCAAAATGCCAGCTTTCTCACAAACACCTGTCATTTTCCAACCAAGTCTGCTACTATCTCCCAGAAACAGCCGGTTTCCGAGAAATACCTGACGTTTGCTCTCCCAAATACTACTTGACACTCCTCCAGAGGACATTGTCTCCCCTATTTACCACGTTGTCTCCCCAAGAGACCACTTGGCACACCAAAAAGACCACCGTTGCTCTCCAGTACAAGATCTTCTTTCCCACCGGTTCCCACTTTTCTCCCCCAGCTATGTCATTTCCTCCCAGAAATGCCACTTTTCCCTTGGAAATTTCACCTTCTCTTCCAAAAAGAGGAGATTTGCTCCCAGAAATACCCCTTCTCTTACAACTGCCACACGCTTTCTCCCCAAAAAGCCTCCATGACAATGCCAAATGGGACACTTGCAGCCAAGAAGAGGACACCTTCTCTCAGAAAGACCACTTTTCTCCCCAAGAGAGGAGATTTTCTCCCAATTGGATGACATTTGCTGTAAGAAAGACCTGTTTTCTTCCCTCAAGAGGACATTGTCTTTCCCACTGAGGACATTTTCTCCCAGAAGTGCCGCTACTCTGTGAAACACCTCCATTTCCTCCCAAATCTACTCCATGACACGCCTCAGGATGACACTTACTCCCCGATTTGGGGCATTTTCTCCCAGAAATACCACTTCTCTCCCAAAGGGATGGCATTTTCCCTCTCTAGCATCTGTTTCCTCACCAATACCTGGCATTTTCTCCCAGAAACACCAGCTTTCTCACAGATACATCACCTTCCCCCCCCCACATCAGACCTCTTCTCCCAGAAATACCAGGACTCTGCTGAATATTTCCCATTTCCTCCGGAACATACAGCATTACACTCCGCAAGAGGACAGTTTCTTTCAGAAACGTGGCGTTTTATCACAGATACACCATTTTTATGCCCAGTAGAGCTCCTTTTCTCCCAGAAATAGCACTGCTCTTAGGAAGAGCTCCCATTTTCTAACCAAAATGCTGCTTTACACTCCTCAAGATCACACTTACCCCCATCAAGATGGCAGTGTCACAGAAATACCAGCTTCTGCCCCCAAAATGGGACTTTGGCTCTCCAAAACAAGACATTTTCTCCCAGAAATACCAGGACTCTTAGAAATACCTCACGTTTCATCTCAAGAATACTGCTTTCCACTCCTCAAGATCACACTGACTCCCATCACAATGGCCTTTTCTCCCACATACACCAGCTTTCTCCCAAATACACGACATTTTCTCCCACATACACCCGTTTTCTCCCAAAGATGGGACATATTCTCCCAGAAATGCCAGCTTATTCTTTAAAAAACGGCCTTTTTTCCCCAAAATACCAGCCTTTTCCCTCTCTAGCATCTGTTTCCTCACCAATACCTGGCATTTTCTCCCAGAAACACCAGCTTTCTCACAGATACATCACCTTCCCCCCCCCACATCAGACCTCTTCTCCCAGAAATACCAGGACTCTGCTGAATATTTCCCATTTCCTCCGGAACATACAGCATTACACTCCGCAAGAGGACAGTTTCTTTCAGAAACGTGGCATTTTATCACAGATACGCCATTTTTATGCCCAGTAGAGCTCCTTTTCTCCCAGAAATAGCACTGCTCTTAGGAAGAGCTCCCATTTTCTAACCAAAATGCTGCTTTACACTCCTCAAGATCACACTTACCCCCATCAAGATGGCAGTGTCACAGAAATACCAGCTTCTGCCCCCAAAATGGGACTTTGGCTCTCCAAAACAAGACATTTTCTCCCAGAAATACCAGGACTCTTAGAAATACCTCACGTTTCATCTCAAGAATACTGCTTTCCACTCCTCAAGATCACACTGACTCCCATCACAATGGCCTTTTCTCCCACATACACCAGCTTTCTCCCAAATACACGACATTTTCTCCCACATACACCCGTTTTCTCCCAGAGATGGGACATATTCTCCCAGAAATGCCAGCTTATTCTTTAAAAAACGGCCTTTTTTCCCCAAAATACCAGCCTTTTCCCTCTCTAGCATCTGTTTCCTCACCAATACCTGGCATTTTCTCCCAGAAACACCAGCTTTCTCACAGATACATCACCTTCCCCCCCCCACATCAGACCTCTTCTCCCAGAAATACCAGGACTCTGCTGAATATTTCCCATTTCCTCCGGAACATACAGCATTACACTCCGCAAGAGGACAGTTTCTTTCAGAAACGTGGCATTTTATCACAGATACACCATTTTTATGCCCAGTAGAGCTCCTTTTCTCCCAGAAATAGCACTGCTCTTAGGAAGAGCTCCCATTTTCTAACCAAAATGCTGCTTTACACTCCTCAAGATCACACTTACCCCCATCAAGATGGCAGTGTCACAGAAATACCAGCTTCTGCCCCCAAAATGGGACTTTGGCTCTCCAAAACAAGACATTTTCTCCCAGAAATACCAGGACTCTTAGAAATACCTCACGTTTCATCTCAAGAATACTGCTTTCCACTCCTCAAGATCACACTGACTCCCATCACAATGGCCTTTTCTCCCACATACACCAGCTTTCTCCCAAATACACGACATTTTCTCCCACATACACCCGTTTTCTCCCAAAGATGGGACATATTCTCCCAGAAATGCCAGCTTATTCTTTAAAAAACGGCCTTTTTTCCCCAAAATACCAGCTTTCTCACAAACACCTGTCATTTTCCAACCAAGTCTGCTACTATCTCCCAGAAACAGCCGGTTTCCGAGAAATACCTGACGTTTGCTCTCCCAAATACTACTTGACACTCCTCCAGAGGACATTGTCTCCCCTATTTACCACGTTGTCTCCCCAAGAGACCACTTGGCACACCAAAAAGACCACCGTTGCTCTCCAGTACAAGATCTTCTTTCCCACCGGTTCCCACTTTTCTCCCCCAGCTATGTCATTTCCTCCCAGAAATGCCACTTTTCCCTTGGAAATTTCACCTTCTCTTCCAAAAAGAGGAGATTTGCTCCCAGAAATACCCCTTCTCTTACAACTGCCACACGCTTTCTCCCCAAAAAGCCTCCATGACAATGCCAAATGGGACACTTGCAGCCAAGAAGAGGACACCTTCTCTCAGAAAGACCACTTTTCTCCCCAAGAGAGGAGATTTTCTCCCAAGTGGATGACATTTGCTGTAAGAAAGACCTGTTTTCTTCCCTCAAGAGGACATTGTCTTTCCCACTGAGGACATTTTCTCCCAGAAGTGCCGCTACTCTGTGAAACACCTCCATTTCCTCCCAAATCTACTCCATGACACGCCTCAGGATGACACTTACTCCCCGATTTGGGGCATTTTCTCCCAGAAATACCACTTCTCTCCCAAAGGGGAGAAACCACTTCTCTCCCTTTTCCCTCTCTAGCATCTGTTTCCTCACCAATACCTGACATTTTCTCCCAGAAACACCAGCTTTCTCACAGATACATCACCTTCTCCCCCCCACATCAGATGTTCCCTCCCAGAAATATGGCATTTGATCACAGATATACTCTTTCAAGGGAATACCAGGTTTCATAAAAATACCTCATAATTTCTCCATGAAGTTCGTTAGCAAGATGACACTTTCACCCTAAATAGGAGATTTTCTCTCAGAAATGCATGCTTCCCCCTCACAGAACGGCATCTTCTCCCCAAATTAGGACATTATCTCCCCGAAATACCACATTTCTACAATCCAATGACATTATCTCTACGGAGAGTTTGCAGTTGCTGCCCGTTAAATCTCTTTTCTCCCCGAATACCACTTTCAGACTTCAACAGCGGTCTTGTCGGATGCCGAGAAAGGGCGACTTCAGCCGGATGCTTTTCTCGGACGAGCGGCTTCTTCTGCGCACATCGCAAAGGAGTGGTTCTGACTTCTCCTTGTGTCCATGCATTCTGCACTACGCTTCTCTCTCATTCTTAACCCTTGATTCCTAGGGACATTTCGTTTTTCTCTGTTTTTCCGATGCTACACTTCAGCATTCTGTGACGAACAGAGTGGAAGGGAAAAGCCCCTCTAATAAGGCAGCTAGAAGTTCCAGGAGAGACACACGTTGTGCTTTCAGAGAGGACGTTACAGAAAGTCGAGAGATGTGGATTCTTTCCTGCGGAGAAAAAAAACCCTGTTTTCAGGAAATGCAGTATTCTGAAATCGCACGTTCTCGGCATAGCAATTTCGCTATTTCGCTCTCGTGGGTGGACAGCGCCACTCTCTGTTAACCGCTTCGGAGAGTTTGCAGTTGCTGGCCGAGACATCGCGGTTCTCCCCGAATGCCGCTGTGTGCCTTCAGCAGCGGTCTCGTCTCTCTCGCATGCCGAGAAAGAGCGACTTCAGCCGGATGCTTTTCTCGGACGAGCGGCTTCTTCTGCGCACATCGCAAAGGAGCGGTTCTTGTCTTCTCCTTGTGTCCATGCATTCTGCACTACGCTTCTCTCTCATTCTTATGCCTTTCCGTTTATTCCTAGGGACATTTCGTTTTTCTCTGTTTTTCCGATGCTACACTTCAGCATTCTGTGACGAACAGAGTGGAAGGGAAAAGCCCCTCTAATAAGGCAGCTAGAAGTTCCAGGAGCGACACACGTTGTGCTTTCAGAGAGGACGTTACAGAAAGTCGAGAGATGTGGATTCTTTCCTGCGGAGAAAAAACCCCCTGTTTTCAGGAAATGCAGTATTCTGAAATCGCACGTTCTCGGCATAGCAATTTCGCTATTTCGCTCTCGTGGGTGGACAGCGCCACTCTCTGTTAACCGCTTCGGAGAGTTTGCAGTTGCTGGCCGTTAAATCGCTTTTCTCCCGAATGCCGCTTTGTGCCTTCAGCAGCGGTCTCGTCTCTCTCGCATGCCGAGAAAGAGCGACTTCAGCCGGATGCTTTTCTCGGACGAGCGGCTTCTTCTGCGCACATCGCAAAGGAGCGGTTCTTGTCTTCTCCTTGTGTCCATGCATTCTGCACTACGCTTCTCTCTCATTCTTATGCCTTTCCGTTTATTCCTAGGGACATTTCGTTTTTCTCTGTTTTTCCGATGCTACACTTCAGCATTCTGTGACGAACAGAGTGGAAGGGAAAAGCCCCTCTAATAAGGCAGCTAGAAGTTCCAGGAGCGACACACGTTGTGCTTTCAGAGAGGACGTTACAGAAAGTCGAGAGATGTGGATTCTTTCCTGCGGAGAAAAAACCCCCTGTTTTCAGGAAATGCAGTATTCTGAAATCGCACGTTCTCGGCATAGCAATTTCGCTATTTCGCTCTCGTGGGTGGACAGCGCCACTCTCTGTTAACCGCTTCGGAGAGTTTGCAGTTGCTGGCCGTTAAATCGCTTTTCTCCCCGAATGCCGCTTTGTGCCTTCAGCAGCGGTCTCGTCTCTCTCGCATGCCGAGAAAGAGCGACTTCAGCCGGATGCTTTTCTCGGACGAGCGGCTTCTTCTGCGCACATCGCAAAGGAGCGGTTCTTGTCTTCTCCTTGTGTCCATGCATTCTGCACTACGCTTCTCTCTCATTCTTATGCCTTTCCGTTTATTCCTAGGGACATTTCGTTTTTCTCTGTTTTTCCGATGCTACACTTCAGCATTCTGTGACGAACAGAGTGGAAGGGAAAAGCCCCTCTAATAAGGCAGCTAGAAGTTCCAGGAGCGACACACGTTGTGCTTTCAGAGAGGACGTTACAGAAAGTCGAGAGATGTGGATTCTTTCCTGCGGAGAAAAAACCCCCTGTTTTCAGGAAATGCAGTATTCTGAAATCGCACGTTCTCGGCATAGCAATTTCGCTATTTCGCTCTCGTGGGTGGACAGCGCCACTCTCTGTTAACCGCTTCGGAGAGTTTGCAGTTGCTGGTCGAGAAATCGCGGTTCTCCCCGAATGCCGCTGTGTGCCTTCAGCAGCGGTCTCGTCTCTCTCGCATGCCGAGAAAGAGCGACTTCAGCCGGATGCTTTTCTCGGACGAGCGGCTTCTTCTGCGCACATCGCAAAGGAGCGGTTCTTGTCTTCTCCTTGTGTCCATGCATTCTGCACTACGCTTCCCTCTCATTCTTAACCCTTGATTCCTAGGGACATTTCGTTTTTCTCTGTTTTTCCGATGCTACACTTCAGCATTCTGTGACGAACAGAGTGGAAGGGAAAAGCCCCTCTAATAAGGCAGCTAGAAGTTCCAGGAGCGACACACGTTGTGCTTTCAGAGAGGACGTTACAGAAAGTCGAGAGATGTGGATTCTTTCCTGCGGAGAAAAAACCCCCTGTTTTCAGGAAATGCAGTATTCTGAAATCGCACGTTCTCGGCATAGCAATTTCGCTATTTCGCTCTCGTGGGTGGACAGCGCCACTCTCTGTTAACCGCTTCGGAGAGTTTGCAGTTGCTGGCCGTTAAATCGCTTTTCTCCCCGAATGCCGCTTTGTGCCTTCAGCAGCGGTCTCGTCTCTCTCGCATGCCGAGAAAGAGCGACTTCAGCCGGATGCTTTTCTCGGACGAGCGGCTTCTTCTGCGCACATCGCAAAGGAGCGGTTCTTGTCTTCTTGTGTCCATGCATTCTGCACTACGCTTCTCTCTCATTCTTAACCCTTGATTCCTAGGGACATTTCGTTTTTCTCTGTTTTTCCGATGCTACACTTCAGCATTCTGTGACGAACAGAGTGGAAGGGAAAAGCCCCTCTAATAAGGCAGCTAGAAGTTCCAGGAGCGACACACGTTGTGCTTTCAGAGAGGACGTTACAGAAAGTCGAGAGATGTGGATTCTTTCCTGCGGAGAAAAAACCCCCTGTTTTCAGGAAATGCAGTATTCTGAAATCGCACGTTCTCGGCATAGCAATTTCGCTATTTCGCTCTCGTGGGTGGACGGCGCCACTCTCTGTTAACCGCTTCGGAGAGTTTGCAGTTGCTGGCCGAGAAATCGCGGTTCTCTCCGAATGCCGCTGTGTGCCTTCAGCAGCGGTCTCGACTCTCTCGCATGCCGAGAAAGAGCGACTTCAGCCGGATGTTTTTCTCGGACGAGCGGCCTCTTCTGCGCACATCGCAAAGGAGCGGTTCTTGTCTTCTCCTTGTGTCCATGCATTCTGCACTACGCTTCTCTCTCATTCTTAACCCTTGATTCCTAGGGACATTTCGTTTTTCTCTGTTTTTCCGATGCTACACTTCAGCATTCTGTGACGAACAGAGTGGAAGGGAAAAGCCCCTCTAATAAGGCAGCTAGAAGTTCCAGGAGCGACACACGTTGTGCTTTCAGAGAGGACGTTACAGAAAGTCGAGAGATGTGGATTCTTTCCTGCGGAGAAAAAACCCCCTGTTTTCAGGAAATGCAGTATTCTGAAATCGCACGTTCTCGGCATAGCAATTTCGCTATTTCGCTCTCGTGGGTGGACGGCGCCACTCTCTGTTAACCGCTTCGGAGAGTTTGCAGTTGCTGGTCGAGAAATCGCGGTTCTCCCCGAATGCCGCTGTGTGCCTTCAGCAGCGGTCTCGTCTCTCTCGCATGCCGAGAAAGAGCGACTTCAGCCGGATGCTTTTCTCGGACGAGCGGCTTCTTCTGCGCACATCGCAAAGGAGCGGTTCTTGTCTTCTCCTTGTGTCCATGCATTCTGCACTACGCGTCTCTCTCATTCTTATGCCTTTCCGTTTATTCCTAGGGACATTTCGTTTTTCTCTGTTTTTCCGATGCTACACTTCAGCATTCTGTGACGAACAGAGTGGAAGGGAAAATCCCCTCTAATAAGGTAGCTAGAAGTTCCAGGAGCGACACACGTTGTGCTTTCAGAGAGGACGTTACAGAAAGTCGAGAGATGTGGATTCTTTCCTGCGGAGAAAAAACCCCCTGTTTTCAGGAAATGCAGTATTCTGAAATCGCACGTTCTCGGCATAGCAATTTCGCTATTTCGCTCTCGTGGGGGGACGGCGCCACTCTCTGTTAACCGCTTCGGAGAGTTTGCAGTTGCTGGTCGAGAAATCGCGGTTCTCCCCGAATGCCGCTTTGTGCCTTCAGCAGCGGTCTCGTCTCTCTCGCATGCCGAGAAAGAGCGACTTCAGCCGGATGCTTTTCTCGGACGAGCGGCTTCTTCTGCGCACATCGCAAAGGAGCGGTTCTTGTCTTCTCCTTGTGTCCATGCATTCTGCACTACGCTTCTCTCTCATTCTTATGCCTTTCCGTTTATTCCTAGGGACATTTCGTTTTTCTCTGTTTTTCCGATGCTACACTTCAGCATTCTGTGACGAACAGAGTGGAAGGGAAAAGCCCCTCTAATAAGGCAGCTAGAAGTTCCAGGAGCGACACACGTTGTGCTTTCAGAGAGGACGTTACAGAAAGTCGAGAGATGTGGATTCTTTCCTGCGGAGAAAAAACCCCCTGTTTTCAGGAAATGCAGTATTCTGAAATCGCACGTTCTCGGCATAGCAATTTCGCTATTTCGCTCTCGTGGGTGGACAGCGCCACTCTCTGTTAACCGCTTCGGAGAGTTTGCAGTTGCTGGCCGTTAAATCGCTTTTCTCCCCGAATGCCGCTTTGTGCCTTCAGCAGCGGTCTCGTCTCTCTCGCATGCCGAGAAAGAGCGACTTCAGCCGAATGCTTTTCTCGGACGAGCGGCTTCTTCTGCGCACATCGCAAAGGAGCGGTTCTTGTCTTCTCCTTGTGTCCATGCATTCTGCACTACGCTTCTCTCTCATTCTTAACCCTTGATTCCTAGGGACATTTCGTTTTTCTCTGTTTTTCCGATGCTACACTTCAGCATTCTGTGACGAACAGAGTGGAAGGGAAAAGCCCCTCTAATAAGGCAGCTAGAAGTTCCAGGAGCGACACACGTTGTGCTTTCAGAGAGGACGTTACAGAAAGTCGAGAGATGTGGATTCTTTCCTGCGGAGAAAAAACCCCCTGTTTTCAGGAAATGCAGTATTCTGAAATCGCACGTTCTCGGCATAGCAATTTCGCTATTTCGCTCTCGTGGGTGGACGGCGCCACTCTCTGTTAACCGCTTCGGAGAGTTTGCAGTTGCTGGCCGAGAAATCGCGGTTCTCTCCGAATGCCGCTGTGTGCCTTCAGCAGCGGTCTCGTCTCTCTCGCATGCCGAGAAAGAGCGACTTCAGCCGGATGTTTTTCTCGGACGAGCGGCTTCTTCTGCGCACATCCCAAAGGAGCGGTTCTTGTCTTCTCCTTGTGTCCATGCATTCTGCACTACGCTTCTCTCTCATTCTTAACCCTTGATTCCTAGGGACATTTCGTTTTTCTCTGTTTTTCCGATGCTACACTTCAGCATTCTGTGACGAACAGAGTGGAAGGGAAAATCCCCTCTAATAAGGCAGCTAGAAGTTCCAGGAGCGACACACGTTGTGCTTTCAGAGAGGACGTTACAGAAAGTCGAGAGATGTGGATTCTTTCCTGCGGAGAAAAAACCCCCTGTTTTCAGGAAATGCAGTATTCTGAAATCGCACGTTCTCGGCATAGCAATTTCGCTATTTCGCTCTCTTGGGTGGACGGCGCCACTCTCTGTTAACCGCTTCGGAGAGTTTGCAGTTGCTGGTCGAGAAATCGCGGTTCTCCCCGAATGCCGCTGTGTGCCTTCAGCAGCGGTCTCGTCTCTCTCGCATGCCGAGAAAGAGCGACTTCAGCCGGATGCTTTTCTCGGACGAGCGGCTTCTTCTGCGCACATCGCAAAGGAGCGGTTCTTGTCTTCTCCTTGTGTCCATGCATTCTGCACTACGCTTCTCTCTCATTCTTATGCCTTTCCGTTTATTCCTAGGGACATTTCGTTTTTCTCTGTTTTTCCGATGCTACACTTCAGCATTCTGTGACGAACAGAGTGGAAGGGAAAAGCCCCTCTAATAAGGCAGCTAGAAGTTCCAGGAGCGACACACGTTGTGCTTTCAGAGAGGACGTTACAGAAAGTCGAGAGATGTGGATTCTTTCCTGCGGAGAAAAAACCCCCTGTTTTCAGGAAATGCAGTATTCTGAAATCGCACGTTCTCGGCATAGCAATTTCGCTATTTCGCTCTCGTGGGTGGACAGCGCCACTCTCTGTTAACCGCTTCGGAGAGTTTGCAGTTGCTGGCCGTTAAATCGCTTTTCTCCCCGAATGCCGCTTTGTGCCTTCAGCAGCGGTCTCGTCTCTCTCGCATGCCGAGAAAGAGCGACTTCAGCCGGATGCTTTTCTCGGACGAGCGGCTTCTTCTGCGCACATCGCAAAGGAGCGGTTCTTGTCTTCTCCTTGTGTCCATGCATTCTGCACTACGCTTCTCTCTCATTCTTATGCCTTTCCGTTTATTCCTAGGGACATTTCGTTTTTCTCTGTTTTTCCGATGCTACACTTCAGCATTCTGTGACGAACAGAGTGGAAGGGAAAAGCCCCTCTAATAAGGCAGCTAGAAGTTCCAGGAGCGACACACGTTGTGCTTTCAGAGAGGACGTTACAGAAAGTCGAGAGATGTGGATTCTTTCCTGCGGAGAAAAAACCCCCTGTTTTCAGGAAATGCAGTATTCTGAAATCGCACGTTCTCGGCATAGCAATTTCGCTATTTCGCTCTCGTGGGTGGACGGCGCCACTCTCTGTTAACCGCTTCGGAGAGTTTGCAGTTGCTGGCCGAGAAATCGCGGTTCTCTCCGAATGCCGCTGTGTGCCTTCAGCAGCGGTCTCGTCTCTCTCGCATGCCGAGAAAGAGCGACTTCAGCCGGATGTTTTTCTCGGACGAGCGGCTTCTTCTGCGCACATCGCAAAGGAGCGGTTCTTGTCTTCTCCTTGTGTCCATGCATTCTGCACTACGCTTCTCTCTCATTCTTAACCCTTGATTCCTAGGGACATTTCGTTTTTCTCTGTTTTTCCGATGCTACACTTCAGCATTCTGTGACGAACAGAGTGGAAGGGAAAATCCCCTCTAATAAGGCAGCTAGAAGTTCCAGGAGCGACACACGTTGTGCTTTCAGAGAGGACGTTACAGAAAGTCGAGAGATGTGGATTCTTTCCTGCGGAGAAAAAACCCCCTGTTTTCAGGAAATGCAGTATTCTGAAATCGCACGTTCTCGGCATAGCAATTTCGCTATTTCGCTCTCGTGGGTGGACGGCGCCACTCTCTGTTAACCGCTTCGGAGAGTTTGCAGTTGCTGGTCGAGAAATCGCGGTTCTCCCCGAATGCCGCTGTGTGCCTTCAGCAGCGGTCTCGTCTCTCTCGCATGCCGAGAAAGAGCGACTTCAGCCGGATGCTTTTCTCGGACGAGCGGCTTCTTCTGCGCACATCGCAAAGGAGCGGTTCTTGTCTTCTCCTTGTGTCCATGCATTCTGCACTACGCTTCTCTCTCATTCTTATGCCTTTCCGTTTATTCCTAGGGACATTTCGTTTTTCTCTGTTTTTCCGATGCTACACTTCAGCATTCTGTGACGAACAGAGTGGAAGGGAAAAGCCCCTCTAATAAGGCAGCTAGAAGTTCCAGGAGCGACACACGTTGTGCTTTCAGAGAGGACGTTACAGAAAGTCGAGAGATGTGGATTCTTTCCTGCGGAGAAAAAACCCCCTGTTTTCAGGAAATGCAGTATTCTGAAATCGCACGTTCTCGGCATAGCAATTTCGCTATTTCGCTCTCGTGGGTGGACAGCGCCACTCTCTGTTAACCGCTTCGGAGAGTTTGCAGTTGCTGGCCGTTAAATCGCTTTTCTCCCCGAATGCCGCTTTGTGCCTTCAGCAGCGGTCTCGTCTCTCTCGCATGCCGAGAAAGAGCGACTTCAGCCGGATGCTTTTCTCGGACGAGCGGCTTCTTCTGCGCACATCGCAAAGGAGCGGTTCTTGTCTTCTCCTTGTGTCCATGCATTCTGCACTACGCTTCTCTCTCATTCTTATGCCTTTCCGTTTATTCCTAGGGACATTTCGTTTTTCTCTGTTTTTCCGATGCTACACTTCAGCATTCTGTGACGAACAGAGTGGAAGGGAAAAGCCCCTCTAATAAGGCAGCTAGAAGTTCCAGGAGCGACACACGTTGTGCTTTCAGAGAGGACGTTACAGAAAGTCGAGAGATGTGGATTCTTTCCTGCGGAGAAAAAACCCCCTGTTTTCAGGAAATGCAGTATTCTGAAATCGCACGTTCTCGGCATAGCAATTTCGCTATTTCGCTCTCGTGGGTGGACGGCGCCACTCTCTGTTAACCGCTTCGGAGAGTTTGCAGTTGCTGGCCGAGAAATCGCGGTTCTCTCCGAATGCCGCTGTGTGCCTTCAGCAGCGGTCTCGTCTCTCTCGCATGCCGAGAAAGAGCGACTTCAGCCGGATGTTTTTCTCGGACGAGCGGCTTCTTCTGCGCACATCGCAAAGGAGCGGTTCTTGTCTTCTCCTTGTGTCCATGCATTCTGCACTACGCTTCTCTCTCATTCTTAACCCTTGATTCCTAGGGACATTTCGTTTTTCTCTGTTTTTCCGATGCTACACTTCAGCATTCTGTGACGAACAGAGTGGAAGGGAAAATCCCCTCTAATAAGGCAGCTAGAAGTTCCAGGAGCGACACACGTTGTGCTTTCAGAGAGGACGTTACAGAAAGTCGAGAGATGTGGATTCTTTCCTGCGGAGAAAAAACCCCCTGTTTTCAGGAAATGCAGTATTCTGAAATCGCACGTTCTCGGCATAGCAATTTCGCTATTTCGCTCTCGTGGGTGGACGGCGCCACTCTCTGTTAACCGCTTCGGAGAGTTTGCAGTTGCTGGTCGAGAAATCGCGGTTCTCCCCGAATGCCGCTGTGTGCCTTCAGCAGCGGTCTCGTCTCTCTCGCATGCCGAGAAAGAGCGACTTCAGCCGGATGCTTTTCTCGGACGAGCGGCTTCTTCTGCGCACATCGCAAAGGAGCGGTTCTTGTCTTCTCCTTGTGTCCATGCATTCTGCACTACGCGTCTCTCTCATTCTTATGCCTTTCCGTTTATTCCTAGGGACATTTCGTTTTTCTCTGTTTTTCCGATGCTACACTTCAGCATTCTGTGACGAACAGAGTGGAAGGGAAAATCCCCTCTAATAAGGCAGCTAGAAGTTCCAGGAGCGACACACGTTGTGCTTTCAGAGAGGACGTTACAGAAAGTCGAGAGATGTGGATTCTTTCCTGCGGAGAAAAAACCCCCTGTTTTCAGGAAATGCAGTATTCTGAAATCGCACGTTCTCGGCATAGCAATTTCGCTATTTCGCTCTCGTGGGTGGACGGCGCCACTCTCTGTTAACCGCTTCGGAGAGTTTGCAGTTGCTGGCCGTTAAATCGCTTTTCTCCCCGAATGCCGCTTTGTGCCTTCAGCAGCGGTCTCGTCTCTCTCGCATGCCGAGAAAGAGCGACTTCAGCCGGATGCTTTTCTCGGACGAGCGGCTTCTTCTGCGCACATCGCAAAGGAGCGGTTCTTGTCTTCTCCTTGTGTCCATGCATTCTGCACTACGCTTCTCTCTCATTCTTAACCCTTGATTCCTAGGGACATTTCGTTTTTCTCTGTTTTTCCGATGCTACACTTCAGCATTCTGTGAAGAACAGAGTGGAAGGGAAAAGCCCCTCTAATAAGGCAGCTAGAAGTTCCAGGAGCGACACACGTTGTGCTTTCAGAGAGGACGTTACAGAAAGTCGAGAGATGTGGATTCTTTCCTGCGGAGAAAAAACCCCCTGTTTTCAGGAAATGCAGTATTCTGAAATCGCACGTTCTCGGCATAGCAATTTCGCTATTTCGCTCTCGTGGGTGGACAGCGCCACTCTCTGTTAACCGCTTCGGAGAGTTTGCAGTTGCTGGCCGTTAAATCGCTTTTCTCCCCGAATGCCGCTTTGTGCCTTCAGCAGCGGTCTCGTCTCTCTCGCATGCCGAGAAAGAGCGACTTCAGCCGGATGCTTTTCTCGGACGAGCGGCTTCTTCTGCGCACATCGCAAAGGAGCGGTTCTTGTCTTCTCCTTGTGTCCATGCATTCTGCACTACGCTTCTCTCTCATTCTTATGCCTTTCCGTTTATTCCTAGGGACATTTCGTTTTTCTCTGTTTTTCCGATGCTACACTTCAGCATTCTGTGACGAACAGAGTGGAAGGGAAAAGCCCCTCTAATAAGGCAGCTAGAAGTTCCAGGAGCGACACACGTTGTGCTTTCAGAGAGGACGTTACAGAAAGTCGAGAGATGTGGATTCTTTCCTGCGGAGAAAAAACCCCCTGTTTTCAGGAAATGCAGTATTCTGAAATCGCACGTTCTCGGCATAGCAATTTCGCTATTTCGCTCTCGTGGGTGGACGGCGCCACTCTCTGTTAACCGCTTCGGAGAGTTTGCAGTTGCTGGCCGAGAAATCGCGGTTCTCTCCGAATGCCGCTGTGTGCCTTCAGCAGCGGTCTCGTCTCTCTCGCATGCCGAGAAAGAGCGACTTCAGCCGGATGTTTTTCTCGGACGAGCGGCTTCTTCTGCGCACATCGCAAAGGAGCGGTTCTTGTCTTCTCCTTGTGTCCATGCATTCTGCACTACGCTTCTCTCTCATTCTTATGCCTTTCCGTTTATTCCTAGGGACATTTCGTTTTTCTCTGTTTTTCCGATGCTACACTTCAGCATTCTGTGACGAACAGAGTGGAAGGGAAAATCCCCTCTAATAAGGCAGCTAGAAGTTCCAGGAGCGACACACGTTGTGCTTTCAGAGAGGACGTTACAGAAAGTCGAGAGATGTGGATTCTTTCCTGCGGAGAAAAAACCCCCTGTTTTCAGGAAATGCAGTATTCTGAAATCGCACGTTCTCGGCATAGCAATTTCGCTATTTCGCTCTCGTGGGTGGACGGCGCCACTCTCTGTTAACCGCTTCGGAGAGTTTGCAGTTGCTGGTCGAGAAATCGCGGTTCTCCCCGAATGCCGCTGTGTGCCTTCAGCAGCGGTCTCGTCTCTCTCGCATGCCGAGAAAGAGCGACTTCAGCCGGATGCTTTTCTCGGACGAGCGGCTTCTTCTGCGCACATCGCAAAGGAGCGGTTCTTGTCTTCTCCTTGTGTCCATGCATTCTGCACTACGCTTCTCTCTCATTCTTATGCCTTTCCGTTTATTCCTAGGGACATTTCGTTTTTCTCTGTTTTTCCGATGCTACACTTCAGCATTCTGTGACGAACAGAGTGGAAGGGAAAAGCCCCTCTAATAAGGCAGCTAGAAGTTCCAGGAGCGACACACGTTGTGCTTTCAGAGAGGACGTTACAGAAAGTCGAGAGATGTGGATTCTTTCCTGCGGAGAAAAAACCCCCTGTTTTCAGGAAATGCAGTATTCTGAAATCGCACGTTCTCGGCATAGCAATTTCGCTATTTCGCTCTCGTGGGTGGACAGCGCCACTCTCTGTTAACCGCTTCGGAGAGTTTGCAGTTGCTGGCCGTTAAATCGCTTTTCTCCCCGAATGCCGCTTTGTGCCTTCAGCAGCGGTCTCGTCTCTCTCGCATGCCGAGAAAGAGCGACTTCAGCCGGATGCTTTTCTCGGACGAGCGGCTTCTTCTGCGCACATCGCAAAGGAGCGGTTCTTGTCTTCTCCTTGTGTCCATGCATTCTGCACTACGCTTCTCTCTCATTCTTATGCCTTTCCGTTTATTCCTAGGGACATTTCGTTTTTCTCTGTTTTTCCGATGCTACACTTCAGCATTCTGTGACGAACAGAGTGGAAGGGAAAAGCCCCTCTAATAAGGCAGCTAGAAGTTCCAGGAGCGACACACGTTGTGCTTTCAGAGAGGACGTTACAGAAAGTCGAGAGATGTGGATTCTTTCCTGCGGAGAAAAAACCCCCTGTTTTCAGGAAATGCAGTATTCTGAAATCGCACGTTCTCGGCATAGCAATTTCGCTATTTCGCTCTCGTGGGTGGACGGCGCCACTCTCTGTTAACCGCTTCGGAGAGTTTGCAGTTGCTGGCCGAGAAATCGCGGTTCTCTCCGAATGCCGCTGTGTGCCTTCAGCAGCGGTCTCGTCTCTCTCGCATGCCGAGAAAGAGCGACTTCAGCCGGATGTTTTTCTCGGACGAGCGGCTTCTTCTGCGCACATCGCAAAGGAGCGGTTCTTGTCTTCTCCTTGTGTCCATGCATTCTGCACTACGCTTCTCTCTCATTCTTAACCCTTGATTCCTAGGGACATTTCGTTTTTCTCTGTTTTTCCGATGCTACACTTCAGCATTCTGTGACGAACAGAGTGGAAGGGAAAATCCCCTCTAATAAGGCAGCTAGAAGTTCCAGGAGCGACACACGTTGTGCTTTCAGAGAGGACGTTACAGAAAGTCGAGAGATGTGGATTCTTTCCTGCGGAGAAAAAACCCCCTGTTTTCAGGAAATGCAGTATTCTGAAATCGCACGTTCTCGGCATAGCAATTTCGCTATTTCGCTCTCGTGGGTGGACGGCGCCACTCTCTGTTAACCGCTTCGGAGAGTTTGCAGTTGCTGGTCGAGAAATCGCGGTTCTCCCCGAATGCCGCTGTGTGCCTTCAGCAGCGGTCTCGTCTCTCTCGCATGCCGAGAAAGAGCGACTTCAGCCGGATGCTTTTCTCGGACGAGCGGCTTCTTCTGCGCACATCGCAAAGGAGCGGTTCTTGTCTTCTCCTTGTGTCCATGCATTCTGCACTACGCGTCTCTCTCATTCTTATGCCTTTCCGTTTATTCCTAGGGACATTTCGTTTTTCTCTGTTTTTCCGATGCTACACTTCAGCATTCTGTGACGAACAGAGTGGAAGGGAAAATCCCCTCTAATAAGGCAGCTAGAAGTTCCAGGAGCGACACACGTTGTGCTTTCAGAGAGGACGTTACAGAAAGTCGAGAGATGTGGATTCTTTCCTGCGGAGAAAAAACCCCCTGTTTTCAGGAAATGCAGTATTCTGAAATCGCACGTTCTCGGCATAGCAATTTCGCTATTTCGCTCTCGTGGGTGGACGGCGCCACTCTCTGTTAACCGCTTCGGAGAGTTTGCAGTTGCTGGCCGTTAAATCGCTTTTCTCCCCGAATGCCGCTTTGTGCCTTCAGCAGCGGTCTCGTCTCTCTCGCATGCCGAGAAAGAGCGACTTCAGCCGGATGCTTTTCTCGGACGAGCGGCTTCTTCTGCGCACATCGCAAAGGAGCGGTTCTTGTCTTCTCCTTGTGTCCATGCATTCTGCACTACGCTTCTCTCTCATTCTTAACCCTTGATTCCTAGGGACATTTCGTTTTTCTCTGTTTTTCCGATGCTACACTTCAGCATTCTGTGAAGAACAGAGTGGAAGGGAAAAGCCCCTCTAATAAGGCAGCTAGAAGTTCCAGGAGCGACACACGTTGTGCTTTCAGAGAGGACGTTACAGAAAGTCGAGAGATGTGGATTCTTTCCTGCGGAGAAAAAACCCCCTGTTTTCAGGAAATGCAGTATTCTGAAATCGCACGTTCTCGGCATAGCAATTTCGCTATTTCGCTCTCGTGGGTGGACAGCGCCACTCTCTGTTAACCGCTTCGGAGAGTTTGCAGTTGCTGGCCGTTAAATCGCTTTTCTCCCCGAATGCCGCTTTGTGCCTTCAGCAGCGGTCTCGTCTCTCTCGCATGCCGAGAAAGAGCGACTTCAGCCGGATGCTTTTCTCGGACGAGCGGCTTCTTCTGCGCACATCGCAAAGGAGCGGTTCTTGTCTTCTCCTTGTGTCCATGCATTCTGCACTACGCTTCTCTCTCATTCTTATGCCTTTCCGTTTATTCCTAGGGACATTTCGTTTTTCTCTGTTTTTCCGATGCTACACTTCAGCATTCTGTGACGAACAGAGTGGAAGGGAAAAGCCCCTCTAATAAGGCAGCTAGAAGTTCCAGGAGCGACACACGTTGTGCTTTCAGAGAGGACGTTACAGAAAGTCGAGAGATGTGGATTCTTTCCTGCGGAGAAAAAACCCCCTGTTTTCAGGAAATGCAGTATTCTGAAATCGCACGTTCTCGGCATAGCAATTTCGCTATTTCGCTCTCGTGGGTGGACGGCGCCACTCTCTGTTAACCGCTTCGGAGAGTTTGCAGTTGCTGGCCGAGAAATCGCGGTTCTCTCCGAATGCCGCTGTGTGCCTTCAGCAGCGGTCTCGTCTCTCTCGCATGCCGAGAAAGAGCGACTTCAGCCGGATGTTTTTCTCGGACGAGCGGCTTCTTCTGCGCACATCGCAAAGGAGCGGTTCTTGTCTTCTCCTTGTGTCCATGCATTCTGCACTACGCTTCTCTCTCATTCTTAACCCTTGATTCCTAGGGACATTTCGTTTTTCTCTGTTTTTCCGATGCTACACTTCAGCATTCTGTGACGAACAGAGTGGAAGGGAAAATCCCCTCTAATAAGGCAGCTAGAAGTTCCAGGAGCGACACACGTTGTGCTTTCAGAGAGGACGTTACAGAAAGTCGAGAGATGTGGATTCTTTCCTGCGGAGAAAAAACCCCCTGTTTTCAGGAAATGCAGTATTCTGAAATCGCACGTTCTCGGCATAGCAATTTCGCTATTTCGCTCTCGTGGGTGGACGGCGCCACTCTCTGTTAACCGCTTCGGAGAGTTTGCAGTTGCTGGTCGAGAAATCGCGGTTCTCCCCGAATGCCGCTGTGTGCCTTCAGCAGCGGTCTCGTCTCTCTCGCATGCCGAGAAAGAGCGACTTCAGCCGGATGCTTTTCTCGGACGAGCGGCTTCTTCTGCGCACATCGCAAAGGAGCGGTTCTTGTCTTCTCCTTGTGTCCATGCATTCTGCACTACGCGTCTCTCTCATTCTTATGCCTTTCCGTTTATTCCTAGGGACATTTCGTTTTTCTCTGTTTTTCCGATGCTACACTTCAGCATTCTGTGACGAACAGAGTGGAAGGGAAAATCCCCTCTAATAAGGCAGCTAGAAGTTCCAGGAGCGACACACGTTGTGCTTTCAGAGAGGACGTTACAGAAAGTCGAGAGATGTGGATTCTTTCCTGCGGAGAAAAAACCCCCTGTTTTCAGGAAATGCAGTATTCTGAAATCGCACGTTCTCGGCATAGCAATTTCGCTATTTCGCTCTCGTGGGTGGACGGCGCCACTCTCTGTTAACCGCTTCGGAGAGTTTGCAGTTGCTGGCCGAGAAATCGCGGTTCTCTCCGAATGCCGCTGTGTGCCTTCAGCAGCGGTCTCGTCTCTCTCGCATGCCGAGAAAGAGCGACTTCAGCCGGATGTTTTTCTCGGACGAGCGGCTTCTTCTGCGCACATCCCAAAGGAGCGGTTCTTGTCTTCTCCTTGTGTCCATGCATTCTGCACTACGCTTCTCTCTCATTCTTAACCCTTGATTCCTAGGGACATTTCGTTTTTCTCTGTTTTTCCGATGCTACACTTCAGCATTCTGTGACGAACAGAGTGGAAGGGAAAATCCCCTCTAATAAGGCAGCTAGAAGTTCCAGGAGCGACACACGTTGTGCTTTCAGAGAGGACGTTACAGAAAGTCGAGAGATGTGGATTCTTTCCTGCGGAGAAAAAACCCCCTGTTTTCAGGAAATGCAGTATTCTGAAATCGCACGTTCTCGGCATAGCAATTTCGCTATTTCGCTCTCGTGGGTGGACGGCGCCACTCTCTGTTAACCGCTTCGGAGAGTTTGCAGTTGCTGGTCGAGAAATCGCGGTTCTCCCCGAATGCCGCTGTGTGCCTTCAGCAGCGGTCTCGTCTCTCTCGCATGCCGAGAAAGAGCGACTTCAGCCGGATGCTTTTCTCGGACGAGCGGCTTCTTCTGCGCACATCGCAAAGGAGCGGTTCTTGTCTTCTCCTTGTGTCCATGCATTCTGCACTACGCTTCTCTCTCATTCTTATGCCTTTCCGTTTATTCCTAGGGACATTTCGTTTTTCTCTGTTTTTCCGATGCTACACTTCAGCATTCTGTGACGAACAGAGTGGAAGGGAAAAGCCCCTCTAATAAGGCAGCTAGAAGTTCCAGGAGCGACACACGTTGTGCTTTCAGAGAGGACGTTACAGAAAGTCGAGAGATGTGGATTCTTTCCTGCGGAGAAAAAACCCCCTGTTTTCAGGAAATGCAGTATTCTGAAATCGCACGTTCTCGGCATAGCAATTTCGCTATTTCGCTCTCGTGGGTGGACAGCGCCACTCTCTGTTAACCGCTTCGGAGAGTTTGCAGTTGCTGGCCGTTAAATCGCTTTTCTCCCCGAATGCCGCTTTGTGCCTTCAGCAGCGGTCTCGTCTCTCTCGCATGCCGAGAAAGAGCGACTTCAGCCGGATGCTTTTCTCGGACGAGCGGCTTCTTCTGCGCACATCGCAAAGGAGCGGTTCTTGTCTTCTCCTTGTGTCCATGCATTCTGCACTACGCTTCTCTCTCATTCTTAACCCTTGATTCCTAGGGACATTTCGTTTTTCTCTGTTTTTCCGATGCTACACTTCAGCATTCTGTGAAGAACAGAGTGGAAGGGAAAAGCCCCTCTAATAAGGCAGCTAGAAGTTCCAGGAGCGACACACGTTGTGCTTTCAGAGAGGACGTTACAGAAAGTCGAGAGATGTGGATTCTTTCCTGCGGAGAAAAAACCCCCTGTTTTCAGGAAATGCAGTATTCTGAAATCGCACGTTCTCGGCATAGCAATTTCGCTATTTCGCTCTCGTGGGTGGACGGCGCCACTCTCTGTTAACCGCTTCGGAGAGTTTGCAGTTGCTGGCCGAGAAATCGCGGTTCTCTCCGAATGCCGCTGTGTGCCTTCAGCAGCGGTCTCGTCTCTCTCGCATGCCGAGAAAGAACGACTTCAGCCGGATGCTTTTCTCGGACGAGCGGCTTCTTCTGCGCACATCGCAAAGGAGCGGTTCTTGTCTTCTCCTTGTGTCCATGCATTCTGCACTACGCTTCTCTCTCATTCTTAACCCTTGATTCCTAGGGACATTTCGTTTTTCTCTGTTTTTCCGATGCTACACTTCAGCATTCTGTGACGAACAGAGTGGAAGGGAAAATCCCCTCTAATAAGGTAGCTAGAAGTTCCAGGAGCGACACACGTTGTGCTTTCAGAGAGGACGTTACAGAAAGTCGAGAGATGTGGATTCTTTCCTGCGGAGAAAAAACCCCCTGTTTTCAGGAAATGCAGTATTCTGAAATCGCACGTTCTCGGCATAGCAATTTCGCTATTTCGCTCTCGTGGGTGGGTGCGCCACTCTCTGTTAACCGCTTCGGAGAGTTTGCAGTTGCTGGTCGAGAAATCGCGGTTCTCCCCGAATGCCGCTGTGTGCCTTCAGCAGCGGTCTCGTCTCTCTCGCATGCCGAGAAAGAGCGACTTCAGCCGGATGCTTTTCTCGGACGAGCGGCTTCTTCTGCGCACATCGCAAAGGAGCGGTTCTTGTCTTCTCCTTGTGTCCATGCATTCTGCACTACGCGTCTCTCTCATTCTTATGCCTTTCCGTTTATTCCTAGGGACATTTCGTTTTTCTCTGTTTTTCCGATGCTACACTTCAGCATTCTGTGAAGAACAGAGTGGAAGGGAAAAGCCCCTCTAATAAGGCAGCTAGAAGTTCCAGGAGAGACACACGTTTTGTGCTTTCAGAGAGGACGTTACAGAAAGTCGAGAGATGTGGATTCTTTCCTGCGGAGAAAAAACCCCCTGTTTTCAGGAAATGCAGTATTCTGAAATCGCACGTTCTCGGCATAGCAATTTCGCTATTTCGCTCTCGTGGGTGGACGGCACCACTCTCTGTTAACCGCTTCGGAGAGTTTGCAGTTGCTGGCCGAGAAATCGCGGTTCTCCCCGAATGCCGCTGTGTGCCTTCAGCAGCGGTCTCGTCTCTCTCGCATGCCGAGAAAGAGCGACTTCAGCCGGATGCTTTTCTCGGACGAGCGGCTTCTTCTGCGCACATCCCAAAGGAGCGGTTCTTGTCTTCTCCTTGTGTCCATGCATTCTGCACTACGCTTCTCTCTCATTCTTATGCCTTTCCGTTTATTCCTAGGGACATTTCGTTTTTCTCTGTTTTTCCGATGCTACACTTCAGCATTCTGTGACGAACAGAGTGGAAGGGAAAAGCCCCTCTAATAAGGCAGCTAGAAGTTCCAGGAGCGACACACGTTGTGCTTTCAGAGAGGACGTTACAGAAAGTCGAGAGATGTGGATTCTTTCCTGCGGAGAAAAAACCCCCTGTTTTCAGGAAATGCAGTATTCTGAAATCGCACGTTCTCGGCATAGCAATTTCGCTATTTCGCTCTCGTGGGTGGACAGCGCCACTCTCTGTTAACCGCTTCGGAGAGTTTGCAGTTGCTGGCCGTTAAATCGCTTTTCTCCCCGAATGCCGCTTTGTGCCTTCAGCAGCGGTCTCGTCTCTCTCGCATGCCGAGAAAGAGCGACTTCAGCCGGATGCTTTTCTCGGACGAGCGGCTTCTTCTGCGCACATCGCAAAGGAGCGGTTCTTGTCTTCTCCTTGTGTCCATGCATTCTGCACTACGCTTCTCTCTCATTCTTAACCCTTGATTCCTAGGGACATTTCGTTTTTCTCTGTTTTTCCGATGCTACACTTCAGCATTCTGTGAAGAACAGAGTGGAAGGGAAAAGCCCCTCTAATAAGGCAGCTAGAAGTTCCAGGAGCGACACACGTTGTGCTTTCAGAGAGGACGTTACAGAAAGTCGAGAGATGTGGATTCTTTCCTGCGGAGAAAAAACCCCCTGTTTTCAGGAAATGCAGTATTCTGAAATCGCACGTTCTCGGCATAGCAATTTCGCTATTTCGCTCTCGTGGGTGGACGGCGCCACTCTCTGTTAACCGCTTCGGAGAGTTTGCAGTTGCTGGCCGAGAAATCGCGGTTCTCTCCGAATGCCGCTGTGTGCCTTCAGCAGCGGTCTCGTCTCTCTCGCATGCCGAGAAAGAACGACTTCAGCCGGATGCTTTTCTCGGACGAGCGGCTTCTTCTGCGCACATCGCAAAGGAGCGGTTCTTGTCTTCTCCTTGTGTCCATGCATTCTGCACTACGCTTCTCTCTCATTCTTAACCCTTGATTCCTAGGGACATTTCGTTTTTCTCTGTTTTTCCGATGCTACACTTCAGCATTCTGTGACGAACAGAGTGGAAGGGAAAATCCCCTCTAATAAGGTAGCTAGAAGTTCCAGGAGCGACACACGTTGTGCTTTCAGAGAGGACGTTACAGAAAGTCGAGAGATGTGGATTCTTTCCTGCGGAGAAAAAACCCCCTGTTTTCAGGAAATGCAGTATTCTGAAATCGCACGTTCTCGGCATAGCAATTTCGCTATTTCGCTCTCGTGGGTGGGTGCGCCACTCTCTGTTAACCGCTTCGGAGAGTTTGCAGTTGCTGGTCGAGAAATCGCGGTTCTCCCCGAATGCCGCTGTGTGCCTTCAGCAGCGGTCTCGTCTCTCTCGCATGCCGAGAAAGAGCGACTTCAGCCGGATGCTTTTCTCGGACGAGCGGCTTCTTCTGCGCACATCGCAAAGGAGCGGTTCTTGTCTTCTCCTTGTGTCCATGCATTCTGCACTACGCGTCTCTCTCATTCTTATGCCTTTCCGTTTATTCCTAGGGACATTTCGTTTTTCTCTGTTTTTCCGATGCTACACTTCAGCATTCTGTGAAGAACAGAGTGGAAGGGAAAAGCCCCTCTAATAAGGCAGCTAGAAGTTCCAGGAGAGACACACGTTTTGTGCTTTCAGAGAGGACGTTACAGAAAGTCGAGAGATGTGGATTCTTTCCTGCGGAGAAAAAACCCCCTGTTTTCAGGAAATGCAGTATTCTGAAATCGCACGTTCTTGGCATAGCAATTTCGCTATTTCGCTCTCGTGGGTGGACGGCACCACTCTCTGTTAACCGCTTCGGAGAGTTTGCAGTTGCTGGCCGAGAAATCGCGGTTCTCCCCGAATGCCGCTGTGTGCCTTCAGCAGCGGTCTCGTCTCTCTCGCATGCCGAGAAAGAGCGACTTCAGCCGGATGCTTTTCTCGGACGAGCGGCTTTTTCTGCGCACATCCCAAAGGAGCGGTTCTTGTCTTCTCCTTGTGTCCATGCATTCTGCACTACGCTTCTCTCTCATTCTTAACCCTTGATTCCTAGGGACATTTCGTTTTTCTCTGTTTTTCCGATGCTACACTTCAGCATTCTGTGACGAACAGAGTGGAAGGGAAAAGCCCCTCTAATAAGGCAGCTAGAAGTTCCAGGAGAGACACACGTTGTGCTTTCAGAGAGGACGTTACAGAAAGTCGAGAGATGTGGATTCTTTCCTGCGGAGAAAAAACCCCCTGTTTTCAGGAAATGCAGTATTCTGAAATCGCACGTTCTCGGCATAGCAATTTCGCTATTTCGCTCTCGTGGGTGGACGGCGCCACTCTCTGTTAACCGCTTCGGAGAGTTTGCAGTTGCTGGTCGAGAAATCGCTTTTCTCCCCGAATGCCGCTGTGTGCCTTCAGCAGCGGTCTCGTCTCTCTCGCATGCCGAGAAAGAGCGACTTCAGCCGGATGCTTTTCTCGGACGAGCGGCTTCTTCTGCGCACATCGCAAAGGAGCGGTTCTTGTCTTCTCCTTGTGTCCATGCATTCTGCACTACGCTTCTCTCTCATTCTTAACCCTTGATTCCTAGGGACATTTCGTTTTTCTCTGTTTTTCCGATGCTACACTTCAGCATTCTGTGACGAACAGAGTGGAAGGGAAAAGCCCCTCTAATAAGGCAGCTAGAAGTTCCAGGAGCGACACACGTTGTGCTTTCAGAGAGGACGTTACAGAAAGTCGAGAGATGTGGATTCTTTCCTGCGGAGAAAAAACCCCCTGTTTTCAGGAAATGCAGTATTCTGAAATCGCACGTTCTCGGCATAGCAATTTCGCTATTTCGCTCTCGTGGGTGGACGGCGCCACTCTCTGTTAACCGCTTCGGAGAGTTTGCAGTTGCTGGCCGAGAAATCGCGGTTCTCTCCGAATGCCGCTGTGTGCCTTCAGCAGCGGTCTCGTCTCTCTCGCATGCCGAGAAAGAACGACTTCAGCCGGATGCTTTTCTCGGACGAGCGGCTTCTTCTACGCGCATCGCAAAGGAGCGGTTCTTGTCTTCTCCTTGTGTCCATGCATTCTGCACTACGCGTCTCTCTCATTCTTATGCCTTTCCGTTTATTCCTAGGGACATTTCGTTTTTCTCTGTTTTTCCGATGCTACACTTCAGCATTCTGTGACGAACAGAGTGGAAGGGAAAAGCCCCTCTAATAAGGCAGCTAGAAGTTCCAGGAGCGACACACGTTATGCTTTCAGAGAGGACGTTACAGAAAGTCGAGAGATGTGGATTCTTTCCTGCGGAGAAAAAACCCCCTGTTTTCAGGAAATGCAGTATTCTGAAATCGCACGTTCTCGGCATAGCAATTTCGCTATTTCGCTCTCGTGGGTGGACGGCGCCACTCTCTGTTAACCGCTTCGGAGAGTTTGCAGTTGCTGGCCGAGAAATCGCGGTTCTCCCCGAATGCCGCTGTGTGCCTTCAGCAGCGGTCTCGTCTCTCTCGCATGCCGAGAAAGAGCGACTTCAGCCGGATGCTTTTCTCGGACGAGCGGCTTCTTCTGCGCACATCGCAAAGGAGCGGTTCTTGTCTTCTCCTTGTGTCCATGCATTCTGCACTACGCGTCTCTCTCATTCTTATGCCTTTCCGTTTATTCCTAGGGACATTTCGTTTTTCTCTGTTTTTCCGATGCTACACTTCAGCATTCTGTGAAGAACAGAGTGGAAGGGAAAAGCCCCTCTAATAAGGCAGCTAGAAGTTCCAGGAGAGACACACGTTGTGCTTTCAGAGAGGACGTTACAGAAAGTCGAGAGATGTGGATTCTTTCCTGCGGAGAAAAAACCCCCTGTTTTCAGGAAATGCAGTATTCTGAAATCGCACGTTCTCGGCATAGCAATTTCGCTATTTCGCTCTCGTGGGTGGACAGCGCCACTCTCTGTTAACCGCTTCGGAGAGTTTGCAGTTGCTGGCCGTTAAATCGCTTTTCTCCCCGAATGCCGCTGTGTGCCTTCAGCAGCGGTCTCGTCTCTCTCGCATGCCGAGAAAGAGCGACTTCAGCCGGATGCTTTTCTCGGACGAGCGGCTTCTTCTGCGCACATCGCAAAGGAGCGGTTCTTGTCTTCTCCTTGTGTCCATGCATTCTGCACTACGCTTCTCTCTCATTCTTAACCCTTGATTCCTAGGGACATTTCGTTTTTCTCTGTTTTTCCGATGCTACACTTCAGCATTCTGTGACGAACAGAGTGGAAGGGAAAAGCCCCTCTAATAAGGCAGCTAGAAGTTCCAGGAGAGACACACGTTGTGCTTTCAGAGAGGACGTTACAGAAAGTCGAGAGATGTGGATTCTTTCCTGCGGAGAAAAAACCCCCTGTTTTCAGGAAATGCAGTATTCTGAAATCGCACGTTCTCGGCATAGCAATTTCGCTATTTCGCTCTCGTGGGTGGACGACGCCACTCTCTGTTAACCGCTTCGGAGAGTTTGCAGTTGCTGGCCGAGAAATCGCGGTTCTCTCCGAATGCCGCTGTGTGCCTTCAGCAGCGGTCTCGTCTCTCTCGCATGCCGAGAAAGAACGACTTCAGCCGGATGCTTTTCTCGGACGAGCGGCTTCTTCTGCGCACATCGCAAAGGAGCGGTTCTTGTCTTCTCCTTGTGTCCATGCATTCTGCACTACGCTTCTCTCTCATTCTTATGCCTTTCCGTTTATTCCTAGGGACATTTCGTTTTTCTCTGTATGCAGAATTCAAACGATGCGGTTCAACGCGAGAGCCAATTTAGACGTGCGTGTGCGAAATAACGGAACTGTGATGCCAAGAACGTGTGAATTCTGAATACTGCATTGCCTGAAAACAGGGGGTTTTTTCTCCGCAGGAAAGAATCCACATCTCTCGACTTTCTGTAACGTCCTCTCTGAAAGCACAACGTGTGTCTCTCCTGGAACTTCTAGCTGCCTTATTAGAGGGGCTTTTCCCTTCCACTCTGTTCGTCACAGAATGCTGAAGTGTAGCATCGGAAAAACAGAGAAAAACGAAATGTCCCTAGGAATCAAGGGTTAAGAATGAGAGAGAAGCGTAGTGCAGAATGCATGGACACAAGGAGAAGACAAGAACCGCTCCTTTGCGATGTGCGCAGAAGAAGCCGCTCGTCCGAGAAAAGCATCCGGCTGAAGTCGCCCTTTCTCGGCATCCGACAAGACCGCTGTTGAAGTCTGAAAGTGGTATTCGGGGAGAAAAGAGATTTAACGGGCAGCAACTGCAAACTCTCCGTAGAGATAATGTCATTGGATTGGAGAAATGTGGTATTTCGGGGAGATAATGTCCTAATTTGGGGAGAAGATGCCGTTCTGTGAGGGGGAAGCATGCATTTCTGAGAGAAAATCTCCTATTTAGGGTGAAAGTGTCATCTTGCTAACGAACTTCATGGAGAAATTATGAGGTATTTTTATGAAACCTGGTATTACCTTGAAAGAGTATATCTGTGATCAAATGCCATATTTCTGGGAGGGAACATCTGATGTGGGGGGGAGAAGGTGATGTATGTGTGAGAAAGCTGGTGTTTCTGGGAGAAAATGTCAGGTATTGGTGAGGAAACAGATGCTAGAGAGGGAAAAGGGAGAGAAGTGGTTTCTCCCCTTTGGGAGAGAAGTGGTATTTCTGGGAGAAAATGCCCCAAATCGGGGAGTAAGTGTCATCCTGAGGCGTGTCATGGAGTAGATTTGGGAGGAAATGGAGGTGTTTCACAGAGTAGCGGCACTTCTGGGAGAAAATGTCCTCAGTGGGAAAGACAATGTCCTCTTGAGGGAAGAAAACAGGTCTTTCTTACAGCAAATGTCATCCAATTGGGAGAAAATCTCCTCTCTTGGGGAGAAAAGTGGTCTTTCTGAGAGAAGGTGTCCTCTTCTTGGCTGCAAGTGTCCCATTTGGCATTGTCATGGAGGCTTTTTGGGGAGAAAGCGTGTGGCAGTTGTAAGAGAAGGGGTATTTCTGGGAGCAAATCTCCTCTTTTTGGAAGAGAAGGTGAAATTTCCAAGGGAAAAGTGGCATTTCTGGGAGGAAATGACATAGCTGGGGGAGAAAAGTGGGAACCGGTGGGAAAGAAGATCTTGTACTGGAGAGCAACGGTGGTCTTTTTGGTGTGCCAAGTGGTCTCTTGGGGAGACAACGTGGTAAATAGGGGAGACAATGTCCTCTGGAGGAGTGTCAAGTAGTATTTGGGAGAGCAAACGTCAGGTATTTCTCGGAAACCGGCTGTTTCTGGGAGATAGTAGCAGACTTGGTTGGAAAATGACAGGTGTTTGTGAGAAAGCTGGTATTTTGGGGAAAAAAGGCCGTTTTTTAAAGAATAAGCTGGCATTTCTGGGAGAATATGTCCCATCTTTGGGAGAAAACGGGTGTATGTGGGAGAAAATGTCGTGTATTTGGGAGAAAGCTGGTGTATGTGGGAGAAAAGGCCATTGTGATGGGAGTCAGTGTGATCTTGAGGAGTGGAAAGCAGTATTCTTGAGATGAAACGTGAGGTATTTCTAAGAGTCCTGGTATTTCTGGGAGAAAATGTCTTGTTTTGGAGAGCCAAAGTCCCATTTTGGGGGCAGAAGCTGGTATTTCTGTGACACTGCCATCTTGATGGGGGTAAGTGTGATCTTGAGGAGTGTAAAGCAGCATTTTGGTTAGAAAATGGGAGCTCTTCCTAAGAGCAGTGCTATTTCTGGGAGAAAAGGAGCTCTACTGGGCATAAAAATGGCGTATCTGTGATAAAATGCCACATTTCTGAAAGAAACTGTCGTCTTGCGGAGTGTAATGCTGTATGTTCCGGAGGAAATGGGAAATATTCAGCAGAGTCCTGGTATTTCTGGGAGAAGAGGTCTGATGTGGGGGGGGGAAGGTGATGTATCTGTGAGAAAGCTGGTGTTTCTGGGAGAAAATGCCAGGTATTGGTGAGGAAACAGATGCTAGAGAGGGAAAAGGCTGGTATTTTGGGGAAAAAAGGCCGTTTTTTAAAGAATAAGCTGGCATTTCTGGGAGAATATGTCCCATCTTTGGGAGAAAACGGGTGTATGTGGGAGAAAATGTCGTGTATTTGGGAGAAAGCTGGTGTATGTGGGAGAAAAGGCCATTGTGATGGGAGTCAGTGTGATCTTGAGGAGTGGAAAGCAGTATTCTTGAGATGAAACGTGAGGTATTTCTAAGAGTCCTGGTATTTCTGGGAGAAAATGTCTTGTTTTGGAGAGCCAAAGTCCCATTTTGGGGGCAGAAGCTGGTATTTCTGTGACACTGCCATCTTGATGGGGGTAAGTGTGATCTTGAGGAGTGTAAAGCAGCATTTTGGTTAGAAAATGGGAGCTCTTCCTAAGAGCAGTGCTATTTCTGGGAGAAAAGGAGCTCTACTGGGCATAAAAATGGTGTATCTGTGATAAAATGCCACATTTCTGAAAGAAACTGTCGTCTTGCGGAGTGTAATGCTGTATGTTCCGGAGGAAATGGGAAATATTCAGCAGAGTCCTGGTATTTCTGGGAGAAGAGGTCTGATGTGGGGGGGGAAGGTGATGTATCTGTGAGAAAGCTGGTGTTTCTGGGAGAAAATGCCAGGTATTGGTGAGGAAACAGATGCTAGAGAGGGAAAAGGCTGGTATTTTGGGGAAAAAAGGCCGTTTTTTAAAGAATAAGCTGGCATTTCTGGGAGAATATGTCCCATCTTTGGGAGAAAATGGGTGTATGTGGGAGAAAATGTCGTGTATTTGGGAGAAAGCTGGTGTATGTGGGAGAAAAGGCCATTGTGATGGGAGTCAGTGTGATCTTGAGGAGTGGAAAGCAGTATTCTTGAGATGAAACGTGAGGTATTTCTAAGAGTCCTGGTATTTCTGGGAGAAAATGTCTTGTTTTGGAGAGCCAAAGTCCCATTTTGGGGGCAGAAGCTGGTATTTCTGTGACACTGCCATCTTGATGGGGGTAAGTGTGATCTTGAGGAGTGTAAAGCAGCATTTTGGTTAGAAAATGGGAGCTCTTCCTAAGAGCAGTGCTATTTCTGGGAGAAAAGGAGCTCTACTGGGCATAAAAATGGTGTATCTGTGATAAAATGCCACGTTTCTGAAAGAAACTGTCCTCTTGCGGAGTGTAATGCTGTATGTTCCGGAGGAAATGGGAAATATTCAGCAGAGTCCTGGTATTTCTGGGAGAAGAGGTCTGATGTGGGGGGGGGAAGGTGATGTATCTGTGAGAAAGCTGGTGTTTCTGGGAGAAAATGCCAACTATTGGTGAGGAAAGAGATGCAAGTGTCATCCTGAGGCGTGTCATGAAGTAGATTTGGGAGGAAATGGAGGTGTTTCAAAGAGTAGCGGCACTTCTGGGAGAAAATGTCCTCAGTGGGAAAGACAATGTCCTCTTGAGGGAAGAAAACAGGTCTTTCTTACAGCAAATGTCATCCACTTGGGAGAAAATCTCCTCTCTTGGGGAGAAAAGTGGTCTTTCTGAGAGAAGGTGTCCTCTTCTTGGCTGCAAGTGTCCCATTTGGCATTGTCATGGAGGCTTTTTGGGGAGAAAGCGTGTGGCAGTTGTAAGAGAAGGGGTATTTCTGGGAGCAAATCTCCTCTTTTTGGAAGAGAAGGTGAAATTTCCAAGGGAAAAGTGGCATTTCTGGGAGGAAATGACATAGCTGGGGGAGAAAAGTGGGAACCGGTGGGAAAGAAGATCTTGTACTGGAGAGCAACGGTGGTCTTTTTGGTGTGCCAAGTGGTCTTTTGGGGAGACAACGTGGTAAATAGGGGAGACAATGTCCTCTGGAGGAGTGTCAAGTAGTATTTGGGAGAGCAAACGTCAGGTATTTCTCGGAAACCGGCTGTTTCTGGGAGATAGTAGCAGACTTGGTTGGAAAATGACAGGTGTTTGTGAGAAAGCTGGTATTTTGGGGAAAAAAGGCCGTTTTTTAAAGAATAAGCTGGCATTTCTGGGAGAATATGTCCCATCTTTGGGAGAAAACGGGTGTATGTGGGAGAAAATGTCGTGTATTTGGGAGAAAGCTGGTGTATGTGGGAGAAAAGGCCATTGTGATGGGAGTCAGTGTGATCTTGAGGAGTGGAAAGCAGTATTCTTGAGATGAAACGTGAGGTATTTCTAAGAGTCCTGGTATTTCTGGGAGAAAATGTCTTGTTTTGTTTTATTGTTTTTAATATTTATATATTTTTTATGTTGCAATTTCAAGGAAACACTTCGATAGAAATTGCTTTTAATTCTTTTGGCATACATAGAAGATGTGAAAATGCATATCATATTTTCACATGAATGTAGTAACACAAAAAAAGTTCAAAGCAGTAACTGATACACTCAATTATAAAAGCTGCCCTTCCTGTGCAAGAAATGTAACTCAGCCCTTGGGCTAGATGCCATTCTGTGTCATTGATGTAAACCTGGCGGACGGTACAAATACTCTGATTTTAAAATGGCATGACTAGAAATGGAGTCTTTCCTCTAGCTTTTAAGTTTTAAGAAACATAAAATATGTACGTATGCTTGGCAACTTTTCCTTTCATTATATACAAAAGTGACTCTCTCTAAAATAACTGTCAAACTAAGAGGGACTGTCAGAAACCTATCACAGGAGGTAATCTATTTGCTCAGGTTGCTGAAGAGCAATGAAAAAGTAGATATTGAGTTTCAGTTTTCAGCACATACATTAAAGTCCCATGCCTGTAATTAGGTCTCCTACCTTCCAAATAGAATTTTAAAAAAGTTTGATACATGATTATTTTAAATTATTTTTCTATAATTGGTTAGTGGTATTGTGGAACACATATTTAAGGATTAATGATGAGAAACATTAGAAATCCAAAAAGTGTAAAATTCCATGCAAACTCAATTAAGTTTCAAGGACATTTCCATCAGAAAGAATGGAAATGAAGAAAGAACGGAGCCCCCAGGCTGGTTGTTGAGTGAGAATTACTGCTTACCCAGCATCCGTTTGCTTCATCAAATGTCCCCCATCTGCTCACAGAAACCTCTCTAAGATGCTTTTCTGAAGAATATTTGGCAGCATGTTTCCCAGGGCTGATGCCTAGAGGAGAGGGTTACATGGAGACTTGCTGTCTATCTTGATGGCAAACCCCTCCTAAGTAGGAATCCAGAGCTGGTGACTCACTTTGTAGTCTTGTATAGGTCTGGGGCAAGACAACATTATGGCAGTGGGGAGATATTCATGGTCAGGCTGGACAGGCCTCTGAGGTCTCTGACCTCTGTGGGTGTCCCTGTTCATTACTGGGGAACTGGACTCAATGGTCTGTAAGAGTCCCTTCCAACTCAAAAAAAAATTCTATGATTCTATGATTCTATGAATATTCCTGGTTTTATTACAAGTACAAATACTGATAAAGCCTACATTCAAATTGTTTATTCCTTGCTTTTGGAGAAGCTAAAACACTAGCACTAAGAGTTTTAATCAACGTAGATAATAGCTTGTCAGTTGTTATGCACAGTGGTACGTGCACCCAGTTTGAAATTTCAGTGCCATTAATGTTTTTAATTTTTTAAGTGATATGACACAGTACATGCAATCAACAATAATGAACATACCATGGTTCAGGACCCCTGATCTCTCAGCTAGTAATTTAAAATATTTTCATGTGTAGAGACAAGACAAGTATTATGTCCTAAATGGAGTCTAGGTCCCCAGCACTATTTCTCTCTCTATTTGATCCCTAAAAACAACTGTTTTCTTGCCAAAGATTTTGCATCGTTAAATCTCCTTTCTGAAACAATGAATATTGTGTAGTTGCAGGCCACTTTTTCAAACCTGTGGACATTCCCTTTGCTTCTACTTCTTTAAGCAACCTGCAGTTGCAATACACTTTTGCAGTACAGTCTTGAACCTCTTTATTCCTTGTTTTTCAGTCACCATGGGCTGTGTCTGTGCTGTCTTTGTAACCAGGACCAGGGAATGACCTCTTTTCTCCCAGTCAGTTTTCTCAACACATCTACTGGTGTGGATGAAGCAAGCAAAGGCAACAAGAAAAGCAAATACAATTATACTAGCAAGCAGGAGTATCATTTATTATAGATGATAATCACATGTTGGTTTGTCACTAGGTGTGTTTAATCAACAACTTTCTTTTTGAAATAAGAGTGAAGATAAAAGAAAAGTTCAAATAGGATTCCTACATGTCTCGTTTTCATTAAAGATTAGATCTGCTACAACACGATGAACTGAGGATAATATAATGTAACGTCCAAACACTTTTTTTCAAGTAATGTTAACACTGAATGAAAGGTATACAGGCTTCAATGAAATTAGGCAGTTGAGGCCTAGTTGAATGCTATTTGTTGTTGAATGGTATTTGTGACAGTGTTGAAAGAAATGGCTGATGTTATTGTAAAGTTACTGTCTGTCATCTATGAAAAACGGTGTTCTGCACAGGTCTGTGAGTGTTAGAAATGGGCTTTCTTGAAGAGCTGTCTTTATGGAAAAGGAGGCATTGCTTGCAAACTGGTAAATTGGGAAAAAAAAAAAAAAAAAGTAACATTTCTGATTTCCAATTTAGTTATTAGAAAATCCCCATCATCTCTCTTTATATTATATGAATACTCCATGGTGTCCTTGGGATGACAAGATGCCTGTACTGCTATTTAGATATGCACAAATACAACAAATCCATGGGCAGATCTTTCCCCTACTGCATTTTTTTAATGTATTTCTTTATTGCTAAACTAAAAGGAAAATAATAGTAGAAAAAATTCAATCACCTTAATCAGCACATGCAAGTCTTAAAAATCTTTTTCTTGCTCTGTAATACTGAAAAGACCTGATGGGAAATGTTACCTTCCAAATTTTGCTCTGTGTATATGCATTTCCTATTTAAACCCTCACTCAGCAAGAGAAGGAAAAACACTTCTCAGTTTCAGTGTAAGTGCCCCATGGAATTTTCTACAGGAAAAATATCACTTTAGATCTGTCAGACAATAACATTTTATTACCTCAAGGATGTTATCTGAACCTGAGGTCTAATATCTAAATGAACTGCAGTTCAGATTATTTGAGATTTAGCAGAAAGACAGAGGGATGGAAAGTTTCATAGAAAGATTCTATGGGGAGAAGTCTCATTCATTTATTGTGGATAAATATGATGAAAAGGTATTCATATACCAAGTTTTAATAACTGTATGGTTAACAGGAGGAACAGTAGACAGCTTTGAGCAGTAGCTGACATACAGAACAGGAGAGTTGGAAGAGTAATATTTCCAAGAAGATTAATTTAATTTAAAGGCAGAATGTTTTTTGGCTATTGGAAAGTCCTCTGCTGTGTTGAGCAAAAGGATAGATATACTGGCTGAAAATAAACCTGTAAAAGTGAGGTAATGCATTTACTAAAACAACAATAATTGCTATATCAGGATGGATCATATATTAAAGGCAATAAAACTCTGATTAATAGCTGTCAGGTTATTTCTTTATTTTCTCAAATATTTATTTGAGCGCAACATACTATAAATACTTTAAAGAAAATGTTTATCTTATATTTGTACATGATTGCACTCAGTAATACATGGAAGAGCAGCCACTGAAGTGGGAGGATCATAAGCCCAATGTATGTGAAGAGAGAGAGCAATAAATTTGATTCTTCTCAGCATTTTTCTGTTACAGGTTTTGAGAAACTTGTTAGATTTTAGTACCTGCAAATGTAAATGAAACCAACATAAAATACCATACATAACCTTATTACTTTAAATAACATAGAAAATATGGATTGGAAGACTCGTGTGCATGTTCTTTTTTTCTGTCTTAGACCTGAATAAAGCTGTAAAGAAGAAATTAATGCTCTAGTAAGTCACTGTCAACTCTTGCAAGTCCATTTGGGAGAAAATTTGACACTCCATTTTTTTTTTCTTGTTGTCCTTCTATCTCCTACTCTCCTTTCTGTGTATGTTTATTATTTGCCTCATTTCTGTGAAAACAAATCAGGCTCCATTAATAAAAGCAAAAACTGTTTAAGGCCATCCATCTTACTCTTTCTCCTCAAAGGTTTGCTGCCACTTGTTCTATCACAGAGGACTGCAAAACTTTTTTGCTCCACATTGTTACCCTCTAAAGATAAAATGAATAAATTGCTTAAGAAGATGTTGAAAGACTCTTAATGGTGCATTTATGATCATAACATACGTATTTGTGAGACCTAAGGATTTTTATTCATTCTATTTTTGTTCAATGTAAAATCAAGATTAACTTCTTAGATTTTCTGGACATCCTCGTTGTATAAATTTAATTTTTTACTCCTTTTCCTTGTACAACTTCTGAAATCTGACAGTAAGAACATTTTTATTTTTGTCTCAAACCTCTTTTTTATTCTTTGTCCATCTATTTTTTTTTTCCCCCTATGATGCTTCTTATAACTTTACCAGTTACTTTGTGTTCCATTTCATTACGTTATTTATTTTTGCTTTTTCTTTAGGGCAGGATATGTCTACTGCTATGCATCTGCACAGTTCCTACAATGGAGCTTTGATCCTGGTTGGATTGCTTAAGTGCCATTAACATAAACGTGGTTAACAAAAATAGTAGTTTCAGCTTAGTATTTTTCATGCTAAATCAGGTTCAAAACTAGAAGAATAAAAGTTTTTTTGTAAGAAACATAAACATCCATGTTGATTTCATAAGTGAAACTGATTCTGTTTTTGAAGAGCGGAAGAAATTTAAATAATTCATCTGAAAGCAAAGTTCACTTCTGTTTTTATATTCTCAGAAGTGAATCATCAGATTAAACTAGCATGCCACAGTTTAGTGGTAAACCTCTAACACTACCAAATCTACATATGTAGATTTTGCTTTAATGTCACAGGCAACAGAATGTAATCAACTAA
The DNA here is from genome assembly GCF_987193195.1 of Phasianus colchicus. Lineage (NCBI taxonomy): Eukaryota > Metazoa > Chordata > Aves > Galliformes > Phasianidae > Phasianus > Phasianus colchicus. The sequence continues at coordinate 76,048,920 of NC_143436.1, read as the reverse complement.
CAAACAAAACAAGCAAACAGAAAATTCACATCCAAATAAACCAGAAAGAGGAGTTTATAGACACTCTACAGAACTGTTAGCTGTGCTATGCTTTTCAAAAGCTGGAATCTGTCCTACAGACATCTCAGAAGTTGCACATCTGTCCAAGAAGAATCATTGCACTTTATTTCTACTGTACATGTTTATCTTATATCTTATTCTTCATTACTGTTATGTACTATGCAAAATACATAAAGAAAAAAAGCAGTAATCAAACTATACATACTGTGAGCAGGGCTTTGTGAAGGCTGCAGTACTGTACAGAAGAAAGCCTTGAACAGATCTATCTCAAATTCAGGGTAAAAATACATTTATTTCCTACCCACATTGCTCATGTAATCCACCAACTATTTTAGGAACGCCTAGATTCTTAAAAATACAGAAATTAAAGTGATTTCCTGATCAACCCTTACAGAAAGACACAAGTTTAAACATGAAAGCAACTATGAATGCTTTGGAGAGAAAAAAATAGAATGTAATGTTAATAATCCCTGTAATGTTAATAAGCTAAATAACAGTTTCAAAGTTTAGTATCTTGATGCTTTACGGAGCTCCCATAAAATGGCTCTGAGCCTTCCCTTTCTCATGATTTTGCACACCCACGCAACTTGCTCTGTGGGGATGGAAGATAATAGGATTTAGATCCTTGACACACTGCAATTGATTTAACAATAAATATTGTCCATCCTAGTTTTGGGTTACTATAAGATGAAAGCAAAAATGTATATACTGATCTACTGGTTTTCTTTTAAAAAACATTCACCTGATGCTGAAGGCTAATTCTGTAAAGCTGAAACTTAAATCCCAGCAGAAACAGGTTCCCAGATATTAAAAACAAACAAACAAACAAACAAAAAAAAAATCATAAAAGTATGTATAATGAAATCTTTAGGCATGTGACAAACTTTGTTTTATATATTATATGATTTCAGAACATCTGTCACACACACTCACAAACTTTCCTTAGAAGGAGAAGCAGAAGTTTAGATGATGATAAAGTTATGTTCTTACCACATTAGACGGTTCCAATTTCTTCCTTCTAGCAAGGTCAGTGATATTATTGCCATTGTAGTTGATGCTCTCCATACAGCCTTTGAAATTTTTTTCTGCTGTTAGAACTTGGCTTCCCAGAAAAAGGCATGCCTCCAAAGGTTATCTTTGAATGTATCAGAAAATGAAAGACAGTTACTGGAGGACAAGGGCTTAGAATTTTTGCTTACTAGAAAAAGAAAGTATCAAACAAGTACTGGAAAAGTAGGAAAAAGTCTATGATGAAGTCATGACTGCAAATATTTTTGGTGGTAAATTGTATCTGTTATTAGGTTTTCCCAAATACAGAGAAAATATGTATCACAGTTACATATAGACTGTAACGAAGAGAAGGTCTCTAAAAGGAATGCAGTCTTAAATGCTTGGCAGAGCAAAATGTCAGTATTGTTAAGAAACAAGAATTTGTTGGCCAGAGAATGTGCTGTCTGTCTGATCTTGGAGAAGAAAAGTCTGCCTTTCTTTACAAACCTGAATGCAGAAAGTTTGAGAAGTAAAGGTGCCCAGTAAAACCTATTTCAATATGTAGACTGAAACAAACATTAAAATAAAAAAAATCTACTAAATCAAAAGGGAAGAAGGAAAGCGTTGCTTTATGTAGAACATCCATCAGTTTGGTAGAGTGTCAGAAGTGAGAAGTGGTTGGTGGCAAGCAAGTATTATTCATTCTTTGTCATATATTAAAATAAAGGATGTTTTATTTTCTTTCATGTACCAAACCGTAATACCAAACAGTTCCATTTGTCTTAAATACTCTATACAACTGCAGATAATTACAGCAACATAAAAACCAGCATTATGACATACCTAGAGGGATTAGTTTGACTTGTGTTTGGTTCCCAGGTCCCAAGATGCCAGTATCTGGGAAAGTGGCCAATGGAAATTCAACTGTGCAGAGGAACAGGAAAAAACCCTATATCTGTATATCAGCAATACAGAAATAATTGATAAAATGCTCAGGAAACAAGCTGTGTTTAACCAGCACTGTCCAATCCAGCCTGTTGCAGGGTCCACGACAGCAGTGAGAGGAAAGAGCAGCAGACAAGACTCCTCTGGCTTGTACCATGGTATTAGTTCTAGCACGCTTAAGTTCTGCATTTGAAGTTACATTAGCAAGCCTGATGTGCCTGGCAACAGCACAACATCTCACTCCATATGTAACGTATTTTCTGTGGCAAAGAACTTCTTTGTTCATAACTCACGGACTTTGCATGTTCATAAAAGCTGTTACATACTTTGGAAAGTTCAGGCATATAGCATACCTTCAGTCCTCCTCTGTATTCGATTCCTACTGACTTCATAGTAACTGCTGTTCCCAGCTCAATGACAGCCGGCGCAGGATCGGGGCTGAATTTGAGGTAGCAGTCACTGGCTGAAAGGAATTCCTGTAATATGCTGCACTCCCCGAAGTACGATATTCAGTGGAATTTTGACGGGCTGGGCTTGACAGATTTACTGAATTAAGTGCAGAATCCATAGAGTCCTCAGAAAAGCGATGCTCTTTGGAAGTGCTGTTTTCTTCTATACGTAACGTTTCTGCTACAGAAAACAAAAGCATCAATCTGTTCAAAACGATGGGCTTTGTAGCTTTGTTATTTAATTCCTTGCTATGTTCTCTTGAAGATAATAACAAGCTCCAAGCCTGTTAACAAGTCTCCTGTGAGACAAGACTTACTGAAGAATAGTCATTCTCAAGTAATCACTGGTCCTTTACTACATTAAAAAATTTCCAGTAAAATGTCTAATAGACAAGTTTGAGACAGTCTTCCATAAATCATCTCAGCTGTATATGTTAAATATTATGAGCAGGATGTGGACATAAGGTTTGATTTTTTTTTTTCATTGTCTGATATTAGCATTAACACATATGCAATCTCAGTCAAGCATTTTCATTATCTTTCTTAATGGTTATCTTCTGAGAATTTGTTTAGGAGTGCATTATGTTTCTATTTTTTATAAATATAAAAAGAATTTTTTAACATAAAAAAACCTCTCATGTTAACTAGCAAATGTTTAATTTGTTCTACACAGTAGAGGGAGTCTCTAACTTCATATGCAAGAGGACAATTATCATCTGTAGATCTCCATATGTTCGGAGACAATAGCCATCACAAAAAACTGAAGAGACTACATGCAGAGCTGCAGAAGGCTGTAAATCCTAGACTCACATGCACACTAACACAATACAGTCTGATCACAATGCTGCAACTACGAGTCGTTAAACATCAGTGGGAACACCACTCCATTCTCTCATCATTGTATGTTCTCAGCTCCACTTGCACTAGGCCAACATCTAGCCTGAGGAAGAAGTTGGAAGCCTGATGCAAAAATCTGCATGAAACAAATGCTGCTTTGGCAAGAGACTTAAGAGCTGGAAAATATAGCTAACAGGTTCACAGAAGTGTAAACTCCACATTACCATCTTGAAAATTACTCTATGAAAGTTATAAAACATATGCTAGTGGAGCAGCATATTCTTGGGGGTAACTGGTACAATCTGTGAAACAAGTTCCTAGAATATGCTCTTTTAATCATAAATCTGTGTGCAAAGGTATTTATTTTTATTTGGCCAAGTTACTTGGCATGCAAAAATCAGCCGCTGAATTAACAAATTATTTTCTTCATTACATTGGACTGCCGGGTATAGACTTTGTGTGAGGACAGAGTGAGTAGTAATGGATGCCAGCTTTGAAATTTCCGGTCTGTTTACTATGATGCTTTCTGCCCCCATGTGCTGTAATCGGAGCAACCACACGAGCATACTTTCTCCCAGTTTTTGTCTAAACTGCTGCACTAGATCCAGAAGTTTGGCTGCTGTGTATGGTTGTGTCATTATATGTCATGCAGTCTGGGTTGGGGGGCCACTGGTCAGGGGGCACCCCACTGGTCAATCTTGCATCTTTTTTGTTTTCTTGCATCACGATAGGACAGATCTCAAATGGATATGGCTCAAATGGAGCCTCAAGATCCAACCTTCTAGACCTTCTAGTATTTTCAACTACTAAATCTAGGTGGTACAGGCTTACTTGTACAAGATCCTTGGTAGTTTCTGATGATATGTTCCCAAGTTTTCTCAGGGGAATGGTGAGATTTAGTTTTTCCCCAGTTAGTACGGTGACTTGTTGTTTGAATCTTTTGACTCAGTCACATAATAATTGAATTTCATTTTCCAGAATGAGATTCGATATATCCAATTGATTCAAGGCCATTGGAAATGGCCATCCCACAGTGGACACAGCCAGCTGTCATTTTTTTGTATCCAGTATATCTTTACTGAGGCCATGAAAATACTCTGCCATGCAGGCCAGAGACTCATAAAAATTGCTCCCATTCCACAGGGGCCCCATTTTCCATTAACCGTGGCAACCCCATAACATGGGGATCCTAGAAATACAAGGATATGGCGAGGAATAGGTTTTTTTTACCACTCAGTTATGTTCTTCATGTTCTCCTTTTCAGGAAAATTAGGTTTAAACACCTTTAAGAGGTTGATGCCTGCTTCGCTTGCCATTAATGTACAGTAAAATAAAGGTGGTGACAGTGCTTTCAAATAGGATACAGGAACTATGGAGCAATAGTAGGCAATAAAGAAGGAAAATTGTCTTACCCTTTCTGACATCCAGCAACAGCTCAAGAAGATAGTGATCTCTATCCAGAGAGATTCTGCTCACCCTTAAGTGAGGATGAGCAGGGATGATGCCTGGATCCACCCCTTCCAGTCTCTCATGTGCATCGCTTGTGCCTGGTCTTCCTGGGTTAGTGCACTTTTTCACCTGGTGTTTAACCATCGGTTCAGACTGTGACCTGGCAGTTCCACCGCAGACCACTAAGATCATATAGTACAATGATCAACCCATCATTCATAACACGCACTAAATCATGACCCTCAGTGCACATCTATACTTTTCTTGACAACCTTCAGGGAGGGTGACTCTGTCACCTCCCAGGGCAGCCTGTTTTAATGCCTCACTACTTTTTCTGAGAATAATTTTTCCCTAATATCCAACCCGAACCTCCATTTGTGCAACTTAGGGCCTCTGCCTCTCACCAACTAGTCACCTTGGAAAAGAGGCTGAGTCCTACCTCACTACAACCTCCTTTCAGGTAGTTGTAGAGAGTGATAAGGTCTCCCTCAAGCCTTCTCTTCTCCAGACAGACCAATCTCAGTTCTCTGAGCTGCTTCTTATAAGGCTTGTGTTCCAGACCATTGTTTGGACACACTCCAGGGCCTTAATGCCGTTCTTGGCACTTGCTCATATTTATCTTCATGGTGATTGTCCAGCCCACCAATCTGTCACAAGGAAATCAACATATTCTATCAACATAATATAGTCCTACTTAGTATGCCTTCGAGTCCTGCATCTAGGTAACTGTTGGGAAGCGTTAAATAGGACAAGCCCTAAAACGGAAACCTGTGTAACCCCCCTATTGTCTGTTCAACAGCATGATGTAACCTCATTTACTATAACCCTTTCAGCATGACCTGTCAGCCAACTGTTCACTGATCACACTGTCTTTACCAGTATGCTGGACATTTTGTCCAGTACAATACTTTGAGACACAGTACAGAAAACTTAAATGGAAACCTAAAAGATTATATCAGCTGGCTTCCCTTGGTCAACTAGGTGAGTGATTTTGTCATAAAAGGAAATAAAGTTTGTTAAACAGGACTTTCCCTTCATGAACTTGCATTGGCTGTGACAGCATTGTCTTTCACGTGCTTTTCAGTAGCTCCCAGAATAGCCTTCTCCATAATTTTACTGGGCACTGAAGTGAAATTGGTCTGTAATTACCAGGGTGTCCTTTCCAACCCTTCTTGAAAACGGGGACAGTGTTTGCCAGCCTCCACTGACTCAGAGGTCTCAAAATTCCAAAGACCACTGAAAAGTGAGGACATCAGCAAGCTCTTTGAGTACCCAGCATGAATCTCACTGGGCCCAAAGGCTCACATGCATCCAGCCAGAGCAGCAAATCCCACACAAGTTCAGGGTTGGCTGGGAGTTTAGCATTATTGCAGTCACGGTCCTCCAGCTCTGAGAGTCCCAGAGCCCATCATCAGTGCTGAAGACAAAGGTGAAGAAGGCATTAAACATCTCTGCTCTATCTGCATCCCTATTTGTGTGGTGACTGTCCTCATCAAGCAGTGAACCAATGTGATCTCTGGTCTTTCACTTGCTGATAACATATTTTGGAAAGCCCTTTTTGATGTCTCCCACAGGACAGACCAGCTTCAACGCCAACTGAGCTTTGGCTGCACAGATTTTCTCCCTACAACAGTGAACAACATCTGCGTAGTCCTCCTGTGTCTCCAAACCTTGCTTCCAGTGCCATATGCTTCCTTTTTCCATGTAAGCTCAAGAAAGTCCTTGCTCAGCTAAGCTGCCTTTTATTCCAACTGCCTGACTTGTGACAGTTTGTAATTGTCTGTTTCTGTGCTCTTAAGAGGTGATGCTTAAAAAGCAACCAGCACTGATGGACCCTGAGTGACTGCTATTGCAGAATTACTGCAGTAGTGCGAGTTGGACAGCTGAGGCTCCAAGACCTGAGGGAAAAGGGAAAGACTGGCAGCTGTAGTTCTCCTCTTTTCCCACTTCCCACCCCCAAACTTCCCCTCTTAACTAAAACAAAAGCTAAGCCTCTAGTTTCCTTGTCAGAACATCAGGCTGTTTTTCCCTTTTATATCTGTGCATCCTGATTACTATTTTAGAGAGTTTCGGATGTAGTGCTGCAAGAGAGGCGATCTTCTGATCCTGTCAAAACTCCTGAGAACCAGAAACCGCATAAGGAAAACCTGTTATGGGAAAACACATTGCTTATACTTGCTGCTTTTTTTCCTCTGAGCAGAAAAGAAGGAAAATTATTCCATGGTGACCAATCCGTCAATTTAAAGTACTCTCTGGCATTAAAGCACTATTTTAGATACTAGATGCACTTCAAATTTCTATAGCAGAATGTGAGTTACTGTGTAACCCACTGCTGGCAAAATCATTCTTAGCACTCACAGCTGGCCTTAGTTTATAATTTTAAATTCCAGTGATTATATCAGTTCACCCAGGCACCACCACTTCTTACAGTACCTCCCTGTTCTTCATTACCTGAGGTCTCAGCTCTTCTCAGTGAAGGAAGAATAATGAAATTACATGAAATTCTTACCTTCTTTTGTCAGGGAAAAAGAGGCTTAAAAGAATACTTACGTATCTTTTTTCCTTCACTCACTTTTATTCACTTTTCTGGTATCCTTGAAAAGGATCTCCCAGTGAAAAGCAGGGACTTTGAATGTTACCATGTCACAAAATAGCTGTAAATCTGTATGAAACCAAGAGCTGAAAGCTGTCAGAATTTGTGGGCTGCTGATTGCATTTTACACTGCTCTGTGAACCTCATGCCAAACTCAACTGTATAAGATTGGATTCTGGAACAGGGAAATGGCTTGGCTACTATAATTTGCAACAACATCTCTATTTCTTAGTAAGCCACCAAATTCAGAAGAGCTGTTTAGGAAACATGCTCTTTTTGAGCCACACAAGGGCCAAAAAATCTTGGATCTCCCTCATAAACACACTAGCCTTGATTCTCTAACTGTTGTTTCTCAGCCTGCTGGATTTACTCATGAATGTCAAGCTTGTGTCAAAGTAATCAGAATGTACAGAAGTTCACCTCTTCCATTCTTGATCACACTGAAGACTGGAAACAAAACCTCAGAACATCTAGCCACAGAATGTTATGGTTTGTCTCCCTCATGGACTTTAGAATTCACCTGTATTTCATTCTCTGCTTTTCAGATCTCTTGTGAGAGAAAATATCACACTGTAATGAAAGAGGCTGAAGCAAATACAAGTTAAACATAAAATAGAACAATTAGTGAGAATTCACTGTGAAATTCAGCTCAGCATAATCATTTGTTTATACTTGTATACTCATGGACACTGAATTTTTGGCATTTCATTTTGCAAAAATGTTCACAAAATTCAAAATAAAGATGGATACCTGTTTTCCCCACGACCGAGGCATGTTCTACCAGGGGCTAGCGATCTACCCTCGCTAGGGCCATTGCAGCACAGACACCAATATGAGGATGCAGCAGATGGCATTTATTATAGCGCAATAACTCCTTAAGTACACCTCTGGCTTCGTCTATGCCCCCTTAAGCATATGTCATATGTCCATCACAGAGCAGGGGAGGTCCTACTCCGTCACATCCCGAGTCCTCGTTAGTGCCTACTACAACATTTCCCCCTCCCCATGCTCGGTAAAGCCTCGCCCCGTTACAACGCGACTGCCATTTCCCAACCAACACCCACCGAGATCGGTAGCCTATGATGCAGAGGGGTTGGTAAGCTATGTTGTGTCTTTTGAGCTAGGCTACTTGCTTTAGCCTATGCCAAACTTTCACATATAATATGACTACAAGCAAAGCAACTATAAGTACCTTAGCTGCTGCCGTAAGTCGTGTTTTCTCCATTTTCCATAGCCCCTCCCAGAATCCATACATAGTCACAACATACACCGCATAGTGACGCACATTAATATAAGTACGATTATTATAATGACACAAACGATAAAGAGTTGCTTCAGCCATGTGAAGTTAGGTAACCAACTTGTGAGCTTCTCCCATAAGTCCCGGAATCTGAATGAAGTATCATCCATGGACACTTGATGGAGTAATTTAGTCTGTTCCCATATTGCGTGTATGTCCGTTTCTACCCTCTGAGTGTTATCAACATAGGCACAGCAGCTTTGATTTATTACCACACAGACTCCTCCTTCTTTGTCTGTTAAGAGGTCTAATGCCATCCTATTCTGTAATACCACCTTGCTAAGCGTTGAAATTTCTCCCTGTAATGTCCTAATTGCATCAATGGTGGCATTTTCTATTATTTCCAAAGTGGCTGAAATGTTAACAATCGCCTTTTCTAACTCACTCACCCCCAAAGATGGGATGAACCATCTAGCAAAACTGTGGAAACCAGTGGGTTTCTCCTCTAAAGGGTTCAGAACCCTCCGCACTGTCTTCCAAGATGTTCGTATGATGAACTTGAGGGGCAGGGTTGGCCCAACCAGCAGGATAGGGGAGGGGCCCTGGGGCTGGGGGACCCTCCCACTCCCATTTCCCTGTTGCTGCTCCTCTCCCTTACTCACACCCTTACTTAGGCATTGATAAGCAGTATGTCCATGCCCACTGCAGTTCCAACATACCCACCCTACCGGTCCCTTTGCCGGTCACTGCGGCCCCTGCATTCCACGCATATTCCGGCAATTTGACTTAATGTGGCCCATTTGGCCACACCTGTAACACGGTCCCTGGGGCTGTTGCGCATCAGTCGCCGCAACAATAGCCGCCGCTAGCCCTTCATTAGTCAGAGATGCCACCTTCTGTTTATCCAAAATATATTTAATCATCTCCCCTGGTGTGCTTAATCGAGGCGCTATCCGTAAAAGATCTCTAATCTCTGGCTGACACTGCTGTCACAGGCAATCCATAATAACTGGACCCTGGGCAGACTTAGGAAGTTCCAATCCTTGGATGGCCTTTAAAAGTCTATTCGCAAATTCAGAGAATGACTCCGTTGGCCCCTGGGTCACTTTAGTCGAGGGGTCCACTAACTCTGCACCTTTAGCTATCCTCCTGAACGCCTGGAGCATTGCGTCTGTAGCTGCTATAAGCTCCCCCGGTCTGAGCCTTCCCGCCTGACCATGAGGGGTCTCCATCCCCCTAGCCATTCCTGCTAGACGCATCAACGAGGACCCATGCAGCGGATGGTGGGGGCTGGATTCCGCTGCCCCTAGAGCCGCCTGCAATCCCACCGTCCACTCCGAGGACCACAATGTGTACTGCACTGGCATTAATACCACACGCATCAGATTTGTTATATCACGAGGGAAGAGGGGACCTAGTGATGTCATAGCTTCTAAAGTGTTCAGGGTGAGGGGTGAGTTTAATCCTTGCTTCTCCACAGCAATCTAACAGACGGGTGATACCTTTCAGATCAAGAGGCACCCAAGTCCTCGTTAGCGCCTGCTACAACAGATACTTGTAGGGAAAGGTGATGGCAGACAACCAGCTCTAAATTACCACCACCACCACCAAAGTGCCCTCACAGCCTAGAAAGCCAACTGTATTCTAGGCTGCATCAAAGGAAGCAAGGCCAGCAGGGAGACGATCCTGCACCTCTTGTCTGCACTGGTAAAACCTCACCTAAAGTACTACATCCAGGTGTGAAGTCCTCAGTACAGGAGAAACATGGAGCACATCCAGAGGAGAGCCACAGAAAATTATCCAAGGGATGGAACACCCCCTCCTTTCCCCTCCATGAGGACAAGCTGAGAGAGCTGGGGCTATTCAGCCTGGAAGGGAACTGTCAGATGCCTTTCAATATCTAAAGGGGGGAGGGGGGCGAGAGAAAGAAGGGAACAGACTCTAATGGGGTTTGCTGTGACAGGACAAGGGGAAATCATAGAATGCTGTGGGTTGGAAGGAACGTTTAAGATCATCTAGTTCCAACCCCCCTGCTATGGGCCAGGACATCTCCCACTAGACCAGGTAGCTCAAAGCCCCATCCAGTCTGGCCTTGAATGTTTCCAGAGTGGGGGCATCCACAATCTCACTGGGCAACCAGTTACAGTGTCATGCCACCCTCACAGTAAAGAATTTCTTCCTAATCTCTAGCCTAAAGTGACTCTTAGTTTAGACTCTTCCAGTTTAAAACCATTTTCCCTTGTCCTGTTGCTACATGTGTTTCTAAAAAGTCCCTCTCAGGCTTTTCTCTAGGCCCCCATCATGTACTGGAAGGCTGCTATAAGGTCACTCTGAAGCCTTCTGTTCTCCAAGCAGAGGAGCCTCAACTTTCTCAGCCTATCCTTGTAGGGGAGGTGCTTCAGTCAGTACAGTCTTTATACAATTCAGAATTGCTATTTCCTGTTGAAAGTTGTCACTGTACCTAGGTAATTGTTGCATTTACATCTGTCCTTGTAAGACTGCATTGATCACAGATTTTAGTCATGTATATTGTTGGTTTGCAAGAATAAACACTGTAACAGGGTTTGGTCATGTATTAAGACTCGAATGACTTACTACACGATCTCTGTTTGGCACAGTTAATCCAGTCTAGTTGCACTTAGCCTAAAGTTGCAACTGGTTTTTCCATGCCATTCTGCATATCAGGTGAGGGTGCACTCGATCCCACTGTCCATGTCACCTACAAAGATGTTAAATAACACCGGTCCCAGCACCAATCCCTGTGGAGCACCCCTCATGTACTTGGACATCAAGCTGTTGACTGCAACTCTCTGAGCATGACCATCCAGCCAATCCCTTATACAGCAAGTGGTCCACTCATTAAATCCATTTTTCTCCAATTTGGTGTCCAGGATGTCATGCAGGACAGTGTCAAATGCTTTGCACAGGTCTAGGCAGTTGACGTCAGTTGCTCTTTTTTTATCCACTGATGCTGTAACTCCATCATAAAAGGCCACCCACGTTTGCCCTTGGCAAACCCATGTTGGTTATCACCAATCAATTTGTCTTTATTTTCCCTGTGCCTTAGTAGGGTCTTTGGCAGCATCTGTTCATGGAACAGAGGTGAGACTGACCGGTCTGCAGCTCCCTGATCTTCTTTTTCTCCCTTCTTGAAAATGGGGGTTATGTTTCCTCTTTTCCAATCAGCGGGAACTTCTCCAGGCTGCCATGACCTATCAAATATGTTGGATAGTGGCTTCGCAACTGTATCTGCTTGTTCCCCTGGAACCTGTGGATGGATCTCATGGGGTCCCATGGACTTGTGCCCCTTCAGGCTCTTCAGATGGTCTCGAACCTGATCTTCACTTACAATGGGCAGATCTTTCTTCTCTGAGTTCTTTCTTTGCTTTCTGCAGCTTGGGCGGTGTGGCTAGAGCCCTTGCCTGAAAAGGCTAAGGCAAAGTCGTCATTGAGCCCCTCAGCTTTCTCCACAGCCCTCATAACCAGGTCTCCAGTTCCCTTCCAGAGAGGGCCCACATCTCCCCCAGCCTTCCTTTTATCACTGATACACCTGTAGAAATTCTTCTTGTTCCCCTTTATGTCCCTGGCTAGATTCAATTCTATCTGGGTTTCACCTTTCCTAACCTGATCCCTGGCCGCTCAAATGACTTCTTTGTTGTCCTCCCAGGTAACCCATTCCTGCTTCTTGTCCCTATAGACTTTCTTTTTGCATTTAACTATGTCCAGGAAATGGTTTCAAACTAAACAAGGGGAGATTTAGATTCAATACAAGGCAGAAGATTTTCACAGTAAGGGTGGTGAGGCGCTGGAACAAGTTGCCTTGTGATGTGGTGGATGCCCCATCCTTGGAGGCATTCAACGTTGGGCTGGAGCAGGCTCTGAGCATCCTCATCTGGCTGTAGATATCCCTGTTCTCTTGCAGGGACTAGATGACCTTTAAGGGTCCCTTCCAACTCAAACAATTCTATGAATCTATGATTCTATCTTACATATGGCTTTGGATAGCAAAATTCCACTTTAACTTTCCAGCAGTCAGTATCAGATTTGCACAGTTTTGTGATCTTTGCGTTGGCTTCAATACTTGGTGTTATTTCTGCTGCAGTCTAGATATGTCAACTGTTGCTAGCATCTTGCATTTCTATTCTGGGGGAAATCAACCACTCAGTGAAAAAATTCCATGTATGATCACTCAGTCTGTTGCTCAGGGTAGTGTCTTTAATCCAAAGCAAGCAATAGAGTCTCTGATTTCTGAACGTGCTTTTCAGCATTTTCACAGCATTTTTATTATCACCCTAGAATAACAGGTAGCAATTGTAATGTACCCTAAGCCAATTTGCCTGTAAAGGGCAGCAGTGATAGTAAGTGTAAATGTTATTCATGAACCCAAGCTGGCTAGGCCTTATCTCCTGGTTGTCCCACACATGCCATATGACTGCAGTCAAGACAATCTGCTCAATGACCTTCTCCTACTACCAGTACTGAGGTCATGCTGACAGGCCCATAGTTCCCTGGATCCTCATTCATGTAGATGTGTGTCACATTAGCAAGTCTGCAGTCATCTGGGTCCTCCACAGTTGACCAGAAGTGCTGATAAATGATGGAAAGTGGTTCAGCAATCACTTTTGCCAGCTCCCTCAAGACCCTCGGGTGGATCCCACTTGGTCCCATGGATTTGTGACAGTCCAGGTGGAGTAGCAGGTTGCTAACAGTTTCCTCCTGAATTGTGGGGAGGTTATTCAGCTCCCCATCCCTGTCTCTCAGCTCAGGGGGCTGAGTACCCTGAGGATAACTGGCCTGACTATTAAAGACAAAGTAAAGAAGGCATTGAGAACGACAACCTTTTTCTTGCCCTCGGTGAAAACCTTCTCCAACATGTCCAGTGAAGCCAGGAGATTCTCCCTGGCCTTCCTCTTTGCTGTTAGTGTATTTGTAAAATCATTTTTTATTATCTTTAACAATGGTGGCCAAGTTAAGTTCTTACTGGACTTCTGCTTTTCTAATTTTCCCTCTAGACAAATCCCTGTAGTAGAGACATCCTTGCGCTCTTCCCAAGTTGCCTGACCCTTCTTCCAAAGATGTCCTCCTTTCCCAGAGCCTCAGCAAATAATCCCTTTTCAGCCAGACTGGTCTTTCCTGCTGGCTCATTTTACAGCAAAAGGGGGCAGTCTGTTCCTCCCCCTTAAAGAGTCTGTCTGGCTACTGGGAAACAGTAGAGGGTAGATTTACAGTTGCATCGTATTCAGTTATCTGCAGTTTAGAATAGGTAAGAGGCTTTTTTTATGGAAAGGTTTGGGTTTAAAGGGACCGTAAGGATCATCTAATTCCAACTCCTCCGCCATGGGAAGGGGCACCTTCAGTTACATCAAGTTGTTCAAAGACCCATTCAACCTGGCCCAAACACTTCCACAGTATTTCTGGGTAACCTCTTCCTAATGCATAATCTAAATTTACCCTCTTTTAGTTTAAAGCTACTACTTCTTGTTCTATCACTACTTTTCCTGAGGAAGAGTCCCTCTCCAGCTTTCCTGTAGGCCCACTTTAGACAGTGGCAGGCCACTATAAGGCCTCCCCAGTGCCTCCTTTTTTCTAGGCTGAACAACTCCAGCTCCCTCTGTCTGTCTTCACAGGAGAGATGCTTCAGCCCTCTGATCATCCTCACAGTCCTCATCTAGACTCACTCCAACAGGTCCACATCCTGCTGGGGGGTCCCAGAGCTAAGCGCAGTAAGAATACTGTATGTGGGGTCTCAAGAGAATTAAGTAGAAGAGGAAAATCACCTCCATCAACCTCCTGGCCACGCTTCTTTTGATGTAACCCAGGATACGGTTGGCTTGCTGGGCTGCAAGTGCAAATTACTCATTCATGCTGAGTTTTTAATCAATCAGCTCCCCCAGGTCCAACTCAGAGCTGCTCTCAATCCTTTCTCCACCCAGCCTGTATTTGTGCTTGGGCCTTGTTGAACTTCATGGGGCCCACCTTGTCAAGCCCATCAAGATCTTTCTGGATGGCATCAACCCTTCTCTCCAGCACACTGACCACTTAGTGTCATCCACAGATTTGATTAGAGTGCACACAACCCACTGTCCATGTCACCAAGAAAGATGTAAAATAGTTCTGGTTCCAATACTGATCCCTGAGGAACACTACTGACCACTAGTCTCCGGCTGGACATTGAGTTGTTGACTGCAACTCTTTAACTGTAACCATCCAACCAATTTCTTACCCATCACGTGGTCCATCTGACAAATCCACGTCTCTCCATTTTAAAGACAAGGATGTCATACAGGACAGCATAAAACGCTTTCCACAAGTCCAGCTAGATGACATCAGTTGCTCTTCCCTTATCCACTGATGCTGTAACCCCACGGTAGAAAGCCACCAAATTTGTCAGTCACAATTTGCCCTTAGTGATGCTGTCACAAATCATCTCTTTGTTTCCCATGTTTCCAGGAGGATCTGCTCCATAGTCCTGCTGAACACAGGACTATATGAGACTGACTGGCCTGTAGTTCTCCAGGTCTTCCTTTTATTCCTTGTGTTTGGGAACTGTTGAGTCACGGCATGAACCACTGATGGGGTTTTGCACAGTGACAGATTCTGAGATAGCTGCTTGCGTTCTTTCAAACTTTATCAGGAACAACAATGGCCAGTGTTCTGTAACTCTGTGCAGCTGGTTAGGATCCATATTTTTTTAATAAATGTGGTTGATCCACATAGAAACTGTTCGATCTTCTTAACTGAGGTAAGGTTTACCCCTAGACCAGATGCTTTCCCTTTCCAAGAGTTAGTCAAGAAACACATAATTTCTAAGAGTGTACATGTGCAATTCTTGTAAATCATACCATGGATTCTTTTTAGCTCTGGAAGGGACAAAGGAAGGTGTCTTTCCTTTATAGCTTTTCTCTTGTGGGCCTTTTTTTCTGCTAAAGCTATTACATTATGTCCCTAAAATCTTAGTTTAGTAAGCACAGAGCTGTAGACCAGAAGGTTTATTGTTTCTGATACAAATAACAGCTTTCATCTCATTTATTTACTTTGAAATAGTTCACTACATTTATGTTTTTTGTGTTGTTCCCCCCTCCCCCCCCCCCCCAGATATTTGTTATCACAGGATGTTACTCATCTGAAGTCATTCGCAGTGTCTACAGCAAACCTACGACAGAGAGGTTTCCTGGGCCTCACTCACAAAATTAATCTTGTACTTGTGACTTGACCTTCAGAATTACAGGTCCACACACAGAAATTACTGCAGTGTGTATCACAGGTGCTAAAAGAATCACATATATTTTTTATTTGAAAGGTCTGTTTTCTATTACTATGCCTACAGCAGAAATGATGCATCCGGTTTACGGTCCTTGTGATGCAGAGTTCTGCTGTCTGAGAAGGCAACCACCACTACTCAGTTTCCTGTTACCTCTTCTGCACGCAGCCATGACTGACAGTGTGTGACCTTACGGTATTCCCAGTCTAACCTTGTCATACAACGACCATTACTATGCTTGCTTGGATACAAAATAAGAAAGATGAGAAGCAGAGCTGATATGCTGATGTTTCTTCCACTGTATTGGACATGCAGCCTCTGGCAGAGAGGTACAGAGTTAAGTTGAATAGGTCTTCAGGATTACTGAAGTCAAGTCCTACTACTGCCCCTTGCCACTCTTTGGCTGGTGAAGAATTCAGCGGTCTTTGCAGACTGTGAGATTTCTCTTACAGCAAATAAAATCATTTAGGTTGAACTGATGAATTTTGTTTCATTCCCTATCTTTATAGTCAGAATAAATATTATTCTCACAATGCTATAAAAGATAAATGCTATGCACTGGGAACAGAACTGATACTTCCCAAGGTTTGTACAGATGACTGACCTTCAAGGCTAGTCTCTTTTCCTGTAGAAAATATTTTCTACAGTACATTATAGTACAGTACAGTAAATTACATGTGAATATGTAGTTTGACAGCAACAGAAATGCTGATACTCCATTGATTTCATTTAAAAAACTGCCAATCAGTCACAGAGACTAGAAGAGACATCTGAAGGTCTGACACCCCCAGCTCAAGCACGCTGTTCAGAACTGTGTCCAGATGGTTTCTGGATGTCTCTAAGGAAGGGACTCCACAACATCTCTCTGGGTAACCTGTGCCAGTGCTCAGTTACCTGCACAGTGAGAAGGTGCTTCCTGATGTTTACGGGGAAACTTTTGCCTTTCAGTTTGTGTTCTCTGTCACTTACCCTGTCACTGGGCACCACTGAAAAGAACCTGACCCTGCCCTCTTTGCATCCTCCCTTCAGATGTACTTACCCAAACTAACAAGATGCCCCCCAGAGCTTCCTCTTCTCCAGGCTCCAGCTTTTTCAGTCTTTCCTCCTTCAACTTTGTGGCCCTTCACTGGTCTCTCTTCATTATGTCTTTGTCTCTCTTGTACTGAGGCACCCAGAACTGCGCATACTTCTTCAGCTCAGGCAAAACCATAGCTGAAAAAAGAGGGGAAGGATCATCTTGACCCTCTGGCAATACTTTGCCTAATGCAGCCCAGGATGCCAATGGCCTTCTTTGCAATGAGTGCACACTGCTGATTCATGCTCAGCGTGGTGTCCACCAGGACACCCAGAATCTTTTCTGCCAAGCTACTTTCCAGCCCAGCAGCCCTCAGTGTGTCTGGAGTTGCTCCTTCCCAGAGGCGGGACTTTACACTTGTCTTTGTTGTAACTGTTTTCTTCGTAGTTATTGGTGTTAGAATGTTGCTTAATTTTGCTTTGAGACAGTTGACTAACAGTTGTTGAAAAGCTATATAAATTTTTCTTGTATTCTTCCTCTGAGTCATTATCTGACACCACTGCTCCTGGGACCCTGTCAAGCAGGGAGTGCTGGAGTGCTCTCTTCAGAGGATTCATTAAGTGGAATGAGATAGCCTCCAACTAGACTTTGTGCCATTGGCCACTACTCTGTGGGCCCAAACTTCAGTCACATTTTACCACCTTACTGTGGATGACAAACATAGACAGGAATGTCAGTGGGGAAATTAAAAAAAAAAAAAAAAGAGAGAGAGGGAGAGAGAGAATTCATCTCAATTGTTGCAACTTTGCAACTTCATGTAGCTGAATTACTGTGAGCCTGTATAACACAGGAATTTAAAAGCTAAAGCACAGAATGTTACCTATGAATCTAAAACAAACCTATAAAAATATACTTACAAAGCAACAAAACAGCTTGTTTGAATGAGAATATTTTTACTTATTTGATCTTCACCCCAGTCTGCAATGCAGCAGTAGAGAAATGCAATGCAGACGAAACAGGTCTGTCATCTTAATACAGAAATTCCATCTCAGATTCCTGCAAAAGAGGCAGAAGGTTGAGTTTTTCACAGAAGTGAAAGTTCCTTAAAAGCTATCACAAAGACACAGAAAGTGACAGTACAGTATTGAAACTGGTAATTTGCATTTCATTTCAATAAAAATTGGGTGCATGCTTTTGTGAGTATTCCTTCACCTTCCTTCTGATACACCGTGCACCCAAACGTAACATCCACTGCCCATTTATAGCTTTTGAAGGAGGAAATTTTAAAGAGATTGAGCTCTTCAAACAAATATATACCTCTTCTCTCCTCTGAGCACTCAACAAGAAAATGCAAGCAATAGTCTTCCACTTCTCTCAACATAATTTTTGCCTGCCAACACATTGGCTACATTTGTCAAATTAAGTTGGTACACAAGAATGTACATAAATACTATTTCCCTTTAAAAGCTTAATCAGAAATACTTTTTCAGAGAATCACATAGAATCACAGTATCACTGAAACTGGCACAGTTCTCTGGAGAGGTATGTATCTCATTACACTGAAAAATATTTTGTGTACTATCTCTTAGATTCTTCATAGCTTGAAGATGATTTTACTACCAAAGTTCAAAGGCACTTTGCTGTCTTTTTGGAATGGATGTGATTTGGAATTATTCAAACAGTTGGCTGGGAATTGAAGAAGGTTGTACTATGACTTATGCAGGCCAACATTTAACATACCAGGATATTATGCCTATTTATCTCTGCTGAGAGGGGTAAATCCTATTCTCAACAGCCTCCTTAGCTCTTCGAGGCATCCTAAAATCCTAACTGGTCTCCCATCAGAGACCAATTTTGGTGAACTTTATAGAAATTGTTGGAACAGAACTGTCTTCCAGCAGAATCTTTTAGCTGGCCTACTTACAAATTTTTATAAATTTGTCACTCATAATGAAACAATAAAATAATAATAAAAATATTAACATAACATATCATTTTGGTTAAATTCAAATGCGGTTTTCCTTTTTGACTGATTGACAGAATAGAATAGCTGTTGATACATAAAGTGAAGAGTCTTAGAAAAACAGAAAAATTCTAGTGATGAATCTTCAAGGGTCAAGATAGTTGCCTGATGTTCCATTTCCCATAAGCAATTATGAGTTCATTTCATGTCTAATAGTTTTACACTGAGTTATCTAGGTGCTGATAATTGTTTTTTGACTTGTGGCCATGACGAAGTATGTCCGATCGCCTTAGCTTTTGATAAATACTTCCTTGCTTGACCTAAACACTGGTGCTTGAAAACTGTGGTGATGTCCAGGAGAAGCTTGAAAAGTATTAGTATTCGTGAAGAAGGACAATAAAAAGATGATGTACTGAAAAAAAAAAAAAAAATCAACAAAAAAAGTGCATGACAAAGGCTAAAGGTCAGAGGGAATAAAAGAAGATATTAAAATACACAGTATCAGACAATTCACTTCAGAATCTTCAGAATGAACATGGCAAAGTGCAGGAAATGAGAAGTATCTGTACTACTGTATCTGAAATAGTGGCATTTCTGAGAAGAACAGTGGAGATAAAAAAGAGCTTTGGGAGACCACTAAACAGAGTGTGTGCCTTCAGTCTATCACTGCCTATCAAGCCTAGCTTGTGCCTCCCTATAAAGATCTTCACTACACATTTGTTCCCTTTCTCTGCCTGTTCTCTTCTGCCAGCTCTCCACCTGATCTGCTTTGTTATTTATATTTCCTTTTCCTTTATTTATTCATCCTTTGATTTCCAGTCCATGCAGTTTAACTGGACTACTGCCATTATCTCGTACTTGAAATTATGCCAGATTGTCAATGTTTGAAGCCGTTCTTGCCCACTTCAACTAAAATCACCACAGTAGCACCTTCATTTTATCTTCTTTCCCCCAAAAAATATTTTAGGGAGAAGGATTTTATCAGCAGGAAATTTTTTTTCTCTTTTTCATGTAAGTTTCTCTTTAGCAACTCACATATCACTGATAGATGGAAGAAAATCTCTTTCCTTGATGTATAAAGCACAAATGGTTAGACTTTTTTATGTAGTGAGACCCTTCTTTTTCCAACAGTGAATCTGAACTGCCCAGGCCATGACCTGCAACTGTTGCTTTCTTCACATCATCCAACATTATCAAGAAGAATTTCATACTGTCATCTTATTAACAATCCGTATAGCTACTCATAAGCCACTACCAAGTGCTTTACCTCTTCTTCACCATATCCAACAAGCCCAGATTTCCTCAGAGGTTTTGCATCATAGCAGACTATCTTAGTAATATTCCACTGTACCGTCTCCAATGTATTCAACTCCTTATTGAGACAGGGGACTCAGAACTGGACACAGAATCAAAGATGGAGTCTTAATCTTATCACACAGAGAGATAAGTAATTTCACTTGGTTTAACCACATTACATTTAATATAGCTAATTATGCATTTTCTCTCTTATGTAGCAAGGAAGCATAATAAAGTTTTTTTAACCTAGCTTCACAATCTCCACCCTGTAAACTCAAAATGTTTTTCATCAGGACTGCTATGCAAGATTGCTTTGCAGTCAGTTTCTCAGTCTATTTCAAGTGTAGAACCTTGGGTTTCACCCAAGCTAATGACAAAATTGGAAATGGGTATGAATTTCCTGATGGCGAGCACTGTATTGTTGCAGCACTTGTCAATAATTACTGTTGATGGAAATCTGAAGTAATGAATGCTTCCATTACCATTTTCTCTTCAGTTCCACTACAGTTATATTAGTAATATGTTGTGATGTTCACATACACTTTATGCATAAAGTATTTAAATACTGAATGTTTTTGATATTTGGATTTTTTACAAATGTACTTTTACTATTACATCATTTTCTTTGTGCTGGTTAAGTTTTCCTTGAAATCTAACAAAAATGAGTCCATAAATGTGTTCCCGAGCTCAGTCTCAATGGTCAACTATAATTTTTAAATATTCTCAGGTTGAGTGTTCCTGTGAATTTCAATAAGTATAGGAAATTCTACTGAGGCTAATACCAGTTCTCTCCTGAAAATTTGACATTTTATCCCAGAAATAACAGTTTTCTCCCTGAAAATACAACATTTTTTCCCAGAAATACATGTTCCCTCCTGAAAATATGACATTTCCTGCTAAAAATACCAGTTTTCCTACTAGAAATATGACATTTCCTCCCAGAAGTATCAGGTTTCTCCAAATAATATGACGTTTTCTCCAAGAAATACCAGTTTTATCCCCAAAAATATGACATTTCCTCTCAGAAATAACAGTTTTTGCCAGAAAATATAAACATTTCTCCCAGAAATACCAACTTTCTCTAAAAAGATGACATCTCCTCCCAGAAATACCAGTTTTCTAACCCAAAATATGACATTTTCTCCCAGAAAAACCAGTTTTCTCACCCAAAATATGACATTTTCTCCCAGAAATACCAGTTCTCACCCAAAAGTATGACGTTTTCTCCCACAAATACCAGATTTCTACAAATAAAAAAAGACATTTTCTCCCAGAAATACGTTCTCTTCTGAAAAGATGACATTACTACCCGGAAATACCAGTTTTCTCCTCAAAAATATGAACTTTCCTTCCAGAAATAACAGTTCTCTCCCAAAAATATGACATTTTCTCCCAGGAATACCAGTTTTCTCTAAAAAAGATGACATTTCTTGCCAGAAATACCAATTTTCTGAGGAAAATATGACATTTTCTCCCACAAATACCAGCTTTCTCACCAAAAATAAGTCATTTCCTGCCTGAAATAACAGTTTTCCTAACGAAAAATGACGTATTTTACCCAAAATACCAGTTATCACCAAAAATCATAACATTTACTGCTGGAAATACCAGTTTTCTCACCAAAAATATGATATTTTTTTCCAGAAATACCAATTTGTAACCCAAAAAATGACATTTTCTCTCACAAATACAAGTTCTCTCCAAAAATATGTCATTTTCTCTCAAAAGTCACAGTTTTTGCCAGAAAATATGACAATTTCTCCCAGAAATGCCAGCTTTCTCTAAGAAGATGACATTTTCTGTCAGAAATAAGTTTTCTAACACAAAACATGACATTTTCTCCCCAAAAAACAATTTACTCACCAAAAATATGACATTTCCTCTCAGAAATAACTGTTTTCCACAGAAATTGTGACATTTTCTCCCAGAAATACCAGTTCTCTCCCCAAAATATGACGTTTTCTCCCACGAATACCAGATTTCTACAAATAAAAAAAGACATTTTCTCCCAGACATACAAGCTTTCTCCAAAATATATGACATTTCCTGCCAGAAATACCAGTTCTCTCCCCAAATTATGACATTTTCTCCTAGAAATACCAGTTTTCTCACCGAAAATATGGCATGTTCTCCCAGAAATTCCAGTTGTCTCATAAAAATATGACATTTTCTCCCAGACATGCCAGTTTTTGTCAAAAATATGACATTTTCTCCTAATAATACCAGTTTTGTCCAGAAAAATAAGACATTTTCTCTTAGAAATACCAGTATTCTCTCAAAAAATATGGCATTTCCTCTCAGAAATAACAGTTTTGCTTAGAAAATACGATCATTTCTCCCAAAAATGCCAGCTTTCTCTAAAAAGATGACATTTCCTGCAAGAAATAATAGTTTTCTCCCCAAACACATGACATTTCCTGCCAGAAATACCAGTTCTCTCACAATAATATGTCGTTTTCTCCCAGAAATCCCAGTTTTCTTCCTGAAAAGATATTTTCTCTGAGGAATACCATTGTTTTCAAAAAAATATAACATTTTCTCCCAGAAATACCAGTTTTCCCCTCAAAAATATGACATTTCCTGCCTGGAATAAGAGTTTTCTCTCCAAAAATGCATTATTTTCTGCCAGAAATACCAGTCTTCTCCTGAAATCTGACATTTTCTGCCAGAAATACCAGTTTTCGCAGAATCACAGAATCACAGAATGGCCAGGGTTGGAAGGGACCTCAAGGATCACGAACCTCCAACCTCCCTGCCACACGCAGGGCCACCAACCTCCCCATTTAATGCTAGACCAGGCTGCCCAAGGCCCCATCCAATCTGGCCTTGAACACCTCCAGGGATGGGGCAGCCACAACCTCTCTGGGCAGCCTGTTGCAGTACCTCACCACTCCCTCTGTTAAGAATTTCCCCCTGACATCCAACCTAAATCTCCCCTCCCTCACCTTAAAACCATTTCCCCTCGTCCTGCAGTTATCTACCGTTTCAAATAGTTGTATCCCCTCCCCTCTGTAGGCTCCCTTTAGGTAATGAAATGCTGCAATGAGGTCACCCCGCAGCCTACTTTTCTCCAGGCTGAATAAGCCCAGCTCCCTCAGCCTGCCTTCATAGGGGAGGTGCTCCAGTTCCTTGATTATCTTTGTGGCCCTCTTCTGGACCCTCTCCAAAAGCTCCCTGTCTTTTTTGTACTGGGGGCCCCAGACCTGGACACAGTATTCCAGATGGGGCCTCACAAGAGCAGAGTAGAGGAGAACAATCACCTCCTTGTCCCTGCTGGCCACCCCTCTTTTGATGGATACCAGAATATCATTTGCTTTCTGAGCTGCAAGGGCACACTGCTGGCTCATATTTTTTCATTTATCAAGATCCCCAGGTCCTTCTCCACAGGGCTGCTCTCAAGGACCTCTCCTTCCAGTCTGTATGGATGCCTGGGATTCCTCCGGCCCAGGTGCAAAACTCTGCACTTTGCCGTGTTGAACCTCATCAGGTTCACCCGGGCCTACCTTTCTAGCCTCTCGAGGTCCCTCTGAATGGCATCCTTTCCTTCAACCATGTCGACCACACCACTCAGCTTGGTGTCGTCAGCAAACTTACTGAGGGTGCACTAGATTCCATCATCGATGTCACTGATAAAGATGCTAAAGAGCACTGTCCCAAGACAGACCCCTGGCCGACGCCACTTGTTACCCGCCTCCACCTGGACATAGAACCATTGATGACCACCCTCTGTCTGCAGCCTTTCAACCAGTTTCTTATCCATCAAGTGGTCCACCCATCAAATCCACATCCCTCCAATCTGGAGATGAGGATGTGATGGGGGACCATGTCAAAGGCCTTGCTCAAGTCCAGGTAAATGACATCGGTCACCTTTCCCTTGTCCACCAATGCCATCACTACATCATAGAAGGTCACCAGATTGGTCAAGCATGACCTTCCTCTGGTGAAGCTGTGTTGGGTGTCTTGGATCACACGCTCATTCCTCAAGTGATCAAGCATGTCATCCAGGATGATCTGTTCCGTGATCTTCCCAGGCACAGAAGTGAGACTCACCCAGGCACTGTAGTTCCCGGGGTCCTCCTTGCTCCCTTTCTTGTAAATGAAGGTGATGTGACCCTTCCTCCAGTCATCCAGGATCTCACCTGACAGCCACAACTTTTCAAATATGATGGAGAGTGGCTCAGCAACCACCTCACCCAGCTCCTTCAGAACCCTGGTATGCACGCCATATGACCTCATAGACTTGTACACATTCAGTCTCATGAGGTGGTCTTGGACCTGCTCTGACCTCACAGTGGAGGGGAATTTACCACCCCGGTCCCCACCTAGAGTTTTAGGGATGCAGGGCTCAGGGACGTGAAAAATACTGGAATCCTGGCAGCCAGTGAAGACCAAGGCAAAGAACTCATTCAGTACCTCAGCCTTCTCTTCATCCGTTGAAGCCAGTTCTCCTTTTACATTTACCAAAGGAGGTACACTCGCTTTGGCCTGTTTCTTCTGGCCAATGTACCTGTAGAGAGTCTTCCTATTGTTTTTCACATCCCTCGCCAAGTTCAGTTCTGCCTGTGCCTTAGTTTTCCTGACCCACGTCTGCAAGTCTGGATGGCATCTCTGTGTTCTTCCCAGGTGACATGCCCTTGTTTCCAGAGCTTGTACGCACCTTTCTTTGCCGTCAGCGTGCCAAGCAGGTCCTTACTGAGCAACACTGGCTTCCTATCTCCTCTGCCTGCTTTTTTATTCAGAGGGACAGAGTTCTTGCACTCTCAGGAAGGCATCCTTGAAGAGTAACCAGTTTTCTCACCAGAAATATGACATTTTCCTACAAGAAATAACAGTTTTCCACAGAAAATATGACGATTTCTGCCAGAAATACCATCTTTCTCTACCAAAATAAGACATTTCCAGCCTAAAATACCAGTTCTCTCACAATAATATGACGTTTTCTCCCTGAAATACCAGTTTTCTCACCAAAAATATGACATTTCCTCCCAGGAATAGCAGTTTCTTCCAAAATTACATCATTTTCTCCAAGAAATACATGTTCTCTCCTGAAAATATGATATTTTCTCTCAGAAATACCAGTTCCCTCCTAAAAAATATGACCATTTCTCCCAGAAATACCAGCTTTCTCTAAATAGATGACATTTCCTGCGAGAAATAACAGTTTTCTCACCAAAAAAGATGACATTTTCTCCCAGAAATGCCTGCTTTCTCGCCAAAAATATGTCATTTCCTGCCTGAAATAAGTTTTCCCACCCAAAATATGACATTTTTTCCCAGCAATACCAGTTCTCTCCCAAAAGTATGACGTTTTCTCCCATGAATACTACTTTTTTTACGGAAAAAAATGACATTTTCTCCCAGAAATACATGCTTTGTCCAAAAAATGACATTTCCTGCCAAAAATAACAGTTTTCTCACCAAAAATATGACATTTTCTGCCAGGAATACCAGCTTTCTCAACAAAAATATGACATTTTCTCCGATACATGCCATCTTTTGTCAAAAAATATGACATTTTCTGTCGGAGAAAAGACCACGGGAGACAAGTCTCATGCTATCATGATCAACAGGTCTCAACTTTATTAAGTATATCGTGGCTATAGCCAAGAGCCTCAGGAGATAGCCAAGGCTGACCACTGGGATTTCAGAGTGGAGCATACACAGGGTCTGAAGAGTGCTACACTCCAAATGAAAAGGAGATATTAGCTGCATATGAGGGGGTTCAGGCTGCTTCTGAAGTAGTCAGTAGTGAAGTGCAGCTCCTTCTAGCACCTCGACTGCTAGTGCTGAACTGGATGTTCAAGGGAAAGGTTCCCTCCACCCATCATGCTACTGATGCCACTTAGAGTAAGTGGATTGCATTGATTACACAATGACCTTGGATGGGGATCCTCAGTCATCCAGGAATCTTAGAGGTGATCATGGACTGGCCTGAAGGCAAAAAGTTTGGAACATCACCAGGAGAAGAGGTATCGCGTGCTAAAGAGGCCCCACCATACAGTGAACTACCAGAAAATGAAAATAAATATGCTGTTTGCTGATGGATCATGTCATACTGTGGGGAAACATTACAGATGGAAAGCTGCTGTGTGGAGCCCTACAAAAAAAACTGCGAAGGCCACTGAAGGAAAAGGAGAATCAAGCCAATTTGCAGAGGCAAAGGCAGTCCCAGCTGGCCTTAGTTGCTGCTGAATGGGAGA
The DNA here is from genome assembly GCF_987193195.1 of Phasianus colchicus. Classification (NCBI taxonomy): domain Eukaryota; kingdom Metazoa; phylum Chordata; class Aves; order Galliformes; family Phasianidae; genus Phasianus; species Phasianus colchicus. The sequence goes on along the minus strand of NC_143436.1, from coordinate 76,022,622 downwards.
GGTGGCCAATACTTTAGTTTAATACTGATGGTGGCAAGTGCCTTATGGAGGTGGTTACGGTAGTGGGAACAAAACAAGTGGCAATGAAAGGATAAACTTATTTGGGCTGTTGATCCTTGGAAAGACAACCACTGGGTGGTTTGAAACATGCACAGTACCCCATGCTATCTCCTGAAACACCTTATTAGGTCTCAAGAAACAAGTCCTGTGGCGACATGGCATTCCAAAAAGAATTGAATCAGATAATGGGGCTCATTTCAAAAATCATCTTATAAATATTTGGGCTAAAGATCATGGCATTGAGTGGATGTATCATATCCTCTATCATTCACCGGCTTCTGGTTAAACTGAATTGAATACAATGGGTTGTTAAAAACTATGTTGAAAGCAATGTGTGGTGGAACATTTAAGCACTGGAGGAAGCATTTGGCAGAAGCCACCTGGTTTGTCAATACTAGAGGATCTATCAATTGTGATGGCCCTATCCAATCCAGCTTCCTAATACTGTTGAGGGAGATGAGGTCCCTGTGGTACCTGCAAAGAGTCTGTTGGGAAAAGCGGCTTGGGTCCTTCCAGCTTCTGGAAAGAGCTAACCTCTCAGTGGTACTCTTTTTGCCCAGGGACCTCGGTCCACTTGGTAGGTGATGGAGAAAAATGTGTACCACAAGAGAATATGATGTTGGGGGAGTGTAGTCAGTAATTATATGTATATATATGTATATAGACATGTGTGTGTAATGCATTTTAATTATTGTTTTTTGTACATATGTATATATATTAAGCATGATGTAGTGATCGGTGCGGAATGTCATGGTTTTATAATTTTGTTATTGGTATTCCACATCATAACATCATGTAAAGCATGGATAATTAGAGAGTTAATACTCCAGTTCCGTGGACTGACAACTTTTCAGATACCTGGTTCTCATAAAAGAACTACATATCTCAGCGGACTTCATGTTCAGAGAGGAAGATAAGCCACAGGAGGAAGTTATGGGATCTTACTCTCTGTCTCGCTCTCTTGCTTGCTGCCTGGCAGTGTGTGTGGGTACTCCCTAGCCATGCGCCTTCAGTTCAAAGTGGGCCTTTCGGGTTTGGACACTCTCTCATTTTATTTATTAGCCTCAATTTCAATTATATTGTTTTATATTGCATTACATTCTAATATCATATTTAGTAAAATAAAGTTTTCCTCCTTAGATCGTTGCTGCTGCTCTGTTTTTGGGCCCAGATCTCATTTCCCCATCCTTCCCCTTTTCCCTTCTCATTTTGGGTCCAGGGGGCCTAACAGGCCTGCTGCCACCTGTCATGGGCACAGATTGATCTAGATAACTCCTGAACAATTTTAGAAAACAGGAACAACCTGTGTCCTTCCCCTGAGCAGATAAGGTGAGTTCTGTCAAGTCTCTGTATTAGGTAGATAAAGGAAGTTCTGCTCTGAAACATCTAATTTTATACAAGCAAATACTGTGCAGTCAACGTATTCTGCTCACAAAAAGAAGCAAAAATGCTTCTAATAGATTCTTGGCAATAACAAGAAATCTCAATTATGCCAAAAACAAAAAGAAGAGTTGAATTCACCCAACCATTGAGGGACTATACAGCACTCCTTCTCAGGAAACATCCTAGATCTAAGAGGTGGTCTCCTTTCAGTGGCTGGCCGTTATATGGGCTTCACCCTAGGTCCGTGCCTTCTGGTCACATGAGAAGCAAAGGTGCAAATAACTTGCCTGGGCTCCTGCCAATGGTTTCTGGGCCAGTTAGGCCTAGTTCCATGACAAATGGGGTAGGGGGACACATGGCCCAGGAGATGGGGGAGGGGAGAAAAGGGAAAAAGTAGGGAGATAGGTCTAAAAATAAAACAGTGGCAACAAGCTAATGGAGAAAAACTAATTTACTAAATATGATATCGGAATGCAAGATAACACAATATAATACAATATAGGAATTGAAGATAATAAATCAAGTAAAATGAGGGAGAAAGTATCCAAAACCAAAGGCCTTACTCTAATACTGAAGGCAAAATGGCTAGGGAGCGCACCCCACAGAAATGAGCAGTAAAAGAGAGTCTTGTTACTTGAGAGCAGTTTTATCTTTCCATCTGAACGGAAAATGAATACAGAACAGTGAAAGTCTTCTGGGATATGTAGTTCTCTTCTGAGAGCCATGTACCCAGAAAAACTGTCAATCCATGAAACTGGAGGATTAACTCTTTAACTCCCAGTGCTCTGCGTGATGTTATGATGTAGAACACTAATAACAAAAAACATAAAATCATGACATTCCACCACTTATTTCACATCACTACATAATATTTAAAACATATGCAAACAAACAATAATTAGCATGCATTAAACACACACACACAAATATACATACATGGATTTACTGACTGCACTCCCCCAACATCAAATTCCCTTGTGGTACACATTGAACATCCCCATTTTTCTGCATCACCCACCGAGTTGACCCAGGTCCCTGAGCAAACACAATTCCATGGAGAGTTTTCCCTTTCCAGAAGCTGGAAGGGCCTGAATCACTTTTCCTGATATGCTCTTTACACATAATATGGTGTTTCAGAAGGTAGCATGGGGTACTGCTCATGTTTCAAACCACCCAGTGGTTGCCTCCACCATGGTAAGTACATAACACTTACCTTCATGAGTTAATGGCAAGGTGATGTAGTCAACCTGCTACACCTTCTTACTTTTGCCATGGCCCTTTCCCCAGAGAGGTTTCATCCTCTTGGCTTGTTTAATTGCTGCACAAATTTCAGTCATGAATAGCCGGTGCAATAGCATCTAAAGTTAAGTCTAACCCTTGTTCTCTAGCCGACTTATATATTACAACTCTTCCTTGAAGGCCTGAGGTCTCATGGACCCAGTGAGCTAGAAATAATTCTTTGTTCTACTAGTCCAAGTCTATCTGAGCCACCTCAATTTTGGCAGCTTGACCTACGTGATGGTTATTTTGTTGCTTTTCAGTAGCCCCCCTCTTGGGTACATGAGCATCTACCTGGCGCACCTTTACGACCATATTCTTTATTCGAGCAGCAACGTCTTTCCATACTTCAGCAGCCTAAATAGGTTTACCCCTCCGTTACCAGTTGTTCTGTTCCCACTGCTGTAACCGCCTCCATAAGGCATTTGCCACCATCCATGAGTCATAGTATAAAATTACTAGTATAAAGATAAAGCATTGGCCACCTCTCCCGTTCAGCAACATCTAAGGCCAGCTGGACAGCCTTTACCTCTGTGAACTGACCTGATTCTCCTTTTTCTTCAGTGGCCTCTGCAACTTGTCATGTGGGGCTCAGCAGATTTCCATGTGCGATGCTTCCCCACAATACAACATGATCCATCTGTGAACAGGGCAAATTTTTCGTTTTCTGGTAGTTCACTGTATGGTGAGGCCTCTTTAGCATGTGATACCTCTTCTCCTGGTGATGTTCCAAACTTTTTGCCTTCAGGCCAGTCCATGGTCACCTCTAAGATTCCTGGATGGCTGAGGTTCCCCATCCAAGGTCACTATGTAATCAATGCAATCCACTTATTCCAAGTGGCATCAGTAGCATGATGGGTGGAGGGAACCTTTCCCTTGAACATCCAGTTCAGCACTGGCAGTCGAGGTGCTAGAAGGAGCTGCACTTCACTGCTGACTACTTCAGAAGCAGCCTGAACCCCCTCATATGCAGCTAATATCTCCTTTTCATTTGGAGTGTAGCACACTTCAGACCCCCTGACGCTCCACTCCAAAATCCTGGTGGTCAGCCTCAGGTCTCTCCTGAGGCTCGTTGCTACAAACTCCAAGTGGGACCTTTCTCTCCAGCAGCAGGTAGAGGATGTTCCCTACAACCTGTCCTGTCTGTACTGGATCCAGGGCCATGGCATGGGCTATCTCTTGTTTAATTTGCTCAAAATCCTGCTGCTGCTCAGGACCCCATGAAAAATTATTCTTCCATGTCACCTGATGAAGGGGGCTTACAATGAGGCTATAGTTTGGAACATGCATTCTCCAAAAGCCCACTACACCCAGAAAAGATTATCTCTCTCTTTCTAGTGGGTGGAGATATAGCAGTGATTTTGTCAATCACATCTGCTGGGATGTTACAATGCCCATTTTCCACTTTATACCTAGGAACTGAATTTCCGGGGCAGGTCCTTTCACTTTGCTTTGCTTAATAGCAAAACTAGCTTGCAGAAGAATTTTGATTATTCACTCTCCTTTCATGAAAACTTCTGCTGTACCACCCCACACAACAATATCATCAATGTGTTACAGGTGCTCAGGAGCACTGCTCTGTTCTAATTTTCTCTTATTATCTCCCACCGAGTGACCTTCAGTATCCTGCAGAGAAGCACTGGTCCTGTCTGGGTTCTCTGGGGCACTCTTATCCCCTGAAATTTCATAGCAAGATTACACAGTCATCTCTCTGCTATCTGAGATTATGGTCACATAGGAAACCTCAAGTACTGGAAAAAAGCAAACAAACAGATCAAATGGTTCTTTTGGGCCACACTTTAGAGCTGAATATTCTTAACATATAGGGTGTACTGAGGCATGCAGACCTTCTTGATACATCCAACTATATTAAGTCCATTACTGTATTTCAATTCCAATACCAAAAGAGACAGAGAGGTGTAAGGGAGGTTTTTTTGAGCTGCTACATCAGTAAGTAATGTCAAGCATCTAATGGGGTGCTGAGTACAGTCTGGCTTCTCACCATCAAATGGCCCCACAATCAGTAACTCCAATAAACTTGGCCAGCCAACCAGCTACTGCTAGTGGTACATTTGATTAGGGCAATATCCTCCCTAGGCAGCTTGCTGGCAGTCCCTTGCCAATAATAGATGTTCCTCTCTCCATCCTATGCATGGAAATGCAAACTACCATAACATTACCATACCTGTGCTAGGTAGTGCTTATTGGCATGCGTATAGGAACTGTTGAGTCATGGCCTGAACCGCTGATTGATCACCTGGAGGTCAGCCCCAGGAGCATAGCTGAAGGCAATTCACCTGCGTGACCGAAAGGGGTGGAGTCTGGCTCCACCTGTCCTAGACCCCATTTAAGGGCTGACTGCCACCATTCCTGGTAGAGTTTTTCCCTGCAAACCTGGAATCTTCTGATTTGGGTAAGCAATCTCCTTCCCTTCCTGCACCTTTCTATCATGTTCAACATCTCATCATATTGAGCTGCCCAATTGCTACAGCCCGGGTCATAATGATCTGGGTGATTTGATGCGTCTCACTAGCGCTCTGAGATCCACACTGCTGGGAAGCTCAAGGATATAATGTTGATTGTAAATGGTGGCAGATGAAAGAAGAGAATCCATTTCTACTTCTGTCTTTGATCCCTAAACTCCTCATCTGAAGAACCAGTTCATGACTTTCACTCTCATATTCTTCATGTGGTGTTTATCTCTTTAGGGGAGGAATCAAATCTAATGATTTATTTCTCTATTACAGCTGGTGATGAGGTTTTCCACCAGTGAAAATATGGAGAGCCATCATCTAAGAATTCATACGAAAATGAACAGGTTTTTACCTTTACATTCACCAACAGAGAGCCCAAATGGGACAGAAATCATTCAGAAACTGTGCTTGTGGCAAGGGTTTTGATGGGCATTATGACCTGACTCAGCATCAGTTGGTTCAAGCTGGAGAAAAGCCTTATCTCTGTGTGGGAAGAGTTGGAGTCGCTTCAGCAAGAAATTAGCAGCTGAACAGAGCAATGTTTACAGCGACTCCTGCAGGGCATCCTTCACTCTTCTATTAGAGATAGGATAAAGGAAAGAATAATCCAAGCAGGTCTGGGAAATCCTGCAGAGAACTTAAGGCACAGACACTACAGACAACAATGTGATATTGCTCCAGTGCATGGAGTAACAATGCCCTATCTTCGTTTTCTAAGAATCACTAACGAGGGAGGAGGAGGTATACTCACATGGTGAAATGAAGTTATAAAAAACAGCAGGGTGTATGGGGACAGTAGGGTAGCAAAAGTGGGGCATCAGCCACATTAGGATCTTTGCAGAGTTAAAAGAAAGTATCTCGGTGCTGGGCTGGTGTCTAGCTTGGGCATCTGGAGCAGATGCCCAAAACAGAAAGGCAATTTTACCCTTGTGGAGCTCTGAGGAAGCATAATATTACATATTCTAGAACTGTTATAATCATTATTTGCCCTTTATTAGTCCTTGTGAGCTGTAGCTTCTAATCACTCAAGATCCAGGACCTTACACAGTTGGTTGCTTTCACCTTCTGTCCCTTGGTGGAAATCAAATATCTGGACCTCCTATCCACCAACTTAGAGTTGTGACAAGCTAACATTTTAAACATTTCATCTTCATTTCTTTTTCCCTGTGATGGTTTGGGGACTGTAATTCATCCATCCTATGCAATGTGATAATTTCAGAAGAGATTCTCACTGAGAGAAATGCATCACGAGCACAGGACAAAGATGTGGTTTCTGCCTCAGTCAGTTTACAACATAAGCCTTCAATGTAATGTACCAAGTTTTTTTTCTAAGGTAGAAAAAGCACTCTTTTATAAGGTCATTCTGCTTTTATATTTTACTTGCGGTATTATTCTTGTGCTACTATTAATTAAATGCAAAGAAAAATAAAAATATCACTGTATGAATCATTCAAAGGCCCTTTTTATGAGTTAAGGACAAAAGTTTGCTTCACGAGAACTGTGTTTTTACTCATACAAAACAATCCCTCATCAGTCTGCCCTTCCAACAACAGCACCATGGCTCCAGACAAATTACACTTAAACAGCACTGTTATGGATGGTAGCATGTTGTACAATGGAAGGTCACATCTGAGCGCTCTGCTTTGATCACTCACCATATGGGAAAGGTTTCATTTTTGCATGATTGAGTTATGGGAGTGAGAGGCATTAAGAATCCTCTGCTGATATACAGTGTTGGACTACAGAAAGAAGAAAGAATACAAAGGAGTTAGTATACTGTTTCTATATCACAGCATCACCTTTGGTAGTTCTATTGCTGGATCCGCAATGGCCCAGAACAATGTATTTACCTACTGGGACTAAAGGACTTCTCCCCCACCCTTCCATTAAGACTAATTGTCAAAACACTGGTCCTTGGGAGATTTGGTAATATTATGGAGCTGCACATCTTACTCCTTACAAGGGACTGACTGCCAGCGGAAGTCTGAGTTGGATGTCTGTGGCCTGTGTCAGGAATTGATCCTACAGGAGATGATATGTGACTGAGCTTGCTTCTACCCATTGTTCATGGCAGTTTTAAGGACAACAGGCCACTCCTGTGGAGGTGATTTCAGGAACACGTGATCACTTTTCTACCAGTAAATGTGGGGGCTATTAAAAAATTAATATATATATATTTTTTTTTTTAAATTAAGGCCTTTCAGAGTGGTAGCATGGACAGCGTAGCTGTATTTTGGTCTTGTGCCACCATGGGTCAGAAAAGAACCTGTATTTTCAAGGACTAAAAAGGTCACTGATAATAAGAATCAAAACTGGATAAGAGTTGGGTTAGAGCAACTCCTACTGAAGTCTGCAATCAGCACTGTGCTCTTAAGGTAGGTCCTAATCAAGCTGTGTTATGCTAGCCAATACTGCGCAGTTTCTTAGGATAACATATACTTTGGCCTGATTTACTAGGGGAGGGGTGAAAGAGGCAAAGTCCAAGGGAGAATTGTTTCTCTTCTTCTTGTGAAGAACAGCAGTAGGATTTGCTTCCTGTCCCCAACAACCCCTCTTAAGGACAGCTTCTTTAGACTAAAGCTGATTCCCTGTCCACAGACAGAGCAAGAAGTTAGTTGCAGCCTCCCACACCTCGCTGTGTGTGAGAAGTAGATCAAGTTTTTGCATTAGAAAACTAAGCACTAAGGTATAGACCTTTACTAAACTTTCTTACAAAATGGCAGCAGGGGTTGTTGTCTACAATGAGATGTTGAGGCAGAGCCTAATATAAGCTAGAGTGAGTCTGCCAGGTATTCTGTTTTTCAGAACATTCTGACCAGGTGGGTAAACACTTATGGATCCACCTACGGTGGACAGGCAGGATAGCAAAAGCCTAGTATACACTGTCCTCCTGTCTCCCTTGAAAAAAGGGGAACTGCTGGTGGCCCTAGTATACATTGTCCTTCTGTCCTCTTGATGAATGGAGAACAACCTATGGGCCTAGCATATGTCCTCCTGTCCCCTTTGAAAAATGAAAAATGACAGGTGAGTGATAAACCTTATATGGAAACGCACCTTAACAACTGTGTCTAATACGCTGTGTGCCTGAGATGCTCAGCCAATGAGTAACAGGAGAGATATACTTAGTAGGAAGGGTATAACATAGTATCGATCTCACTAATTAAGCGCACAATTTCTTCCTTGCCACAAGGTGGCGTGCGCCCGCTATTGCAATAACGAATAAACTTCGTCACTTCACAAAGATTGTGTCTGATCAGAAATTATTGATTTTGAGTGTTTCTCGCACTATTGGCATAAGGCAACATGACTCTTGTGCACCAGAATGAACAAGCAGCTCTTGCCCTTTCTGAGGCTAGAATCTCTGAGGTTTTGTTTTTAAAAAGCTGAAACTATAAGAAAATGGTAGGTGTTGGCACTCCTAGAGAAATCCAGTGTATCTGCAGGGGTCATGGAGGACAAATTTCTAAAGGCACTTCACCAACATACACGTGTAAGAGTATATCTGTATTAACGTTACCTCTCCTGTCTGCAGGAAGGAGGCAATACCTTCCCAATACAGCATAGCATGTTATTACATACAGAAGCTGAGAGAGCACCTCAAGGATACCTCTCATGCAAGGACACTGGGGAGGAATGCATTTTTCAGCTTTGTCCCCCTCTGCAAAAGCCAAGTTTATGAAAATTTATGTGCTTATGTCATAAAAAACTGCACTGTTATGCATAATTATATGCACAACAAAACAAAAAAAACCCAAGGCCTTCATCCTGGTGGCAGGGAGAATTTCTGTAGCTTTAAGTGCCTGACACTACAGCCATTCAAGATTCTCTTAATTTAACACAAGGATGTTAGTGTGCAATCTTCTAATTAACTGGGAATCATCTATATACGTGCATGAGACTGATTAATTTATTTGTTTGTGGGATGCATTTTGTGTCTATCCAACAGAGGGAAAGAAAATAAAGGGCTGGTCTGAGTCATAAGCAGCACTGACCTTTACCACAGGAAACAACACTTAGATGGACAACATCACAAGTTGATCTTAGGCAGGAAGCAGCAGCTTCTTAGCACTGCTTGGAGTAGCAGCAATGTGCAGGATGGGGCTAAGGCAGCACAGGGGAAAGAGTCTGGATATCATCCTCCTCCCCTGGCTGCACATGCTAAGATGCTGCAGCTGCCTGCCTGGGTATATGTGCAATTCTTTCTGTACCCAGCTCCTACACAGCAATAGGATTGAACCATAGTACTATTTGGCAAGCTCTTCAATTGCAGCCTGCTTCTCCTTTCAGTTTTGCTTTCTATGCTGGATTTTGCTGAGGTCCTACTGTTTGAACAGCTTTGGCTAGCACAAAACAACCTGCAGCATTATGCCTTTGTATTTCACCTTTCACTTGCAGTCATTTATTTCCAGGGCTTGCAATGAACCTCAGGATAACTGACCTACCTAAATACAAAGAGAACAGGAGACAGAAGCTTCCTGGTTGTTCTGACAGAAAATGATTTGTTGTCAGCATTCCTTTTAGAGATGACTTGAAGTGTCATAGACAAGCACCCAACAGTTTATTGCTCCAAACACCCACATATATGAAAAAGTCAGAGGAAGACTGAGGAAGCACCTGTCTGCACAGCTGTCATTCCTGCTGTTCTCCTGTTACTACATTGGCAGAGTGGCAGAGCACAACACAGCAAACCCCAATTTTCCAGCTTACCAATAGGCCTGTTGGCAAAAATGTCCCTCTCCATCCCAGGAGGGCAACTTTGGAGATCCCTCATGCAGCTGGTCTGCAGGAAGAACTTTCTTCTTAAGCTTCAAGAGCCCTGTGGAAGTAACAAGAGGTAACAGCGGCTAACAGTTATTGAATGTATGAAGTCAGACAGATTGAGTTCCAGATGGGGCCCCAAGAGATAAAGAGCACGTAAGAGCAAAGATGTTAGTAAATTAGTCTCCAGTTCAAGAGAGGCAACATTCAAGATGAGGCTCTTAAGAACAGGATCACAGTCAGATTGCTGCAGAGACCTTGGCACGATCCTTAGGACCCTTTCCCATACACACATCAACTGTGCTCCTGCGCTGCAGCCCACACTGTTCTCAGCAATGCTGACACAGATATTTCAAAGCTGTATCTAAAATCACCAAAGGATTTGGAGAAGAAAATAGCTTTTTGCATTCCTCTTGCAATTCAGGATCACAAATGCAGAAATTCAGATCACTGCACAAAACAGAGCTGCACTATTGGCCTGCCAAAAATTCCCTGGGAACTGCATTGTAGGATTTCAGTAAGAGACACTTTCTAGTAACAAGCAATATGTAGTGTCTATTGCATGTAACATGCCAATGGGGAGAAAGATTTCCTCAAAACTGTCACTGATCTAGAAATGCCCTACCTAATTTGGCAGAAAGGAAGAGTTATTTGGAAATATTTGCATAACTAGCTTTTGGTAAGCTTTTTTGAAACTGTTTTACATTATTCATAGATAGTGCGACCAATGCTATGAACTCTGGATTCCCAGAAATTAACACATTTGATGATGGAGTAGAGGTAAGCCTACAAAAAGCTTTCTTATCTTTCTCCTCATTTGACATCTCATTCCCAAATACAGTTGTTTTGTCTCCATAATGTTTTTCTGTACCTTTGCAGCCATATGGTTTTGGGTTTAGAATCCCTGTTTAGAGATATTACCTTATATTACTTAGTTACACTTGTGGACCCTTTTTAGGTAGCCCATGGACCTCCTGATACGCATAGACAACAGATGAGAAATGACTGCAATAATCTTACTCAGTGAAAGGCGCCTATTCAGATACTGTGTGAATAGTGTGAACTGCAGGAAATGCGACCTTTCTCTTGTGCTAATTGAAGGTCCCAGGTTCACATTATTTAGCTGTAGGGCCACTTCCATATACATCTCCATATATTAGTCAGGTAGGAATGGGGCTTGAAAAGCAATGCTCAACACAAAGGAATGAGATGCCATGTTGCACAAGGTATATCAAATGTAATTTTTGCAGTTTTGGCTGAGGAAAATCTTCCTAAAGATTTAAAAACTCACTACTATTTCACTGGAAATGCAGTCACTAAGTTGCCAAATATTATTGGAGAGCAGGAAACAAATAACTTTGACTACCAAAGGCTGGGTAATTGCTTCAGAGAATATGTCCCATATAGGTATAGTTCCTTTTTTCCCCAATATTTACTCAAAGAAACTTCTTGCTTTTTAAAGTCCATATTTTATTAATCTTGAATAAAAAGACATTTAATTGAATTAGAATAAGCTTTAAGCTATTGCTTTCTGTCTTGTAAAACAATATATAAGAAAATAAATGTGAAATTTTGGGTTTCATTTTGCTCATTTCTGAGGGAAGTCAGTGAACAACACCCCCTGGGAATCTGTCCTCAAGGACAAGGGAGTAGAGCAGAGCTGGCAGATCTTTAAGAAAGCTTTCCTTAGAGAAAAAGAGCTCTCTATCCCTAGGCATAGGAAATCAGGAAAGGAAGGCAAGAGACTGACATGGCTAAACCGAGACCTGCTTGGTCAAACTGAAGATCAAAAAGAAAATGCACAGGCAGTAGAAGCAGGGACAAATAACCTGAAAGGAGTACAGGGATGCTGCTAGGCTGTGCAGAGATAGAGTCAGGAAGGCCAAAGCCCACCTGGAACTGGACTTGGCAAGGGGTGCAAAGAAGAATAAGAAAGGCTCCTACAGGTACATCAGCTAGAAAGGAAAGTCAAAGAGGGCGTATCCTCACTAGTGAGCAATACAGGCAAGCTACTAACAATAAACAAGGAAAAGGCTGAGGCATTCAGGTTCACAACTGCCTGTGGAACCTGAACAAGCATGGATCACAATGAGATGTATCCCAGAATTCTTGAGGGAATGTTCTGACATAGCCACTCTTCTTATTTGAAAAGTCATGGAGGTCAGGTGGAGTGCATAGTGACTGGAAAAAGGCAACATCACATCCATTTTTAAGAAGGGAAGAAAGCATGACTCAGGGAACTACCAACTGGTTAGCTTCAGCTCTGTGCCAGAGAAGACCACAGAGCAGATCCTCCTGGAAGCTATGTGTATGGGAACTTTTGAATCACGGCCTGAACCTCTGATTGATCACCTAAGGCAAGCACTGACTCAGCCACAGGAGAACAGGTGAAGGCAATTCACCTATGTGACTGGAAAGGGTGGAGAATGGCTCCACCTCTCCTAGACTCCATTTAAAAGCTGACTGCCACTAAAGAAGGAGCTCTTTCTAGAGATTACTATCTTTGGAGTTTTTTTGTGAGGCTAGGATATAGGTGAGCATTTTCATTTATTTCTGATTATCCCTTTTCACTGTGATAATCCTTCTAGTTATACAACCTGTAAAATACCAGCCTAATTACACCTTTCTGCTAATGGTATATTTGTTGATTGTACACTATCCTAAGGCACATGGAAGAGAGGGAGGTGATATAGGATAACCAGCATGATTTCACCAAGGGCTGGTCCTGCCTGACCAACTAATGGCCATTTATCATGGTGTCACTCTGTCAGTGGACAATGGAAAAGCCACTGATGTCATCTGTCTGAACTTCAGTAAGGCCTTTGACATAGTCCCCTATCATTTTCTCCAAATTTGAAAGATATGGATTTGACGAATGGACCTTTTGATGGATGAGCAAGATTGCATTACAAAGTATGGTGGTCAATGGCTTGATGTTCAGATGAAGGTCGGTGTCCCTCAGGGATCTTTATAGGAATAGGTGCTTTTTAATGTCTTCATCAATGACATCAACAGGGAGATTGAGTGCTCCCTCAGCAAGATTGCGGATGATGTCAAATTGTGCGATGAGGTCAACATGCGTGAGGGATGGGATGTCATCCAGAAAGATCCACACAACCTTGAACAGTGGGTCCAGGTGAACCTCATGAGATAATCCCCACTGTCAACACAAGCTGGGGTATAAAAGAATAGAGCACAGCCCTGCTGAAAAGAACTTGGGAGCACTGGGGGATGGCAGGCTGGACTTGAGCCAGCAATGTGCCCTAGCAGCCTAATTAAAGCCAACCATATTCTGGATTGCATCAAAAGAAGTGTCAGCAAGTCAAGGGAGGTGATCCTGCCCTTCTCCTCTGTGCTAGTGAGACTTCATCTGGAGAACTGCATCCTGATGTGGAGTCCTCAGTACAGGAAAGATACTGACCTGTTGGAGTGCATCCAGAGGAGGGCCACAAAACACCTCCCCTACAAGGACAGACTGAAAGAGCTGGGGCTGTTCAGCCTGGAGAAGAGAAGGCTCTGGAGAGACTTGATAGCAGCCTTTCAGTACCTAAAGGGGGCTACAAGGAAAAAGGGTCTACTGTAATATAAGACAAGGGAAATTGTCACTAACTAAAAAGAAGGAAGATTTTGATTGGATGTAAGGAAGAAGCTTTTGAAAACAAGGTGAGGCACTGAAACAGGTTGCCCAGAGGTATGGATGTGCAGTCCTTGAAGATATTTGAGGTCAGGCTGGACCATGCTTTGAGTAACCTAATCTATCTGTCTAGATGTCCCTGTTCATTGCAGGGGAATGTGACTAGGTGATCTAAAAGGGTCCCTTCCAACTCTAACAATTCTATAATTCTATATGAAATCATAGGTAGGAGACATGTTGTTGATTCTTTCTTCTTTCCCTATTTTTTCTACCTGCTGCTATGAACAGTTCACACTGGCTTGCTATGTCTGCTCAGCTGACAATATTTGCATTCTCAGCAAAGTAACTGATGATCCACTTTGCCTGCTTTTGCTACTAGTGGCTGGCCACTCCTTGCTTCAATGCAAGAAAAATCAGAATAGGTCAAGGAAGCCAGAATTTGCACATGTAAAGCAAAAACCCTTCTGAAGCCCTCGTATGAACAGTGACACCCAACCAGACTGCACTGCAAAAGCTGCAGCTGTGACTGCACCTGGAAAAATCCCACCCAGTCTATTTGCACAAAGCCAGAACCATGTTTGTGCCTTTTAAAGCAGGCAGTAGCTTATAAAAAGTGAACTGTTGTGCAATGACAAGGCTAAATGGATGCGTGCAAACAAAAATACACTTTTGCCTCCTTATGTAGCTGATGTGCAGGGAGACTCTAGCTGAGCTTGGAGACTCCAGCTGACCCCTTTCTCTTGCATTTTTAACAGTAGCCTGTTTCTGGCAGCAAGCCTGAATTCCTGCCCTTTTCTCTGAAATTTCTCACAAGCACCTATATGAAAGTAGTGTGTAGCAAGTAAGCCATTTAGGACAATGGCCCTGTTTGTACATCAGTCAAGACTACTGCTATTATTTTGGAAGAAACGTCCGCAACACAGTAAACAAGCCACTAGTTCTTAATCTATCTTCTTAGGATATGCATGCTCTCTGACAATATAGGTTACTGTCTCTGGACTGTTATAAATACATATCATTTCAGTAATCTGGTTTTATAACGTTTCACATAGGAAAACATATCCAGCACTGTAATCCAGTTCTGAATTTTCTTAACTCCTTCTGTCATGTCCAGCTATTCCTGAACTTAATTTGGAACAAATTTCAGGAAAGATCTCAGAAACCAGTACTTGATTATGTTAACTTTATTATTTCTTGAACTCCAAGAACAAGTGACACCCTGCCAGTCAACAGTAGATATTCACTATTACAGTTGTATTTGAAAACAATTGTTTTCAAATGTAATTGAAGCAGAGTCAAATTAAGACAGGCCCAAACCCATTTCCAGAAATGAAGAGCTACTGTGAAAGTATACAAAGAAATAAAAGCTCAACATACTGCTGCTTTCTATCTGCTGCCACGTAGGGAAATCAGAGCATGACATGCACCTGAATTTGAAGGGGGGGAGGGGGCAGCTCAAATCTGCATCTCTGAAAGATGGCTTCCATTCTGAAACAATTTAATATTTCATTAACTTCTTTCTGCTCTGCCATGGTGAATCCAAAGAGATGACTATAGGAATCTAGATATAAGTCATGACAATATTGCTAAGGCTATATTCAAGATAGTAACAAAAAAGATGAGTGGACTGTGTAATCCTGACAATATACTCTTTTTTACTCAAGTACTTGCTCTAGCTGAGTAAGGTGCTGACACCTACAAACCCAAGAAAAGCATAGACCCTGTAGCACTACCAGCACTGGCTCTTAACTTTCCTCACAGAGTCCATCAGCTACTGGCCAAAAATGTTGACTCACTGTAGCTCATCCTGCTCAAGAGGATGAGGAGGAGTACTCCAAGATTGGAACTGGACCTCTCCTGCTCATAATGTGGTGCTCCCGATAAGCAGATTTCTAAACAAACAAAAACACTTGTATTGCAAGGGTGGTTAAATTGGGACAGGTTGCTCAGAGAAGTCATGGAGTCTCTGCTCTTGGAGATGTTTAAAACCATCTGTTCTGATCATCATCCTGGGCAGCTTGCTCCAGCTGATCCTGATCTAAGGGGGGAGCCTGAGCTCACTGATCTTCAGAGGTGCCTTCCAATCCCATTAATTCTGAGTCTGTAGCATACTTATTCTTCACTAACCTTTCCTTTGTGTTACTGATGGAAGAAGTACCTCAACTGCATTTCAGGAATTTTCATGCAAACACACAGAAGTTAAGTTACAGAAGGAGAGCTGTCCCACAGAAGGATGTAGATACTGTGATACCAAGAGCTGTATGCTATTATTTTTATGCATATCTTCCCCCTAAGTAATACATGAAGAAAATTTAGGCACTCAAATTCCCTGTGCAATAGATAGGGAAAGCAAGATACCTCAGGATATGATTCACAGAGGCAGAAAAGAAAACTGCCTCTAGAGCCACTGGAGCTGCCAAGGAGAAGGGTAAAGTTTAAGCCCTTCTTAGACAATAAATCATCCTTTTCTGGATGACAGAGGTGCCATTTCTTAGTAGCTACTGGACTGGGGTTAGAGCTGCAGCCCACTACCTGCTGCTAGTTGCTTATAAAAATGCAGTAGGAAGAAGCATCACCTACGTAGATAATGGTCCGAAGGTTTGTGCAACAACCCAAAATACACACGATCCAGAGTTGGTTTCCCTAGTCCCATGCCTTTTGGGAATTTGAGGTATACATTTCTTCCCAGTTGACTGTAAATGCTGTGATATGGAACAGAAGTATCAACTGCAGAAGCTGTTCCACTACGAAGAAATTATTCATCCACACAACTGAAGAAAAGAGTATAAAAGTATAACAAAGTATCAAGCACAGGTAGGATTATCACAGTCTGGATAGAGCTTTCAGCTGGCCACTTCTGAAAGGAGTTTTCCTGCCAGAGAGATCCTGCAAGAAAGGGAGAATTGAGGAATACTCAGATGTGGGCTACCGGGTTTCTCAAGTGGTTTGGTCAAACTTTCCCTTCTCTTTTGCTCCAGTGTCCTGGTGGATACACTTCAGCAAGCCTCATGAAAAGGAAAAAAGATTCAGGGAAGGGACAGTATTGAATATCAGTTCAAGGAGACTGCAAATGTATTATGGATAACTCCTTCCTCACTCACCTGTCTAGCAAAATTCTTCACAGTTTTGGATCTAGTCATATTCCTCTTTTCTCTACTGGCCTCTGTCCCACTCTGCCAAGTCAGGGAAACTTCCCTACAGCCTGTCCCTGCAGCTACAGTCAAGCTGTAGATAACAACAGAACTTATTTCACTAGGAACTGATACACTGTCCCCTTCCAGTGCACAGTTGAACATGACAACCACAATAACCATAGAAAGTTTTTATGCAGCTAGGTTACCTAGGGATATTTATCTATGTACTGGGAAGGACAAGATGTCTGAGAATGGCTATTGTGGATTCAGACTTCTGGTAGAAATTAGTTTTTCTACTCAAATTCTGCTCAATTTCATCTTTAATAAGCTGTTTAATTCACTTACCCCTATTTGACAATCCAGGACATAATGTTAGGATCTCTGAGATCTACTGCAGGGGCTGAGCTGTGCTCTATGCTGTGAGGACAACTCTTCTAGCACCTGGTGTTTTCCCTTAAAATCCTGGCTATCTGTTGAGGGGGGAGGAAACACAGCAGAAGGGTTCACACATGCAAAAACAACAACCTTAAGCAGCAAGAAGAGAGACTCGGGTAATGAAGAAGGTAAAAAAAGTAAATGTCATAGTTCGTCTTTCTAGAACCGCAAACGACAGGGGGCAGGTATGCTGGCTCTGCTGTCGCCTTCAAGACTGAAAAAAAATCAAAACCAAAAAAACAGCGTTAAGCGCGTTTTCCACCCCGAGTTACGCACAGAAACATTCCTCGTCGTGCTCCGAGCCACCGCACGGCCAGCTCCAACACCGAGATGACTCCAGTGTGAGAGCTCACCAGGAAGAGGACGAAGACAACTCTCCTCGCGCCCAGCCCCGCACCCACCAGCGGGGGTGCGAGCCCCGCTGTCAACCCCGCACGCCAATCAGGCGGCCTGCCTGCCTTCCTGTAGGTGTGCCCGGCTCACCTGGGAGCTGCGGCGCTGATGACATACCTGCAGCCCTGGGGGAAGCACAGAGATCTCAGCCTGCTGTCGCCCAGGACAGGGGGGCCCCAGCCGGAGCGGTGCTGGGGGCAGCGTTGGCCCCGGCCCGGCCGCCGCAGGTAAGGGCACTGTGAGAGTGGCGTTGCCGTTTGCCTGGAGATGAGCGGGCCTGGCGCCCGATCCCACACAGGCCGGGCTGAGGCCGGGCTGAGGCCGGGCTGGAGGGGCGCTCTTCCCGGGGCCGGTGTGGTAGGGAGAGGACGGCCGGGAGAGCGGCCCGCCGTTTCAGGATCCGACGGGGAGGAGGCGTAGGAAGGATCTCGGGGGAAGGAACTCGCTTTCATTCCGCGGTGGGACGACGGGCCTGCTGCCCTCCTCTGTGACGCGGGGCTCGGCCCGATGCGCGTAGGTGTGGATTAATGTGTGGGGAATCGCCGTTCGGAGAAGCCGCGCGGAGCCAGGTGCGGAGACGTCCGCTCTGGTGCCTACGGGGAGAAGGAGCAAGGAGCTTATACCTTCGGGGGCCTTCGCAGCCTTTTCGTGATGCTCCTGCCCCTCACAGGTAGAAACAGAAATGTGGGCCCGGCCGCCGGTGCGCTTTTGCGCACTGCTGCTATGCCTCTCACATGAGAGTCAGGTCTTGCGTTGGTCGCTGGACTGTGGACTTCAGAGGCCCTGGTGTCTCAGGGCTGCATTTGGACTCTGGACACCTTTGCTCATTCGTGTCTTGTGACTTTTATGGCCTGTCATGGAGGAGCGGAAGAAGAGACGCATGCTTGCTGCACATTTCCCTTCTCACCACTTGGAGCTTAACCCAGAGCTGTGGTTACACCCTTGGTGCCCCAAGCGACTTGCCCAGCCTTAAAAGCTCCTGCCTGGCCCACCCAGCACCCTTGTTATCCTTACGCTTTGTGCTTTAAATTATTTTCAGAAGTTGGATGGATCAAATCTGGCAGACAATATAGGGGTAGGGAAGCACTTTTGCCAAGGGATTACTGGATATGGATGCTGTTGCCTTGTCCTTCCCCCTCACTTGCTGACCAAACCACATCCATAACATGCTATTGAAGTTTTGTGACAGCATTCACTGATGTTTTAGAATTTCTTGGAATCTAAAAGGCTTATTGGAGGTAACTTGTATAAGGACAAAGTCCTCTTAAAAGCTTGTGTGGGAGGGAGGTGGGTTGTTTTGGAGTGATAATGTATGAGTGACCTGGGTTTCTGGAGTGCAACTGAACTGGGTGAGGAGAAGGCATTGAAAATATGATTTGAAGTTGTTCTAAATCTGAATTATTCTTAAGTCTCAGTTGTTAATATTTGGTTTCCATGCACAATCTCATTTTGCCAGCTCATGGCTGATGAAGTACTTGTAGTGCTATCTGTGCAGTAGCTCGGTGGTCTTGATTAATCTGAATGGGAAGGGGGATCACATGCTATAATCACTGGTGGCAGCATGGACTAGAATTAAGCCTGGTGCTCCTGCTGAAGCCCTGTCTTTTTAATGTCTGAAACTGTGAAACCTGGGTACTTCCTTTGAGGAACTCTTCTGAGAGCCTTTGCTGTTTACAGCTTCATTTCTGGGCCTTGTTTTATTTCATTGTGTTTAATTTGGATCTTCTTGCTCTTGTCCCTTGAGCCTTCTTATTTCCTGTGGATCACTTTTTTTTTTTTTTTTTTTTCCAAGTCCCTTCTAGATTTAAAAAACAAAATTTTGCTAAGGCTTATGTTTTTTATTTATTTACTTATTTTTTATCATTGCTCCAACTAAAAATTAGCCCACATCCTTGGAAAAAAAAAAATCGTCTCCATGACCAGACAGTGCTGGTGCAGAAGGGTAGCTTGAAGCCAGGCATGAGTAGCCCTTGTGCTAAATTGAATAAAAGAAGGAATCATATGTTTAATTCCTATATTTCTGGGCTGAGGCAGTAGGCTGTGGTTGCACAGATCCTCTCAGCTAGCACTGCCACTGGAAGATGCTGTTATGCTACCATTTATCATCTGTGCCAGTTCCCTAGCCTGGCTTGTTGTGAAGCCACATGTGCATATGTGCTAGAAGGGAAAGAGCAATGTAGGATGGGAGTAAGGAGGGTGGGACGGCTCCTGGCATCTGTGTCAGTTGACAAGTTAGGGAACTTGTGAAACTAAGGCTTGAGGTACAGGAATTGTCACAAGCACACTTTACCTTAAATATTTATGGAAGATACATATTTTTCTTCTTTCAATATTTCCTTTAAAGCAAGTGTGTGAGACCAGCTGCCCTGATTCACTCATTAGCCCAAGTTTACTCAGTTGCAGGACTTGGTTGGTCAGCTGAATTTAGGTCTATGGCATGGATGTCCAACCTTTTGGTTTGCCTGAGTTGGACTGAATGAAGAGGAATTGTCTTGGGCCACGTATAAAATACATAATATCGTTACTGTGGGTAAGTAAGACAACTTACTTTCTAATGTATTTTTTTATTAAAACATAAAAAAGAGAGAATAACATAAACATAAAACTAGTGTGATATTTTTCCTTGTTTTTGTGAAACTAATGCATCAATGTCTGGTTCAGTGGAAGTGTTTGCAATTCTTTGTGAGTTCTCAAAGTGCTCGTCAGAGATTTCTGATGAAATATTACTTTTCCTGTGCTTCATCCTTTAAAACACTTGTTCACGAAACATATAAGCCACTGAAAGGTAATGACATGAATAAGATGTGATTGTGAAGTGAGGGTTATTATTCTCTGGTAAAATAGGTCTTGTAAAAGTGTAGTAGAAAGACATAATCAAACTTTTATTTGCAACTTGATACATTACATGTGAGAATTCACAGGTAATGTGTTTTTGTCAGCTGAAAAAGTAGTCAAGAATATATTAAAAAACTGATGGTATTTTTTTTTTTTTGAATCTTCAAACTTATCGCAAATTCCTTTATCAAAATAGAAAGCATAGCTGCATATTTTGTACTGTTCACAAGAATGTGTTTAGCCAATGCATCAAAATGTTCATTTGCCATAACTTGAACTTGCTGTAATTTTGAACAGTTATGATTTGAAATACAGCACAGATAAGTTGATTTTCATCTTGAGACACATCTTTAATTCATTTAAATGAGCGGTCAAGTCCACCAAAAGTGCTAGACCTCTGGGCCATTTTTTATCTTTAAGTTCTGGTGCAGAATTTCTTTTTTGATTCTGTAAATGACTTGGTTTCATTTTTAAAATCATGAAATCTTTTTAGCATTTTACCCCAACTTAGCCACCTCCTTTCAGAAAAGTAAATGACATTCCCATAATCAGCATGCAAACTTTTAAGGAACTCCTGGAACTGGCAATGGTTGGACAATGATGAAATTCTCAGATTTGATGATCATTTGCATTACATTATCCATTTTTAAAGCTTGTATATGTAGATTTTCTTGATGTCTGAAGCAGTGATGTTTCATCAAACATGAATTGCTGGTGGTAATTTCATTGCCTTCCTTTAATTGTGTAGGTCCCTCTTTTTTTTACCAGCCATCTCTGGGGAACCATCAGTAGCTATACTAGATGTATTGACAGAAGTTGAAGAAAATTGCTTTAATATATTTTTTACTGCTTCATACAGATCAAGAGATTTATTGTGTCTTTTAATGCCACCAAAGGAGTTATTTCTTCAGTGACACTATATTCACTATCAGTATCTCTAATGAAGATGACAAGTTGAGCTGTATCTGTAGCATCAGTACTTTCATCTATCACAAAAGCATAAAATTTGAAATCAGCAGCTTTACTCCCCAAGTTTCTTGTGAAAGACTTTCTGAATTTTTTTTTCCAGTTTGCCTGGCTACAGTATAGTGAGACAAACTGGTATTAGAAAAATCAATTTTTTAAAAATCAGGACAAATTAAATCTGTCACACTTTCCAAACATTGCTTAATAAACTCGTCATCAATAAATGATATTGGGTTTTTTTTTTCAGTTAGATTTGCTACCGTTTCACTAGCTTATTATAATAGAGTTCTTTTGAGTTGTAGCTTTTTTTAAAAAAGATTTTGTTGAGATGACAGATTTTTTTTTTTCAGTTCTGCTATTTTGTTTTTACAAAGTATGATCTCCATTGAATTTGTCATCATGTTTCTGCATATATCTTTTCAAATTATAATCTTTGAAAATTGACGCAGTTTCCTTGCAAATTAAGCATAGTGCCATATTGTTTATCTTGTCAAGAAAGAACTCATCAATCTATTTTTTTATTGAACGTTCTTCCTTCATCCATAATTTTCCTTTTTTGGGGTTCTCATTTTCTTTTGAGACACCATTAGGTATGTTGAAATATCAGTATCAGCAGTCACTATGTTTTGTTCAACAAGTGACACAAGCACATGTCACGTGTAATACATGTGGGTTTTGATGCAACTGAGTGTGTGTGATGGGTGTGAGAGAAAGTCTGTTCTGCACTATGCCCCCCTTGTTTTGAATAGTATATGAAAAGTGAACAGGAGTAGTTGGCTGTAAATTAACTTCCTGAGACTGTATGCTGTTTGCAGAAAGTCACATAGAAGTATGTGATGATTAGAACCATGGAAACATTCAGACATCAGACTACTTTTGTAGCCTCTAACTGAATGTTTAAGTTCTTAATGTGTGAGAACTTTGTTGGAGATCATTTTCCACCACTGGAGTTCTTGCCGTGTATTATACACAAAAATTCCCAAATCCAATTCCACTCTACCAAATGGCCTGAAACAGTGGTTGAGTACCTGCTGGGAAGGCAGGACCAACCCAGGTGTATGCAATGCACCTGAGTGACCAGAAGGAGCGGAGTGAGAATCCACTCCTTCCCACACCTCATTTAAGGGTTGGCAGTGGAGGGCATCTCTTGCTGGAGATCTCTGTCTACCTGAGGCCTTCTGAATGTAAGCAGCTCTTTTCCTTCATTTCTGCATTCATGGCTGCTGCATTAGGGCTCATTCTCATTTGCTATAGCCAGAGACTTTGCTGTTCTGCTATTATCATCCTATTATAGCATTACACTGGGTCATGCTGTGGTGTCTGGACAATCTAGTGGTCCCTTGCATGTGTGGGCAGGGCAGCACAGTCTTGCTGATGAGATTAAGCCTTGCACAGGCTTAATGCTACTTCATTGATTTATCCAATGGTAGTTTGAGGTTTCAAAATATTCCAATCTGGAGGGAAGGATTAGAATTATAGGATTTCTTCATATTAGAAGATGGGATTAAGGTTGCTTCCCCATAGCAGATGAAATGGGGAGTTAGAAGCATCTCTGTGTGTTTCAGGTGACTAGTTCCATCAATGAAAAAATTGGTATGCTAAACTGAAGAGCACACTAAACACAAATCCTGCCCCCCCAAATAAAGTGTCCTCATAATGCTCTGTATATGGAATGAAGGGAGAAAATAACCACTGGAGATGTATAGTCACAGAGGAATCACAGAATCACAGAATTGCCAGGGTTGGAACCTCAAGGATCATGAATCTCCAACCCCCCTGCCACACGCAGGGCCACCAACCATTCCACCTGATGCTAGACCAGACTGCCCAGGGCCCCATCCAATCTGGCCTTGAACACCTCCAGGGATGGGACATCCACAACCTCTCTGGGCAGCCTGTTGCAGTACCTCACCACTCTCTCTGTAAAGAACTTCCCCCTGATGTCCAACCTAAATCTCCCTTCCCTCACCTTAAAACCATTTCCCCTTGTCCTGCTGTCACTCACTCTTTCAAAGAGTTGATTCCCCTCCTGCTTGTAGGCTCCCTTTAGGTACTGAAAGGCTGCAATGAGGTCACCCCGCAGCCTTCTTTTCTCCAGGCTGAACAAGCCCAGCTCCTTCAGCCTGTCCTCATAGAGGAGGTGCTCCAGTCCCCTGATCATCTTTGTGGCCCTCCTCTGGACCCTCTCCAACAGCTCGCTATCTTTCTTGTACTGGGGGCTCCAGACTTGGACGCAGAACTCCAGATGGGGCCTCACAAGAGCAGAGTAGAGGGGAACAATCACCTCTCTGTCCCTGCTGGCCACCCCTCTCTTGATGGAGCCCAGAATCCCATTTGCCTTCCGAGCTGCAAGGGCACACTGCTGGCTCATATTAAGTTTTTCATCTATCAAGACCCCCAGGTCCCTCTCCACAGGGCTGCTCTCAAGGACCGCTCCTTCCAGTCTGTAGGAATGCCTGGGATTCCTCTGGCCCAAGTGCAAAACTCTGCACTTTGCCGTGTTGAACCTCATGTTGAACTTAGGAAGGCTACTAAATAACATGAAATTTGGTTCAGTTCAGACCAGGAAGTGCATCTGCCTGAGGGAGCAGAAGATCAGATACAGTTCTTTTGGACTGTGGGAGCCCTATGCATGTGGCACAAAACCTGAGCGGAGTCCAGTGCAGTGACTTGTTGGACATGGTCATTGTTTGCAGCTGCTGCAAGATGGCTGCAATGGCTACATATACATATGCACTTAATGATAGAAATAGATAACATAAACCAGTGTTGAACTAATGCACACAAAGCAATGGGAGTAGAAGTGACAAGAAGATTCTTTGCCCACAGATATTGCTTAGCAGATACAAAAAATCAGAGAATGAAAGCTTATGTATGTACCCTTTATATTCACAAAAATTACAGGTCTGGTAATCAAAAGTGCCTGCAAATACTCTTTGAATAGCCTAAGTCTTAACTAGAACCTTACTTTGTTACAGATTCCTGTCCTGTGAGAAGGTACTAATGAAAAATTAAGTGTATACTAGCAAGAGTATGTCTTTGCTGGCATACTTTATTTCGTAGCTGAAGGAAAGGTACAGCAGCCTTACTGATGCCTAGCAAAGCACTGATGTTGTAGCTGTGTCTTCAGAGGATCTGGGCTATAAGCAAGATTATTTTGGTATAGATTAAGCCTGTGCTGCTGTTAAGACATACAAATTGTACTGTAGGTATTCCATAGTACAAGTGTATAAGGGTAACTAGCCCTGTGAAATATAATCTAGCTGCAACATTTGAGTCAGCCTTCTTTCTAAAGAGCTCAGAGATTCCTATTCAGATTTACAAGGTAAGGGTTGTCAGGTTGCATGACAGCAAAGATGAAAAGGTGTAGGGTGCATGTTTCCCTTCTAGATTTATACAAGAACAGATGTTCCAGGCATACTGCCAGCCTTATAGGATGGGGTCAGTGTCTCACTACACAATATTTTGGACAGCAAGGGTTAGATCACAGAATCATAGAATTGTAGGTCCTGATGATTTATATTCTGTGTGGCTTGGATAAATTTTGCCACTGTCTGTTGCCTTTCTGTGTCTGTTTCTGTAACTCACTTTGCCCTGTCACTCTTCCTCATCTGTGGGAACTGCTGGGAAAAGGGGATGTTCTCTTAGTACATCTGGATAAGGGATTGAAAAGGAAACTAAGATATTTTCATAGTCACAGAGTCAGTGCTGCCTTCTGCTGTCTTGCTACAGAGCTCATTTCAGCCTGTGTTCTGTGCCACCAGGGAAGGCAGCCTGCCTCTGGCATTCACGTGGTCTACTGTATTGCTTTGCACAGTGTGTGAAACAAGTTTTATCTTCCCAAAGAGGTGCATGAGCAGCTTGGACTGCACTGGAGCAACAATAATGCTGTGACCAGTCACATGGCAAGGCAGTAAGAACCCACCTGAAATCATGTCTCCATTTATAGAAAAATAATAGCAACTGTATTGTCAGGCATAATGGAGCTCTTTACCTCAATTCTAAATGTTGCTTCATTCTTACCTATTTGGCTGCTGAGTGTATAGTAACAGAGATATTAAAAGAATAAAAGTAGGCATTGGAGTGGAAAATGGAATAACTCTAGCTCCTTGATAGTCACAGCAAAATGGCTTTAAAGAAAAAAGTATAAGAAAATATGGGATTTGATGGACCCTGCATGCAATGAAAAAAAATCCTGAAAATCAGGAATTTCAACTTCAGCAGAGCAGTATGAAGTCAAATCTGCCCTGAAATACATTATGTTTTACTAACATGTTTCCTTTGATAAGTTAATTTAAAATTCGGTACTGTACAAATTTTGATTGTGACAATGGAAAACAGTGTAGTGCATTTGAATTTTTTTCATTTTTATTCATGGAATTGCAGTATTGCAGGGGTTGGGAAGGACCTCAAGAGGTCATTGAGTCTAATCCCCCTGCTAAAGCAAGTTCCCTACAATAGGTCACACATCCAGACAGGTCTTGAATCTCCATAGAAGGAGACTCCACGACCACTTTGGGCAACTTGTTCCCATAAGCTCTGTCATACTTACCATAAAGAAGTTCTGCATGTTTGTATGGAACTTCCAATTTTCAAGCTTTAGACCATTGCTCCTTGACCTATCACTACACACCAATGAGATGAGCCTGGTCTCATTCATTTGCCTCCAACCTCCCTTGAGATTTTTGTAAACATTTATCATGTCCCTCCTCAGTCATCTTTTTCCCAGGCTGAACAGACCCAGGTTACTTAGTCTTTCCTCGTAAGGGAGATGCTCCAGACCTTCAGATACTGAAAATAAGGCCGAATTTCTCCAATTTGGAAGCACTGTACTATGATACATAACTCTCCAATGTGTATTATTACTTCAGTAATATATTGTCTTTAAATAGTTGTCTGGGGACATGGTAGAACTGCAGTTTTCTGCTGAAGTGATGCAGTAATCCTGAGCCAAGAGTTTAAGACCAGGCTCCTGAAATTAAATACCTGAATCCATTCAAAACAATTAGATATACTCAGTCTGCCTGAACAATTCCAATGTAATTAAAATATTATTGATTTGTGTCTGTGGGCTTCTTAAAGCCATAGGTTCAGAATTATAGATTATTTGAGAATAATAGTGGAAGGGGGAGAATTGGATTTTGGTGGTTTTGTTTTGTTTTCAACAGAGGAGACCCTTGATTTTGGGAAAGGTTTGAAGTGGGACAGGAGTGTGACATGGCTTCTGCAGCAGAAGACATTTAAAAAGTAATCCCAAACTTCCTTTGTCTCTCAAAGAAGAGATTTAAAAATTAAATTGCATAGGAGAGATCTGACCTGTACACCTAAGTTCAATTTTATTTGTGAAGAGTTGGTTTTCAAGGATGGTTTGGTGGAGATACTTGTTTTGTGCTTAGAGATGCCAAGAAATATTTGATGCTGTATTTCTTGAACTCATAAAATTGTTG
Source organism: Phasianus colchicus (assembly GCF_987193195.1). Lineage (NCBI taxonomy): Eukaryota > Metazoa > Chordata > Aves > Galliformes > Phasianidae > Phasianus > Phasianus colchicus. Next base: position 75,995,825 of record NC_143436.1, on the reverse strand, counting down.
GAATTGCAAAAAGGGGCTTATCTGAATATGGACAGAGTGAAAAATAAGCTGCTGTGAATACCTGACATTTGTGAAGTTATGGGGCAGGTACTTTCATCAAGTGAATCACTAGAACGTAAGCATGATACAAGAGTAAAACTGGTCCAGAATGAGTTGAAACAATTAATTATGAGCACTATTTCTATGTATCTGTTGTTTGTGTAAAGCAACAGTACAAAAGTAAAATACCTTAGGAACACCTTTCATATCTTGAAGAATTTGGAGGCAATAGACAATGTAAGGGATCTGAATGAACAACTAATACTTTTTCTGTTGGTGAAGGGATGGTTTAAATAAGACTTTACCTATAGTTGCAGTCTGTTACAGAATTTAAAACAGGGTTTTGTGTGTTGATCTCACTGAGTGGGCACTGACTTACTAATCCTGAGAGCACATCTATGAGGTAGGAGGGGTTGTGGTTCCCTCAGCTGCTCAGGTGGGCAAGAGCTGCTAATCAAAGAGTCAGAACTGGGAATTCTGTTAGGGAGAGTTGGAGGGTGAAGTTGCGGTTCTCAATTGCCTTGAAAAATCACTGGTCATCCAAGCCATTTGTAGATCCCTTTTTTTAAATTTAAATCAGATGGTAACAGTGGGTAATTGAAAGAATGAGAGTTCCTACTATCCTAAAGTGCACAGTTCCATTTCCTGTTATGTCACTGATGTCACCCTTTGTGGACCCATCAACTTGAAATTTGTGGATGACCACAACTGTTTAACTGTTCACAGGCTGTAGCTGTAGGAAAAGCACGACTTCATACAACAGTCATATTAGTGCATCTTTATCACCTTTTATTAGGATAAATGCTAGCAGAGCAGGAGTACATAAACATTTGCAGTGCAGGGTATTTTTCTTTTTGAAACAATAGCAGTAATACTGCTAATTCCTGGTGTGATTATAACTGTGATCATTCTTTCTCTACTTTCTTTCTGTTTCTCGAGAGCAGGTCTAAAATCACCCATTGTAACTCCTATGTATGCCAAGGGATACAAAAGTGTTTTGTTATCTCATGATGTGTCTCACTAGTGATTGTTCTCACAAGCATACTGAAATAATGAGCTTGTACTGTCCTTCAGTCCTACAGCAGTCAATCATAGCCAGATAGAATGCGAACCTGATACTGAGGAAAGACAAAGAACTGTGAAACAGTGGCTGGATGTGGGTTGTTAAAACCTCCTGCCCTGTGGCTATGCGGGTGAGACCTCACTTGCTGCAATGTTAGCTCTCAGGCATCATGTGTGCTGTGGAGAGCAGGTGATGTGCAGAAGTTGCTTGCTTCTTGCTGCTACCTGACCACCGATATGCTGTGAGACATGAGAGTATGCGGTTCATTAATTGTGAGCAGTGATTTGTTCTTTGAGCTAGATTTGCCAAGACTGGCAGAGGAAAGATGGAAGAGCTGTTCTCTGTATGGGAGTACATTTGGAAAGAGAGATTTGACTTCCCTTCCTTTCTGTCATGGTCTATGGACTACACCAACCCTTTCTTTTGTGCCATCCTGATCCTTCCCCCTTCAGACACTCCCTGTAGTTGTTGGCTTTCCCAAGACAGAACTGCTGTACCTGAGTGCATGCTGTGCTGTTGCCTGTAGTGACTGCTACGTGCAACAAAGTGATTTGCCATATTTGTCAAGTCTGATAATCTGGTATAGGTGAGTCTAATGAGCAGTGTCAGAAGTTAGGGCAGAAAGCTATCTGAAGCTTAACTCTGCTGAACTCCACTGAATCTAGGAGAGAGAGGATGTTTGTGTCTTGCTTATGTTCCACTGATTGAAATTTTTGCAGGTAATGAGAAAGACAGTGAGCTGAGTCTTGGATTTCATTAACTACTGCCTGTAACTTCCCAGGGGAAGTTACTTAGGCTGAAGTATGCACAGTCCCAGTGAGAATATAGTATGCATGCTTGTGTAGGTTGGTGGATCCGAATATGTCAAGGACTTTGCATTGCTTAGCTTGACATTATTGTGTGATAGTGTTGTGAAAGAGGTAGAGGAAATGATATAAACTCTCTGTTACACAATTAGTCATGATGACTATTAGGAGACAAATTGTCTCATGTTCCAATTTCTTACTAGCATACTGAAATTGTAAGCTTGGGAGTGAATTTAAGGTGCAAAGGACTGCTCTGTATTTCTTTTTGGAGGGGTGTGGCCTAGGAGGAGAAAAAGAAGCAGTTCTGTGTGCTGTAGGGCTTCTTTTTTTTTGCCTTTTTGTGTTCTACATTCTACATACAGTGTGTCATGTTGAGTCCTAATCTAAATTCACTTGGACCTGTGTATCCTCTGTTCTAATTAGTCAGGAATGAAGCCTTAACATTTTTTGGCTTAAAAGGCTAAGATAAACCCAGACAGTAAGATCTTGTCTTTGTGCCATATATATATATATATATATATATATAAAATTTTTTTCCCTGACCTTTTCCAAACTGATAGAGGTCAGACATACGTTTTTCTTGATTAAAAGCCAGAATTCTTGCATATCCACATGATTCTAGGAAGTGGGACTATATGTAAAACAAAATACTATGATGCACACAATGAGCCTTTGCCAGTTGTTACTCACAGCGCAGTGCCTGTGCATCCAAGACTTCCACGTCTTTGCATTAGTACTTTCCTGTTCATCACCCACACAATTCTTTTGGCTTTGGGTGTGTGATGCTGTTTTTTCCATGGGGAGAGGGATGGGGTCCTCACTGGTGCTTTCCCACGTTTACATTGTTTGAAACATTTTATTCATATCTAATACTTTTTGCTTCCAAAAGCAAACTTCTCACTATGCTTCTTTGATCTAAGTTCACCAGTTAACTGTCTAAGAAAAATCAGTTAATTCTCTGAAAAGTAAATTTGGAGAAGAATTTTATCAAAACCTGTTTTCCTCCCGCATGTCACTACATCCCTTTTGAATGGACTTTTATTTTTTGGCTGCAGGTTTCAGAACAAAGCAGCACCAATGTTGTAATATTGCCAAGTATTGTTGGCTATGATACATATCTCAAAACTTTTTTCACATTTTTCATTAAGTCTAATTACTAGAGTAATAAAACAATAAAAATGCTGTGGGGAGCAAAGACTGAAAACACATACTCTGAAAGCACGAAATGAGGACAAATGAGTTCAAGATTTAAGAAAAACAGTTGCTATGTCAGATGTAAAAAATCAATATTTTATTTGTATTTCCATTTGATGATACTTAAAATATTGAAGCCAAATACCTGGCATGTTTTTTTTTTTTGTTTTTTTTTTTTTGCTGTGGATATGATAGTTGTAGCTGATGAAGTTGTGCTGGTGAAGTTGTTAGCACAGTGTGATGAAGTTTTGTTGCTATTACTAGGAATTTTTTCAGTTGCGCATATATATGCTTCACTTATTGATATAAAAACACTGTTTTACCAGTACCTTGATGGCTGGGGATATTTTGCTGTATAGCTTACCAGTTGTCCTTTACTGATAAAATGTTCCAGCTTTGTATATTCCATTCTGTAAAGGCTCTGGCAGCTCTCACTACTGGAAGCAAGAAATCTAACTGTTCTCATATGGAACTTGATCCAGTTATGAAAACTTATGTTTTTTCCAAGAACATCAGAGAGGACAACTTCAGATGTCCTTCCTGCAAGGGAAGACAATTTGTTCAGGTTGTTGAATATTGTTCATCCTTATCTATCCGTACCTTAACTGCATTCATGACTGATACAGGTAATGTGGCGGTAACTGTACTTAGCAATGATTCCACTGAGCAGTTGGGGCAAGGCCACGCTTTCAAGTCTGTTTCCAAGCTCTTTATGTTTTAATGGCATTTCAATATGTCAAAGTGGTTTGGTATAAACATTTGCATTCTTTTAATGCTAAAAAAATCTGAGACTCAAAAACAGCAGCATGGGCTCATGTTTCTGTAATGTAGTAAGAGACTGTGAAATTTCGGCAGCTAGCTGGAGATCTTCTCACATCTAGGTTCTGAAATGCTTTGCTTAAAGAGAAACTGGAACTCCTGTGATTTATAGCAAAACTTCTGTCTAGGAATGTGTGTAGCATGTAGCATTCATCATAATATACGTTTCAGAAGTTCTTGCTTCCTTTTGGGCACCAGATGTTACTGTTGGTTGTTTTGTTGTTTGTAGAGACACCTGTATGGTGCAACTGGAAGTGACTGCATTGCTTTTACTGAAGGGAATGCTTCCTCTCTGAGTCCAGTAGTATAAACAATCTTACTGCTAAGCTATGTCAGTGAGCACTGTTTGCTGTTCCTGCTTATTCTTAAAGACTGTACTAAAGACTACAAAGTGTCAAGACTTATCCAGAGCTTTTGTGAATATAAAACTGAAGCTCTGCTTAAAATTAACCAATTCTCCTGATGTACAGATGGTTGTCAGAAGACTGAATCATTTCACTTGGGACGTGCAATATGCTGTCCAAGCTGTGGGCATCACTTGCTGTTTGGATTAACATTCTGTAGCGATTTCTGAGGTGAAATTCTGTACTACTAATTTTGTTTCTTTGAATTTTTTAAAATTTATTATTTAGTCTTAAAATCCATTTAAGAGAAAAGAAATACGGAGTTAGTATCCTTTTTCTCCCAGTTAGTGAATAATTTGATAATTAATATGCTCAGTACATCTTCAGTATGCCTACTATTGGTGAAAAACAGTGAGATACTGAATGATAAAACTCATCAAACTACACCCATATGACAGATGTCTTTTATTTTCCTGAGGTTCAGTAGCAACTTGGATGTATTTTCCCTTTTTTTTTTTTTTTTTCCTGCCCAAAACATTAGAGGAGGCAACTTTTTCCCAGCATGTCAATAGCATATAGGCTTTTTAGCATAGTGGAAGATGCTACATTATTTTGACTCATGCTTTTTATGACGACTTTTTATTCTTTGTTATTTCCTTTGGCAAGCTTCAAATCTGCTTTCCTTCACTCTAGTACTCTGTGAAATCTCTTCCTGAGCTCAGGAGTATTGACCCTGCTACTTCACCTTTCTCAGTGTACAGTGCAGTAGCCTGATGAAGATCACGAACTAGGCTCCAGCCATTTTCTGGTGTTTTTTTGTTGTTGTTGGTGTGTTTGTGTGGAGCTTTTTTTTTTTCCACATTTATTTATTTATTTATTGCAGATACATGTATGCGGTAGGCCTCACACAAGAGGCACTGAGCTGTGGAAATGGATTCAAGCAAGATGTTCAGTTATAGAGGCGCCCTTCTGGGGAACAGCCCACTGAAAATTGAGATTAGTGGTAGAGTAGGTTTTGTGCTAACGCAGCCCTGGCCATTGCACTGAGTTTTTTCTTGAGTGCCTGACCAAACCAATGTATATGCAGCCTCCAGGTAGAAGTGGGGATTTTCCTACACTGGATTTTGTATGGAGGAGGGTAGAGTTAGCCAGCTTCTGCCATCCTTGAAGTATGCTTGAGCTGTGTGGCAGCCCAGCTGGGGCCAGACATCCATTCACCACCCATCAGGGGGCTTGGCTGCCCCAGAGGTAAGGCAGCAAGGTTCATGCAGACCTTGTGGGCTGCAGAGGGCCAGTAGGCCAGGCAGACAACCCAACTAGTAGTGCATGTTAGTGCAGCTCCAGTTGTCAGACCTGTAATTGCAGGGCAGGGTTTTCTCAGGTGCAAGGCTGTTTACAACAACATGGGTGTATGCACCTTGTGCTCCCACCTCTATGCGCCTTGTGCTTCCACCTCTGCCCTGGCACAGGCTGGGGAGCTGGCTGGAAGCACCTCCAGCTCCTCTGCAGAGGGAAGGCAAGGTGAGGGCCAGGAGGCGAAGTCCATCCCCAGGTTGGCAGGAGGGGGATCTCAGCACTCGTCTAACTCTCACTTTTCTTAGGATTAGTGCTCTGTTTAATTCCCTGGAGTTGTTGCACCTTGTTTCCTGGCTAACTGTAGAGCTTGTCTGTGCTAGACAGCACTTGTTATGTCTTCTTTTTTTCTTGGGAGGAGGTGGGGAGGGAGAGTGAGTACTTTCTGTTTAAAAACTGAAGAGTTTGTCATGTCCATCCAAGTAATTGACACATGCGGGAAAGAAGACTGATACATTGTACTTTGTAATCTGAGAAAACTGTGCATAAACATGTACCATTCCAGTAATTGCCTTGTCTGCTAGTGCTTTCACTGCTATCTAGTTTTGTGTAGCTGGCCAACTTGCTCATCTTTCCACCCTAAAATTTAGTGCCCCCTATTGCAGTAAAACCAAGTACTACCCCTTTTTTTCCCATGCTGCTGTGCAGCTCACTACACCCACTCATTTCCAGCTTGCAGCTTGTCACGGAATTAACTAGATCAGTTTATGCCCGTGACAGGGGGCAGTAGGCCCCTGCCCTCCCCACCCCCCGCCTGGGCCCACAAAATGGGAAGGAAGGGGGAAAAGGAAAAAAACAGCGGCAACAATCTATGGAGGTAAACTTATTTTACTAACTATGATATCGGAATGCAAAATAATACAATATAATACAATCTAATTGAAATTGAGACTAATAAATCAAATAAGATATGAGAGAGAGTTCCCGAGACCGAGTCAAACCTGAAAAAGCTTGGAACGGCTAGGAAAGCACCCTCCAGCACCCACTGCCAGGCAGTAAGAGACCGCCCCACCCGGAAGGGTCAGATCCCATGACTTCCGTAATGTATAGGGATAGGTACATAGAATTAGAGCATTAACACTTTAATTCCAGTACATGATGTTTTGATGTGGAATATTGAAAATCAAATAAGCAAAAACCAAAACCATGACACAGCTGTTTTGCTAGCATCAATTAGCATCACTGTGCACTGTTGTTTGCATACAAGCTCTGAAGTCCTAGATTTTTAGGTCCTCTTGGCAAAAAAAAGTATGTTTCTGTGCTGGAGTGTCTTCCTGATGCTTGTGGAGAGGTAAAAGATAACTTATGAGGGCTGGCAGCAGTGAGATACAACAGAAGCCCTCTGGGACAGTTTTTGAATGGACCTATCAATTTATAATTTCAAAAAACAGTATGTTTTAAATATTTACATCTATTCTCAATTTCAAAAATCCAAATACTGAGTAATCTATTTTTATCTGATTTTGGAAAAAAATAAGTTTTCAAAAAAGAAAACCCACAAGAACAAACATGGGAAAAAGGAACAAAGTTAACTGGTTAACTGATTAACTCTTTTTTTTTCTTTCTTCTTTTTTGGTACATTTTTCTAAGCCTTAAAATGATGAAAATCCCCATGAAGCTGCATCAGGGTGGATGAGGTTGTACATTAGGAAAAGGTTCTCAACTGGGAGGGATGTTGGCCACTGGAATAGCCTCTCCACAGGGCAGTGGTGATGCCACTAAGCTGATGGAGTTCAAGAAGCATTTGTACAATGCTCTCAGAAGTATGGTTTAATTTTGGAGTGGTTTTGTGTAGAGCCAGGAGTTGGACTTAGTGATCTATTCCACTTCAGAATACTCTGTAACTGTATGATTGAGATATATACATGCATATAAATATATATGTATATACATAATGCTTCAGGTCTGGAATCATTGATTTCAGAGCAGGTATACTGTTTCACTTGACATAAGGAAAAATATTAGTGAAACCAACTTAAAGGTCAGGTCTATCCTGGCCATGGAGCTGGATGGGGCAATTAGTCCAGATGTAATCATGCCTATAGTGCTTTTACCTTCTGTGTGGAATAAGCACAATTAAATTGTTACTGATCTCAAAGACTGCTCTTTCCATGCAGAGACTTATCTTTCTCTGTGAGTCTCCCTAGTTGAAATTGTTTCCCTTTTGGGTTTGAGAGGAGTCACCATAGCCAATACTTTTCATAAATTGCACTTTGCCCATGTACAGAATGATCAGTGTCTCTACTCCTGACCAAAGTCACTTTCTGGATTTGCGTTTAAAACTTAAGAGGCACTAGTAGTTTTATTTTAGAGTTATAATCCTATACTGTAATCTTACCTCAAGTGTTTGTCTCAAGTTTTTGCCTCAGTCATGGTGTTTTTCTCAACATATAAGTATGTATTTTGTTTTCTTTCCCCTCGTCAGCATTAGTATCTGTTTTTTAAGCCAATTAGTTCTACTAATTCATTCTGCAGTACTAACAGAAAAATGATTTTTTTCTTTTTTATCTGAATGCATCATGGGATGGTCTCTGAAGATTCAGAGGGAAGGGAAGTACCACTCCCTTGGAAGCTTGCAGCACTGCTGGGGAAGCCTGGAATTCTGCAGTAGCTGAAAAAGAGCATCATGCCCTTCATGCATCAGTTGAAATGAACATCAGCCCACTGGATTCTGCAGAGGGAGCAGAGCTCAGCATACCTGAAGACTGTCTTTCTGCTCCAGGAGAAGCAGCAGAAATGCCAGGCAGACCCTCTAACCCTGTACAAAAAGTGCCAGCAATACTGGAACAAGAGCATGGTGATGCAGATCCTCAGAAGAGACTCTCAGAATGGGAGGGAGAAACGATTTTAGAGGGTGGACTGGATTGTTCATTTAAACTTAAGCAAGGGGAACTGGCTGACCTGGAAAGCAACCAGGACTTTTCCTATCTTAGCCCAATCCAGGATGTACCAGCTACTGGCAATGCCATCTCACAGTCTGTGGACCTCAGCACTGAATGTTCTCAGTTCCAGACAGAACTGGCTTTTCATGTCTCAGATCCTCAGACCCAGTATCAAAAATCTCCTTCGGCTGATGACATTTCCTCTCAAACAGAGGCACCTAAGTGCTTCTTGGTTTTTAAAACCATTTCGGAGGGGCACTATAAGGCTGAGCCATCTCTGGTTAAGGTAGAATCTTTACAGGAGATTGATGCTAGTGCAGAGCAGAAGCGAAACAGCAAAAAGGTGGCACTGGCAACTGATGAACGGCCTACCTTGGGGATACCAGCAGAGGACATGGCTAAACTTTACACTTCTGAAGATGGTAAGGAAAGCAGAAGAGTGCTCCAGAGTTGGGAAGAAAATACAGAGTCTTGCTATCAATTGACTTCCACCTTAACAGATGACAGCCAAATAAGCTCACTACAAACAGGAGGAAACATCTCAGCTTGTGAAATAAGGAGTAGCAAGCTGTTCAAAGACCAGGGATCATTAATGATTCTTAAGGAAAACCCATCCACTACTAAATGCATTCAGCTTGAAGATGATTGCAGAAAGAAAGACAGCAGACCTACCTCTTCAGTATCATGTGTTTTCTACAAAAAGGATACTGCTAAAAAAGTTAAGCGAGTGAATACTTCACAACATAAGGAAACAACACAGGAGGAAGCAGTGTCTGAACTTCAGCAGGAACAAGAGAAGAAAGAGTGCAAAGACCAGAACATGCAAGAAGAAGGAAAATTTTTGAAGCCCCAAAAACAAGAAAAAAAGGAACAAAATGAACAGAAACAGCAACTACAGAGGGAAGAGCTCAGACTGAAGACGCTGTCATCAGCTCTCCTTTCAGAGACACTTTATATGCCCAGGCATAAAGTGGACTTCTGTGGTTTGGAAAATGTTTTTTTGGCTGAGCAAACTGGAACAGCACTTCCTGGGGAATGTGATTTCATGAGAGAGCATCTTGCTGAGAGTGTGCTGCTCAAAGCTCATGTCACAGCAGTGGGTTCTAGATGTCAGAAACCTTTTGCCAGCCCTTTCCCATCAGAGAGCCTGAACCTAGTGGGTGAAGTTCCAGTGGTGCCTCTGCATGTGTGCCATATCCCTGACCTGGAAGAGCTGGAAGACACTGTCCACGTTTCCATCGGCAGTCAAGATGGTGTAGAAGTTGACAGGGATGACAACATAAGGCTGGGTGGGGATGCTCTCTGTGCTGACAGAGAGCACAGTGATAAACCTGGAAAGGCTGCCCAGATATTTGACAAAGGAGAAGCACCACACTGTGGAGGAGTGGCAGCACCTTCTAGCGTAGAGGACCAAGAGGCTTCTGTTCCAGTATGTTCCTCCACTGGTACTGAGAAGATGGACCCAATTGATCCTGTTGATCCTCATCCCATTACAGAAAACTTACGAAAAGCTGAGTTTCGTGACTTTGTTTCAGATTTACCCTTAAAGCTTGCCTTTGTGGCTTCGATGTCTGGCCTACAGCAAGAGGACACCAGTGGAGGGGCCCTGGTGAACCATGAGGACTGTCCTAGTTCCAGCTTGAACAAATTGCCATACTCTATAGAGAAGCATGCTAACCAGGCTGTTTCTGTGTGCATGCAGGACTTGGCATCAGTGGAAACTATTGTTTTAACTGCTGATCCAGAGGAGGGCAGTGGTTCCTACGAACTGCTTGCTCCTGAGGAAGACTTTCATGAAGACCTTAGTGTCTCATCTTCTTTCTCTGTAGTATATGCAAGCTCTCTTCCTGCAGAGAAGAGCCTTCCTGGGAACAGAGAAACTCTGTTTTTTGTTGCAGAGCCTCTGGAATCAACTCAAACATGGGGCAGGACTTCCACTCCCTTGAGCCAATCAGAAACAATTCTGCAGTACCAATATCCACCAGAAGAAAGTGCCATTATGCAAGAAGATGAAACTGGAACAAACATGTTTCATGAAGCACAACAGGTACCTTTATTTGATCAGTCTGACTGGAATCCTGGATCTAGAATCTCAAGCGTCCTGAGCACCCTAACTTGGCCCCCTGAAGGAGATACGGTCCTTGCTGTGAACCAGGGAGGACAACCTCTGTCTCCTAAGCCTAACACAAGCCTAACTCTGGTGTCTGAGCCTGATGCCAAACACATTCCTTCCCATGTCCCAAGCCCTGTTCAAGCTCAGGCCCCTGCACCTAATGCCAATCACTGTGTCCAGCCTCTAGCCCATGAGAGTCACAAGACACTGACTCCTGTACCTGACTCCAGGCCACATCTGAAATGTAATATGGACGATCGTGACTTACTAGCCCTTACTATAAGCCATCCTTTATGGACTACCGCTATTGTATCTGATGCTAACACTGCCACCTTTTCTCCCGATAGAAGTCTTACAGACAAAGTTGTCTTTGTTCCAGCAACTGAAGAGCACAATTTCTGTGTCTTGGGTACCCGGAATACAGAGGCTTCTAATGACTCAGGGGTCAGTTTGTTGGCCAAAGGCTTTTCTGCTGTTGGAAATGAGGCATTGGCAAGCTGTTCTGACACCAGCACTGAAACAATGATTCAGCACGTGGGTGTACAGCATGAAAAATCCTCACCTGACTACCTTTCATGGTCCTCATTGGAAGATTTGGGAACATTCACGGACTCCAAGAACAGAGACTCTCTACAGTCCCTTCCAATGCTAGCATTCACCAATCCAATTCACTTTCTCCAGCTAAGCCCTCCATCACCACCAACCACTCAAACAACCTGCCAGGAAGATGAGGTATCAGGAGAGCTGCAGTGGGTGCAGCAGACAGACCTCTCTGGTGTGGGCACAAAGAACATCCAAGCTCCATCAGCAATTACAGAGAAAGCAGAAAGTGAGGGAAGAGTAAAACAAAGGCTAGAAGAACAAGAAGAAGAATACCATTTGGTATCTCAATTAAAAGAAGAAGTACCCAAACATTTACCTTTGGAAAAATCATCAAGCTGGCCAGACAAAAAAACAACTGGGGTAGTTGCAAAAGAGCCAAGAGCCAGTCAAGAAAGTCTGAGTAAGTGCAGAGTAAAAAGCAAGGACTGGCACCGGCAGGGCCTAAAGAGGATATCTGTACCACCAGCCGTCTTGCAGGGTGAGTCCATCCTCCATCTCCAGCTACTCTTCTTCCCTCTGCAAAACTTAATGCAGATAGCAAAAGCCTGAAGTTAAATAGGCAATGTGATAGAAAGTCATGAGAGTTGAAAGTGTGGCAGTGCTTTTGTGCATTTCTAGCAGTACTTGGAACTGCAGCCCCTTGTGCTGCTATCACACAGCTCTCTTCTAAGCTCCTGTCTGCTACCTCATGATAAGTGCTTCCTGCTGCACATAGGGACTTAGTTCTCCTGCTTGCACTAACACCTGCAGCAGAGATCTTATTTTACTTTCTATTCCTTCTCTGTGTTTATTGATCTGCACCCTCAGTAAGTTTGCGGATGACACCAAGTTGCTCTGAAAGTAATGTCTTCTATTTATTTCCATGTAAACTACAGCAAAGAGTGCAATAATGCTGTTTGATAGAGCTAATTCTTAGCTAGAAAACACAGTTTTTCAATGTAGCCACCACCAATAGCTGTGCATTTTTGCCAGCAATGAAGAAGAGCCTGCATGATGCACTTGTAGAGTCTTTACTAGCGGAGGAGAGGTGACCCTGTTGCCCCTGCTTCAACACGCCACCCACTGCCTCACTTTGCTAACATCCACTGTTTGATCTCCATAAACATGAGCAAATGTCAATGAATATCAGTGGGTGCAATTTTTTCTGTATGGAAGAATTCAGTTCCACACCTTGGCATCTGACCCGGAGCGTATGAAGCCATTTTGTCAGACTGCCCTCTGCTGCCATCTGTTACATAGCAACAAAATGTAACAGAATATTGATGAAAAGGTTGAATCTCTATTGCCATACCACACCATCATGATCTGCCTTGAACGTCGTGGGCCAGCATAATAACATAGAAGGCAGTACTTTTGGAGTAGCCCTCATGTAATATTTTAAACATACTTGCTTTTTTTCTTAGAAATTAAGTTTATTTTCCAACCTCCACAATGTGCTGGAGTTCTGTTATGGAGGGAAAGGAGGGAATGGCTGAGGGGCACAAAGAGTTTGGTGGCACACTCAAATCATAATTTCTTCATGTATTGGACCTGTAAATTTTTTGTTCAATATTTTAAAACATTCAAGGCAGCAGTTTTTTTCCCTGACTTATATTTACAGCTCAGTCTCTAGTCTCACTTCCTTTTTTTGCTTCTGATGAATTTATATGTAATTTCTCCACTACTTATTTAATTAAGCCTCTCACAGAATGAAAGAGAAGCCCACATTTTCTTCATTTTATATAAACAGATGCTGTCTCAAACAGCTGTTTGTAAGCAATCAGGGCACATAAATACAAGTTTTGGATAACACCTATCATTCTCATGCAGGTGTCATCCTTTATAAAACTCTAGTAATGTGTAATTTTGTTACGTGTTTGGTATTTCTGTTCTGGATGTCACTGGGAGTTTTTGGAGCTCAACATCTGCAAAAGCAAGTCCAGATCCTCAGATACTTGGCCCAAGTTGCTGAAAAGGAAAAGGCAGCTTGCAAATATAAGGCCTGCAGGCAGTATCTTTGCTTAGGCAACTGAAAATCCATGTCTTAGAGATACTGTCACTTCTGAAAGTATCAGCCTTTCTATTGGTATGAAAAGCAAACGTGACTAAGTAATAGTTCTAAAGTATAAGTAATGCCAAGGATTACAAAAAACAGAAATAAAGTTCAGGAGGGCATTTGTGCTGTAGACTTAAGACTGTTGCATAGATAGGGTATGATAAGTGGTATCTGTGCCTTCTGTGATTTTAGCTCGACTCTACATTTGCATTTGTGTTTATCTTCTAATTATCTTATATAACAGAAGTCTGTCCTGTTCATTCAGAGGAAGAAGTACAGAAGGTGCACAGGGAACCACCAGTCAGTTCAGAAACAGTTATATTGCGGTAAGTCTCTTAAAAGCTCCATTGATTTTGGCCTCATGTCTGTGTAGCACAGATACCTGATGCTCTACCATTGTTTCTGAGGGGTCCAAATGAAGATAATAAGTAGAAAACTATGATAAAGTGACTTATAGCTATGTTCCTCTCCATGTCCTGTAGGAGAGGACTCCATTGCAGCAGAAGTATTTCTGTCCAGTGAACAGTATTTCCATCAAGCCAAACTTTGTTCTTTCTAAAGTATGTGGAGCTTGAGCTTGTTGGAAAGAGAGGGCCTTGTGCCAGATCCATTACTAAGATTTGGGTTATCCATCACTGGCACTGTGCTCTTCATTTTCTCTGTGTTTGCAAATCCTTACTCCCTGACAGAGAAAAGAAACCTGCAGATACAATGGGGACCTTCAAACGACGGCACTCCAAACTCATCAACTCCTGTAAGTATCTTCTGCTTGAAGTGCTATGGCAGACCGCTGTCTTCTGTCATCTCCCACCCTTGCTGTTGGTTTTGTCACTTGGGAGCATTAGAAAGGAGCATTTAGTGGAGGCATTGAAGCCATAGTCATGGTCACCACTTGGCTGATAGTAGATATATATGGTTTAATGTTATCCTAACAGTTTTCTCCAGACTGAAGTAGAGGACAGATAGCTGCCATAGAAAGTATAAAAATATATGCCTCTCTTCACAGCAAAGTTGCTGTATCAAGAATACAGTGATGTGGTTCTGAACAAGGCCATTCAAAGCCAGAAGAGAGTGGATTCTTTTGCAGAGGATGCAGAATCAAGTTTGCCAAGCTCACCGAGGCTACGAAGGAAAGTGTTGTCTCCCCAGGACTCATATTTGCAACGTCTGTCAGTGTCATCAAACGCATCCCTCTGGCAGGATATCCCCATGATCCGGGGCAGCAGAATGCTACTCAATATGTCCCGTGATGAGCAGAAGCTGCAAGAGGTAATGGATAGATGTAATAAGGTAGATCGGTGGCTTGTAGTCAAGGAGAATGCAGGACAGTGGTTAAAGTGGGAAGCAAAAATGCCTGATGTGGGAATGCAGTGGTTGAATGCAGAGGTCATTGTCTCATGTAAGCAGTTTGGGAATGTGTCAGTGCTTATAAGTAGTACAGTGCTGAAATTCTGCATTGTTGATGGAAGGAGCACAGAAATAAGATGAAAATTCTATCAGTAACTTCATGAAACAGATGCTAGGAAATTGGAACAAGAGAAAACAAGGAATTTTGAACAAGTTTGATGCAAAAGAGAATTTTAAAGAGAAGACTGAGCTTTCTCCCACACTTAAGCTTATGAGAGAATTGACCCATGTGTGCTGCAGGGCTGAGGGGGAATGAGAAGATGTATATATGTATTCAGCAAGTTGGTACATGGAGTAACAGGTTACGGAAGATAGGAGGGACCAAAAAGTGGATGGAAGAAACTTGAGAGAGAGGGAAAAAAACAACAGCATGTGAAACATGAAGGAGAAAAAGAATGTAGGCAGTGTGGATGCTGGATAATTTATGGGAGCACATAAAATAGGGGACTTAGTGAAAGTGGAGCCAAGGAATGAAAAGTAAAATTAGAACAGGTAACTATTGTTTTAAGTCATACTGCAAGCTGTCTTTCATTTCTAAAGTTTCTCTTCTTTTGTAATTAATTTCACACATTGCATACTAAAAAGTTCTCTTGCTTCGTCCCATCTCCACCTAATAAGATTCCTTCCAGGCTTGCCTGGTCTGCTGATGTTCTGCTCCCTTTTTTCTTCTCTCAAGGCCAAATTTGAGTTGATAATGTCTGAGGCTTCCTATCTGCGCAGTTTAAATGTGGCAGTAGATCACTTCCAGCGATCTACGGAACTCCAGGCAATTCTCAGTAATCAGGAGCGTCAGTGGCTTTTCTCACGCCTTCAGGATGTACGTGATGTCAGTGCCAGGTGAGATTACGCCCCCTTACTTTCACATCTAACACCCTCCGTGAAGTGTGAATTACAGCCTTGAAACACTAGTTTCTATCAGTAACATCTCTCACTCCTGTTCTGTATGTTCACTGATCTTCGAGTTGGATGTACAAGCGCATAGCACTTTGTGATTGCATATTAGTGTTGCCCTCAAAGGGAGCCTTCACCTTTTTAGGTGATAGGACAGTGCAAATCTTGATTAAGTCCTGGAAATGATACAACTGTGTGCAGAGATCATTAGAGTCAGAATGTTTGAAATGCCATGTCTTATTGACACTAACTACAAACAAGAAACTAGACCTCAGTCCAAACCAAACGCAACTTTTGCAAAATACATGTGGAGAAGATGCAGCTGCACAATCCTGAATCAAATATAAGTAAATAAGGTTACAGCCATAATATGACAGTACCTAATTTGAAATCAATTAAATGTAAGTCATAAAACATAGATCTGACCCTATATGCAAGGAATCCTCTTTGATTCTGTTTTTCCCTGCAAGGCTACTATGGTTTGCTCTGTGTTTTCAGTTTCTACCAATTCTTTTTGGTGATGTCCTTATTTGCTATTTTTTCCTGATTGTAATATTAGAAGTAGCAAATATAGCTTCTCAGGAGCAAATTAGAGGGCTGGGCAGTTGGCAAATGCATGAAAGTCGCAAGATTCAGATTGTATACCTGGGACAGGGCAACCCTGGCTGTATGTACAGGCTAGGATACAAGAAGCTGGTGAGCAGTTCTGCAAAAAGTGATCTGGGTGATAATTAGTTCAGTCTGAGTCAGCACTGTATCCTGGCGGCCAAAAAGGTGAACTGTACTCTGGGGTACATCACACAGCTGATCGAAGGAAGGCATTGTTCTTCTCTGAGCTGGTGTAGCCTCACCTTGAGCACTATGTGCAGTTTTGGATGCCATGTCTGTATGAAAATGTTTTCCTCCATAACCATGAGGATAGTAGAGGATCTAGAAGGCAAAAAGTATGGGAAGCAGCTGGGGTTCATTGTTCAGCCTGGAGAAGAGGAGGCTGAGAGGAGGCCTCATGATGGCCTACAGCTCCTCGTGAGAGGGAGCAGAGGAGCAGGAGCTGAGAGCTCTGCTCTGTGATGACAGCAACAGGACTAAAGAGAATGGCTTGGAGCTGCATCAGGAGAGGATCAGGTTTGGTATTAGGCTCTTTGCTGAGGGTGGTTGGGCACTGCAACAGATTGCCCAGGAAAAAAGCGATCATTGCACCAAGCCTGCCTGAGTTTGAGGAGCATTTGGACAGTAACATTCTCAGACATAGGGGTTGAATTTTAGGTGGGGTTGTGTGCAGCCAGGAGTTGGACTTGATTATCCTTATTGGGTTCCTTCCAAACAGGATGTTCTATGATTCAAAGAGGAGCAGTAACCCATTTTGCTTCTGCCTCTTCCTTGATGTCTACCCAAACTGTCATTGTACAGGCACTATGCTCTCTAGAAGTAGAGTTATCTTGTGCTTATATGTGAGCTATCCAGATTTTAGAGAAATGAATATGTTCCTGCTACTACTGACACTGATCACTCTGCTCTATATTTCT
The DNA here is from genome assembly GCF_987193195.1 of Phasianus colchicus. NCBI lineage: Eukaryota > Metazoa > Chordata > Aves > Galliformes > Phasianidae > Phasianus > Phasianus colchicus. The sequence continues at coordinate 75,978,750 of NC_143436.1, read as the reverse complement.
CTCTCCTTCTATGGCACCACAACTGTGTGCTGCAGTTTCCTTTTTGACTTGGAAGAGAAGTTTGAAGAGGACATGTTCACCTTCCATGTATGTGATGTGGCTCTGAAACATACTCCTGAGTTTCGCAGGGTGTATCTACCATATGTAACAAACCAGACATACCAGGAGCAAACCTTCCAGCGGTTACTGTAAGTTTTTCATTTGTTGAAACCTTCTACAGCCTCCTACTTGCTTGATGCACTTCTGATGTGCATGTTTCAAGTAACAGGGCATACAGCAAGTATGATCTGTTTGTTGGTACATCTGTTGGTGCATCTGTTTGCAGTACATCTCCAGAAGAAAAGGTGGGAGCCTTCTTCAATTCAATAGCATTTGGAACAGAAGGTCTGAGATGCCGTAAAACTCCTCTTTTGAGAGGAGAAAAAGAATAACTGAGGATAATGTAAGAGAATAACATTCAGTAGAAATATTCTACTGATGGCAATTGCCACGGCCTTAGAGCAAAAATGGCTGTCCTAGACTGTTGTTTTCAGTCTGAGGTTTTCAAACTATCACCTGAAAATGATAGTTAAGAAAAGTATGGTTGCTGCCATTAAATCTAAACTGGTTATCCAAGAGTGTTTGAAATTGATTGAAAATCGTAAGGCCAGACCATCACTAGTTTCTCTTGCTGTCGTCTTCTGCACTCAGTGGCACAATCAAGCACTGCTCAGGCTCAGTCATGAGCAAGGTTTCCTTAGCACTTCTGCACTAATTCCATCAGTAAAAACCCAATCCTAGTTGACGATTCTGAGAGAAGTCACTGTTGGAAACATTCAGGCACTGGGTGCTGCTGAGTGGGAGACATTTAGTCTTACAGTTGGTTTCCTTCAGTGAAGGCTCAGTTCTGTACAGAAAGAACCTTCAGTATATCATCTAGGGCATTGTGGGCCCAATAGCTGCTTGTGAGATACTTCTACTAGGCATAAAAGGTTCTTTTCCATCTCTTCAAATATACAATTTGGCTGTTCTGGCAGTAGATGCCACTTGCATACCATTGTTCTTGTATCTGCTGCTGCCCGAGACAGAAAACTGGATTGCAGTGCCTGTTTCTAAGAGGTTAAGCGACACATTAGAGAGGAAGGCAGGAGTAATACTCCTCCCAGCAGTAGCAAGATTGTGGAGACAGCTTTTCCACTCTCTGGGTAAAGCCCCTGGAGCTGGGCCATTTGGTATTAAGAAAGGATACAAACCACCACTATCCTGTGAAAGGTACCCTTTTTGTAGGTGAGACTGAAACATAGATGCTACTTCTGGTTATCCCAGAGTACTATATCACAAAGAGAAAAGATCAAACAAGATCGTTGTAGTGCTGCCCTCCTATAGCTGTTAGAAACCTATACTTATTCTGACTATGCAGAGTGGTCCAGTTTCTTGACATCTCTTGCTCCAGGGCCAAAACATGACTGCAGTGACTGGCAGACCCCAGCATTCACTGAAATCTGGTACTCTTTCTCTGCTAGAAAGACTATTTATTTGCTGTAATGCCTAGATATTCTTTCTCATTTACACTCCCACAGGAGTGGGAATGCAGGATTTCAACAAGTCCTGGAAAGACTGGAAAGTGATCCAGTATGCCAGCGCCTCTCACTTAAATCCTTCCTCATCCTCCCTTTCCAGCGCATCACTCGACTTAAACTCCTCCTACAGGTAACTGTTCTCATAATCAGTTTTTCTACACTTTCTTTTAAGCTGACCCTTCTTCAAGTCTGAAAGTCACATAAATATGAACTAGCATCAAGCACTAGCAGGAGTGGCTGCATACAGCTCTTCATGCTCTGTGTGATAAGTTTGGCTGGATGCCCTAAAGCAACTCCATTGCATTTATTGTGAATATGCCTTTCCAAAAACAAAGCAGGCATTTGTACAATGATAAATGGGTGTGTTAGACCAATGCCATTAATTGATACAGTCTCTCCTGTGAGGCAGTGTAGTTTTGTGTACTTGTTAGGACTTAGTTGTAACACTACAACGATTACATACCAATAAGTAATTCATGGAGTATCTCTGAACATGTTTTAAATTTTATTTTATTTTATTTTATTTTTTATTTTATTTTATTTTATTTTGCTTCCTTCTAGAAGCACATGTTCCCTGGCTGCCCTCTGGAAGGCAGTCTATCTCTACTCTTTGCGTGCAACATTGTCTCTCTGGAACACTCCTATTAAGTCAACATGCAAGTCCCCAGTGAATCAACCTTGAGCTCTTCCATGGAACTTCTTTTTATTATTATTTGAGCCTCTTTTGAAAAGGAGAAAAGGGATATCAGGCAAAGAATTATTCTGCACTTAAAACTGTGCTCAGATTAGTGGTTGTCTCCTATATCATGTAACTTATGGAGGATAGTAAACTCCATTTAAATTTTCAGGGATGTCCTGTTCAGTGCAGCTTGTCAGCTGCATCCTGCCTCTCAAATTTCTGGCCTTGTTATCTCCACATCTCCTGCCACTACTTCACTCTGTCTTGAGGCTAGTATCTTAATGTCTCCTTGTTTCTTGAGCCTTCTTAGAGCTCTGCTCTTCCTGTCTGCATTATGAAAAATGCTTTTTCTCATGCAGAATATCCTGAAGAGAACTCGGCCTGGGTCTGAGGAGGAAGTGCAAGCAACACAGGCCTATGATGCACTTGAAAAGGTAAGGCTGTCAACCTGTTCTCCACAGCCATACACAGTTGCAGAGCACCAAAGTGTCAGTATATGCTTTTTCTATTGACCCTCACACTTGTCACCCTTGTCAATGGCCTGTATTACTGATTGTCACCTATAACAAATTACTGTGTTCCTGTGAATCTTCTGCATTGAGCACTAAGACAGGACCTAGCTGGGATGCAACAGAGTCTTTGCCAATAATACTTAACTCAGGATTCATCTTTCCAGTTGTCCAGTCAGTAGGTTGCAAGAGAGGTAAATCTTTGGAGACCCCAAAATAGGGCACTCCCTTCTCTGCATGAGTCACCAAAGCAATGGAGTCATTCACAGGAACTATGCAAGACAATTCATTGAGGTTTCCAATAACAATCCAGGGCAACATTAAGCAAGCTTCTAACAAGGATAAATCAACTACTTCAAGGCAAGATTAGGCAACTTCCTAAAAATAATTAATCAATGTTATGGATAAAGGATACTTTGGCACTTATCAAGTGTTTGAAGGTAAATTTAGGCAATGGCTACTAAAGAAAATGAGTAAAAGAAGATCAAGAGGAAAAAAGAAGGGGAGAGAGAGAAATAGAGAAAGAATGAGAGACAGCGGAAGACAGAAGAGACATCACTGGTCCATTTCAAGGAGTTCCAGTGCTTGCCCACCAGTGCTGGAGAATAGATGAAGGGGAGGGGTGAGCTCATCCAAAGGTTGAATTCTCTATCTGGCAAATAGCAGAAAGTTAAAAGTCCCCTGAAGCTTCTCTCAGGCATCCTTTTATGCCTGCTGGGCTTGCAGGTACACCATCCCAAGGCTGTAAACAAGCAAGTTTGCAACAGTAAGTTTGTAGCAAAAACTTTACTGTGGGGAAAGTAGGTCTCTTTTTTGGACAGAGACTACCCCGTTATTTCACAGGATCCCATACTTCGCTGTTATCAGTCTTTGGTTTGTAGTCATGGCCATGGCCTTGTCCTGAGGTGTTGAAAACCTACCAAGCATACAGAAAGCCTGGAAGCATTTTTCATTTGTCCATTATACCAGTCTCCTAAATGTTCTCTCTCTTTTGTGTTTCTTATGTTTGTCTCTATTTAGCTATTAATTTATCCCTCACTTCTCCAAGAAAATCTTGCTCTAAAAAAAAAAAAACACCAAAACTCAACGTGTTTACTCTATTACATTCATCCTAACTCTCTGTTTATTAAAGAGGCAAGACTTAAAGTCTTCTGAGAGTATTTGTTACCTGCAAATTGTACTGCAAAATTGACTTGTTCCTTGGTAGCCCTTGTGCCCTTGTTCTGTCTAGTCTTCATTTGACCTTCTTGGAGTGTCACTCCCTTTCTTGTAATCACTCTGCAACTCTATACCACAAACCTAAACACCAGTTCTACATGATGCATACCTCCTTAAAATCTGAAGAACTGCATTTGCCTTCTGCACAGATCCCAAAACACTACAGTTTGAGACAGGTGAGTAAGATATCATACATAGAATTCTGTAATTTAGTTGTGTTTAAGCCATCTCTGCGACAATGTCGTGTACCTGCCTTGTATCACCTCAGACAGCTATGTAGGCAGCTTTAAGACTGAAATACATCTGTTGTGTCAAGTCCTCACAGTTACTGTAAAAAGCTCTGGGTTGTGAAAAATCTTGGCCTCATGTTTATCTAATCATCCTCCTGTCTTTACAGTGGAGCATCAAATAAAAGCTCCATCCAAATGACTGGTAATTAAACTTCTGTCACCTGAAAGGAGAAAGAAGTCTCTACTATCCCTCCCAGTATCCCCAAGTTAAAACAATACGTATAGAATATTCTCAGTTGGAAGGAACCCAGAAGGATCATTGAGATCACAGAGACTTCTTAAGAAATTCAGATGAAAACTTCAATGAAAAAAAAAAACAGTCATTGTAGGTATGGATAAGTTTTAGTATGCTTGCCTGAAATTTTCTTTTTTATTTTCCCCTCAGGAGGATGCCCAAGAATTGTAATTTACTGGTTTCTTCATGGGTTGCTGGGAACAATACTGATTCCAGTAGACAGTGCTGCACCTCACTATCACCTATTTTCCTCTGCAGCTCATCAAGGACTGCAATGAAAATGTTCAACGCATGAAAAGCACTGAAGAGTTGATTTACCTCAGCCAAAAGATTGAATTTGAGTGTAAGGTGAGCTTGTCCATGCCCTTGGCCTTGCTCTAGCCTAATATCTCTCATCTCTTTCCTTACAAAGTCACTTGTGCTTTCTTTTGTTTTTCTCCCCTGTATACATCGATCTGCTGGTTCGACAGCTTACGCAGCTGAATTCTTCATGAGTGCTTCCCTTACCCAAACACTTGTGTCAGAATTCAGTTGAAGGTCTCTAACACAAATTGTCCTGGTCCAGCTGAAGAAATGAAAGTATGCCTCCTCTGGAGAAAGATCAAAATCCAAAACTCATGGATACTTTTTCCTTGCATACACTTCACATAAATATTACTTCTGTCTTGTAGATATTCCCACTCATTTCACAGTCAAGGCGACTTGTGAAGTGTGGTGAATTAACAGCGCTGGACTTCAATACTCCAAGTCCAAAATGGAAAGTCACCACCCGTCCCATCTACCTACATCTCTTCAATGACTGTCTGCTCCTGTCTCGGCCAAAGGAGTGAGTGCTTCAGCCACAGTTCTTGGTGTCCCTTGTAAAATGCACCTTTCTGAATCTGTGCTTTAGTGAGAGTCTGTTCCTTCTGCCTGCCAGCAAGAGGCAGCATTTGTCAAGTCACTTCCTAACCTTGCATTACATGAGTATCACTTAAGTGACACTCCTGATATTTTAGTAAAATATACAGTAATATAACTAGGCACTTCATTGTGCAATATTTCCATTCTGTCTATCTCTACAATATGAAACACTTTTAGTAGCAATTTATTGTAGTTATACTCCGTATGGTAACTATTGAATCATGGCCTGAACCACTGATTGAGCATCTGGGGAAATGACTTGGTCATCTCTGGGAGCACAGGCACAGAAGGCCTGAAAGCTTGGCTCCACCTCTCTTAGACCTCATTTAAGGGCTAACTGCCACTGCGGAAGGATCTCTTTCAGAAGATCCCTCCTTTGTGGAGTTTTCCCTTGTGAGCTTAGATGTTTGAGACAAGTAAGCAGTCCTTTTTCATTGTCTTATAACATCTTTCTATTGAGTTAGTCCTTCTGTCATTATACCTCTTGTATCATCTTTCCATCATGTTGATCTTTTTGATTGTTACATACTCAAAGAATAATGATAGTATGAACGTACAAATTAATGAAACAGAAAAAGTAGTTTGAAAAGAGGTAGGTGGGTGTTTTTATTATGCTGTAATCTATTACATAAAACCTTGACTAGACAGAGTTTGCAAAGGTTGTATTTCTACCCTTTTAGTTAAATCTTCTCTGGCCCTTTCAGATTTCCAGCAAAAACAAAGCTTATCGTGCCTGAAGCAGATCAATAATCATTAAAAGCTTCTTGCTTTCCTAACATCAGGGAATTACGTGTACGTACTTGTTAACCTTCATCACCTTAATACTCACAATTTTTGTTCCTCCTCTTTACCTTCAGGGGTGGACGTTTTGTTGTGTTTGATCATGCTGCTTTCTCAGATGTGCGTGGGGAAAAGTGTGAGATGAAACTGCATGGAACGAACAAAAATGTTTTCCGTCTCTTTCTACTTCAGAATTACCAGGGAAAGAGAGTGGAGTTTCTATTTCGCACAGAGACACAGTGAGTTCGCTCAAGGTTACCTTAATATATCCTGATGCCATAACCACTCACCTTTTATGAGCCTAGTGGTTGTCCCTTAACTACCAATATGCTGAAATATAAAGCACAGCTGCTGAATGGAAACTCAAAAATAATCCTTTTGCCATAATGAGCTCCTAATGAATCATGTTGCTCCTTTTTCATCACAGCTGCTTATAGAATACTACAGTGTCATTTCATACCATCAGCCTGCAAAAATGGGAGTTTTTGCTTTGTCCCACCCTTTTTTCCACTTCTTCCCCTACTTCTGTAAGGACCCACTTCCTGACCCCTCCTGTGAGGATGAACATGTGCACACATGCACGTACACACTCTTACCATACTGCTTTCCCTCACACTGAAGTCTGACACATACCTGGTGATGTTTTTCAGTAGTGAGAAGCTGAGGTGGATCTCTGCTTTGGTTCCTCCACAAGGGGAATTGGACCTCCTGGAATGCCCTGGTAAGACTGCTCTGCTATTATTATCAAGAACGGTGCAATCACTGCAAGGTGGAGTATCCCAGAATGACTCCATGGCAGAATATTTGCCTTTACGTAATTAAAATGTATTCATGTTTTTTTTCCCCTCAGTGCTAGGTTCTGTCAGTCATTCTATTTATTTTTTATTCCTCATTTGGTAGAAGATGTGTTATCTCCCTTCCAGTTCTCTGCTCTTCAGTGATTGGGCAGTCTTTTATCCCCTTCCTCATCTGGGCTGATACATAGAAGTTCACTGTTACTTTCTTGTATACCATTATGATCTTTCCTCTCCTATTAGATGCACCACAGGTTCAATGCATAAGGATGTACAAAGCTCGGGAAAATGATGAGCTAGCTTTGGAGAAAGCAGATATCATCATGGTTATGCAATACAGCAATGATGGTGAGCAGAATGAACAATATCTAAAATTATGGTTAGGAAGTTACTTAAGTAGTGTAAAGCTATTGCACAATCCAGCTTCAGATGGAGCTTCTTATTTGTGGTTGATGGTCTGAAAGAATGAAGAGACTTTTTATCTTCATTAAGGAACTTTATGTGGAAGCTGAAAAGGGCTCTAGGCCTTTGTTGGAGTGAGGTTTGAGGGAAGAGTAATGGAAAAATCCTCACCTATTTTGCCTCATGTTGTGTTTGTCCCCACTCCTACAGGATGGATGGAAGGAGTGAGACTTTCAGACAGAGAGAGGGGATGGTTCCCCGCAGAACATGTAGAGCTCATCTCCAGCAAACATGCACGGCAGAAGAACCTGAAAGAAGAACAACGTGTGAAGATTGCCAAGCAGCAAGTCTTCTGCAGGAAATAATTTTACCTTGCTTGGACCTGTGCAGTCTCTCTGCTACAGAGAAACCATCTTTTTTCTATTGTTCCTCAGAATAAGCACCTCTGCAAAGAGTGTAATACAGTTGTGTCTTTTGCCAAAGAAAGTGGGAATTCAACCGGGAAAAAATATTCACTTCCTTTTTGTCACCAGAATCACAGCAGCAGAAGGAAAAATGTTGCATGTATTACTTGCTTTGTGTTAGTGGGGACTTTAATCGTACAAAGCACTGGAATCTGGACTCCTGGAAATGTATTCTGGTTTTACCACTGGCAAGTTACTTCAGAATTCTGCCTTAGTTTTCCTATCTATGAAATGGGGTTTTACTTACCTACCTCACTGGATGATGTGAGGCTAAATTGATTATTATTAGCCTACTGAGAGCTTTGAGTTCCTGAGAAAGAAGGCGCTAAGCACAAAGCACAACATAAGATGAGGAGAATTTTCCGTTTGAATATCTTCTTCATGTCTTGAGAGTATTGATCTCCATAGTATAATTTCTACTTGGAACAATGGGTCTGTTTGATCATACACATCTACTGTTTGTTGTTTTCTTTTCTTTTTAAAAGGTACAGGAAGCGCTAAGTTGAATTCAGCATGCTATTAAGAATTCTCAGTAGCATTAGAATACACACTTGAGTTTTAGAAAGTCTTTGGAAGGCACTGTTATGATTTCCTGCACCTTAAGAAGTATAAAACTGAATCACAGAATTGTAGGGGCTGGAAGGAGCCTACAGAGATCAAGTACAGCTCACCTACAAGGCAGGTCCCCTACTGCCGGCTACACAGGTGGGTGTCCAGGCAGGTCTTGAATATCTCCAGAGAAAGAGAATCCACAACCTCCCTCGACTGCTTGCTCCAGTGCTCCATCACCCTTACCATGAAGAAGGTCCTTTGCATACTGGTGCAGAACTTCCTATGCTCAAGTTTATGGCCATTTCCCCTTGTCCTGTCTCCATTGACTGCTGAAGAACCTGTTCTGCAGAAGTCCACCTCGCTTCTGAACCAGGGTCCCACTAAGCCATCTGAAATGACCCTGTTTTCCACTCTACCTCCCACTCAAAGTAGAACAGTTACTTTTTACAAAGATCTGATATGTAGGTACATGCCCTGTATGAAATAAGCATGTCTAGGCATTTGGAATGGAGGGGCATTTTCCTGCTGCTCCTAGTCTTATAACTGATCTGATACTACATGCACCATTTTGCACACTTATGGTAAACACTGAGATACTTCACCACTGAAGATAAAGTCAAAATATGTGCCAGGGACTCTGTTGCGTTTGTAGAACTCTCCAGTTGTAAGTCCAGTTTACACTTCTGCTTTTGTGCAGAACCTGTCTATTTGAGGACATGCCTTCAACTGTAAAATATTGTTGCTGCTGCATTTAGTTACGTCAATACAACATCAAGTATATGAATCAATACACCAAAGAAAACTCTGTATCTTTCTTGCATTTAATATATTTAAAGAATTATCTTAATTATCCAGCTTTCCTTTTCTATTCTACCTCTACGGAATCACAGAAGGGCCAGGATTGGAAGGGACCTCAAGGATCATGAATCTCCAACCTCCTTGCCCCAGGCAGGGCCACTAGCCTCCTCATTTAATACTAGACCAGGCTGCCCAGGACCCCATCCGATCTGGCCTTGAACACCTCTAGGGATGGGGCATGCACAACCTCTCTGGGCTTCCCTCACCTCATCACTCTCCATAAAGAACTTCCCCTTAACATCTAACCTAAATCTTCCCTCCCTCAACTTAAAACCATTTCCCCTTGTCTGGCTGTTATCTATCCTTCTGGAGAGTTGACTCCCCTCCTATTTGTAGGCTCCCTTTAGGTACTGAAAGGCTGCAATTAGCTCACCCTGCAGCCTTCTTTTCTCCAGGCTGAACAAGCCCTGCTCCCTCAGCCTGTCTTCATAGGAGAGGTGCTCCAATCCCCTGATCATCTTTGTGGCTCTCCTCTGGACGCTCTCAAACAGTTCTGTCTTTCTTGACCTGGGGGCCCAGACTTGGACACAGTATTCCAGATGGGGCCTCACAAGAGCAGAGTAGAGGGGGATAATCACCTTCCTTTCATTGCTGGTCACCCCTCTTCAGATGGAGTCCAGGATACCATTTGCTTTCTGAGCTGCAAGAGCACAGTGCTGGCTCATGTTAAGCTTTTCATCCATTAGGACCCCCAGGTCCTTCTCTGCAGGGCTGCTCTCAAGGACCGCTCCTTCCAGTCTGTATAGATGCCTGGGGTTCCTCAGTCCCAAGTGCAAAACCCTGCACTTTGCTATATTGAACCTCATTAGGTTTACCTGGGCCCACCTTTTGTGTCTGTTGAGGTCCCACTGAATGGCATCCCTTCCTTCGGCTGTGTCAGCCACACCACTCAGCAGTTGCTGAGGATGTACTCAATTATGTCATCATTGTCATTGATAAAGATGTTAAAGAGCACCAGTCCCAAGACAGCCCCTGGGGGTGCCATTCGTTACCCGCTTCCACCTGGACACAGAACCATTGATCACCACCCTCTGTCTGCAGCCTTTTAACCAATTCCTTATCCGTTGAGTGGTCCACCCATCAAATCCACATCCCTCCAATCTGGAGATAAGGATGTGATGGGGGACCATGTCAAAGGCCTTGCTCAAGTCCAGGTAAATGACATCAGTCACCTTTCCCTTGTGCACCAATGCTGTCACTCCATCATAGAAGGCCACCAGATTGGTTAAGCATGACCTTCCTCTGGTGAAGCCATGCTGGCTGTCTTGGATCACACGCTCATTCCTCATGTGATCAAGCATGTCGTCCAGGAAGATCTGTTCCGTGATCTTCCCAGGCACAGAAGTGAGACTCACCCAGGCACTGTAGTTCCCGGGGTCCTCCTTGCTCCCTTTCTTGTAAATGGGAGTGATGTGACCCTTCCTCCAGTCATCCAGGACCTCACCTGACAGCCACAACTTTTCAAATATGATAGAGAGCAGCTTGACAACCACCTCACTCAGCTCCTTCCGAACCCTGGGATGCACGCCATATGACCTCATAGACTTGTACATATTCAGTCTCATGAGGTGGTCTCGGATTTGCTCTGCCCTTACAGTGCCCCCCCATGGGGATTTACCATCTCAGACCCTACCCAGAGGTGTAGGGATGCAGGGCTCAGGGACATGAGAAGTACTGGAATCCTGGCTGCCAGTGAAGACCGAGGCAAAGAACTCATTCAGTACCTCAGTCTTCTCTTTGTCCGTTGAAATCAGTTCTCCTTTTACATTTACCAAAGGAGGTACACTCGCTTTGGCCTGTCTCTTCTGGCCAATGTACCTGTAGAAAGTCTTCCTATTGTTTTTCGTGTCCCTCACCAAGTTCAGTTCTGCCTGTGCCATGGCTTTCCTGATCCCACATCTGCAAGTCCGAACAGCATCCCTGTATTCTTCCCAGGTGACACACCCTTGTTTCCAGAGCTTGTATGCACCTTTCTTTGCCGTCAGTGTGCCAAGCAGGTCCTTGCTGAGCCATGTCAGTTTCCTACCTCCTCTGCCTGCTTTCTTGTTCAGAGGGACAGAGAGCTCTTGTGCTCTCAGGAAGGCATCCTTGATTCTTTATCCTTTAATTCCCATATACATTGTGGTATAGCTTATTTCAGCCTACTGATGTCAGTAATTGTAGCTAGATTAAGAAAAAAGAAGTTTTAGTCCTAGTAAATTCATGCACTTCTCCCATTAAAATATTAATAATTATAAAAATCTGCTTTCCTGACTTTAGATTTTCATATTAAATTAGGGTAGCTGACTATTTTCTGAATATTTTCAGAAATATATTCAGTATTTTAGTTTATTTTTTCCATAAACACTCCTTTCTAAGTTAAGTACAAATAGCTATACTTAGCAAAGGCAGTTAAGAAAACTTGCTTTACTAGCCATGGTAATGATCTCTGGAATAATTGCTGCTGCTGGTTTCCTAGTGGTATTAGTCATCAGCATATAAAGGTTAGCTAAAAGAATGACCTAGAGAAGATGGGATTTGGATCTACTAGTAATGTGAAATTTTTGAGCCCCTCACTACAAGAAAGATCCTGAGTTACTAGAATGCTTGCAAAGAAGAGCAACAAAGCTGGTGAAGAGTCTAGAAAACTAGACATACAAGATTAGGGAACAGGGCTGTTTAGTCTGGAGAAAAGGAGACTAGGGGAAGACCTCTTAGATCTCTACAACTACCTGAAAGGAGGTTGCAGCAAGGTGGATGCTGGTCTTTTCTCAAGTGACAAGTGATGGGGTGCAAGGAAATGGCCTCTGGTTGTGCCAGAAAAAAAGTTAGACTGGATATCAGGAAGTTTTTTCACAGAAAGAATAGTGAGGCATTAGAACAATCTGTCTGATGGAAGTGGTGGAGTCACCGTTCGTGGAGGTATCTAAGAGATGTGTGGATGAAGCACTTAAGGATGTGGTTTAGGGGTGGGTTTCTAGTGTTAAATTGATGGTTGGACTTCATGATCTTAAGGTTTTTTCCAACCTGAAAGATTCTAGGGTTGTCTTTTTAATTTATGATTCAAACTACAGTACACATACACTTGCCTTAGAAGAACTGAAGCTGGTACATAGCTCAGAGCAGAAGTAAAGCCCTATCTCAAACTACACAGTGACATAAGAAAAGTTATAAGCCTCACCAAGATCCACAGATATTTAAGGATCCAAAATATCTGCTCATTCAAGTCTTACGAAATATGTAAAGTGATCACAATCACTGATGTTTCAATTGTGTCTGTGTGAGGTCATCTTGTGCAAGCAGTCCTAGGTGTATCATATTTGTATCAGCTTCATCTTTGTTACCTGTATCTTGAACAGGAATGCTACAGATATTGCCATTTTCAGTTAGCAGTCATCTTGTTAACAGTGTATAAGCCAATAATTCTTTACTCTATCTGCTATCTGCTTACTGCTATCATCACCTTGCTCTGATGCTCTAGCTGTGCATTCTGGTCAGTGAGGACATCACCTCTGCCTATATTGGGGTTATCCCTGGCTGCAGGCTGGTCTTCACTTACAAAGCTGCTCCAGTGTTGCTGTTCCTGGCTTTATGTTCTCTATCAGCTGGAAAGATTCAGACAAATTCTCTCATAATCTATCCAATTAAGTATTCCTGTCAAGACATGCATTCTGAATGTCATATAAGCTCCAATGAGTTTCACACAATGATATATATATATCCATTTATATATATATATAATAGATAGATATAGATTTTCATTTTTTGTTATATGGTTCTCCAGCGTGTAGAAAATTCAAGGATAATCATTAGAATACTTAAGATCTGGACAGTAACCACATGGAAAGAAGAAAAATTTGAGACTGTAAGATTCAGTTCTTAATTCCAACTGCACAGAGCCAGTGTTCACACACTGGGAACCTAAAACTCATTTATTTGGAATAAGATGCATCTGACAACAGCAAACTAAATGTAAGGTTTACAATAGGTAAAAGAACTTTAAACCAAACATAATGGAAGAACACTCAAAAGTATCAAAAGCAAACTTATTAGCATCACCTCACTAATAAAAAAAAAAACAAAACCTGACTATAAGCATAGTCAGTAAAGGGACAAATTTACCTCTAGAGAGGGATTCAAGACAAAAACCTAAATTAGGGTTCTGACAAATTAGGTTAGGATCAATTGTAATGATTCTCTTTTGCAGACATTCCCACTACTGCTACAGGAACAGCTAGAATGGTGATGGCCATTAAAGGTTGTGGCTCGAGTGAAGAAAGAAATCAAACTCAGTGCTAACTTACTTTAAAAGGTGGGCTGTAAAAAGAAGCATGAATCTTTCACAGGAACCTTTCAAGACATAAAGAGTATCTGGACAAAAAATATAAATAAGTAAACCAGCATTTCCATGCTGCTATGTGAAAAAAAAGAACTTTAAAGACAACCCAGGGCAATTGTGCTTGTTTCTTTTTGTGGTAAGAACAGCAATGAAATACAGGCATGAGCTACATTTGAAAAATTTTGTTGAGAACCTGGGAAAATCTTGGTTTATGTTGAAAAATAAAACATTTTAAGTACTGGGTTTTTTTTTAAATTATTATTCTATTTTTAAAAAGTTTGAAATACATAAGTATATATGTTGCCCTAAAAAAACTAGAGCATCACAGCCCTGGAAACCTTGTATTTGTTCCTTGTAAAGAGATAAAGCATTCTCCATAGTCTTTGTCTTCTTCAGAATACTAGAAAAAGCTAACATTTGATCCAGATACTAGAGTAAGCCAAACTTCATGCAGTAAGTAAACAGAGTGTGGATTAGAGACAAGAACCTCTAAAGCAGTCTTTATTTATTTATTTTTTTTTCCCTTTGGTTTAATATTTAAGAGGTTCTATCCACTATAAGATCAGATTTGTACCTGGTCAGCTGGATGCCTCTGAGAAATTAAACATCATTTTAGCTTCATTGACGCTCCAGCCAGCATTCTTTACATTTGCTATCTGAATCAGCTGTACTGTCATACCAATTGTACTTCATTTACACAACATTGCTACACATGCTTCATTTTATACTCATTTAACACTGTAAAATTACTCTTGGGTCAAAGCATCTCACCAGCACAGAGGAGAGGAGTAGGATCACTTCTTTTGACCTGCTGGCCATGCTGCTTTTGATACAGCCTGAGATATGGTTGGCTTTAACTGGGCTACAAGAGTACATTACTGCCTCTTGTCCAGCTTACCATCTGTTAGTACTCCCAAGTCCATTTCAGCAGGGCTGTGCTCTATTCTTTTATACCCCAGCTTGTATTGATAGCGGGGATTACCACAACCCAGGTGCAAGACCATATACTTGGCTTTGTTGAACCTTGTAAGATTCACCTGGGTCCACTGTTTGAGTCTCTCTGAACGGCATCCTATTCCTCGGGTGTGCAGATCACACCACACAGCTTACTGTCATCCACAAATTTGCTGAGCATGGACTTGATCCCACTGTAGTTGATGATGAAGATATGAAATAGCACCGGTCAGGCTCGTGAGTGGCATCAGCCTTCACTCCATCCAGGTATTGAGCCACTGACCAACTCTCTCCAAGCATGATTTTACAACCAGCAGGAGCTGTGCCTCACCACTAGCTTGATATCAGGGCTTTTAGTGTTGCCACCCCATTACATATGGTTCTATCGGGAGTCCTTGCTTCTGCTCAGGAGTTGCCCGTCTACTGCCACCCCCTGCTTGGCCGAGTGGCTAAGATAGGTCTCTCAGATAGCCCCACGGCTTCTGGGCCACGCTTTCCCCGTAACTGGTGCCGCAGCTGGCTTTGATTAGCTAGCTGGCTGGCCCCGCTGCCCGCACAAGGCTTGCTGCTGGGCGGGGCAGTAGTAACAAGGCCGCGCCTGGCTGTGGTGGGCTGGATGTGCTTCAGCTGCCCAGCCGGCAGGAACGCGGTGGGCATGGAGGAGGAACGAATGCTGAAAGGGGCAGGTAAGGGTAGAGAGCTTCAGGAATACAGCGCCAGCTCATGGTAATCACCGGAGAGAAGGCACCCGACAATGAACCTAACGAGCAGCCCCAGGAAAAAATAACAACCCCGTCGGCTCCTTCTCCGGGCTCTTATCTGAGCAGTAATCCCACCAAACCTGGACCAGTACTTGCAAAACGGATGATAAGAGCCCTTGCCCCTGGGATGGCTGCTATCTTATTCCGTGTGCTGTCTCGAGGCTATGGGCTGCTCAGTGTCTATGTGTGGCCTTGGAGTCACAGGGCTTGTAAAAGTACAGGGCAAACTGGTGAGGAGGCTGAGGCTGCTAACTTCCCTTTATATCTCCGCGGTGTGATCCTGCTACCTCGGAGTTTCCAGGCTGGTGGTTCTTAAGTCCCCAGTTCTCTTCCTCTTTGTCTGGGTTGCATGGATGTCTCTGTAAAGTTTACGGTTTTCCCTGCATGTCTGAGTTGCTTTGCACCAAATGCTCAAAGCAGCCTTAAAAATCTTGGTGTCACTGTGCAAATGCTTACCTTGTTCTAGGAACTCTGAGGAAGTGATTGCAAGAAGAAAAGGACAATTTTGCTTCTTGTTCATGCAACTTCAGACTTTCTGGACTCCACTAGTATGATCTACCTATTCACTTAAGATCTCTTATTTCAGATTATTTATCCAAAAAATGTGATGTTGTGATGTTAAATCAGGTCTCTTGCAGTACCAATGATGAAAAGAGAGCGCTGGCAACTCTGTGGTTGTTACTGTGAAGGTCTATCTTTCCCCCCCTCCCCCCCCCCCCCCAAGTTTTACTTTCATTTCAGGTATCTTCTTGTCAATACCAACTTTTGAGTTGTTAGGTCTTTGCTTTGTGTCTAAGAAATAGAGGTGGCAGATTTTGTTTTTTGATGAAAGGATTATTCCTGCAGGTGGTGCAAAAATCCCTGCTTTTGATCTGTCTCTACTAAGGATACAAGGAATGGGTACATGACTTCAAAATAGGTTTTGTGATTTAAATGCATACTAGTGCATAAATAAAGGTAAAAATTAGTTGGAAGTGTCTCTAAGTCATGAAGCTGAAAGTATTATTTCTAATTTGAAGCACAGTATGACAGGATGAATGACGTGAAAATACTAGTTTTATCATGTAATAAGCAAGAACAGGACTGAAACAAGATAAAGCAGGAAGGACAGTGGAAAAGGGAATTACATAGCATATGTATACATAGCTTTTCCCTCCCTTAGTTCTTGGCCCCTCCCATCTGGGTATTTAATCTCATGTAACAGCAAATAAACTTGTTGCTTAACAAGATCGTATCATAATAGGTACATAGTGTTTTGCAACTGTCTTTTTCCTATAATACTGATTCAGTTATCTTAATCCTATAAAAAGGCAAATTGAGAGGTCTTGGAAGCAGTCTGATGTCCATTTGTACTTCTTTGAATGCTGACCTAACTGACTGATGTTGTGAGTTTCCTACTCAATTAACAATTGTTTAAGAAAGAGGCTTTGGATCAGAAAGCAAGTTCTTTATTTTGACATTGTATTGTGCTATTATAAGTAAAAAGTAGGATAGAGTGAAATGTTTTTGTTTTGTTTTTTTTTTTTTTTAATGCTTTGCTCTCCAATTAAATTGCCACATATTCTCTGTAGACACTTACAATTGAAATGCTGCCAGCAATTGGCTCAAATCATCCTCTTTCCAGAAAGAACCAGAAATACAGTTCTAATTTTTTTTTTATTCTACTTTCTACTCTTGAGTAATAGCCACCCCTTAAAAACGAACAAAACAAAACACCCACCTGTAAGTCACACTGAATTCTACATGCATTCTGAGAAACTCAGTAAGATTATTTTGGTTTGAAAATGTACGTTGCAGCTGGAAAAGAACAAATTTTATTTCTTGTTCATTGGTAAATTAATGGTTGACCATTTTATTTCCCTTGCTTAACTATCTTCTACTATTTGATATCTGTTAGCATAATGCAGTTGCTGCTTTTTATTGAACTTAGTTGGACTTAATCTATTTTTGTTTTCTGGTACCTTCTTCATTGCCCATCCTTACATCTGTTATTCATTACTGTTGTGTCTGAAGCTGAAGAAAGTTATGTCAGTTAATAAATGTTCATACAACTTGTTTGTTTGTTTTAATTTTGATCAATTTCAGTATGATACAAACAGAAACCTCTATAATGTGGTGCTATTTGTCAGATAATCACTGCTGACAGAATAGACCAGAGTCTCGCTTTCATTTGTCTTTGGCTTATTTTTGTAAGGAGTCATTTGGTGTCTTGATATATCATAGATTTTTTTATTATGTTCTTTATTCCAAAGGCCTCTGTTATTCACAGTGCTGTTTTCCTTAAAAGTACTACTGTTAGTTATCTGCAGCTTTCTCTCAATTTTTTTTTTTTTTTTTTTTTTTGTGTGTGTACTTAGTATTAATTACTCCTATAGTTTGCAGTTGACTGTTTTTGCTGACACTTTTTCTCTCAAGACGAGGCTTTTCTAAGATCAGTTGTTTAAATATCTCTATGTTGACTATATTGTATTCTTTTTTCTTTTTCTATCCTGGTCAGTCTTATTTTGAACTCTCAAAGTATGTTTGTCTTTTTTTCCACTGTTAATTTTTAGTGCAGTGTTTTCCCCTTTTCCATGACTGAAACTTATCTTGGTACACCTGGGTAAGAAAGCATACATATGAGTCAGTCTGGGAAACGCTTTTTTTTTCTTCCTTGTAGAGTGTAAAGACAGCAAGGAGGGCTTATCACTGAACACTGAGCACTTTATGATTGATGCTGATCCTCTTGGTGGACACAGTACGGGGAGTAATGCGCTAGTTGCATTCCAACTTGCAACTATAAAAGAAGTTGGGGATACCCTGGAAATAGAAGATAGGACCAGCCTTGTGAAGGAGGAAGATAGCGGTTACTGCATGCTGCAGGCCACTGGATCAACTTCTCAGGACTCAACAGCCCTTCCATTCAACCTTGCCTCAGTGTGTGTACAGTTGTCAGATTTCTTCAGCAACATAAATTCTGTGCCTTCTCTTCCTGTTGTTATGTTTGCACAGGCACCCACAGATAATTCAGGGTCACTCAAACAGCGTGAAGGTTATTACTCTGATGTGACTGAAAATGTGGCAAAGAAAAATAATAATTGCATAAGTGGAACGTGTGCTGAGAAGGTACCTGGTGTAATCTCTGGAGATTTCTGCAGGCTAGCACTGTTAGAGGATGTATATGGCCCAACTACTTGCAGGTCAGTGCTCTGCACTTCAGCCAGTATTATAGGTCAGCAGTCCTACACGGCATCTTCATTCCTGAAATCTGGAAGTAGTCATGGTGAGAACAAGCAGAAAGAGGATTTATGTGAGGATCCAGAAATTCTACTGCCAGTCAAGAAGAAGACACGCACCTTCTATAGCGCAGGTAGGTAACGGGGAACCCAGTGGCAGGCAGTGATACTTGTAGCGATAATAGCACTAATGTTTCTTCCATCATCCTGAAGGCACAGCATGGAGGTGCTGAACTGCTCTAAATAGTATTTGCAATGCATTTTGCAGTACTAGAGGTGTGAGAACTTATTCAGTTAAAAGTTGCCAAGTCTTTGTGCTTGAAATATTGCTAGCAATAATATATATTTTACTGTGGAAGGAGACGTTTGCTTATTTCTGTGGTTTGCTTTTAAGAAAATACCACCTGCGTTGCTCATATATTGCTAACTATGTAAAAAATTTGTTTAACGTTTTTTTTGTTTTTGAAATTGTTGTTTGTCTTCTCCTCGCATGCTTTCCATCTCTCTCTGTATTGTTTCTAGAGCAGCTAGAAGAGTTGGAGAAGGTGTTCCAGGAAGATCACTACCCTGACAATGAAAAGAGGAGGGCAATTGCAGCTGTAGTTGGGGTGACACCACAGCGTATCATGGTAATGCCTGTGTGGGTAACAGTGGCTTATGGGATCTGTGCCAGAAAAGTGTCAGGAGGAGGAAGTGAAGTAGGGAGGAGTTAATCTTGCAGATGCTCTGTGGAAGAAAGTTTCTTCAAGAGTTCTGGATTCATCTGGGCAAGCATGGAAGCAGTCATTGCTGTTTCTTTGCCTGTGTTCCTGTGTGTAAATCATTTTCCATCTGAATGTTTCTTTCTATTGATCAGGTGTGGTTTCAGAATCGCAGAGCAAAGTGGCGAAAAACAGAGAAGTCGAATGTCAAAGGCAGCAAAAAATACTCAACGTCAGCAGCTCTGGCAGTCCATTCTGGGTCAGACATTTGTGGGTGAGGGACTTGCTCTGTTTACTCATTTCTCCGCAATAGATACCTAAATAATTAAGTCTTCACATATTACTTTTGACCTTCATTTTTAAGCCATGAAGAATTGATCATTGAGATGAAGGTTTATTGCACTTCTTTTTTTTCCAGCCAGTCAGATTTCTGGCAAATTGTTGTAGTCCATCCTCTTAAGAGCTTTTGGGCACAGTGTAGCATTGTTTTACTGAAACCATGCAGAGAGCAGATTTGAATAGAAAGGATAAACAAAATCACTCCTTCATTTTTATTTTCTTTTTATCTGCTGTTTAGGCCCTTTGTGTGCACACAGGAAGCTTTTTATTCCAGACCTCCTTCCACCATCACTTAACATTTTCATAAGTTTGTCACTTGGTGATGGAAAAGCTGCTTGCATGTAACGATATCATGGAGATATTGCTATTCTCTGAAGAAATGAAAAACAGCATGTTTCAGAGATGAGCGGGGAACAGAAGGAAAAAGGAATAAGTGAGAAGATATGTAGTCTGTCAAGAGAAGAGAAGGTGGGGGGAGAAGAGATTAAGTCTCCAGAGGAGTTTATGGCAATCTGGAGCGAGAATCTTGTTCTTAAAAAGACTGAATAAAAAGAGAATCATTAAGTGACAGATAGGAGACCACCTGATGGACTTCACTGCACTGTCTCTGCTACTTGTCCTTTCCACACAAGTAGTCTGAGACTGCTTCCTCAAATATTGGTTGATAATGTCCCTTGCACTCATAAGTAAGACAGTGTTTACTGATCTAATGATCTAGGATCTACCTGTTGTAGGATAGTTTAAGAAGTGTGTATTTTGTGATAATGTCTTGCATTGTGTTCCAATTCAAGTTCATACCTTTTATGTACAACTCCAGGGCACCTCTTCTGCCAATGCCTCCATTGCCTGATCAGTCTGCCATATTAAGTGTAGACACTACAACTAGGAACTGCTCCAGCAGGCTCAGTGAGCATTCTGCATTGCTTGCTTCCTCCTCAGGTGAGACCCATAGCAGTGCAAACCTTATTTTTGTTATTTTTGGTGATGTTGACAGGCTCTCAGATGCTTCAGGGAGGTCATGTTAGAGTTCAATCGCATCAGTACAAAAAGTGATATCAGATTTAGCAGTTCCCTTCTAATCACGTTAATGGCTATGTTGGATGATGCCTCTGTGCTAGCACTAGAGCTAAATTTACTGCTCCTATTCATTCATGTCATACCACAGCCCAGCAAGGAATTCTGAACATGAGTTCATGAGGATATGTGGTTGAGACGTTCTGCTGTTATAGCTGAATGATAACTGTTGCAACTGGAGGTTCTTCTCCACATAATAGCCAGAATAATAGTTTTGTCATCATGTGCTCTTTGGAGCAAAAGTACAAATCCGCCTGTATTGAGCCATTTCTTTCTGGAGAATCTGCACATTGGGATCCAATTCTTCGTATGGAAAAAAAAATCAAGATAAAGATTTATAGGTTTTTACTCCCCAGATCTTGATGTTGTATGTAAATCTAGCTTTTATGCAATATGTACTTCCTTTACTTGTCTGAAACTCCAGTATCCTTAGTATTAAGGATGTGTGAAAGTGAATTGTTTGTTCTCTTTAAAACAAGCTAAGCAAACAGTATTAAAGTCTGTTTGTCATCTAAAGCTGGTAAATATTTTCCAAATAAATATCTGTATGACAACGATATTAACATTTCTAAATTACTTTGCAGAAAAGAGGCATATTTTGCTAGTGAGCATAAGTTGTGAAGTAATTTATTTATTATTATTATTACTATTGTTTATCCTGGTTTCCTGAGGAGAGGGAGGAGTGTGGTAGGTGTAATGATACAGGTTGAACTCACTGTTTATGAAACCCACCCTTCCTTCCAGTCTTAAAGTTTCCCATGACTTGTAGGAATGTGAATTGTTGCCCAGGAAAGGTAGAGATCTGGGGTACTGCTCCTTCTGAGTGAAAAGATTGCTATTAAGAGAGTTCTCATAGGAGAGAAATCTGCATATTCCAAGCACAGGAAAGCCTTTAGTCACAGTCATATCTTAGATGTAGGACAGTATAACCATGAAAAATGAGACTTCCTTTTTTCCCCCCTCATCTAGTGTTGTATAGGCAGACCTATTCATCCTCATTCAGAAATAAGTTTGCTCATAAACAAGGCCATCTAGGACTCACCATTTTTCTTAGAAGACTTCAGAAAATGAAGAAGATAAAACATGGATAGGACAACATGCCAAGTAAAAGGAGCAAGATAAGAGTGAACAAATGAATAAAAAGGTCATAAATCCACAAGGCAAAGGCCAGGAAAAAATGTTTCAGTGGAAACAGCTCATGGCGGATTTCAGCAGAATAATCTATGATCTATGCAATGGTGCAGTTATACTCAGAGATGGGCCTAATGGAATGATTCAGGTGTTCAGGTGTTATCCTTGGTAGCAGTGTTTTTCCACTTTCAGCTGGACAAGCAAGTTATTTATGTGCATGAGAACGCTACAACCTGTTAACTTCTATGAAGTGCTCAGTGCCCTTTTTTTCTTTGCTTCTTCCTTGCTCTCTAGACATTAGTTATGATTTATCTTTTATCTTTTTTATTTTTGTCTCACAATTTGATACAGTTATCCAAAGAAGTTGGTGGTTAAAAGTGCCAGCAAGCTGCAGTTGAGATATTTTTCCATTGTAGCAGTTATGAATAGCACAGCTAATACCAAAATCAGAAGACTCAATTGTGCTTCAGAAATTTTCACTTGAGCTTGCCTTGGTCTTAGAATGATATTATGATTTTGCTAGATAGGTAGCTAGCTTTAAACAAAATAATGTGTATGTATGTATTTGACATTTCTAATTGTTTGCAGTTTAGTTGACTGAGACTTCTGACAATTATTTTACTTTGATTTAGTGATTTAAAACATAGATGACCTCTCAGAGATGAAACCTGAATGTCTCTGAGTAGGACTGAACTTCCTTAGTGTTATGGAAAGTTTGGATGCATGTATAATTCAATGCCTTTTACATGCAAAACAAGAACATGTTTATGCAGGTAAGCACTGGCCATGCATGTACATAAACTTCCAGTTATAGAAGTTCCTCAAGCAAAATTAGGCAGTTGTGTGTATTTTTGAATAATTTTGTGTATTTTATGAGATTTTTGGTGATTTAGCTGTTGATGCCTACTTTTCAGAAGCTGTTTATGAACTTATATATAGATAAGCATTTACCCACATAGAAATAAAAGCTACTTTCTATGCTTCTGTTAGTTGAAGATTTTTTCTTCCCCTTGGTGATTTTGCAGGAAGAGCTTGTAGCTCTTAGGGAAATAACAATGTGATTGATTAGCCAGAAGCAGAAATTCAAATGGGGATGGAGCAATTGCACGAAGTTCAACATGATCCATCAAAGAACAGTAAATAAATCTCATAAATCCTAATGATTTCGCTATTCTTTATTCTGGCCTTTAAACGAATTACTTTAAAACTGATGATGTATATTTTACATGGCAAACAAGATTCACAACTTTGAAACAAGTAGTAGGTTCTGTTCTACTGAAAATCCATAAGATCAGACCAACACGCTTCTAGCATTATAGTTATAAGCTGAAATTGGTTTACTCATCTTTAGTTAATTAATTGAAGAATGCTTGCGCTCCTAACTTTAAGATTTTCTCTGCTTTAAAGATGCCATTTGCAGGAAAGATGTATTTTTTTTTTTTTACAGAACTTATAGTAATTTCAGGAAGAGACTGTATATGAGACAAGTTTTATGATGGCCCTTAATGTTCCAGTAAGTACTGTGATTACTATTACACAGGCATGTCTTATTTACAAGAAACTGGATTGTTCAGTGTGTGACTGAGACTCATAATAACAGAGACTTTTGCTGAAGAAAGCAGTTCTAATATAAGTACATTGTCTGAGGTTAGACTTGTTGCTCAACATCAGCTGCACTGTACCCAACACTGTGCTTTTTGAGCAGCTGGTCATGTTCCTCACACCTACTGAGTAGTCTGCTTAGTTATCTGCCAGAACTGTGACAGTTGCCTTATGCCAAGGTCTTCTGGAGTCAGTATGATGAGAAAGTAATGTATAGCAGATACTGGGAGAAAGGGCTCCAAAGCAGATTAGGTCACGCTAATACCAAAGATTTTGGAGGTGATCTGATCTGATAACAGTAAAAGCAACTCCCATGCCCAGTTTTAAGTTCATGGACAGATCTGTAGCATAGGAATCCTATGCTATCCCCTAAAGTTTAGTGAATGACTGAAAACAGTCACTTTGAGAGTAGCATACATATCCTCCACATCTTTTTCTTTACTTTTAACTTAAGACTCTGTTTCAGTTATTGGAATGTCTTGCTCTTAATAAATGGGTTTCTTAATTCTGCCAGGATGATGAGAAAGAAGCTATACTACAGCAAAGACATTACTCATAGTTCTAATGTCACAATCCACAAGGGCTATTTTGTACTAAATGTTTTTAAATATATATTTTAAAAAAACAGAACACACTTCTCATTATGTGTGAAAGTGGGTTTAAAATTCTTTTTCTGGGATATGTTATTAACACTGCTCACGTTTGTCCTGAGCAAGGCTAAGGCCAACTTCAAAATAGCTAATTGTACTATTATTATTTAACTGAAATCTATCTGGATATAGACAATTTTTCAGATAAGTTGTATCTAGTATGGCTACAGTTTCATGAGGTTTGTGCAAAATATTATATTCTGGGGCGTTGCAAACAAGGACTTTGGTAAATGAAAACAGAGCTTCAGCTCTGTTTTTGGCCAAGTTATTTTGGCTTGTTATGAAACTAAAAGTTGCTTTGACTTGTTTTACAAACTTTGGACTGCATGCTATGTCAAAAGAATTATGAACGTAACATGTACGTGCAACATAAATGCTGCCTGACACAGAGAAAGATCGTATTTAAATAGCAAACTAAACCACTGGGAATTGCCTGGGAGTATGAATGGTTTAGAGATGCCGTGTCTTGATCTAGTTTTTGAAATTATCCCAAACTCAGGGCTATTCAAGATTTCACTGGAAGATCCTGTCTCTTTACACAGTTGCAGTTAGTTGAAAAAAATCATACAGGAAGATACAGTAAGATAAATGCAATTGCACAGCTCACTGGGGAATCTTAGAAATGGAACTGCAGGTGATTGAAGTGGAATCTTACTAGCTCTCTGGATGTGCATTCCAAAATTTTGTAAAGGTTTCTCATTCTAGCTGCAGCAGTATTATGTTTAGGTTTTATGCCAAAGGCATAAGCTGGGGGAGTGCTGGAGGAATCTGATGTTCCTCCATGCCTGTGAGAGTGAAGTACAGCTGTGAACTATTCACACTGCTGTAGCATTCCCTGAGTGCTTTGCCATGTGTGGAAGTAGACCAATTGTACTTGAATAATAATGTCTGATGTATATTCTCTTATCTGCTCATCCTTATTCTGGTTCGGCCTAACTAGTCTTAAAAAATCATTTTCATTGCCCTATATACCTGAAGATAGTTACATTTTTCTAAAAAGAAATAATTTGATGTTTGGCTTAATGGAAGATCATTTTGTTCACGTATAAGTTCTTGGAGACCACATGTAAAATTCTTGAACATCTGTGCATACTTGTTCTGGATCACCAGCATATATGCTTATAAACTTTTCCTATCATGTCCTCTTTCCACAGAGGTGGCTTGGTAAGAAACTGCTCCGCTCTTCTTTTCCAGCAGTGCCTGAAGAGACAGACCACCAAACAAAACTAGCTACTGAAATATGTTGTTGTGCTTTCTCATCTCCCAGCTTCCTTTTCCCAAGGCTGACATCTGTGTTATCTTTTTGCTTTGTTTGTTTTAGTGTTTGGCTTGATTCATCAAAAGCATATCAGGAGTAAAAGTTGTGTTTTTAAAACACGGTCGAGACTGTGTGTCTCCAAAGGCATGCTTTTTGTTTCTTTCAAATTAGTTGAATTTTTCAAAAGGATAATCTGTGCAGCACATTCTTCCCAGAGGACAGTAGATGTGGAAGAAGGCTGGGGGACCCTGTCTTTCTTTCCATGAAGTACTTATTTTCATTTGACTGCCTTCTTGAGAGCTGAATAAATCTACTATATGGAGACTAAAATTCTGAAGGTAATCTTAGCTAATTAATAAACATAACTGTATGTTCCAGAGAGCTTGTTACTACTTGTTTTTCTTCCCAGAAGAAATGCTGCTATTTGTTCACTTTTATTCACATCAGTTAACCTACACTCCTTCACTAGCATCTTGCCTTTCTGTTTTGATACTTTTATTAGACTGACCCTGTGCTTACTCCTTTTAATTTTTAGTATGACAGTCTCTCTTTTTATTCACAGTCTCTCCAGTGACAGGGATGATAACATCTTGTGAAGCAGTTCAGACAAAGGCGTTGCTGCAGCTTGACTTCAGTTCCAGCAGGGTGGAGTGCTTCCCCAGCCTTCCTAGTCCTCCACCTATTCGCAGGGCCAGCCTGCCTTTTAGTCCTTCCTTCAGCCCCTACAGTCACATTGTTCCATTGATGCTGGATGCTCCCAACAGTGAATGCAGCTTGTCTGGTCAGGAAAACAGCTCCAAGGAGGCCTTCACTTATATCATCCAGAATCAAGGGTAGGAGTAGATGAGATTCTCATTGAGGAAGACAAAGAAAGTGAATTCTGGGAGGACAAAGCTGGGACACAGGACAAGGAAATAGATGGGAGTGTAACTGAGAATTCAAAACAAACCCTTTAGATGGAGTATGCAAAAGTGTATAATGGTGTTGTAGGGCTATGCACTTACCTTTGGAAAACTGATGGCCATAATAATTGCATGTACATCAAGTGGAAATGAAGCACAGAAACACATCCTTGAGAGGGGGTGCATTAAGTGTTGGTGTGTGCCATTTAGAGAGTGGGAAAAACTAAAAGGTAGTCCCCATCAGTGGGCTATGTTTGAGAATCCTGCTGTTAATGCGCTCTCTCTTTTTTCCTGTGCCTGGGATTTGAAAGAAAGCGTTGGATTCAGATAAGGATTTGAATGGCTGTCAAGTGTGAATAAAACAATAGTTGTATATGTTAGAACGTGCTGTTTGGGGTTGACCCTACTTTGAACTCTGAATTGCTTCTCTTCTTGCTCTCCACAGCTTGTGTTCAACAGTTTCTCCTGAGCAGCTCGACTTTATAGGCAGTCTAGAGACCCCATACTGTCAGTATGGCAGCCAGGGTGGAACTTACCAGCTGTCCCAACATCCCCAGCAGCATCAGTGTTCCCAGTTCCACCATCTGCCATTTCTCCAACCCAGCAATGTCTCCAGCATTCACCTCACTTCTACAACACCAACTAAATCCAGTGCAGCTTTCCTTGCCCCACCTGGCAGCACTGGAATGGTAACCTATGGGCCAGCAGGAGACACACAGGGCTATGTACAAAACCATGTGGGGGAACAGCCTGTGTTACAGTGGCAGAATGGAAATGCAGGTAAATTTCTGAAATCTTGACATCTCACTCCTCAGGAGTGTCATCTGAAAGCCTCAGGGTCATCAGTGGTTTTACTGGTGACTGAGAGAAAGAAGGAATGTGTATATATATGCATAATATATATAATTAACTGTTTTTTTTCCTTTTCCCATAATATTTTGCTCTCTAAGTTGTTTGTGACCTATTAATTTGAATCTGAAGTTACTTCTTAGGTTATATGTTATAGAGAATGTTACTGTGTGTATATTTGGTATTACAGTGGTTTCATCTAGACTAGAGAGATTGGAGAGCAACTTACCTTTTTCCAAAGAGTACTGAACAAACTAATGTGCCTATGGTGTATGTAAGGTAGTGGTCAGGAATGAAAAATGAAGAAGTGTCACAGGAAATTGAGTAGTTGGAGGGAACAAGAAAAAGAGGGTTCCAAATCTGCTGGGTTTCTGCAGAGATCATTTTGAAAGAACTTCATGTATCTTGGGGTAGTACAGTGGAAGACAGTCAGAAATAGAGGCCAAGAGAATATTGTTATGACTTTTTTTTTTTTTTTAATTCTCTGGTGGGAATTTGTGATATCACTTAAATTATGCTGAATTGCTTTATTCTAAGTAACAAAGTAGAAATAGCAATATTGGTATCCTCTTGTATCTGTGATCTGTATTCTGAATTTGTTCAAGTCCTGGTACAAACAAAAGGTAATACTACTGCCATTTATTTAGTTTGTCTGTCAGGTTTGTTATAATAAAATCACAGTCTAAAAAACACCTCTCATCAAATAAGAGAATAAAATGCTTTCAGACTACAGATTCTGCTCTTGTACCATTTTTGTGGACTTTGTCAAGGAAAAAGTCTCACAGGGTGACTGGTGAAAGCTGGCTCACTTTTCATGGCAAACATTTTCTAGAACAGGTTGGCAGCAACTCTTTCTAACACTTGGCCTGGTTCTCTCTGGTTGCGAGGCAGAATTATTATTTTCTGTGGTTTTTCAGTTTAAAGTTTTAGAAGTAATGGCTGTATTCCAGCATACAAAATTAATATTTTTATAGTATGATGGCAGAAGAGTGTGTTGCATACCTTAGAGTGCATCATGCAAGCATAAAGGGGTGTGTAAAGGTATAAGATTTCCTAGGACTGATGAAGAGGTATTGCTGAAGAGACAGTCTCAGAGTCTTACTTCTGTCTGGAGTACAACATGTAGTGAATTAAAAGTGGTGTGGCTCTTTCTTGATAACTGGGGCCAGAGATACAGAAATGCAGTGGGGAGAGAACCAAATCAGTGTAGATACACCATGAATTCTTACTTCAGCATGTAACCAGGTGAATAATTCAGTTGTATTAATATATATGAATAAAACAAACATTCAAGGTTCTTGAATTGCAGCTTTCAAAGTGATGATTAAGCATCCTGCTCATGCTTTGCAGAGCTCACTCAGAAAACTGGAGTGGAGGAATAAAAAACAATTGTGGAGTCTCTAATATCATTACATAAACCCTGCCACGCCAAAGTGACATCTTGTTATTTAGATTATAGCAATGATATAGCTTGAGTTTTTTTTCTCTGAATATAAATGTTCTGAATAGATGGACTGCAATGTAAACAAAACTAATCTTTATATGTGTGTGATGTTTGTTGTATTGTAGTAAATGCTAAGGAATAATTGTAACATTGTTTTGCACGGAGTACATTGTGAGAAGCAAAACATGCATTTTTACATACACATGATTTTAATCCTGCTTTCCTTGTTGTCATGATTTTTTCTGTTCTTGCTTTTTACTCAGTGGGCATCACTGCCAATCAAGTTGTCCCCTGGAATGATTGCTACATGCAGGGAGCTCTGTTCTTGCATCAGCTGCGCTCTCAAATGCCATTTTCTAGCACAGCAGGAGGACAGTCTTTCACAGAGCAGATTTTGTACACTCAGCTGCCTTGTCTGCCCTCTTCTCCATATTGCCTTCAAGTGCTCCACGGAACAACATTAGGATCCATGCCACATACTGGAAAACAAAAGGGAACAATAACATCAGGCCAAAGTTCATACCAGAACCACCAAAAAGAACTGGAGTTGACATCACTTGCTGAAAGAGAGGAAATAGGGAGCAGCATCAAGAAGGAAGAGAGTATTGTTGGTAATAGAAATGGAGAATAAATGGTATGAGTAAAATAGATGGCGAAACTATCAGACTTACTGCATTATAAATTGAGCAGTTAGATAGGATTGATTATTTCTACATGTCTCATGTCTCATGTCAAGGCAGAACTTCTCAAGAAAGAAGAGAGGAAGGGATAGCTTTTTTGTTTGTTTTCCCAAATGACTTTTCAGAAAAAAGACATTTATTTTAGATACAAAATTATATTGCTCTAGATCTGCTGTAAAGAGTTGAGGGAGGATGTTTGTCTAATTTTGCAATGTGGATTATTTGGAAAAAATCCAAGCAATTCAAGGCCATGTGAAAATTGAATTTTCTTAATTTTTCTTCAGATGTTAAGGAAGAATTGATTGATGCTGTGTTCTGAGAAAAAGCAAGAGGAAACATTACTATTTGAACTGCAAAATAAGAATAGAGAAGAGAATATGATGTAATTTACTTTTTAAAAATTATTATTATTGCCATTATTGTTTTCCTGCTGAGGAAAGAAGCTGGAAAATTTAAATCAATCTAACTTCTTTTGGTTGTTTGTTGTTGTTGTTTTTTTTCTTCCAAAATCTGACTTCTTAATAATTAATGAGCATGTAGGGGAAAAAAAGAGCTGATACAGGCAACAGAGTCCCCTGGATAGGTGGAAATTCTCAAGAGTTTGAAAGTATGGCTAGTATCCTGGATGAGAGCCCAGGGACATTAAGTTGCATACAAAACAAGGGGAACTCCAGCAAATACAGCTAATTTTAGAAACTACAGACAGTACAAGAAGTGTCGTGGGAAGTCCAGTCCATCATTTTTTCATGTTTGCCAGCTTT
Source organism: Phasianus colchicus (assembly GCF_987193195.1). Taxonomy (NCBI): domain Eukaryota; kingdom Metazoa; phylum Chordata; class Aves; order Galliformes; family Phasianidae; genus Phasianus; species Phasianus colchicus. The sequence goes on along the minus strand of NC_143436.1, from coordinate 75,948,868 downwards.
AAAATACAAATACCATAAAAAATAATATAATCAAACTATATAAATGTCAGTAATATAACCAAATCTCCATCAGTTATTAGTTGATTTGCATCTGGTTTGAATTGCTGAGAATTATGTTGTTCAAACTTACTTAGGAATTGGTAACTTAAATATTTTGTGGGTAGCACTTTCACAAGATACTAAGATCTGACACAACACTTGAAGTGGCTCAGTTATTGTGAGATGGGTTAAGCTTTTAACTGTCGTCTTCAGTTAACAGAAACTGTGGACTGTTAATGAGTTATGCCTTGCATTTGCACCTGCAATCTTCTAGGATGGGTTGCAATTTAACCTGTTGGGATGTTTCATAGCTGTGGCTTTTCTCTTACATTCTTGAAATCTTAATGAGGGAACATCAACCTGCAGTGTTATTATGAGTAATTAGTACAGTAAGTGATCTTGATTCAGTAGTCTTGGCTGCTGCTTTACCTGGAGCTGTCCTCCTAGGAAACAGATAAAAATACATCTCTGAAATTAGTCATCAGTGGTAGTAGCAGAGGACTTGACTGAAGAGGCTTTATATCCTGGTTCATAAACAAATGGCTACACTTCCTAGGAACTGTGGCTTCCAAATAAGCTTTAACCAGAATGCATAGGATGTATGAGGAATGTCTAAAATGTCAGGATCTTGCCATGTTCTTCTGAGGACAAACCATTGTCTTACATGAAGTTGACAGTGCATTTCCTCTGACGATTTCTGTGTTGAACTGTGAGCCTTTTCATTGTCTTTTGGCCACAGGCATGGCTCAAGTAATTTTTACATTACCATGTTCTATATGCTTCTGTTGTACTCTATGAAATTAAGCATTGTCAGGTCTTCTGCTTCATTTTTTTTTTTTTCCTGTACCATAAAGGATGTTAGTAGGAGTTGAATGCTGCTGGTCTACTTTTTTTTCCTTCCCATTTCAATGTATTGCACAACACTATCAGTGGCCAAAGGCTAAGCAGTATAGGTAGAAACAGATTTATGTCATGAATCTACAAAATTGTGAAGGAATTTTCTTTTTCTAGAGCAAACATTTATTATTGACTGCAGCAGGCTGGGAATGTGGCTGGGAATGAGCATCAGTTCAGTTCATGCTTGTTTCACTCATCCACAGCTGAACAGTCTAAACCAATATTTTTAAGAAGCATGAAAAGGAATTTTCACTGCAATTACATGTGTGACCTGAAAACTGTTAGTGATGACTGCAGTATTCTCTTTAGCTTGTTTTGTTTATAAATATTGTCTAGGTCCAAAACCAACCCTTCCAGGAGATAAAAAGGACAAGAATAATAACAACAGAATATTGGCTTGTCTGCTCCTACTTGCCTTTTCTTACCTGAATTGTTTTTCTCTTTACTACATATTCTTGAAAAATTTTTAGTTTCAGAAATAGGCCTTTTGGCTGTCATTTGCTGTGTTGCACAGTGAACTCGCATATTCTGCCTGTGATATATCCCATAAAAATTATATGGATGTTCAGGATCGCAATGTGAAGCAATTTCAGAAATTACTGGGATTGAGTGAGCATAGTAAAATTTTTAAATGGAAAATCTTTTGTTTTCAAGCTTTTGAATAAAATGTAGGCATCTCCAAGTATTTTGAGTGAAACAGTAATATTCATTTCCGTGCTTGCACCTTAGATTTGCCAAGTTAATTTGGCTTGAAGTTTTGAATGTAGAAAAGTTTTGCACCTGTAGAAAACAGAGTAGGTACTTGACAGTGTGCAAAGGCCAAATTCATTCCTTTTGCAGTTCCATTGACTTAGCTGGAGCTAAACCTAGCTTAATCTACTCCATAGAAGCAAAGGCAATTTTTTGCCACTTCTGGAAAACAATGTGCTCACATAACACCAAGAGTTGGTGTTATATTAGCAGATACACTAGTAGCTTGAACTCTCATAATTAGGCTCCTCTTGCTGTTCTCTCTGCTGCAGCTTCTCTTAGTAAAATTGGATATGTTTTACAATGCACTGTTGCTTTTCTGTTTACAAGATTCTTTGCATTGCCATTTGATGAAGGCTCAAGAGAAAGCCTAATGAAATAACACCTGTTTTAATCAAGAGGAATATTCTTAGTTTCTTTAAAGAAGGATGAATTACAAAGTATCAATGTTTATTCAGCTGATCAGTTGAAATTCCAGTTTTTATCACTTATAAAGGTTATTAAAAAAATATAATCTATTGTTGGATGGTAAATACTGATTTTCCTCTTCATATGGTTGTGTCTGCATGAGAATAATATATGAAAATAATCAAGTCCATTATTTGACAGTATCATGCATCTTCACAGATAAATGCTGACAAGCATGGAAACACCTGTGGACAATTCGTTTAACTTAGTGATAATCAGATCTTCAGAATAGATAATAAATCTACCAGAATAGCATGCAGAGCATAAGATGCATGGCATAAGTCATGCATGCACTGTGGGACTTTCAGATGCATTGCTCAGTTTTCTTGTGGGTCCTGTGTGCTCACATCTGCATGACCTGTTCAGATAAGATATGGTAAATCCTCAGTTTTACACCAGCATTATTACAGAGATCGGTGCTCCAATAGCAGCCCACTAAGTTTTGTTGTGGAGAAATGAACTGCAAAGAAAAAAATAATAATTTATGGCAATGCAGCTGCAAGTAGACAGGAGACAGTTAGACCTTCCAGTTATATGTAGACATGTGGGATGCTGCTTGTCTCCACTGTGCTTACAATATATTGTTAGAGCACTGGGGGGGAGGGGGAGGGGAACTAATGTCCGCTTGGTTTCTTCTCAGAAATTATAAGCAAAATATGAACAAGATTCAAAACAAAGCAAAGTGAACCTGCAAAGTGTATGTTTGGGGTCCATTCTGCTCCCAAGCACGTGGGGACGAGGAGGAAACATAGCCCCTCCAAAGCTCCCTGCTGCAATGGAAGACCCCCGGCATTTTGTTTTTCCATGGGAAGATCAAGATCATTTCCTTACCGTTCTTCCTTCTTTCAACACTGTCACTTCTCCTCAGCCCTTTCACTTGAGGTAGCTGGTTAGCTTTTTTTTTTCTTTTTTTTTTTTTCTCCTATTTCTCCCCTTTCTTTTCTGTATGCAACAGCAAGAGGCACACATGAGAAGTTGTGCTAGACTGTGCCCTGACGTCCACATGGACACCAGACAACCATGTGTGTTCAAGTGTGGAGTCACATCTGCTCACTCAGCAGCCTGGGAAAATGGTCCTGCTCTCGAGTATTTATGACCAGACTCTTCCTTGTACTGTGCATGGCCCCAGGCAGTGTCCTGAAATTAAAATGCCATGATGTGTTGTGAGCAGTAGTAAGATTCTCTTTGAACTACTGTAGTTGTGGCTCCTAGAGGAAAGTGGAAACACCGGTGGGAGAAGGCTAGAGGGAAAAAGAGTGCCTAGGAGAGAGGATAACCAGAAAGAGGGTGAGGAGAAACATATATGAAAAGTTATTTTGTGCAACTCCCTTCACACAGTGCTGAGGACCCCTAGCTCCTGAACTGCTCCAGGGTTGGTTACAAATGTTTCTGTGTTAATGGGATAGCTCTGCTGCCCTGGGGCTGCTGCTCTGCATTCTGTCCCAGTAGCTCTCCTGACAGAGTCAAACTGCAAGGGTTTGAGCCACAGGGTGAGGGACGGCCGAAATGCCGAGACACAATTTGCACTCTGGGCTTTTTAACTGGAATGGACATACTGAGGCACTGCCCACTCTTCCTCTCAGCTTGTCTTCTTGGAGAGCATTTTGGTACGTCTGAAGCCTTAGCAATGATCTGAGTTGGGTTCAGCATGAATTTTGAGCTGATTTGTGAGCTGCGTACTACTGACAACCCTAACCCACATACAAGCTGTTTGGCTGCTAGGTTGTTTCCTTGCTCTGTTTGCGACAAGGACTGAAAATACCAGCTATTATTTCTGTTAGCTGCTGTCCATGGTGCAAGCATGGTTCATTTTTGTATCAATCTGCCATTCTGGAAAGCCTCTTTCTGCTAGTGCAGTGTCCCTCCAGTGCTGAGCAGTGAGTGCCATGTGAGCCTGCAGGAGAGGTGACATGTCAAGTTATCTGGAGGGTGAAGCGGTGTGTGTGTGTGGAACTCTGTAGGACATTTTCTACTGTCAAATGTACTGTCAAATGTAGATGAAATGGGGATAATGCAACAATGCTAGGGGCAGAAAAACAGCTCGTAGTTTAGCAACTACATATAGAATATATCTGGTGTGCAGCCACTGAAAATACCAGTAATGGGTGCATGTCTGAGTGAGTAGAACTGCACTTTGAAGAGCATCAGTGTTGCTTATTAAAAGAAAGATGAAAATTATTTAAGATAACAGAGCTGAGCATTGAAAAATTAGTAAAAGTGCAGCTTCTTTTGTGCCCATATAATATAATAGTAGGTGATCTTGTAATTAATTAGTATTTTAGCTCACAGTCTCTGTCTCAGCCAGTGGATATGTAGGCAGCAATTTGGATTTTAGGGGGCTTTTCAGACAGTGTATGACTGAGATCATATTTACTTTGTGTAATCTTTACTAACAACATAGTAAGTAATTATTCCTGCATGGCATTTTGATAATGCTCACAGCATTGTTGGTGAATGGTACAGAGACATGGACCCTACATGAATAGGAGCCACTACTATAGTTCTTTCCTGTATCTTTCCTTTACAGCTTATGAATGCAGTGACAAAAATGATAAAGTTCAGAAATAGGCACTGGCATCAAACTAAGACAATAAAGCCATAATTGCATTCACAGGTGCAATCTTCTGTTGTGCATGGCTCTTACAGACTTCAGTTGCTGTCATTTGTGCCCAACACTGTAGCAAAGCTAAAGATACTTCTCATACACACAGAAAATGAGGTGTGTGTCTTGTCCTGCACCACTCTCAGTCAGGAACAGACATTCTGTCTAGTTCTGATAACATAATTTGTCTTCATCACAAGGCCATTCTTTCTTTTCCTTATTTCCTCTCATTTCCTCCGTATTAGGACTTCCAATCTGCTGCCAAAGGGAAAAAGAGATCTTGCAGATCTACGTTAAAATGTATGAATACATGAGAGTTTTCCTTCATGTTTTTTTATGGTAGCATCACTTGAGATTGCAACCTTAATGTTATTTATTCTCTGTTCTTGAGTGTTGATTTTTGTTGTTGTTAAATAAGTGGTAAAAATATATATGTTTCATGAGGTAGGGTCACTAGCACACATAATGATCATCAGAAGACTGGATTCTTCAATTTCATCATTGGAGCTAATGAGCTTGCTAATAGCCCTTTTTATAGTGCCAACATTTAAGGCAGAAGATGCCTTTGTATTTTTTACTCTGATCTTCTGCATACCAATTTTTTTTCCCAAATATTACATGTTCCTGTCATTCCCCATACCTATCTCTGCCTTGACGCCTTACTGGTCTGTCTAGGTTTTATTCTAGATTTGTGCTCTGCATTTGTGCTCCCTGCTTTGTTTAAAGCTCTGACCCTTTCTTCCATCCCTGTTTTTTTCTCCCTTCCCTTGCTTTGATGCCAGAAAGGGCTGTGAGGTGCCAGAACTGCCATGGTAGATTTGAGGTACAAGGATAATTCACTGTCTACTCTGAGGTTCTTCATTTTTCTGCTGACACAAAACAGTGATAATAAAAGCTGTCCCAAAGCAATGATCTTAACACTTGCACTCACTTTACCATCCTGGTAATGTATAAACATGTATGTTCTAAATATTTCCTTGTAAAAGAGATAAATGTATGAAATCTGTGAATGTTTTTGGACTGGAATCTTCCTTCCCCTAGATCCAGGAAGCTAGTGAGTCGCAAAGTCATGCATTTCTGAAAAGTCAGATTGTTCTGTGGATTGCAACACAGGATCAGCAACAAAGTCATGGGCATGAGAGGACCTGCTCTCAGTGTTGCAGCACATCATACCTGCATCTGCCTGTTGCACTGTTTTGAAGTTTCTGTAGGAACTTGGCAACACAGTCCACAGCAGCAGGTTACAACCTGACTGTGCATTAGCTAAATCATTGTTAGACTTTAAAAAATATATATTATACTATTTTTTTAAGCTTTGGCAGAGTAACAAGTTGTGTTTCTCTAAGTTTATTGTTGAAAACATCTGAGCTCTACTTGCTGAAACACATTCATATAACAAAATTCAACTTGAGGCAGGCAGAAAGTTCCTGCATAGACATTTGAACTCTGATATGATAAGAAGCTGACAGTAAGATCTGTTCACAAAAAGCATGGAGGAATCACGTGAAAAGTTACTATTAGATGCAAGAAAAACTTTACAAATAAATATGTTGTAAAGCAAACGTTTACAGAAGGAAAATTTTCCGAACATTTAACATAATTTTCCCATGTAAGTAAGTGAGCTCACTGCAGAAGCCTAGACAGAGGGCAGGTTTGCTCACAATGTAATAAAATGTTCAAAGTGAATGGATCCCTGTTATGAAAAGGACAATGGTTGCTTCCCTTTGCACAGCTGGGAAAGCTTGGGAAGCAGCTTGTGAGATTCCTGACAAAATGAGGAAGGGGAGCAGATGGCAGAAAAGCCTGCTTCCTATACCCAAGTCAAGGGTGGAGCTAAACTGGCCCTCGCAAAAAGAAAAAACTTAGTCTTTCTAGTGGATCTTGACATATAGGACTAGCAATCTTGCCAAAGTCTTTGACAGGAAGAGTTTGCTAAGTGGTGCCTTCACTGTTGGTCCAGCTTTCTGTCTCATTTCTACTCAGTGTTATTTCTTTTTCCTTGATAACATTCTTGATCATGGACACTCTATCCTTCAAAAACCCATAAGGCAGTGTACTGTTTTTCATTATCTACAGTTTTTCTCACTTTGGCTACTAACTGGATGGAGCATCACAAGGGAGAATCCAAGAGCAAAAGTCTGGAGTTTCTCAGAGAGCAGCCAAACAAGAGCCGTGTCTGTGATAACTTTTCCAGACAATACCCAATGTCAAAGACTTCTTAAATATCTTCCGAGAAGAGCACAGTATTTTCCCTATTTGCTTCTGGTGGAAACAGAAAATCAGCCCACAAGTAGTGCAAGTTTCCAAGTGCATAAAAAGAGAAAATCTTTTTAAAGGAGGTCAGTAGCCAGTAACTGCATCTAAAACACAGTGCCCAGTTTTGGGACTCAATATCCATCACTGAAAAAACAGAGTGAGCTCAGTGGAGGGCAACAAAGATGGTTAGCTTTCTGAAGCATGTTCACTGTGAAAAGACGCTGAAGTTATGAGGCTTGACCAACCTGCAGAAAAGAAGAATGGTGGGGGCTAATGACAGCCTCCCAATACCTGTGAGAAGGTTACCAAAAAGACAGAGCCAGCAACCTCACTGTGGTACATAGTGGCAGGATGGCAGATAATTAGCATAAGTTGAACCAAGAGAAGTTCAAACTCTTGTAAGGAAAGCTTTCCCTCCAGGAAGACAGCCAAGCAGTGGATCAGGTAAGACGTTCTGCAGTTCTCATCCTTGGAGGTTTTCAGGATTGTGTTGGATAAAGCCTTGTTTAACCTGTCCTGACCTCATGGCCAACCCTGCTTTGAATAAATGGTTGGACCTCATGAAGTCAACAAAAAATTGGCCTGTTCTAAAAGCCTATGGATCTCTATAAGCTTAACAGTTCTCATACCCTAGAGAAAGTAAGGGTCTGCCCAGCCTCTGCAGTAAAACTGAAGTAACTTCGCACTGTTTAATTACTATTTGCTTCCTTGGGCTGGCAGCTGATAGGTTGAATGGCAGAATCCCAGACATTTTCCCCTCATAATTTGCAAAAAAACCCCAAACCCTTGTTGCCATGTTGGAGGACAGCAGACACACAGTATGTCATCCTTTCTGCTTCTACGAGAAAAGACCTCACTAATTTGCCTCATCTATTACCCATTAAAGCATGATTTACACTAATGGAGAATGGGTTGGATTTGACCATCTGCTATTTTCCATCCATTTACACCAGATTTGCCACGTTGCTTTCTTTTCAAGAGCATTCTTTGATGTGCATAGCATGCAAAAACCTTCAACTATGGTGCACGATAAGGGCTGAAGATGTGGACTGTGCAAGAGAGAGTAGAGAAGGAGCAAAATCCCCTTCTGTCCCACAGGTACAGTCCTTACTTACATAGCCCCCAGCAAAAATTTAAAAAGAAAAAAAAACAAAAGCACAATAATTTTCTTTAGAGGAGACTGAAGGGAGGCCTCATTGCAGTGTACAGCTTCCTCAGAAGGGGTACAGATCAGTAGGTGCTGATTTCTTCTCTTTTTTGACAGTGACAGGATCTGAGGGAATGGCACAGAGCTATGTCTTGGGAGGGTTGGACTGAGCGTAAGGAAAAGGTTTTTCATCAGAAAGTGGTCAGGCACTGGAACAGGCTCCCCAGGGCAGTGGTCACAGGCCCAAGTTACTGGAGCTCAAGAAGCAGTTGAACATATCTTTCAGGCACTGGGTTTGAATTTTGAATGGTCCTACATAGAACCAGGAGTTGGACTCAATGGCCTTTGTGAGTCCCTTCCAATTTGGGATATGTTATGTTAGTATTTGAGGGTCTATCGTGTTACTCAGAGTAAAGTCACAGAGATTTTCAAAGAATTAATGAGTGTCATAAAAGCAGAAAACAGTAAATTCTATTGAACATCCACAGCCACTTTTAACATCTGCCTGACTGAACTTCCCAGGAGCATGAATCATGACTTGCTGACAAGGAACTCTCCTCCTACTGTGTGTCCAAGGATGAGATGTAACCTGTAATTTGGAGGTGTTAGCTGCCCTACTCAGAATCTCTGCTGCAAGGGGAATCATGCCAGAATGTACAGCAAAGCACTTAGGCACAGCAGCAGAGGAGTGTAAAGTATAACAATTAAGAAGGATTCTTCTAATTACCATCCTCAAATGATTGCAGCGCTGGGGTGAGGTGTGGCTTTAGAAAAGGCTGCTGAGCACTGCCCCAGCTGTCCAGGGGCAGCAGTGTATGCATAAGCTGATGGTGCAGTTTTCATGCTGTTTCATTCCTACAAAGCCAAAAAAACTCTCTCCTCTACTCCTGTTCTTTCCTCATACCAACCCCCAGAGCAGAAGCTCAAACCTAAAATTCTTGTCATAAGCAGGGCATGCCATGCTAAGGTTGATGCTTTATGTTGACATTGCATGAGCCATTTCTTTGGTGGGACAAAGCAGAAGTGCAAGCACTCAGCACTTAGTAAGTTAGCAATTAAATGTCAACATGGAGGACAGGGCAAAAAATAGTTTTCAGCCTGAATAGCTATTGAATGTCAAATAGGCAGCTAGAGAAGAGAAGCATTCAAACAGCCATGAAAGGCTGCCTTGTAGATTCATTTTTGTAGGAGACACGCATGAAAGCCTGTATCCAGCAGTGGAAAATCTCACTAATTATTATTGCCAGTGAAGTCTGGAAGCTGTCTATATGTTCTAGGTTCATTTAAAAGTGACTTTTAGTACGAATCAAGGTCCTCAATGCTGAGAGTTTGAATTAGGTCAGTTCAAATTAGGTCATTTCCTCAGAGCTGCCAAGAGGCAGAAACTGAAAAGGTTACTATTTTATAATCATCCTAATTATATAGTGGCTCCAGGCAAAAGCCACCCTCTTAACATAGAAACACAGAAGAGTCCAGGCTGGGTTTTACTTAGCTAGTGCTTGTGCATGTTCTGGACCAGCAGCTTTCCCCTGAGGGACAGAAATCCCCTCATCAGGGGTCTCAATTAGATGTTCCCCACAAACAAGAATCTGACTCACATTTAGCACTATGATTTCAGTCCCTATCACTCTTTTCTTTTCTATCTACCTCCCCTCCCAGTTGCTCCCAGCCAGATCCTGTGACACTCACTTGAACTGTAGATCCAGCAGGAAAGGTGAAGTAGGGCAGATGTACAATCAGTTCGTAAGAACTGTCTGCAAATGTTCTACAGTATTTGGGCTGATAGGTGAAAGGAATACAGAATCATCCTGATCCAGATAGCCTGTCAAGGTAAGTTCATGGTGTTGCTGCTGAAGCATTTCTTTTTTCCGAGAATACTGCAGCTAACAACAGTATCCCACTGTCAGACATTCTCTACCCCTTTAGAAATAAACCTATTAGTTGCTGAACTGCAAATTCTCAGAATACAATCTGACAATTCTTCCCACACTGAGTCTGTTAGGCTCACACCTTTCTTTTACTGGCAGCTTCTTCCAACATCTCTCACTGTTTCCACAGTTCAGGGATCTGCTGTTATTTTTTCCTTGCACTTGACTCAATTGCTAATATGCTAGGACTCCCTTAAAATGACAATACGCTGTACCACAGTTGTCCTTCTTAGCTCCACTACAAAAAGGAACCTCTTCCGTAGTGATAAGTGTTGTTCCCAATGCAAAACCCAAGTTTTCCCTATGTTAGTGCATTTTCTGCCAACATTGCCAACCACGTAGCTAGCTTGAGACCTCCCTTAATTTCTGAGGAAGGCTGAGTCTGACTTTTTGAAAGTGGTCTAAAATATTTTTTAACTAGCATAAATACATCACGGAAAGCCTCAATCCAGTTCAACAACTTTGTAAGGTTTGGCCAAGTAGCAAGGGCATATTTTGAGTTCATAGCAGCAGATATGTTTGTTTCTCAGAGCAAATTTCCATATTTTATGTACTCCTTTTCCCAGCTGTCCTTGGCTAGCTTACAACAAATAAAAATCCTCTACTGCCTTGACTTCCTTTTGATTTTCCTCATAGCAGTGGATAGCAGGCACATACTGCAGCAGCCTCAGAGCAATGCAGTGCAAAGCTTATCAATGTTTCCTCACGAACACAGCAGCAACTATGCTATGCCACATGTATTTCAACAGTTCATGCTATCTTTGCCTATCATTCATCTGACGGTTTAATGGTCAGTGTTATGTTAGTGCCTTAACCAGGACTTACCTCCATTATCAGTTATCACCTCTTCTGATATGCCATTCCAAGCAAATATTCTTCAGATACACCTGATCTGATGTGAAGATGGGAAACTCATCCTCTGCTCAGAGGGACAGTACAAGAAAGCCTTTTTTTAATTAAAAAAAGTGGTATTGCCATTACTTACAAGCAAATTCTTCAGCAAATCTGTCCCAGTTGCTGCCTGAAAAGCCAGCTGCCTCAGAAGCAGTTGTTTGAGAAGTATTGATTTGATATCAGCTTTAAGATTTTAGGAGGACTGCAACTAGATATTACACCTATAATTCATGTTTTTGCTAAAAGGAAAGTAATAATCAAGTAACCATCAGTAACTATAATCAGCTCTCTTTGAAAAAAAGATTTACAGAAAACTCCAACCAACACATATACAATGTTCAAGAAGGGCTGAAAGTTGGGTTGCAGGTACTTCCAGAAAGAGTTTGATGGCAGATAACCATGAAATGTTACCATAAACACTGTAAGAAGGCAGTGTTGTAAAATAAAGACTAGTGTGTACAGAAAATGCTCATTTAGCTTCTTTAGAAAACAGGTGCAAACTTATCCTTCCAGCTATTCAGTTGAATTCTACATCAGTTTGAGAACTACCACCACAGCTGATGCTATTCACCTGCACTTGCTACTCACCTGCTTCTCACTTCATTTAGATTGATCTTTTTTTTAAGAAGGCACCATGAAATAGAGAATAGACTACAGAGGAAAGCTTAGTATTTGCATAAGGCTTTTTATCAATTTATCAACAAGGCAAAACATCCAGGTATTAATCTATTGCTACAGTTGGAGCCCCAACCCTCCACAATTCTGACACTTCTTATGTCAAAAGAGAACCTTCTTACAAGAGAAAAGTGGGAAGTGATGAAAAATTTAAAATACATAGATGACAAACACCAGAAACTCCTAAGAATATATATGAGGTGCTACAGCAGAACGTATAGCACAGCAACTGGCAAAGCTCTGGTGTTTGTATCCAACCAGGAAGTATTTTAAACACTATAAAGGCCATTTAGATTGTAAGGATAGGAAAACTAGTAACTTTTTAGCTAGGGTTTCCACAGTAACACAGCTGCTCTCTCCCATTTTTTACTTTTAGTTTGAAACACAATAGCCACAGTACTAGTTGCTGCTATGAGCAGGACTGCAGGGCACTACATTAATTTCTAGTAGAACTTGTGTTCCCTTCCCAGAATTTGAGATTGGCCCTTAAGACTGTGTACATCACTAGTTTTGGATGGACAAAGCACAAAGTCAGCTACTGAGAAAAATCGTGTAAGAACATGCTATAGGAATTTGCCTTATCAAGACACTGAGGCCATGTCAGATGCCAAGGAATAGAGTTATGCCAGGACACAAGCTGAGAAAGCCCACCTGGTATCAGAGCCTAGCACAGCAGGGTACCATTGCCTGTGTATCATCAGTATGACACTTATCCTTTAACATCCTATATGAAGATGACGTTGCAGCAGTAAGAAAAATATAATTAATAACTGGTTTTGTTCATGCACTGAAAAAGGCAGAAATTATGAGACCTTCCACAATATGTACCAACAAAGCAAATCATGAAAGATCTTTGCATTCTTTGGAATTGTCTTCTAAAATTACATTGACATAAACATAAAATCACTGAATGGTTTGGGTTGGAAAAGACCTTTAAAGAACATATACTTCCAACCCCTGCCATGGGCAGGGACATCTCTCACTTGACCAGATTGCTCAAAACCCCATACAATCAGGCTCTGCCCCATCAATGATTTTCTTCAAACATAAAATAGATATTACTCTTTATTAAGTATCAAATTGCCTTAAACATAAATATATCGAAATTATTTAAGTTTCAAGAAAAACAGATGCTTTGTGTACATATTCATCTTGAGTCAAATATAACTTTATCATTTTAACCTATAGCATAGAAAGCAAACCTACATCAGTACCAAATAAAGCATTAAAAAGGTAACATACAATTTTCTTTTAGAAATGGTTTAAGAACACTAGAGATAATGACATATTTTATAGTGCAGACACCTTGGATTTACAGTTCTTAGACCACTTCTCTGTTTCTGCGGATAGCACAGCAAAGAACCATACTGAATATCATGCCAAAAATCTGTAAAGAAAACAAACTCATTAGAAATCAGAATGGGGAAAAAACAATCTTATCAAGATGCAAAAAAGCATAGATACTTCCTGGCTCAAAATGCATACTAATAATTTATTTTGCAGTTTGTGTCCCCAGGCCTCCTTTCCCTCTGATCCCCAAATTTCAGCTAATTCTCACCAATCCCCCTTACCCTCAGTACTTCAAAACAGATCAACTACGAATTCAAGTCAATCTCTTAAATATCAGATCTTCCCAACATTATTGCATCTGCATCATATTTGCCTCCCAAGAAAGGAAACAAGTGCAAGTTTTCTTAATAGCGCTGTTATTTCAGACTCCTAGTCAGTTCAAGAGGAAATAAACTGTTCATGTTGCCAAGCTCATGTTTTCAACCTGCACACCCCACAATCACTCAATACAACTTAGCTAATGCTAAAGCTACAAGGAGGCAGATCCTAATCCAAAGTAGAAGCATAGAGTCCCCAGGCACCCCACCCACCAAGTTGTTTCAAGGTCCCACAACATACAACTTTAACTTATAGGTACTCATGATTAGTAGAACAGGCTCACAGATGGTAGTTAATGTCTGGCACTGTTCAATAGACCTGTACTCCAAGCAGCCTTGGCCAGGCAGCAACCCCATAATCTGCAAACTCACCATTATCACAGCAATACCAAGGCCAACCACTCCAATGACGTTCAGTTTTGAATTAAAGACATCATCAATGGCTTTAGGACATGGCTGAAAAGAAACCATATTTGTTAGTGTTTCATGCATACTGAAACATTGATTTGTTTGCTTGTTTGAGCTTATCTGCTCAACCTGTCATAAGGGGCTGGGGCCTGTCCTCCTCAATATCTTTATTGATGACCTGGACAAGGGCACTGAGTGCACCCTCAGTAAGTTTGCAGATGACACCAAGTTGGCTGGAAGTATCAGAGGGATCTGGACAGACTGGATAGCTGGGCTGAAGTCGGTGGGATGAGTTTCAACAAGATCAAATGCCAGGTCCTGCACTTTGGCTGCAACAACCCCAGACAACACTACAGGCTTGGGGCAGAGTGGCTGGAAGATTGCATAGAGGAAATGGACCTGGGGGTGTTGATTGATGCTCAGTTGAACATGAGCCAGCAGCATGCCCAGGTGGCCAAGAAGGCCAATGGCATCTGGGCTTGCATCAGAAAAGGTGCTGCCAGAAGGAACAGGGAAGTGATTGTCCCCTTGTACTCAGCTTCAGTGGGGCCACACCTCGAGTACTGTGTCCACTCTTGGGCCCCTCACTGCAAGAAAAACACTGAGGTCCTGGAGCAGGTTCAAAGAAGGGCGACAAAGCTGGTGAGGGGTCTGGAACATAGGCCTTATGAAGAGCAGCTGAGGGAGCTGGGATTGTTCAGTCTGGAGAAGAGGAGGCTCTTATTGCTCTCTATAACTACCTGAAGGGAGGTTGTAGTGAGCTAGGGGTCGGCCTCTTCTCTCGTATAACTGGTGATAGAACTAGAGGGAATGGCTTCAAGCTGTGCCAGGGAAGATTTAGGTTGGATGTTAGGAAATACTACTTTTCTGAAAGTTTCTGAAAGAGTGGTCAAGCACTGGAATGGGCTGCCCAGGAAGGTGGTGGAGTCACTGACCCTGGAGATGTTCAAGGAACATTTGAATTTTGTGTTGAGGGACAAGTTTAGTGAGTACTACTGGTGATAGGTGGATGATTGGACTGAATGATCTTAAAGGTCTTTTCCAACCTTGGTGATTCTATGATTCTGTGAACTATAAAAATGCCTCTCCTGTCTGTGGCATACAGGCATCACTGCAGCACTATTTCAACACTGGAATCTGATTCAGAGAATTTATCATATAACCACCCAAGCAAGACACCAGTGCACTATCTACCCTATCTCCTGTTTTCAAAAATGGCAAATTTCTCAGACTTGCTCCCTTCTCATGTTCTCCTCCCAAAGGAAGAGAGGCAACACTTTAGTACATATCAGGAAGGCACTTTATGTTAGCAGCAGTCTAGACAACAGAACTCTGGAGTGTGTTATGTGAAGTTTTTGCATTAATTTGTTTATCATACCCCTGAATTTAATGACATAGGCTACAACACCATGCATCTGCATGTATCTATAGAGTATGATTTCCTGCTGATCTCACTTGTTCCTTCTACAGGGAGACTGTAGATTTTCTACAAGAGGATTGACTGTGTGGATAGGCTGCCTATCAAGAATTTTTTCATGTAATTTTTTTTTGTTTTTTTTTTTTAATCAAGGCATTTTTCATGGACTGGAAGGTTTTATTTGGAGTGCTGTTTCTCATTCTCATTTGGTAGAATTACTGGAGAGTTAGGTCATGAGTTACCATTGTAGTAAGTGACTCAGGCAAGGTCTTCTTTGGACAGGTGTCCATCAACTGCTGCTCAAAACCTCCAGTAATACCACAGCAGTTCAGCTACAACAGAAGACAGGAAAAAAAAAAGTTACTTTTTTTTTTCCCCTCTCTGTACTTGCTTAAAGAAAGCTAGATTACATTAGCTATTATTACAGACCTTATGCAGTTTGCTTAGAAGTCCTGCAAATCTGATTTAAAAGGATTTTTAAGAACAAGGTTTATAGCAAAATATAAGACTCAAAAAGTAAGAGCTTAATCTCATTAAACATACACATGCACACATTTTGGGGCAGCTTGGTACTTCTTATAGGTGAAAGATTAACTTCTTAAACACATGCAATTACACATACTGTGGTACCTTCAGATCAGTGCTAGAGCTCTAGAGTTTCTCAGCTTGCTTTTAAATTTATTTAGGAAAAGAACTAGTCCTACTTATTTCAACGGGAAAAAGGTATACTGAGTTCACTAGTGGTATACAAGAGCTGCAGTTTGTTACCAGTTCTCCTTTGGTTTCTTCTAGTTAGTAAGGTACTAGATTTGTACAGGATTCTGGATGTGTTAGAGAACAGCGTCAAACAGTATCTAGTTTAATACTAACTATGCACTTACAGCAAAATGGAATGCTTTCAAGGTTTCTCTGGCAGCTGGTTGAGATCTCTTTTCATAGGTTTCTCTGTAGAAATCCTGTAACTCTTCAACAACCTACAAGATAGATAGTTGTATTCTATTAATGTTTTACCTTGATTAATAGCTTGTTTTGGATAGAGTAGTCATTAATATTTCTACAATCTACAATACATAGCCTTTTGACATATAGAAATTGAGAGTGGAAACAGGGTGGACATCATTTATCACCTGGAACAAGTAAGCCTAAATGGTATACTCACATTATAACCTTGACCCAAACAGATAAGCTTCACAGATTCCCTTCAGAACTATGAGCTCCTAAGAGGATTGAGAAAACTAAGTTTTCCCCATTAGTTACACAGAATTATTTCCTACTCATTGCTGTACTCCAGAAGTCACTACATTCCCCAGTTGCATAATATAAGCAGCAAAACAATCCTGAACCAAGTACTCAGTTTGGAAACAAAATCTGAGCATTAAAAAGCAAAACTTCTACAAAGTATATCCAAAGAGTTTTAATTATTTTTGCTATTTTTAAATGCTTGCCAAAAAGTCTAGAGCCAAACCTACATTAGAGTTTCCCTGGCATAGGAGGCCAATACATCTACCAACATTTCTATTCTCGTGGTCTGCAGCACCTTCACACTGGCTAGTTTTGCTCACATGACTCTGGTGATTAAGCATAAAGCCCTCCTATTTCTGAACTGTTAGAGCAGCAATAATCTGTGGTACTCCTAGCCTGACTGGTATGGAAGGCCTCACTGCAGGATCTGCACCAAAAGCACAGCCAGCTCGGTGCCTTATTGTTACATAAACTCATACACAGTGACAAGGCAATATCCACAGCATGTGAACATCCACAGTGGTAAAAATATCTGAGGAGTATATCAACTTGAGGCAAGAATACAGAACAGTCATGGCTTAGATATGATATTTAGCCTTTAACAGCAAGCTTCTTCCTAGAAATTGTAAGAACTTACTGAAGGCTTGCTTCACTTCACAGTGCAGACACTCAGAAGGCACCTGTAAGGGACAACAGCACCTTGGATTCTGGCCTCTCTGCTATAGTCTTTTTAATTCAGTAATTAGTTTAATCATATTTGGCTGCAACAAGCCTTCTGCCTTCTCCCTCCTCCTCCAAATTAAATAGATAATCAATATTTGATTATTACTGGTACATTTTTCCACTAGACATCTACATTCACACAGGCACACAATCCTCAAATTTAAAAAGAAGCCCAAAGCCAGTAGGAACAGCTTGATATGCTTAAACCCAGATGGATGGGGGCTTGCTGGGCCCTATGCCAGGTGGAAGTGGAATAGTTGGGGTGAAATGCAGAAGGAAGTGTGCTTGTTGGGCCAAAATACAGAAGAAAGGGAGCTTGCTGGGGCAAAAGTAAGAAGGAATGGGGCTTTCTGGCCCTAAATGCAGAAGGAAGGGGCTTGCAGGGCCGAAACACATAAGCAAGTGGGCTAGCTGGTGTGAAATGCACAAGGAAGGGTGCTTGCTGGGCCAAAACCCAGAATGAGAGCATCCTGGGCACAAATCCAGAAGGAAGGGGGCTTTCTAAGCCCAAAGCCAGAGAGAACATGGTATGATATGTTGAAACCCAGATGGATGGGGCTTGCTGGGCCCCATGCCAGGTAGAAGTGAAATAGCTGGGGTGACACGCAGAATGAAGTGTGCTTGCTGGGCCAAAACCAGAAGAAAGAAAGAATGGGGCTTTCTGGTCCAAAATGCAGAAGGAAGGAGACTTTCTGGACAAAGACACAGAATGTAGGGGGCTTGCTGCTCTGCTACGCAGAAGGTAGGGGGCTTGCTTGGTCCTTACCCATAAGAAAAGGGGCTTACTAGGCCCCAGGCAAGAAGGAAACAGATTTGCTGTGTACAAAACCAGAAGAATGAAGTATAGTGTGCTGAAACTCAGAAGGAAGGCATTCTGGGTTGAAAGTCAATAGGAAGTTGTCTTGCTGAACCAAAAAGCAGAAGAATGGAGGCTAGCTGTACTGAAAGCTAGAAGGAACGGGCTTGCTAAGTCCAAAGGCTGTAGGACCGGAATTTACTGTGCCCAAGTGCTGAAGGAAGTTGCTTGCTGAGCTGAAATATAGATGGAAGGTGCTGGCTGGGCAAAAATCTGTAGGGGAGAGATTTTCTGTACAGAAACCCCAGAAGGACGGTATTAAATGTTAAGAAAACTACAATATAGTTTAAGACCTGCAGCTTTGGGAATAATCTTTGCACTTGGAAGCTGTGACATTGAAAGAATAAGAAACTAACATGCATGGTCTTTCAAGTGAAGAACACTCACTGAGGTGTCAGATAAGGTTTTGTTGATCTCTTTGGTTGTTACTTAACAGCAACCTACCTTTTCTTTATTTGCAAATCCCCAGACGGCAGTAGCAATTTCAAGGGCAAAAATCACAAAGAGGAAGATGAAGAACTAGAAGAGCAAGACCACATCATTAACCAACACCATAACACCAAAAAAAGAAAAAAACCAAAAACCAACAGTAGCAGACATCCTTGAAAGCTTGTTTGGTCCCCAGTGTCCCTTGTGGGAATTATCACTCAACCTGTTTTTAGCTGAATTTCTGAAACTGGTTGAAAACAGGGAATAGGACATTCAACACTTCCTTCTGAGAGCATCAGTAAGCTTGGCAATGTTTTCCAAGCAGGAATCCCGCATTTTTTATCAGTGTTAATTAAAGCCAATTATTTGTTAACTCAGACTTGAAGTTACACAGGTCACATAGACATCGTATAGTTAACATGCTTTCTCTGGTTTGTCACCCTTATTGCTCTACGAGTCATAACTTAGTACCTAGCATGTCACCCAAGAGCCTTCCTTCAGAGCTGATAGTCACTTGTTTCTAACACAAATAGAAGTAACACCGTATTCAACTGACTATCGGTTCCAGAACACTGACCACTTAAAGGCAATTTAAAAAGAGGTGTTCAGAATTACAATAATGGACTAAAACAATAATGGACTAAAGGCATAACTTAAGGAAGGCAAAACTTTATAAAGCATTAATTCACAGGAAGTGAATTATTTTTCCACCAGCTACAGCAGTCTTATTAACCATATCTTGTTATTTGAATTAGTAGTTCCACAATAAGTACAGACATGCTTGAACTCAGTAAGTCCCAGCAGTCTGAAAACAATGAGGTTACTCTCCAACAACTGACTTGAAGAACACTTGTCAACTAGACTAGTTCATACAGTGATTATGAACAGCAGAAGTTTGCTGCTTTGCAGATCTTATAATATTCCAGTACTGGTCTCAAATATCTCAACAAAGCAGAGTTTAGGACAAATTGTTTAATAAACAGCAATAATCTTACCAAAATTTTAGTTCCACATTCACACATTTTCCCATTCTCTTGATACTCTTGATTCTCAGTGTCTGAATGTCATTAACTTGGTCGTTTTGCATTCAAATGTAACATACATTTTGATTTAGTGCCAGAAATGGAAACTAGATACCATTATTTAAACATTTTATCATTATATAAATGACCATAAATTAAAACACTGTGAGACCCATCCAATTCGCATCTGTTCTCTTTTACTCCACAGCAAATATTATTCTTCCTTTCTGATCAGATTGCTAAGTTTAAACATTACTTTAAGCACTCATGCTTACCAGTCCAAGCATACACTGTGATTCCTGCAATGCACCACAGCATCCCAAGAAGCCAACCAGCATCATGAGTGCACCAGCTCCAATTAGGATGTAAACTCCTGGAAAGGAGAAGAAACAAAGATTCATACAAACTAGTTGAATCTTCAGCAGCAAGTTAGTTGCTCTATAAAAAGCTTTTAAAAGATTTGTTGTTTTCAGCAAAAAGTGGGATGAGCTTAATTTTCAAAGCAAGCTTCCCCACAAGCTTTGAGATGCTATTAATAGAACTTCAACTTACAACAGGTGATGTGCACCACTGCTGCAGTTTCACAAAATTTAGAAAAAGTACAAGATAAAGCCATCAAAATAAAACTATAAACACACTTAAAAATTGGCTCAGAGACCAAATAATATACTTATTTTAGGATAAAAAAGTGTTGCAGTTAGTTGGAACTAGTGATTTATCAGGAACTCGAAATTCTTTCAGTACCTGTTCTCCTGATGGAAGCAGACAATACAATCATCTGTCAAAGCTTTAAATGCTTTTGTACCCTACTTGTTCATCAAGAATTACCAAATTATTTTACCAGCCACAGTGTCATATTCAGCTGCCTAACTTGACAGCCTTTCTAACTAAAAGAAATTCAAAATCTTCTGCCTTTTTGGAAGCAGGTATTTCTTTAAATCAAGTGGTTAAATCTATAGACCATTTTGCCCAGAATTTAAGTAGCAAGTGTTAAAGAGGAGAGAGCAAACAGTTCTGGACTAAGTACTCCTATGCCCAAATATCTCCTAATGTTGGGAACTATCAAGTTAAGAATTACAGCTCTTCAGCTGCTAGCCATTAAAAACAATAAGAGATAGCTGGGAAAACACAAGTCCCATAGGATGGCTGGCTAGTATCACTTAGGTGGTGAAAAACTGTAAAAACATTAACACAACACATGTAAAATTACTTTGACATTCCATAGAATCATAGAATGGCCTAGGTTGAAAAGGACCGCAACGATCATCTAGTTTCAATCCCCCTGCTGCGTGCAAGGTCGCCAACCACTAGACGAGGCTGTCCAGAGCCACATCCTGCCTGGCCTTGAATGGGCTCCAGGGATGAGGCATCCACAACCTCCTTGGGCAACACAAGTGTGTCACCACCCTCTGTGTGAAAAGCCTAATATTAACCTAAATCTCCTGGCTTAGTTTAAAACCATTCCCCCTTGTCCTATCACCATCCACCCTTGTAAACAGACATAACCCCTCCTTTATACGCTCCCTTCAAATATGAGAGGGCCACAATGTCTCCCTGAAGCCATCTCATCTCCGAGCTTAACAAGCCCAGTTCCCTCAACCCTTCTTCACAGGAGACATGTTCCAGCCCTCTGAACATCCTAGTGGCCCTTCTCTGGACTTGTTCCAAGTGCTCCACTTCCTTCTTGTGCTGGGGGCCCCAGGCCTGGACACAGTACTCCAGATGGGACCTCAAAAGAGCTGAGTAGAAGGGAACAATCACCTCCCTCTCCCTGCTAACCACTCCTCTTTTAATGCAGCCCAGAACATAGTTGGCCTTCCGGGCTGCAAATGTACACTGCTGGCTCATGTCCAGCTTCTCTTTCTATCAATACAGACAAGAAGTACAGTTCTGGTGTTCAGAGACTCAATCAAACACTGGTTTAAGAAAGGCTTTCTTTAACAAACCAGTAAGTATTACCTGCCAAAATAAACACCTAACTTGATTAAGCCTATGTAAATGATTATTCTTATCAACAATTACAGCATTTTCTAAACTCAGCTGAAATTTTTCCCATTGTGGGGGAAAATAAGTTCATAAGAACCTCTCATTTTAAATTTTACTTATAGTAGAATAGAAGGCCTTTGAGGTAACTTCAAAGAACCATAGAATGCCTTGGGTTGGAAGGGATCTTGGAGTTCCTATCCTCCTGCCACGGGCATGAGTCATCTTCAATACCTGTAGGCATGAGGCACCCACAACTTCTTCGGCTAGCCTGTTCCAGTGCCTCACAACTCTGACAGTTTCCTTCTAACATCTAATCTAGATCTTCCTTCTTCTAGTTAAAAAATTAAAATTATTAGATTTATTATTAAATTTAAAAATTCTATCAGTCAGATGATGAAAACCAGACTCCCTTTGCTTTCTTACTAGCTGCAAGCTGGCAGATTCTTTTAACCTCCTACTGAAAACTATCACCAGACATTAGCTCTGTAAAAAAGTCAAACCATTAATTCATATTAACCTCTTTCTAAACTCAGTTTAACTTATGGACTTTAATAGGTTTGTTTCACTGTATTCAGCCATAGACTCAAAATACAACATTACAAAATTGCCATAAATTTTAGGAGGTGAAAGGGTTGTTTTAGATTGCTCAAAATTCAGCTCAGCTATGTTTAGCTCTCTTACCCTCCTGAAGTCCACTTAAAAGCATCTGGAAATCTGGGCAACTGCAGGAAGAACCCACTCTACTACCACATCAGTGGAATACAGACTTTCTTGCCAGTTTGCATGCTTGTGGACTGCAGCTGATTCACGATGATGCACAAGTATAGATTGTTTATCTTAGCTACTGTCTCTAAAAAACTCAACTCAGTATTAACAGTATTCTCTGCAAGACTACCTGATACCCAAAAGCTACAGTGCGAACAGCACATACCAGGATGGCTTATATTGTTTTCACTGACCCCACGGATGTATGTTTGTGTGCTGAAAACAGTTCAAGTAGCTAAATCACAAGAAAGCTGCCTAAGACAAACCTGCTGGGGATGGCTAATGATGCAGCCCACAAGCCCATGTGCTATATGAAATATACTGACACAATGTATGTACATACAACAAGCATCCAAGCATAAGATGGCAGATACATGCAAGAAACAGATATTTTAATTTTCTTCGTATGCAGTTGTTTGGGACATTCAAGCTCAGCTACTCTGTTTCATGAAGGGTTTGAGCATCTACTGATGGTAAATGAAGGAACATCCATTTTTCTGTCCAAGCCTGACAGTGGCTGTAGAGATCAATATCTTAAGAGTTACCAGGCTTTGTTTGCAGGAAGCCTAGACTGAGATCTTATTAGATCACAAAATACGAAGGAGTAGATTCTACCTGGCCTAAAACTATATTGGTTAGGTTGACTGTAATAGATATTCAAATATTAAGACATTGTACATTCTTTTCAGTATTAGTATACAATGAGCTGTAGGAATTTCACAATAGTATGTATATTTCTTCAGAGATGGGAAGGGATGCAGTTATGGTTTTGTATAGCTTGTCAATTCAGGGAAAAAGTACTTATTAATGTCACTAATAACTTATTTTAGTGTGAAATCTGACTGACTTATCTGAGAGAAGCATCAGCAAGACATTTCCTATGCTTATCAGGAGTTCTCAAGTGCTTACCAACAGCATGCAGAGTCCACCACTGCTGCTCTTAGCACAGCAGCTCAGAACACCAGCAAAAGCAAGCTACCCTCAGCCAAACAGATGTTGATTAGGACTGTTTTGTCTTTAGCCTTGAAGAAAGTAGCCAGGGACTCTAAGAGCAAAACAGTGATCTATCCCATTGAGTTATTGCACAACTTACCTGTATAGAATGTCATGTTGTTGGATTCCAGTTCAAAGATGCTTTTGGTCTGCACATCAAACCGAAGCCATAATCCAATTGCAAGAACTGCTGTTCCTGCAAGCTGTAAGAACAAGTAAATAAAAACAACTAATACATTCACCCTACCAACACCAGAATTAATCACAGGATTTGGTGCTGTTATTTAACAAGGTGGTGACAGAACCGCATGAAGACAGGGATACCAAAATAAGACTAAAGACAATTCCTGATGAGAGGCATCTTGTTGACAGTTCTGTTTGCATATTAAAGTACAACAAGAGAACAATGCCATGTTTTGTTTTGTTTTTTTTTTAATACTGAAAATACCTTAAGTTTACAGAAGTGTCATTGGAAAATCTGATATTTGACTACTCCACCCATGTTTTATTCCAGCTGACTAATGATACTGCATGGCTAACAAATCTTGCATACTCATTATGAAGGAC
Source organism: Phasianus colchicus (assembly GCF_987193195.1). Taxonomy (NCBI): domain Eukaryota; kingdom Metazoa; phylum Chordata; class Aves; order Galliformes; family Phasianidae; genus Phasianus; species Phasianus colchicus. Next base: position 75,925,137 of record NC_143436.1, on the reverse strand, counting down.
ATGCATAATGTAAAGAAAAGGCACTTTACTATTATAGGGCTAGGAAAAATTGTTAGCACATTAAACACTGATGATAGTTCAGTGTACCACAGTGCTGAGTTTAGAAAGAATGATCTCATTTGTAACACAAGAGCAAAGACACAACAAGTTATCGCACCAACAGACAGTAGAAAATAAAGGCTGCTAAAACAGCAACATTGCTGTGTGCTGATCCAGAAGAACATAGTTAAGCTTTAGGTAGCTTTGTGACATATCATTTTTGCCTGTATGCCTCAAGGCTCCTTTTGACATAGGGCTTGTATTAGTGGCATGCATGTACTTTTCAGGTTTTCTTTTATCTGAATAGCATTTAACTATCAGAAGAAAAGCTCAAAAGAAGGAATGTGATACATATACCAACACACAATACAGAAAAAAGTTTTATGAAGACCAATAAGCTTAAAGCTTAGCAAGTACAGAACTCCATTTAGGCTGAGCATGCATGAAAATAAAAAAAAGCCTTATCTTTGAGAAGTCCCTTCTAGAAGGCAACACATTCTTGAATTGCCTCCAAAAAATGGGGAGGTGTTTACTTTCAAGTGCCAACTTTAAGCAAGAATATGGAAAGAATTCCCACACAAAGCATGTGAACACACTCAGACACCAAGCCTAACCCTTGGCCCTATGTTCTCTCTAAAGAATGAGAACTTATTCTCTTAGAAGAATATTCATATTTACTGAAGGCGGGCATACCCTGGTTGCCTATAGCTATCTATTCTAACCTCCTAACCTTTATCAAGAAAAAAAAAGCTTTTAAGACTGGTATGGGATAAAGGATCAAGCTAAGAAAGAGTTCGATGGGAAGGTATCACCCTTGTAAATTCTCACCAGAAAACATCCTAACTGAAGTTTTCAAGGGCTCAGGTACCAGTGAGGAAAAGTGAGACAGGCAGCTCTCAGAGAAGCCAAATTTGCTGGAAAAAAAAAACCGGCACTATTTGTACAACAGACACATACCTGCCAAGCCTGCCTCTGAGAAGATCTACAGGGTTGAGGCTGGGAAAAAGATGAATTGATACATAATGTGCAGAACTAAACCCACACAAAGGTTTCCAAACCTATGCAAATGATATTTAGTGCCATGTGCATAGGTACAGGCTTAGTCATAATATGTAATAATACATAACATAGCAAGAACAAAGCCTGCACAGAGCCAGAGCCTCCCTTGTTAGAAGTATGCTGACAGAAAAACTAAATCGTACAATTGATGCAATAACTAAATGTAATAAGAGTGTGTCACCTCTACGTACTCTACAGATGCACCATCCCAAGGGAAGAGAAGCTGCCAAGGGGACTGCAGGGAGAGAAGTTCCTGCTCTATGTGGCACTCTGCCACAGCATTGCTTGGGAAAATCCTTAGCAATCTCAAACACCAGAAAGGCTTGGTGATAAAAAAAAAAACAAACCCTATACTTACAGATTACTTTCCAGTCACCAAACATTTAATTCCCTGATAGAACCCTGCTTTCTGGGGTCATTCAGTCTTCAGCTTTTATAGGTATCCAGTTCTGAAGTGTTAGGAGAAAAACCTGCTGCCTCTTCATGGCTTCTGAGAACTCATGAACTGCAGAGTTCAAGAGTGCCTGGCTCTGAGTAGCTATATATTTCTGCTGTTTGACAAGCTCCAGTGTTAGAGAGCTCAAGGACTGTGCTGCAAACAGAACAGGGCACAGTGAAGGTTTGCACAACTTAAACAACATCTATAATCCAGCAGATCTTTATTTGTGAAGAAAGTAAGAACACTGCATCAAGTAGATAATCTCGCAACTCTAAGCAAAGAGAAGTGTTCCGTTAATCCTTCAGAGAAAGAAACTGCTTGATTAATGTTAGAAAGTCTTAACATACTTGGTATGGATCATTTTGAAAAAGCTTAATACACACCCAAAGCACTATAAACAAAGTGCAGTGTGGTGTTTTCTCCTTTGGAATGTAGCTATCTTGAGAGAGAAAAATAACAAGATAATTACAGGTATCAGTGAACAGCTCAGTATCACTGAGAACTGCAGGATTAAAAGTGATCTCCCTCATCATGATATACACACAAAAGTGACGTTTTCCCCCATATTTCTTAAGGGAAGTGAACTTGTTTTTCCAGTTTGTGATCTTCCTATTCACAATGACTGAACTAAAAATGGAAATTTAAAAGTCAAAGGTTAAAAAAAAATTACTTTCATTAAAACAAGTTGAATAAGATACGGCACTAACTTGTGACTCAGAGGAAAAAAGCAGGTATTCCTGCACTGCACTCTTGCAGGCAGCAGCAACTGCTCAGACTCCACTTACCACTCGGCACTTAAGAAGCATTTCTGCTCCCTGGTGCTACTTCAGTAGCTGTCAAGTGGCTTCGGTAGTTCTATTTCTCCTCCCTGATAAAGGTATTCAAGCTCCACCACCCAGGATACCTGGAAGCAGAACTCTCCAATGGTAGATCATCTAAGAGGTGGTGGGTTGTTTTTTTTTTTAATGTTTTCTGAATTTAACAGGTGAATTTCTGCATTGTCATGTGAGTTCAGTAATTCCAGATATTTCTAAGTACAAATAACCTGTACTGAAATAGGAAATTTAACAGAGAGAATAGAACTCTCTCTTCCTGAAGCTAGCATTCTATGTTCACAAAATCTACAAAAATGAACTTGTTTGTGCTTATGAAAGATACTGTAGTAAAATATATTGGCAAGAGTATCTGGGAGACAGTTTCGCCAGCCTGAACTAAGTCTGTCATTAAAAGGGAAATTATTTACTTACGGTATTAGAAACAAGGTTGAAGCAGCAAAACTCCAGTAGTAAGTTCAAGCGTACTAAGTAATAAGTACAAGCATACTACCGACATTCCTGCAAGCTAACTAAGCTCCTCTTGTTTTCTATAACCACTAATAAGCATCTTAAGTTCCCAGCTTATTTCTTCTCAATTCATCTCTGTTCTATAGCGACAAAGGACAAGGATAAAAATCCCTGATCATTCCACCTCTACTTTAATGGAGGCTTCTTGCTTGCATGTGATATCAAAAGTGGCATCTCGATTGCTCTAAACATTCTGCTCCTACATGCATCCTTCTGCGTGCTGGAAGAGAGGAAAAAAAAAGAGCAGCCTTTTGAGCCTTTTTCCACCCCCCTCCCTTTGCAGTTCTGCAGCTCCCACAGCACAGTCTCCCACTAAAACTTCTCTCAAGCCAGCCTATTACTAAGGGCTTATCTATCTATGGGTGTGACACAGCCTTGCATCTCCAAAACAATGCTTTTAGCCTTCAATGTCACAAGACATAACTGCTAAAGTATCTATGTCTGAATGATAGATATTTGCTCTGTATTTACGATAAGTAACAGCTGACCTATTCTGGAGGCAAAAGTGACAATACTTCTCCCCACCATAGTTGGGTTGGCTTCAGTATTGCCTTAGAGTTTAGCCACTGAGTGAAATTATCAAGCCACTTCCACTATGATTTCCCTCTCCCTCACAAAGCCATCTAAGGTTTCACAGTCCGCTAGTAGAAAGTTTTCAAAGGGAGTCATTAGACTTAATGACACTGGTGAGAAAACATCAGAAGTTACTATCTGAGCTGCTCAGGTTCGAAATTTTATTAATAGTAGTGTCAGAACATCATGACCCTATTTCAGGAAGCTGGAAAGCTTATTTTAGATTTAACTACTCTTTCTCAAAGATCATTTTGTTCAGTCCCTTCTGAACTCGTTATCCAGACCCACCTTGAAAAAGCACAACCCTGCAGCCACAGAACTGCATGTGCTATAGACATCTTCCAATAAACTGCCTTTTCATGCACAAAGCCTGCTTGAGGTCCAAAAGGTTAGCAAGTCTATATAGTTGGCTGATGCAGCTTAGATGGCAGACCCTTTCAAAGCACCTTTATAGAGAAAAAGCCTCTGTTACGCAATTTTAGTGCATTTAGGGCCAAAGCTATAGATAACTTCTATCAAGTACATGGCACTACCTTGAGCAGAAGGTAAACTAGTATGTGGAAATACAGTCAGTCAAAAAAAAAAGTTTTATATATAGATAGATAGATAGATATATCTATGTATCAAAGCTGCTTTCAGTGCTGTCTACTCAGCATTTCATCTAACAGAAGACTTTAAGTAAAGAAGTATGCCAGGTTCTATATGGCTGTTATGCTGGTTTTACATAGGGCAAGCCAACAGCACACTGCCAGTAATCTCTAAACAAACAACCACAAACAGGAAGTACAGGTGAGGCTCAACATAATTAATTAATTGCAACCCTTAATTGCAACATTTGTGTTATCCACAACAGAACTTCTACTTCAAGATCTGAGGAAAAAAAAGAGAACACCCAAACCTTCCTAAAAGATGTGAAATGACTGCTAGCAGTTATATATGAAGCTACAGCTTCTAGACTCTGAGAGGGGAAAAAAATAGACTGGAAAGGAAATACTTCCATTCTGCTTAAGAAAGTTCTCAAGAAGGCTATGGGCTAAATTAAAGTCACAACAGATATTGCAATAAAATGGTACTCCAGTATAGCAGCAACAGCACTATAGAATTCCTGAGCCACAGCCAAGATCAGTGCCCATTTCACAGAAGTTCCTATTCAGAAGGAAGCCTACTGTACTTGTAACTTAAACTGTAAAAGGCAACATCCTCTAGTTCCATTCTTGACTTCCAGCATCTACTTGAATTAAAAGCTGTTAAGCTGAACCAAAGCAGCATTTGACTTATACACTCAGCAACTAGATTACTTGATTAGAGAAGACAAAACCTACTTCTGTTGCTCCTGTATGTATACATGCATACACCTCTGCATGTATGTCTATTCCCTGTTCATCCAGCAATTCTGCTTCTTCCCTTGAACAGCAAAATCAGAGCGCTGATCTGGCTGTCTCAAGTGCAATATAAACAGCAGGATTACAGCCCAGAGTAAAGTCACAGATAAACTCCAAATTAATCAAAGAAGAGCTCTCCAAGCCTGATCCAACTAATCTTGCTCTAGCAGGAGCTCTCCTAGACTAAAGGAATTGTTTATAAATGAAAGATTCCAAGTAGAAAGCTTGGACAGGACAGTTGCCTTATTGTATAATGGAAAAAGAAAGTAAATCCTTGCAAAGACTCTGCATGAACTCTGAGCATATGCTGTAAATCTTCCATGGTTATAAACACATTAAGTTGCGAACATTAGCAGAAGACATCTTTGTATGCCAGGAAATTCACCAGGGAAAAAAAGGGTGTTTAAGCTTAATGATGCAAGTCCTGACTCCTGTTCAAGAAGGGAAAGTCAGTGGGATAGCATGCAGGTGCAAGACCTTACACAGTCACACTAGGAGCTGTCACACATTTATTTGCCACCTAGCCCAAGTCAGCCCAGCAAGCTGTGGGAGCTCAGTGGGAAGCAATAATTCATAACACAGATTGAGGTAATCAGGCATATGCTCAGACTAAAGTTGTTCAGAGCAAAGTGAACACCACTTAGGTTTAAGGCACGTTATGGGAAGTTTCCACAATTCTCTTGCCAGACTCAAGCTGCCATGTCAAAATCTATTAGTTGTTTATGAACCTCTACATCTCCCTCCCCCACACCATCTCAAACTTCAAAAAAAAAAAAAAGGCAACTGGTATGGTTTTTATTACTAAGTACGATACAGCCAGTATTAATAGCATTATGACAGAATAGCAGTGTGCAAGTCCAGGTAGGAGTACATTGACCAAAACAGCAAGAAAAAAGAAAAGAAGAAATAAAAGTTATCAGATTGGCTATGCTCAGAATCTGTCTGAGTATCCCATGGGTGTACTTTTTGGGAAGGGCATCAAAACAAAACAGGGCAGGCAGTGGTATTTCTCTGACTGATCTCCCAATTCACATGTTGAGCAGTAGAGGCTATGCAAAGATGGAGATGGCACTACTGGAAAAGAATAATAGAATCATTGAGGTTGGAAAGACCTCCAAAATGATGTAGTCCAACAGTCAGCCCATCACCACCACGTCCACTAAATCATGTCCTTAAGTGCCACCCTTTTCTTGAAAACCTCCAGGGATGGTGACTCTACCACTTGGGCAGCCTGTTCCAACACCTCACTGCACTTTGAGAAATTTTTCCAAATACTGAACTTGATTTTTCACTAGTGTATTACCACTCATCCTATCACTAGTAACCTGAGAAGTGGCCCACATCACAACCTTCTTTCAGGTAGTTGTAGAAAGCAAAGAGGCCTTCCCTGATCCTCTTCTTCTCCAGAAGAAACAATCTCTTCTCTTAAGACTTGTGCTCCACACCCTTTACCAGCTTTGTTGCCCTTCTTTGGGCAAGCTCCTGGGTCTCAACGTCATTCTTGTAGTGAGAGGCCCAAAACCGAATGCAGTACTGGAGTACTCACCATTCCTGAGTATAGACAGACATCACCTCCCTGCTTTTACTAATTGTGCTGTGTTTAACACAAGCCACAATGCCACTGACCTTGTTGACAACCTGGGCCCACTGCTGACTCATGTTCAGCCACCTGTTGAGTAGCACTCTCAGATACTTTTTCTCTGTGCAACTTCCCAGACGCTCCGCAGCACTGTCTTGTTGTGATAGAAGTGTAGGACCCAGAACTTAGTCTAGTTGAAGCAACTGACCTCAGACCATCAATACAGCCTATTCAGACACCTTCACAGGGCCTTCCTACCCTCAGATAAACACTTCCTCCCATCTTCGTGCCATCTGCAATCTTACTGACAGTGCAGTCAATCCCTTTATCCAGATCATCAATAAAGATATTAAACAGGACTAGCCCCAGTACTGATCTTTGGGGATCACTACTAGTGACCAGACACCAACTGGATTTAACTCCATCCCATTCTGGGCTCAGCTGGTTTTTTTTGGTTTTTTTTTTTTTAAACCAGCAAAGAGTACACCTACCCAATCCACAGGCAGACAGCTTCTCCAAGGGGATGCTGTGGGAGACAGTCAAAAGCTTTACAAAGTCTAGGTAGACTAAATCTACCACCTTTCCCTCATCTGTTAGGTGAGTCACCTGTTCACAGAAGGAGATCCAGTTGGTCAAGCAGGATCTGTCTTTCAAAAATCTGTGACCAAATCCCCCGGTTGTCTGCACTTGCCATGAGAACACATATGACAATCTGCTCCATGACCTTACCTAATACTGAAATCATGCTGACAGGCTTACAAGTTCCTCCTTCTGACAGTTCTTGTCAACAGGCATCACACTGGTAAATCACTCCAGGACTGCTTAGCACCCCCAAAGAGCCCTTAAACTTCTAGGGGACATACAAAAAGTAAACTAGTAGTAATAAGAATTCACTCCTTCTCCAGCACTCAGACTTCTGAAGGCTTCAAAGCAAACTACATTCTAACTTCCTTACAATAGCCATTCTTTCTTGCATAACATCTCCATCTCTACACCAACTTTATAAAGAGAATCTTCTCAGCCTATTCCAGAGGCACCATATATGCCCCTACTCCATTTTTATAGGAGCTGTAAATAATGTCTGTTGCACTCAATTTCCTGGGCCCTAAGGTGAGCAGTAAGCCAGAGGTTTTACCTAAGCACAGCACATTCATTTATAGTACTAAAATAACTGTTGTGATTCTGGCAAGTTTTTAGTCAGCATTTTTTTTATTGTTATTTTGTTATTTCACTACTTTTCCATCAAGAGATTAATCCCAAGATGGATATAGTGTCATGGACAGGTTATTCCACAGGACATTCAAGGTGTTCCTCAAACATGCCAAGCGAAGTCAAGTTTTGCAGTATTTTCCTACTAACATGCTTGTACCTGGATTGGCTACTGCATTTAAGGACTCTGGAAGGCCTCCTCGTTCTAGTGTCTCTAAAGAAGGAGTATATTATTTGGATTTTTATTTTTTTTTTTGCAAGTTACTGTAAAGCTCAATTCCAGCTTGCCTTACTACACTTTTTATTTGGCTTGCCAGCATTTATGGACATTTATCTTTTTGGAACACAGTTTCAACTCTGTTTCCCACTTCTGGTCTTAGTAACCCCTGACACCCTTCCCATCTCCTCTTGCTCTCTCTCAAGTCTCTTATGAAGAGAGATAATATGTCACCTAATACATCATCTGTACATGTCTGTAAGTTTGTTGCAGGCCATTTAAATTCCTCACTTGTCCTTTTGAGGACAACTGTTTTAAAAATAAATATGAACTTGATCACACTTCATGCAATCTGCACTTTCAGCTGGTTCAGGAGGCACACTGGCTCTAACTACAGCAATAGAGACAATGTTAAGTAGCTCTTGGACAACAGAATGCCAAAACTTTGGGCTATGTAGAATAAAGCAAAAGTTTTGTTTTGGTTTTTTTTTTTGTTTGTTTGTTTTTGTTTTTTTTTTTTACTTCTCCTGGGGATCACAGAATGGCCCAGCTTGGAAGGGATCTCAAGGATCATGAATCTCCAGCTTCCCTGCCACAGCAAGGCCACCAATACTAGACCAGGCTGCCCTGGGCCCCATTCAACCTGGCCTTGAACACCTCTAGGGATGGGGCATCCACAACCTCTCTGGGCAGCCAGTTCCAGCACCTCACCACTCTCTGTAAAGAACTTCCCCCTGACATCCAACCTAAATCTTCCCTCCTTCAACTTAAAACTATTTCCCCTTGTCCTTCTTATCTACTCTTCCAAAAATTTGACTCCCCTCCTGTTTATAGGCTCCTTTTAGGTACTGAAAGGCTGCAATTAGGTCACACTGCAGCCTTTTCTCCAGGCTGAATAAGCCCAGCTCCCTCAGCCTGTCTTTGTAGGGGAGATGCTCCAGCCCCAATCATTTTTGTGGATCTCCTTTGGACCCTCTCAAACAGCTGTCTTTCTGGTATTGGGGGCTCCAGGCCTGGACACAGTAGTCCAGATGGGGCCTCACAAGGGCAGAGTAGAGAGGGACAGTCACTTCCCTGACCCTGCTGGCCACTCCTCTTCTGATGGAGCCCAGGATACCATTTGCTTTCTGAGCTGCAAGAGCACACTGCTGGCTCATGTTAAATTTTTCATCCATCAGTACCGCTGGGTACTTTTCTGCAGGACTGCTCTCAAGGATTGCTCCTTCCAGTCTGTATAAATGCCTGGGATTCCTCAGTCCCAAGTGCAAAACCTTGCACTTTGCTGTGTTGAACCTCATCAGATTCACCTGGGTCCACCTTTTGAGTCTGTTGAGATCCCTATAAATGGCATCCCTTTCTTCCTCTGTATCTCACAGCCAAACAGTTGTTTGATCAGTCTTTCAGGTTTGGTATTAGAATTTCACTTAATTTATGCACAGTCAGACTTTTCACCTCCAGAAAGATAAGATGACTATGGAAAGACAAAAACTTTCTTAAATGTTGCCCAGAGAAGTCATGAATGCCTCATCCCAGGAGGTACTCAAGGCCAAGTTGGATGGAGCCCCAGGATGCCTAATCTTGTGGGTGGCAGAGTTGCCTACAGTAGGGAGTGTTGGAACTAGATGATCTTTAAGGTGTCTTACAACTCAAGCCATTCTAAGATCTCCCTCAAATATTTCTCTTGCAGGACCTTTACCCATCCTTTTCCCACATTTGGGTCATTGTCACCCTTGGATAGGCCATTCTGCCCTTTTGGGGTTGCAGATGCATCACTGCAAGAGCTCTTTTAGGCATATGCAGTGTCAGCACGTAATTCTGCAGGCCAGAAGCATTTCCTTCACCCACTGCTCCTGTACTGAGAACTCCACATCTGGATGCAGTACTCCAGGTGAGACTTCACCAGCAGAGTAGAGGGGCAGGATCATCTCCACTGACCTACTGGCTATGCTTCTCTTGGTGCAGCCCAGGGTACAGTTAGTTTCCTGGGCTGCAAAGGCACATTGCTAGTGCATACCCAGCTTTCCATCCACCAATACTCCCAGGTGTTTTTCAGCAGGGCTGCACTAGGCAAAGAAGGCATCAGCCTGTTTTCATGTCTCAACAGGAAGTTTAGCAGCTCACTGATTCAGAGGCTTCAGTTAATATGCAGTTCAGCTCCTTTTTTAGCTATTATATGCCTCCAAACTAAACTCTCTCCTCATTATACTAAACAGTCTAGGATTTTCTTTATCTTGCCACTGCAACCTTTTTCTACATAAATTCCCTTGATTTCCCTTAATTGCAACCTCTGAACGCTTTGTTCTAAGCTTTACTGAAACCTGTTTTTAAAGAGATCAGAACTATTACGGCATTAACATTTGATCTATAGTTATTCCAAGTGTATTACTACACTTGATCATAAAATTGCTTTCTCTATAAAATTCTGATTTATTTTCTCCTCATCAGAGGGTAATAAGCATAAAGATGTCACACAAGCAATTCTCTGCAGCAGCAGATAGCAGAGAAAGTTTGTTTTTTATTTGAAATAAGGAACAATTGCTTCTCAAACAAATTCCCTTTATCCTCACACTTATACATCCAGCACACAGGAAGCCACACTGTGTTCCCTCTGTACTTCTCCAAAAGGCAAACAACACTAAATTCAGATGTCCTTGCAGCAGCCTGAACATAAGTTACACCATGCTTCTCAATACTGCTGTGCACATGAGGTATTTGTACCCAAAGCCATGCTAGAGATACAACTCTCACTTGTTCTGTGCTACTACATGCAAATCATTTTAGGCTTTTCTTTAGGAGGCACTGCCTGAAGGATCTGATGCAGAAGCTTTGGCTTCAGCTGAGGGTCCCACCAAGAAAAGTTAATGCATAAGAGAACAGTGACTTCAAATGCTACCTTGCAAGGATTTAATTCAGTACCCCCTAGTAGTCTGCACACCAGAACAGCCTCCATACTGCCAAGAAGTGCAGCTTCGTGGTACACAGTGTTGGGAAAGCTGCCTTCCCATCCAGCTGCATCACATGTTAACAAGTAGGATATGCAGCCTGTCTTTTCCAACTGTAGCTCTAAAAAAATAAAATAAAATTAAAAAAAAACATTTTCTAAAAAAAAAAATATATATATATATGAGCTGGCTATGAATTCTACTCAGGCTCCTCCTGACAACACAAAAAAACCTCTGAAGGCCGCACCCGACTCTGCCCCGCTGCCGAGCACGGACGGCCCCAGCCCTTCCTCAGCACTTCGTTGCGGAGCTCTCGTGAACGCTGCCGGCCGTTTCCAGACCGGCGAATCAGGTCCGGCTCCAGGGAGAGCAGCGCGGCTGCGGCCCCTACTCCGGGAGCCCTGTAATGCCGGCTCGACGAGGGAGGGGCAGACGCACCCGACCCTTGGACGCTTCGACGAGACAGGAGTGCCAGCAGCTTGGGGGAGAGGAGAGAGCACAGCGTGTCTCCTCCTATGGGCAGGGGAAAAAGAAGTAGAAAGAAACAAATCCCAGAACAAGTACACTGCAACAACTACTGCCGCTCCCACTCCGAGCAGTCATAGCAGATCTCAGCTGCTATGCTCAGTGGCCCCGTCGGGGAAGCGCTAGAGAAGGTCCCTTCCCGGATCCAAGCACGGATCTCTTACCCAGAATATGAAGTTGAAGCCAAAGAGCAAGTATTTGATGCACTTAGTGCCTCCTTTGACAGGCATTCTGCTGACGTATAGCAACGAGTAGAAGCAATAAGGACAAGTACCCAAACGACAGCTTTGATACACGCCACTCCTTAAGTACTGCCCCGTCAAGTCCCTGCCCGCCTACCGTCTCCAGCCCTCCAGCCCAGCCCTCTCTCCTCCCTTGTCCACGCCCAGGCTTAATGTCTCTTGCTGCCCGCACCTGCTGCAGCCCCGGGCTCCGGACCATCCCCCGCTCCCGAGTTCCCTGGAGCCCCGGGGATGTAAGGGAGCATCCGGGATGGGCAGAGGGGAGGGAGCGCTACTACCTGGCTGCCTTTGTGCACGGGAGTTTCACACTACCTCAATGTGTCGGGAACCTTGTTTTGCAAGCAGGTGTCCCACTTGGGCTCTGTATCATGCGTTGGCCATTCGGGTACACTATGCAAGTGGAAAAAGCCCTGCAGATCCTGGGGAGAGAGGCTGCAGTGGGAGAGAGGAAAAAAGCACTTTGAAGCAGGGGATGCCCTGCTGGCACTACCTATAGGATCCACCACCAGCATGTTCCTTCTCTCTGCTTTTCAGGAGCCTGCCATCTCTCAAGGGTCCATAAGTTACAGTGCACTTGCTTAGGGAGTTTCTGCTTGTTGCTTACTGGGATTATCTAAAATGGATGCTTGTGTGTGTGTGCGTATGTTAAATAAAATTCATAAGACTCTGTGCTACTCTGAATGCATAGTTTGCTTGCCTCTGCTCCTGAGACATCCTGTCTCTCAGATCCAAATGTACCCTGAAATACTGTTTGATAAGACTGTACCTAGCAACAAGTAGAGAGGCTCTCAGTGTGCAGAACAACACTCTGTCTGCTTAGCATAATATGGATTTAGTTGTATTTAATGTGTCAGCCTAGCTGAGGTGGATGTCACTTCTGCCTTACTTTTACAATTATGTCTATATAGAGTTATAAGCACACAATTAAAAAAAAAAAATCAGGTAGGATAAGTGCATGCCTATCAACTGATCCATACTGACTGGTTGCATACATGCCCTTATTTCACCCTAGTTGCTATACAAATCTTACTGAATTTCAGGAACGTTCCAATTGATTTTAATGGGAAGTTCAAAACTCAACTTCTGAATCTGATAAGAAAGAAAACTGAGGTCTTCCAAAATTAATTTCTCTCTAATAGAACATGATTGGATATTCAGCAGTTATCAAAATTTAAAATCCAAGCAGAACAGAAAGCACAGAAAAGACTTAGTGGTGAACCAAGTTAAATCCAGCTGGTTACCACTCATGAGTGGTGTTCCCCAGGAATGCTTATTGGTTGACTCTTGGCTGAACATGAGCCAGCTGTGTGCTCAGCTAGCCGAGATGGCCAAGAAATTTTGCTGTGAGCAGGAGCAGGGAAGTGATCATTCCTCTGTACTCAGCACTGGTGAGTGTGCCCATGAGTACTGTGTTCAGTTTTGGGCCCCTCAGTACAAGAAAAACATTGAGGCCCTGGAGCAGGTTCAAAGAAGAGCAACGAAACTGATGAGGGGTCTGGAGCACAAGTCTTATGAAGAGAGGCTGAGGGAGATGGGATTGTACAGTCTGGAAAAGAGGAGGCTCAGGGGAGACTTTATTGCTCTCTATAACTACCCGAAGGAGGTTGTAGTGAGCTGGGCGTCAGCCTCTTCTCTCGTGTAACTGGTGATAGAACTGGAGAGAATGGCCTCAAGTTGTGCCAGGAGACATTCAGACTGGACTTTAGGAAATACTTTTCTGAAAGACTGGTCAAATGCTAGAGTAGGTTGCCCAGGGAGGTGGTGGAATCACCAACCCTGGCAGTGTTCAAGGGACGTTTTAGACACTGTGTTGTATGCGGTTTAGTGAAAACTACTGGTGATAGGTGGATGGTTGGACTGGATGATCTTGTAGGTCTTCTCGTTGATTCTATGATTCAGCCTGGAGAAGAGAAAGATCTTAGGTGACCAGATAGCAGCCTTCCAATGTCTAACGGGGAGTTATCTAAAGAAGAGAAGGAGCAGACACTTCAACAGAGCCTGTGGTGATAGAGCAAGTAGAAATGGCTTCAAGCTTAAAGAGAGTAGATTTAGGTTAGATGCAAGAAAAAAATCTATTACAGTGAGGGTAGTGAAGGTAACTGGTGCCCAGAGATGTGGTTGACGCCCTGTCCTTGGAGACTTTCAAAAGGTGAGTCTGGATATAAGGCCCTGGGAAACCTAATCTAGCTGTGGATGTTCATTGCAGGGGAGCTGGACTAGATGACCTTTGTAGGTCCCTTTCAACTCTAAGGATTCTATAATTCTACAGCACATGGAGCTTCGCTTACACCTTGGGATTTCTTTCTCTCAGCATTTTTGCAATTTCACCCAGCAGATCAGTTCCCTTGACAGCATTATTTTCCTCAGATCCTGCTGACTATGCCAATTGTAATGCAAAAGCACCAGCACTTCTGCATAAGGTTTACAATACTGAAGAAAGGATGCAGAGGCAAGTTAACATTCATCAGTTTAATAGAAAGGTTCTCATGTTACTGGGGGTTGGCTGTCCAGTAGTACATCCACACTGAGGTTTCTCCCCACAGATGCCAGTGGTGTCTGACCAACAAGATGTCTACACTATACCCTTAGAACTGTGGCCATATATATAACAGCAGAAGACAATAATATATCAGGATAAGGAAGGTCATTCACAGAAAGCAAAGGTACTTAGTTACAGCTTGTTATGGTTTGGCCCAGTTTGGCCTAATTCCAGGACAGGAGATGAAGGGACTCATAGTCCATGCCTCAGGAAAAGGGAAAGGGGGGACGGGAAAAAGGCAGGGAGATGGGCCTAGATGAGAAAATCAACAATCTAAGGGAAACAACTGATTTACTAAATATGATAGCGGTATGAGATATAATACAATATAATTGGAATTGAAGCTAATAAATCAAATAAAATGAGTGAGTGTCTGAAACCAAAGGCTTTACTCTAATGCTGTAAGTGAAACAGGCAGGGCACATACAAAGCAAAGGTGGGCAAAAAATGAGACTGTCTTGTGACTCCCAGTCAGTTTTATATTCCCCTCTAAACAGAATGGAAATCGAATAATTAAGTCTTCTGGGAACTGCAGTTCATTCTTCTTTTCTGAATCCAGGATATAAGAGCTATTGATAGTCCACAGAACTGCAGCATTAACTCTTTAATTCCCAGTGGATTACATGAAGATATGATGTGGAATGCCAACCACAAATAATAAAACCACAACACAGCCTCAGAGCAGTTTATCACAAACAAGTTTCTTCTAGCTACATGCAGAAGCTAAAGCCAGTGTATTTGTGCTTCCAAGCTAACAATGATACTGTAAATCAGTCTGTCAGGAAACTCTCTGAGACTCAAGTTAGTTTGTTAGAAAGCAGGCATTCTTTATTATGGCTTCAAGTTGTGCCAGGGGAGATTCAGGAAATGTTAAGAAATACTTCTTTGAAAGAATGGTTAGGTGCTGGTACAGGCTGCCCAGGAAGGTGGTGGAGTCACTATCCCTAGAGGTGCTAAAGAAACGTTTAGATGTTGTACTGGAGGACAGGTTTAGTGGTGAAATACTGATGATAGGACAGTTGGACTGGTCTTTTCCTACCTTGGTGATTTGATGATTATCAGGTCTTGATGTATGGGGGCTGGGCTCTTCCTGTCATGTATACTTTGCATGTAAGATCTTCAGCTTATATATATGACTTGTGTGACATATGCAGAAGTTTTACCAGAGGTATATTGCATATTTACTTCTGCTTGGAGTCAGATTTTTCCTTATTTTCTTGGTACAAAGACTCGGTAGAACTTCCTTCTACTTCTGTCTTCTAAGCAGATAACTTGGTCCAAAGACAGTTACTGAACCAAATTGCAGGCTATCAACTAACACTAGCAAACTTAATAATATCATTATAGCTTGTATCAACATGAGTCCTTTCTCATGGGCTGGCCTCCTGTTCAGGCCATAATCTGTATTTTTCCACATAGAGGTCCATTCTGCCTTCTGGGATGGCAGATGCTTCACTGCAAGAGCTGCTACTCCAAGGCTCCCTAGGCATATGCAGTATCAGCATACGATACAGCTTGTCCTGCAGGCCAGAAGCATCTTTTTCACACACCACTCCACCTTCCTATCCTGTTAACAGAGCAGGCTTCATGCTTACTGGGCACTGAGTCAAACTCCTGGACTTGATCATTAGGAAATTCCCAAGAAGCAGATGTCTCCCAGGCTAAATGAAGAGATACTTGCTGTTTTAAGTCCCAGGCCCCATCCAGGCATATAGTGAGTATCATTCTAGGGTTGTCTTTGAGGCAGTGCCTTTGTCAGCACAACTGTTTCACTATAATGGCCTCTAGAAACATTGTATCATGAAAAAGAATAAAAGACATCAACATTTTTTCCAGTTTCAACAGGAAATTTAGCATCTCACTGATCCAAAGGCTTTTGTAATTATGCAGTTCAGCTTCTTTTTAGCAAGTATATGCCTCCAAACATAAACTCCTTCCTCACAATCCTAAATCCAGTCTAGGATTCTTTGATTCTGTGAAATAGAAAACAGTGAAAGGCTCAAGGTCTATGCTTCACAGACAAGAAAACAGAGGTCATATGCTTTCTCATTATTGCGTTGCACAGTGCCAATATCCCCGAAAGGCAACTGATTGTAAATCTGACCCCTTGACAGGAAGCCTGGCAAGGTACCATTTATTTTTAATTAAGATCTGAAGAGTGATGATTCTCCTGGTGCTAGTGGCTGTTATAAGCTAGTGACTTAAACTTTCATTTAGCACTTCATGCTAAGCTGACATTGGATTTCGTCTGTGTGCTCAGTGGAATAAATAAGTCACTCACATACAGCTTTCAAAATACCCAAGACCTGGGGCTTGTTTCTAGCACTTTAACGCTGGTAGTTCTCCCAGGCTCTGACTGTGTATACCATGTGGGAATACTACCAGCAAGCTGTGATGTCAACAGACAGCAAGGAGTAGATTTCCAGGCTGTCCCAGCATCCCTCTGTCATACATTCCAGCTAATGAAGAGCCATACAACACAGGTTAGGAGACACTTATGATTTTACTTTTCTGCTAGAAAGTGGATGAAAAATGGTCATGAAATTATTTTTTGTTTGAGATTATTGCTTTACAATATTCCTTTTTTAAATTTTTATTTTTTTTTTTTTACAATTTCCTATTGTTTTACAATTCTAAATTCTGATGCAAAGCAGTCTGAATATTTGGCATTATTTCAGTTAACCATATTTCTGAATAGTCTTTTTTTTTTTTTTTGGTATAAGTGAATTAGGAACACTGTAGTTACAGGACTGAGCTTTAAAATGCTTTTTAAATTTATTTATTTTTTTAAAAATTCAATTTAAGAAAGCAAGAGAATTAATGTTTTACAATGAAGAATGTAGAATGCTTTTCCCTGATTTTTCAGCTAAGCAGAATTGATCCAGAAGATTGTTACCTGAGAAAGAAAATAAATACAATAACAATATAAACATAATAAATATGTATAAATATAAAGATAGTATATAATATAAATTAACCTTATTTATTTCAGTGCCAAGAACAAAAAAGTGATAGCCAACACTATCAACACAGAACAAAACAACAAAAAGAGTAAAAGAATAAAAGAATAAAAAATATCAAAAGATATTTTGGTGATAGAAATGTGCTGTTAGGAACTGCTATTGTGAACAAAATGCTCCATAAGCTCTATCCTCACTGAAAATTAGCATGACTTAATTTTCATGTGACTGTTCAAGATTGGCTGCTGGAGAGTAACTTCCTATTTAAGCACTCTATTTAGAAGGATGAAGGTTTCATTTCTGAATAACTACACAGCACTTCCTGGAGAAGGTAAGCCTTTGATGTTAGTTGTGAAATAGCACTCTTCTGAGGGAAATGATCTAATGAGCTGTTCTGGTATATATTTAACTCATGAAGGACCAAATATAGATAACCTTGTTTTCCAGTACTGTTCTCTTTAAAGTCTTGAAAATCTCTATTTTTCAGATATATGGTTTTGCATTTAAGCTTAAAAACAGCTCTTAGGAAATTAAAACAACTGCTCACATCTTGGATAATGTTGATAAAAAATGCTGTTTATTGGACTGAAATTTATGCTTTATTTAATTAATTGCCTTTCTCTCAGTTCTCATCCCCTCTCCAACTCAATTGTCAGTTTCTTATTGTTTTTTTTCTTTGGAACCAGTCTTATGTCATCTAGAGGTGATGAAGGAATAGAAGAGTTCAGTTTAAAATCACTATGAGTGAGCCAAGCTCTTAGAGTAAACAGGTGTTCCAAAAGCAGCTGTCATGTTTTTATGAATTTTTGTTATCAATATTCTACATCATAACATCAGGTAGTGCACTGTGAGTTAAAGAGTTAAGGCTCCAGTTCCATGGACTGCCAATGTTTCCGGGTACCTGTTTCAGAGAAGAACTACATACCCCTGAGGACTTTGTGTTTCCATCTTCTTTTCAAAGGGAAAGATAAAAAGTGTTTGCAGATCATGATATTCTTCTTTTCCACTTTCTGCTAGTCCTGGCAGTGTGTGCGCTCCCTGGTCATCTCCCCTTCAGCATTAGAATAAGGCCTTCAGTTTTTGGACACTCTCTCTCTCATTTTATTTCATTTATTAGCATAAATTCCAATTATATTGTATTATATTTTGTTATCTTGCATTCCTATATATTATTTAGTGAATTAACTTTCCTCCTCAGATCATTGCCGCTGTTTTGTTTTTAGACCCATCTCCCATCTCCCTTCCTTTTTTTCCAGGGCATGGGTCAGTGGGTCCCCCTCTCCCATTAGTCACAGAACCGGGCCAAACCAGCTCATAAACCATTGAAAGCAGCTCTAATTTTTCTAAGGTGCTTCAAGGTGAGTGTTGTAAAGCTAAGCTTTCTGTGTAAGAAACATAACTCTGGAGGAGTCTCTTAAGGCCATTGATTTTGATTCCAAACAGAAGAGAAAAGCTACTAATAAATGGCATAGTTAAATTAGAAGAAAACCATTTGCTCCTCACAGATTTTTTGGGATACCTGAAGGCATTATTTTAGAACAGACTAAGCATTCTTATTTACATAGAATCATAGTCTTGGAATCATAGAATGGCTTAGGTTTAAAAGAACCTCAGATGTCATCAAGCTCCAAATCCCCTGCTGTGAGCAGGGTTGCCAACTACTATATCAGGCTGCCCAGGGCTCCATCCAATCAAGCCTTGAATACTTCCAGGTATGGGGCATATACAGTCTCTCTGGTCAATCTGTGTCAGCATTTCTAATTGCCAGCACCCTCTAAGTAAAATCTTTTTCCTAACATCTAACTTAAATCTCCCCTCTTTTAGTTTAAAGCCTTTTCCCCTTGTCCTGTCACTGTCAGACCATGTGAAATGTCTCTCCCTCTCCTGATTATAAACTCCTGTCAAGTCTGGGAGGCTGCAATGAGGTGTCCTCTGAGCCTTCTTTTCTCCAAGCTAAACAAGACCAGCTCCCTTAATCTTACTTCACAGGAGAGGTGCTCCAGACTTTTTATTGTCTCCATGGTCCTCCTCTGGATCCACTCCAACAGCTTAACATCCTTCTTATGCTGGGGGCCCCAGAACTGGATGCAGTAGTCCAGATGGGGCCTTAAAAGAGCAGAGTATAGAGGGACAAACACATCTTTCTCCCTGCTAGCCACCCCTCTTTTGAAGCAACTCATGATACTGTTGGCCTTCTGGGCTGCAAGAGCACAATCCTGGTCCATGTCCAGTTTTCTGTCCATCCAAACCTCCAGGTCCACTGGACTTCTCCACAGGGCTGCTCTCAAGTAAATTTTCTCCCAGTCTGTGCTTCTATCTGGGATTACCTCCACCTAAGTGCAACACTTGGCTTTGTTAAACCTCATTAGATCCGCGTTTGTCCAGTTTTTCAAGCCTGTTCCAGGTCCCTCTAGTCTCCCTCCCTTCTATGGTGTCAACTGCACCAAAAGACAACAATTGCTTAATAGAGCCTTTGAATACTCTTCTGGATAATATATGGATAGAAAAAAAAAGGGGGGGGGGGAGTGGAAAAGGGGAAAAAAATAAAAAGATGCAATAGAAATTTTAGAGTATACTGGAAGATTAGTAGATTTTTCAACAACCAGTCTCTGAATGTCAGGAGGCAAGGGTATGTCTTAAAATTGAGACAGGACTCTAGTCTACTGATGATGTTGAAACTTCAAGAAATGCCAACCAATTAATCAGTATCCTAATAGGGAACCACAGTCTTGCTTACATATATGCTTTATATGAATTTTTTGATAGTTGCATTTGTATTAAAATTTTGTTTTACTAAGTCAATTGTTACTAAAAATTGTTCATCTATTATATATCCAAATCTGAAATCATCTAAGTATGATGAGTTCTGTTTATCCAAATATTTTCTTAATATGAAATAAAGTTAGCAAATTTGCTGATTTTAAATTAAGATACTAAAGGTGGATACAAATCTTACACAAATACTTTTTCATTTTTTACTCTTCTTTTTTTTTTTAAAAAAACCAAACCTTCCATTATGCACGTGCAAAATTATTTCTGTGAAGCCAAGCAATGTCAGTTATGACTTGTCAAAGACATCTGAGGAAATGCTTACCTAGAATTTCTAACTGGTCAGCTATATGTATAACAAGAAAGGTGGTTTTGGTCTATCTAGTCTAGTACTGAATCAAGGTGTAATTCTCAGATGTTTTGAGTGTTCTTAAATGCAAGGGCCTTATTCTCATAGAAAATAAGTATATTGTATAATACTCAGCATTGAATCAGGCATTTGACTACCTTTATTTATAAAGTCTCTAAACTTGGTATTAAATATTTAATTTAAATTACTAAGATTGAAGATACTGATTGGTATCTTAATTCTGAAGTGTCATAGAAAATAGAAAGATGTACTTGATTTCCTGTAAAATTACATGTGTGTCTTCAATAGGCTGCTAGGTAGATAGAAATGGCAACTGATTGCTCATGGGTGAAGTGCAATGTGAGCAGTAATCATGGAATTACCATGATTCAGCCTTGAGCTAAGGGAGCACCTGAAAGTGTTTGCCTTGCAGAAAGGCACCCTTTGCCCTTACACAAGCAGATGCAGCCCCATCTGCTCCAGCAGAATTGCTCTTGACTTAACTTGAAGGATGTGATGAGTGGTTTTCTCTGGTGTTAACATGGATGCCTGAGATGAATCATACAGCAGATAGCTACCAGGTATTTTTTGAGATTTTGTTGATCCCAAACTGTTAATGTTTTGAGATTGAATTTTGAATTTAGCAAGTATTCCTCAGCTCAGAGGCAGCACTGTGATAAATGTCTATCTGATTGATGATCCATTTGATCAACCTGGTTGTTGTACATATGCTCACCTTGAGTTCTTTTGGTTACTCCAAGACTTGTTCTCTTCTCATGCATCTTGTGTCTCTGTAAATTTCTGCTCTCCCTGCTTTGCACTCAGCTTAGCTAAAACACAAACTTGGATGTGCCACAGAGAGGCTTAAATCACCTCTTTAATTTTCTAAGCAGAGGAGAGAAGCTTTTTGAAAATAATACAGGAACACAATGTGCAAAGGGCTCAGTTCATAATTCACCATTAACTTGGAGTACACACAAGGGTAATCAGCAAGTATGCAGTACTTCGCCAAATATTTGCCAGGTACCAGAACTCAGGGGGCTGTGAGAGTTGAGTACACAGCTTTTATTGCTGACTGGAGAGGTAACAATTGTGTGAAAGGCTGTGATGTTTTTATTTTTTCCCTTCTTCCTTGCCACTTGGCAGTCCCTCATCTCATTTGAGTACCTAGGTTACAAATGCATATTTAATGATGCTTCAGTTTGAGGTTGTTCATTTTGGTAACTAAGGAGGAGCTGACATCTGCAAATATCTGTTGTTTGGGGGCTGAATTCTATCCAGACTGTGCAGAAAGTGGTTTCAAGACAAATAAAATTGATATTTGTGATGGGAACTATCGCTGTTTTGTTTGCTATTTAACATATTCTAGTTAAATATATTTATTTAAGGAGTAGACCTTCAGTGGAGGAAGAGGAAGAGTGATCCTAAGTGTCTCTGAGGGCATGGCAGCATCTGCTGCAGGATGCCCAGATATGGGATGAATGCAAACCTGTGAAACAGCACTGGCATTGTTCTTTGTCCTTCAGTGTCAAGGGGAGATAAACTCCTCTTATTTATCCTCTGTCACAATTCTGGCTCTTTTGATAGTTTCACTGTCAGGCAGTTGGAACAAACAACTGCATTTAGGAGACAAGGCTTATACCCCTTATACTCCTTTATACTCTTATTTCCACAGCACTTGATATTCTTACATCTCTTTTCTTTTTTATTCATTAAAACAAACAAAAATCAAGAATTGCTGATTAGTTTTAGTATGTTTCAAGTGTCCAGACAGAGACATACAATAACTTCCTGACACAGTTGGCAAAGGAGCCAACAACGGGAAGTAAACTCCTGGACCTGCTGTTTGTTAACAGAGAAGGTCTTGTGGGGGATGTAAAGGTTGGAGGCTGTCTGGGGCAAACTGATTATGAAACGATAGATTTTTTGATCCTTGTTGAAGTACAGAGGGAAGTCAACAGAATTGCCACCTTTGACTTCTGGAGGGAAGACTTTGGTCTCTTTTGGAGCATGTTTGAGAGAGTCCTTGGGAGTTCTGGAGGGCATGGGAACCTAGAAAGGCTGGGAATACTTTAAAGCAGTTATTTTAGAGGTGCAGGAGCTGACCATCACAGTGTCACAAAAGATGAGCTGACAGGGAAGGAGACCAATCTGACTGAAAAGAGACTTTTGGCTGGAACTCAGGAACAAAAGTTAAGTTTATGGTCTTTGGAAGAAGAGGCAAGCAACTTATGAGGATTACAAACATGTAGTGAAACTGTGCAGGGAGAAAATTGGAAAGGCCAAAGCACAGCTAGAACTGAACTTGGCCACTAAGGTGAAAGACAGCAATAAATGTTTCTATAAATACATCAACAATAAGAGGAGGGCTACAGAGAATATTCATCCCTTGTTGGATGCAGAGGGGAACATGGTGACCAAGGATCAGGATAAGGCTGAGGTACTTTATGCCTTTTTAACCTCAGTCTTTAATAGTTAGACTAGTTGCTCCCTGGGCATGCAACCCCTTGCACTGGAAGATAGGGATGAAGAACAGAATAGGCCCTGCATAATCTATAATAAGATGGCTTTGGACCTGCTATAAAAGTTGGACACTCACAAGCCCATGGGCCAGATAGATTGCACCCTAGACTGCTGAAGAGTTGGCAGATGTGGTTGCTAAGCCACGCTCCATCATCCTGTGACATTCCTGGCTACAAGGCTACAAGGATGTCCCAGTGGACTGGAGACTGGCAAATATGACACCCATCTTCAAAAAGGGCCAGAAAGATGATCCTACAGATCTATCAGTCTCACCTTGGTACCTGGGAATGTTATGGAACAAATAATCTCAGGAGCCATCATGGATCAATTGAAGGTCAACCAAGGGATCAGGCCCAGTCAGCAGGGGTTCATGAATGGTCCTGCTTGGCAAACTTGATTTCATTCTATGACAAGGTGACCTGCTCAGTGGATGAAGGTAAGGCTGTCAATATGGTCTACCTGGACTTAAGTAAAGACTTTGACACTGTCCCCTGTGGAGAGCGTGATTGAGACCTGGCTGGTTGAGAAAGGCCACACAGACAGTATTCGGCTAAAGAGACGAGAGTCCTTGAGCAAACTAACAGGATGTGTAGGAAGGCAGGAGAATGTAGAAATAAGAAAGATGTATGGCATGGTCTAATCACGCTTTGCAAGCGTCAGAAGTCCACACACGCTGAGCAACAGATGACACTCCTGCATGAAACACTGGCAGCAAAAGGACTAGTGATAGCACCGGAAAAGATCCAGCATACGTCCCCCTGGAAATATCTCGGACTGATATTAAACGACACAATCGTCACACCATGCTTACTTTACAAACTGTCCACTACTGTCTTGCTTGCACAAAAGGAAAAAGGAAATGGTTGTGCGTACTCCCATTGCAGCTCACGGAACCCACAAAAAGAACGGTGTCAGGATGTGAAATGATGAGAAAGACTGAAACCAGGCTTGAAACAACCATGAACTCATAGTGATTGGGATTATGTGCTTCTTATTATTTGGTTTTGCTTTGTAACTTGTTGTATTGCAAATAGCAGAGTAGTAACCGTTGTTGTGTGGTTTTTATTTTTATTTTTTTTAATTTTTTTTTTTAGTAATAGATTGAATGTGAATTAACAGGATTTAATGTTACCAATGCTGAAGTCTATGGAGATAGCTATTTTAATGTATTAGTAGCGTTAAGACAAAACCTGGAAAGCAATCCCAAGCAAAGGGATGACCTTATATTATAGAATGATCAACTCTCTTTCATCTCACTATTCGGGAATTTAAAATATGATCATGCAGCACCTGAGACAAAGGAACACGCTAAGAGAGTTAACCTTGATAGTTCATTCTGCAAGCAGATGTTCCATTTGGCCTCTGTATCACGCACTGGCCATGCGGATGCAGTGTACAAATGGAAAATATCTTCGGACCCTGAGAAGAATAAAAGAAAGAGAGAATCTGTGGTGGGTGAGAGAGGAAAAGTGCACCTTGAAGCAGGGGACGCCCTGCTGGCACTGCCTATCGCATTCACCACCCTTTTTCTGCAGGTTGTTGTTTCTCAAGGGTCAGTAAGTAATAATGCCCCTAGTTCTATCTGGCATGCAAAGTTCCTCAACTATTAATTTTCTATTAGCCCAAAGGCACAATCATGAGCACTCTAAAAGCATCTGTTGTACAAATCTTAGTGATTTTTCAAAATCAATATATCAGAATATATAAAAGTTGACGACTTCTTTCAAAGCAGTTAGAGATTAGCACAGAATGGGGCCCTTGGGGATTTATTTCCAGGTTGCAGAAAGTTGGGCTGCAGACCAAACACGTGTTTGTTCTTTTTAGTAGGTTAACAGTATTTCTTGTCATGATGTTATGTTTGCCTTGTTTCCTTTCTCACACTTATAGTATTGTCAATCGAGGCCTTGATTGAGTTATAATGATTGTATTATTAATATAATTAGTGTTATTATTTTATAGTATGGTAGAAGTTTGCTAATAAACAAAAAAGGGGGAAATGTGGGAACGTAAGAAAAACTGCACGGAGCAGCAGCTGCGGAGCAAGATAAGCAGCATGAGAACCAAGGACACCTTCAGAAGAAGAAAGAACATCTCACGGCTCTGATTGGCTAAGCAGACAAATGCCACTTCAAGGGTATTAGAGGAATTGTTGGTAGATACAGATTCAGTCAGGCATGCCACGCTGCAAAATCGCGCCGCTATAGACTTTTTACTGCTGGCTCATGGGCACGGATGTGAGGACTTTGATGGAATGTGCTGCATGAACTTCACGGAACACTCGTCATCAATACACCAACAAATAGCTAAGCTACAGACCCTCACCAGCCATTTGCAGGAAGAAGAGGGTTCGGGGTTAGAGGACTGGCTCCGTGGGCTAGGAATTGGTCCCTGGTTTCGAGACATCATCTGATTCATGCTTATGATACTGGGGGTGTTAACTGTGTTACTGTGGGTGGTGCCATATGTGTTCTCTTGTCTACATCGCTTAATACACCGAGCAATTGATAAGGTAGTAGGAGCTAGCCTAGTTGTCCAAAAAGAAAACAGGGAAGTGTGGAGAGCGTGATTGAGACCTGGCTGGTTGAGAAAGGCCACACAGACAGTATTCGGCTAATGAGACGAGAGTCCTTGAGCAATGTAACAGGATGTAAGCAAGGCTAACGAGGAGAGAGTCCTTGACCAAACTAACAGGATGTGTAGGAAGGCAGGAGAATGTAGAAATAAGAAAGATGTATGGCATGGTCTAATCACAAAAAGTACAAAGAAGGGCTGGGGCAACAAGTAGCTGAAGAGCCTATCAGGAGCTCGGGCTTTGCAATAAGTATGAGCTTCATTAGAGCCAACATAAATGCACGCAACCTTCTGATTAAAGTTGAGACTTTCTGATCAATTCTGTGGTCGTGTCTTTGTCTCCCGCCGAGCTCCGACAGTCCCCCGAAACATCTTCATGGAGAAGCTGGCTGCCCATGGTTTGGATGGGCATACAGTCTGCTGGGTGAAACATTGGCTGGATGAACAGGCTCAAAGAGTTGTGGTCAATGGAGTTAAACCCAGTTGGCGGCCAGTCACAAGTGGTGTTCCCTAGGGCTCTGTACTGGGGCCACTGCTATTCAACATCATTATCAATGATCTCAACGAGGGGATTGAGTGCACCCTCAGTAAGTTTGCAGATGATACCAAGTTTGGAGTCAGCGTTGATCTGTTGGAGGGTAGTAAGGCACTCTGTAGGGATCTGGATAGACTGGGCCAAGGCTGACTGTACGAGTTTCAATAGGACCGAGTGTTGGGTCCTGCATTTTGTTCATAACAACCCCAGGCATCCCTACAGGCTTGGGGAGGAGTGGCTGGAAAGCTGCCTGAGGCCACCTGGTTGGTCAACACTCAAGGATCTATCAATCACAATGATCCTGCCCAATCCAGCTCCCTGCATACTGTAGGGGGAGATGAGGACCCTGTAGTACATGTAAAGAGCACATTGGGAAAAGCGACTTGGGACTTTCCAACTTCCAAATCTCTCCGTGGAACTGTGTTTGCTCGGGGACCTGGGTCCACTTGGTGGGTGATGCAGAAAAATTGAGATGTTCAATGTGTACCACAAGGGTATTTGATGTTGGGGGAGTGCAGTCAGTAATTCCATATATGTATATATATGTGTATGTTTAATGCATGTTAATTATTGTTTATTTGCATAAGTAAAAAGTATTATGTAGTGATGTGGAATAAGGGGTGGAATGTCATGTTTTTATTTTTTTTGTTATTGGTATTCTACATCATAACATCACATAGAGCACTGGGCATTAAAGAGTTAATGCTCCAGTTTCACGGATTGATGATTTTTCTGGGTACCTGGCTCTCAGAAGAGAACTGCATGTCTTCCACTTCCACTGTTTTGTATTTGTTTTCCATATAGATGGAAAGATAAAACTACTCCCAAATCACAAGACTCTCCCTTCTTTTACTGCTCATCTCTGTGATGTTTGCTCCCTAGCTATCTCTCCTTCAACATTAGAAGGCCTTTAGTTTTGGACACTCTCTCTCTCATTTGATTTATTAGCCTCGGTTCCAGTTATATTGTATTATATTGTGTTATCTTGCATTCCGATATCATATTTAGTATATTAGTTTTTCTCACTTAGCTCATTACCACTGTTTTGTTTTTTTAGGCCCATCTCCCTATCTTTATCCCTTTTTCCCCCTTTACCCTCTCCTGAGACTTGGGTCCATGGGTCCCTCCACCCCATTACTCACGGAACCAAGCTGAACCAGCCCATACAGTTGATATATATATATACATGTGTATATATATATTTGCTTAACAGAGAAGTCTGGCATTTTTGACACTGTCTTACAAAACGTATTTAATTGTTCTTTATGTTGGAGAATCAATGAATTTATTAAGCTTGCAATGTTAATTATGATAGTGAATGTTTACCCATTAAAATGAGAATAATTTCCTTGGAGTCAGTTTTGGCACTATTATCAGCTTCTGCCATCATTGTAATTGCTATAAAATCATCTCTAGGCAATTGTTAATGACACCTGTTATAATAATACCAACTTATTTTTGATTTGGAAGACTTCCTGTCTTCCAAGAATCGGAAAGTGATGTTATGTCCTGTTACATATTTAGTGCATCAGGGGTAGTAGGAGAGGAAAAATAAAATAGAGTAGTGAATGAGGGTGAACACAGACCCCAGACTGGACAGATGAGTTGGGAACTGTTGCAAAAGGGTAGGAGTATGTGATCATCTGGCAGCTCTCTGTCACGTTCCAGGCAGTGAGGAAGTAGGATGATAAGAAGTGAGCCAGGTTTGCTATTTAAATTAAATAACAGCATGTTAATGAAAGAGTTTATATTAAAGTAAAATGGCTGATGGTAACCTTTGGCTTTTATTTTTCTATTAATGTTGAGGGAAGCTGTTTTCATTCTGTGCTGAAAGGTGAAACAGAAAAGAGTGTGAAAAATGTTGTCAATTAACCTGAGCACCAGGACAGAAAGATGTTATATTCTGCCAGTCTACCAGATTCAAATCAAATTTGCTGTGTTACATATTTTGCCCATTTCCCATAAACTGGGAAATCTGCTTGAATATCCCAAAGATCTCAAAATTGAAAATCCATGCTGATTTTCATCTTCCAGAAAACATAAAGAACTGCTAGGAATCTAATATGAGATCGAAAGATCAGTTTTGCATGTGTGTATTTTCAGAACTGTTTCTACAAACTTGAAAACCTTCAAGAGCAACAAGGAGGACGTGTTCATGTAGCTCAATATAAGAAGAAAAAATAGGAGGTAGAGACAACATTTTTTTGCCCCCCCCTTCCTCTGTTTATAGTAGATGGCTGCAGAATAGAAAGAGAGGCAGTGTGTTTAAGACACAGATTTATTGATCACATAATGGTGCCCGTTGTTCCATGTTAGCCTTGAATGTTTCTTCAACTTAATTGTCCTCTACAGTGAGTAACATGCTCTGTCTTGTACTAGAGTAAATCAGCATTTCAGAACAAGAAACATGTGACTTAGTCTAATGATAAAAAGATTGTTAAGATAATGTTGATTCCCAGCCAAAAAAAAAAAAAAAAGTGAATTAACTGTGAAGAGTATGAATGGGTGTAGCTTCTTTCTAAAAAGTGATTAAGAAAATTGAATAAACATTTCAAGTGAAATCCTAGCTTCCCTTGATTAGATGTAAGAGATCTCCATGGGCTGGGACGTCAGTCTTTGGAATTTCTCTTTCTACAGAAGATCTTCAGAAACTCAGACTGAAAAAAAAAGGGAACTGGCATCAGTATGTACTCTGTACTCTGCTGTAAACATTCTTAATTTTATACAGCTCTTGTTTTTGTGCAGGACATCTCCCCTGGGGATACTGCTGGATGAAGAGTGGTCTACTGAAGGTAGAGGCTGGAAGACATATATCTGCACCCGGAGCTGCAACAGAAGAAACAAACATAACCAAAAGACATATAGTTCTTTTATTAAGCAATTCCTGGCTTCTACTGTTGTGACAACTAATGATTTTTTTTGTATTTATTTGCAAAACTATTAAAAAAAAAAAGTTTTAAAAAGCCTCAACTTGCATTTTTTTTTCCTTATAGATTTTTCTTCTTTGCAGAAGAACATTTCAGGAAGAAACCAGGGGAAGATTTATTAACCTTTCCTGCTACTTTATCAAAGAAATAGCATTGCTAGGAACCCCAAATGGAAGGATATCTCTGAGCCATGACTGCAGTGGATGTCAAGTTTCAGTGCACACAAGACACTTCCTTAGATGTTCCATGGGAACTCCTCAAGTGCTGTTAGGTGTGTTCTTGCATTAGTGTAGGGGAGATGCTAAGTCACAGCTTGAAATTATGATTGAGCACCTCATAGGAAGACAGGGCCAAACCAGGGGAGCCCAAATGCATGCAATACACATGAGTGACCAGAAGGGGGTGGAGCCAGGATCCATCCCTTCCCAGACCTCATTTAAGGGTTGGCAGTGGGGGTGAGGGTATGTTACTTCTCTGGAGATGTGCGTGTACCTGAGGCCTTTTGAAAGTAAGTAAGCAGTTTCTCTCCCTCTTTCCTTTTTTTTTTTTTTTTTTTTTGTGTGTGTGTGTGTGTGTGTGTGTGTGTGTGCACGTGCGTGCACGCACGCGCACATGGGCTGATGCATTTGAGTGAATCCTTGCTCACTGTAGTGTGGGATCTTGCTGCTTTGCTGTCATTGTGCTTTCCACTGTGTTATTATTGCCATGAACGTGTTTGAGGCAAACTTACTGCTACTGTGAAAAATGTGGAAGCATCAGACTGAAAAAATCTCAGTAGGAAACATTTGTTTCTAAATCTTTTTCAGTGATTTGTCACATGGGAAGGCATAATTTGTCTCTATTTCTTTTTTTTTTTTTTTTTTTTCTGCCTGATGCTAAATGGGATTTTTTACATAGTAATGTGATGAAGATTTTTTTACAAGAAAAAGGTATGACTAACAAGACTTCTAACTCTTCATCTAAATTGGCTTTAGTTTTTATTTAAATAATATATTTAAATAATTCATTTTCTATTTGCAAGGATCAGCCTAGATGCCTGAAGGAACAATAGGGGAAATTGTTTTGAGGAAGGAATGATTACAGTATGAAGTATCATAATGATTTTTTTGTTTGTTTGTTCTTGGCTTTTCTATTATTATTTTTTTATGCTATACTTTTTTAAGAACTATATATTGTGACTAACAAGGGATTATTATTTTCAGAATTACTGACAAGACACCTACATGTTCCAGGGCTCTCACAAAGTGTGTTTTTATTGTTCTGCTTTGTTTATCTGTGTTTGAAGTAAGAAGCTGATTCTCTGGCAGGATGCGACTTACAGGGAAGCATGTTGCCTGCTAAAACCTTTGTTATTGCCATTAGCTATTGGAGAATATGCAGCATGGGACATTGACAGTAAAGTAAGGCATCATTT
Source organism: Phasianus colchicus (assembly GCF_987193195.1). Lineage (NCBI taxonomy): Eukaryota > Metazoa > Chordata > Aves > Galliformes > Phasianidae > Phasianus > Phasianus colchicus. Next base: position 75,895,001 of record NC_143436.1, on the reverse strand, counting down.
GGTCTGCACTTCTTGCTCAGTGTATATTTGCCCACGAAGCTTGTGCTTATCTCTGTTGACGACTATATGCATGATTAACTTTTTACTACATTATTTCAGGATATCTCTCTGAATATACAAATTCAAGGACTGAATGTGTTGCTCTAAAAGAATGCAACATTTGTATCTGTTTCGTGTGTATTTGTAATAAGAGAACAAAAGCATGTCATTACAAGCTGGGTTTTTGTTTTTTACCTTTAAAGCAGTTGTTCACAATAAAAAATGCTACATGGCAGTGGGGTCTTTGAGTCATACAGCATCCTATCCTTTTTAACAGTTCTTCAAACAAGTGTGCTATTGGCTCAGCCTGTGAGATTTGTCACATATACACATGAAAAATATATTTTGAAGACTTATCTATCATGTAAGTTTTTAACACTACTTCCCCCCATTGTAATTTTCTGGCATTGAAGGCTATGTTATTTATACAATAGCAACTTCTAAACTATTGTCTTGAGAATCAGACGGATATGACGTTTAGTCTTTATCTTTCCTTTTAAATAAAATAAAGAGTTCCTGGCTTGTACAAAACCAAGAAACTTCATTTCAAAGTCACTTCAGTCCCCTCTGTTGAGGGAACTATGGTGGTATAAGCTAAAGGTGGCAACTGGAGGAGCTTCTTTTTCATGCACAAGAGGAGTTTCACATAGAAGAAGGTGCGTTTATTACCAGTTTAACTAGAAATGAAAACTATAGAGGACAATATACTGGCAGATCTTATTGATTGTATCTGGATTTGTTAGTAGTTCCTGCTCCCCAGGCAAAAAACTTCAAGCAGATAGCTTAGAACTGACTGGAACATAAAAAGGGACTGAAGATAGGTTTTGTATTGTGTATTCTATCTTTCCCTTCTTTGTAAAATTTAGGGGCTAAAAACCTAATATAATATTGGATTCAGTCACAATTATGCAGTGCATGTACTAAAAATACACCTGACAGAAGTTGCAATTATATTATAAGCTTGCTAGTGTTTGTTGATTGGATAGCCCTGTAACTGGTTCAGATAACAGAGATAACTGTGTCTCTGGACCTAATAGATAAGGAAGTTCTGCTGAGACTTTGTACTGAGAAAACAAGGAGGTTCTGCTTGGAATCAGTAATTGAATATGTAACATACATCTGGGAAAACCTCTACGTATGTAATATGGGTAATGTATACAAGCTCAAGATCTTTTGTGCAAGGCATGTGTGATAGGAGGAGCTTGACCCCCATGCATCTAGTGTTGATAATAAAGAATGCCTGCTTTCTAATGCTCCAGTTTATGTCTTAGTGAATTTCTTGATTTATTGATTTATGCTATCATACCCGCAAGTGTGTAATCTGAGAATAATGCTTATTGTTTAATATTATTCCCATGTAGTTGCTAGTTCTTAGCTATCTTGCAGAACTATGTCAGATTGGCATTTGCACTGTTGTATGACTGGTGTTTATAACATGGTTTCCTTTCTACTATAAATAAGGCAGGCTGCACTTTTATTTACGTGACTGTGAGCTGGATCTGCATAATTGACATTAATAAGATGTGTGTACCTGCAAGCAGATATCATGCATGCAAACTTGTGTAAAACAGAGTACGTGTATATGTTAGGCTGAATTTATTGTGGAAACTATCTTTTTCTTGCAGTGATAAGTGAAAATGGAAACTAATAAGAGTTTGTTTCCTAATTACTTTCTTTTAAGAAGCATGGATGTATAACCAACTTACTGTGAAAGTTTACATAAACTAGATTAAATCTTTCTGAAGTGGTGTAGATAGTCAAAAATAACTTTACAGGAAAAAATTTAGAAAATGGTGGGTTGTTGTGAAATAGACTACACCCCAGACTAAGAATATTTGTATGGGAACTGTTGAATCATGGCCTGAACCTCTGATTGCCTCTGACCTGAGGCAAACACTGAGTCAGCCGTGGGAGCACAGGTGAAGGCAATTCACCTGTGTGACTGGAAGGGGTGGAGGCTGGCTCCACCTCTCTTAGACCCCATTTAAGGCCTAATTGCCACTGAGAAAGGATCTCTCTCTGGAGATTGTTCCATTTGGAGTTTTCCTGTGAGTCCAGGACCCAGGTGAGCATTTTCATTTATTTTTGATTATCCCTTTCTACTGTGCTATTTCTAGCTACACAATATGTAGTTACTAGCCTAAACACACCACTCTATATATTTGTTGATTATACAATATTCTAATGGATCTTGATTTTTGACAGATGCTCCTCTTGGCAGTGCTGACAGAGCTACTGCTGGTCACTGTAGCAACAGGTAGGAAAACATGTTTGATGCCTTGGAACTATGTAGGTTGTTCTGAAAGTAGTTCCTCCTATTTATAGCCATAGGAACTACAACAGATACAAGAGCGCAATAATTGTTGTGGTTATAACTATGTATGTAACAAGTGATGCACAAACTATTGCTCGCCACCTGCTGACCAATGCCCACCTAGACTCCAAAAAGCAAAAGGAAAGATCAGAGGCTTCCCATACCTTTCATAACTTCGCATGATGTCACATGGTACAGAATATCTCTTTGGATAATTTGGCAGCTATCCTTTTCAATGTGGTCATCACCATCAAAGCCATGCGTTTTTGTCAGTTATAAATAAGAGCCTTCATGTTGTGCTTAGAGGAAAAAAGATCAAACAACTGTGTGGCTGTCTGAAATATGGCTTTTCTTTCAAATAGCTGTTGCTGCTGCTGCAACAAATCACCCACCTCCTCACATGCTAATGTCTACTGCTTGTTCTTCATAAATGTTGAGCAAGTGTTGATAAATGTCAGTGGGTGCAGTTTCTTTCCTTGTGGAGGAATTCTGTCCCACACCTTTGCTTCATGACACTTCCATGTCACGCTATTTTGTCAGAATGCCCATCTGCTGCTATCACATGGTCACACATTCAATGAATTGTTATTGGGAAGGTTCAATCTGCTTCTGATGTTGCAGGCCAACATAGTAAGATAGGGGGTGTTACTTCCACAGCAGCTGTCATATAATGTATTTTCATTGTTTCTTCTGCGAGACCTTTTCCCTTCTTTTGCACATCTAATCCTGCAGTCCTTGATCAGACAGTGTTCTCCTGTCTCTTACTAGTGACATCAGTAAGGTTGTTCTTTTGGCTCTTCAACTTTCAACAAGTACTGGGTAGGATCAGATCACTAAGGCTATAATCAGTGAAGTCTGGCTTCCCAAACTAGCAGGCTTCACTATTACTATTGAGGCACAAATATGAGTGCATGGAATTTTTTTTAAAGCACTAAAATTAGCCATGCAAGGTTTAGGTTAGTAGAAATATAGATAAAAAGCCCTTTTGCTGATGTATGTAGTGAAAAAATCTATTCTTGATCATATGGGCTGTCATGTCAGGTGTGCAGTCTACCTAGAAGCTAGAGGTTAAGGTCCAGGGCAGATTATATTCAGGGTTTAAAACAAATAAACAAAAAACAGCAGATAAGTTCTTAAATTATGAAATGTTTGTTTTACTTTGCGAGTTATCTTGTGTTTTGTTATTCAGGACCCTCAGGTTCTTTTCTTCAGGAGTCATCAGTTTCCCGTTGCAGCCTTTTTGGGAATGATCACATCAAAACCTTTGATGGTTCTTTCTACAGTTTTGCTGGGGACTGCAGTTACCTCCTTGCTGGTGACTGTCACAAACGCTCCTTCACACTCTTGGGTGAGTCTGAGCAAGATATAAAATAGTAACACTGGCAGAATATTGTAAGCATGTTACATTAATTATCCTGTGCTGTGTTCTGTCATTGAGAAGGAAAATAATATTTCCCTTTGTGAGATAGGCTGCTGCATTAGAAAAATTTTGAGTTTTCTTCTGAAATTAGGAAGTTTTGTCACTTTGGCTTCTATTTTCCTTTAGTAATACAGCTCGCAAGCTGCTAAGAAAGATTTTTTTTTTTCTTAACTGATTCTTCTAACGAAGGAAGGTGAGATCTTTCAATTCTGAATTTCCTAGAGGAATGTGTTGTTTTTTTTTTTTTTAAGAGTTGAGTACAGAAATAGGAGTCACATTCCACTATAAAATTGACATTTATTTGTATGCTCAATCACTACACTAAGAAAAATCCCATATTGCAGGACAAAATGCTTTTGAAGTAGCATGACTCTTTGCAATGTTATTCTTAAAGACATGCAATAGATGAAAAGAGAACCAAAACACATGTTGCATTTTCACTGATCTCTTTTGGTAGGTGTTTTTATATTTGTTAAGAACTCTTCTCTATTAGTTGTAGTTTGAGATGACTTTATGCTGACTATAAGGAAGTTAAACTCATCCCACCAGTCTGAGAAACCATTTTGTTCCTCAGCTTAAGCAATTCTGTATAATTTTCCTCTTTCCTCTCTGGAAGAATTCAGCAGTATACGTGAAATATGACGTGAAATATGGATTCACTGATGTGTTTTATGTGATTAGTTAGATCTTAAAGCCTCTGAGCATTATTTTTGCCTTTATCTTAGGAACATAAGTGTAGTACAATCTGGTTTTGCTTCCTTTCTCAGCATAAGCACTTGGATTTCTTTGCTTTGGATATCTGGTTGCGAATTGCAATCTGCATTGCTGAGTAAAGCATCCTAGTCTGGTCAGACTGACCAGATCTACCCTAATCTGGCTGCCTCAGAGCAGTCAGACCTGTCTAGCATGGGTGCTGCACTGTACAAGTAACTGCAACAAAGTCAGAGCTAGACAATGGACAAAAGCAGAGGAACAACATTTCAGCTCTCCTAATCTCTTCTGTCTTGGAATATAATCACTTTGTCTCTATATCTGTGCTTTGCTTTTGAAAAACTGGGAGTGAAATAGCTCTGCTCAGTTGTACAACCAATATTGGCATCAAGCTCTTAAAGACCAACTGAGATGGTTAGAGGGCTTATCAAGAACTAAGTTATCCATGCCTAGTTCTTTTCTCAATTCAGTAGATTTCACTCCCTCTTCTTACTGTTGAGCTATGGGTGTTTTGGTAGTTTTGGGGAGGAAACTAGGCAGGGAAAGATCAGGGATCAGGGTGGATAACTGATTCATCTTCTTGGGAGCTCATCTAGTATGCACAGTGAGATAGAGAATTCACTGACTAGAGATAGTAAAGGGAAAAGCATGAGTCCACAGCTAGAGGCTGGGCAGCTCAGAGTTGATAGTACCTACCCTTATCCTGGGACTACCTCTGTATTTCACATTATCTATTTCATCTTAGAATTGCAAGTCTCTTGAAGATGATAAACAGTATGCTTCCAGTACTGTAACACATTCTTACAAGTTACTCTCCTCAGCCTCAGAGCTAACTTTATTTGCTTATATCACATCTCTTCAGGTAACTACAAGGATGGGGAGAAAATCGGTTTCTCTGTGTATCTTGGAGAATATTTCAACCTTCGTTTCTTGTTGGATGGAAATGTAACACAGGGAGACAAAAGGTACTAGTACTATTGGAACAGCAAATATTCCAGCAGGAAAAAAACAATATGCTTAATGTCATATTCTGAGAGATTCTTATTTTTCATCACAGAGTTTCCATACCTTTTGCTTCTAATGGCATATTTATAGAGAAGGAGGCGGGTTATTATAAAATATCCAGCAGTGATTATGGCTTTGTGGTGAAGATTGATATCAGTGGGAATATTCAGATATTCCTTCAAGAAAAGTACTATAATAAGACCTGTGGGCTGTGTGGGAACTTCAATAAATTTGCTGAAGATGACTTCAGAACTCAGGAAGGTAAGACTGAGACTGTGCTTGTACTGCGATGTATTCTGCACTTTTCCTAATGGGTGACTCAACAGTCTTGCTGATCCAGAAAAATGCTTCTATATGAATGTCAGATACTCATTTCGATGAAATAAAAAGCTGTCCAAGTTCTTTCATCTTCCCTTCTTTGTAAAGGGAAATGATGTAATCTCACAGAACCATAGAATCTCATTCCTGAGCAAAACCCAGTGCTCTGAATTTAATGCCTGGAAACATTAAATGATGAAGTACAGAGATGAAGCTCTGGGCTAAATTATATGTAACACAGTGGTACTGGGGAACAGATGAGGAAAATCCAGCAAAAATTATGAGAAATACTCACTGATTCAACTTTTTTAAAAATCAGTTAGACACGTGGGAAATGAGTAGTGTTTCAATTTCAGAATACTTAAATCCAGGGTGTTGCTCCAGCAGATTCCTACATGGATTAGGCACGGTATGCTGTTATAAAGTGCTTACTTTTTTCTTCTGAGATAGGTTGCTGTGTTTAAAAGTGCACTTCGTATCTCAGTAGTTCCTAGCAAGAGGGAGAGACAAGATAGCTTTTGCTGCTCTCTGCATCATTATGTGAAGTTTGTCAGTACGAGTGAAGATCGAGTGTTTTGGAGAAGTCATGAACATAACTTTCAAGGACCATCTTGATTTAAAGTATTTCAGAATGTTTGATAATTATTAGTATGCATTTGAATATACTTAGAGTAAACTAAGTTGAATTATTATGTTAAATTGATAATGTAAAGTATGTCTTAAAAATAAATGATATAGAAAATGAGAGAGACAAAACATGGAAAAGAACCATGTGTTCTTTTCCAAGAATGGATGTGTATTACTGATGCCTAGGAGTTATAAGCGTGGCTTCAATGTACTGAAGAAACTGTTTTCACATATTGTAAAGTGATTGATTATCCTTTCAGCAATGCCAGTAATAAGACATTACAGAATATCACAGCTGGGCTTAGTGACTTTGTGCTGAGGTCTGAAGCTTACATCTTGAGACAATAACAGGAACTGAGACTACTATAAATGATAAGAGCAGCAAAGGAGACTGTACTGCCTAGCACTGTTCAAATATAGGATAAGCTCTTCTGCTGCTTGTGTTTACACCTTTCTTGCTGTATTTGCTTAACATTCTTGAAAGTATCCTCCCTCTTACAAAAGGAGCACTTTCCCAGCTCTAGATTTCTGATGTGGTGAAGTACGTGGTAGGGTTGCTTCTTCAAAGAGCTGAAAAACAGTGGAGAAGGTGACAAGAGCATAAACTGTTCTTGTACGATGAAGACCTTGATTTCTGTAAAATGTATGGACAAGCAGATCTGTACTTTTAACCTGAAAAATTACTGTATTACCCCAATTCTGACCATTTTCTTCTCTGATACAATCAATCTTTCATGTAATCTGATCTAGAATTAATTATGTTAGAAATTATCACCTTGACAGCTCTGCTAGCAGGGTGGCTTGTGCACTCCTCCTGACATGCTCCAAGTAAAATCAGCTTAGGATTTTTTTAGACCATTCCTTAAAATGCTGGAGTTAACTTTCAGGTGAGGGGGAGCACAAGCAGCTAGTAAAGGTGATACTCTTCAGAAGAGATCTAAGCAGAGTATGTTATAAAGCCATTTATGCTTTTCTTCAAGTGCAGTCTTTGTTTGGCTTTTAGCCTGATTAGGTCTTGTGAAGGTCAGTGCAACCCAGGATATGAGCTTGGTACAATGTCTTAGTGATCTGAAGGCACAGAGGGGTTGACTTAATGTTGGCTGCAGGCTGGTCTGGCTATTCTGTGTATCTTCCTGTTAAAATCTAGGTATGTTTTCCCTATTAGTTTGGGTCTTAAGTTCTTATCTATTAAATGTATTCATATTAAATACAGTAAGATTTGTGAGCTCCATACTTGAAAGTATTGGAAATACAACAGGTTTCTGAGCTGAACAAACAACTCAAGATATTTTAGTCTTCAAATGGTTTTGATTTAAACTGATATGGCAAACTGTCTGGGGACTAATAGTCCTCTAAGAGTCACCGTCTGTGAGTGTGATGAAAGGAGAGATGCTGCTGAAGTGTTTCTCTACCTCTCGCAGATTGTAGCTCACTTTTTTTTTTTTTAAAGCTGGTGCAGTAGTTTTGTCATTTCCTGTACAGAAGGGAAATCATGTGGTAAACTCATGTAACCTAATGGTCTCTTTCCAGGGATTAGTTGTGGCACCAGATGATCACATCCCAAATTTGTCTTAAAGTCTCAATCCCTATGGACTGAATTTAAACCATAATCTCAGCTGTTCCTGAAATATCCTGTTTTTTTGTCACAGTTGCAACAAAATGAAAATGCTTATGTTGAAAAACAAATGAGAACACAATTTTCCCATATTCTTAAAAAAACAAATGCTTCTAATTTAATAATACTGGTCACTTTTGCTCAGAAAAATGGTTAGCTTGATTTGATGTAACTTGCTCTTTAAAAAGTGGATAGTGACAGAATTTCACTAATTTTATTTGAATTATGTTGAGATTGTGGGTAAGGTAAGAGAGGATTTTCTGTGGTTTTGGATATTATTTACTTGCTGTAAAAAGTTATGATTTAATATCTTACTACTCATAACAGTAGTCTTCATCTTGTCAAATGGTTTTGGGCCAGTTTGGCCTAGTTCCTGGGTTCCTGACTAATGAGGCAGGGAAGACCCATGGGCTCCCTCCCCAGGAAATGGGGAAGCAGAATAAAGAAAAAGCAGTGAGACAGGCCTTAAAAACAAAACATTGATAACAAGTTAAGGGAGAAAAACTAATTTAGTAAATATGATAGCATGATGGGAGATAATATAATGCAATTTAATTAGCGTTGAAGCTAATAAAGGAGTGTCCAAAACTTAAGGTCTTACTCTAATGCTGAAGGTGTGATGGCTAGGGAGCACACATAGCAGAGAATAGCAGTAAAGAAGGAAAAAAGGGACAGTCTTGTGATTTCTGAGCAGTTTTCCCTGAAAATGGAAATGGAACAGTGAAATCTTCTGGGATTTGTAGTTCTTCTCTTCCAGGAAGTAGGTACCTGGAAATATCAACAATCCATGGAACTGTAGCACTGACTGTTTAAATCCCTGTGCACTATGTGATGTTATGATGTGAAATACTGATAACAAAAATCATAGAACCATGACAATCCTTAGCCTAATCTTTGCGATCTGTGGTAAATTTAAGAGTTTCCTTCTTGCTGTTTTTTTAAGTGCCTAGCCTATCTACTGTTTAAGTCCATAGTATCCGCTGTCTTTTATTACACCCACCCTTAGCATTTTCTGTATACTTCTAATGACAACCTTTTAGGAATTAGGAAAGGTCATAGTGCTCTGTAAACTGTTTTTGTACTGAGCTTACAGCACATCACTCAGTTAAATTTAGATTAAGAATGTAAATATATATACTATTTTATACAACAAAGTATAAGAATAGATAGTATTTCACCCTTTCTCCAGGTACAGTGTGGATCATGTTTCAAGATATTCTCAGTGTGATGTCTTGGGAATGTGTTATCAGTAAGAGCTAATATTCTCCCATGAAAAACATTTGAAGTCACAGAATAGAGAGAGTTAGAAAATTATCTATTCTATAGCAGGTAGCCATCAAAACAGAAGTAGTCCCACAGTCAGCTAGGCCAAAATCCTGGGAGACAATTTGAGGAAGCATTCTTTTTCTTGATTAACCACATCCTTCGGTGGAGAATCAAAAGATGTAATGTGCCTTGAATTTCCTAAGAAGCAAAAGCCATACAGATTAACTCACTGCTGTCCAACCCTTTGACTTGCCTGGGCAGCACTGAGTGAACAGGAATTGCCATGAGCTACATATAAAGTACATAATAAATGTGTATAAGTAGCAAAACTTATTGTTGTCTGTTATATATCAATGAAAGCACAGAGCTTTTATTTTTGCAGGCATAAAACTAGTGGGGTATTTGACTTTGTTTTTGTGAAACTAATGCATACGTCTGGGTTGAGTACAGTGATTGCCATTCCTAGTGAGTTCTCAAGGTCTTTATCAGAGATCTTTGAAATATAATTCTTCCTGTGCTTCATCCTTGACAATAATTGTTTTCTGGCAAAATGTACATTTGTGAACAATCTGAATAAGGTGCAACTGTGAAGCAGGGGATGTTTTGCCTGGTGTGGTAGGACTTATGACAATCTGGTGAGGAGATATGATCAAATTTTCCTTTGAATTGAAAATCTGATTGCATCTCAATACATTTCACATAAAATTTTACCAGTAATACATTTGTTGACTGAAAATGGAGTGTCAAATATACAAGAGAAGACTTTTTTTTTCCCTGAAATCTCAGAACCTATTCTCAGCTTTCTTTATCAAAATGGAAAGAATGTCTGCATTTCTTTTACCGCTTGCATGACTGTGTTTAGTATAAAAATGCATGAAATTATTTGACATTACTTCAGCTTGCCATTTCAAATACTGCTATTGTCTGCAATATGGCGCAGATCAGGTCATTTTTCACTTTGAAGGTAGATGCTTAATTCATTTAAATGAGCAGTCAAATCCACCAAAAATGCAAATCTGTGTGCAATTTCTAATCTTCACATTCTGGCACAAAGTTTCCTTTTAATTCCATGAAGGATCATGAAGGACTTGATTTTACTTTGTGGAGATTTTCAGCATTTTTTCCCAGTTTAGGCTCTTTCCTTCTGAAAAGTAAATGGTGACTCTAAGAAGATTGCTTTAATATATTTTTTACTGCTTCATGTAAATCAAGAGATTTAGCTATGTCTTTTCAATTGCAACAATAAGCCTTTTTCACAGTGACATTATTTGTTATCAGTACCTCTCATGAAAATGGCAAATTAGCTGTATCTGTAGTATATGTATTTTCATCTACAGCTAAAGCACAAAATCTGAAATTAACAGCTTTACCCTCCAATTTTTTTTAATAGATTTTCCAATTCCATAGTTTACCTGGCTATAGTCTGGAGAGACAAGCTGATTTTTAGAAAAAAGTTTTTTTTTATCAGGGCATTCTTTGTGTTGTGCTCTCTATACGCTGCTTAACAAACTCACCATCAGGGAAAGCTTGTGTTTTTTGTTTTTTTTTTGCAATTATTTGTTATCACATTAACTAGCTTTTATAAAAGAGTCTGTTCAAGTTTTAATTTTAAATATTTTTTGAGGTGACAAACTTTCAGTTCTGCTGTTCTGTCTTTACGAAGCATTCTTTGATATGCAGTAAACTTGACAGCATGTTTCTGTAAATGTCTTCTCAAACTGTAGTCTTTGAAACAGACACAATTTACTTGCAAATTAAGTTTAGTGCCATATCATTTGTCAGCACCGCGCTGAGCCTTCCCTATTTCCTTGTACCAGGCCTGGCCACTTGGTGGAGTGAAGTTGATGTAATGATGATGGGACAGGAAGGAGTGCCAGCTGCAGTGTTGAGCTGATCTGGGCAGCATGTGATGTGAAGCCTGAAGTTTAGACATGACTGCATTAAGTCCTTCAGATTGGCTCCTAAACAAAACAGGTCCACATCTTTGCCAAGAGCTGCTTTATAATACTGCAGAGAAGCATGATTCGGGACAAGATCCAAAGCAAGATTAGTTATGGTGTATGTTACATTTCTTTCAAATAAGATTTCCTTTCAGAAATCAAGAAAATGAAGGTTAACTGTGATCAGGAACACTTCCACTGGTTTGTGAGAACAGCTTTGCTTTGTTTGCCTTTCTAATCTCTATTGTTTTGTGACAACTTCAAAATAGTATGAAAATGTCTAGATGTGCCTAGGTTTCTGCAGAGTATGTTTGACCAGCAAATAACTTCCAGCATGTTCATACAGAGGTGAGGAGTGCTGGGAGCTGCCTTCTGCAGGCTTTGGTCTGCCCTGCTGTACAGGGATGGATTTTAGAAATCTGCCACTGCGCGGGTCCAGAGGAAGTTGGATCTCATACTGTCAGGCTATTTGGAACTGAAATTCTTTCAGTGCTACAGATTTTTAAAATAGCTTTCACCTGCCTATGGCATTTATAATAGCCAATAATGACCCTTTGTTACTCAACCCCTTGAAAAACTGTGTGTTTCTCCTCTTGTTGGTTCACAGGGAGCCTTGTGGGAAACAGCTATGATTTTGCAAACTCTTGGGCATTGCGCAGTGAAAATAAGTTGTGCAAGAGAGTGCAGGCTCCAAGCAGCATGTGCAACGCTTCATCTGATGCAGAGAAGGTTTGTGCCATAAGATACCATTTGAGTTTTCAACCTTACCTACCTGAAGGCAGGGCAATATCTATATTTTCTTGAGTCCTACAGCTGACGTATTCCTCCATCAGCAAATGGTTAGGATGCTAGATGCAGGAGATGCCTGTTTGGGATTTCAGAGGTACAGAGTGATCTGCAATAGCTATGCAAAGCATTGTTTGTGCTGTCACATGGCAAATATGTGGGAATCAGTGCTTAGTCTGGCAGGAAGCATGTGATACAGTGGTTGGCATGTGTTGGAGGTGGCAGTGATGCAGCATGCCATTCTTTTGGTGTAGCTGCTCCCAACACTCTTAAGGCTTGGCACAGGATGCAACTATGCTTCCTTGTTACTGAATGCAGTTTGCATCCTACCTGGCTGAATTATTTTTATAAATCTAATACATATTGCCACCTCTCCAATCTCTGAGGAAAAAAAATCCCTAACTCCAAACAGATAAACAACTCACTTGAGCCTGAAGTATGAGTTGTTTCCAAAGGTACTCCAACATTACTTGGGGAAAAAAATGTGTTTAATGGATGTGTTTAGAGTTAAGTGAGCAACTCCTATTATTCTGTGAGCAGGAAAGCATTGCGTAACATCTGTTGCCACCACCACTGCAAACAGCATTTGTGTATGCATTGGAGTTGATAACCCTGTGCATCACCAGAGCAGGGAGATGATTAAGTAATGCTTTCTGACAGAGGTGATCTTCTCTGTAGATGTGCACACTTCATGCCACCCTGCTGCTTCCCCTGCCAGGAGGAAGACTTCAGTTCCATGTACTGTACTAGGTCTAACTAGTTAGAGAAACACAGAACAGCTAATTCTGTGATTCCTTTATTATATAAACCATAAACAGGACAGGCAGATGCATGCTGATGGTTGCCAGGTCAGTCTTTTCCAGGTTGAACAGTCTCGGATCTCTCACTTTCCTCATAATGGAAATGTTCCACAACCCTAATAATCTTTGTGGCCTTCTGCTGGGCTCCCTCCAGTAGTTCCCTGTCTTTCTTGAACTGGGGAGCCCAGAGCTGTACACAGTACTCCAGATTTGGTCTTACCAGGGCAGAGTAGAGTGGGAGGATAACATCCCTTGACCTGGTGGCCATGCTCTTCTTAGTGTACTGCAGGATACCATTGATCATCTTGACCACAGAGGCGCACTGCTGGCTCATGGTCAATCTGCCATCCTTCAGGATGCTTCCCTAGAGCTCCTTTCCAGTAGGTCAACACCTAACTCATACTGATGCATGTGGTTCCTCCCCAGGGGTTGGACCCTATACTTGTCTTCATTGAACCTCATATGGTTCCTGTCTGCCCAGTTCTCTAACTTGTCCAGATCTCACTGAATGGAAGCAAAACCTTACTGCATTAGCCACTTCTCCCAGTTTTGTATCATTAGCAAGCTTGCCGAAGGTGCATCCTATCCCTTAATTAAGTGAAGATACAAAATGAAATCAACCTGAGGAGTAGAGTGCAATTAATGTGGTGATGTTTTTGTGTTTTTTTTAACAGATCACATTAAATATTGTTCCTTTCTTGGGCGAAGTTTGCTTGCCCACAAGAATATTAGCTGGATGAAATTATCTTTGTTGTGAGTTCATGAGCTCACGGTATTTAATGTTGGCTAGATTTATTCACTACGCAAGAATGAACACAGTGCTATTAGCAGAAATCCAGCCAAATTAGTGCTTGCTAAAGAATACTGAGCTTTTGAATAGCTTGCTTTATTTTCTTGCTCTGATCTCAGAATGTAAAACTTCTGTCTCCTTGCCTCCCTCCCTGCAGCCTCTGCTTCAGCCCTTTTCTCTTTCCTTGCCTCACATGTTGCAAAGATACTCAGCCAGCATACTTAGGGAAACGGCTTTAGATTCCTTATCTGGAGCCTGAAGTGTTGTACTGTTTTATAACTAAGTTTAGAATAACTTGGAGGTGGTGAACTTTGTGTTACACCTCATTCAATTTCATTTTGTGAGCCTCTCAAGTTGCAGAATTGGTGACTGACTAGATGAAACTTGATCAAGGAACTGGTGAGTTAGGGAGAAGGTGGCTCTCCAGCTGAAAGCCAGGGTGGGCTACCCCCACCCACCCACGGGTGGGTGCCCATTGTGGCCAGAAAAGGCTTATGCACCAAGAGCTCCCAGCTGGACTACTGGTAGACATTCTGATTGTACTTCCCCATGCAGAAGTCTGCTGGAGCTGCTGATTGTCCCAGCTGTTGGTCAGGAATGTTTCATCTCCTTCACAGTTTCTGTTCTCCTGTTCTACCAAACAATAGATGTTAGCACAGTGAGCGGGTGACTGGTGCATTTCAGTAGTGGTGACAGTGAAAAACAAGCTATGTTTCAGACACTAGTGCTGCAGAAATCATAAGAATGCGTGAAATACCTCCTACAATTCTGCGTGGTGGGAGTAGAGAACAAAGAAGGTCAGTGAGATTGTGACTAATAGGACTTGCCAGTGTATGGACAATGCCAAGCCATTTAAATAAACTCTTAGGAACCTGATGGAGAAGTAAAGGAAGCAATGTAAATAGATTCACCTATATACATATTATAATATATAGTAGTTTTACTCTCACTGTTCTGTGTTCTAAGCACAATTTCAGGGTGGATTTTTATTTAAATTTTCTTTTGGTGCAAAGTAAGTCCTGTAAGCAGGAATGCTACAGCAGTGGGTGAAACTGTACTGTCCCCTAACTAAAGAACAAGAAGCTCTGCTAGTTCAGCATCATCATTAGGTGTTAAGGAAAGGATTGAAATATACATAATTTGCAGAGCAAGGTATGTCCATTAGTCCATAGCAATATGTAACTGAGATGTCTCAAAGACCGGAAAATTTCAGCTGTAATTCCTTTTATGGAGTTGAATATCTTAAGCAAATTGAACAGCAAGAAAACCTTTAAATAGAGAAAGTTATGACTACATAACTTTCTAGCATATAACTTCTTTTCTAGCATATAACTTGTATTCTTGACAATCAATTAGAGATCAATCATTGGGTATGTTATTGAACAAGAGTGAATAATACTGTAGGGAGAGAGAGGTTTTAAAAATCATTAATGATGGGTCACAAACACAGTCGTAGCACAGCAATTTTTACATGCTCTCACCTCAAGTACTTGTTTAGGCATTCAGGAGTAGTGTGTCATTACCGCAAATCAATGAACTTAAAAACCTAACCTATTCCCTTTTTGTAATAGACCTGAAATATACAGCATGGCTACGACAGTTCATATAAAACAATGATGAATAAGTAGAAAGTTAAGCTTCAACTGTCTGTGTCAGGGTTATTTCAGAAATAATTCTCCTACTTGAGCACGTTTTCATCCTTCCAGAAAGCTGCAGTAAAGATATAAGACTTACTGAATTATGACATAAGGGAAGGTTTACCTGAGAATCTCCCTCAGAATGAAGTGAATTCTTTTTAGGCTGTGTTCTGTGTACAACTAATTTACAACTTAGCTTGCTGCTAAGTTAAAGGACAAGTTTCAGCACACTTCTCCCCATCTCACTATGCAGACTTGTCCTTGCACTAACTGTCAGCATGCAGTTTAACTTGCTAGAAAAGCAGAAAAAATTGCTTTCCTTCTTGGGTTATTTTCATGCCATTTATGTGAATTAGATTAACCTATCCTATATTAGACAAGCCAGCAGGAGTGACAAACATGAAACCAGAAATAGAAAACAAATTTAATTCCTCAGATCCTAGTCAGAATTGATCTTTCAATCTGAAACTTCCTCTGTTCCCCATTTTCTGAAAGAGGATCTGTTCATTTTTCTTCTTTCCCTACTGGAAAGTTTCTCCCCCTTGTCATGCATCTCTTCCTGGTACTCTAAACACCATGTGGTTCTTCACTGGATAGTAAGCATGTCATTGCTTTCCTGCATTTGATGATTGATCAACTGACATAACTGTAGCTGTTTTGTATTAATTGCTGTGTACCTCTGTGTATACATGGATGTGGTGATAATGAGCTATTGACTGTGATGTTATTTAACAACATCTTCTTGTTAAATAGTAACCTTGATGTTATTATTTAAGAACTGTTGTGACAAAGTGTTCGGAAAATCTTTTTCTTCTTATGATTACAGTAATTTAATTATTTTGTCTCCTTGGCCTCCTTGCTCCTCACTTGCCATGCAGGATGTCATGGAAACCTGTGAGCTGCTAAAAACATCTTTAACCTTTGCACGGTGCCATCATCTAGTGGATCCAGAGCCATACATTCATCTCTGTGAAAAAGACATCTGTTCCTCTACCTACAGCATGAATTGTCACTGCTTAGTGTTTCTTGATTACGCAAGGAACTGTGCTCATGAAGGAGTGATTTTGGATGGGTGGCCTGAAGAGAGCTCATGCAGTAAGTTGGCAGGATTATTCCCAAGTTACTTATCCTATGGAGATCATGCCTGTCTTGAAGATTTATGTGTTATAGCTAAGAACAACTGATGCTTTTTTAGGGTGTTGATTAAAGCAGGCAGGTTAAACTGTGAAGTGCCAATCACTTCAATTTATTTGAAGTGCCTTTGCTTGCTCTCCATTCCAGCCCCCCATCATGCACCCGTTTGCTAAAAGTTTTCCCTAAATAAGGGGTTGTTTGAACCACATACGAAGATCCTAAACTTCTTATAGATTTATCTGATCACTCTAACTACAACATCTGAGGAAGTGCGGGATAGATGAGTGGACAGTGAGGTGGGTTGAGAACTGGCTGACTGGCAGAGCACAGAGGGTTGTCACTGGCGGTGCAGAGTCTGGTTGGAGACCTGTAACCAGCGGTGTTCCCCAGGGGTCGGTGCTGGGTCCAGTCCTGTTCAACATCTTCATCAATGACCTTGATGAGAGGATAGTGGCCACCCTCAGCAAGTTTGCTGATGATACGAAGTTGGGAGGATTGGCTGATACACCTGAAGGCTGTGCTGCCATTCAGCGAGACCTGGACAGGCTGGAGAGCTGGGCAGTAAGAAACCAGATGAGGTTTAACAAAAGCAAGTGTAGAGTCTTGCACCTAGGGAGGAATAATTGCATGCACCGGTACAGGTTGGGGGATGACCTGCTGGAGAGGAGCTCTGCGGAGAGGGACCTGGGTGTCCTGGTGGACGACAGGTTGGCCATGAGCCAGCAGTGTGCACTTGTGGCCAAAAAGGCCAATGGCATTCTGGGGTGCATTAAAAAGAGCGTGGCCAGCAGGTCGAGGGAGGTGATCCTCCCCCTCTACTCTGCCCTGGTAAGGCCTCATCTGGAGTACTGTGTCCAGTTCTGGGCTCCTCAGTACAAAAAAGACAGGGATCTCTTGGAAAGAGTCCAGCAGAGGGCCACAAAGATGGTGAAGGGCCTGGAGCATCTCCCCTATGAAGAAAGGCTAAGTGAACTGGGTCTGTTTAGCCTTGAGAAGAGAAGACTGAGAGGGGACCTGATCCAGGTCTATAAATATCTGAGGTGTGGGGGGCAAAGTGGTGAGGCCAGACTGTTTTCAGCAGTGTGCGGAGACAGGACAAGGGGAAATGGCCAGAAGCTGGAGCATAGGAAGTTCCGCACCAATGTGCGCAAGAACTTCTTTACAGTGAGGGTGACGGAGCACTGGAACAGGCTGCCCAGGGAGGTTGTGGAGTCTCCTTCTCTGGAGATATTCAAGACCCGCCTGGACGCCTACCTGTGTGACCTGGTGTAGGGATCCTGCTTTGGCAGGGGGGTTGGACTCGATGATCTCTGGAGGTCCCTTCCAACCCCTACGATTCTGTGATCTAGAATGTTCTATTTTACATGCAGCTCATATGTGTGATCTCATCAGTATCATCATGAACAGCACTCTCTACTGTTTAGTAAAGACAATTATTTTTCTTTGATTTACCTAAAACATCAGAATTAAGATATTGAGTTTTGACAATTTTTTTTCTCTAGGTAAGAGATCCTGATTGGATCTTGAAATATTGCATTTATTAACTCGGTTTTCTGAGGTCTTGATTGCAATACCTACTGAAATTTTGTAAAGAAAGAAGTACTTAAATTGACTAAGATTTTATAGAAGTAAGATCATGTTTGCCCCAACCTGCTGGAATTCATATAGGTACACAACTCTACCAAAGAACCTCAGTGTAGCACAAAACAATAGAGCAGTGAAGCCTCAGGCTATAGTGAGTGAGGATCTGCTCAGAAATAAGAGAAAGAAACTGCTTACCTTCAGAAGACCTGTAAGACCCTTAAGTAAGCAGAGATCTTTAGATGAGATATCTGAACTCCACTGCCAAACCTTAAAAAAGTCCAGGAAGGGATGGATCCTGGCTCTACTCCTTCCCTTCATGCTCTCCTGGACTGGCTCTGCTTTCCTATCAAGTTCTCAATCACTATTCAAGCCATGACTTAGCATTTTGACTACACCCAGTTAAGTATTTATATGTACAAATGAGTAATAATAAAGATCATTCTATATGTATTCAATGATACATATATTTTTTCCATGCTGCTTATGTTACATAGAAAGACCAGTTTTTTTCAGTCTATTTGTAGTTATTCAGCATAATGATAGCCCTACAAGCGAAATTTCTTTTCTGGTAAACAACCAGAAAATACCGCCTTCAGATTATAATTAGGACTGGAAGATATTGCTTATGAAAGGGATTGTACACCACAACACAAACTCTTAATTCTTGAAGTAATTTATTACCTTACCATTGGGATATGAAGAGGATCTAACTAATCTCTTTGCTCAGGATGCAAGCCAGAGTACCCACTTAAGCTAAGGCTCTCTGTAAATCTTGCTAAAGCCATGAGAGAATATCTCTGTTCCTAGAGCTCATTTCTTATCCTTGACGTCACAAAAGTTTTTTCCAAGTCAGAAATACTACCCATGCCTGCTGCCACAGCAAGAGATTTATTTTATGACTCTTCATCTGTGCTATTGCACTGTCTTAGATAATGGTAATAATTTTATGTATTGGAGGCATGACATGAACAGAAGGACAGTGGTGCTGTGCATGCTTCATTTCTGCAAGCGGGTGCTTGAGACCTCATGCCATAGAAGACAAGGCTGTTCCTTCATTACCCTCCCATCTCCATCAGTGGAGGATTTGTTGGGATAGGGCTAACTCTAGTCTGTCCTTCCCACTCAAAGCCCATGCAGTTTTCTATGCATTAGAATGAACAAATGGTTCATATAGTATGTGCATACATAACAGTCTTGCCTACAAAATATCAGCTGTAGGGATACCATAAAGTAGCAGAAATGCTAAGTCAGGGCTTGGAACAATGATTGAGTGCATGGTAGGAAGGCAGGGCCAAGCCAGGATTGCTCAGGTACATTCAATGTACCTCAGTGACCAGAAGGGATGGAGCCAGGATATGCCCCTTCCCGGACCTCATTTAAAAGTTGGAAATGGTGGCAAAGGTATCTTACCAGAGATCTGTGTGTACCTGAGATGTTCTGATGGTAAGCAGCTTTTTTTTTTTCCTCCTTTATTTTGGTGCCTACAGCTGTTGCATTTAAGCAGCTCCTCACTTGCTGCAGCCTTCTATTTTCCTGTTATTGCTGTGATTTTCATTGTATTACACTCAAGTATGCATGTTAGTCTGAGCTGTGAATTCTTTAGAAAGAATGGGATTTTGTAGACTT
Organism: Phasianus colchicus; assembly: GCF_987193195.1. Taxonomy (NCBI): domain Eukaryota; kingdom Metazoa; phylum Chordata; class Aves; order Galliformes; family Phasianidae; genus Phasianus; species Phasianus colchicus. The sequence continues at coordinate 75,875,389 of NC_143436.1, read as the reverse complement.
AAATGTTTCCTAGTTCTTTCTGGAAACAAAAAACATCAGGGTAGTTTTCTAAACAAATAGGGCAACTGAGCAGTTCAAAGGTATGGAAAGTGCTTGTCTGTCCAAATTTCCTAGATATTGTTGTGAAACTTCTTCCTGTGTTTAATTTTTCTTAATGTAGTTGGCTTTAGTTAATAATGCTTGGTTTATTAAAGGCTGTAGTGGAATTGCTGGGTCACAGCTGATCCAGTGGTTGAACACCAAGTGAGAAGGTGTGGCTAACCTAGGGAGCTCAGAAGGAAGCAGTGTACCCGAATGACTGGAGCCTGGATCTATCCTTCCTCACTCTCATTTAAAGAGTAGCAACAAAGAGGGTGGCATCTCTCAGTAGGGATCATACTCCTCTTGAGCTGTCACTCCTTGTGGAGAGGGGTGAGCTTATTTTCCTTCTTCATTACCTATTATTATTCTATAGTACGTGTATCCCATTTGAAGGCACTGTGTTATCTTATTTTGCTCTACAGAGGTTGATGTCTGTTTCTTTTCTAAATGTTTATTATATGACCTAATGTATGATGATGTTGAAAACTGAGTGTTCTGTGTCTAAGAAAGAAATATATATATATATATATATATATATATATAAAACACTTTCTTGGCATTTCTGTGTTTTAGGCTTTGGTAATTAAGAAAACTTATTTAAGAACTGCTCAGGAATTTGCACTTCTAATTTTTCTTTCATTATTTCAGAGCCAAGATGTCCAGTTGGCATGGAGTATAAGACATGTATATCTCCTTGTGCTAAAACCTGCCAGAGCCTGGATATCAATGAAGTGTGTCATGGGCAATGCGTTGATGGCTGCAGCTGCCCTGGTAATTTATTTACTGGGTTGTTTACAGGGAAATGTTTGGCAATGCTACTACGTACTTTGTTAGAAGAAAGAAAGCTGTGTCTTCTCTTAAGTATTCCTGAAATCAGAAACACTTCTCTTATCTGGGACCAAGCCCTAGAGTAAGCCAATTCCAATACTGCCTGAATATTTCATGAAAGGGCCATTTTTTAAGACTTAACTATAATGTCATATGAACATCAGTGCTATTTAATCATCTTAAGATTGCCTTTCATTCTTGGTGAGCAGCTGCATACTAGTGCAATATCTAGATCTCTTCTGGACTGTTTTTCTCTGGAAATTAGAGGAAGGAAAAAGAACATACGGAATGTGTTTCATTAAAAAAACATCACATATAGAACTTGCTTTCCATTTCTAAAAGTCGTCAGTGTTTTAGATAAATGATTTTACTTACTACTGAATCCTTTGTGGAGGAGCTTTTATTAACTTAAAGGTGGCATCCCAATGACTGCTTTTGTTTTGTTTTAGTTTTCCTTCTCTGTTTACTGTGCATAACATAACTGCAGGAGGAGAGTTAGAGTCCTGGCTCCCTTTACTATCTTCTTCATTGTTATTATTTTGAATAGTGCTACCTCTTCATTTCAGACCTCAAACGTGAGTCGATATGAATGTGCAGATGTATTTACTGTCCTGTACTAAGATACAAAATATGACTGAAGTTTTATGGAGTGTGTCATTTGATTTCCAAAACAAGGCAGTAATGATGAGTAAACCTTGTCAGAGGAGAAACTAATGCATTCTAAAACACTACTAGTCAGAGCTCTCATTTAGCTGCTTATCTCTTGTGTATTGTAGGTTTAAAGCTGTCACTCCATGGCAGGACCTGGACACATCCATGGGGAAGTTGACAGGAAATAGGCAGACAATTGTATTTTGTTGCATAGGAGCTAGGTATTATATGTTTTTTTTATATTCCTGGGAGTGCTGGGAGAAACTGAAGGAACTGAATCTACCAGCTCTGGAGGTCTCTGGCTGTTCTCCCTTCTGTAGCTTCTCTGATCAGTCTGGAACATAAAAGGTGTAAGGGTATAGAAACTGAGGAGCAGAGAGACAGAAGCTCAACAGAAAGGGTACTGCATGAGAAATATGTAAATTACTAGAAGAAACCATATGACAGGGAGTAGGAATTGACAGTACATATGTGTCACTGTCATTGGTGACTTCAGAGAAAAGGGTCAAAGTCTCTCTAGGCATTTGTAAGGATTCTCTCATAGAAGAGGGAAAGGAATTTCTAGCAATCATATATATATATATATATATTTTACAGCAGCTGTTCTTAAAATAGAGGAATATCAGCTACCTATCAACATGGGGATCTGAGGGAAATAAACTTGTCCTTTCTTCTACTGCTAGCTTGTGTTGTATTCCCAGACAAGTCTTTATAACTGCCCAATGACTCCAATTATCTTTGTAAGATGTATAGAATATGTAATTACAGTTACGTAATGTGGAGAATTTTAGAAACTGAATTCAAGTTGGGAAGTTAGACCTCTCACTTCCTTGTTTCTGCAGCAGTTGGGAGGAGAAACTGCATCTCTACATCATAATGTATGTTTATTACAGAACCTGTCTCGTGGAACAGTGCCTTCCCTGTGTTCTAAGACAGCTAAAAGTATACTGCCTGCAAAGGCTTCTTCTATTGTTTACTACTTCTGATAGATGTTTTTGTTGTTGTTGTTCAACTTTGTTCCTTTGTTCCCTACTTTGTTTTTTTCTTTTGTATTTTTGCAACAAATACAAAACCTGTCTGGACACTCTTTACTTATAGATAGGTCTGTTAGCTCTCAGGTTTATGCTTTGCACTTGATCTATGTATGTATATAATCCAGAACATCCAGAGCCCCCTTTTTTTTTTTTTTTTTTTTTTTTAAATAAATTCCTAGATTATGTAGGAAACTTCCAAATAATTTTTGTCAGGACGGTATCTCTGATAAAAACAGATTTTATTAGCGATTGCAATGGCGGGAGTCCCGCAAGCAGGAGCGCTGTCATAAAGATGACAGTCTTTATACCCTGTTTCCCCATTGTGAACCTGGGGTACCCAGCCAATCTTATCAGTTTACGTTTGTTGATTAGTGTGTTATCTGGTGTCAGTCAGTAGCCATCATGTTGTTTCTGAGGTGTCTCAGTGCTCTTCTTGTTGTATTGATATGGTGATTGTCTCCGAAGTCTCTGTTAAACAAAGAGCACCGGGGGGGGGGGGGGGGGGATGGTGATGCCAGACCTTCCGATTGTCTCTTCAGGCACTTCCGTGCCTTGTTCTCTGGTTTTATCTCATGCAGGATATTCTTGCAACGTGTATGACAAAATATACATATATACACCTATATACAGAGCGTGCATTCCTGGGAAGGTTTGTCTAGAGGATAAGCAATCTTCCCCAAGTAAAGTAGAAGGACTCCCAAAAAGAACTATGACAACGGAGATCATGAAATAAAAAAATATTATCCAATTCTAATGCAGAAACAACATCTGATTCCCACAATTAGCTCAGGTCATATTTGATCATGTTCCCCATTTTTGACTCCTGTGTGTTCCGGTATTTGTTTTGAACTCATGAATTGGCTGAACACAGAACTTCTTTGGGAGCACCAGAAACATACCATTTTGCACATCTGTGGGAGAGGCAACACTGTAAGGAAAGTAGAGATCTGCCTCCACGAGGCATTTTGGCAAGCCACGTTCTTTTTAATTCATGACTAATTACAGATGATAATGTTTTGAAGTCTTGCCAAAATATATGAAGAACTAGAAAATCTAATCCTGTTTATGTTTGTGTCCCTGTGTGTTGTGTGTATGTGCTGTTACCTGATGCATCCAGAGGGGAAGCTCCTTGATGGTGAACATTGTGTTGAAAGCTCTGACTGTTCTTGCATCCACTCTGGAAGACGTTATCCTCCTGGCTTCACCATCTTTCAGGACTGTAACTCATGGTAAATTCAGTGTTCTGATATGGTTACTATTGCTCTAGAGTACTGGGTACATTTTTGGTGACTGTTTTAGATGATCAGGGTCTCTCTGTATGTGATGATGATTTTTTTCAAAGTATTTATTTTCATTGGCATAGAGTCTGGTCTCTTATTGGAAATGCTACCCCCTTCTTAGAAGTGAGCTGTTCACAAATACAAAACAGCCCTGCTTTTTGAGGGATGTGTGTGCTTGTGTAACAATGTGAGGGTCATACTTCAAATAGTAGAGAACTATCTGTTTCCTGTGGATAAGACAGACTGGCGGGCTCCCATCTCTAATTGATGTCAGTGGTGGTGTCTTTGTTTTGACTTCCCACATTTATTTAACCTCTACACCTGATTTCTTTCAAAGAGGTGCTAGCTCAGGCATGTGTTTTGAAACCTCTTAAAAAGCTGGATTTACCCAGCTGCACAGCTCACGATTTTTCTTTCACTTGTGAATACAAATCTGAAGAGGAAGGCTGGCTGCCTCAAGAAAGGAAAGGAAATGAGTAATGTATTCCTGATCTGATATGTGTAAGTGCAAACATGTTTGTGAATGGAGTTCAGATAACACTGTGCTCAGATATTTACAGTTAAACTAAAGAAGGAATTAGTTAAGGCCACCATACAGAGAAGGAAGACTGTCTATGTGCAGCTTTCCATTATCAGCAACATGTGTCACAGAATATGAACCATAATAATAACATTAGCATTCCATCTTTTTTCCTGCACCTGTCTGCAGCTTTGAGGTTGGCCACACAGTATTCCATACACCCATAATATTCTTGAAAGGTTAATGCTGCCTAATAGGTTGTATTGTTAGAAAACGTTTCCTGTTATTCAGAATTGATAAAGCTGTTGTCCTATCGGCTCTGTGTTCACCATCTTAAGTAAATTGACTCCCCACAACTGCTTTTCAAGGGCTGGAATAATTAAAGGAATAAAAAGAGTAGCATCTATTGAAACCCACTTTTTTGTTGGTTTTTTTTTTGGATATTCTGGGCTGATAGGCTTGTTGTCTCAGAGACCCAAGAATGATGGAAATCTCAGTCTGAGTGCCTGTGGCTGGTTACTAGTAGCTCCTCTGGGGGGCTGCACTAAACTCACCACCCAAAGACATTAAAACAGATAGTTGCCCTTTTTATGCAAGTTGCAAGAACATCTAAGTGAAGGAAGCTTAAGTAAACAGTGTGCAAAGTGATAAAGGTCTTGGTTTGCATAAATCAAGCCAGCAGGTAAGAGACAGGGCTTCTTGCCCTCAGTGTTGAACTCAAGAGGCTACGCCTGGAGTAGCATAGCTGGTGCTGGGCCCTACTGCAAGAGGCAGAATGAAGAACTAGAGAGTGACTGGGGAGGAGAATTGGATTTGTCTAAAGGCTAATAGGTGAAACATTCAATATATAAGGGAGAGTGGAAGGGAAGACACAAGCAAATGGCAAAGGTGATTTAGACAAATTGTCTAAATGGAATTCCCCTTAGCACATGAGGAAAAAAATTATCTTCTGAGATGGTACAGCACTAGGGCAGCTGTCCTGAAGGTCCCTGGGATATCATCCTAGAGATTTCTAATTTCAAAGGGGTCCTGAGCTATCTTTGACCCAGTTTTGCAGTTTCACTCTGAACTAAGTGTTGTAGATAAAATTTCCAGAGGTCAAAGTATTTTTCTCTCCATGATTCAGTCATATCAGTAGACATATCTTGAGAATTGGTTTTAAAACTCATTCTACATCAGTAGAATATGAAAACTCTATTATACGTATGGCTATGGGGGGGGGGAGGGGAAATTAAGCTACTTAAGTTTTGTAAATATTCCAGTCCATATTACCAGCTGTTGCTGTCAAATGATTGTAGAAGCGATAAGGGAGTGGACATATTATATTAGGAAACAAGATTATGGCAGATGGAAAGGATGCTGGTCTAATTTCCATAAAATGAGAGTCTGTGTTTCAATTATTTGTGGGGAAAAAAATTTAATTTGCAAATTACTGCATAACTGGTAACTCTGTTTTGTAGCATTTGTCGGCATGGCATCTGGATCTGCAGTAATGGGGAATGCCCAGGTATGTTGGTCCTACAGTTCTTAAGTTTTAGCAAGTGAGTAAATGTTATCCACATCCTTTCCACTTGCATCCTACTTTTTTTTTCTTTCCAAGTGAAGGGTGACTTTGTCTTTGCTCTTACCTGCTTGTTCCAATGCAATGAAGATGAGATTGTATTTCAGTTCTCCTTGTGAGACTAAGCAGATATTGTACTGTATGTATAGGACCACTGTCTGGTGGGGGGAAAAAAAGAGGCTGCTCTTTTCCTTTTTTTTTTTTAAGGATCTGTGTCATCAGAGGAACACTGCTGTTCCTTCAGCAAATAGCCAGTACAGACCCAGCACCTGAACTTCTTCCCACCTTGTTTGCAGTAGGAATATCTCTGTGTAATACTCATATGAAATAATTTGTTTGCAAGCTCTTTCCTATGTGTTTGCAGAGACTGTGGCATATCAAGATACTACCACCCAGTAGTGGTGTCTAAATGCTGCTGTCTTGGAAATGAAGAGCCACAGCTTACAGAAATATGTTAAGATGCTGAAATGTTTAGGTAGCTTCTTTTTGTAGCAGGAGTGTGGAAACATCAAATTTCTGTATTATTCAGTTAGTACTTGTACATATTGTAAATACTGATTGCTGGCCCAGTCTTTGGATGCAGATGTGTCACACTGGACTAAGTAAAAGTGTTTTTCAAGTGTTCTAGTTTGAGATATTGCAAGCCCCTGCATCAGTTTAAGCGGCCATGTGGTCCAGCGCACAGCACACTAGTGACAATGGGGAATCCCAGCTTCCACAACAGGGTGTAGCCGCCTTAGGCATTAGCACTGTCACTTGTACAGAAGGAAATTTGTTGCTACATAAAAGTGAATGCCATCAGTATCATGTTGGTTTCAAACAAAAATACTTCAAGAGAAATTTCAATTCAATTCTTTCGTTCAATAAACTAGTTTACTTAAACTAGTGTAATTTGTATATGACCTAGCTGGCAGAAACCTTGAGAAACTGTGCTGATTTCCCAGGGCCACACTGACATGCTACAGAAGAATCAAATTCACTTCAGAACCAGGAGCTAAGCTGTTCTCTGATATAATTATAAGCTAGCCTTTGAAGCATTATACTTCATTATAAGCTAGCTACTTTGAAGCATTTTCCATGGACAGGATTTCATTTCCTGAGTGTGACTGATGCCATATTTCCCTGCTTTTGTTGGTGCTATTGTTGCTACTAGTAATGACTTACAGGAATAAACAGTGAGATAAGCATCTTGTCCATACTCTCTGGCCTTCAGGGGATGTGGGCTCTGTGCAGCCATCCAGCTACTGTTCCCCTTCTGTGACACAGTGGGCAGGATTTGCGTTACAGCCAGCACTGGGGTCATTAACTGCTCTATGCAATTTTCTAGGGGAGTGCTCTATCACTGGCCAATCTCATTTCAAAAGCTTCGACAACAAGCACTTCACCTTCAGTGGGATTTGCCAGTACTTATTTGCCAAAGACTGTGTGGAAAACTCATTTTCTGTTATCATCGAGACTGTCCAGGTAACAACAGTTTTGGCTCATGCCTGTGTGTACACTCTGGAGTGAGCAGGAAGGGCTGTGGGAGTATGATAGGAATTGCATATAGTCAGGACAACAAAAGTAATTTTCCTATGGAATAGTTCAAATAACAGATGAAGTCTTTTTCCTTGGATAATAAACATTTTGCCTTTTCTCATTATCATTTCCAGTAGCCTACCAGGAGATTCAAATTAACAGTGCAATTTAGAGGATCAGCCTCCTCTTCCTCTGTCAACTAAGCAAGTACAAGTAGAAGAGGCTGTGTCCTTTCCTGAGCACCCTGGAGGCTGCTGCTCATTAGTGCCTATGGAAAACAAGTTTCCACAGACACTGAGTAGGGTGCATTGACTGAATGGTTATGTGGTCATAATAGTTTTTGGTCATGCTACTGGGTCAGCCTGATGTCTATAGGAGGCAGTGTCCATCAATAAAACTATCAAGATGCTTATTGCCTCCTGAATAACAGGCTGATATTTCTTTTGTGGGCCCAAGGTGGAGTCATGAATAAAGCAAAATCTTGAGATTCAAAGCAAATTTTTTTTCTCTGTAGTGTGCAGATGATCCTGATGCTGTGTGCACTCGCTCTGCTTCTGTCCGAATCCGAGATATGGACAACAGCCTAATAAAAATGAAACATGGAGGAGGAATTTCACTGAATGGACAAGACATACAGACCCCTTTGTTACAAGGTGTGTGTGTGTGCAAGGGGTTAACTGGTGAGCTATTGAAGGGATCCCCCTTTATTAGTCATCTTAGGTATAGTTCAATCAGAAAGTGTTTTCCATATCAAATTCTCACTTGCAGCCTCTATTTCTGTGTACTGAAAGTTCCAGCTTCTTTCTGTGAAGCTGACACATCTTGGGTCAGCAGTTCTAAAACTAGGAGGATTAAGATGGTTTCAATTTGGGGGATGTGATGTTGAAAACTGCCATTGGTCTATTTTTAAAAGTTGTTATTTTTTAACCTGGAAGCTTAAAATCCCACAAGTTATCTAACAAAATGTCACAATTAATACCTAATTTTTTTCAGAATATGCATACATCTTCCTCTGGGGCTCCTGAGCAGGTGTTATGGACAAATTCATGCACGTGAGCTGATTAGCAGGCACAAAACTTTGAAAGTAGAAAGGGGGGCTAGCTGGTGCTCCTCCTCTCTGGCAGCCACCCCACTGTCCTGTTCAGAGAACCTCAGCAGTCCCATGGATTGAGTGCTACATCTGGTCTTGACTGATACTTTGTGGTTGCCTTGAGGTGCCCTTCGGATCCAGCGTGTGGTGAGGACTTCAGTTCGCCTTACCTATGGGGAAGATTTGCAGATTGATTGGGATGGCCGTGGTGAACTGCTGGTGAAGGTACTCTTTCATTCTGTCTCGTTTATTTCTGCCTTCCTTCCACCTCTCTCAACCCACCCAAACATATACAGTGGCTTGCTTTGTGCCATGAGAAATTGCTTTTCATTGCATGCTAGAAATACCATTCTCCTTTATACTTCTTGAGCAATATATAGGTCCTTTTGTATTCCAGAAAACATTTCCATCCCACAGCAGACTTTTTTCTCCTTTTTGTGCAGTGGCAGCCATTATTAACAAGGAATACTTGTGTTTTGTTCAGCAGATGCCCTTCAAACTGTATTTTTTGTTTTCATTGAATTTAACTGTCCTGCCTTATAGCAATAGATTCATATGACTTTATAATAAGGGATGAAGGTGACTCTAGGGACAGTTATAACTATGGAAATAACTCCTGGAATAACATATATAGAGCTATGGATGAATAACATATATAGAGCTATGGATGAATAACATATATAGAGCTATGGATGAATAACATATATAGAGCTATGGATATATATATCCATAGTTATTTCCGGGAAAGATCAGTTAACTCATACAATATATGATGCATGCTCCTTCTTTTATGAGGAATGTTTAAAGTCAGTCTTGATTAACCACAAGGATTTGTCTGTGCTGCAGACAGCAATAGCATGGAAATGCTCAATCCGGGTTTAAAATAAGTGAACTGTAAGGGAATCTATTGAGCAGAAAGGGCAGAAAGCTTCAAGTAACATGCTTTATATACGAATGTGTGTATATTTTGGTCTGTTGTTATTTGCAGAATAAGTTAGAATGCAGAAGAGCCTGTGAGGGAGGGGAAAGAAGGCTGTTTACTGTGCAATGTTCTCCTGATAGCTGACCAGCCAACACACACCTCACTCTTACAGTGGCTTTTGGAATTGCTGGAATGTTTAACTTGTGAAACACCATGCCAACATATAGTGCAGCTTGAACAGATGAAACAGGATCTGGGCTGAGTTATGCAGGAGGTCAGGTTAAATAGCTAAAGTGGTTGTCTTTGCATCTGCCAAGAAGGTAAATGACAAACTAATTTCATGATCCCCTTCCCTAACCAAGCTGTCCATCATCCTTTAGCTCTTACCTGAGTCTGTTTTTCTTCAGAATGGTAGAATCTTGAGGACTACAGACATTGTCTTTAAGAATCTATTTTCTCCCTCAGAGCTGCAGTCTGCCTGTGGTGTTTCTTCCTGGTGTACTAATCCCTAGGTGCTAAACCAGCTGGGCTGGCTTGTCAGACCTGCATTCTTATGCTCTGTTCATGTGGAGAATCTCCAAATAACCACAAACCTGGCTGAGCCTGAGGCCCTCTTGTAGCTAGAGTTCTGCAGTCACCTTCAGTTACTACCTTAATTTGTTTTGTATTCAAAAGTTGTCCTGCAGCTATTAATAACAACATTCTTGTGAGCAGTTAAAGAATGTAGTACAATGAATGTAGTGCTGTGTGATATATTCTAGAGTTTCCTTAGTTAATTGCAAATGGTTCATTCCTTAGAAAATCTTGCCCTACAGTGATTACCTATTCTGGAAGATGGCTGGGCTAACATTTGTGTTCCTTAGGTATCTCTAATATATACTGAAAGGATGTGCGGCCTGTGTGGAAATTACAATGGTAACCAAGGGGATGATTTTCTTACTCCTTCTGGCTTGGTGGAAGTTCTTCTGGAAGATTTTGGAAACTCTTGGAAACTCAGTGCAGACTGTCAAGACTTGTTAAAACAAGACAATGACCCCTGCAATCTCAATCCTCATTTAGGTATTGAATTCCCTCCAATATTAACATGTGCTGTTGTTCAGCAACCTGTGATATTCCATCTTAAATGGAAGAGGAACAAAAAAAAAAAAAAAGAAAGAGGGGGTACCCCAAATACTAATTGATGCAGGTTTCTTTTGGATAATGTACTGTTTTCTGAAAATAGAAACAAAAATCAGTAATGTGAGGTCATGCTGCCATTTAATTTGTACGGTAGTGTTAGACCACCACATCTGCTGCGCAAGTGTATGTCACTAAAACTAATCATACAACTGATAGCGATTCTGTCCACCTACAGGATAATGACAGCACACTTGTTCTCTTCACCCCTCTGCCCTTACACATCATATACTTTCCCTGATCTCTTGACTTCTTGCTCTTACCCGGTCTGAACTGACAGGCTCCCTCTTTCCCTCTGTAGTGCCTAACTGTTCTGCTTGGACTGTGGATGTATTCTCAGAGACGTTTTCTCATGCCACGTATTACAACAGTCTCTGATTTCTGGGATGAACAAGAACACGGAGAACTTCATTGTCATAGACCAGAGTAGGCACTGTTGATTTAAGAGTGTAGTATAGCCTAGTGGGTTTAATTCTGCAAATATAAAAATCAGCATAAAGCAGGGGCCCTGTAAAAGTAACTACAGTACCACAGATAGTGGTAACAGAATATAAAAGTATTGCTTTTCCTTGTTTTGTTTTATTAATGGAACATTATTCTTTGAGTGGAACTCATGATCTATGAGCTATCTATGCCTACTTGATCTGATATTATTCTTCTGGATTTTTGTTGTTGCTTTTGTCCTATGAAAGCAAAAAAAAAAAACAAAAAAACCCAAAAAAAAACCCCCCAAAAAACCAACCCAACAACTCAATTACTGTGGTTCTATTTTTTTTTTTTTTCTTGAAAGCACTGATTTCACATATTTTTTCTCTTTTCTTAGCCAAATACGCTGAGGAATCCTGCTCCATTTTGATATCTTCTGTTTTTGAACCCTGTCACCATGAAGTCAGTCCTACTCCCTATGTGAAGAACTGCCATTTTGATGTTTGCTCTTGCTTCAGTGGCAAGGATTGCTTGTGCTCCTCTATTACTAACTATGCAACAGCCTGTGCTAGGAAGAATGTTGTGGTCCAGTGGAGAGCACCTGATTTCTGCCGTAAGTGAAATACTCCTAAAAATTGCTTGTTTTTGTTTTCTCAAAAGAACTTCTTAGAAATATTGAATGGTAAATAGAACACAACTGTAAACATTGAAGGTATTCTTAATTAGATGGGATGTCTACAGCCTTCTGCTTACAACAAGGCAAGCTTATAGCAGATTTTTCTGAGGCCTTGTCTACGCATATTTTGAATATTTCAAGAACAGACATTCTGTAACTGCTGTGGCACTTGTCTCAGTGTTTGAAGAATTGCCTAGGAGATTGATTATCACGCTGCCAGTGCAGAGATCTGAGATCTTATTTTCATGCACACGATTCACCAGAATTTTCTTGGTAAATGTCATTTTGCTGACCGCCCTTCTAAATTCTAGTATGATTTGGAAGCTGGTTCAGGATGACGACCTGAGTCTGTGAATGTTAATTAACAAAAAAGAGCTTTGACTATGACACTTTATTAGAAGCTTCTCTTCCATGAGCGTCAGAAAAAATTAAGTTTTAAATTCCCCTGAAGATCACTTGCAGCATTCCACCCTTTCATAAGTGGCAATCCTGGTTCAAAGGCTAACAACTTATAAGATGAGATGCTGGCAGAATATAAAACAATTCAGAGTTGGGGAAATGGAACAACAGGATGTTTTCACACAGATCAAAAAAGATTAGAAAGCCTTGGCTTTAAGGTGAAGTCTTCAGTGACTGGAAAAAGGAAAACATCACTCTCATACTTGAGAATGGAAAGCTTGGGGAATTACAGGCCAATGAGCCTTATCTCTGTACCAAGGAAGGTCATGGAACAAATCTTCATGGAAGCTATGTCAAGGCACATGCAAGATGAGGAAATGAGCTGTGATAACCAGCATGGCTTCACTGTGGGCAGATCATGCTTGACTGACCTGGTGGCCTTTTGAGATGGAGTGATTGTTTCAGTGGACAAAGGAAGGGCAACTACTGTAGTTTACTTAGACTTCTGTAGGGCCTTTGGCGTGGTGCCGCACCACATTCTTGTCTCTAAATTGGAATGATAATGTTTTGAAGGGTGGATTATTCAGTGAATAAGGAATTGTTTGAAATGTCACAGCTGGAGTGTGTGACGAACAGCAATATGTCCATATAGAAACCAATGATGAGTGGTGTCCCACAGGGGTTTGTCTTGAGACTGGTGCTTTTCAGTGTCTTTACCAATGACCTAGACAGTGGAATGGAATGAACCCTCAGCAAGTTTTGACTAATCTGAGTGGTGCAGACAGAAGAAAGGGATGCCATACAGAGGGACATGGAGAAGCTTGAGAAGTGGGCTCATGTGAACTTAATGAGATTCAACAAGGCCAAGTACAAGGTGTTGCACTTGGGTCAGAGCAATGTCAGAGATGTGTACAGACTGGGAGAAGAACTCCTTCAGAGCAATCTTGTGGAGATCTATTTGAAAGTTCTGGTGGATTAAAAGCTTGATGTGAGCCAGTGTTCTGTTCTTGCAGCCCAGAAATTCAACTACATATTGGACTGCATCAATAGAGAGATGGTCAGCAGATGAGGCAGGTGATCATCTCCCTTTGCCATTGTGAGGCCCTGTCTAGAGTACTGCATCCAGGCCTGGAACACAAGAAAGTTGTGGAGATGTTGAAGTGGACTCAGAGGTGGGGCATGAAGATGCTGGATGCACTTTTCCTTTAAGGAAAGATGGATGGAGCTGGTCTTGTTTAGCTTGGAGAAGAGAAGATTCCAGTAATCAAAGGCAGCTCATAAACAGGAGAGAAACTACTTTTTACACAATCTGATAATGACAGGACAAGAGGAAATGGTTTCAAACCAGAAGAGGGGAGGCTTGGGTTAAATGCTAGGAGGAAATTATTTACTCAGAGGATAGTGAGGCACTGGAACAGCTCGTTCAGAGAAGTTGTGAATGCTTCATCACTAGAGGTGTTGAATGAATTGGAATTAGATTGAATGGATTGGAATTAAATGGTCTTTAAGATCCTTCCCTGCACAAGACATTCTATTGTTCTATGATGAGTTTAATGCAAGATTAATTAGGAAACTACTAACAAGCTGGAACAGAAAGAGAATGCATTTTTAAATTTCTTACTTTTCTCTTTGGATGGTATTATAAACAAAAATCCATTGCAATGAAATTTGCTTGGCATGGGCACACTTTTTCCCATAAGTATTTGTGAAATGATTTTTTTTTCCATAGTGATCTATCTTTTAGGGAATGGGGACTCTCCTGAAGGGAGAGCGGGAAAAACATTCATAAATTGAGTGTGTAGAAGCTATGGGGAAGAGAAAGAAAAAGGTCACTGGTGTTCCACTTAGTAAGATCTGTATCTGTAGGGTTTGTGGCTACAGCTTCTGCAGGCTGGATAGCCTTTATTGCAAGTGAGAATGAAATGGATTTACATACTGCATGATTTCAAAATATTTTACCTAATTTAGGGAAATGTTCGGCTAGTGGAACTGCAATGTAATAAATATTTTAAAAGCGTGCAGATTTGGAGGCTGAAAGAAGGAGAAGCAATAATGCCCCGTTGTCCTTTCTGCAATTGAACAAGTGGATTTTCACAATTAATCTTTAATAGTGCAGCAGTGCTTCCTTTTCTCTGTACATTAGAGTTCTCATCATTACATTACGATGTTCTCATCAAGTGATGTTTTCCCTGATTACAGATCCATCAGTTCCCATTAAACAATCCTGATGCCCCAGGCATCTCCTGTGTTATGAAGGAGAACAGTCTCCCTGTTAATGGGCTCAAGATGTGAATGTGCGATTTGTGTAATTTGTATTAAAGGGTCGGTGCACAGAACACCAGCTCTGTTCCTGTGCTGGTGAACTGTGATTCAGTTTCTTGGGAAATGGCTGGTTAGTACTAGTTTACCAAGTGAGCTGGCTCCTGCCTTTACAGCCTTCTGTGAATAAGCAATAGAACCAATCTCTTTGTGATGCGTGGAAGGAATATTTAGGCCATAATTTCAAGGTCTGTGTCTCTGATGCATATGTGCTTCATGTATGTATATATGTGTGTGTTTGGTGGCAAAAAGATCCCTGTATCTTCAGATTTTAAGGTCATGTTGATCAGACTGTTTTCCCTAATGTAGCGGAGGCATGCTAGTTGCTTGTTGCCTTTGCATGGATTCTGTGAGAGGGATTTGTAAGGACTCAGCAGGAGCAGTATCTGTGAAAATCCCATGGTAATAATAACTCGTTACTCTCATCTTCTGAAATGTATTGTCATAGCTGCCACCTAATGCTAATGCTGTTGTACACAGAGGCGCTTCTCAAAACTAAGTTAATCTTCTATAGACAGAGAAGCCAATTCAGTTTTGAAGGACAAAACTAGGTCTTCAAATAATTACATTCATAATAAAAAAAACTCTTAGAATACAAGGTTTAGCTCCACAATTGCTAAGTGGATTTGTTATTCATACCTATTTCCATTAATAATTCTGACAGCATCTGGTTGTGAGGATTTAGATTTAGTTGTAGCAGGCACAAAGGCACAGACATGCATTCTAATTTTTTTCACTAAGTTGTCCTTGACTGTACTGAAAAGAAAGTGTTAATGTGAATCTGGTAACAGAAATTGAACAGAAACTGTTTCTCATTATGGATGAAATTTTGTTGTTGAATTACATTGCAGGGTTTGCAATGAAGTCCAAAAATTTATTCCCTGCACTTTGTAAGATTTTTGCTCATTTACGTAGAGCAATGCACTAGGCTTAACTTTAAGGCAAGCTGCTGTAATTCAGTGTCATGGTCTTATGATTTTTTGTTATCAGTATTCCACATTGTCACGTCATGTAGTGCACTGGGAGTTTCAGAAGAGAAGAAATGTACTACAGGTCCCAGAAAACTTTGTTGTTCTGTTTCCATTTTCCAGTCAGTGGGAAAGATAAAACTGTCTGCAAAGTTGTGAGACTTTGTGTTTTTGCTCTGTTGGAACAGAGTAATAATTTTCATTTTCAGAAACTCTCATTTACTTGATTTACTAGCTTCAATCCCAATTAACTTACATTTCTGCTATATTATATTTATGTTATAATTAGTAAATGAACTTTCCTCCTCAGATTATTCCTGCTATTTGTTGCTATTTCTTTTTCTTTCCCTTTTTGTTCCCTTTCCCTTTCTCCCCCCCTTTTTTTGGGCTGGTGGGCTTGCTGTCCCCCTGTCAAAGTTATCTTTAGACATGTGTCCATTACAGTTACTGGGGCATTGCCTGGGAAATCCAAATTGAATTTTTAATGTTAGCAGAAGATGGATTTTCTTAGAATGCCATACAAAGAGTTGCAGAGTGCTGTAGCTAGCGTTGACCCTCATAGATTAGACTGTAGGTCTGCCAGACTCTGGGCACTGTACTGTTTTTTCTTTTGGCATCATGCCAACTATGAAACTGTTCTTTATTTTAGAAGTGCTTTTTAAAGGATTAAATACTATTATGTTCAGAACTTTAATTCTTAAAATGAACTGGTTTCTTATGAAATTCGCCACTTTCTGCTTTCGATGTGTGTATGTGTGTAAAACCAACTGGAGCACTGATGGATACGCCTACCTGATACCTGTACGCTTTGTTGTATGATTGGAGTATTGGCAGTTATATCCCAGAGGAAGTAGCTAATCTTACAAACAACACAATGTTTATATAGGTTTCCATGTTTTCCTCTCAAGTTCTGTATGTTTTTTGGAATGCTAAATTGATTCTCAACCTCCCTGAGTGTATCTTCATTTACTTTATCTGGAGGAAGCCTTCCCTATACCTGAAGAATATGGAGTGGCAGAGAATATGGAGGGGCTTAAGAAAAATCTTAGGGGAAAGGGGACCTCTAGTGTCTTGGGATTTCACTTTTGAAAACCTGTGGCATCCCAAGAGCTTACACAACTATTTAAGTCAAGGATGTTGCAGCTTAGGTAGATCTGAGGAGGTAGAACTTATTCTCTTGTAAATACTTGGGCCAAAGATCATGGCATTGAGTGTATTCATCATATCTCCTATCATTCACCAGCTTCAGGTAAAATTGAATGATACAATGAGTTGTTGCAAACAATGCAACCTAAAACAGTAGGAAAGCATTTGGGAGAAGACACCTGGTTGGTCAACACTCAAGAATCTATCAATCACAATGTTCCTACCCAATTCAGCTCCCTACATACTGTAGAGGGAGATAAGCTCTGAGTAGTACATGTAAAGAGCACACTGGGAAAGTGGCTCGGGTCTTTCCAGCTTCTGGAAAGGCCAAATCTCTCCCTGGAACTGTGTTTGCTCAGGGACAACTTGGTGGGTGATACAGAAAAATGGAGATGTTCAGTGTGTACCGCAAGGGAATTCGATGTTGGGGGAGTGCAGTCAGTAATTCCATGTATTCTGTGTGTGTTTAATGCGTGTGTGTATGTTTAATGCATGTTAATAATTGTTTATTTATGTGTATATCAAGCATGATGTAGTGATGTTGAGTAAGGGGTGGAAGGTTATAGTTTTATGATGTTTGTTATTGGTATCCCACATCATTACATCATATAGTGCACTGAGAGTATCAGAAGAGATGTACTACCAGTTCCAGAAAACTTTGCTGTTCTGTTTTCTGACTGGTGGGAAAGAGAAAACTGACTGAAAGTCATGAGACTTTCTCTTTTTGCTCACTGATGGATCAGAGTAATAACCTTGGTTTTCAGAAACTCTCTCATTTATTTGATTTATCAGCTTCTGCCCTAATTAACTTGTATTTCTGTTATTATAATTTGTTAATTTTTTCATTTAGTTCAAGACCTGGTCTTCCTGATGTACATATCTTTCCACAGCAATGACCTGTCCTGAAGGCCAAGTTTACCAGCAGTGTGGGACACTGTGCAACCAGACATGCCGATCTCTGTCCTTCCCAGACGAGAACTGTGATGAATTCTGCATGGAAGGCTGTTACTGCCCACCTGGGCATTACCTAGATGAGAGTGAGGAGTGTGTACCAAAGTCCCAGTGCTCTTGTTACTATGATGGTGAGATCTTCCAGCCAGAAGATATCTTTTCGGATCATTATACTATGTGGTAAGTACAGGATTTATTGCTACACGATGTGATTTAGAAATTTTTGGATGGTTTGACTAAGTGGATTAGTTCTTCAGTTTGATTATCTCCTCTGAAAGAAGTTTAAAAGAGAACAATTTTTTTTGCCTTCAACTAAACAAATTTTGCTGTCGCATCTCTCCATTTCAAATGGCATCTTAATAAAAAAAAAAAAGAAAAACAAAAACAGGTTATTAAGCCTTATTCTGTGAACAGTTTCTGACAGTTTGATTTGGAGTTTATTTACTGACAATGGCTACTTGTAGGCTTTCAAAATTACATTTGTGTACTGCAATACCTTTAATAAATTTTAAAACCTTGTTACTTACCAAAGATATAAATATTAAAAAGCATTTCTAATTGTTAAATTGGGTAGTGGTACACTGAGAGTAGGGATGTGTAAAGCAAACAAAGGCAATGACAGAGCCTTTATTAGAGATGCAGGTGTTATTAGAACAAGATATCAAAGAAAGAGGAATTAACTCACACCTCTCAGCAACGGTTTAGAAAAAAGGACGAGCTGAGGAATGTAGCCTTCACCAGTTTGAACTCAGATGCACCAGAAAGGGAGGGGGGAAAGAGGAACTACTCAGGCTCTGAGTACATATGTGCTTCCAGAAGCATGGCTGGAAGCACTGCTGAGATGGGGAGTGAGAGGAAGTGTGGATCTAGGCACTCCTCCCTCCCCTCCAGCTCCAGGCACCTACGTGCTGACATAGTGGTTCAGGCTTTGACCTGGCAATTCCACTGCAGGATGTAATTGGTACATGCTCATGACATACTTAGATTTGGGAATAGCGTCTTCTACTTTTCTATTCTACCACAGAAATCAATTATTGCAGGCACTTTGTGGTCCATTACCTGTCTCCACAGCAAACTTGACTATAATTATGCTCAGCTTTATGCCTGTGCATAAAAAGAACCATGCATTGGATTCAGTGGGACAGGGACAAGAGTAAAGCTGTTACCATGCTAATGCATCACTGACTGTCTCAAAGAAGTTTGACCTTTAATGCTGGTAAGCTCATTGGATGGAGAGTCAGTCCAAATTAGAGGTATAATTTTGTTACTCTCACTGGTTTCCTGTAGGCCCATCTGGCCATCTGGTAAAAGCATTGTAAGCTGGAAAAAAAAAAAAAAAGTCACTTTGTTAAATATAAACTCTGTTTTCTCTTAGCTATTGTGAAGATGGTTTCATGCACTGCAGTAAAAGTAGAGCTCCTGGTGCCTTATTGCCAGATGTTTTTGCTGATGAGAAGCCTTCTGCCAGAAGTTAGTATGCATTAATTAATATTTCCTGTTTTTTCTCCTTTTTTTGCCTTTGGTCTTCTGGTAATACAATGTAGGGAAGAGAGGTGTGTGTGTATTTTGTTACAGGATACAAATGTTTGCATGGCAGGTGCAGGGCTCATTGCGTCCCACCTCTCAAAATCATATTTAGTCACTGTACTTTCTTTGTGCTTTTAGAAGTTAAGAAATTCTTTAGTGATCTGAAGCTTCCAGTTACAATTCTAGGATCATATGACATCAGTAAGTAGGCACTTCATACCTCTTTCTCCTTGGCCAACAAGCTCTCATTTCCAGTGCATACAAACACTTTTTTTTGGCCTGAAAACTAGCCTGCTGTTGGACACTGTGCCTTCCAGCCAGCAGGCATTTCAACTTTAAATTTTCTAGAGCCTGAAAATTGCCTTACAGAGAAATCCACTGTGTTGAAAAACATCACACCAGTGGTCTTGGACTTTGTGATTTTTCCATTGATACCCAGATGGAGATCTCTAGGATCGCGATAGGAGAGGGCAATCTGAGATTGAATGTCTCTGAGAGGACAGGGATACTGGGGATTTGGTGAAGCCTGGGAAATACCTCTGCACAATCAGTGGGAATAACCACAAATATAGTATCTCCCATTGCATTCAACCAAATGCACCTGTTCAGGATATTGTGAGAAATTTTTTGGTTGATGAGTTTGAGACAAGAGTTTATCGATTGACTTTGATTCTTTGAATTAAGTGTCAGACATCCTTACTGCCAAGCTTCTAGTGGAAAATACTGCAAATCTGACTGACTGGTAACAGCATGGCAGCCTACTAAATATGTCTTCATAGACCACCAGTAACAGTAACTCCCTCAGGTTAAGACTTTTAGGAGTACATCAATACTGACCTCTCACCAAACTCATGCTTTAATGCTTCAAAGAAATAATTTTCCTAGAAATAGTTCATTAAGACAAACAAAAAATAACAACAAAGAAAGAAAACAACAGAGATCCTCAGATGTATATAGTTCATTTGCTTGAAAGAGTAACCCAGAATTCAGTAGGAAATTCTTTCAGAAATTGAAGTTTCACTTGAAGTTTCAGAATTTGAAAGTATTTTATTTATACTATGCACATTTTTATTAACAGTTGTTGATGGAAGTATGCTTGTTTTGGAGGTGAGCCTAAATGCAGTATGCTGCTGATGGATCTGAGAACATCTTTGTGATGATGCTTGTGTACACTGCCTACAGATTTAAATATGTTTCAGAATAAAGTGTACTTGCAAGCTTTAGTGCAATTTGGAGTCTGTTTATATTGGTAGGATGGTATTTACTGTAGTGCAATCACTTTGCTTCTGTGTTAGTATTCATGCTTTTGTGCTAGCCTAACTGTAGTGGTGTTGCTCTATTCTATATCTGAATTTAATTATCTAACATCCTTTAGAAAAATACTATGCTACCAATACTTGAGTTCTAAAAGAAATTTCTGTAAACTTATTTTTTCAAGTAAAAAGGAGCTTGACATGCAGATCACCCATGGTAACACTTATCTGTCCTGAAAATAACCCAAGAGCTAAAGGGTTGGAGTGTGCCAAGACTTGCCAGAATTTTGACCTGGAATGCATCAGCCATGGCTGTGTATCTGGATGCGTGTGTCCGAAAGGGATGGTAAGGAGGCTTAGTTGCACAAAATTGAAGCATACCACCTTTGTTTTCTTGCTATCATTCTTTCCCATCAGAGTTGTTTTGCAGCTTGGAAATGTGGTTGTGAGTCATTTCACAATGACTATAAAGTTATGGCTGGTTTAATGTGTCTATGTAGGTTGCTCTGGAGCTAATGCCTCTTACTTGTTTCCATGGAAATTACAACAAATACTAAGAGCACAATAACACTATTTCATAGAACAAATTCTCAACTATAGGAAGCTATATTTACTGCTATTAACTATGCATCTTCACCAGTGATGAACAAGAACTTGCAAACCACAATTGTAAAAATCTGCACCTGCAGAGGTGGCACAGTGTCTTCGTTGCCATTGCTGAAACACAGCACCCACTGCTTCACTGTGCTCTCTGTGGTCTCTAAATGCCCAGCAAGTGTTGATGAATGTCAGTGAGTGCAATTTTCTCCTGATGGAGGAAATCAGTTCCATACCTTTACTTCAGTCCATGTCAGCTGCCATTTTGTCAGACTGCCCCTTTGGTGCCACCTGTCACATAGCAACAAAATGTAATGGAAAATTTGTGGGAAAGTCCAACCTCTACTGCTGTAGCACTAGTGTCCACCTCTGATGTCACAGGCCAACATAATGAAATAGGAGGCATTACTTTCAATGCAGTCCTTGTCCTAATATACAGGTGCTCATTCTTTCTAACTAATATACCTGCATAGAAGATGAAGTTTAGCTTGAGATAATAATTGATAACCAAGCAGCTAAAACGTTCTTTTTTTTAAAGATCAATTAATTCTTTCTTCATCTGTTCCCCCAAATGTTTCCTCAGTCAGGAGGGAGGGGGAGGGAGGGGGAGGGAGACAAAGGGAGGGAGAGAGAGAGAAAGGGAGAGAGAGAAGTATGCAGAAACACATAATAAAACTACCCACTCAACATCCAGCCAAGTTTTTGTAGGTATGTGTCAACTCTCTCCCTCTGCTGTAACCTTGCTACAAGACAAGTGAGCTCCCCATGTGATGGAAAGTGGAACGTGATACTTTCTAAGATAATGCCAGAGATATATTGGAATTGCAGTGTGTTGAACATGCTTTCTTGAGTTCAGGACTATGGCCTCCCTGCAACCCTTAAATTTAATTATTGTTTAAGTAATCTTTAAATTGAACAAATACTTACGGAGTTCACAGTCTGTCTTTGCAAATATCAGCTTAGAGCCCTAATCCAAAGCATCCAGTGTAGAAGGGAAAGTAAATTACTGCTATTTTTCTTTGAGTGAAAGAAAAACAATGTTCAGAGCTGTACAACAGTAACTGGGCAGGTGAAGTGTGTGTAGGATCTCACTCAGCAGTTGGGGATTGGGAGCTATATAGAGACATGTCATTGTATGAACCAGTGATTGAGCTTCTGGTGAAGAGATGGGCTAGCACTGGGAGAACAGGTGCAAGCAATTCATCTGTGTGAGACTTGGGTCTCCCCCCAAGAGGTGGACTTGGGTTCTCCCCGCTCTGTCCTTATTTAAGGGTTAGCAACTGAGGGATAAATATCTTGACTCGGAGTTTACTTCTCTCTGGAATGTTCCAGCATGCTCTTCCCTTTGAGATGAGGTAAGCTACTCTTTCATAGTACTGGCCTTGTGATTAATACCTTTCACAGGTCCTCCTAAACTGGTTAGAGGCAGTTTGTTACCTCTTTGCCTGTTATGTTTGCATAGCCCCAAGAATTCCATGAGTAGGATAGAGGTGGTATGCTTTTTATGCAATTGAACATGGTATGCTTTTTATGGAGTAGAGGCCAGTCTTGAATTGTCTGCCCAGGAGAACTGTTGGCATGACATTTATGATGCCTGATGTATGAAATGTATAGAAATATCTGATACATGTTGGGAAAAAAGAGAATTTATTTTTTTGGAGGGCTAAAATATCCTACACTTGTTTGATACTTGTGGTACTTAAAGATGTGCAGGTACTATTTTCTCATGACGTGAGGTATAAAACAAGAAGTCTTCAAATGTTGCAACTCAGGCTGTATAAAAATGCAGAAGATCATTTATTGCTCTTTAATGCCTGTTCAGAGTAATATGTGCTGGATATTACTATTTGCAAGTGAAGATGTGGGTTATTGCAGGACTGAGGTGTATGTTTATTTTTAGGTTTCAGGTCTCAGAAACTGATTTCAAGAGGAAAAAAATCCAACTTTTTAGTATTTAATCTTACCCTTTATTATCTAATTTTTTATTTTCAGTTGGTTGGAGCTATTATTCAAACATTTGTTACATAACACTTTTGCTAGGCAACACAGTCCTGAACACTCTGGAATGAGAAATTCCATTTGATTCTGTAGTGGTGTGATGTGTGCCACTGAATTCAACTGAGGAGTTAGGCCACCTTTAAAATAACAACAACAAAAATAACCAATCAACTAGTAAAACAAGCTGTTCTATCCACCAGATGACAGTATGGCTCAGTCTTCCAATAGACTCATATATAACTGCATCAGAATTACTTTCCATCTGGCAGGGAATAAAAATATGAAACTGAGATTCACATTTCTCAAAACCACAATGGGACAAGCTAGTGTATAGACGACTTTGCTGTAACCATACCCATGGGAGACAAGATCAAATTAGTGATTTCTAATGAAATCTGGTTGTATATTGCTGTAACCTTAAACTCCTGAAGCGTGCCTATATGGGACAATGCCAACTTGCTTCCTCATCACCAATAGGTACCTAATTGCTTAGGGGAGCATTTGAAAATCATGAATTCTTTCTAGTAACTTACTGATCTTCTTGGTTCTGTAAAATGGCAAGCACATTCAGAAATATCCAGTATGCTTAAAAAATTCTTCAGTACAATTTGCTAATATATGTAGCAGTCAGTACCTAATTAAGTATGTTATATCCCTATGCTTATAGAGGTATTTACAGATCCATTAGTTGTGTTAAATGAGTCCGTAGTCTGAAATCTTTAACCAAAATTGGCTGCCAATTTTGAATTGCGTACTTGAAAAATAAATCAATATAATCAAGGATTGTTAATGAAGTTGATGCTGCAGTTATCAAGATATGAATTGGAACATTTTCTTGAGAGAGAAATTGCTGATCAGTCTATTACTTCTTAATTAGAAAATGCAGGAGAAAATTTATTTCTCCTGATTTTTATTCCAGTTGAAAAGTTCTCTAATTCACTGTCTGGAACTTCTACACTATTTTGATTTCTTGAAAATAAAAATGTTCAGGGCGTTGTGATGTGTCATGGAAAGTAATTTTTTTTTTTTTTAATTTTCTGGAGGGTAGGAAAATTTCCCTGCTTCTGTCTTTGGAACAAAAAAAGATACTTGATAAAATATACGCAGAAATAAGAGGAAAAATATACTTCTGTGTATTAGCTTACTGCACTCCAGGTTTTTCTCATTGGAAGTTATTAATAAATATACAAGTGCTGTGTTAACCATCTACCTGGGGAAAAAAAAAGAGGACAGAACATTCTGAAAATACAGAATTCAGAAACTCCAAAACTGGAAAGTTTCCAACTGCAGCAAAATTAGGGTCTAAAATTGAAATGAAAAATTCTATTGTATTGTCTGCTGTGAGATAAATCTATTTCTAACTATGATATGTTACTCAAAAAAGAATAAAACTAAACCATCTTCGAAGGTTTCTTTAAAACTTCAATCAGTTTTCACCAGAAACTTAATAGATGGTTGTTCTGATTTTTTTGCTTGCTCTTCTGTATATTTCTCAGTGTAGATTTGTCTTACATAATGATATGACATTCTTCAAAAGGAGTCAGTATCAGTTTTCTGGTATGTGCATCTACCAAAGGATAAAGCTTTGTAAAACAAACATAAGAAACATGCAGGCAACATAAAGTTAAATTCAGGTCTAAAACACTACATTTTGAATGCTTAATCTTAATGTTTTTTGTCTGCATGGAGTCAGTGGCAGGCTGTTTCACTTACATCAGCTATTGGGTTCTAACTTCCTTTAATTAATCCCTTACTCTTTCTTAAATTTGGCTGACTTTCTCCTGAGATTGTCAGGTTTATGAGGAGAAACAGATTGAAAATCTGAGTTAACCTTGTAGAGAGATACATATTGAGAGTGTATTGATTAAAAGAGCTTCAGATGTATCCTCAGCAAGACAAAGTTTAGAGTAGAAGAATCTTAAAGATTCTGTTGTCTGTAAAAGTGTCCTCACTTTTGCAAAATTTATTAATAATTTAACAATTAGGAAGAGGGTAAGGAAGTGGTGGACGTTTCTATCAGGTTCCTAGCTGAGGAGAGATTCAGCATCTAGTCAACCATCTATAATCTCATGGATGCACTCTTAGGAGCACCGCTGTAAGAACGTGAGGTAAAAACCAGCTGTAGTCATTGCAGTGGTTTCTTCCCATCAACTGAAACACTGTTTGATTTTCTGTATTAAATGCTATATATTAATGGAATGAGAGGGTGCCATAGAAAATCCAGCTGTTTATTAATAATGATTCTGGCCTAGTAGATAATGACTACATGGAACTGTGCTCACCAGGCATGTAATTCAGTGTATTTGGCAGCGCAGTGCCATGCTATCTTCTGGATGTGGTACCAGTATGGCTAGTTTTACAGGAGAAAAGTAATCAGCCTTCTGATGAAATTCCACTCTGGATTATGTATGTTCAAATTTCTACATCCTGCCTACCCTCTCTGCGTCATCCAGACAAAGTAGTCTCTCCTCTTTGCTAGTGAATTAATGATCCTGTAACTTCAAAGGATGCTATCTGTTTTTTTCCATCACAAACATATGTCAGTCTATTCAGTTTTTAGAGCTGGGGACAGGCTGTGGCTAGCTTCATGTAGATGCATGAGAAAGCAAGTAGAAGGGATTCTAAAGAAGGGATTCCGAAATTCCTTTTACTCAACATAAGTGTAATCCCTAATTCTGTATTCAGGAACAAGCACTTAAGTCTGTTGTGAACAGTGCTGATGAATACAGTTGAAAAATTCAGAAATGTAGCTATGAGTGTAAAGTCATACACTACTTTTTCCTGAATACCACCAGGAAGGGATGCCCTATGAAACATGCAGTGGTCTTTGGCCTGTTTTTTTCACTGATTAGGTTTGAGGCAGAACCCCAGCTCTATCATCTAGAAAAGTATTTATTCCCATTTGCTTCTACTGACATAAGTTCATTTGGCATAATAAATCCCCATAATCCACAGTGCTACATGTGAACAAATGGTCTCTGGGATGTGAAATCCTTTTTATTTGTAATTCCCTATGGTGGTTCTAGGTCCCCATAGGAGAAGACAGAGCTATTCTACTTTATTAAGTATTCAGACTACGTTGATTTCATTGGCTCAGATTTAATGGTAAAAAAAGAAAACTATTTTAATGATTGTACAGAAAGAATTTAAATTGAGGTGATATATTGTGACTTCTGAGTGAGAGGGAGGGGAAGCACTTTCAATTTCAGTATTCCAAGAAGCAAGAGCCAAACTTTTCCCTAGTTTTACAGAACCACACTGAAGTAAAAAAATAAAAAATAATAATAAAAAAATCATAGCCAGTCTTGATTTTATGTTTTCTAGATCTGAATGCCTTCAGAATGGAAGGGGAATTTAAAAATAAAACAACAAACTTGACAAAAAATTGAATGGTCTAAACACTTTTTTGTTGTTGTTGTTTTAATTTGTAGTAAGCAGAATGTATTATTTGTTGTTATACAAAGATAAACTAATCCTTAGTCCTAAAGTGAAAAAGCAAATGCTAGAATACAACACCGTATCTCTCTACGACAGAGCCTACAACAGTGGAATAATATTTTGAATGGACTTATAGTTATTTTAGTTACCTGGTCTTCTGGGTAGTAAGGAGGCATTTGAAAGAAATGGAATGACTGCTGCAAATTTTTGAGTCAGGTTGGCTTTTGAGGGGAACAGGCTATCTATGATCACAAAATCTTAACCTGCTCTAGATATTGTTTCTGGTCAAGTTGAAATTTTCACTGTGATTGTACTCAAATTTGTTCCTCTAGCAGTTTTTATGCTGGTGTTTAACTGGTGAAACAAGGGAGTGATTTTGCATATTCTTAGCTCTACTTAATATGAAAAAAATAAAATAGAAATGCTGTATGTTTCTTACGTCAGATATCTTGAGATCATTTTGTTGAACTTTTCCTTTATCTACGTTTTCTTGTGCTTACTATTCTGAGTCCTGGTATGTACTGCTGGGTCTGCATGCTAATAGACTGTGTGTTTTGTTTAGGTGCGACATGAGAACAAATGTGTTGCTCCTGACAGATGCCCGTGTTTTCACAATGGAAGAGAATATACCAAGGGAGAGACAGTGACTAAGGACTGCAACACCTGGTGAGTCAATGGAACAGTGTTTTTCTGCAGGAAGCCTAATGTATTTCTAAATATGAGGCCTGTTCTGAAAGTAATGCCTCCTATTTTATTATATTGTTCCATTATGTCGGAAGTGGTTGTTTGTGGTATGGCAGTAGAACTTGAACCTTCCATTACATTTTGTTGCCATGTTGCAGATGGTAGCAAAGGAGCAGTCTGCCAAAATGCCATCTGACATGGAAGTGTGTATGAAGCAAAGGGGTGTCACTGAAAGTGGAAAAAAAATGCACGCATTGACATTCATCAGTACTTGCTGAATGTTTATGGAGACCAAACAGTGGATGTTAGTACAAGAAGGTAGTGATAGTATGATATACATACCTACAGTATGCCTACAGTACGAGTAGGCAAAAGTGACTCGGCTAAAAAACAGATGCAATAATAATTTTACTGAAAAAGAGAAGAGGCGAAACTCTTTCTTATTGTTGTGATATTTGCATTTCATCATAATTACCATACACAGTCTCTTATTTTCAGTCATTCATAAAATCTTCAATCAGTTGTAGCCTTGTTGCTTCATTCTTCTAACTTTTATTTCTGACAGTGATATTGTAAGTGACATTTCTTCTTAAAGATAGAAGTTTTTCAATGTCAACATGAAGAAAATATTAAGAATTGTGCTTTTCTTGTTGATAAGACCTTCATCTTATTTTAGGTATTTTTCTTGAATACAGAAAATAAAACTGGAAAACAAATTTGTTTAAATAAGGGAGAGTAGAGCTGTTTGTACTGTATGACTTTGAAAAGCTTCATGATAGTTCTCAGCAAATATCAAGTCAAATGTCATTTACAAAGTGATATAGGAAATTACTATTGCTTTGAGAATTAAGAAGAATTGAAACTGCAATTTGGAGCTCAGATCTTCCTTTTTTTTTTTTCTTTCTTTTTGTTCTGCTGTTGCAGGAGTTTTTATTCTCACTTGTTCTTGCCAGATGTGAACACCTGCTAATGCAATATATAAGACAGAGGTGTCAGATTTGGCATTTACATTTGACTTGACATATGGGAGACTTTAATTCCTGAAGAATGTAATGTCTCCAAGTCTCAGCTAGTGGCAAAATTTGTCATTCTAAGAATTGTGGATAAATAAATAAATTTGGAGTAATGTTTATGAAGCACTATACGGAAGAAATTTGCTAATTTCTTCTAATTGAATTTGAAAAGCCAGATACTTTATAATCTGGCTTTGTATATACATACAGAATCTTGGTCTTACTCTACCTATTAGATTTAATAACAGAGGATGTAATAGGCTTTATGTTACTGAAATTTCATTTCTTAAAGAAAATCTACTGCACAGTTTTTATTATGCTGTGAAATGTTTTCAAGATTAAACAATTACTCCCAGATTAAGGCAATAGACAATGCAGTTCTGTAACTGTTATCGCTTTTGTTAGCAATTTGATCTTGGGGAAGTACCTTAGAATTTTTATCCCACAGCTTTTACATTTGTAAAGTAGGGATAGAATTCCCTTTTCCCCACCCTTACAGAGCTTGATTAGAAAATCCTCAGGGCAGTAATAGCGTCTATCTGTCATCATATACGAGGGATACTCTGAAAGTAATGCCTCCTATTTTATTAAGTTGGCCCTTGATGGCAGTACCGCAGTAAAGCTTGAACTTTTCTGCCAGTATTCTGCTATGTTTTGTTGCTATGTGACAGATGGCAGAAGAAGGGCATTCTGACAGAAATGGCATCTGTCTATGTGTCTGGAAAGGCATACAAAGCAATGTTGTGGAATTGAATTGCTCCATGAGGCAAAAATTGCACCAATCGACATTCATTGACAAGTGCAGAATGTACAGCGACCAAACAGTAGATGTTAGCACAGTGAAGTGGCTGGTGGGCTTATTGATTTTATTATTTTTGCTGTCTCCTGCTAGCTAGCAGGAGATTGGAATGAATCTCTTTCATACTTGCAGATTCAGCAGTAAGGCTTGTGAATCTTCATAATATCTCTGGAAAAGGCAGGAGGCTTGGGTGGATGCCCTGAAGAAGTATCTTCTTTATTTCTCAATTTCCCTTATTTTAATCTGAGGGTTATGGTATTTACTTCCTTGAAGCTTATTTGTAAAGGTACTGTGCAAACCTTAGATTATTAGGTGTCACAGCAACAAAAGGCTTGCTGTCTTTGTGAACAATAAGAATCTTGATCTATTTTTTGTTACACTATTATAATTATATGTTTCAGTATAATTGAGTTTATACTAAGGTGTTTGTTTCCTTTAAGAAAGGAGGAGCAGGAAGAAAGAGAATACCACCAAAAAAAAAAAAAAGGAAAAAAAAAAAAAGAATGCAGTCAGTTTTATTATGACATCACTGTTGTTGTAGTTCAGCCACTGCACCAAAATAGGTATAATGATATGAAAACTTAACCTTCTGCCTGATTTATCTTCAGAATTCCCCATGCTATGAAAACATGACGCATCTTGCTTTGCTCTGCATGTCAGGCAGTTCCATTTTTTCTTCCGTATTCTTCCATATTTAGCTTGTAAGGAATCTAGCAGGTGTTCAATAAAACATTACTGGCAAAATATATAGGCAAGAAATGACTGGTATATCTCCTTTCAGGATTAGATATACTTTTATCACAGCTTATGTCACATAAGCGGAGGTTTAGGTTGGAGTTCTATTTGTTTGTAGCCAAATGAGAATACAGAAGATGTTCGGATTTCACCACCCCAGGAGACCTCGAAAGATGCTATCACACAGACATTCCTCAGAGAGTGTATAAACATAGCTATTGACATACAGAAAAAAAAAATATTTCTATCCATATGTGTACTCTTATCAGACCATGAGGTAATGCCTCCAATTACTAGGTCAGATAAACTTTCCAGAAGAATGAACTTCATTTAAAAATAGATACACCTCTTTAGAAAAGGATGTTATTAGACTTAATTATAGACTCTGAACAAAAGCCACAGGGCAAACTGAGTTATAGTCCTGGTTACTTGGTCTCCAAAGTTGATCACTAGAGTAAACACATTCTTTGTCATCATCAAATATTAAATTTACTACTATTTTAGCTTTCAGTGAGGAAAAAAATTATGTAATGCAAACTTGCTGATGTTAAATTTTATATTTAACCTGTAATCTTCCTTAGAAGTTAATCAAACTGCTTTTCTAAGAGGCTACTGTAAGAAGAGCAGGATATCTAAAATGAAGTGCTAACAGTATTATGAAATATTCCAACAGGGTCTGCTCGGGCCTGTTTTTGTAATGAAGAAATTCAAAAAGCATGTATTCTTATGTGCAGCTTGTAAAAACAAAACAAACAAAAACCCACATATTCTTTAAGTGTTGAAAGTGTTAGTGTGCTGTTTCTGCACTTAATGTTACTGAATGTTACATTATGCTGATGAGTGAGGTAATCATTTGGCTCATAATAGCATAATTAAAGTCCGTCTGGGTAAGGATGCTAATAGCCCAGGAACAGAGCCTTTTCAAGGCTGAAGCCAAACTGGATCTGCTGGAGATGCACCTGAGGATGGACAGCAGAGAAAAGTGTGTAAGTTCCTCAGAGCTGCATCTGATAGACAGATTAAAGACACGTAAGGAGACTTTACTCTCATGTGGTCTGCAGGTCTCTCTGACCTGTGCCCAACAAAAA
The DNA here is from genome assembly GCF_987193195.1 of Phasianus colchicus. NCBI lineage: Eukaryota > Metazoa > Chordata > Aves > Galliformes > Phasianidae > Phasianus > Phasianus colchicus. The sequence goes on along the minus strand of NC_143436.1, from coordinate 75,844,711 downwards.
GAAGGGAATGTTCAGATCAAATCTCACCCTGGGGAATTTTGTGATTTGCCCAGAGAATGCCACAAGTGAAAAACTGAAACAGCTTCCCTCTCCCCAAACGACAACCAACAAACCCTAAAATGGCCTGCAAGAAAAAATGTTACAGAGACTTTTTTTTTATACTTGTATTTCCAGTTCTGAGTACTGGAAATATTATATACTCATTTTTCAAAAAATGTGCTACTTTGATGTACTAGGCAAAAGATTTCTTGGTGTCAATTTAATTAAGAAAAACATTAGACATAGTAAATCAGCATGTGAAATAGACAAAACAGAAGAAAATTCTGTTATATGAGAGCATGAATAATACAGTACAATATACAGCAGAAGAACATACAGAGAGTTAATAATGTGCAGTTGTATACTTTCTGTCCAAAACTGTTTCCTGCAGGGGAACTTGAGGGATGAGTTAGGTTTTAATATCATTACTTCCACTGTGAGATAACAGAATAGCAGAGAAAGTTGTTCTGTTCATAAAGCCTTGTTGCATGTGCTTCTTACTGTGGATGAATCATAGACACCTCAGTTTATTTCAGATTTAAAGAAAGCTGATCGTGAAGAAAGTCAAACTGAACTATCAGCTTTTTGCATTTATAGTCAACCCATTTTCAGCACAGAATCTGTATCCCTAATTATGTAATTATGTGCTTACTTATTTACTTACTGCAGAATTTAATCACTGACACTTGCTTACAAAACTTGGACTCCAATCTTTTTTTCAAGTATCTTGATGAGAAACATACTTCAGTCATTAACAAAGTTTTGGGCTCAGAGCAGAGGTGCCACCTTTCTCATACGAAAGTAGATTAGACAGTATGTCTTGTTTTACAGATGTACAAAGGCTCAAAATCCATTTTCCTCCCTTAGTTATTTGTCACTTATGTTACTTTATTTTCAAGTGTTTTGTTTTGAAGAACTTGAAAAATACCAAATTATGAAAGATTTCTGAACACATTTTATGCTGAAGAACCAACCCTTTTTAAAATGCATTGAACTTGAGGGCCCCCAGAATCTTTGTGTGCTGTTCAACACATTACTGGTGTATGACAAGTAAGATTAGAAGCTTTTTCAGATGGTGAAAGGTCATTATTTTGTATCACTGCTTGTTGTGTATCCCTTGGAGAATCATCAGTTCATGAGCTCCTGGAGGGAGATACTTTCACTGTCTCACTTTTCCTCAAGCACTTTACATTCTTTTACTTATTTTATATATTGCAAGTAATGATATAAATACTAAAGATCACTCATTTTCCTATGTTGCAGTGTCTGTCATGGTCGAAAGTGGGAATGCACCAAAAATATCTGTGATGGTACCTGCACTGTTATTGGTGCAGCTCATTATTTGACATTTGATGGAATGAAATACAAGTTTCCAGGAGAATGTCAGTATGTATTAGTTCAGGTAAGAATATGTCAAGTGCCTAACTCATGATGCCCGTGTTTTACACCAGAGAAATCCAACATTTGCATAAGCCACAGTATCACTGTCTTGATCGCTAAGCCAGATGCATGGCAGAAGAGAGCAGAGTTTATCAATGGCTTCAAAAATACCTTGAGAAATTATAAGACTACATCACATTATAGAGAAGTGAAATTAGGATTGTGGTGTGTCTAGCTGGCAGTCATAAGATGTGTGAGTGTAGCATGTTATGGAGGAACAATACAATACAAATCTCATTTCTAGTGATGAATTTTAGATGCCCATTAGTCAGTCCTTTATCCCTTTCTGCTAACCACTTCATCCTCTAGTACAGACTTACTGGATCAGACTTCTTCAGTATGCCTTAGAAAAGTATTTAGTGAACGCTCTCTAAATGCTTCCAAAGCACAGACTCTGCTTGTTCACTTTGGCACTATCACTGTTTCATGCAAAACTAGAGTAAATTACTCATTTTCCTTACAGCAAAGTGGAGGGGTGAATAAATACATAGCACGCTAACTTTAGTCTGTGATTTACGGGAGCTATCAGAAATTTGGAGAGTTAAATGAAATTAAGGCAATTACAAATGCAAATCATTATGTATTTAAAAGTCTGTGTTTGAAAGAAGAATTTATTTTAAAATTTGGTCTAAAAATAGATGGACCTGCTGTTAATTTATATAATAGCCTTCTCCAGTTAAAAATTGTCCTGTTTCATGATTTTTCCCGACGAGCCTTTTCATGAAGTACCTTTCTCCCTGAAATTCTTCTTGGACAGAACAGTGTCATCATTGCGTCTTTGGCTGGATCTTTGAAACATGTTTCCACTTTGATACCAGCTGCATTACCATAGAAGGCTGATGATCCTGATGCTAGTGAGAGCTCAGTAATACTACAATCTTAGGAACAATAAGAATATACACTACTACAAGACTATTTAAAATATCACTGACTGAGTGTGCCTCATTCTTGAATAGGTGAACCAAAACCTCTATTAATGCTAATAGATAAATTAATCAACGTAGGAAAAATGGACATGTCAGCATATATCTTATTTGCCACATAGATTACTTTGAGTATTATGTAGGTCACTCTGAAAGTTATGCTCTGATTTATCTCCATATAAACTATAACAGATACAAAGCACAATAACGCTACTTCATAGAACAAATTCTTAGCCACAGAAAGCTATTTCTCAACATGTTTACTGCTGTTAACTATGCATCTTCACCAGTGATGAACAAGAACTTGCAAACCACAATTGTAAAAATCTGCACCTGTAGAGGTGACACATTGTCTTCATTGCCATTGCTGAAACACAGCACCTACTGCTTTACTGTGCTCCCATTCTCTCTTTGGTCTCTGTAGATGTTCAGCAAGTGTTGATGAATGTCAATGGGTGCCATTTTTTTCTGATGGAGAAATTCAGTTTCACACCTTTACTTCAGTCCATGTCAGCTGCCATTTTGTCAGACTACCATCTGTCACTAACAAAATTATCTGTCCATCAAGAAAATGTAATAGAAAATTTGTGGGAAAGTCCAGCCTCTACTGCTGTACCACCAACATCCACCTTTGACATTGTAATAATATACTGGAGGTATTACTTTCAGAGTAGCTCTATTTGAGACTCCCTTTTTCTTCAGACATCTGCATATGTTTGTAAAATGTCCATAGCAATGATTTACTAATTTATTTTTGTCTGATAGGATTTCTGCAAGAATAACTCTGGGACATTCCGGATACTGATTTCAAATGAAGGGTGCAGCTTCACTGGTGAAAAGTGTACCAAAAGGGTTATCATTTTGTATAAAGGTGGAGAAATAGAGTTGCTTAATGGAAATGTACGTAAGCTTCTCTTTCTTTTCCTTTTTTTGAAGAGTTCATTATAATTTTGGAATTTTTGTGACTTTAGGTATGAATAATCTCATGCTCAGTGGTTCTTGAAAACTATATCACCAAGTGAACAGATTAGTAGGATTATAATCATTGTATTACTGTAATTAGCCTTTTTGCTTAATGTTACAATCAGAAAGGTCAACATAGTGGAAGTGTGATACAGGAGCAGAGTAGCAAAGGGACTAGTGTGAACGGAGTCCCAAGCAGCTGACTGTGTGACTCAAAGTTGAATTCCTTGGTAGACTACCCAGCTATCCATGCAGACATTCAATGCAGTATCACCCGGCTTTTGGGGGTCCACACTGCTCATAATTCAGCCCACTGACTACTTTGTCCATCCCCTTCTTCAAACCAGATTGTCTTGGTTGAGGGATGACATGCAACTGCACACCGTTTACTTGGATTTCCTCTTCTGGACACACATATGTATCAGGCACTCTCTTGAATTGAATATTTTCCTTCTTGTATGAGACTCTTCTCTGGTGGAGAGATGGGAACCTCATGGGGGTGCATTGCTGTGGTATGTCACTGAGCCAAATGTTTTTTGCAATTCTTACTTCAGTGGCAAAGAAGACAAACAACTGCATTGCTGCATATGCAAGCCAGAGCGCAAACTTTTGGGTTTGGGCCACCTTGTCTCAGGAATATGGGCCAGATCTTTCACTGACACCTGAATAGGCAGCATTTTACTACTGCTGTCTGTGTTACTGGTTCTACCACCTGCAATGCAGAACAGGTAGCCAATAACTGCTGCCACAATCCCCAGTCAAACCCTTCCTGATTCACACGTACATCCAATTTGGTGGGGAGAGTGGGATCAAATATACAAGCACCTGTGCTTATTTAGCAGCTAACTTTGTCCATTGAAGAGCATCTTGTTCTGGTTGTCCCCACTCCCACAGTTAGCATTTCTTAGTTAATCGATATAAAATCAAGATCAAGTCCAACCACAAACTAACCATGCTACCCTAACATCTCACCACTAAATCATGTCCCCGAGCATATAGAGTTCTTAAAATCTGCATGAGGTGGGGTATTTGAAGGTATATGAATGTCCCAATATGCCCAGAAATTCCTGTGTTTTGCCATGGTTGGTACTAAGGATGCTTGAATTTTATTAATAATATCTCCCAAGAATTTTACTGACAGTCCAGACCCTTAGACTTCCTGTGGGCTCATAACACATCCTTTCTCCTACAAGCAAGCTGGTAATGAGTTTACCATTTTCTCCAGCGCTTCCAAAGTGGAAGAGGTTAATGTGAAATAATATGTTATACATTATTAGCTTTATCCCATTTTGCCTAATTGATGTGCAGCCAAATTGTGGCAGAAGGTTGAATAGTTCAACTACCCTTGTGTTAGGACCTAGAAGGTCGATTGCCTATCCTCCTATGTGAAGGCAAATTGGTTCTGTGATTCCTTAGCAACTGGAGTGCCAAAGAATGCATCAGACAGATCCAGGACACAATAGTAGATCTCCAGCTCCCTGCTCGACATGTCCACGAGGGTAGCAGCATTGGGTACTGCAGTATGAATTGGTAGGGTTATACCTACAGTCATGCACCATGTTCCATCTGGTTTCTGGATTGGCCATATAGGAGAGTTACATGGGCTATGCATTGATTATATAATTCCTACTTTCTCTAATTTCTTCTAATAGTTTTCATAATTTCTTCTTGTCTGCCTGGGAGTTGACACTGCTTCATATTAGTGATGGCTGAGTTAACCTAATAGGCTCATGCTTTGCATATTCCTGCACAACTGACCAGGCCCAGACACTAACACTTCTAATCTCTAACCTGAACTATCCAATATTAGTTTGGAGAGTCAGCCCCAAGAGTGTATCTATGCCTAATATATATTTCTGAATTCGGGCTATAGAAACTACATACTCCTAGGGGGCAAGACACCCTACACCTAACATCAACCAAGTTTAGGTTAATGGAATCATTTTAACTCCAAACCCTCCTACAACATTATGCATGCCCAGAAATCTTGATGGATTGCCATGAATTATAGTTGTTTCAGCTCCAGTATCTGCTAGAGCCATGATCTTTTGTATAGTCTTCCAAGACCAATAGATTGTTAGTTCTAAGTATGGCCTTCAGTCCACCAAGGAAGCCCAAACTCTAAGAGGACCTTCTCCCTCATTTCATGCCATTAATATATCTAGGCACAGATTTTGTTCCATGGAAGCCCTAGCAATGGCCAACTGGGCTGCCTGGGGCTGCTACCTTCATGTTGAAGGTTTCAAGATGTCTTCTAAATTCCATGGCTGGGTGGAGATTCACTCTATTCTTCTTACACCCTTCGTGTTGGGGTGGGCTTAAAACATCAATCATTAAGTTGCTGCCATAAATTTAGTAATACATGATTCAGTTGTCTATTATCTTTTGGGGTTGGACCCCTGATTTTATTAGATCATTCTACATTTGCCGGTGAGATACTCTTACTAGTCCTAATTGTGGAGCCCTTCAAGTTGGTTTGCAAGATTAAGTCTCTCTAGTTTCTATTGGGTACAGATTTCACTTGGATCTTGGGTGTTTTGTTTCCCCTAGATCAGCTTGTATCTGTGCTGCTTGTTGCACAGTTCCATCTACAGCTACCAGAGGGTTCAAAATAGCTACTAGGGTGCCATGTTGCTAAGAGGGGCTCTCATCCCTGCTATAAATTTAACTAGGTTGAGACTTTCAAAATCCTCCTCATAAACAGTCCCTTTAAATCCTAATTCCTTTAACTGGGAACTCCTTAGTGCCATTTCTGTCTTTGAGTTCTGGATACTTCCCCTGGTATCCTGCCAACTATGCCAAATGTTCTACTCACAAAAAAAGTAAAACAGCATCTGACAGCTTCTTGGCAATATCAAAGAATTTGCAAGGAGGCCAATAGTCATATATAGAAAGAAGAGTTGAACTCACAAACAGCTGGTGAAGGGACTCTGGCTATGTAGGAAGGGGAAACAGGCTGGAGTGACTTCACCCTGGCTCCACTACTTCTGATCATATGAGGAGCACAAATGCAAACAATTTGCATGTGCTCCCTAGGCGAGCCACAACCCTTCATCAGGTGCTCAATGAGCAGTTCAAGCCATGACTTCACAGTCCCCCTTTGTTTTTGTTTTTTTTTCTCCAGTGTTTGAAAGAGATGGATTACTATAGGTATTTATATTAACTGCAATCAAATACATCTAGATAGTACATGTGATACTTTGGGGAAGATGAAAATGCTTCCAGTTCCTAAATAATCTATTTTTAGCATATTTTTCTCCTAAAAATATTTAAAGCTCTCTTCATGAGATCCTTCAGGATTGTAAACTGTCTTCTCTGTGTATAAAGGCTTTTGATCATACTGCACTGATGAAGAAAATTGAATTGTATTGTAGTATTTTTACTGAATTGAGCAGGGAAACATAATGAGATAAGGAAGAAATTTTTTCTTATACCACGAAGAGGATGAATGGTTTCTGGGCTCCTCTTTCTTCCATGCTTTTATCATGATTTGCACTGATTGAAATGTTTCATCTACCTCTTTCACAAGCAAGCAGTTCTCAGTCACTGCACTAACAGTGTAGATCACAGATGTCCAAACTTCTGGTTTGTCTGGGTTGCACTGAGTGAAGAGGAATTGTCTTGGACTTCATATATGTAGGTTGCTATGAAAGTAATGCCTCCTATTTATTTCAACAACAGATAGAAAAGGCACAGTAACACTATATGATAGAGCAAACTCTCAGCTCCAAAATACCATTTTTCAACATGCTTACCACCATTAGCTATGCATTTTCACCAGTGCATGCATTTTCACCATTGTATGCAGCCTGCATACCATGCTTGTAAAGATCTGCACCTGTAGAAGTGACCTACAGTTACTGTTGCCACTGCTGAAACACACCACCTCCCTGTGCTAACATCCACTGTTTGGGTCTCCATAAACATTCAGAAAGTGATGATGAAAGCGTAGTGATATGGAGGAATTCAATTCCATGCCTTTGCTTCATATGTACTTACATATCAGCCTCCATTTTGTCAGACTGCCCCTCTGCTCCTCCTTTTGCATGGCAACAGACTGTAATGGAATACTGCTGGGAAGCTTCAACCTCTACTACCATACTACCAACATCTGCCTCTGATATCACAGGCCAACATAAAACAATAGGAGGCATTAGTTTTAGGGCAGCCCTCGCATAATATACAATACAGTTAATACGTAAGTATCAGAACATTTTGACTTTCAATATTCTAATTAAAAAATTAAAATAAGAAAACAACAAAAACATAAAATTATTGGGATATTTGACCGTGTTTTGTGAAACTAATCCGTCTGTCTTGTTTTATGGCAGTGGTTGCAATTCTTAATGAGATCTCAAGGTGTTCATCAGAAATTTTTGAAGGAATGTTACTATTCATGTGCTTCATCATTGAAAATTGTTATTCACAAATGCACATATTGCCAAAAACAGATGACATGAATGAGGTGTGACTGTGAAGCAAAAAATATTTTTCTCTGATAAGATATGTCTCATGAAAGTATGGTAAAGAGACATGAACAGATTTTTGAGTTGAACATCTGATTACAACTTGTACAATTAATAAATGCACAATTAGAAGAGTGGCATGGTCAGGATAGTGTTTTACAGGTTTATAGTTAGATTATCACAGTGGAAAGAGACAATCAAAAATGAAGTGCTCATCCATGTCCTAGGCTCGCAGTAGAAAACTCCAAAGGGAGGAACCTCCAGTCAGCCCTTAAATGCGATCCAGGAGAGGTGGAGCCAGGCTCCACCCCTTCTGGTCGCACAGGTGAATTGCCTTCACCTGTGCTCCCATGGCTGACTCAGTCCTTGCCTCAGGTGATCAATCAGCGGTTCAGGCCATGACTCAGCAGTTCCCAAGCACTCCACCCCTTCTCAGCGTGAACCGATGATTGAGTTAGCTAGAGGTCACCCTAATACAGAGATCTGACACATTGTGATGCTTATACAATTGCCTGTCGTGATGCGGGTTGACGCAATTTAAGATGAGTGTGTCACGCTCCAATTTATAGGAGGGAGCTGAGGTTCTTTTAATATCTGTATACCCGGTGTGAGATTAAGAAACAACGGTTCATATGTTAGTCCAACCAGTTTATTATAAGTCTAATTAGGGAGATGGGGAAGGGAAGGAGTGCGATAGAAAAGCTAGGAAAAAGCAAGAATGCCGTGAAGCGGGGATAGTCACCACCAGGATCCAGCAGCGGTCCCGTTGCACGACGTTCCGAAGGTCCGAGGCAGAAGCAGCAGGGGGGGAGAGCAGCAGCGTGGAAGGCCTGGGGCGGCAACAGGTAGCAGGAAGAAGTCGCAGAGCCAGTCCAGGAGGAAGCAGCAGGATTCAGGTAGCAGGCCCAGGAGAGTCCGTCGGCATGCAGGAATTCCGTGGTGAGGAATCTGATGGCAGAAAACCTCCCTTCCTCATGGTTTTCGATTCCTCCTTTTATCCTACTTCTTCTCCTGCCTACGTGACATCCCTGGGCGTTTTAGCAGGAGTCCTGCGAGTACTTCCCGAGATGGCCATCTTCCTCGAGATAATCCCACACAAAAGACCACTTTGCAGCTATTAAGCTGCAGCTTATCTCTCTCTCATTGCCCCCAGCCCAGTCCATCTTCGGTCACCTTCGGACAAAAGATTTTGCAATCCTTGCCCAAGACTTGTCCATCAAACTTCTCCAGACAAAAGATCTCTCAACCCCTGACCAGGACTTGCTTGAACTTGTTCATCTGTGTCCTTTAGACAAAGGATTTCACAACCCTTGCCCAGGACTTGCCTGAACTTGTTCGTCTGTGTCCTCAGCAAGCTTTGAGACAATGATGATGCAAAATAATAATCTCTTACAGAGTGATGATCAGTCTATGGTGGAGGTTCATATTCTTTCATGGGCCAGTGCTCAATGGTGTTACTGTAGGCATGCAGTTGTGTGGTGCAGGTCTATCCTATGCTCCATCAGTCCCATGTAGACCATCACCACTACCTGCTGGATTAAATCACAATCTATCAAGAAAAGGGAAAGCTATTATGACCACAACCATTGAAAAGGGATTGAAAGAAAGTATTTTAAATTAATGCCTCAAGTTCCCATTAGCTGCAGACTGTGAATTGGCAGCTAGATGAAAAGAGGGTGGAAAGGCACACACAGGAAGTAAAAGGGGTGGAAAAATGAAAAGACATCAAAAGGAACTTGTCAGGGCTTTTCCTGTTGGAGTAACTGGTCAGAGAAAAAAACAACTTCCTGACTTAGGAATCAGGCTCTGGTTCTTCAGCATACCCATGCACGTGGGTGTCTCTGTTTGCTTTACACCTATACCAATCCAGCCTTTTTCTTGCTACCTGCCTCAGGAGTACAAAATTTTTCTTTCCTTTTTTTTCTTTTTTTAGAAAAAAAATAATATAATGTTATAAATAAGGATTATTCAATGAACAACTACAAAATATTTAACTGTTCATTAATTGTATATACCTGGCCCTCCTTATTAACCCTACTTCAGCTTTGCAATTTTTTTGGAGGTGTTTAAGCTTTCAACTTTCTCTAAGTAATGCATGCGACAATACCTCATTCAAAGGTGCAGAAATGTGATGAGATTGAAAGACTGTATTTTCATCCTGATTTGCTCTTCAGAAGCTTTACTTTTAAGGAATTAACTTATCCACAGCAGCTTTTCCGAGTAGAGGCAGGCATGTAATTAGTCTTGTATATGTCATTTGTTTGCAGTTTTGCAAACCCTCTTGGATTATCTGTGTGGTTTCTATGAGCTGGCTGTTCTTTGGCAAACAGCATGGTTGAACATAACCACTGTTATATGAGTTCACGTCCTACTGGGAAAATGGTATATGTGAAAAAGAAAATCATTGATAATACAACGTTTTTCTTGTTCAGGTAAACATTAAGGTATCTCCTAAAGACAGCAGTGACTTAGAAGTCATGAAGTCTGGCCGTTATTACATCATTTTACTGAGCAAAAGCATCACTGTGACATGGGATCTTGCTATGGGAGTCTCAGTTATCTTAAAAGCCACTTTCAATGTAAGTGTTTTTTGCTTTAATTCTTACTCTCACTAAAGAATGCACTTACATCCTCCCTTGTTGATAGCACTTTTTAATGCAGACATGCAGATAGATTCCCTTGAAGTATTAGCTACTTGCTTGAAAATGAAGAGATTTTTTTTTTGTAATACACAAGGGTTGCTTACTTTACCTGGTCCTTCAACTGTAAAGGCTAAATTCTCTGTCTTTGGAGATGAGCTATGATGATGAGTGCTATAGTGCCTAACAGTAACTCTGCTTTGAAAGACTGAAAAAATTTCTTTCATGTACAAGAGGAGCTGTGTAGGGAGCCAGGTTCACTAGTGATGGTGACTGGACAGTCATCTTGAGGAATAAAATGGGGTCATATGTAAACTTCCTGGTCCTGGCCCAAACAGACCCAACAGGCACCACTAGTCAGAGTTGTCTTCTCACATCCCTGAAGACATGGAGACAGGCTAGTCCTACTTTCAGTTAAGCAGAATGGGAACTAAACATTCTGCATGTCAGATTGTGTATGTTTTAGGGAATTTGACAAGGACAGAGATAATTCAGTTTTTAAGACTTATGCCTTTAATGCACTAGGTTAAAAAGACTTTAAAACAAAACTCTGAGCCAGGCTATAGATGTATCATTTATGTATTTTGTGTTTCTTTCCCTGCAAGGATCAAGTGTGTGGTCTATGTGGAAATTTTGATGGAATCCAGAATAATGATTTAACCAGCAGCAATGAACATCTTGAAGTGGATCCAGTTGACTTTGGAAACTCTTGGAAAGTTAATACGTATTGTGCTGATGTCGAAAAGGTGATTGTGAATGAAATGAAAACTAATTAATACTGTTTACAGTATCACTTAGGAGTGCTTAAAGAGCTCTGAAGGAATAGAAATAAACAAAAATGAACTCGTATAATTTTTTTCCAATATTCTTTTTTGAAATTTGATGAAAGATCAATTAAATATTTTACTGCCTCTAGGCATCTTGGCTTTAGATGAATGTTAACATAGCCAGTCTGAAAGGTAAAGACCTTATAGAGTTTGCCAGTCTAGATGCTAAAAATCCAGGTATAACTGGAAATCTCATTGTGAAACTTAATTTAAAAAAATAAAAAAAAAAAAACAACAAAAAAAACTCAACCAGATGTAATTTTCAGACAGAACAAATTCAGATAAATGTTTCATATTTTTCCATCCAAACTTCTTTATCCCTGTATCTCACATCTTAGTTCATCCATTTATGAATGGCTCAATGCATAGACTAATTTCTTTCTGTATTATTTTTGATGTTATTTAGAGAGCATTCTGTTACTATTTTCAGATTAGAGAGGCATGAACAGAAAAGGCAAGGTACAAGAGTGAATGTAAGACCTTTTTGCCATGTTATTGTCTCACTCCAATTTATAGGAGGGAGAGGAGGTTCTTTTTAATATGTAAATACCCAGTGTGAGTTTAAAAACAACGGTTCAAATGTTGGTCTGACCAATTTATTATAAATCCTAATTAGGGAGACGGGGAAGGGAAGGACAGCGACTATTATGAATTAGGGAGATGGGGAAGGGAAGGAAAGTGATAGAAAAGATAGGAAATAAGCAAGAATTGCATGAAGTGGGATAGTCACTACCAGGATCCAGCAGTGGTCCCGTTGCATGCCGTTTCGCAGGTTTGAGGCAAAAGTGCAGGGGGAGAGCAGCAGCAGTGTGGCTGGCCTTGGGCAGCAAGCAGGTAGCAGGAATAAGTCGCAAAGCCAGTATGGGAGGAAGCAGCGGGACTCAGGTAGCAGGCCCAGGAGAGTGTCAGCATGCAGGAATTCCATAGTGAGGAATCGGATGGCAGACACCTCTGTTCTTCTTCAGCATGCTGGTAGAGCGCAGAGCAAGTCCAGGAGGGAGAGAGGCAGGTCATAAGGCTTCTCCTGTCGTCAGAAACCTCTTCTTCTTCATGAGGAATCTGTTGCCAGAAAAGCTCAACCTCATGATTGTAGGTCCCCTTTTTATCCTTCTTCTGCCATTGTTGCATTCCTGGGCACTTGGGTAAGAGTCATGTGCAGTACCTCCCAAGATAGCCATCTTCCTTGAGATAAACCCACACGAAAGACTGCTTCCTGGCCATTAATCTGCGGCTTCTCTCTCTCTCTCGTTGCCCTAGCCTTGTCCATCTGTGTGCCTCAGACAAAGGATTTCACAACCCTTGCCCAGGACTTGCTTGGACTTGTTCATCTGTGTCCCCAGCAAGCTTTGGGACAATGATGTAAAAGAATAATCTCACAGTTATCACTGCTTCTGAATTTTGAGAAGCTTAACTGCTATCTGAAAGTGTTATGCAAGTCCTTGTCCTGGAGAAAATGTGATTTCACAGTGTACTAGTTATGTTACATGTGAGAGTGCACTTCTTTTCCAAATGCTGAGTTTTGAAAGGAAGAAACTGAATAATAAATTTGTCTCAAGCTCACAAATAATATGTCCAAAAGTATTTCCATACCCAAAATTTTGGAAACAATTTGAAGGCAACTTTTTTGATATTTAAAGAATGGAATTTTTCATTCATATGATGCCCTCAAGACTGAAAACTTTGTCTCAAAAAGGCCTATATTTTCAAAGGGAGGAAGAAAAGATCTTTCCTCAAAATATTTAAATAATTAGAAAACAAAACTAAATATTCATTTTTGATCACATGGAATTTTGAGTTGGTTTACTTATGTGTGGTGACATAACTTCAGTATTGACTGGAGAATAGGAGAAATTATGGCAATGAGGAGTGAGATGTGCAGGGTAGAATCTACAGTATATCACCGTGATAAAAACCATATTAGTATCTGTGTTCTTAGCTAAATTAAAATGGAGACTTCTGAGCCTTTTTGTATTCAGCAGTGACCTTGGCTATTGTATTTTGAAGAGTCTCTCGTGCCTTCTGAAGAGCTGTGAATGATTGTTTTTCAGGATAGGTGTTTGGTACAGCAGCACTTACCATTAAGATTATATCTACGTTAAGACTGTAGCATGCCGGAGCTGGAGAAAATGTGGCAGGTGACCTGCTTTGCTTTGCATTCTGCAGATTTCTTGTTATTAAAAATGTCTAAAGTGAGTGAATCTGTTCAGTTTGAAGAGTCCTGAGGTTCTGAAAGCAAGGCTAATGCAGTGTGTACATGTCTCTTATGATATTAAGTTCAACTGGGAACAGGCCCTGGTGTCTCCACTGTGTAATGACAACGTCTTGAAGCAGGTGATGGTAGAAACATCATGCAACATTCTGTCTGGAGGTCTCTTTGAAGAATGCAAAAAACTTGTAAGTATCATGTCCTGTGTTTCTCATTTATCAGTTCTTCATGACCTGTGCTGATAGTTATTACAGCTAAGGGAAATAGTGCTGTTACTCTGACAGCACATGGAACATGGACTGCCTAGTTGGTATTCTCATCTCTGACCCTGTCTTTAGCTGATAGCTATAGCAGCTGGGAAAATGCAAGATTTCCCTAGTGGAAAACCACAGAAAAACTACTGCTTGAGGAAAATTTCATTCTAAACTGTAGAGAGATGCATGAAGTCAAGTAAAAGGGTTGGCATTTTGGAAGAGAAGGGTGGAGGAAAAGTTAACCTAATTTAATGCCATTCAAGCTTCTTTCTACTCAAACTGCACAAGACAGTTTGGTAATAGGGCTCAAAATTTATAAAGCTGATCCACATAAGGAGCAGTAAGGTGGACAGTAAACTACAGTGCCTGTAACTGAGAATGTGGCCCCATTTAAGTTCTTGCTGGCATCAGCAGAAGGATCTGCGCTGATTTACATAACATCTCAGCTCTTGGTGAGTGGAGCAGCCAAACCATCTGAATGTTAAATACGTTTAGGTTAAGGTGATTTAGCGTACTGTATCCTAAATTCATCTTTTTCAGGTGAATCCTGAGCCATACATAGATATTTGCATGTATGACACTTGTGCCTGTGAATCTATTGGAGACTGTGCTTGTTTCTGTGATGCTATAGCAGCCTATGCACATGTCTGTGCACAAAAAGGTGTTACTGTTCACTGGAGATCACGAGATCTGTGCCGTAAGTATGATGTTGATGGGGAAGAATTGGAAATGATTTTGAATGACAAGCAAATGGAAAAGGTATAAATTCTTTATCAAGAAGCCGTTGGCTCAGCTAGACTATTCTTATCTAGTTCTGTTCCCTCTGATGTCCAGAGAAATTCACTGTAATGGAACAAAGATTGCAACTCATTGTGACTTTTCCCCTCCCTTTTCTATTTATTTTGAAAAGCCATTTCCTCAACAAGAGGATAGAATGGATTGCAGACCAGTCAAATCCAGATTTTTTTTTAATAGGTATAGAGTTTGTTCTTAGTAATCATTTTTGTCAAGAACAACTCTTCCTCATCTACACCAAGTATTTCATTATGTGAAAAAATAGATGTATTTGAAGAAGTAGCCTGCCCTGGATGGACTGGGGGAAGTTATTTTAAATTGTAAATCTTTCTCAATACATATGTGGTACACCTTGTATTCAATTTGGTGTCTTAGTTCTGAAAGACATGATGACTTCAGTGTTGATTTTTTGCCTTCAATTCTTTTATTGTATAGCACAAAGCTGTGAGAACCTAAATAAACAAGATTTAGATAATCAATGTGAATGGAGATACAATAGCTGTGGACCTGCTTGTCCTATAACATGCCAACACGCAGAACCTTTGAAGTGCCCTTTACAGTGTGTAGAAGGATGCCATGTTCACTGTCCTGCAGGTAAGTCCATCTTTTGCTGTAGTCAGTTAATTACAGTCTTACATTCCAGGAACATTCACAGGTTTCTAAGGATGGAAATTGCTTAGGGTTTAGATATTGCAATTGATTCCTCAACTGTTTTATTGATGTATTTTCACCACAGTTTCTTGCAACGTAAGTTAGAATTTGGTTAGGAATCCTAGTTTGTGTCCGTGAGATGAGAACAATATGTGGAGGGCACTAAATGGTTCCAGGAAGAGAAGAATGGAACCTTGTCATTGAGAATGATGAGACGAGAGCAGTGTAATCAGGGAGATAGGGGGACTAGGGGCTATATAATGATAGAGGCTGTTGCCTCTGTAGGTTATGAATTTGTGCTGGATGCAGTTATCTGAAATCCAGAAAAGAAACTCTCTAACTGCAATGTGGAGTTAGAAAGCCAACGTTTCCTTATTTCGCGTGACACGTACAAGGCAACTTGATAAACCAAGCATGCACACTGGGAGTTCTGGTTCCACATTTAAACAATTAAGACATACATATGCAATACATTGGCATACATATTCATTCTTTTCCAAGAACTCGTTAATATGTGCTAATGTCCCTCTGGGCATGCATGGCCCTCTGGTGGTCTTAAACCACTTACTTTCTCCTCATTTTTCCACCATCATCTTCTTTCTAGTGCCCTACGGATGATCTTTTAGCTGTTTTTCCCCAATGAACAGTTTTCTATCTTGGTGCACTGTAACTCAAAACAATTTACGTGAAATTCAAGAAAAATTCTTCCACCTGGTGGATGCAAAGATTAAAGTAGTCTTACTGTGACTTCAGTGCTTCTGTGAAGCAGAACTGTTGAGAAAAACAAGGCTGTTCACACACCAAGCAAAGCTAAACTGAAAAATGTTTTAACTAGCATGTGTTGATTCCTTTTAATAAATTAATATATTGGTCATTAAGATTGATCCCAAAACCAGCCTATTTCAATAGTCATAAAATGCTTGCCTTCAAAGCAGCTCCTATGGTGGAGGAAACTCATCAACTTGACCTGCTTACTGCTCTCAGGGCTCCGATACTTCTGAAGTTGCCCGGCAGCTTTCAGCTTAACTGTACCCATCATCTTTCTTAGAAAGGGGAAAATGAAAAAAGTGCAGGAGGAAAATATGAAAGATAAGGAAGATCCAAATGAAGAATGAAAACTCAGGTGAAAATATGGCTCATAAGATCAGAGTTAAAATGTTGAAGGAACTGGGATTGTTTAGCTTGGAGAAGAGAAGGCCCCAGGGAGACCTCATTGTGGCCTTCCAGTACTTGTAGGGAGCATATAAACAGGAAGGGAGACGGCTATTTACGTGAGTGGATAGTGATAGGACAAGGGGAAATGGTCTTAAACTGAGACAAGGGGAGGCCTAGGTTAGATATTAGGTGGAAGTTTTTCACTTCCAGAGGGTCGTGTGACACACTGGAAGAGATTGCCCAAGGAGACTGTGGATACCCCACTCCTGGAGGCATTCAAGGCCAGGCTGGATGTGGATCCGGGCAGCCTGGTCTAGTGGTTGGCAACCCTGCACATAGCAGAAGTTGAAACTAATGATCATTATGGTCCTTTTCAACCCAGGCTATTCTATGATTTTATGATTTTATGATTCTATTATTCTATGGTTCATATCTCATGAAAGCACAAAAAGAAATTTTTTTTAAGACCAAAAATAGCTATTCTGGGTCTTGGTATTTCTGTTTACACTTTTACAGAAAGATGAGAGACTTCTTGGATATAACTTTATGTAAGTATTAAATATGATACTAAAGTCTTCAGTATGCAGGTAATAGACATTTAAATAGTACTCCAGTATGATGAGTACCAGGAGGTAGGAAATAAGGGGACAAATCAGTAATATACATGTGAAAAGGAAAATGTTTCTTTCTCATGGTATTTTTAATACTTTATTCTGAACTGTGTTCACCTTCTGCATGGCCCTGGCTATTGCAGGTTCTACACTGAGTATTTTCAGTATCCCACTAAAACAAAAACTGTTTGTGAAGTCAAATTTGCAGTGACATTAACACTAGTGGAGTATTCAGAACTTGAACCCAACTCAGAAAACTAGTCATTATTTTTTAAGCAGTATAAATGCAATGGATTGAGTTTGCAATTCAAGAATACTGGCATTTTTATACTACTGTTCTATTTCAAAACAGGGAAAATACTTGATGAACTGTCCCTGGATTGTGTCAGTCCAGAAGACTGTCCAGTGTGTGCAGTTGGAGATGTCAAGATCCCACATGGAAGGAGAGTAGTTTTGAGCAGAGATCATCCGCAGCACTGTCAATCTTGGTATGATGGAAGAGTTTATGCAGTGAAATAATATATCTTGTGAGAAGGACGAAGAGAGAGAGATGAAATGCATCCCCATAAATAAGCTTTTGGACTTCACTTAAATACACTACTGAGGATGAGACTTAGAAACCCTCTTTTGTGTCAAGACTCTTTCTTAAATATCCTGAAAATGAACTTTTTTGATGGGTGGGATAATTGGATGACAATTGAATTTAAGAAAGGGAAATCCATTAATTCCTTTCAACAGTGTCTTTTCCCCTGTGTGGTGGCCCCACTAATTTAAGTCATTCTTCTTTTTTGTAAGGTGTGATTCAACATCAGTAAAGCCATCAGAACTCTTTCCTCCTGCTGGTACTAAACAAAATTACATATATATAGTGCAAGATCCAAAAATGCACTCCATCTTGAACTTTCTAGATCCTGAGCATTTGGAAGTGTGCAGCATAATTGAGAAAATTATTTCACTGAGATTTTAAGATGATATACTACAGTCTGATCCTGCATGCATGCATTTCCAAACATTACAAAATTAATGCAAGGGTGCACTATGCTGAGCATTATGTGGGATTAGACCCTTCAGCTGCAAAGTGGCAGAGGCAGATTTTCATATTGTATGCTGCTAAATGGCATATTACACAAAGTTCTATATTACGTGAAAGCTTGGCCTGCTTCAACTGCCTAGTCTCTTGAGAGATACTTTAATTAGAAATTCCTACTGCTGTGAATACAAAACTCTTTTCCATTGTGTTATTTGATCTTATTTAATAGGAACTGAGTTGTTAAACTGCAGTAGCTATTAGCCCAGACTAACACCCTAGCTGCAAACAGTCTAAACCTCACAGAACCTCCAGATGGGTACAAAACTGGAATTCTTGGCCTTTTGCTGGAGCTAGTGTGCATCTGCCTTATAAACCCAAGACGTGAGACTGTTAGGCTGATCAATAACAAAAAAAAAAAAAACAAAAAACAAAAACCACAAAACACCATCAAGAAAACAACTGTATTCACGAAGAGCCTAGAATTCCATCAAGAGGTCAAGAAAAAGTCTTCACAAATGAGTATATGTTTCCTAATCCTTGAAATTTTTAATAATAATTTTTCTTAAATGTTGATCCATTGGCTGCAGCTCACAAAAGATTACAGAGTATTAGGATAACTTACCTCACTAGGGAAACATCTTTTTGCATAGCTGTCACCTAATTTGTACAGATGCCTACACCATCTGTACAAACAATAAAAGATATTGTGCAAAAATAAATTTTATAGAAAATACCCAAAGGAAATTGGAAACTAGAAAAGTCTTGTTCATATTAGGTTAAAAATAATAAACCTTCTGTTGGTTTGCATTAATGCCAAAAATATCTGAGCATTCTTCAATTAAAAAGACACTCATAGCAGCTTGAAAATAATATAGCCCTGGAAGAACTTAAAACTAAGATGCCATATGTAAAATGACACATTTTTCTGAAAAAAATGATAATTCTTCTAGCATTTACTTGTTCAGTCTGTACATCTTTGGTTTTCTTTGGCAGTGAGAATTAGTACGTTTTGATCCTTACTCCTTCATATACTTACCATATTCTCTCCCTTATACTGTCCAGTAATACAAGTAAAATGTCTTTACTGATTCTGAGCCACTTTCATGAGTACAGATGTACAGATTTTTGGTCAGATAAGTGAAGTAAAGAGAATTATACAAACACGAATTAGCAGAGTAGAAGTGTTAAAGCTTTGCTAAAGTTAGAAATTAATGAATTATAAACAAGTTCCTAAAAGGTGGAGAGTGACAGAAGTGGAAAATCTTATGGGATTTAGAAAAGATTAGCAGTCGATAATGTAGAGATGCATTGGATAGTGAAGAACACTCAAACCTGAGATGGAAGGGAGAAGAGAAAAATGTACTAAGGGAGGTGAGCAGAAATTGTGAGGGAGGTAAGAAGAATAAGA
This sequence comes from Phasianus colchicus, assembly GCF_987193195.1. Classification (NCBI taxonomy): domain Eukaryota; kingdom Metazoa; phylum Chordata; class Aves; order Galliformes; family Phasianidae; genus Phasianus; species Phasianus colchicus. The sequence continues at coordinate 75,825,304 of NC_143436.1, read as the reverse complement.
GAAAACAGATGAAACACATAGGGACTGGAAAATAGAAAGCAGTATGGGGAAGACAATGAAACAGACATTAAAAAACTAGGGGGTGAATATATGTGGTTAGCGGAGGACATGACTATGTGAGTGTAGGCTCTTTTTCTCCCAACAGATGAACATGTACCAGAGCTATTCAAAACAAAACAAGTCAGAAAAAAATCAAAGGAAACTAGTACAGTTTAGATGTGGATAGAAAGCTGGTTATATTTTTCTTTTGCTAAGATTAAAGCCTGAGTAAGCTAAGCCTCTTCACAAATTCTGCTAAATCTTATTAGAGCCAACTCTAGTATTTTTCTTTGTATTAGCTGCCTCCAGTTTGCCTCATAGCTTTTCTTCCTTGTGAAGCAAACCATGTTTCCAGTTAAGTTCACCAGTTGTTGCATTGCTCAAGCTCAAAGTGTTTCCATGCTGTTCCTAGAATAGATTTTACATGTTCTACCAAAAGCTTTTATAAGAAGAGCACTGTCTGACAAATACAGCATATATTTTCAAAAGCTTCCTGTATTTAAACAAACATGCATGAACTGTTCCTCTTCTGAGTGGGTTTAATAGGGTTTGGCTATACAGTTCCTTGTGGGGAAGGGGAAGAAAAAAAATCACTCTTTTGATTTTGTTCTAAGATATATAACCAGTGGATTTTCTTTTGTAAGATGTGGGCAGTATGTTATTAGAAGCATTGTTTGTTTTTTTTTTTAATAGTTACTTTTGATGATTTTTTGTAGTCTGTGTGAAGGGAAGAATTTAACCTGTGTGTCCTGTGAACCAGTGGAAGAAATCCTAACACTAACAACGCCTGCTCCAGAGGAGGACAGAGAACTTGCACCTAGTGAATATTCATGCAGCAAGATGATGGACTTGGCCTTTCTAGTGGATGGCTCCAATAAACTGTCAGAGACGGACTTTGAACAGCTGAAGACTTTCATAACTGGAATGATGAACAAACTCCACATCTCTCAAAAGAAAATCCGAGTGTCAATTCTGGTATACAGGGCTGGGCCTACAATCTACCTTGGCCTTAAAGATATCAAAACACAGTCCCAGATGAAAAAAATTGTCCAAAGCATAAAATACACAGGTGATGAAGTAGCATCTGTTGCTGAAGTCCTTAAATACATTGTGTTTCAAGTGTTTGGAAAAGCAGAAAGGACTAATGCTGCCCAAATTGCGATGCTATTTCTAGCAAGCAAGTCTCCAGGAAAAGTCCGCACCATCATCCCAGCCTTGAAGAATAAAAAAATTACAGTTATACCTGTGGGAATTGGACCATATTTTAATGTGGAACAAATCAGATTCATTGAAAAGCAGTTACATACTAGATCCTTCCAAATGAATAATGTGTTGGAGCTAATGGATAACAGAGATCTCCTAATCGATTATCTGTGTGATCTTGGGCCTGCAGAAAGTTCTCCTGTGCCCACTCCAACAATGTTTGATGACATATTTACCCAGAGGGTGCTTACAGCACCACCACACTTCTCAGAAAATACCACTACAAAAAGTCTGGACATTGCTTTTGTTGTTGAAGGATCTGACAATGTAGGACAGGAAAATTTCAATATCATCAAGAAGTTCCTTGAGAAGGTGCTCACAGAAATGAATATAGGACAAGAAAATATTCATGTTACTGTCATGCAGTATTCAGACACTATCACTCTGGAATATTCCTTTAGGGAAATACAGTCTAAAGAAAGTATTATTGAGAAAGTGAGGAGTATACCCTACCAAGGAGGGAAGGCCACCAACACTGGGCATGCCCTTGACTATATTTCCAAACATACATTTACATCAGCAAATGGGGGCAGGCAGAATGTGCCTCACTTGGTATATATGGTGTCATCCAATCCTTCCACTGATGTTATAACACGACATCCTACGAGTATAAATGTTATTCCCATAGGCATAACTCCCAGTGCAAATGTCCATGAGCTTAGAATGATCAGTCAGCCTAATAGACCAATAATCTTACGAAGTTACAGCACACTTATTGAAGAAGCACCTGAATTAGTGTTGCAGTCATGCTGCTCTCATAAAGCTTGGACAGAAATACCAGGTAAAGTTGGATGTATTTTTTTTGTGTAATTTCCTGTTTCCTCTATCCTGTCTTTGTTTTTACTTCACGTATCTGAAATTTCTCATATCTCAATTAATATTTTGTCCAAATGCCAAGGAAGGAACATTTATCCTTATTAGAGTCAGGTGATTCCACCCCAGTTTGGCAGTGCCATCCATTGACCTGCAGCCAGCCTTCTGTGGTCTGAGCAGTCCTTGGCTGTGTTTGTCAGTAGTGTACAGAAGCTTTCAGATAGGATGGAATGTAAGAGCAAAAAAAGAGTATTCTCATCTATCCAACTCAAGAAAGTAACAAAGTTCCTCTTATCTAAAGTGACTAAATTATTTGTTTGTTTTTCTGGTTTACTATTTTTAGTCCTCTGAGAGCAAAAGAACAGTAGCAGAAAAGATGGAATTGAAATATAAATCTTGAGCCCTTCATTAAATACACTTACTGTTTCAGCTTTGTTTTCTCCAACTGCAGCTATCTGCCCTTTCTACTCCTGCCAATAGATTAGTAGATGTTAGTTCTGATTGTCATGCTTAATGCTCTTTGTTTTTTTTTCCTCCCAACTCAGAGTTGTGCAACAAACCTATGGATGTCATGTTTCTTCTGGATGGAAGTCCCAATATTGGAGCATCAGAGTTTGAGGAAATGAAAAACTTTGTACAGGCATTTATTGAAAGTGCTGATATCAGTATGTGCCTGTCTTTTAACTCAAAAGACATAATGGCTTTCAAATTCTTTTGCTTATACTAGACAAACAACTCACTAAAGTCTTTTTTGTTTGTTTGTTTGTTATTTTAAAAGATGGCAAAATTGTTCAGAAAAGCTAGATTTATATACATATAAATATATGTATATAATATATACATATATTTTATGTAAAGCATTTCAGCTGTGGATCTTTGTGTCCTGATTTCAGCACTATTTGAGATCAATGCACTACATAGACCTCCCTGCCCATGACACAGGGATTGGAACAAGATGGTCTTTAGATTTTTATTGTAAGACATTCATATGCATTGCTTAAAGTGTTTGTTTTCTGCCTTTCACTTCAGGCAATACATCAGTTCATGTGTCTGTTCTCCAGTATGCCAGGGAAAATAATCTAGAAATTTCACTGAACAAGCCTCAGGAGACTGAAAATCTCATCAAGATGGTGCACTCAATTAAACAGAGGGAACAAGGTCCTACCAGACTGGGTGAGTGATTATGTGGATGTTACTATTTATGCAAGAAGGGAGGAAAAAAAAAAGAAAGAAGTCCTGTGAATATAGTCTGATCTTGATCACCAATTTCTGTTAGTGTTTTCCACGAGAGTGCTCAGGTTTCTAATTCAATTATTATCTTTACTATATGTATATTTCTTGGTAAAGTTTCAATTTTCATTAAAACGTAATTTTAAATGACTTGAATTGGGTTTTATCTTAATGTATTTTGGAAAGAAGAGTAGCAGTTACTTTTTAGCTCTGAAATAATTCTAATGATTTTAATTCATTATCTTTCAAGCAAGCAAAATTTGATCAGAAAGTGAAAACTCAATCATAAACCTTTCAATATCAATTACTGAGATATTTAGCAGCAGAGCTGCTTATGCTGGATTTGATAGCTGCTCCCTCCAGCTGTTTGTTGCTCTTTGCTGGGCCAGTGTAATGGGTCTTGTTTTGAAACAGCTTAGAACCTAACTACTGTGTTATTGGGTAGTTTTGTTCCCTGTCAAATTGCCATGCTGGCCCCACAAGGACTCAGGTTGACGGAAAGCTGGGAATGGTGCCAGGAAACAGTGATCACCTACCAAAAATCACTTGTGAAACAGTGTATTTGCTGGAAATCTGCATCCTGAAACACATGTCCACTTCAAATTTTTATGTGCTAAAACATAACACAGATTTCCCACTGAATCTGTGGAAATTCAATACACGCATGTGTCAGTTGTAAGATTCAGCAAACAATGATTCTCTTACAGTGTAGCTGATCTTTCACCAGATACCCTGAGAATTTTGTTCTTTTGGACTAGAACTACATTTGCTCTGGCAGCAGCCTAGCTGGGTCCTGTTGAGGAGTATACAGATTTTTAGGGTCTTTGGCCTACAGTAGGCTGTAAAGAGTTGTTGGTACAGAAAAGTGAGAAAAAAACCTGACTTCCATAGTTCGCAGAAGGGTTAGCCATGATTGCTTTCTCAGCCTGGAGAAATAAAAATACCAGATGGCCAATGAGACTTCTATAGGCTCATTTTAGGATAAACCATTACATATGAATAGATAAGTTTCATGAAATCTTATATTGTAATGGGTATAGTAAACAATGCTGCAGAATAAGTAGAGAAAACATAATCTTTGGAAAATGAAAGGGGAGAAGCAGCCATATGGCATACTTGTTAGTGATTTGTTTATGTCTCATTGGAAAATACTCAGAAATCATGATTAAGGGTACAGTATAATAAGCCTAAGTGGAATAGAGTATAATTAATTCCTCCCAGTGAAGTAATGAAAATAAGCCACTGTGGTCCTGTCCTGCACTTTGCAATGTGTGAATGTGGATGGCTGAGTAGAAGGATTGATGTCCTTGGGAAATGCATGGTCATTCATTTCACTCTGTCTGTGCTTAAGCCTCTGGAAACACAGAGGCTGCTTAGAAAGTTTAGAAAGCTCTATTTGGATTCTGTACTTCCCTAGGAAATTTTTTTAGCTTATAGAGAACTTGATCAGATTTACCTATCAAAAAATATCATTCTCATCTGACCATCATTCTCATCTGTTTCTTCTCATCTGTGCTGGCTTCCCTGTTGCAGAAACATGACCCTATAATTCTTATGCAACCTTTGCTGACCAAAATAATCCTGTTTCAATCAAAGCTATACATGGAGAGAACAACTATAGGTCTGAGTCATATGACTGACTTTACCTTCCCTTAAGCCATAGGTGTCTAACATTTTGGCTTGGACTGCACTGTGTGAAGAAGCATTGATTTGGGCTGCATTTACATAGGTTTCTCGGAAAGTAATTCCTCCTATTTATTTCCATGAAAACTATATCAGATGCAAAGAGCACAATAAAACTCATTGATTGAATAAATTCTCAGCTACCAACCCTATTTTTTCAACATAGTCACAACTATTAGCTATTCATGTTTGGCAGTGATGAACAAGAGCCTGCATGTTGTGCTTGTAAAAATCTGTACTAGTGGAGGTGATTCACTGTTGCTGCTATCACTGCTGAGATGCACCACCCACCATCTCACTGTGTTCACATCCACTGTTTGGTCTCTAAAAAAATTCAGTGAGTGTCAATAAATGTCAGTGGGTGCCACTTTTTGCACATGGAAGAATTCAGTTCCACACCCTTGCTTCATAATCATTTCCATGTCAAATGCCAACTTGTCAGATTGCCTCTTTGGTGCCATTTGTCACACAGCAACAAAATGTAACAGAATCTTGATGGGAAGGTTCCATCTCTAATGTCATACCAGAAACAACCATCCACCTCTGATATTGTAAGCCAACATAAAATTAGAGGCATTATTTTTGGAGCAACCCTCATTAAATACATAATAGAGTTAATGTATATAAAGTAACAAATATTATTCTATTTTTAATTTTTTTTTTTTTAGTTAAAATATACGCAAAAAAAGCATAAAACTTGTGGGATATGTGACTTTGTATTTGTGAAACTAACACGATTGTCTGGTTTGATGGCAGTAGTTGCAATTCTTAATGAGATCTCTATATATTCATCAGAGGCTTTTGTTTTCTCTTTCTGTACTTCATTCTTCAAAATAGTTGTTCACAAATGTACATATTGTCAAAAAGTGATGACATAAGGCATAGTTTTGAAGTGAGGGGTATTTCTTTCTGGTAAGAGAGGTCTTACAAGAGTCTGGTAAAGAGACATGATCAAATTTTTAATTGCAACTCTATACATTCCATTTGAAAATTCACAAGTAATGTATTTATGTCGACTAAAAATGGAGTCACAAATAAACAAAAAAAATTAATGAATTTTTGCCCAGACTAAACCGTGACATTTTTTTCAGCAATTTTGAAACTTATTTTTAAATTCCTTTATTAAAACAGAAAGCATGGATGCATTTTCTTTGCTGTTTACAGGACTGTGTTTAGCCAATGTATCAAAACGCATAATCTTCTTCACCATGACTTGAACTGGCACTACACTGCACCCCATGCTCTGGTTTCAGCTCAGATAGTGTTAATAGCATGCTAATGTTTAGTTGCTGCTAAGGGGCCTGGCAGGGCTGGTCGTCAGGAAGAGCCCCAGCAATGATGGTGTGGGACAGAAATGGGGAGTGACTGTGAGCTGTGCTAGGCTGCATGTGGGCTGTAGGCTGCAGGTTGGCTATGACTGCTTTAAGTTGTGGCTCTAGCACGGCTCTAACAAGTGGCTTGTCTCCTAGGATGTTTTCTTGCACTCACATGCACAGCTGCTAAGAGAGCCAGTCTGTGCAATGCTGAACAGATAATACCCATTTTAAAAGCTGAGCTGCAAGCACACCTGTGTCAGCTGAACTGCTGATGTGAGCATATAATTGAATTAAAGAAAACAAGTGTCTGTCACCTCTCTGTATGGAGTTTATTCAACAGAGATTATTCCAGATCTGTTCCCCCTTCACCTGCCCTGATCTAAGGGCTCTCATCCAGTAAAAAACAGGTCTTTCTGACTTGCTTCAAGCTCACCTATTCCCTCCCATACACATTTTAACATTAATAGCAGAATATTGAAGTCTTATAAACAGACCTTTTAAAACATCCACATGTGGGATCAGTTTGCAAAAGCTAATTTGCTTAAAATAAAAAAAAATCTGATATTTTCAGTAAAAATAAATTAGTAAATAAATTCATGTTCTGTTAAAATCCTGAATTAAGATATAAAGACCAGATTCTGATTTATTGTCAAAGAAGGTTGTTTCTGACAGGTCCTTGGTTACCAGGTGCAATCTGGACTATCCACAGGCTTCATAGCCTTTGGCTGTTTCTGTAACTTTTCAAGTGCTAAGGAGCTATGTCTTTTTGCTTCTTTCCCAGGCAACTTTCAGTGCTTGTGGGAAACTGACTTCTCCTTTTTGGTTAAGTAGTTGCAGAAGTGTTAGCGAAATCATTGAGGCCACTGAAGACATGGACACTTCAGCTCCCAATAGGAACCTCTACCTATTTGGAGTTCCCTGTCACAGCTCCACAGGCCCACACAAGGGTATTACATTTTATTCCTCATTTCAGACAAAAATGAATAAAATAACTACAAAACTGTTTTAAACATTTTTCTGCTTTCCCCAGATTACTGACAAAATCATCAAATGTTGCTGTGTTGGTTTATGTTCCTCTGGATTTACTTATTCTGGAATGAATCTTGTTTGTTAGTTCTTGGATGTATGTCCAATATTATAGAGCAAGTTGTGTTCTTTCAGTTCATTCCATGATGTTCAGAATTATTTGCAATCTAATATCTGCAATTCAGATTAGCATATCTTTTTTTTTCATATTTTTCTCTCTTTATCCAAAACATTAATTATATTATTCAGAAAGGAAGAATCTAAGGTAATGCTCCATAGACTTCCAGTAAACATTTCCAACCTTACTCAGCAGATTTTTTGTCCTTAAAATCTTCTCTGACTGTGCAGAAGATGATTTCCACAAAAAACAAACAAACAAGAACAACTAATTATTGAATGGTCTTCTTCAAAACAATAAGAAAAAGATTTTAAAAAGGCCTATTTGTCAAAGTTGAACATTAATTGTTCATAAATGTAGACTTAGGCAATGATATAATTGTGAATAGTATTTTGTGAAATGGAATCAACGTCGCCCAATCAATTAAGATATTTTAAAGTGTTTTGTTATAAGTAGAAAAACATTCAAAATCTACACATTCAAACTTTCTACTGAACAGAATCTCTTTAGTGATTTAATTTCATCTGTAAAAAGTAATATTGGAAGAATATGTGACCTTCTGTAGACAAGTGATTGCTAGTGGAGATAAATGAACTAGATAGATGGAGTCTTACAGAAGAAGAAGAGCTCATTTTGGATTGTAATTCTGCAGTAAGCCAAATGGAGTCTGACAGGAATTCCTGAACATTTCCAGCTCTTCTGTTCAATTGCGGGCATCTATGTGGAGAGAGAACACTGAAGATGAGGCTAGGCCTCTAGAGAATAAATAGTGATAATGTTCTAACAGGGAAGAAGTTGTGTCTGGATTAAGATGGAAAGAGGCTGTCATATCAGGAAATGTAGGATATTGGAGATGAAAGGATGGACAAAGCAGCAGAATTTGAAAAGGTAATCCCACCTTCGAGGCAGTACTGCAACAATGGAGACATTTGGGTGCCTTCCCCACTCTAGGCTAGATTCTTCTAAGGGTTAAGTTCTTCCTGAAGGTCTGATTTCTTAAGGTAAAGCTTTGTAGAGTATGCAGTTGTTGTTCTCATGTTGTCAATAGTCAGTGTGCCGAATGGATTTCATAGAGGTTGTCCTTGCAGTAGCTTAGTGAAATTATCTTTGCTTCTGTCAGTTAAGAGGGATGGATAACAAAATAAATTGCAAAATGTTTAGGTGTGCAGAGCTGTTCTGAAGGATTGCTGGTGAGCTATCTATGATCTGATTTACAAATGTTTTTATTATTCAAAGCTTGTCAGTATATTCCTTATGCAAGCATATTTCTGTTTGATAGTTCTTTGAAGATGATTACTCAGAAGAATTAGTATCTCAGGCACTTATTTTTCACCATTCAGTGTTTTCCCTGAGCATCACATCAGTCATATAGTATCATTTCTGCTTCCTGACCTGATGATTTCCAAATCCAAGGGAGCTTTTAAGATTTTGAACAAAATTTTCTCTGAGTATTCACTTTGTTCACAATTAAAGAGCAGTGGTTACCCATTTTAGCTGGTCTGTGGTTTTTGCTGAGATTGAATTCTCTGGGAGCTGAACAACTTCAGTGTACCAGTAATGTAGTATGAAATTGTAGTGTTCTTTGAGGGCAGATCATATAGCCACCAGATGTCATTGTTATTCTGCAATTGGGAAACAAATACATTCTCACAGAGTCATAGAAACATAGAATCACCCAGGTTGGAAAAGACCTTAAAGATCATTGAGTCCAACCACAACCTAACTGTATTACCCTAACTCTAACAGCTCTCCACTAAATCATGTCCCTGAGCACCACATCCAAATGGTTTTTAAACACATCCAGGGATGGTGACTCAACCACTTCCCTGGGGAGCCTATTCCAGCGTTTAACAACTCTTTCTGTAAAGAAGTGTTTTCCTGATATCCAACCTAAATTTACCCTGGTGCAACGTAAGTCCATTTCCCCTCATCCTGTCACCTGTGAGAAGAGACTAATCCTGCTCTCGCTCTAAGCACCTTTCAGATATTGGAAGAGAGCAATAATGTCTTCTCTCAGCCTCCTTTTCCCCAGACTGAACACCCCCAGTTCCTTCAGTTTCTCCTCGTAGGGCATATTCTCCAAGATCTTCACAAGCATTGTTGCCCTTCTTTGGACCTGCTTGAACACCTACCTCAATGTCCTTTCTCAAGATTAGTCATCTTATTTCCTTTTGTGTAACACAATGATAATACTTCAGGAAAAGGTCATTACTAAAACAAGAATCATGACTTTATCCTTGTGGCTATGGAAAGGCAGTAAGATTTTCAGTACATCGGAGATCAGGGATATAAGGAAGAATCTTTTGTGTTGGGGTGTATTAGTAATGCTGCTAGGGACTTAGTAGCTTTCTCATGTGGCAGCAATAAAGAAGGCACTAAATATCCTTTGAAGAGAAATCCTGTAATATTCCAGTACTTTATAACCTACTAATAATACATATGATTTAGTTTTATATCCCTTCCTACGATTCTATGAAATCTCATAATGGTTTCGGTTGGGGGGGAGGGAAGACACACTTCCAAGATCATCTAGTTCTGACTGCCCTGCCATTGGCAAGGACAACTCCCACTAGACTAGATTGCCCAGGACATCATCCAGCCTGGTCTTGAATGTGTTTAGGGGTGGGACATTAACAGCTTTTCTGAGTATTCTGCTTCAGTGCCTCACCACCCTCTGAGTAAAGAATTTCTTCCATTTACCCTCTTTATTTTAAAACTTCTTGTCCTATCACTACAGGTCCCTTCAATCATGTCCTTCATTTATCTTTTATTCTTAGGCAAAGCCATTGACTTTGCAGTTCAGAACGCGTTGTCAGAATCCTATGGAGGGAGACCCAATGCATCAAAGATGATAATAGTCATTGTGTCAGGGAAATCAGAAGACACCATGGAGACTGCTGCACTCACTGCAAGAATGAACAGTAAATCTCATTTCACTGACATTATTTTTAAGCAGAGTTGTTTTTTTTTTTTAGGTAATTTGCTAGAACAAAGGGTGAAAAATTCAGGCACTTGTGTGTAAATTTACTGATACAGTCTTACTGTGTCTAAAGTTCTGGTAAGAAACAGGCCTGAAGAAAACCTTCAGGGTGAAGGTTCCTTTGAATTACTGGTAAGATCAGGACTAATCTGCAGTTTAAGCTGCACAGTTTACATAGACTTCTCAGTTTAATGGCATTTCATTTTCCTGGTTCGTATGAACAGACAGGCACATCTGAAATGTGATTTAATGCTATAAATTCAATATGGCTGCAATATAGTGAATCTTGAAAGATTCATAAATAAATGAAGGATTTAGTCAAATTCTGTACTGACTTGTATGGGAACTTGGTTCTGGTATGAGTGTTTTTTCAAGTTTTCTGGCTGTAGCTTCTGCACCTCAGTTTCTTCAGGTATTCAACTGAGGAACAGTGACTTCATTTGTTGATTGCTTTCGGAGTTCTTGAATAAGGCATGGCCTAAATAACAACTGTTATATTTTAGCTAAATAAATTGAAAATAATCCAATTGCAATCTAATTACAGAATGAAAAATTTTCAATATGTTGTTTTCTTATCTGAAAAAAGTGAGGATGTTGCCAATAAATCTGTATCTTCATTCTGTTGACCTTACATAATATTATTATGTTTGTGATTTCATTTTAGCTAACACTAATTACAACATCGCAATTTCTACCTTAAACTGCAATTAGTTTATGTGAAGGGAGTGATACAAATAATATGTGGAAAATTAACTGTTGAAAGAAAATGTTCCTAGTAAATTTTTTAGGAAAAAAAAAAAAAAAAAAAAAAAGAGAAATCTGCATTATCCACTGAAAATCTTTTATTATCTTATCCTAGAGGTGTCCCTGTTTCCTATTGGAGTTGGTAATGGATATGATGAACAACAACTCAGGACTTTGACTGGGCCATTGGCTGTTAATAGAATCATGAAACTCAAGAATTTTGAAGACTTATCCAGTACGGTCACATTGAATAGTGAATTTATCAATAAAGTGTGCATGGGTAAGTCCAGTATAATTGTGTCTTTGTAATTTGAGCAAAAACAGAAATCAAAACACAATAAGCAACAAAAGAGCTACAGTGTGCTGAAATGTTTCTACCTATTTCAATGATTGTAACTTTCACTTAATTTCATGCAAGAATCCAATGATTTTTCCTGAGCTGAGAACTCAGACTAGATCTCCTTTAGTATTGTTTCAATGACAGTCTTAAAAAATGCTGACCTATGTCACCACCATGCTGGGTAAACTGAATTTGAGGCCTTTCAGCATGTATCCAACTTCTATTCCCATTAATGAGTTCTCTACAAGTTTTTAAACTGCGGGAGCTTAAACTTTCATGTATCATCTCCTTAATAATGATGACTGGTCTCTAACTGAAGGACACCAGAAAAACTCAACTGGTCATAAATGAATGGGACATGCTTCAAAGTGTTGTGTCCAGTTCTCGGCTCCCCACTACAAGAAAAAAAAAAGAGAGGCATCTCTTGGAAGAGGTCCAGTGGAGGGCCATGAAGACAATAAAGGACCTGGAGCACCTCTCCTATGAGGAATGGCTGAGCAACCTGGGTCTGTGCAGCCTTGAGAAAAGAAGACTGAGAGAGGAGATGTGATAGATGTCTGTAAATATCTAAAGTGCGGGAGATAAAAGAACAAGGTCAGACTCTTTTCAGCGGTGTGTGGTGATAGAACAAGGGGAAATGGCCACAAATAGGAGAATAGGAAGTTCCACACAAATGTGTGTAAGAACCTCTTCACGGTAAGGGTGATGGATCACTGGAACAGGCTGCCCAGGGGGATTGTGGATTCTCCTTCTCTGAAGATATTCAAGACCCATCTGGATGCCTACCTGCGCAACCTGGTCTAAGGAGCCTGCTTTGGCAGCAGGATTGGACTAGATGATCTCTAGAAATCCCTTCCAGCCCCTATAAGTCCGATTCCGTGATTCAAAATGTTAAAAGCTAGTTGTGAGTAAAGATTTCAAATAACATTCTTTTCTGCACTAAGCTTTGGTATCTGTCTGTCTACAAAGAATTTAACCAAAGTTTAAGAAAAGGAAGAGTAAGAAAGACTTAACTGTTTCTGGGGAAAAACAAACAAACAAACTACTACTGTAATGTATGGGAGAGGAAAGAAGTGTAAAATATTTTATAGGTTAATTCATATACTTGTAGATAGTTCTCCTGCTAACAAATTTCATTTCAACTCTTGTCATTATTTTACTTGTTTTGCCTCCTTTGTCTGTGTATATATGGGTATTTATTTCTCCTGTTTTATTATTACATCCATCACAATAGCATCTGTGTAACCTCTCTGCAAGCCAGTGTCTCATTGTGTTAGTCATTGCAGAGGTTTTTATCAGCTTTAGTAGTATTTATGTCTCCATTAAAATAACAGAGCCAAATACAACCCTGAGGGAGTTGCAGGTTATGCACAGTTCAGCTTTGAGATATCCAATTAGTCTCCACTGGGATCACTTCTGGCATTTTAAAAGCTCTCCAGAGCATCAAACAGCTGCCATTTTCTCTATTTTCTTTTAAATAAGCTTTTGAAGAACCACTTCCTCTCCTCACACTATAAAATATGTGATGTTCTTACCTTAAATTACATTGATATAGGATGAGGAGCAGGAATTTGAAACCAGTAGCTATTTTCTTATTGCAATATGTGCTATAATCTACATGTGGAAGCTTCATTTAACTATAAAACCACATCCAGCTTTTCTAACAAACAAATTGTATGGTAAAAAAAAATTGAATATTAATCTGAGAAATCTGTCTCTTTCTGTTGATGGTAAAACCATCATTATGGAGCATGAAATGATTACCCTTTTTTTCCTTCTTTTTTTCCTCCCTTTATTTAATCTTATTTAATTTTCCTATATTCCATAAAGTAATATTGTCCCTTCTGGACTCATATAGTTGAATTTCTTGTACAGAGTCCTGTTTTTTTTTGTTATTGTTGTTGTTTGTTTTTAATGGAAGCATACCAAGAATAATATTATTAAAAATGTTTAAAAGACTTCCAAATGCTTTCAAAATGTATTACTTGTCCTGGAAAAGAGCATATAAGGCATATATGTAGCATAATTCAGTAACACATAAAGAATTTTCTAGTCAGTGTTTTAATTTCCTGGATACATGCTCATCCCATAGCACTTATGTATCATTCCACTTAACTTCAGGTGTGTTATGAAAGCACATAAGCATGTGCTTATATTTGGAATATATAGCATATATATATATATATAGCATGTATTATATATATATATAAATATATGTATATCATGTATAATATATATATATTATAGCACGTGCTATAATTTGGAAGCAAGTTTGTGAACATCTAAATGGTTACAGAAAAAAATTACACATAACAGTATTATTTGAATTTAATGAAACTGAAAGTATTCTTAGTACAGCTATTCTCATATTTATACTAGTTGCTGACACTTTGCTTCAGGTTACTCTCTGTATTTTTCTTTCTGCATTGAATAAATGTGTATGTGTGGAAATTCTTATTACCTATTAATTAGCAGAAATATTTCTGATTCAGAAAACAAAAAAGGCTGGAGCCTTCCTTAGAGCTGTAATCTTTTAAGTACCATCTGGGCAGAAATATATGTCAATACGAAGAAAAATTACAGCCTAAGAGGTTCAATACCTTTTTGTTCACAGGATATTTTCAGGACCAGTGCCATTGTAGAAGTAAGATAAAGCTAGCAGTAGGAAAGTGTACTCATTCTTTGACTTTCTCTTGTACATTTTGGGCAAATGCCTGTAATCTTCAGGTGGGAAACTCAAACAGGTTTCATAGCTGAGTACAGAAATACTTTCTACAGTCTGTAGGGGAACTGTTAGGCCACAACTTGAACTTGTGATCGAGCACCTGGTGAAGGGGTGTGTCTGGCCTAGTGAGCACAAATTGTTTGCACCTGTGGCTGCTTGTTGTAAAGTAGTGCTGCATAGCCAAAGAGCCCTTTTACCTGTTGGTGAATACTACTCTTCTTCTGTATGTGACTGTTAACCAACCTGTGAATGCTTTGCTTGGTATCATGTAGAACCTGTCACAAGAAATTCTGCTACTTTGTAATCCAAATGTTGTCTAATTCACACTTTAAATTAAATAGCCTATATTTTGGCAGGCATCACCTTCATTAAGCTTTGGTAAGGGAGTCAGGTTGATAAAAGATGTTTGTTTCTCTTTCAGACCCTGTCAGAGAATGTATAGATGAAGATGGAAACAAAAAGGAAGTAAGTTTACTGCTTGTAGCATCCATGTGGTTTTTAAGTTACAAAGTTTACGCAGGATGATGAATGCCTGAGTAGGTGTTCTGAAACAAGAAGTATTGGCTAATATTAAGGTTTTCTTTCTGAGAATGATTTTTGAGGAAGAAAATGGTGGTGTTTGAACTGACAGGAGGTTTTTATGCATGCCAAGGAGAGTTAATCCAAGAATACCTGATCTTGCAGTATGTTGAATGTGACTGAAGGCAGTGTAGAGCCAAAGTATTACATCTGCCTTTCCTGAAAAAGAAAAAATGTACTTCTGCCACCTGGTAAAAACTTCTCGGAAAGCTATGTGTTCCCAAAAAGTATGTGTATAGGGGAAGGTAACATTGCTGTCCAGACTTCTAGAAAGTGCAAGTACCTCCTCCCTATGGAAATTTCATCACAAGATAATTATTATGTGATAATTTTCTCTCTAGGAAAATTCATGCCTTCTTAAGGCATTTCTGAAATGAAATTAGAGTTCTTAGCATTTGTTTGCATAGAATCTTCTATTAATCCTGAGAAAATTATCAGAAATTTTAGCAAAATTACCTGCTCTCTTGAAAGTAATCCTCTGTAGAGAATGATGTAAATATTATAAATGATTCAGATCTCAGGTGAGATACCAAAGTTATTGAGTCTACGTGATGCTTCACACATTCTAAGATGTAAGCATAAGCTTGTTACAACCTTATATATTTTAGTAAGCGTCAGTTACGAATTCTATTCTGATTTATTTTAAATTTCAATACATTGGAAGTATCTTGATTTTTTTTTTCCCTTAAATGACTGAAAGGAGGGATGTGGCTAATAAGGAAATGCTTTTGAACTGCTTAGACACAGAAAATATGACAGTTGCTCCAAAAGCCATGCCTCCTATTTATTTCCATGGAAACTACAACACATACAAAGAGCATGATTATACTTTATGATAGAGCAAATTCTTAGACACAGAGTGCTATTTCTCAACATAGCCAACAGCATTAGCTATACATTTTCACCAGCAATGAACAGAAGTCTGCATGTTGAACTTGTAAAAATCCGTACCAGCAGAGGTGACCAACTGCTGCTGTCACTGCTGCTAAAGCATGTCACCAGTCACCTCACTGTACTAACATCCACTGTTGGATCTCCATAAAATGTTCAGTAAGTATTGATGAATGTCAGTAGGTACAATTTTTACCACATGAATGAATTCAATTTCATACCTTTGCATCATATTCTTCATATGCCAGATGCTATTTGTCGGTTTGTCCTGCTGTCATTTGTCACACGGCAACAAAATTTAAAGAAATATTGTCATGAAAATTCAACCTGTACTGCCATATCACTGACATCTGCCTCTGATACCACGGGACAACGTAATAAAATCGAAGGCATTACTTTGAATCTATTTGAGTTTTTGTATTCATGCCCTGCGGTGAGTTCAAATAGCTCTAAATACAAGCTGTGTGGAGAGCCACTGTTTTAATATGATTTGAACTTGCTGCATGACAGAATATGAGAATGATTATGATTTTTTAAAATGTAGTTTATTCTTTTGGGCACTCTTTCTCTGATGCTTTTAAACAGGATTGCAAGTGGCAACTGAAGTGTTAACATTTGTCTTAGCAGTATCTCAGTATGTTTAGCTATCTTCTGATGGATTAGCAGTTAAGACTAGATGGTTCTAGTGGTCTTTCCAACTGTAATGATTCTGATTCTATAATTTCTAGCAATAGTAATCACATTCCTAAACTAGTAGTTGCCATAACAAAACTTTTCTAGTATTGCTCAATATTTAGTTTAGAGAAAAACAACCAACGAGCAAAAACCTTGACTTAATTAAAAGCTGGTAAATGATAAATCCAGTCCAGGCACTGACTGTTTTCTATGGATCTGCAGTAATATAAAGAGTGTGCACATCTATGTCCCTATGTTCAGAGCTCCCTCAAAGAGGAAGTCTGAGTCTTCCTCTGGCCCATCTGTTTCAGCATATTTCTATTTACCTATTCAGGTTTTGCTTTCCTTCTATTCTACTTTAACTTCTGTGATTTCATATTGATTGGGATGTAGGGTCTTTTTCTCTTTGAAACCTCCTGATTTTCGTCTGCACTAGAACTCTTGATTTTGTTTGGATCCCTCAATTGATATTTTCATTTTAATGTGGTGTGCTTTGCTGGACAAGAAGTCCTGCTCTTAGATGTTTTCCAGTTGATGTACTATAAAGGATTGGAATAAGAAAAAAGAAATTAAATACATATGGAAGCCAGAGAATCCTTTGCCAGTCTTGCACAGCTGCCAGGTGCCCTACTTTCACTGAGTTGTAGGCAAAGCCATTATAATTAAAAACAAACAAACAAAAAAAAAAACACGCACATTTTATTTCTCACTATATAAATATATTTTTCCATAGTTCTTTACATTTCTTTTTCACAGCACCCTCTAGGTTCACAGGCCTGAAAAGTATTAAGTCACTTTCAGGCCAACTTCCCTTCCCAAATCCTGAAACATAAGATGCCTGCACAGTCATTCAAGTCATATTTACTATGTATTGTTGTGGATGTACATCTGAGAGTTCTCTTTTAGACCTGATGGTATGTAGTAGCTCAAGGATACAGAGCATGACTTTTATGTCACTGTTCTTGGTTTGTGCAACAGTGAAGAATTGATTGTCTGCCAAATAGTGAAGAACCTATGAATTATGGTTTATCTACCTAGGTATTGCGTCACTCTGTTCTTCTCTTTAATGGGAAGGGGAAATAAATTCAAGAGGAAAGGATGGTTGATAACTTAATTCATTAGCAATCATTTTTTACTTACAGACTTATTTCTGCTTGTGTTTATCAAGAAATGCACAGAATCATTGTCTCATTTTTTACTTCTGAAGTCACCTCTGTAGAGATGGGTAGGTCTGGAAAGGGCTGTTTCCCACACTTGACAGTGCTTTTGGGTGTGCAAACCCAAGAATGAACAATCTAATTTAAAATTCATTGAGATTGTTTGTAGCCTTTTGAGGCCTGTGAGACTTCAGCCTTTTGCAGATATGAGTCTTAAGCTAGTTCAGGTTGTGACTACATCTATTTCTCTGTCATTTAGTAGTAAGTAATCCCGCTGCCTTAAAATTTACACTATTCTAAAGGACAGTCTTCTAAAGAAGATGAGGATGTGTTTTAATTGTTTTTAATTTTATAATAATGCTATATGTATCTAATAGCATTAGTCTAGTGAATAACCAATTTCCCTGTGGGAAGGAATTTCTTTAAAGTTTGGTAGCTGTGGATAAAATCACTAGAATATTCCATGCCTCCATAGCTTGCGCTAAATACTGTTAATTCTTGCTGTGCTATGAGCACCTGTGCTCAGAGCTCTAAAGTAATTTTGCAACATATGATAACTAGAGGCATTGGCATTTAAAGAAGTGCCAAGGGGAATTATTTATTATGTTATCCATGCATGCTATAGGATGGTTAAACTAAAAATGCATGTAGTATCAGATAATTCATGGTGGCAAAACACCTCCTATTCTAGACTATTATTTTTGCTTGGAATTTCAAAAGTCTATTTCCTGCAGTGGTGCTACATTTAACTTTCTCTTGCTCATAAAGTCCTTAATACATTTCATTCTATTATTTAGTTATTCAAAGCTTATTTGCGTTAGCACTACTATAATTGTTATTTTATGTTATTTTATGTGCTATCTGGAGACTATAGATTGCAGTGTGGTAGAAGACAAATTTTGCATTTTTCTCTCTTCAACCTCCCTCAAGCCCCCAGTGATGTTCTCTTCAATAGTTAAATATTAATGTCTCTTTATCTAGCCTGGTGACAAATGGACATTACTAGATCAGTGCCACACTGTGACGTGCTTCCCGGGTAATTACACGGTTTTGGAGAGTCACCAAATTAATTGTGAGAGGATGCCAAAACCTGTGTGTCACAGCAATCTTCCGGCTGTTAAGGTTGAAGAGACTTGTGGCTGCCGATGGATGTGTCCGTGTGAGTATCTATTTTTGCATGCACGTCTCCCCTTGTCATCACTTGAAATATTTATCAGAAAGGTAATGCTGAATTTACTGAGGATAAGGTTGCATTTCTACAGTCCAGTCATATACTCTATTACAGCTAAAATCTGTAAAAATATCAGAATGGAACCTAGGGGTGTTTCCTATAGCATTTTCAACAAGTTCAGAGCCTGAATTTCTCCAGTTTGTTGAATTTCACTGGCCTTGAGGTGTTAAGAGAAGTGCATAATTCAACATAATTCTTAAAACTGGGTTTGTATTTCAAGTCGTAGGATTACTTTTAAAGTAAATCAGAACCCTCAGAATGTGTCAGAATATATACACCTCCTCTTTAGAATGCATGATTTCAATTTAAAATATCCTCTGCAAAACTGGGTGTTTTAAGAACAATTCCTAGTTCATTGTCTTATTCAGAAACAACATAGTTGTTTTGATATAAATACTTGAAAAGGAAATATTTTAGTTGAAACATCTTAAACATTTTATAGAGTTTTAAAGACATTCTTAGTAATACCTACCTATAGAAACTGCATCTGTTCTGATCTTGATCCCGAGTGTTTTAATACCAATATGAAAACATTACTTGTGGCACTGAAATCATGTATTCTTAAAGAATTTCTGATAGTTTGAAATTAAAATTGACATTTGTGTCATTAGTCAGTTGTTATGAAGAGGTCTATAGTTTACTTGAGATTGCTGCTGCTTAACAGAGACTAATGTTTGTGTAGCTCTTTATTAATTTAATGGACCACGATTTAATTTCCCAAGATGATGCACCTTGTGATACTACTTAGTGAAACTGGGTTGATACTGTGTCATTACTGTCAACATCTGCAATAGATCAAAAACTTACAACAATTTGTAAGATTTACAGGCGAGATAGCAGGGAGAGTACTGGGAGGTCAGAATTTCTTTGTTGTTACTGGTGGAGTTTGGCTAGGTAGTCTGTTCTGCAGGAGCATGGCAATGTGTGTTTTGTTGACTGGAACTGAGTTAGGTAGTACTTAGTTATTTAGACACTTAGTGCCATTTCATCCAGTTGTTTAACATTGCAGCAACAGAAGTTGTTTCTTCTACTTTAATTGTGTAAAAACTGCTGTTAATGTAGTCTCATATAATTATGTAATGATTTGGTTTGAAAGGGACCTTAAGGACCTTCTAGTTCCAACCTTCTACTAGATCAGGCACTTGCCCAGTGCCATCCAAGCTTGGCCTTGAACACTTGCAGGGATCAGGCATCCGCAGTTTTTCTGGGTGACTTGTTCCAGTGCTTCACTATCCTTATGGTGAAGAATTTCTTCCTAACTTCTGATCTAGATCTACCATTTTTTAGTTTAAAACTGATACTCCTTGTCCCATCACTCCCTAATCAAGAATTTCTTCCCATCTTTCTTATAGTACCCGTTTAGGTACTGAAAGGCCACAATAAGGTCTTCCCAGAGCCCTTTCCTCTCTAGACTAAATAATACCGACTTTCTCTGCCTGTCTTCACAGGAGAGATGCAACAATTTGAGGAGGAAAGTCAATTTACTACATATGACATTGGAATGCAAGACAATACAATATAGTACAATACATTTGGAATTGAAGCTAATAAATCAATGAGAGAGTACCCAAAAAACTGAAGGCCTTGCTCTAATGCTGAAACTGAGATGGATAGGGAGCACAAACTGCAGATGAGCAGAAGAAAAGAGGAATATCTCACGACTTGCAAACGTTTTTGTCTTTCCCTCTAAATGGAAAATGGAAACAGAACAGTGAAAGTCTTCTGTAATATGTAGTTCTTGTCTTCTGAGAACCAGGTACCTGGAAATGCAAATGGAACTGGAGCATTAACTCTTTAACTCCCAGTGTGCTCTATGATGTTATGATATACAATAATGATAACAAACATCACAAAACTATGACATTCCACCCCTTACTCAACATCGCTATATTATACTTGATACAAAACTTGATACATAAACAAACAATAATTAACATGCATTAAACACACACACACACACATATATATACATACATGGAATTACTGACTGCACTCCCTCAGCATCAAATTCCCTTGTGGTACACATTCAGCATCCCCATTTTTCTGTATCACCCACTAAATGGACACAGGTCCCTGAGCAAACACAGTTCCACGGAGAGGTTTGGCCTTTCCAGAAGCTGGAAAGACCGAAACCACTTTTCCCAACGTACTCTTTACATGTACTATGTGGAGCTTATCTCCCTCTACTGTGCATAGGGAGCTGGATTGGGTAGGAACATTGTGATTGATAGATCCCTGAGTGTTGACCAACCAGGTGTCTTCTACCGAATGCTTCTACTGCTTTAGTGTTTCACTATGCATTGCTTGCAACATAGTTTTAAACAACCCACTGTATCATTCAATTTTACTTGAAGCTAGTGCACAATAGGGGATATGATAAATTCACTCAATGCCATGACTTTTAGCCCAAGTATTTACAAGAGGATTTTTGTAATGAGTCCCATTATCTGAGTCAATTCTTTCTGGAGTGCTGTGTCACCACAGGACTTGTTTCTTGAGACTGAGTATGGTATTTTGGGTGGTAGTATGGGATACTATGTGTGTTTCAAGCCACCCAGTGATTGTCTCCACAATGGTAAGCTCTTAACATCAAAGGTTTGCAAAGCAAGATGATATAATCAACCTTATCTATCAGTTCAAAGCCTGTCTGTCCCTGAGGAAACCATAGCTTGAGAAATTGAAATGCCCCATTTTTAATCACTATTCTTTTTCTTATTTCTTCTTCTCTTCTTATTTAATTATTTTCATAAATTTAGGGGGAAAAAAAATGGAAATTTTCTTGCAAAAATATCTACGTACTGTATGTGTATCTGATCCCTGGAATATTGGCAAATGCTTTTGCGAAGAAGTATTTGGAAATCTGTTTTTAATATGTCATAAAAGTGAACAGAAAGAATTAGGAACAGGAGTTACAACATAAAGCTGCTTGCTTGCTGAACTAGTTCAAAATAGTTTCAGCAACATGATGTGCAATGTGTGATTCATATCTCTTGGGTATTTGTGGACTATGTTTAAATGGATTGCATTCATACATTTTGTGCTATGGAATACTTATGAGAAGTTTGAAAGGATTCCCATTATCCCTAGAATTATATTTAGATGTTCAAGAATAAAGAAAGGTTGAGAAATCTTTTATTGCTAACTTGTTTACTTGTTTTACTACTGTTTATACAAGAATATCTATAAGTTCAGAGCTGTTTTTCCTGGGAAATTGTCATGGTTTTGGCTGGGATAGATTAATTTTCTTCAGAGAGGTTTATATGTTTCTGTGTTTTGAGTTTAGGGTAAAAACAGTGGTAGTATCACCAACATTTTTAATTACAATAGAGCAGTGCTCATATGGAGCAAAGGATGTTTCAGCTTTTTGTACTGCCCTGCCATTGAGGAGGAAGAGGGCAGGATGCTCAAGAAGCTGGGAGGGTACAAAACTAGAACAGCTGAACCAGACTGGACAAAAGAATGTCCAATGGTGTCATGCTCAGCAATAAAAGCTGGGGTCAAGAAGGAGGAAGGGGGAGGGCATCTGGAGTAATGATGTTTGTGTTCCCAAAAAAATATTATGGATAGTGAGCACCTAGCATGGGGCACTAAGGTTTCAAGATGATAACAGATTTATCTAATTGTAGTGTGGAGTTGCTAGACCAAATTTATAAATGTTATAGATGTTCAGATGATAATTGTTAGGCTCCTGTGGTGGTCATGGGGCTTTCTTGCCTTCTTGTATGTTAGAGTCCTGTGTTTATTAGTGGCTGCTTTTGCTTCTGCCCTTTGCTTTGCTCTTTACCATCTTGCTTTGCTGCACCTGTGAACAATTACAACAGTTGTCACCATCAACCTGGGCTGGCAGATGGCTAAGGCATTGTTGCTGTCTCTGTGCTGCTCTTCTGGACAGTCTGGAACTCCAGACTGAACTTGAGTCAGAGGTTGTTGACCTATGGATGAGTCCACATCGAGCATGTACACCCTAAAGCATCTGTGGCCACAGATAGATTCATTCTAGAGCAAGCACATCTTGAAGCATCTGTGGCCAGGGAGTAGTCTGTGTCACAGCAGGTACATCTTGCAGTGTCCATGTCCATTGATAAGGCCATGCCAGAATACCTCAAAACATTTGTATTTGTGGATAAAACCAAGACATAGAAAATGTCTGAAGAGACATCTGGAGGGACCACTGAGGAGACTGTGACCAAAGGAAAAGGCCATGCCAGAGTGTTACCTACGGACCTCAAAGTGTCCGTAGGTAAATCCTTTCTGCAGCAGGGCATATCTCTGAACGAACTGTGGCTCATTAATAAATAAACCCACACCAGAACAGATAGGCATCAAAGCAACTGTGACAATGGGTAAGTCCATGGTACTGTAGGTAGGACCTCTGAAGGATTTATGGCTCATGGATAAAAATGTGCTGGAGCAGTTAGACCTCTCTGGGGCTGTGGCCAACAGATAAGCTCAGGCTAGAGCAGGGGCAAGTGGAGGAGTTCATTGCAATGTGAAACCCTATGGCCTTGTCCAAAAGGACAAGAAGTAGAGTCTGTAATGGATATGTCTTTAAACGGTAATCCATGGTTGAATTGCATATTATAGCAAGTACTATAGCAGGAAGTCTTTGCCACTGGCCAGGCCAGGGGCAAGGGTAGGAATTGTGATATTATGATCTGTAGCCTGGTCCAAAGGAGCTGGGGATAAACATTGTGATGGATATAATGTTAAATTTTTGTAAGTCATGATCTGAGTTGCGCATTATAGGAAGTCCTATAGCAGGAACCACTTGAGCCAACAGAGGATGAGCCTCACAAGAAGGAGTATAAGTGCAGCAGTGACCTGACCTTTGCTGGCTTTGATTTCCTGTAATGCCAAAGAGCATTACCTTTCCTACCAGATGACCTTCATTACAGATAGAAGCTAAATTATGGACTTAAAGAACTCAATAGATATTTTATAGACTTAGCCCATAGATTATGGGAAAGATATCTGTATTAAGTGAAGAGTGGTGATTAATGAGGATTGGCAATGACCAAAGTACTATGGAATGACTTTCAGAGTGATGATATCTGTCTTCCAAAGAAAATACTACATGTGATAAGCCCTGGAAGGGGCTGAACACTTGCATGCTGATGGAAAGTAGTGAATGAATTCCTTGTCTTGCTTTGCTTGTACGTATGCCTTTTTTTCTTTGTGGGATCTTTCTTTGTGGGATCTTTCTTTGTGGGATCTTTCTTTGTGGGATCTTTCTTTGTGGGATCTTTCTTTGTGGGATCTTTCTTTGTGGGATCTTTCTTTGTGGGATCTTTCTTTGTGGGATCTTTCTTTGTGGGATCTTTCTTTGTGGGATCTTTCTTTGTGGGATCTTTCTTTGTGGGATCTTTCTTTGTGGGATCTTTCTTTGTGGGATCTTTCTTTGTGGGATCTTTCTTTGTGGGATCTTTCTTTGTGGGATCTTTCTTTGTGGGATCTTTCTTTGTGGGATCTTTCTTTGTGGGATCTTTCTTTGTGGGATCTTTCTTTGTGGGATCTTTCTTTGTGGGATCTTCTGTCTTTATGTATCAACCCATGAACTGTCTCATTTTTACCTTTCCAGTTTTCTCTCTATCCTTCCTGAGGAGAGTGAGTGAGCAGCTGGGTGGTTCTTAGCCTTCTGTTGGGATTAAACAGCAACAGAAATCAAGTTTGAAGGTCAAGGAACACAAAATAGATTGCTCTCAGCTGACAATAGTAAAAAAATCTTAGAGTTATTAAGAGTAGTAGCTTTTTCCTGCATAGTAGTGATGACTTTTCCTGCCCTTGTAGTCTTTAAGCAAAAGAACTGAGTTTGAATCATCCTTTTGTTTGGGTCTTGTTTAGGTACTCATGGTATTATAATTTTTATTCTTCAGTCTGTGAAAAAAGATAGTTTCTAACCTAATATATACAACACTAACCCATCAGTAGGCCATTAGTTGATCCTGTGTGCATTATTTCTCCTCTCTTTTCCTCTCTTTTCCATCTGAAAAAAATATATGTATTTATCCTTTTGAATCCTTTTATGACATGTTTGATAAAATGAAATAGTATTATGTTTGAAACAAACAGTTTATCGAATAAAATGCAATGTCATAATAATGACAGTTAAATTAGTCAAATACGATTGCAGCCTTTCTAAAAATAGGAGATACATTTTCCTTGCTTTTATTTTTTGAATTAAATTTATTAGCAGATCGCATTCAATGTGAGGGAGCTTCATTCTATTTTTGTAGTACTAATTTGTGCAGGTGATACTTTATAAATAACATAAATACAGGTTAATAGCTATTATGATTAAAGTGATTTATTGAATTTACATGCTTATAATGATTGTGAAGAAATAGTCTAATTTGAAAGAAAGCGCATGCTTACGTGTTGTTATTTGTTGATTTACAGGTGTCTGTATGGGAAGTTCATCTCGACATATTGTCACTTTTGATGGGCGTAATTTTAAGCTCACCAGCAATTGCTCCTACACCTTGTTTCAGCATATACAAGATGATGTTGAAGTTCTTCTCCATGAAGGACCGTGCAGAGCTATACCAAAGATGAACTGTATGGATGCTATTGAAGTGAAACATCGTGGTGTATCCATTCAGCTCTTCAGTAATATGACAGTAAGCAAAAGCCAATTAAGTCATCTGTGCATTCTCTGCTCGTGCTGTGGAGTTTTAGGTTAGGAGGACAGATTTGTTTCCTCTATCAAGTTTCTTCTTCTTGCAACTTGTTCTTAGCTGTATAAGCAAATGCCTCATTTAAACTTCCTAATGTATTCTATATTCACATAATAAACCAGTCATTGTTTCTCCTCTCGTTTTCCCCACTGTACTGGGGTGATAGTGTTTTCCAGATACTTCTACCAGAAAGGCAGGAATTAGGACATCCTACACTCTGATTTTCCTTTGTTGGTAGAGGTCCTCTATGCAATGTTATTAATTAGTGAGTAGGAGAGCAGTCCCATTTTTTAAAACCTATGCAAGTTTGTGGCTACCTGAAGAGTTATGGAGTTGGTTCTTACCTTGCTTGCTGGTGGATCTCAGTAGAAAGAAAGGCCAGCTAAGAGTTACGTGTTACATTTCTTTTATAGGTAATTCAAATATTGTATTCAATAAAGTATTCAAATTATGTATGAAACATTTGCAGTCTCTGAGTTCCTCAGACATACAGAAGTCAACTAACCTGAAAAGGTGATCTCATCTAACTCATGCAATAAAATAGGATTGACCAAAACACTTTTAATCAGTCTGGTATGGTACTGGATAGCCTTGACTTTCACTAGTGTCACAGGGTCTGAATGCAGCATTTTAGCTTCATGGCATTAGGACACTGGTCTGTGTATCTGTTATGCTGTAGAAATGCACTCATATCGAAAAATGCTGAAGAAGTTGTTCATGTACTGCACAAAATGTAAGACAAGTATTTCTGTGCATTCTTAGATTCAGTGGAAAGCTTCAGCATGCAAAATTAACTCTTATGACCAGATTCAGTCAAAATGTGATTCAACTATGATTAGGTTGGATTGATCTTAACTGCTTGTCATAATTGATGTGATCATTTTGCCTTTTTAAAAACAGGTGGCTGTTGACGGTGAAAACATTCATATTCCCTACTCAAGCAGTTTGTTTGAAGTCACTGTCTATGGAGCAATAATGCACGAAATCAAGTTCTCCCATCTTTGCCATAATCTCACATTTACTCCAAGAAATAACGAATTTATTCTTAAACTTAATCCAAAGAGCTTTTCTTCAGAAACACAAGGGCTTTGTGGTAAGTTAGGACGTTAGTGATTTTAACAACTTTCTATTGAGATTTGAACTATTATTAATGCTGAAATTTGTGCAGTCCTGAGCCTTGCAAATTCTCTCATCCAGGCAGTCCACTGTTGGCACATTGTTAATCTGTATTGTTTTTTCTACTATGACTATTAGTGTAATAGCTCATTGACACCCAGTAAGACCTTAAAAAGATAAAGACTAGGCATCTGTCATGTTTTACAAGTACTTCTGTGCATTCTTAGATTCAGTGGAAAGCTTCAGCATGCAAAATTAACTCTTATGACAAGATTCAGCTTGTTCCAGATTTTCTTAAAATGAGGTTTTAAATATAGGTTTTTGTATATATGCAAGAGCACACTGTGATGTGAGTCCCATCCCGTGCTTGGAGGGAAGGTGAGGGGCTTGTGGGGAAAATTTCTGCCTGGGAGAGTTAATTCTGTGGTATCTTCTACAACAGGTTAGACATCTATGGCATAATCTGTGCCTCTTGTATTACAGAAACAAAAATCAGGCTCATTACGATTACTCTGATAACTGCTATAACTAATATTGATTCATCTTCCCCTTGGAGTTTAATGAGCAGCCCCAACAAGCTCAGTCCTCAGCCTGTTTTCTCTAGGTTTGTTTTACTGCTGACTATATTCAGACTGTTTCTTTTCCTTTTACTTGCCCTCCTAGGAGTGTGTGACCAGAACCATGCCAATGACTTCATGTTACGTGACGGCACGGTTATTGCTAACAGTGATGCGTTTATTCAAGAATGGACAGTGAAAGAGATGGGGAAGGTCTGTGAAATCCAGAGAGAAGAAGAGTGCTCTGAGCATGCCACCAGTCATTGCCACCTTCTGCTCTCTGATCAGTTTTCAGCATGCCACAGGATAATACCCCCAGACATGTTCTTTGACGCCTGTGAAGAGAGCAGCTGCTATGAGGAAGAAGCCTGTGAGATGATAACTTCTTATGCTCACATCTGCAGAGAAAATGGGATCTGCATAGACTGGAGAACACCTGAGTTCTGTCGTAAGGGGTTTTCCATATACTAAAACTGGTACAGAAACTTCCTGATTTAGTGCAATATTACTTTTTGAATATCTATGATATCTTTTGAATATATGAGGCAGATCAAGTTTTCATGTGTAAGTGGTATTAAAGATCATCTACTAAGTTGCATATTATGGAATAAGTGTCTCTTAATAACATGCTAACTAGTGAAATGCAGGGCACTTATGCAAGGCTGGAAGAATAACCTATGAAAAAAATGCAGCTACGTGATAGTGTCTGACTTCGTGGCCAGTGAACTGTCATGGGGTCATGTTTGAATTGCCCTCATTCTGCCGGTTACTTGCAAACATAATTGATTTGGTACAGACATCACAGGATCAGAGCAAGACAGGCAGGGAGGCTAATAATTTGTGCTGGTGGAATTCCTTCCTGGCCTGTAACCTTTTTTTCAGACTTTTCTGAATTTTTTTTTTGCACATATTTGTATGAGCAGTAGTCTTTGTGAATTCCCCATGTTTCAACCAAAGCCTGAGGCTTTCAGGCTTTATTTGATTTTTAAACTTCCAGTGTACTTAAAAAAAAAAAAAAAAAAAAAAAAAAATGGGGAAACGGCTATGAACTGTGGTGTTTTCTTTCGAAAGTGTGCTATCTACGCTGCCCAAGCTATCTTTAAGTTATTTTGCAAATCTGGTTCTCCCTCTCTCTGTGTTTTACTTCTTTATTGAAAGTGAAGAGTTTAAGTGTTATGAGAAAACAGCATAGCAGGATGCTGGCCTTGCAAATGCCCAGAGCCTAATAGAGGTGCTAGTGTTAGTCTCATCCAGTTGTTGTTTTGTATACTTCTCAAAATTCTTATAGACCTAAGAAATTCTGCCCTTTTTTTTCCTGTTTTTTTTAATTGCCTTTTTCTTTCCTGAAAGCCCTATTATGAAAGATCTGCCAAAAATGTACCCTGGATATTAAATGACTCTTGAGGTGGCATATTCTATGCTCGTGGAATTATGCTGTTTATCTGCTGCAATTATTACAGGCATTTAGATATTCAGTTGCAGCGAAATGCATTTAAGGGACCTGGAATGCATATATGTGTAGAGAGAGAGACATTTTCTCTCCCAACTAGTCCAGCCTACAGTGTCTTCATATCCCAGTTGTTTTTTGCATCTGATTTTTGTGTAGTCATTTTTTTTATTGCCTTGTTTCCCTTCCTTTTTGTTCCCAGATGTTTTTTTACTTCAGAATTAGAAAGCTAGCGTCTTGAACACATGATACCACAAAATCTCAGTACGTATTTCGGTTTGGTTTGAGATCAGATTGAGGGAATTATGGAATATATTGTCAAGAATGTGAAATTGGCCCATGCCTCCAGTTAATATCTTTAATATCTTTCTAGAATAGGTTATTGAATATCATATTACTGTTTCATACTGGTTCTTTTAAGAAACAAAAGTGTGTTTGAAATATTGACCTAGAAAAGAGCAGTAGAATATTGCCTGTAATTTTCCAAATTTAGCGCTTTGTAAGATTTTTACAAATTGTGATTTCCAAGTACTTTAACAACTCTGTAACCTTCGAATTTCCATCTTTCTTATACAGTATATACCAGGATAGCCAGAGAGTAGCCAATTTTAATGCTACTTACGTAAAGAATTTTGTTAGTGGCCTAAGAATAGTATCATCTTTTTACTTCAAGCAGGTGCAGTGTGCTGCTGCCAAAAATAAAATTGCTTATTACAAGGATGTTGTACAGGGTACATTAATGATTAAATAGTGCAACCTAAACTCTCAAATACTACACGTTTAATAAAAATTGCATGGTTCTGGAGAAGCTTGTTTTATTTCTTTTTCACCTTCCAGAGAAACCCTATCATTTTTGTAGACTCTAGATTTTTCACTATGGACTTGTAATTAGTTTATTTTATTCTGATGAGCTTGAACTTACTGTAGAGCCTCACAGATTATTTGACCTCTGTGAAGGAATATCTACTAGGAATGACTACTGTAATTCAAAGACAAAATAGCCATGTCTCCTTGAAATGTGATTTCATAGGTTTATAGAAAACTGGTGAGTTTTCAGAGTTTTGGTGTTTTTGTTTTTTTTTCTTTTAACTGTTCTTTTTCCTATTTGAAGGAAGAAATCGTGTTTTAATGGAGTCAGCTTAGAATACAGTATCAAAGCATGATTATAATATCCTCATATAGGTTATAATTTGAGTTGAATGAAATGATTTGAAGCTTGTTTGGCAGAAGAATTACTCTTCTGCTCATTAGCTTTTCAGCCTTATTTTTTCCCTTCTTCTAGTATCCACAGTCTTTTACACAGAAACAAGAAACACTGAAATAGCTAGCATGAGGGAGTGGCTTGTTGAAATACAATTTTATGAGGTTGTCAGTGTGGAATACCTAATTTCTCCTCACTTTGTGTCTATAGCAGAATTTTCCATACAAACTGCACAGCAACATGTGGGTCATGCAGGACCTGGCCAGATTTCCAGAACAGAAGCACAATGATGTCTGAGGTGGCCTTCTACAATCATCTGGTTATTACTGTGCCATTAGGATGAAAGAATGTTTACAAACCATTTTCCAGATATTGATGATGTTTATCCCATGTCTTGACGCTACTTACATGCACTGTACTCCTATGTGCCCCAAGGCTAGAGGCCAGTTCAGAACAGGGGCACTCAAGAACTAGCTTTATTTGTTTGCAAAACACAGCTACGTGCTACATTGCATGAAGTACGTTAGAGGCTATATAGCATTGACACTACTTTTGCTTTTGAACTGCCCGGGTTCTACACTGATGAGTATCAACATTAAACTTTAAAATAAATTAACCTGATTTTGTGCAGAGGTTTATTAGATTTTCTCTAGGGCTACTGGTAGATAAGCAAGATGAAAGGATTGTGTGTTGGCACAAATAAATATGTAGATGGTGTGCTGCTCTAACAGGTGCTGTGGATGTACTTTGTGGATGTACATCAGAATACAAAACTATTGCAGGCAGCATCTGTTGCTGCTTATACTCGATGTAAGGATATGTTTTTCTTGCCATAAGTATAGTGAAGTACTGGAAAAGATTCCCCAGGGAGGTGGTGGATACCTCATCCCTGAAGATATTTAAGGTCAGACTGGATGGGGCTCTGATTTAGCTGTAGATGTCCCTGTTTGTTGCAGAGGCATTGGAATGGATGATCTTTAAAGGTCACTTCCAACACAAAAAAATTTATGGTTCTTACTGCAGTTGCCTTGTTTGCAGAATTTTTTGGAAACTTTTTTTTTTTTATGCAGAATAGTTTTTGTAGCTAGTACTAGCAGTTTTTAAGCAGTCAAATTTTCCTATTTTACATGAACAGACTTCTTATATTTTATGCAGAATCCAACCAAAACATTTAGTAATGGGATTGAAATCTTCAACAACTGTGGTTTCTAAGTTCCTCTGTGCATGCTGGACTGT
Organism: Phasianus colchicus; assembly: GCF_987193195.1. Taxonomy (NCBI): domain Eukaryota; kingdom Metazoa; phylum Chordata; class Aves; order Galliformes; family Phasianidae; genus Phasianus; species Phasianus colchicus. Next base: position 75,794,263 of record NC_143436.1, on the reverse strand, counting down.
GGTGCCTGATAAAGTACAATCATATACTCCAACAGAGTATACACCAGAAATAATTGAATTTAGCATTTTTTGAAACAGAAAAGTTTTATTTTTAAAGGCTTTTTTTTTTTTTTTTTTTTTTGCTTTAGCTGAGAGATGTACATGTATATAGACAGTGTATCTGATGAATGCTCACTGAGTTGGGAGCTCAGGCATTTGTTCAGTAATTTTATTTCAGCATTTTTTGCTAGAGGAGTTTAAAATAGATTTTATAAATATTTGGAAGGGAACAAACTAGGAAATAAGAAACATTTTTCTTAATTGAAGATGTAGAGAAAAATAAAGCAGACAAGGGAGTACACATTATGCAAGCAGTATCCATGTTTCTCGAACTACTATCAATTAGCTTAGTTTTATGATTTTTATGAATTAACTCTTCTGAATTCATCAGCAAAATCTTTATGAAATTGGCTTCAGCAAGAGGAGTGCAACTTTCCTTCACTTAAGGCAGTTCAGTTCATAAGATGCAGGTATCCAACAGATTTGGTGTTGTAGTACCAAACAATTCTGTTCATTAGCTTTCTTTATTTGCTTGGGAACACTATTGCTGATCAAATTGTCAAAAATCTCTTTATTTAGTGCTGTTGTCTGTCCTGGTTATGTCCTAATCCTGAGCTGTTATCAGTGCTTCTCTAATGCATGTAAAGACAGTCTGAATTCTTGTGTCTATTATCCAGTGTTGAAAACAAAGCTACACAAGATGTTCAGCTCATGCAAACTGTTGTATCATTGTAAGGGGTAAGTTGTGCTGTGTTGATGCATGCAGTCTAAAATAGTGGCTTCATGATTTTTCTGTGGGCTGCAACTTAAGCGTATGCCTTTAAACCCTTTATACTGCAGGTTCTATTATTCAAAAAATGTGTTTTCAAAGAGGACTGCAGAGGATATTGGCTTTCAAAAATCTCAACAGAATTCTAAAGAAAGTGGGAGTAGGAAATCTGCATTTTAGATCTCTAAAGAATTTTTTTTTGTCTTCCCCAGCAATGAAGTGTCCTGCATATTTGATATATGATCACTGTCACAAAGCTTGCATAAAGATCTGTGAGAATAGTACCAGTCTCAGTGTCTGCAAAGATTATCCCACAGAGGGCTGCTTCTGTCCAAATGGGCAGGTGGTTTTCAATGACAGCTGTGTTGGTGAAGAAGTTTGCACACAATGCACCAGTGAAGATGGCACGCACCATCAGGTAAATGTATACTTTGCATGTTGCCTTCACAAGTGGTTGTGGTTTGTACTTTTGCAAGTAAATCTGTCCTCTAAGTCTAACTACTTTTCCCTTTGGACAATTTATTTACTAGCTCTGCTCATCATAGCCAGACAGCTGTCAGCCCCATGAGCTTTCCTAGTGTGAAATTGGCTGGTATGGATATAAAACTCACAGCTGGGACTGTATGCATCCAGAAACACATCTATGTGGAGGGAGGGCTACAGGGAAGAGAGGAGGAATGGCATAAGCCAGCTTCTAGCAAGATGAACTCTTCATTCAGCAGGCTTTTTCCAGTAATGACAATTTAATCATTAGTCTGGAACACTTGCTTATCATGCATAGTATTGTTTTTGTACAGCTTACTGAAATATTTTTAGTGCCTGGTATGGAGCCATCAGACTAAGATGACTTAAAGTCCTATTAGCCTACCACCTTTTTTTTTTTCTTTTTTTTTTGTAATTTGACTAATGTGTAGATGAGGATCATTCCTTTGAAGAAACTAATCATTTTAATTTTCACAGAAAATCCACTTTCCTCAGCTAAGTCAGACCTCAGAATGGGATGAATGGTATGAGTGCTGAGTACCACACTGCAGTGAAAGACTCTAATTTCTCTTGCTCTATCATGCAAGTGGGTGCACAAGTACCTGCCTACATCCCTGTTGGGAGTATGATGCTCTTCCTATTCAGCCACAGCTACTCCACTCAGAGTTTTCATCAAAATCATTCAGTTAAATCTTAAATCTTCATTTTTTTTTTTTTTAATGGGACTTAAAGAAGGCCTTAGTTTCAGTATTTTAAGGATTATACATTCTTACAATTTTATCACTACCTCTTATCATGCTCACCGAGCATACAGTCGAAGACATTTGTTTTTGTTAGATAGATTTTCTGTATGTAGAAGTCCCTGTGTGTGTGTTTATAGTGTATTTCCTCCTGGAAGAGATGTTAAGGCACACAAAAAACAAAGATGTGATCCAAGCAAGCCAGCATAGCTTCACTTGAAACTGTGCTTGACCAATTGGGTGGCCTTCTACAATTCAGTGAGGTCGTTGGTGGACCAATGAAGGTCAAATGAAGTTGTCTACGTGGACTTGTGCAAAGCCTTTGACATAGTCCCACTAGATATCCTTATTTCTGAATTGGAGAGATATGAATTTGAAGGGTGGACTCTTTAGTGGATAAGAAATTCATGGGAAAGTCAAGCCAGAGGGTTGTGATGAATGGCTCTAAACTCAGGTGGAGGCTGGTGATAATCAGTGTCCTCCGGGGTCCATGCTAGGACCAGTGCTCTTTAACATCTTTATCAACGACATAGACAGTGGGATCGAGTGAAAAAAAAATTTAGACATTGGGTATATGTTCTTTACTTAGTGAGCGGTGAGGAACTGGAACAGATTGCCTGAAGAAGTTAGGGATGTCCATCCTTGGAGGCATTCAAAGCCTAACCAACCAATTAATCTAGTGGTTGGAAATACTGTCCTTAAAGGGAACGTTGAAAATAGATGGCCTTTAAAGTCCCTTTTAACCTAAACCATTCAATGAGTTTGTCTTGTGTAACAGCCTTTTATAGGTGCTGGGGCACTGGTAAACAGTGCACTTAGTGAAAGATATGTGCAGGCATCCCTTTGCTGGTCAGGTCCTCTGTGCATTGGGAAATCCAGCTGTGCCTGCCCAGCTCTGTGCCTCAGTATCAACTGCTGGTGCTGTTGCAGCACAGTCTGGGAGTGAGCATTTCCAAAACAGAGATTTTGAGGCTTTCCACCTGATGGACAAGGGACCTAAAAGCCTTAAACTTCTCTCAGGCCTTAGACACCGATTTTGTCAAGCAAAGGGAAGTGTGATTTTTTTTTTATTCCACAACTGTGTTATTCAAATGACATCTTCCAAAATAAAAAGTATGTTTTAATTCTTTTTTTTTTTCTTTCTGAAGGATTCAACATGTAGCTTGTATTAGCTTTTATTTTAAAATTACAGTATCTCCGTACATGTAGCTGTAATCGTGGTAGGTCAGTTGTGGATCTTTCTCTTATATACAGTATCTTTGTATCTGTGTACTGCATATAAAACTGGTAAAAATTGAAGAAAATAGTTTGTTTTTTTGTAATAAGAGGAACTAAAATTCATTGTATTATTTCTGTTGAAGGAAAAAAATAATAGCTTTCAGTGTATATTACAACATACCCTAAACATAGATCAGTTGTTCACAACTCCCACTAAGATTGTGAACTTTTCTTTAACATTATGATTCTTTATTAAATTGTTATTACATGTATACATTAAGATCTTCATGGCTGTATACTTTAAGCCCCCAAATCTTCAGGCAACTAGGTGCATTTTCCTTTTAAATAATTGTTTCAAGCTCTCATGGAGAAAAGCTCAGAGCACGTTTTGAGAATAATGACTCTGGTGATATCTGCTTGTTTATGTACAAGTTCTGAAACTCATATGAGTTGTTGCATACCCCTTAATGGGGTCTTAACTCTCCAAACCTCTAGTCTGTACCTGGATAGCAAGATTTAACTTCAGTTATTGTGTTGGGAAAGAGGATCAGCTCTCAGCTTTTTGCATCTCCACCATTGCAGGACCAACCATGTGAGTAACACCTCAGGCAGTGAAACTGTTGTTAAGTTATGATCATCTTAGTCCCCTTCTTTTCCCCGATGTTCTTTTTCTATGTTCATTTCTCTATCCAAAGTAGTGCATGGGCTTATGGGATTCTCAGTACCGATACCTATTAAGAGCTCTACAAACACCATGTTATTTCTTGTTATCTCATCTAGTATTAGAAAGAGACTCATTTATGTTGAGAAAACTGAGGCTGATGAAAAAGTTAGAGCACAAGTTGTGATTCTATTTTTCTGTCATGAAATATCCAAATGCTTTTCATATCACCATCTGTAAATGTAGACTTTCTCTGTCAGTTGCCTTCTCAAGGCTTTCTAACTCAGTCAATTGAAATCTATGGCAGAAGGCTTTTCCAGCAGAAGATCTTTTCTAGCAGACATCAACACAAGCTTTCCTTGACTAAAATAGATTTCTTATGCATTAATTAGCTCTATGCAATTCTGTTCCTAAGCTTAGGAAAATCTCCAGTTGTCTTGTTCTGGCATGCCTCCTCTTATCTTGCCGTGTTTTCAACCTTTGAAGGTAAAATACCATTTGACTTGTCTTTACAGATTCCTGTAATTGCTTAAATCACGTAGATATTGCTAGGTACAGATGACAGCATGTTTCCTTTCTTTTTTACTGAGGGTTTCAGCAAGCTGGTTTTTTAAAATGCACTTTGGAGTTCTCTGGATGATGCCTTTTCCCTTAATGGCATCTTAGCTGATTCTACATGTTATCACCCAGAACCATGACTGAGTGTACAGTGTAACTTTATTGTCCTGTAGCCCATCTTTTCATTCATACCTACCTATTGTCATAGGTTTTAAATGTAGGTGACCCACTATAACTTTCTACATCTTTAAAATCAATGATTACCTCCCTCTAATAAGAGAGACCAGTATTGAATAATTATATACTTCACTGGTAGTTTCTTAATATGCTTATTACCTGCTGGTGGTCATTACAGGAGTGATTCTTTCGGATTTGGGCTTGCTATATAGTGTTTTTCCAGCCTGCAAATGAATGGGAAATCAGGTGATGAGACACCACAGATTCTTAATCAAAAATATGTACTGTTTGTTTCTTTATGTATAAGTACAACTAATTTGGGAAAGAAGCCACTTCTGTGTATTTCCGAAAATATCATTTCTTCTATCATTATCACTGAATATCCGCCATGGCATATAGTTCCATGAGTCCACTGTTACTTTCACAACAGCTTGAGATTGCATTTATAACATCTGAGCATTTTGTTTGTATAAAAAAATAGTAATTCCTCATCTCATCCACACATTCTTTACATGTTTAGCTAAACTCGTACGCTACAATTATTTCAGAATTATGCATCTCCTCAGTTTCCTGCTGTTAAACAGAGCAACCAACTAAATCCTCATGTAGTCTTCTGTTTTTCCTCATTAATTTTGCTCACCCTCATCCACTCCCATTGCTAATATACTAGTATACTAGTGATCATAATACTATATTTCATTCTAACAATCAATGCAGTTTTTTTGTTTGGTTGGGTTTTTAATTTTTTTTTTTTTCCTGCAGCACATGGAAATATGGATTCCTTCCAGTGAGCCTTGCAAGATCTGTACATGTCTTGACAACAGAGAAGTAAACTGCACTCTTCGACCTTGCACTACTACCAAAAGTAAGTTAGTTTAGCTCTGAATACAACTGGTCTCAACCTAGTTGTTAACCTAGTGCTTTAGTTCTTATCTAAACTTATTTTATGGATGTTTCATTCTCACTCCAGCTGTGCAGTGTGGCCCCTGTGAAGTTCCTCGTCTGCGCAGGGACCCTAACCAGTGCTGCCCTGTGTATGAGTGTGGTAGGTTCTCATAAGCTGTTGGAATCTTCTTGATACGTGTTTACATGTTTTTATACATCATTAAAAAAACTATACAAAACAGTGTTTTTTTTTTTTTAAACCACTGAATGACTGAATTATTGTCTATGTGGGAAAAAAAAAGTCCTGAGGAAACTTCGAACTCAACTTTGCCCTTCTATAAGAGATGAAGAAAAGAAAGAAGCTTTTTTTTGCTAAGTAACATTAGAAATGTTTTTTTTTTTTCAAGTATGCATTTCCTTGTGATATGGTTTTTTTAACGAAGTATGTTAGAACTTCAGCCCTTGTAACCCAAACTTGAACTGTTCCCTAAGCTGTTTTTGAAAATGATCACTGACCTGCTGAACGCTAACTTGCATAAGATTTTAGGATAGCAACTGAGTGTAGGGAACAAGCATAATGGGAATGTACTTGAATGTGTACACCTTTTCTTGAAGATTAATTAGTCAGGCATTAAACACTCTCTCAATTTCTCTTCTCAGTCTGTGATCTAGTTTCTTGTGATTTGCCTCCTGTCCCTGACTGTGAGTTTGGCCTACAGCTTGCTCTGATTAACCCTGGAGAATGCAGACCGAATTATACATGTGGTAAGATGTAGATACATATTTAGCACTGAATAACGTTGGAGCACTGCATTTAAATAACACTGACAATGACTTTTATATGCAGCATTTTCCCTGTGAAAAGTTTTATTTGGAAGCCATTGGCCATGTAATGATTTCACAGACTTGGAAAAAAGTTATTGTTGACACTTTCAAAAGTGTACTCACATTTGAATTAAGGAAACTGTGAACACCCTATATGTGCTCTGAAATTTGTGTATATATTTTATAAATCTTTTTGTATATATGAGAAGATACATATATATATTTGGCAAGATAGGAGCTTCTTCTGAATCTACAGTACAATCTCTGACCTGGGTCTTCTATTTTTTTATCTATTATTATTTTAAGGAGGTGTATAATAATTTGCAGTAGCAATTAGTGCCCTAGTGTCTAAGAACTGTCCCGTTCATTTGCAATGATCTGAAATTGTATTTGCTTAATCTTTTTTTGCTAGCTTGTAACAAAGAAGCGTGTAGTTTAGTTCAAAGACCTTTTTGCCCACCCCATCGGGAGCTGACTGTTAAGAAGACGGAGTGCTGTGACAAATATGAGTGTACCTGCAGCTGCAGTAACTCAACAGTGAGCTGTCCTCTTGGGTATTTATCCAGATCTCTCACCAATGACTGTGGCTGCGTATCTACTACTTGTGTTCCAGACATGGTAAGGGAGGTGGACTAGAAGTCCATCAATGAGATTATCTTTTATGTTGAGGTGAAAACACTAAAGGTAGTGGGCAGATAGATGTTAACAAAACCCCAAACAGAAAGTGATACATAGGCATTTTTCATCTCTGTGTGTGAAAAATGCACCCTTGGAACCTACTGTAGTTGTTTATTACAGTAATTTTATTCTGATGTAATCACTTCATTTTTGTGACTATGAGAAATTCAGATGATAATACGTGCTTGTATATATTTATAGATATATATAATCCATAAATATAATATATATAATTTATATAAATATATATAAATGGTATATCCACATATATATGTATCAAATCCCTATATACTATGTATGATGTTTTAGAGGTCTTTTTTGAAATTTTTGGTTTCTTTCTGGATAACAAACTTTATAGTGTGTACTTTTGGCTCAGTACAATTACTGTATTTTAGTATTTTATATTTTCAATCATATATTAACTTTATTGACATATTTACATCACCATAGACCCAGACTTTTTCTGTTCTCTGATTACCTTTGTCTGAGGAGGCATTGTATCTTGTGGGAACTATATTGCTAATTTTATTTTTCTAAATTACTATCTGGCTTGGTTAAAGTTTAATTCATTCAAATATTTTTTTTCCCTAATGTTGCCAATCATTTATTAAGTTATTATGTTACATTAATATTTAAGATAAGGTTGCTTAGAAGAGAGATTTCAGGGCAGTGAAACATTCACTGGAGCAACCGAAGCTTAATGTATGGTTAGAGTGTCTTGCAGCTCAGGAGAAGTAGGCTTTATTTTCTGCTCATACATAGTTCAACACCTTACATAAGTCATTTTGTTCCTTCTTTAATCAATTTCTATGTCTACAAAATTAACAGACACATCTCTTTAATAATACACTGTAAAATTTACTAACAATGCAGTATAAAAGATGATGCTACTTTTATGGTTGCTGTGATGATTTAAGGATGATAAAAGAGAATGACTACATGTAGCTTGCCATAGTATCTTTTTATATCAGATGAGATAGCTGGCAAAAGTTTTGTGTGTGTGTGGGACATCTTCTACAGGATTCATTGTTTATCATCTCTAAATATTGGGTCCCATTATAATTCATGTGAAACCTAGTCAGGCCTTGAACTGAGTTTTTATTTGCGTCTGAATGCAAATAAAAATCTCCAATTCATTAATTATAAAACAGCAGCTTTGGTTGCACTTCTGTTCCTTTCCTCAACAGAATGATCTCAGTTTTGAGATTTGTAGCATATCTAGTGGCTTTAAAATATGACATAGAACTTATGGTAGGTTTCATGTGTTAATAAACAGCCTTTTAGAACTAAGTGTATCTTTACAATAGCAGTGTGTTCTTTCATATATAAATTGTTGCATTCAATAGGTGTGTGTGCACAACAACGTTGTCTACCCCATTGGGAAAACCTGGAAAAATGGTTGCAAGGAATGTTCTTGCACTAGTATGAAAGATGATATTACAGGATTTCAGATGATGGAATGTCATGACAAAATATGTAACACATTCTGCTCTCGGGTGAGTAACATTTAAATCAGTAACAATTAAATCAGTGATAGAGCACTGATAGGAACTAAAATGCTTTTAAACCTGTGAGCTTAGAGAAGCTAAAAAAAATATAGGAAGTAAGTGTAGCAGTGAATTATCTTGGAAACACAACCTAGGAGTGTCCGAGTATTACTGACTTTATTTTAGGGTTATTGCTTCAGGATCAGATTCTGCTGACAAGAAAAACAGAATTAACATAATTTTATCTTTCAGGTATAGAACTGCACCCTGAAGTGTCTATAATTTACTTCACTTGCACAATAAATATTCACAATACCCAAAGTTTGAGATAACTTAATTATAGGTGTAGTTCATTTTTTGAGGAGAATATTTTAGATCTGTCTATTGTTAAGCTCTGTCAATTATAGCAGTAATAACAGATATGCTGTCACCTTTCTTATGCTCAGACAGCTGTCACATTCCTTAAAATGATGTGATCTATTTTTGAAAGCCCTCAAAATTCTGAGTTGCTTTGTTATATTGATATAACTGGTTAATCAGGAGGATAAAGATATTCAGTAAACAAAGTTGGCAGAGGAATTCTAGAAGAGTCAAAGGAATTGATTAGAAGTCAGCAATACTTGCCAGTGTCATCGATTAGGAAACTTTGGCCCTGACATGGTTAGTGCAAAGAAAAGTTCAAAATGTTTTTCATACTGCCTTTAAATAACCCAATTTTTACCCTTAACATTTCACACCTTTAAGTAATGTGGAGAATAAGGAATTAAAAAATCACTGTAAAATTTAACATGATGTCTTAGAGTGATGTTTAACATATTTTGTCTGTAATTCATGAGCATTTCCATGTCCTTGCTTCATGTGGTTAGCATGTAAGGAGACAGACAGTGAGGACAATGGGAATATACAGCTCAGGTATGCATAAAATGCAATAATAGAATAAAATCAATAATAGAAGTGGCTGCCTAGCCACACAGTGACAACCTACACCCTTTACCCACTGACATTAGGTCAGAAGAGTAGTTAAGCTATGAATGCTGGAGACCACAAATACATTTTGCCTCTTTTTAAAACTTTCAGAATATATGTAGATTAGTTCTTGATGGCAACGGCAATTTCATCCAGGAGAGGGCATATCTGACCTGAAGAAGCTCCTTCCAACTTGATGATTAAGTGTTCACAATCTGTGAGTTCGCAAGGGTTGCGCAGGATCCACGTGGATTGGCAAGGACTGGGACATGTGAGGTGCAGAGGATTCTCTGCAAATCTTTTCCTGACCCAGGGTTTTCCTCACATAAGTTTCCTCTTCTGAGCCATTAAGTGAAGCCCAGAAAAGGTGATAAAAAAAACTTCTTTTCCTAAGTGCAGAAGCAAAGATGAGCTAGATAATACTATGCAAACATTCAAGTTGTTTTTAAAATCTTTATTTTGGACTATATATTTTATTAACCCAGGAAAACTTGATGAGTTGAGCAAGCAGCAGATATTCCAGTTGTGAGTTGCAACATCAGTGCTTTCAGTGATCTGGTGTCTGATAAGTTAGTTTCCCTCTGCAGTGTCTTGAATGCTGTGTAACTGCCTAGGATCAGAGCAGAAAATGAACCCATTAAAAAAACAAACAAAATAAATAAACAATCAATCTCCCAAAATTCCTGCTCTTCCTGTAGATGTAGAGTTTGATCAGAAAACTTCAGGATGCCAAGTGCAGTGAAAACCATGAGATAGTTGTGACAGCTTTCAGCTTTTGCAAAAGAATCCTTTTAATTTCCATTTTAGAAGAGACTCACTTCTACTATTGCAATGCTTATAATTACTAGATTTTAAATATCTGGCTTTATTTTGGCTTCTATCAGTAATTTTATTAGTAATTTGTTATTCTAATAAAATATAATTAATGCAGAATTACAGTCTTAAGCATTGCAATCTCAAAAAAGCTTTTCTTATATAAGCAATCAACATCAACAGCAAAAAACCATCTTTATAAGATTATTAAAATGTAAGGCCAAGATCATATCTTTTGGAAAAACTGGAGAACTCAGATTTTATTCCTAATTCAGTGAACATACATATCAAAGACCACAGAATTTCTGCAACCCAATTAGAATTGACCCCAAGGCTTATTTTTCAGATTAGAAGGCACTGAATGTTGTCTTTGCACTAAAGACAATGTTATTGTCTTTAATTTAATTAAGGATCATTACTGAGTTGATATTCAAACTACTTCTTGCTTTCTGTTATTAATTCCATTGCCAGTTTTAAGGCTGTGAAATGTCATTGCTGTCCATATCATCTGACTTATGTGAAAACAGCTTACAGATTTTTACTTACAAATTAAAAAAGACCTAACCCACAAACAAACATACTCTAAAAACAGCAATAAAAATCCATAACAACAATCCATAACAATCCATCATTGTGATGAATGAATGGTGCTGCTGTGAGAAATGACCAAATTAAATCGAATCTGATCTATTCTTTTAGCACATACAGAAACACCATAGAAGGAGGGACTTAGATTAACAGTGAATCTGTTTGCAAACAAGATGTGTTTTTGCTTTAATATGTATCACAGTCCTGTCATTTTTTCTACTGTTTCCTATCATTCTCACAAAATTGTGATAAAGCAAGTAGGTAACTGTCATAATTATTGCATCTGTCACTTAGAAGTGATTTCTGTACCTTGCTATTCTCCTGGAGCATCTTACTTAAAGATTTCTCTTGAGGACATCAAAATGCAATGGCTGGTGATAAGTGGTGTCCCCCAGGGCTCTGTGCTAGGAGCAGTGCTCTTTAACATCTTTATCAGTGACATAGACAGTAGGATTGAGTGCACCCTTGGCAAGTTTGCAGATGACACTGAGCTGAATGGTGTGCACAAAATGAAGGGATGGCATCCAGGGAGGCCTGGGCAGATTTGAAAAGTGGGCCCATGAGAACCTGATCGTGCTCATCAAAGCCAAGTGCAAGGTGTTGCACTGGGGTTGTGGCAATCTCAGGTATGTGTACAGACTGAGAAAAGGACTACTTGAGAGCCACAGCCATGTGGAGAAGGACTTAAAGGTCCTAGTAGATGAAAAACTTAACATGAGCTAGCAGTGTGCACTAGCAGCCTGGAAGGCCAACTGTATCCTGGGCCGCATAAAAAGAGGGGTTGCCAGCAGGGAAGGGAAGTGTTTGTCCCTCTTTATTCTTCCCTTGTGAGGCACCATCTGTAGTACTACATCCAGGCTTGGGGTACCCAGCATAAGAAGGATGCAGAGCTTTTTGGAACAGGTCCAGAGGAAGGCCATGAGAGCAATCAAAGTGCTGGAGCACCTCTCCTATGAAGACAGACTGAGAGATCTGGACTTGTTCAGCTTGGAGAAGAGAAGGCTTGTTGTGGCCTTCCAGTGCTTAAAAGGGAACTTATGAACAGGAGGGAAATCAACTTTTTACACAGGTAGATAGTGACAGGACAAGGTGGAATTGTTTTAAATTAAAAGACGTTAGATTTTTCACTGAGAAGATAGAGAGGTGCTGGAACCGACTGCCCAAAGATGTTGGGGTTGCCCCATTGCTGGAGGTGTTCAAGGTCAGGTTGGATGCAGCACTGGACAACATGATTTAGTGCCTGATATAGTGGTTGGCAGCCCTGCTCACAGCAGGGGAATTGTTGGAACTAGGTGATGTTTGAGATCCCTTCCAATCCAAGCCAATCTATGATTCTGTGTGGTTCTATGAATGTTTGTACCCTATGTGCAAAGACATAGTGAATGATGGTTGTAATAGACTATGAAATTTTTGGCTTTAATGTCCAATATTTCAACACAATATTTACCTTTGAAGGAGCATACTTTGACTTCTACATGAAAAACATGGAAGTAAATTGCTTAATAGTGTGTATTTTAAGGAGGTCAAATAAATTAATTTCAAAGGAAGACTGTTGTTAGAGGATTAAACAACAGGATCATATTTAAAAACTGTGACAGTCTTGTTGGGAAGTATTTTCAAACACCCTGCTTGCGTTTTCAAGCGTAATTTATTATGGAAGTTAGTAGGGGATACTTTAATGTTCTAGATACTTTCAAATAGAGAATTAAGTTCTCACCTGGTGCTTTTCTCCAGGGAAATCTCTAGAATTGTGCTGATTCATCACCACTGAAGATTTTGCATTCAGCGTTTGAAGTTCATTTGTATCCATCCTATTATGTCTCTTGCTCTTTTCCTTCTCTTTCATTCCTCTGGTTCTCTCTAGGGACTCTTATCTCAAAGTGTAATAGTGGAATACTGGAGTCTTCTTAAAAATGCTGTGTGTTAAGGGATACTTTCTATCATATCTTTCCTACTTTGTAGTCCAGAAGGCAGCTGGCCAAAACCTTAGTATCCATGAAAAGATTAATTGTGCATCCTGAGTAACACTGGAATGAAAGCAGAGTGCCCATGTAGGCCAAGTCATAGTCTATATAGATCCTTCCTGCAGTTTTGAGTGGGCAATGGGACCACAGTGTGCATTCTCTGAAGGCTAAAGAATTAATCTGCAAGTCCCAGTTCAAAAGCAGGCAAAATTCCACTGCAATTCCACTCCTCACACAGAATACTGCCTTAATCTCTGCAATTAGATGTGACAAAACAGCCTGATCTAGCGGCAGAGCTTACACTTCTCAGGTTCTCTGTAGCAGCTGAGTGTTATCACTGGTGGGTTGAGTCAGCCAGAGGCATATGGTTCGAATGCTGTCTTGGGAGTTGCTCAGGAGCCTGGAGCTGTGACCTCCAATGTTTCTTCCACAGAGGAGTCCTCAGATTTTGAGTCCACTGAGCACCAAACGGGCCACTTCAATAGGCTGAACTGTGTGAAACAGAGTTCACTGACAGTGTCTTAGTGGTATGCTTAAGTCTGCTGTATGGCATCTTGTTTAGTTTGCTCTTTAGACTCTGATAATCACACAGGTTTTGTGAAATTTGAATCTTGTAGCTGGGTTTTGCTTAGTCAAGATGCAGAGTTTATCACAGGCAGCTTGTTTACTCTTATACTTCTGAGTTTGCCATGTGAACAAAAGATTGTACCCGTGCTTCAAATAGTTCACACGCACATTTAGCCATTAAAATGTCATATAAAACAAAATGCTCAACAGCAAAACATTGCCCACAAATCTACTGAAAACTCTGACCCTATTAGAGAAGAAAGGTAGTGCTTGGGAATACTTAAGTAATTTCAGCTCAAAGTTGTTGAGCACAATTGGAATGATTCTTATTTTCTTTGACATTTTTCCCATGAACTCTATTTTCACTGTCAGAACATTCTCACATCTGTATGGAAATCAGCGTTATTATATTTTGCCCCATAGAGGCTGTCTAGTTGTTAAATATTAAGTATATTTTTTCTAGTTAGAATAATTTCACTGGCATGCTCCCATTTTTGAATACTTGGCTAGTTGTTCAAGACCTGAAATGGTGCAATGCTCGGTCAGAATTGATCCCCAGACTTCATATCTGATCTACCCCTTCCCTCTGCTTCAGCATGTTAAAAATCATCTGAATGCACTCAGACCTCAGACTGATTTCTAACCTTGAAGTCTCAGAGCTGGAGAACTGTGGGTGCTAATTCATGCCCAAAATGCCACTAGAACAATTTTCATCTTGTATTTTCTTTTGTACAATATTATTGGTATATTTATATATATGTATGTATACAAATAAAGACTTTTAAAAACAAATAATTCTCACTTTTTTTTTTGTATCATTTATGTGTAAAAGCAGATGTTTTCACGTAGTGATTCTCAAAGAGATTTTTTTTCTTCCAAACTGGATTATTTGTATTCATATACTGTTTTCTGAGTGATGGATTTCTTATTTGTAATATCAGTATACAGCCTTACAGTTCTGCTTTTAAAATACTTTCCTTAAGAAGTTGCTAACGTTAAGTCTTCAGCTCTGTGTTTTTATTTTCTCTTCTTATTTCCTCTTTGATCAGTGTTTTTCTTTTCTCCCACAGGGATATAACTATATTGTTCAAGACGGGGAGTGCTGTGGGCGCTGCCAGAAAACTGCCTGTGAAGAGCAACCATTCTGGTCTCGGGGTGATGCAGATCCTCGTTTATATGAGGTGAGATGATAGTTGGGAGGACTTTTCCTCTTCTAAAACAAATTCCCTGGCATTATTTTGTGCTCCACAGAAGGAAACAAAGTTATTTTTCTTGTAAGGTTGGCAACGCTGAAAGCCAGCGGGTACTGGACTTGTTACTTACTCGCTTTGTTCCCCTAACAAGCAAACCCTCCCACCATCCCATTTCAGGCTCTAAGGAAGAAATCTTTTTTTTTTTTTTGAAAATTCATAATTTTACAAATGATAGTTCAAAAGAATTTTAATGAAAACATTTTCTCTGGCTGTAGAAAATCTGTTTAAATAATGGTGGATGCTATGTAGGTTGGATATTTAGCTGCTTGCATTCTATGGTTCTGTTCAAATAGTATATCCCATTTTATGTGAGTTGAAATATGAGAATATCAGGAACTGAATGTGGATAGAAATATTAATTGCATCTGTTTACTGAAGATGTGAGGATGAAGGCTGAGTGTCAGGTCTGACTGCGGTTTTCTAGGCACACTTCTTTGTTCAAAATAACAGCTTATTTTCAGCAGTGTTTCTTCCTTTGGTATTTATTTGTGTCCTTTCCAAAAAGACCAATAATGAAAAATAAATACATGCAACTAGCCATTCAGAATATTCTGCAGACAATCTATCACTCTGGATAACTAGGCCATATTTTCTCTCTTTTTTTCTCTTCATTTATGTTTAAATTCCTTCCGTTTATTCAGTTTATTCTGTCCCTAATCCAACTAACTGGCCTTGGCAAACCTTTGCCATCTCTTGTAGCATTAAATTACTTAATCTTACACAGAAATTTGGATTTGGTGAAGAAAAGCACGAACAGTAAGTTAAACGGGCTTAACATAAAAGACCTTCTTCCCTTGTTTTTTTTTTCCCCCCTTATTCTTTTATAGCATGTTTGCGCTTATAGTTACATATCACTTTCATATATTTGGTATTAACTTTTAAATTACCTATTTTACAAAAGCAGTTTGCTTCTGTCCTTTTCAAAATATAAATGTATCATTTTGCTGTCTGCTTCTTCCCTGATTTCACCAAAGATATTTCATAATCTGGATCAGTATTATTCTCTGCTTCATAAATCAAGCCCTCAGAAGGCCTTTTTTCCCCCACATCCTGCTGTGTATTACTGGGTTCTGTTGTGTTATTGGAGTTATAGATACTTATACTCTGTTGTCTTGTTCTTGCTGTGTACTCTTTCATCTCCTGTGTCGTCAGCAAGGAATGAACTGTCTAACAAACAGGAGAAGGAAGAATATTCAGGAATCTTCTGAGCAATGTTTGACTACTGGAGGGGTCTGATTCTCACAGAATGTCTTGACTTGAAAGTGATCTTAAAGGTCACCTAGTTCGATCCTCTCACATCACTATTTAAGTGAAATGAAAAGTGGAAGCATCCTGCCTCAAAGCAGTAATCAACTCTGCATGGCACTGAACTAGGGAGCATTTTCTTTCAGGTCTGTGTTGCTATCTCTTCCCATGACCTGCTTTATCTGACTCGTGGATGATAATAACCAGCAGGGGACATCAACAGGATATGGTCTCTCCTATATTTGCAAGTCTTTTCTCCTCAACAGTTTATTGTCAAAGCCTCTTTTGGGCTTAGTGAAGCTGGTTTGCAGTAGGTTCCAGTGGAAAGATGGCCAGCTTGGCTGCTGAGTAGTGCAACACAACCAGCTACAAGGAACAAATGTAAACTTAAATCTATGTAAGCATACATTTTTCTTCTTTGAACATTATTTCACCTGCCCCATTCATTTCCTTACCCAAAAAACCAAGCAGAAGACTGTTTTGTAAAAAGATAGTCACAGTATGGGCTTGTGAAGAACTTTTGAGTGACAGGTTGTTCCCAAAGCAGTGGATATATATTCTGCAAACTAGTGCTTTGACTAGGGTGCCCTTTGCTTTGTTTAGTGACACAAAAACTTCTGTCTGTATTTAATCCTTTAACACTTTCCTGTCAGGTTGGCACGGAGTGGCAATCCCCCTTCAATAAGTGCATAATTAATGAGTGCGTCCGAGTGAATGATGAGGTTTTTGTGCAGAAAAAGAATCTGTCCTGCTCTCAGATGGATGTACCTGACTGTCCAGATGGAACTGAATTACGCTGCGACCAAGTAATAGACTGCTGTCCTACGTGCAGATGTGGTAAGGTATTCTGTATGACAAATGACAAATGAAATCAGTGAAGAGTTAATCATCTCATGTGCTAATCTTCTGTTTTACAGTGGCAATTTCAAAAGTGTATCCTTTGCAAGCGTAATATCACTTTGAAGCTATCCTGCATGATTTAAACATTGACTATAGTAGCTCCTGCTGCTATTATTTTCTCTTTCTAAACAATGTTCTCAGTTTCCTTTTGAATTAATTACTATTGTCATTACTTAGAGAGACATACCAGGCTATGTATTAACAGCAAATTACAGCACTAGTTTGTGGTGTTAAGCAGTTATTACAAGGTCTTGACGTGCTTTTGACCTAGAAAGGTGCAATGCTGTTACCATCTGCAGTGTTGTTACTCCTTACGAACAGAGAGTTTCCATGGAGTCATTATGCCTTCTGGACATCTCTGAGTGTTGTAGTGGTGGCCATTTACTAGCATATACTTACATCAAAAATAGATATCAAAAGATCTGGCTGTTTGGACACAGTATGGGCAGACTCTCAGTCACATATAATTGACAGGTATTTGGGACAACCTCATGGGAAGGAACTTCAGTGGAAGAAGAAAGAGAAATAAGTGTTGTAACTTGCTGAAAACTTCTGAGTGTGTTTTCTGAGAATGTGAGGATAGAAACAGAGGGGAAAATCTACATAATAAATAAATTTAAGAAAAGGGTAGGGAAAGAAAAAACAAGCAACTTAGCAAGGGATATTTGGAGGCAAAGGGATGTTTGGATGTGGAGATTAATATAACTGGCTGAATTATTACTTTTCAAATTATAACGTAAGAGGGTAAAATTGTATTTATTTTCACTGTATCTGGATTTAGATGTCCTCAGTTGGAACTTTAATGAATAAAGAATATATATACTTCTGCTTTATTAAGTCCAAGTAACAGCACTTTAAATGCAATATTACCATCTCTTTCAGTACCCGTGAATGGTTGTCCTTTGAATGGCACTGTTATTGGGGTAAGGCAAGCTTCCTTTTATTTGCTGTAGTGATAAGACATTTAGCTTATTTGAATGAGCTTTTAAAAAAAAAACAGACTTGCTCAAATACACGTAAGTGTACAGGGCAGCTTTTCTCAGCCAGAATCCCTACCAATGAGACATTGTACTAAAAGCAGTTGTAGGAGTTCCACATGTGCATATCCGGGTCATGACCCTGCCACAAACTTTCTTGTATGACAGTGAGCATCTCTGCAAAATAGGGAAAGTTGCGTGTTCTTATCTTGAAAGGATGTTTGGAAAAAAGTGCTTAAAAACTGTGCTATTTTGCATTGTGTAATGACTTGCAGGCTACCAGACAGATAGGAAACTGCCTGTGATAGATAATCTATAAGGTGATTCTTACCAACCTCAGGGAAGGGAATGCTTCCTGTATTCTACTAGAGAATGAGAAAGATTAAGAAAGGGTAGAGACTCTTGTTCTACCTGTGTGGAAGGAGGACTCTCTCTCCTTGGCTAGTAGCAGGAATAGGAAAGCTAAGCTCCTGCTTGCCTTCTGTGCCATTTTAAAATCTCTGCTGATCTCAGCTCAGAGGAAGTTTTTGTCTCAACTGGATACTTAGTGGATAGATAAAGATGTGTTTTACCCAGTCCATAACAGTGGGAAGGATTGTAGTTAAGCATCTGATCTCATTTATGCTGAATTTATCTTTGGAGAGCTCTGTCAATAGGCCATTATTTCCCTAAATCCATGTTCTGGCATCACCTCTGGTGTCAGACAGCTCTCTCAGCATCCCTGGGGGAAACAGGTCCCCTTTATTCATTTAACCTAACTTTTAACCTAAATGTTCCTTTTTTTTTGTTTATTGATAAAGTATATTGATAAAATCTAAATCTCTTTGGACTCTCGAGGAGCAAAACTCTTTGTTTTTTTGAGCAGAGAGCACCTCTCTCCATATATTGCTTCCATTTTGGATTTTTTTTTTTAATATTTAGTAGGTATAAGTACTTCATTTTGTTAGAGCTAAAGCCATTAAACCTCCATCATCTGTTTGTCTCCTCTACAATACGTTGAGAGACGAAGTAACTCCCTTTCATAAAAAACTTTCTTGTAGAGAGTATTATTCAGTACAATTGTCAGCTCCTGACATCTGTTGTCATAGATTGTGTAAATATAAATTTGTAAATTAAATTGTGTTGCAAAAAGAAGGTATCTTTCCAATTGTGTGCTGTTATTTGATGAACAAATAATTTTTTCTCTTCCAACAAAATGTTGACTGGATTTGTCAGAGTCCTTATTCTGTTTTTAAGTATTTAAAAATATTTTAAGTACAACATCAGAAATTTTTGAGAAAGCTTTTATTAAGAGCCCTTATTAAGTATTTTGAAGATAAAAAGTAAAATCTTTAAATTTGTCAAATACTGAAAAAATTTCTATCTTAACAAAATTTCTTAAATTATCATGAATTCATGATGTGACACAATTGCATTATGATTTGTTTTTGTTTGCTATTTGGACCTCTATAAAAACTTTTTTTTAATCCAGATTTTAAAATGTTTTACTTGTCTTGCTGACAATCAGCCATTTTATCAAACGCAGTCTGTGAAAGATTTTGAGGGTATAGGTAGGCCCCAGCTGCTGTATTACTTCTGTGCTTTACTTTTTCACTGTATCAGGCACCTAGCGTTCAGCAACACAGTTACTAAAACGTTTTTTCAGAGTGGAGAGAAGAGTGTGAAATTTGAATGAAGATATGAATTTTGGAACCTATCTAGACAAAAGGGACATTTTAATGGGGAAAAAAAAAAGGATAAAAGTATTTTGTGGATCTTAAATTAGAACTTGTTTAATGTGTATTTTCATTTTTTTTTTTATTCAGTTACTTTTTTAAGCTAATTAGTTGTATGTCTGAAATTTTTTGAGCAGCTGGGGTTACCACAGCTTTATCTTAGTTTATTTCTTACTTCAGTGACTCTTTTAGAGCTCGGGTCAGGAAGGAAGATGTGTTGTTCACAGAAGTTTATACTTCCAGGATTTTGAACCCCTTATTCTGTATCCTTTAATAGTAGGTTTCAGATTTCATTTTATATCAGGGAAAAACTTTCCTCTATTAACTCATTCATTGAATAGTTCAAAGTTTTGAGTCATTTACTGCAGTTGTTAACTATGTAATTCAGTGTATCATATTCACTCCACTGTTCTTAAAAATGTGGTGGGCTTTACTGCAGAATTCCAAGCAGGTGTTTGTAGTTACTGGAAGGATTATCTGCATCACTCATCTGTTTTCTCAGGCATTTGTTGAGTTGTAGTTTTGTAGGAGATCTGAATAGATCTTGGCTTTATGCATGTTATTTTGTTTGCACTGACTAGCACTGGGTTAGCAGATGTTGACATTTTATTCTATGCTAGCCAAGAAAACATATGATAGATGTGTATTATATGAAGGGAAAAAGTCGCACCAATCTATTGTTTCACTCAGTTTTGTCATGCTAAGCTATGTTTGCTCACAAAATATCATTATTAAAGTCCATTTGCATGCTGATTGTTGAACACTCTAAAAAATTATAAAACTAAACTGTGATAGAAACTTTGGATCAAAGTAAATCCTTCCTCCGTTTTTGTGTGTTTTGTTTTAACATGTTTCTAGTATGCACTTCATTTCTGCCCATAACAGTGTTTTTTGGATAGCTCACCTTTACTCATCTTTTTCTATAAAATTGGAATTTTTAATCTATCCAGTGAGCATAGCAATTGTTATATCAGTTGTGGTTTTGTAGATCCTTTCTTCTTGATATGAAAGCTTAACGTTGCTAAGGAATTTTGTGTAAACATTCATCTAGAGGAACTGAATTACGTATGTTTAGAGCCAAATAGATGTTGCCTTCCAGTACTTGAAGGGAGCTTTTACATGGTCTGATAGTGACAGGACAAGGGGTAATGGCTTTACAGTAAAAGAGAGGAGATTTAGGTTAGACATTAGGAAGAAATTTTTTACTCAGAGGGTGGAACAGGTTGCCGAGAGAAGAATGCCTCATCTCTGGAGGTGCTCAATGACAGATTGAATGGGGTCCTGGGCAGCCTGATCTCCTGGTTAGTAACCCACTACAGCAGTGCTATTATCAGTGAACCAAATGACCTTTAGGGGCCATAAATTCTGTACTAGAACTGTCATTCTGATAACCAAACCCTTTCCAATGTTAAGACTAGACAAAACAACACGTTTTGTATATTTGCTTGCCATTCCACACCTATGTGTGTCTTCATGTCTGAATCCATTCAGTTCTTTCAACTCTCTAGATATTCATAATAGAAGGTTAAATTGGTAAAAGTGAGGGATCTTATACTGAAATTTCAAGCTAAATTATTAAAATACTTGATGTCTTCCCATCAGAATTACAACCTCCATCATATTGTTCATGGAGAATCTTTTTCCTAGACCTCTACAAAACAAAAATAAAGTCATTTCTTTTGTTGGTGCTCTGTTAAAAACCACTGAGCTCTAAAGACAGGTGTTGTGCTGAGGTCTAGTGATAGAATGTAATTAATATTCTTTATTCAAAACATTTGTTCTTCAGTGGGTATGTGGCTCAGAACTACCCCTAAATCCATTAACTTTACACATTTGCTCTGGCTAACTTCTTAATTTTACTTCATTTGTTCCAGGAATGTTTACTTGTGTGTAATAAAAAAATGACATTATGGTTACGTGTAGTACGAGATGCGGGAAATGCCTGTTCTCTGAGAAGTCAACAGTGAAATTCCATTTTGAAGCCTACCCGAAGTTTTTGTCAAGCAATATTCGGTGTCTGTTTATTAGTTTTCAGATGTTCTTTGTGCAGTCTTTCATGCACTGCACCAATTTTGTCCACTTAGCCAAAGCAGTTTATTATTTTGAGGTTAAAATGAAAGTCTATGTTCTTTGGAGGCAGAAAGAATTTGGATTTAGAATTTCTTTAATCCAGTTGTTAACTCCACATCCTATTCTTTCCTATCTAGTAGTGTGACATTTTCCACTCTATGTTTTAACGTCGTTTTTGCTTGCTTTCAAAAAGGTGATGGGATTAAGAAAACAGTGCTGCAAAAAAGTTCTCTGCCAGTTCAGTCACTGATTTTCTTGTAGCTGTGAGGGAGTCCAGTGCATCATTCAGTAACTGCTTTTTGTTTGTTTTTCTCCTTCTACTCTTGACAATTTTAAACTTTTAGGCCTCCAGGGATTCTAAGTGATTTTTTTTTTTTAATATGTAGAAATAATAACAAGTAATTTTCATTCATAAATGGTTAGCTGTGATGGCTCAAGAACTAAATATTGTTCGTGAACTGATTCACAGCACTTGAGAAAAATAAACTGGTGGAAACCACCTAGCACATAGTAAGGACAACTCATGACAAAATCTTTCTTACTGTTTTCAGAGATTCCTTTCTTCTTTGCTAGCTCTGTAATTAAGGAAGTAATAACAATGCCATTTTGGAAATTACAGAATTCTGAATGATTTACTAGAAAAATAGGCTTCTGCTTTGCTGCTTGTTGGGAGATTATAGATGTAAAATTTGGATCTCTGGAAAGTGAGGGCATTGATTTTGCTTTCTCTTGCGAGGACTTGAAGAACTTTGCTTAATGAAAGACAGTTAACACAGATAAAATTGGTCATTTGTTTGAGTTTTGCTCAAGAGACAGACTTTACCAGCCATTTCTAATGTTTCAGCCATGGAAACGCATGATGGTGGATCAATGCACAACATGCATCTGCTCCCTCCAGTCAGTGTCTTCTCGGAGATACAGTCTCACATGTACAAAATTCAGCTGTGAACCGTGCCCAACAGTAAGTGCAAGCAATTCTGGATGCTCTGATTAAGACTGTCTGATGATAAGATCTTCACTGTATATATCAGTATTTGTACAATTTAGGCTACTTACCTTTTGGGCAAAACGAGGTATTAGAAATCACTATTACAGGAAGTGCTAGAACTGCTATAGTGTCATTTCCTGCATTATCTCTGTCTATCTAGGAACTGACAGCTCAGTCAGAATCTTCCTCTTTCAGGACTTTCCTGTGACTATTTCCAAATTGTCTAATAGCTGAACCCAGTAGTAATTTGAAGTGATTATTCCTATTAGTTTCACTGACCTTTTTGAAGTCTGCTGCTGCTTCTGTCGTTAGCAATGAATAAGCTTGGCAAATTGCTCTCATTTGTACTCTGCTGACCAACAGTGTGACTGAAGTGCCTAAGTAGTTTGCTGAATCACATATATATTTTTTTCTTTTAGCGTTAACAATTCAAAATGAGGGAGATCTAAGCAAATTGCAGAGGCTACCTCTGTCTCCCCCTGTCCAAAGAACACAGATCAGCAACTAACTTTCACAGAAAAATGTTTAAATGCCCTCTTGTCTTCTGCCTTTCCATGGAGTGAATGGAGTCCAGTGGGCCCACACAAATCCACAGCCTGTGCAAGCAATGGCCATTGCATCAAAAATACATCTCTGACATAATCATACAGGATTCCTGGCTGATATCTAGAAGAAGAATTCATCAACAGAGTCCTTGCAAAAGGAGGGGACAGAGTTATGGGGAAGTCTGGTAGAAGTTGGAAGGAAAAAGCAGTAAATCAAATTTCCACTATGCCAGCTGCACAAGTAAACAAAACAGAACACAACTATAGGCTCAACCCCTGATATTGATTAATTGTTAGCAGTGTCCCAGCTAGCTTGTCTTACAAATAATTAAATAGGCAGAGGTTATTTGTTGACTTCTATTTCCTACACAAACTAGAAACAGCCAGTCTCTTTTATGGGGCGAAGGCAATTTAGACATACACATATGTGTTCCATTAGTCTGTTGGGTGAGAAAAAAGGCCTTGACTCTGTTTATTTGCATCAAGTGACAAAGGGATGAATCTGGAATACTTAAATGTTGTTCTGGATCCTAATATTGCCACTTGTATTAGATACGATTTTAGTCACACTCCTGAAGAGAAAATAAATGATGAACCTTGGTGCTGAACACCTTTCTTCCTTTCACAAAATGTAACCTGGCAGATAAATGACAAAAGGTATACTAAAATGAATCTGTGACAAGTAACATGTGTGCATGTGTATGTTCCCACACAGACGTGCACAAATAAGAATTCTTCCTTTTCAGTGCTAGCTGTAAAAATTAAAGGTAGGAGAATCAATAAAGTACATGGAAAAAACAGGAGGGAAAACATTCCACTCTTGCCCCTCTTGGTATCTGTATAATTCCCAAACAGCCTTCCTACAACCTGACTCAAAAATTTGGACTAAACAAACAATAAAAATAAAAACAAAAGAGAGCTATTTCCAGTTGGGATTATTAAACACCATGAAATTATGTTTCAGAGATGCGCAGCTACCCAAGGCAGCTTACGGGTCTAGATTGTAGCCATAGTAATGATACTGGAACTTGAAGGATACCAAATTCAAATAAATCAAATTAATAGAATTCATCACTCTAAGGCCAGTGGAATTTACTCGCTCACTTTGAATCCTTTCTGTCTCAGTCACTGATTTTGTAATATACCTAGATTAAAAGCAATTCATCCATAATGGACAAAATCATGGGGTAGAGTATGTACTGTCTCGGGAGCACTTGCTTTCTACTGTCTCTTGAAGCAGTGAAAGTTAGTGCATTGGTCATTGAAATGCAGCCAACTGCAGCATATTCTATTCTTCAGGATGTGTTTTCTGTTTATGGCCTACCATAGGTGCTTACATTTTCAGTAGTAGAGCAAATTTACCAAATTAGATTTCTTCTAGTGGTTTAATATTAACACCCCACTCTCCCCAATTATTTTTTATAATAATACGTATGGATAACATGCATGCCTTCATTTAACCAGGAAGTGTTTGTTGTCTTAAAGAAAATTTAGCTCATCATAAGCAGCTGTTTGTTATGTGTAGCAGCTGGAGACATTTTTGTGGGACACTTCATGTCTTAAGTTAGTTTTTCTGTTGTTTTATTTTTCACTTACCATTATATCTGTTCTATCCTCACCATCAAGTTCTACTTGTTTTTTCCATACTCCTTCTCCCACCACTGTATTTTTCCTTTTTTATGCCATTTTTCAGGCTCCATTATTCCTTTCTTCTTTCCTTCTTTTTCATTTTATGATGGTATCCTCTCCATTACTCTCTTTCTTTTCATTGTTCATAATTTCCATCTTAGCCTTATTCTTCCATTTCCCTGTCCAATGTTCAGTGGTTTTCTAGCCTTCTTAGCTTATGGAGAAAAATGACCTTACGGAGAAACATATTAGCTTATGGGAAAGTTCCTACCCACCACAAATGTGAATTGCATGCCTCTCAGAATATTTTAATGAATTTGTTTCCTCCTACTGTCACTTCTTTTGGTCAGCCTTATCTTGCTACAGTTATAGTCACAGAATATTGAATTTAGTGGACACAAGAGACTTTGTAATTGGAAATAAACTTCTTTCTATATTTATTATAAATCAGTACAAGGATTAATGCCAGCCTTTATAAAACAAAAGCATGCAATTTGTTCGATTGAGCTAGTTTAGACCTACTTAAAAAAAAAAAAAAAAACCCTCAAAAATACTTGCTTACAATTTCTTCAGCTATTGAATTCTTCCTCCATTCTCTCCTCCCTGGAAAACACCTTCTAAAAAAATGCATAGGAGATATGCTTAGGAAAAAAAACAAAACAAAACGAAAAGATAAAAAAGACAACAAAAAGAAACAAACAAAAAAGCCCAAGCAGGGCTTCCCAACCGGGGGGGGGGGGGGGAGGATGGGGGGGGATGGGGGAGGGGGGGGGATGGGGGAGGGGGAGGGGGAGGGAGGAAAGAGAAACAATTCCATGTGAAGTTCTTCGCCTTCTAGAATTACAGAAGGCAGGAAATTTCTGGTTCTTGCTGTGGAAAATGTGTGCCAACTTCATGTGGCATCAGACTGAGAGATGGAAGGTTTCAGTACCTTCGGGTAAGTTCAAAGCACTGTTTCTTTTACTTAAGAGTTGACATAAATGTAGCACAGACTTCTGGTAGCTAAAAGGAAAGCTTATTTTTCTTCTTTTTTTGTTAGTCAGTAAGGTGTTTTTAGTACCTTTTCTTTTATATCCCAGAATGTTTTCTAAAGGAAGTTTTTTGTTGTTGTTTATAGAAGAAAATGAATTCACAGCACAGTGAATTAGAGAAGGACAACCTTGATGTCTAGAAGTTTGAATATTATTAAATAACTTTAACTTGAATAGGAACTCAACAGCTACCTAGCAGAAATCTAAAGCCTCCTTTGAAATGAAATGGATAATTTAAGTTGAAAATGTGAATCTCAAAAAAATTTCCCAGCTTGATAGTTTCTTAAACACAGGAGTTCCTTGTGTGTGATTATGTTATTTCATTGAGGAAGCTCCTCACTCTACCAGCTATTAAATATGCATTTATATGTCTCTTTAAAAGACAATTTGTTTCTTGCTTAGACAAGTTTCTTCTTTAAGTTAATGGAAGTTCCTTCCTTGGTAAGAACTAAAAAAGGTCAGAGTTGGCAGTCTTCGCTGAGCTGTATTCAGTACTTCTATGAGAGTAAATAATTATTTTTAGAAAACTACAGTTTACTGGAGATTGCCATGTTTTATAAGCTTCCTCACAGTGGTATATTACTTGAATATGGTATAGAATATTAATAAAGGAATATCAGGTTATACAGTACCCTGAAAACTTACTGTCCTGTGCTTTAGCAAAAGCTAACAGTTCTTAAATCTTTCCAGCCAAATGAATCACTTCAGGATGGCTGTGATAGTCACTTCTGTAAAATAAATGAGAAAGGGGATTTTATCTGGGAAAGGAGAATCACTGGCTGTCCTCCATTTGATCCCAGAAGATGTTTGGCTGAAGGTGTAAGTAGTGAAATGGGTCCTGTTTCTGTGTTTCCCAATAGCCTTTGTCATGTTTATTGTTCTGTATATAAGTACCATAAGTGTATTAGGGATAGGAAACTCCAGTTCTCTCACCATACCTTGGCTAAACTGAATTTGAACTTACTTTGAAATTCGGAAAACTGTAAGTTTCCTTTATTTTAAAATAAATGCCGCATGTGAAAGTGCACTGCTGGAGAGATGCAGTAATTCCATGAGATTTCATGTGAAGCAGTAAAATCAAGAAAATTATTGTTCTCACGGTATTTTCAGTTCAGTATCCTGAGCAAAGCTGTGTGAATAATTATGCATACTGAGAAACAGTCAAATTGGACTCTTTTTTTTGTTTTTGCTTACGATAATATACATTAAATACCAAGGCATTTTTTCTCAACTCTCTTAAAAGATTAGAGTAAGAAAGTTTTAGTCATGCTCTTGGAAGAGCTCAAGCCTCTGCATTTGCAGTGGTTTGGTATAATGGTGTAATAAAAACCCTACTTGTGCAGTCCAGGAAGGGGTGTTGTACATGGTATTCTATTTTTGCTTAGCTAACATCACTCAGATACTAACTGGTCCCATTTTTTCAGCATGACAGGAAATAGGAAATCTTAAATAAAGCTCATGCCCAAACCTTGCTCAACATACACATCAAGCAAATCGAGAAAGAATTGATGTGTGAAATGCAGAAAGAATAAAACCATTTTGGGAAGTTGCTGCAACATAAACAGAATTTTTGAATAATGCTGGATTATATTGCAGGCATGGTGTTATCACAACATTCAGAATGCCCTAATTGTAAATCATTTTTAACACCAAAATTCCCAAATTGTATTTATTTTCCTCCCTTGTGCAACAATGGAAGCAACAATGAAGCCCCACTACATCATCTGTAAAATTAGTGGGTTTTTCTCTTGTAACAGTAAGTTTAGAGAAAAAAAAAATCAGGAGGGACATTTA
Organism: Phasianus colchicus; assembly: GCF_987193195.1. Lineage (NCBI taxonomy): Eukaryota > Metazoa > Chordata > Aves > Galliformes > Phasianidae > Phasianus > Phasianus colchicus. The sequence goes on along the minus strand of NC_143436.1, from coordinate 75,766,698 downwards.
ACTGTTTTTCTTTGAGAGAAGATTTGAATACACTGTGTTTTGTCACTTTGGTTCCTAGAAGTTGATCTGTATTCATTGTCTTTACTTTAAAAAACTTCTACTGTTAGCTAAATTGAAAACAATATTTTAAAGTACTGAACATGTCAATTATTTCCAATCTTTTATCAACAAATGAAATCACATGTTCAACAACTTTAAGTAGATTAAAATGAGATTGGTTATTACTATAGATTTATATTTTTATATGTTTATAGGAATACAATTCTCTTGCCTAACATGCTGTTTCAAACATAATTTTGTAGACTTTCAGCAGAACAGATGTGTATCAGTAGTCAAAATATTTGTATTTTTGTTGTTTTAGGGGAGAATTGCAAAACTAGGCAATACCTGCTGTGACACATGTAAGTAAATAAGCCAAAAGTCTTGTTTGGAAATTGCAGAGAACTTAAACTGTTGGATAAGGAGAGCTAAGAAATGTAGTCACCCCAGTACCCTCATGGATAATGCTGTCATGTTTTTTTTCTAGAATATTGTTTTGACAGTATTCATAAGCACTTTGAAAGAAACAGATACTCTCTACATTTCAGTATGTACCATTATACACATGTTAATTATGAATGTTATATTTTATTGTTTATCTAAAGAGAAAAGGAACAGTTACAAATATGCAGGTTGACATGTCACATAAACTGAGACTGAGTCAAAAATTTAATAAATAATCAGTGGACTGAAAAATAGATTTAGCAGAATTAGCTGGTGTAAGAAAAGTAATTATAATTGTTTTTTTTAATATTATAATAACAACAACAAAAAAATGTTGGAAACAGATGCTTGTCAAAGGTTTATGCCTACTGAACAACCTGCCTGCATCTTAAATTCTGCCATTAAGGAGTCAGCCCTGCAACTCTTAATTTAATGCATTAAATGGCAGTCAAACTACTAGATAGGGCTTCCTTATATGAGGAAGGGTGGGCTCTTATTTCTGTGGTGGATCTCTGAGTGCTCGCCAGCACTCGTTCTTGTGGGAGACTTCAATTTCCCTGACACATGTTAGAAATATAGCACAGAGGAAGCAGTCCTCTGTGGTTTCTAGAGTGTGTGGAAGATAGCTACCTTACGCAGCTGGTAGGAGAGCCTATCAGGGGTGATGCCCTGCTAGACCTGCTCTTCACTAACAGAGAAGGACTGGTGGGAGATGTGAAGGTTGGGGACTGTCTTGGACAGAGCGACCATGAAATTGCAGAGTTCTCTATTCTTAGCGATGCCAGAAGGGTGACTAGCAAAACTGCTATTTTGACCTTCAGGAGGGTGGACTCTGCTGTTCAGGAAGCTTGTAGCACGGGTCCCTTGGGAGTCACTCCTTAAGGGTAAATGGGTCCAGGAATGCTGGATGCTCCTCAAGATGGAAATCTTAAAGGCACAAGAACAGGCTGTCCCTGAATGCTGTAAGGCGGGCTGTAGGGGAAGAAGACCATTGTGGATGAGCCAAGAACTATTGTTGAGACTCCGGAAGAAGAGAGTCTATGTCCTCTGAAAGAAGGGACAGGGTACGTTAGGACATTACAAGGAAGTTGCTAAGGTACGCAGGGAGGAAGTTAGGAGGGCGAAAGCCCAACTTGAACTCAGATTGGCCACTGCAGTAAAAGAGAATAAGAAATCCGTTTGTAAATATATCAGTGGTAAAGAAGAACTGGGGAGAATTTCCATCCTTTACTTGATGCAATGGGGAACGTGACCACTGAGGATAAGGAGAAGGCTGAGGTCCTCAACGCCTTCTTTGCATCTGCCTTTAATAGGCAGATCAGTTATCATCAGGGCACTTTGTGCCCTGATCTGGAAGCCTGGAATACACACCCAGTGATTCAGGTGGACACAGAACTCCTCCATCTGGACTGTCACAAGTTCATGGGTCCAGACAGGCTCCATCCTAGGGTGCTGAGGGAGCTGGCGGGGATGATTGCAGAGCCATTTCCAGCCATCTACAAGCGTTCCTGCTTATCTGAAGAGGTCCCAGAGGACTGACCCTGCATGTGGCAGGGGGGTTGAAGATTCATGATCCTTGGGGTCCCTTCCAACCCTGGCCATTCTGTGATTCTGTGACTGGAGGCTTGCCAGTGTGACTCCCATCTACAAGAAGGGCCATAAGGAGGATTCCGGAAACTACAGGCCTGTCAGCCTGACCTCGGTACCAGGGAAAGTTATGGAGCAAGCCATCTTGGGAGAGATCACATGACATGTGAGTGGCATCCAGGGGATCAGGCCCAGCCAGCACAGGTTCGTGAAAGGCAGGTCGTGCTTGACCAACATCATCTTCTACGACTGGGTGACCAGCCTGGCAGATGAGGGAAAGGCTGTTGATGTAGTCTGTGTAGACTTCAGCAAAGCCTTTGACATGGTCTCTCACAGTATTCTTCTGGGGAAACTGGCTGCCCATGGTCTGGAAAGGTATACCCTTCTTTGGGTAAGGAACTGACTAGAGGGCTTTGCCCATTGGGTAGTAGGAGTTAAGTCCAGCTGGTGGCCCGTTACAAGTGGTGTCCCCCAGGGGTCGGTACTGGAGCCCATCTTGTTTAATATCTTTATTGATGACCTAGATGAGGGGACTGAGTGTACACTCAGTAAGTTTGCGGATGACATCAAGTTGGGAGGTAGTGTCGATCTGCCTCTGAAGGGAGGCCCTTCAGAGGGATCTAGATAGGCTGGCAAACTGGGCTGAGGTGAATGAGATGACGTTCAACAAGGCCAAGTGCTGGGTCCTGCACTTTGGCCACAAAAAACCCCATGCAGCGCTATAGACCTGGGGCTGAGAGGCTGAGTGGGGATGACTGTGAAAAGGAAAGGGACCTGGTGGTATTTATTGATGGTTGGCTTAACATGAGCTGACAGTGTGCTCAGATGGCCAAGAGGGCCAATGCCATGCTGGCCTGCATTAGCAATAGTGTGGCCAGCAGGAGCAGGGAGGTAATCATCCCCCTGTACTCAGCGCTGGTGAGGCTGCACCTTGAGTACTGTGTTCAGTTTTGGGCCTCTCACTACAGAAAGGACATTGAGGCCCTGGAACGTGTCCAGAGAAAGGCAACAAAACTGGTGAGGGGTCTGGAGCAACTGAGGGAGCTGGGATTGTTCAGTCTGGAGAAGAGGAGGCCCGGGGGGACCTCATTGCACTCTACAACTTCCTGAAGTGAGGTTGTGATGAGAAGGGATTCAACCTTTTCTCACAGGCAACAATCAGGACCTGAGGAAATGGCCGCAAGTTGTACCAGAGGAGGTTTAGATTAGACATAAGGAAGAACTTTTTCTCTCAGAGAGTTGTCAGGTGCTGGAGGAGTGGTCCTCCGCTGCCCTAGGAAGTGGTGGAGTCACCATCCCTGGCAGTGTTCAATAGGTGTCTGGATGAGGAGCTATGAGATATGGTTTAGTGCTTGTGGTAGCAATGGTAGTGGGAGGCTGGTTGGGACTGGATGACCTTGTAGGTCATTTCCAACCTTGCGATTCTCAGTTTTCTCCTTTTTAAATAGTAATAATGATAATAATAATAATGAACACAAATCTTGCAGCTCATAAAGAAAAAAAGACATTATCTTTAATGTCAGAATATCAACATCTTGCCAGTCCTCCATTATCTCTTTTTTTTTGCTCTATTCATGCGCTAATAAATAAAAGATTAGCAGTGTAATAACACTCCTGGTGAAAGAAGTAAACTCTACAGAGTTTGAAGCCATTGCTTGTCTGTATAAACACTGAGTTCTGGCTGTAGAAATAGAAATCAAAATGCTTTTGAGATAGATTATCATTAAATGGCATAAACAGGTAATTTAGTGATGAGAGCATTAGTCTATCAGGCTTCAAGTAAGGAATGCTGAAAATCACCTATTCACAAAAATACCTTAAGATTTAAAAGATGTGTGGGGTGAGTGGGCTTTACTGAGAATTCCTATCACTGTAATTTTGTAGAGAAGAAAGCCTCTTCTGAATGATCATAGCTCAATAAATATGTTTAATTAGTGGTTATAGTAATTTAAAAGCTCTTTGCAATAGTAAAATTAAGTTAAATGAAATATTGCATACCAAAAAAAACCCAACATATTAATAATTGGACAAATAATTTATTCTCTCAAGTTCAAATAATAGTCTAGAATGGTTTGAGCAAAGGTTGTTTAAGGACCAGTTTCTCTTTGTTGGGTATGACTTGGCAGTTTTAGCTAATTAGTGTACCAAGTGCATTCCAGGTTTAAAATACTTAGGAGTGCATAATTGAACAGGCTTATTTTCTCATTACATTCTTGTGTCAAAGGACTTTATTATTTGCAAAGGATATTCCTTGTTTTCCTCTTAAGAAATGAGCTGTATCTCTGCTTTCTACCTCTCTTCTCAGTTGATCCCAATTGAATATGTCTTGTAAGTTACAAGCAGCAGCCTTTGCAAAGGAGAAAGTCTATGAAAAAGTAAATTAAAAAACTGAAGTAATTTGGGAACAAGTCAGTAAGTCAAGATTAAAAAGGCAATGAAACTACTGTTGAGTCTAACAATTATTTTCAGCTGTGCGCACATAAGTGTGTTTCTCCTATGTGGACAAGTTTTATCAAGTGAAGTGATTAAATCATTAAAAGAGAATTTGCAACTCCAGCAGCCCTGGAACTATGGAGGTGTTTTTTTTTGTTGTTGTTGGCTTGTTTTTTGTTTTGCTGCTGCCCACATAATAAACATTGACTTCTGTCTAATTTCTTGTTAGATAGAAGCATAAAATTAAACATGAGAACTTACTAATCATTAACAGTGAAAAGTACTAAAAAAAAACACATGTATTAGATTATTTCATGGCTCATTGAAGACAGTGACAAAATTTCTCTTGACAAAAACTTAGATATTTTCAGAAATAGTTCTGTAATTTTTTTTCCTCTTCACATTGGTTTTCTGCCAAATACACCTCACATGCAAGAACTATGAAGTATTGTAAAATCTAGCAGCCTGAACTAGGCAAGGTTGCTAGAGCTCCATATCCCCAGCTCTAGGCAAGAGTGAGGCTGAACATATATCCTAAGAGGCACATACGCACAAACACATGCACATTCTTAGTACCCTGACAATCATGAGCAAGACCTACAGTCTCATCCTGTTTCCCTCTCTGGTTGATCAGTATGAAGGTCCTGAGTGGCCATAGATACTCACTATCTGGTAACGGTCATCACAGCCCTGCAAACCTAGACTCAGACACTGTGACCTATGGTCTAAGTGCTGATGCTTAAGCCTCCATACCAACCAAATGCACAGACTAGAGAGTCTATCATATCTTAAAAATATCCTAGTGAGTCTTACAGAACCCCAGGCTGTACTTCCTTAGCATACAATAATGAGTCCTACACTCTTGTAGTCAGTGACTCACCTCAGTCTATAATGTGATTTGGAGAATTGCTCCCATTGACTCATCTTAAAGGGCATCATCGCAAATGAATGAAATATCTCTCTTGGGACAGTTCCAGGTGTAGCCAAGCCAGGGTGCTATTTTTTCTCTGGTTGAGTTATTGGGTTTCCCGGATGTGCCATCATTCCTTTACATCAGCTCGCCCAATGTAGTGCTGAACTATCTTTTAAAATTGAGGCACCTAATAGAAGCCACCAGAGAAAAGGCAAATATTAGTTGGTAAGAGAGTTTTAAAACAAAGCAATTGAAAAGAAACATAAGAGAAACCCTGTTCTTCTGTGGAATTTTAGGAATCACTTTTACATCACTGTAGTTCAATACATTCACACAGAAAAAATTGCCAGCCAGCATTGTCAGACACTATTGTTATTTTTTTTTAACTTGATAGGTGTGGAAGAGGAATGTCGACCAGTAAGTACCAGACTGCACTATAAGAACGTCAATGGATGTGTGGGTGAAAAGGAAGTGCCTATTTCTCATTGTGAGGTAAGAAATAAATTCATCTCCCTCTTTTGCCAATGCACACACCTTACCTTGCCCACTTTTTCTCTTACACAAAGGGAACTTTTGGCTCACTTTACAGAGCATCACGGTTTTTTTTTTGTCCTTGCTGATTCACTCAGACAATGAAAACATCTTTGACACTTCCTAAAGTAATTTAGTGACGTTGAATTTTCCTTGTTTGAGCCAGCATGGAAACGAGGAACATAATCTAAGGTACAAAGGTGCAGTTCACAATCCATTGCTTCCAAATGAATGGCTCTGACAAGAGAATTAGAAGAGAATTTCCATCTTTATATTACTGAGGCTGATTTTTAGATTTCTGTCTAAAATTAAGGACACGTATCCTTCTGTAGGCTCTGAATTTGTTTTATAAGAGCAGAAATAGATATTTAGATGCATGATAATGTAAACAGGCATTTAAACTGAAGTGCTATGATTTGACTTCTGTGCTCTGTAAGCTCTGTGGCTTTTCTGTTATCCTGAACACTGGTGGCTGTTGTGTAGTACGTGTCTTGCATGTTACCACAATTGGATTAGAAGATTATTATTATAAGAAATGTTTCTGCCCATCACTCCTTGCAACTTGTAGAGCAACTTCCATTTCATACAGAAGCATAGCATCCCTTCCAGATATTTCTGTCTCTCTGAGACTGGGAACAAAAGAAGCCATTCTCTTCCCTGACTGGTTTGTAGCAGATAAAGATGTTTCATACAAGAACTACATGCGACAAAACTGTGATGTAAAAGGATGGCTGCCAAGAAGTTGGTTTGCATCCAGCCTTTAAGTTTTATCTTTAGCTGATGTCGGCAAAATGAGTCTTCATGTTGCCCATGACTACTTGGAAAAAATGGGAACAGGGCATTATGAAAACACATGGCCAGGTTTTTCACATAGATAACTGGTGAAGGACCTCAATTTGCTGCACAGATCCTAATACAAATGGAAGCTTTAAAAACAGCAGTTACTTTTCATTAAAAACAAAAACAACAAAATGAACAACAACAAAAACAAAACAAACCCTTGCTTTATCTCTTTTCCTGTCCACAACAGATCAGTAGTAATTAAATTTTTAGCCTAGGAAAGTACAGATTTTATTTTGTTTCTGGCCACATATTGAGTAAATACTCATGCTGTAGATTGTAGTTTTTCTAAGTACTTCTCTCATAATGCTATGCATACTTTTTATTAATCTCAGAAATAAGAGTACAGAGACACAAAAAGAAATGGACTCTAATAGAGTTTGATAGAGGTATTTGTTTTTTTCATCATGAAAACATATGTCAAAATCATTGACACCTAAGTACAAATTAGAAAAGTGATAAGATAGGAAGAACAATGGAAAATAGCAACCAGAAAGACAACAGTATATTTACTTAGCATGAAGAGCAGCAAGAAACATGGCTCAGAAGCAGTTGGACTAAGTCATTTTCTGAACGTGGTTCTCATACATACAGATGAGGTAATAATAGAGAAATATTTCTTAACTACCATTTTTTGTTTGCTTAGAGGTCAACTCCCCAATCCTGGAAATCTTTTTTTTTTTTTTTAAATTTTTTTCCCTCCATGACTAGTTCCTTTACCTTTTCTTTGCTGTGCTTATGGTTGTGAGACATTATTCTTTGACTAGCATCCTACACTCTGGAACAAGATACCCATTTCTGAGTTAATGCTTTGCAGCAGGGTGCTGAACATGAGGCAAAGAAATCATGTATGTTTTGAAGGAAGAACCTGGATTCTCATTTCGCTGAGGTCTGGCACTGTTGAACCTTGGTATCTCTTTTTCTGCTTAGGGTAAATGTAGAAGCAATACAAGATATTCCATTCAGACAGAGAAATGGGAAGATACGTGCAGCTGCTGTACAGCCATACAAACAACAACAGTTACCATCCCACTCCACTGTCCCAATGGCACAGTGGTACAGCATTACATCCCTTCTGCCTCTCAATGTGAATGCAGCTTGCGGAAGTGTACAGAGTGAATATTTTGAAGAAGCTCAATGGTTTAATCTTGAGTTTTATGATGAAGAACTTTACAAAGCAAGTCTCATTTCCTCTCTGTAGCCAATCTTATCCAGTAGAATTCTAATTAATTGTATCAACATAGCAAACAATAAAACTTACTAGCACAACAGAATAGTATTTTCTGACTGTTACTGCTGTAGAAGTAATAGACGTTACATTGTTCCTTCATATTCATATAGAAAGTTATTCTCATTAATACAAGAAAATACCACAGTAACTGAAACAGTTGTTCCTACCCGAAGAACGTAACACAAAGCATTTAGCGTTGTCTTTGAAGACGTTACACTTGCTTTCCCCACTTTAGACCTTAGCCACAAATAGTATGTATTTCATTTTTTGCTCTTAATTCTCCCATCCGGTCAGTGAGTACAGTGATTATTGTGCGAGACTTCACAGTAAGGGGGAGATGTTCTTGATACAGAAACAATGTTGATTATGTCTCAGGCAATCAAATATGTCTGCAATACAAATATATTTTTCTCCTTTATCTGAACGCAGAGAAATTATGTGCTAAGTACTTATGTACTGTATGCAAATCCTCAGTACCTGAGAATGGGGCTGAGAGACAGCTCTTAACTATCTACTTCAGTACTTCTACAGACCAGCCTGAAGAAAAAGCTCATCAGTTATCTCCCTTTATTCCAGATACTAGAATTTCATCTGTTGCATTAGCTAAAAAAGTTATTTCAAATGTGAAATTGTCAGGGGCAGGTTTAAGTTATTGCTCCCAGAGAAAAAAAATAACTAGATTTAAATGTCATTTGATCTAGTCACAGAAGAAAAAATATTTTCCAGAGAGTGATTTCTGATGGAATTTAGTGCCAGTGAAGGACCTTTATTGAGAAATACTGACTTAAAAATAAAAGTATAGAAGAGGGAACTGTTCATTTCATTTGCATTTTTGAAAGACAAGAAATATTTCAACTTGTTTTTGAACCAAGCTAACTTCTTTAAAATTAGCTGGGAGGCTGGGGGAGCGTTTTGAAAAAAGCCAAAATATCCACATTTTTGTGATGACATTAGTAAAGCTTGTAAATAGACTGTGGGTTCAAAAGCATAGTTTCTCCAGTTCTACAAGAAGTGTTCTTGAAATAATGGAAAGGTTGTACAGTCCTGAAGGATAAGAGTGCTTCTGAGAAGTCTAGCTGAAATGGTCAGGAAATCAGGTTCAAAATCACAGACCAAAATATGCATCAAAAACATAAAATAACATCCTTGTTAGGAAACTTAGAAAGTGTGGGATGATGAGTGAGCTGGAATAAGAACTGGCTGAGTTGTGATTAGTAGCACAGAGTCTGAGTAGGGGCCTATAACACTGGTGTTCTCCGGAGGGATCATTGCTGGGTCTGGTCTTGTTTGATGTCTTCATTAATGACCTGGATGAAGGGATAGAATCTACCCTCAGCAATTTTGTGGACGATATAAAGCTGTGAGAAGCTGTGCTGTCTTTCAACGAGACCTAGATTGACTGGAGAGTTGGATGGAATGATACCTGATGATGATCAGTAAGAGCAATTGTGGAGTCTTGCACCTGGGGAGGAATAACTGCATGCATCAATACAGGTGGAGAGGAGGTCTGCAGAGAAAGACCTAGGGGTCCTGGTGGACAACAGGATGGCCAGCAGTGTGCCCTTGTCAGTGGTAAAAACAGTGTGGCTGGCATGTTGAGGGAGGTGATCCTCTTCATCTACTCTGGCCTGGCAAGGCCACATGTGGAATATTGTGCCCAGCCCTGGGCATCCCAGTTCAATGAAGATGAGGATCATCTAGAAAGAGTCCAGTGGAAGGCCACAGGGATGATTAAGATCTTGGAGCCTCTCTCTAACGAGGAAAGGCTGAGTCTGGGTCTCTTCAGTCTGGAGAAGAGAAAGCTGAGAGGGGATCTCATAGCTTTTTATAAATACCTTAAGTGTGGGAGTTGGGGACAGATTCTTTTCAGTGGCAAACATCAATAGATAAAGAGCAATGGGCAGAAACTGGAACACAACACATGGAAGAATTTCTTCTCTGTCAGAGTGATGGAGCACTGAAGCAGGCTGCCCAGAGAGACTGTGGGGTCTCTTTGGAGATATACAACACCCATCTGTATGCCTACCTGTGTGACCTGCTGTAGAGAACTTGCTTTAGTAGAGGGGTTGGACTGTACAAGTCCCTTCCAACTCCTACAATTCTGTGAAAAGCACAATAACCCCAGAGAGAAAAAGAACAAACACGTCCTTATTAGCACCATTCTCACTTATTGCAGTAGATCTGTCACCACTTTTCTCCCTTCCATTGTAGCTACCTCTAGACATCGAGCGTCCTGACAGATGTATTTGAGTCCCCCAGGTAATCAGGTGCACAGAATCTCATCTGAAACTGTAAACAAGTAAATGTTGAACATCAGAGCCTGTACAAAGAAGTCCAGAGCAAAGAAGTACATAGATGGTATAAGGCAATACCTTCATCTTCCTCTTGCCGTTACTTTATTTCTGTTAGGACCTTCACCCAGACTGACCTTCTTTAGCTTGCAAAAGCTGAAAGGATTGCAATCGAGAGCTTCATGGATTCAGACAGGTCTTCTAATCAGATAATTATATAAGTCTAGCTTATCGCCATGGGAAGGACACGCAAGGACATCCACAGGATAAAGATGGAGCTACTGTCTTCTGCAACCTCTGAAATATCAGAGGTTAATTTTCATTAACTGCAAAGCGGATAGATAACATTTAATTAAATGTCTGTTCAACAAACAAGTAAACATTCCTGTCTTTATTACTTCTGATTCATTTAACAAGAAGTCTAATGGGTCTAATATTTTAGGGGAGAAATAAACTGAAATAAAAACGTCAACCTTCTAACTAGAGCAATTTTTATTTTTCTCCAAGGAAAGCCAAGAGGTTCGTTGAAAAAAAATATATAGATTCAAACTCAAAGTAGCTGTAACTTCAATACAATGAGAACAACAGAACTGTATTAAAACTTCATGCCCGTTCAAGAATGACCCATAGAACTTCGCTTTTCTTCACCTTTCTCTGCTGCAAGTTTACTTTCATGTCTATGAAAGTAATGTATGTGCCAGTATATGAACTAAAATGGGCATACAGTAATGATAACTCAGTGTTTTTGTCTTGTAGAATAAAATTCTGTGGATTTTTGTATAATCAATACTTATATTTATGACGTCTATCTAATGCCAGTGCATTCCAAGCAAAGCCAAGGCACTGTTGTGCTTGATGTACAATGCTAGAAGAAGCATCTCCCTTGAAAACTCTTTAATAGAAGCAGACAAGTGAGAAAGAGCACAAGGAAGAAAATGTTTTAGCATCTCACTTAATAGACTGAGAAGGCACAGATTTTTGACACTGACCTGCTGACATGAGAAACTAGCTTTTCCAGGCAGCCTATCCCAGAAGAGCTCTTTCTGATAATGGTGCCAGGGATGGCTATGGAACAGATCATATTGATGAGATCACATGGCATGTGCAGGATAACAGGGATCAGGCCCAGCCAGCACGGGTTTGTGAAAAGAAAGTCCTGCTTAACCAGCCTTGGTTTTCTATGATCGAGTGATCTACCTGGTGGATGAGGGAAAGGCTGTTGGTGTAGTCTACCTAGAATTCGGCAAAGCCTTTGACACTGTCTCCCACAGTAGTTTACTGGAAAAGCTGGCAGCCCATGGCTCAGGCAAGTGCACTCTTTGCTGGATAAAGAACCGACTGGAGGGCTGGGCCCAGAAAGTGGTGGTGAATGGAGTTTAATCCATCTGGTGATCAATCATGAGTGGTATTCCCCAGTGGTCAGTACTGGGGCCTGTCTTGTTTAATATCTTTATGGATGACAAGGGAATTGAGTGCACCTTCAGGAAGTTTGCATATGACAAAAAGTTGGGAGGAAATGTTGACCTGCCTGAGGGTAGGAAGGCCTTGAACAAGCTGTATTGCCAGGTTAAGTCCAAAGGAATGAAGTTCAACAGTGCTGGACCAAGTGCTGGGTCCTGCACTCTGGCCACAACAACCTCTTGCAGTGCTACAGGTGTGGGTCAGAGTGACTGGAAGACCGTGTGGAAGAGATGGACCTGGGAGTGTTGATTGGCATTCATCTGAACATGAGGCAGCAGTGTTCCCAGGTAGTCAAAAAGGCCAATTGCATTCTGGATTGTGTTAGAAATACAGGACTAGGGAGGTGATCACCCCTGTACTAAGCTCTGGTAAGGCCACACCCTGTGTACTGTGTTCAGTATTGGGCACCTCATTACAACAAAGACATTGAGCCCCTGGAGTGTACCCAGTGAAGAGCAACGAAGCTGTTGAAGGGCCTGGAGCACAAGTCTTATGAGAAAGGACTGAGGGAACTGGAATTGTTTAGTCTGGAGAAGAGGAGACTCATGGGTGACCTTATTGCTCTCTACAACTACTTGAAAGGAGCTTGTGGTAAAGTGGGAATCAGCCTCTTCTCTCACATAACTAGTGGTAAGACTAGAGGAAATAGCCTCAAATTGTGCCATGGGAGGTTCAGGGTGAATATTAGGAAAAAATTATTTCCTGAAAGAGTGGTCAGGCATTGGAACAGGGCTGTCCAGGGTGGTGGTAGAGTCACCATCCTTTGAAGGCATTCAAGAAACATTTAGATGTGGTACTAAGGGTCATGGTTTAATGGGGAAATATTGGTGGTAGGTGGACAGTCGGACTAGGTGATCTTGGAGGCCTTTTTCAACCTTGGGGATTCTATGATTCTACGAAATAGATTTGGATTCCCTCCTTGCTGTTTACAAGTGCCTTTTGCACAGCCCAGTTTCATTGTACAATTAACACTTACCTGCAAAATCCAGGCTTTGAGGAACATTGTCTTAACTTGCAGATACATCTTGCAAGTCTTGTTTTGAGCTATCTTTGGCTTTTCTCCAGTGTTTCACCTCTCATCACTTTAGAAGACCAGTTTGATTGGTAGACATGCTACAAGATAGATTTACATGGACAGTAAATGGATTTGGGGAGAAGTCTTTATAAAGCTTCTTTATTATTAAAAGCATGTAATCTCTCTGGTAATTTTTACTAACTTCCAAGATCCTCTACAGCAGGTGAAACACAATTTGGTGTATTGGGATTTTTTTTTGCAGTTTTGCACTGTCGATTATCACCATACTCACCTACCACAGGAAACAATGTTATTTAGATATGATTTTCTCTAATGAAAATTATCCTAAAACAACCAACAGAAAGCAAAACTCAAACCCATCTTCATTTTAACCAACTAGATATTGTTTTCAATCATATTGCCTTCTTTGTGTATTATTTATTGTCTGTACTCGATATATTATAAAATATATGTATATATACACATACATATATATAACACATTTTATATTATATAAGTATATATGAAATACATACTTGGAGCACTTTGCCCAAGAGGAGAAGCTGAGGGAGTGTGAGATATTCAGCCTAAAGAAGGCTCTGTGGACACCTGATAACAGCCTTTCATTATGTAAAAGGGGACTGTAGGAAAGAAGGGGATAGAATTTTTAGTCTGTTGTGATAGGATAGGGATAGTCTGTTGTGATAGGATAAGGAGAAATGGTTTCAAACTAAAAGAAAGGAGATTCAAACTGGACATAAGAAAGAGGTTTTGTATGATAAGGGTAGTGAAGCACCACAAAGGTGGTGGATATCCTCTCCCTGCAGACATTCAAGGTATGGCTGGACAGGGCTCTGAGCAACCTTGTCTAGCTGTAGATGTCCTTCTACATTGCAGGGGAGCTGGGCAAGATGACCTTTAAAAGATTCCTTCCAACTCAAATGATTTTATAGTGTTATGAAATACTGGTGTACACCTGTACAGTTCTGGACATTCGATCAAAGTGATCAAGCAAAGAGATTCATTTGTTCAAATGGATGGGGTACTCATATAATTAAAAAACACCAGAAAAAAAAAAACCAAAACCAACAAAATTACAGGCATCCTCTCAAAACTAGTGTCCATGTGTTTGTATGCAAAGAAGCATCCTTCCTGGTAGAGAACATCACATAGCAACATTTTTAATTTTTAATTTTTTTTTTAAATTTCTGCAATCTAAACTTTCAAGGATGATCACTTCAGAAGCTGTGGCATTTAGGATGCCTACTGCTTCATAACTGTCTGTAAGTGAAGTTCTGAGATTAACACAAAATACTAGCAGGGTAAGAAGGATAAATATTTGATATCTCTTGATGTATTACTTAGAAATTAAGAAATGCCATTCCAAATGAAGAAATGAAGAAGAATGATGTGATTTAACCTTTTTGTATCTGAAGACATTATTCTACTAAAGCAAGTATTAAAAAGTTATCTGTAACATCTAATGTACTCATCTTCCCTTACTCGCCAAGAGATAGACAAATCGTTATTTCTCTGCTTTTGTCACTGTTAAAATGTAGCACAGAGCAGTTTTACTAACCTGTTAAGACATAGTCAGAAATCCTGACCCCCCTGCCTTTCAGGTAAAATCAGGAATGTGGTATGTGTCTAGGTGACAAAACTGTTATAGTGGCACTTCAATTGAGCTGAAGTAAACAAATTAACAGGATGAAATTTTGTCTCATTCTCTTCAGTCTGCCTGAAATGTTCACTGGAAAGACAAACACCAGATTACAACCAATACATGTATTTCTCCAGCTTTCTGGGGAAGTTTTACAGCACCTGGGCCAAGTACTGGGACATGACAACTTGCACTGCTGCCCGTATAAACACACTGTGATAGTTCAGTTGTGGTATACATATATGACTTGAATCGCTCTTCTCTCTGAAACATAAACGTCCAGTATTCACAAAGCTCACAACATAATATGCAATCTCAATTTGCATTCCACTAGAAATACTGCACTTTATTGTCATTAAACAAATCTGCTTTCCCCTCTTGCACTAAAACAAACAAACCCAAAATTGTTGTAGTAACATAGATAAATTTGAAAGAAGATAAATAATTGAATGTCATATTATTACACCTTCTTCCAATTATCATTAAAAAAAATATAAGTCGTTTCTCAGAAGGTCAGTAATAATTTTGCACCTGTGGGAATCAAATGTTTTTTCTGCATTAGAATTGGATATATATATATATATTTATTTCATGGTCTCCACTGGTTCTTTTTGGGAGTCTTTCTACTTTACTTGGGGGGGGATCTCTGATACTTTGCATCACTTATTCTCTAGACGAACTTTCCCTAGGAATGCACTCGGTATATAAAAGTAGATATGTATATTTTATCATACACATTACGAGAATATCCTGCACGAGATTGATCAAGCCAGAGAACAAGTCATGACATGCCCAAGGAAGCGCCTGAAGAGAGTCAGGAAGGCCAGGCATCACCCCCCCCCCCCCCCCTCCCGGCCCCTCCCGGGGTGCTCTTTGTTTAACGAAGGCTTTGAAGAAAATCACCATATCAATACAAGAAGAGCACTGAGACATCTTGGAAACAACAGGATGGCTACTGTCTGACACTAGATAACACACCAATTAACAAATGTAAACTTTGATAAAATTGTGAACCTGTAGTACTCAGCCAATGGGGAAACAGGGGAGGGGGATAGGCAAAGGGGGAAACAAGGTACAAAAAGCTGTCATTGTGTCCTTAAGGGTGCTCCTGCTTGTGGGATGCTCGCCATTGCAATTGCAAATAAAATCTGTTTTTATCAGAGATACCGTCCTGACAAAAATTATTTGGATATTTCCAACACACCCAACACATAGTTTATATTGGTTTATATTAAAGGTTGAAGGCTAAGCAAGTTTGATCACCTGGTCTGACTATATACTTAATCACAAAATAATCGCCTGTTTTTTTCATGCATGAATGACAGAACAGCATCCAGGCAGTATAGCATCCAGGCAGCAAGGTAACTTGAATATAGCTGAGATACAGCGTTATTAAAAGCTTGCCACACTTACCTCCTCTGTGGAAGTGCTGCAAAGCTCTGAAGATATAGAAACTCTTACTCATAAAAACCTCTCCCAAAAAATTTTAATCCTTGAAATAACTGCTTTCTGGGAGTATTGCAGAGCCCCATTTTCTTTTTTTCCTTCCTCTATTCAGCTGCCTTCTGAGCAGTTAGGAGAAAAAGAAAATGCTACGTTTCTTGTTGAGGTATTAAGGAGCATGAGGAAAAGATGCTGAAGTTCGAGCAGAGAATTTCAATCACTTCTCCTGTCATAGGAATTTTGCCTCCCCCTCCCTCCCTTTTTTTTTCTGTGATGGTAATAACCAAAACAGAAGGTCTGGCTAATTAGTTTCAGTCTGATGGTTTGCTTAAAGCAGGATCAGGCAAGAATGGAAATAGCTGCTAACTTGACACAGCTTAAGCCGGTGCAGAAACAGATTGTGCACGTGATCAGCACAGCCACATCCTATTAGCACTGATTCAACTTCTAACCAAACCTCTGGACGAGTTGGAAACTCAAGTATCTGGTAAGTTTGTTCTCTACTTCACTGTTAATTGCTGCCTATGAATATGAATAGACAGATCGGGAACAGAGAAAGGATTACTTTCAAAGGACTTCAGCATCTTCTTTCAGGGCATTTTCAAAAAAAGAAAAGAACTATATATACAAAAAGAAAAGTTGGGGGCCCAAGTTACATACAGACAGCTCAGAGACAAAACTTACAGAGTTTGCTTCTTTTAAAGTTCTAGGGCTGCAGCTGTGGGGAAATGTCATGACCCATTTGAAAAAGACAGTTATGATAGAAATGCTGTACCTCTGCTGCTTTCCTCTGCCTTTGCCTTATTGCAGTGCAACTTGGGGAAAGAGCAATTAGAAAACAGTGTGCAGAAGTGAGCTTTTAGTTCCTATAGGCAAGGAATAAATCTGTTCAGTGTGTAAAAGCTTTTGTGTTTAAGTTCCTAGAATACAAATTTAGAATGATGTTCCATGATAATATTGTGGCACTCTACTGCTACAGGTCAGAACTCTGTAGTTATTCCCAGGTTGGCTCATTGTTTCTGGGACTTGTAGGTCTGCTGTAAATTCTGAACTATCACGAAGCTCTGTAAATTCTGAACTATCACGAAAACAAAGATACATCTTTGTTTTCCCACCCAGTCCTCTTCATAAAATTATTTGTGTATCAAGTTACAGAGCGCAAACAACTATTAGAAATAAGACTTGTCTTTGTAATGTTACTTCAGTGCCCCTGTACTATCACCAATCCTTCACTTTTTGATTTAACCCTGATACACACTTAATGTGGGAAAAATCAGGTGCTTTATGTAACCTTTATATTTAAAGAAGGATTAGGAAAAAGAATTTAAAAAAAAAAGGAAAAAAAAGATCAGAGTCTGTGAAGTTTTACACACAATTTATTACGAAGATACAGCTCAATTATCTCTTCAGTTAATGCTACTACTCACAAAGCGGCTCAGGTTTTTAGTTTGTACTTTTGCTTCCCACATCTTTCTTCACAGCTCTGCTCTGTTTCCTATATTCTTTGTGACTGATGTTCATATTCTGTCCCTTAAATGACTTTCATAGTATATGCCAAAGGCAAATGCATACCTACATTAACTTAGGTGTGTTCTTCCTGCTCTTAATGTCAGAGCTGAGGGCTCCTGTATATGAGGGTCTACCAAAGGTGTGCCAACACATCTTTACATTTGTGTGACATGTGGAATCGAACTTTGTAACCCAAGTAAGATTACAAAGCAGGTATGGTTTATTCAGTGCTGTGCAGACACTAGGTGCAAGGGGGATTGTTCCACCTAACTTGCACAACATAGGGCAAAAGCTTGTTACAGATATAGGCCGAACTAATACATAATCAATGATTTTCCCGGAATTCGTATACATATTCATTACATTTCTGAGAACCCATCAGCATATGGTCCCTCCCTCTTGCACATGCACGCTGTGGGCAGTGGGGGTCTCCTTCTGGTGGTCATGGGATGAAGGCTGATTGTCTTCAATAGAAGTAATCCAATCCTGACCCGTTCCTTGTGTAGTGTTTCTTCAAATTTACAATAGAGTTTTGAGATGTTCTTTTCTTATCCAGCCTCACATCCTGCTTACCTGCATTCCTATACAATGGTTAACCCTTATCTTGTCCTCTCCTTACTCACATTCCTATACAATGGTTAACCCTCAGTTTGTCCTCTCCTAACTCAATCCCCCCTTTTTCCTGAACCTAGCAAATTCTTTTGCTGAATTACTTAATTCGGGAAAAGGGAAGTTTTGAAATAATTCCTGCTTTCTACTTTTTGCCTTAGCTTGTACTTTTTCCATTCCTCATAAGTATCTCCAGAAGTTTTGCATATCCATAATACACATCTCATTGCAATACACATTAAAATGAGCAAGATGATTATAATAATACAAGCCACAAAGAGTTGCAGAGATATTCACTGTAGCTTTTTCCAGCTGAGTTACTCCTAAGACCAGGGTAAGGGCTCTCACGAAGCTATGGTATCCTATATTAGACCTTACCAATGGGCTATTTACTCTTTTAACCCTCTTTGGATTTTGATACTAGCTCCAAATAGTTCTCACTATGCCTGGTGGGAGTTTGAGCTCTCCCATCTCCGCCCAGCCAGCAGAAATGTTTACCCAAATGACACCTGCTCATTATATTACTTCCATTATGATATTCATGGCCACTGGTGAGAGTGTTATTACTTTCCTTAATAGCAACCATTGTTAAGTATAGAAATGTAAGCTTGATCCAAGCTCCCATAGAAGGGAGAAGAGTAGCAATCATATGTTTAACAATAACAAATAAATAAATATAACAAAACATATTACTATTGCAACCAAAATACAAAATGGAACAGCACACAACATCAAGTTGCCACAGACACCACCCCGTGTACACTGAAATAAAGCAAATTAGTAACCACCTCATCTTTTCCTTATGAGTTTAACTTTCGACAGTGCACTTTCCTTGACAGACCAAGTAGTTCCTTAGCATCTTGGAATAACCTCCTGTAACAATACTTTAGTTACTCCACATGCCTTATTAATTTTATGAGGGAATACCTCTGGCCACTGTAAAAAGGTATCAGTTAGTACCAACATACAGCGATACCCCCCTTTTCTTGGGAGTTCTGAGAAATCAATTTGCCATTGATGCCCTCCCTTCTATATCATGAATTAGATTCCTATCCTCTCTAGAATATTTTACAGGTTCTGACTCAGCTTTAGAGTTTTTAAGTTTATCATCTGGAGTTAAAGCCTTCTTCAACTGCCTGTTCTGCCACCTGACCCATCATCTTATTTCCAGTTTCCTGTACAGTGTCACTCTTCTGATGTCCTTTACAATGTATAACAGCTACACTGCTCTTTGGTAGATTTACATCATGCTTAGGGAAAGAATTTGTTTTCCTTGTGTGTAAGCAATCCTCCGAAGTCTCTGTTAAACAAAGAGTACCGGGGGGGGGGGGGGGGGGGGGGGGGGGGGGGGGAGATGATGATGCCAGGCCTTCTGATTGTCTCTTCAGCTGCTTCCGTGCCTTGTTCTCTGGTTTTATCTCGTGCAGGATATTCTTGCAATGTGTTTGACAAAATATACATATATACACATATATACAGAGCGTGCATTCCTGGGAAGGTTCGCCTAGAGGATAAGTGATGTAAACTATCAGAGATCTTCCCCAAGTAAAGTAGAAAGACTCCCAAAAAGAACTATGACAACGGAGATCATGAAAATAAAAAATATTTTCCAATTCTAATGCAGAAACAACATTTGATTCCCACATAGGTGCGTAAATGTATATTTTATTATACGCATTGTGAGAATATCCTGCACGAGATTGATCAAGCCAGAGAACAAGTCATGACATGCCCAAGGAAGCGCCTGAAGAGACGTCAGGAAGGCCAGGCATCACCTCATCCCCCTCCCGGCCCCTCCCGGGGTGCTCTTTGTTTAACGAAGGCTTTGAAGAAAATCACCATACCAATACAACAAGAAGAGCACTGAGACATCTTGGAAACAACAGGATGGCTACTGTCTGACACCAGATAACACACCAATTAACAAATGTAAACTTTGATAAAATTGTGAACCTGTAGTACTCAGCCAATGGGGAAACAGGGGAGGGGGATAGGCAAAGGGGGAAACAAGGTACAAAAAGCTGTCATTGTGTCCTTAAGGGTGCTCCTGCTTGCGGGATGCTCGCCATTGCAATTGCAAATAAAATCTGTTTTTATCAGAGATACCGTCCTGACAAAAATTATTTGGATATTTCCAACAATTTGTGGGCTTGTCTGGGATTACTATCGCCTCTTTGGGGGTTTCCTTACTGCCCTGGACAGGATAGGTGCACTCCACTGATTTCAGCGGTCCTGTCTGGGTGGCGAGGTGACTCCTTGGGAATAGGAGCTCCCAAGTACAGGGGAAAAGGGTCCCCAGATTCTTGCCTAGAGATAGCCCCTTGGGAAGGAAGCTTCAAAATTGGAAAATAATCCCCAAACTAGGGAAAAGAACAGGGAAAATATGTTTAAATACTGTATACGGATATAGCCTAGAGAGCCACTACAGGGAAAATCATGATTTTGACCAAAATAGGGGTCTCACAAGAAGGAGTCAGAATTCAAAAGAAAAAGGAAAGAGAGGCAGAAAGAACATAAATGGGATCCCTTAGATAACTTCTGCCGCCTTCCCCCTTCCCCTCCCCCCCCAGTTTCAAAAGCAAGCGGCAGTGACCTCTCCAGAGAAGGGGAGTGGCCGTGCTGCTGATCCTGTGCAGGTTCCTGGAGAGAGGATGCACTCACGATTACTGAGGGAGTTGGAGCAGTGTGAATGGGACCTGGAGAGTTTTCCTTTCTCTGACACTAACCTTACTGATACTTCACTTTATCCTCTCAGGGAAGACTCTTTAGGTCAAAGGGAAATAGGGTATGCTAATACTTGCTGTTTTTTCTAGCAGAAAAGTTAGGAGTTTCAAAAAGGAAATAATTTCCTTAATTGAGGATCCTGTAAATGTAGCAGAACTATTAGATCAATTTCTAGGGCCTAATTTCTACTCATGGATGGAAATGATGTTTATCATGGATATGTTGTTTATTGGAGAAGAAAGAAGTGCAATTATGTGGGTAGCTATGCAAGTGTGGGGAATGAATACAGAGGGAAGATTGGGCCCTGGAGGGAGGCAGGGAGAGGAAGGATCCTGAGGATAAATTGTACTGATTATTGTCACTGTTTTTGTGATTGTTAAATGTTTATGTCATGAAAGTGTTACCTACGAGGCTGTTATGGAACAAGGGGTATCTAAAGTGGTACCGAGAAGGCCTCCTGGGTTGTATTTTGGCTCACTGGAGAAACATTGCTGGTGAGCGAGGGGGAATATTGTATAAGAAACCAGGAACATAAATGGAGTAATGGGACCAGTTTTATAATTGAGTACCCTAATCATGAGACCAAGTGCTGGGTGTTTGTGGAAGTTGAAGAACTGTATTGTTTGATTTGTGGATTTTGAAGGCAGTGGGAGAAGCTGTCTTGATGAAACATGGAAGTGCACGCTGTGGGCAGTGGGGATCTCCTTCTAGTGGTCATGGGATGAAGGCTTATTTTCTTCAACAGAAGTAATCCGATCCTGACCCGTTCCTTGTGTAATGTTTCTTCAAGTTTACAATACAGTTTTGAGACGTTCTTTTCTCATCTGGCCTTACATCCTGCTTACCTACATTCCTATACAATGGTTAACCCTCAGTTTGTCTTTTCCTAACCCATGTATCTTTGTCTAGAGTTATTCGGGCAGATCCATAACAGAAAGGATCTGCGTTCCTACTTTCCTGCTACTGTCTGCCTGAGGTGCTTCTGTGTCAGACCATGATACCTCTGCCCCTGATCCTGACCAAGACCTGCTGCTCTGCACCATGTTGATGGTGTCACTCACTTCTTTGCTCCATCACAGACTGACCTTACCTCACCTTACCCTTCTGGAGCAAGTGGCACTTGCTGCTAAAAAAGAACAAAAAAATACAGATAAAAAAGAAAATACTAATGTAACCACCAAAAATATTCAACTAGAGAGTCTGATACAACTGGAACCTTTACGAATTTGACTGATAGTAACCCAAAAAACTGAAACATTTAAGAGAGAGCAGGAGTACCATCTGCGGGGTGGCCACCTGATGAACCCATCATCCATACCATGGCTTCCCCTTTCATGGCAGCTGTATTAATGGACTTAAGTAGAATGGATTTAAGTAGAAATCAAGGGAAAGTATCTCTGCATGGCTGTTAAGGCATTGGGATATGGGAGCACAAAGCACCAATCTTAATGGGCCTGAAATACAAAAGCTGTCCTCCATTACATCTCACCCAGCCATGCAGCAGAGACTATATGTGACAGTTAGGCCGAACAATGAAGACAACTTGTTATTATGGTGGCTCATTGCTGTATGTAGACTTCCATGGCCAAATGAACATGATGTGTCTAGTTCAGGATTCTAGATACATTCCCTGGAATCCTGCCAGCTACAACCAAAACAGCATCTGAAAAGTTCTTTGTGATACCAGGCAAAGTATCACTGGGAAAACCAATAATCGCATATTTTGCAAGGACATGAAAAGGAAAAATTAGAAAGGCTAGAAATTATTCTGGTCAGTATTGTTATAGATAATAAAAAAAAATTTTACAGGTATGTTAACAGCAAGTGGAGGATCAAGGAGAAGCTCCATCCTTTGTTGGCGGGGAATATTATCACTGGGGATGGGGAAAAGGCTGATTATCTCCTTTTTTACTTCTATCTTTAACACTCAGGTCATTTGCATTCAGCCGCATGAGCTGGAAGACAGTGATGGGAAGCAGAATAAACACTCTGCAAGTCAGGAAGAAACAGTTAGCGATCTGTTATTCCACTTAAACCTCCACTTAGACTATCACAAGTCCAAGAGGCCACATGGGTTCCACCCAGGAACACTGAAGAATCATAGAATTATAGAATGACTTGAGTTGGAAAGGACCACAACAATCATCTAGTTTCAACCCCCTTACTACGTGCAGGGTTGCCAACCACTAGACCAGGCTGCCCAGAGCCACATCCAGCCTGGCCTTGAATCCCCTCCAGGGATGGGGCATCCACAACCTCCTTGGGCAAACTGTTCCAGTGTGTCACCACCCTCTGAGTGAAAAGCTGACTCCTAATGTTTAATCTAAACCTCCCCTGTCTCGGTTTAAGACCATTCCCCCTTTTCCTATCACTATCCACCCTTGTAAACAGCTGTTCCCCCTCCTGTTTATATGTTCCCTTCAAGTATTGGAAGGCCGCAATGAGGTCTCCCCAGAGCCTTCTCTTCATCAAGCTGAACAATCCTGGTTTCCTCAACCTTTCTTCATAGGAGAGATGCTCCAGCCTTCTGATCATCTTAGTGGCCCTCCTCTGGACCCGCTCCAAAAGCTGCATGTCAGAAGAAGCTGGTGGAAGTGCTCACCAAGCCACTTATAATCATTTACCAGTAGTTCTGGTCAACCAACTAGGCCCCAGATGACTGGAGACTTCTTGAAGTGATGCCCTTCTACAAGAAGTGTCAGAAGAAGGATCCAGGGACTATAGGTCTGTCAGCCTGACCTTGGTACTGAGAAAGATCATGGAGCAGGTAGTGCAATCACACAGCATGTATGGGACAGCCTAAGTATCAGGACTAGCAAGTGTGGCTTTGTGAATGGTCATGCTTGGTCAGCCTGATCTTCTTCTTTGAACAACTGACCAAGCTAGTGGATGAGTCTTTTTTAAACTGTCAACACAGTCTAGCTAGACTTTAATAAATAATACATATGGTACCCTTTGACTTTGTCTCCTACAGTATTCTCCCAGAGAAGCTGGCGGCCTGTGCCTTAGACAGGAATATTCTCTGCTGGGTAAAGAACTGACTGGACAGCTGGGACCTAAGAGTGGTGGTTAATGGAATTAAATCCAACTGGCAACCAGTCACGAGTGGTGTTTCTCAGGGGGTCAGTATTGAGGCCTGCCCTGTGTAATATCTTTACTCATGATCCAAACAAGGGGACTGAGTACACTCTCAGTAAGTTTGCAGATAACACAGACTGGTGGAAGAGTTGATGTGCATGAGTGCAGGAAAGTCTCACAGAAGAATCTGTGTAAGCTGGATTGCTGAGCTGAGACCAGGTGTACAAGCTTCTGCACTTTGGTTGCAATATCCTCATACACACTAATGTTGGGGCAAAGTGGCTGGAAAGCTGTGAAGAAGAAAATCATTCTATGATTATTCTATGAAAGGGATCTGGGGGAGTCAGTTGACAGCTGGCTGAACATGAGCAAGTAGTGTGCCCAGATCACAGGATCATAGAATGGCCTGGGTTGAAAAGAAACACAATGATCATCTAGTTTCAACTCCCCTACTATATGCAGGGTTGCCAACCACTAGACCAGGCTGCCCAGAGCCACATCCAGCCTTGCCTTGTATGCCTCCAGGGATGGGGCATCCACAACCTCCTTGGGCAACCTGTTCCAGTGTGTCACCACCCTCTGAATGAAAAACTTCCTTCTAATATTTAACCTAAACCTCGCCTGTCTCAGTTTAAGAACATTCCCCCTTTTCCTATCACTTCCACCCATGTCAACAGTCATGCCCCCTCCTGTTTATACACTCCCTTTGAGTACTGGAAGGCAACAATAAGGTCTCCCGGAGCCTTCTTTTCTCCAAGCTAAACAAGCTCAGTTCCCTCAACCTTTCTTCATAGAAGAGGTGCTCCAGTCCTCTGATCATCTTATGGCCCTCCTCTGGAACCGCTTCAAAAGCTCCATGTCTTTCTTGTGCTGCGGGCCCCGGGCCTGGATGCAATACTCCAGATGGGGTCTCACAAGAGCTGAGCAGAGGGGGACAATCACTTCCTTCTCCCTGCTAACCACTCCTCTTTTAATGCTGCCCGGAGTATAGTTGGCTTTCCAGGCTGCAAGCACACACTGCTGGCTCATGTCCAGCTTCTCACCTACCAGGACCCCCAAATCTTTCTCCACAGGGCTACTCTCAAAGGAGATCTTTCCACAGTTTGTATAAATACCAAATAGGCCAATGGCATTCTGGCTTGTATGAGAAAAAGTGTAGTCAGCAAGACTAGAGGTGATTGTCCCTCTGTACTCACTACTGCTGAGGTCCCACCTCAACTACTGTGTTCACTACAAGAAAGACAATGAGGCCCTAGGGCATGCCCAAAGAAGTGCAACAACGCTGGTGAAGGGTCTGGAGCACAAGTCTTGTGAGGAGTGGCTGAGAGAAGTGGAATTGCTGGAGAAGAGAAGGCTCAGGGGAGGCCTTATGCTCTCTACAACTATCTGAAAGGAGGTTGTAATGAGGTGGTAGGACAAGAGGGAATGGCCTCAGATTGCACCCAGGGAGATCCAGGGTGGATATTATGAAAAATTTGTTCTCCAAAAGAGTGGTAATGCACTGGAACAGGTTGCCCAGGGAGGTGGTAGAGTCATTGTCCCTAGAGGTTTTCAAGAAAAGAGTAAATGTGGCACTTAGGAGCGTGGTTTAGAGGGTATGGCAGTGACGGTCAAATGGTTGGACTAGATGATCTTAGTGGTCTTTTCCAATCTTAATGATTCTATGATTCTATAAGAACATAAGAGTATGCTGGCACATTTCTAGAAAAAGAAATAAAAAAGAGATTGAAGAAAGGAATATAATCAGACTTTCTGGTTCACGTACTTTAGATAGGATGCGGTAATGAGAGTTTGCTTTTCATTTCTATAGATGCAGGATCTGGCACATAACTTGCATTTCAAGAATTATTATTCAGTTTAATGTGATTTGATTATATTCTGCTTTTGAGAATTCAGATGTCAGCTACAATATATTGCATTAATTCTTCTAGGAAGAGATTTTCCTTGTCTTTTCAATAGACTAATGTATCTTTCCAGGTTATTCTTATCACTAGTTCTTTACAAACGCTGTTTGTGAACGGCGTAGTGGAATACATGAATTAACAATGACTGTTTTGAAGATATGGCTTGATTCTTGGGTGTTCCAGTGTGTAGCCAGGAGTTAAATTTGATAATCTCCATGGGTCTCTTCCAACTCAGGATACTCTGTGATTATCTGCTTTTGAGGTAACCCTGATATATATGGAGCACTGTATTTTTTTCCTTGAAGTTCAGATTATATGCAAGTATACTTACTCTCTTTTTTGCTACTCTTTCCTTTCCTCCACTGTGATATCACAACACATATCTCTGCGGAGTCGAAGAGGTGACCTTATTACTTGTCTTGCATGTTTTCTGAAAGTCTCTCTGTGCGCTTGATCACTCGTGCAGATAACAGTGTTCTAGGCTTATATACATTTTGCATGCTCAGTTGGTGCTTAGATGTTGAACCAGGTGTCCTCCATCAGTTATTTCAGCACCTAGTTTGATCCAGAATTGTGGTCACCATCTATCAAGAGTAAGGCTTTGAGCGTAATCAAATAGCGAGCTCATTGTCAACATGAGCTAGCCCTCGAGAGCAACAGCCAGACCGAAGGAGGAAACAGTGCCACAGGTAGGAGGAAGAGGTGGGAACTAGAGACAGAAGACATCATTTTTCAGATTTGATACTTCTGGGTTCTACCGAGAGACAAGAGATCTAGAATTATGCAGATATTCAGTTCTTTCAAAGAGTACCTTTGAAAGAAAAGTACTAGTCTTTGGCAGCCTGTGTACATGTGCCTTACTGGACCTTGTGCTAACACTTTAAATGACACATCCTGACTTTGTGGGGCACTCAGGAGTAGGAATCTCCTGTGTAGTGATCAGTATTTCAATTGTATCTCTTTACATTCAGCCTTGTATTCCGCCCTTTCCTTTCCAGATTCCAGAATAGAGATCATAGAGGACATACTCTTTATAGAGAAAATCGTCTAATGCAGTATGGTGGCTGACTTTTGTAGGAGTTAAGGAAGAGGTGACTAAGCCTCTAAATAGTTTTTAAGCTTACTTGAAGAAATGCCAAAAACTTGAAATGGAATGGCCAAATTTTAACCTTCCTTTCTTCAAATGAGGTGTTTGACGATACCACTCTAATCAAGTTTACTTATAATCTAATTTAAACTTCTCGACCTTTTCCTTCAAGTGATCCTGAATAAAGAATGGATTTCTTATATAGACTTTTATTCCTAGGTATTTCCTTGGGTATCGTGCTTCCTTTTAGCCTGGTCAAGGCCTTTTTAATTAACATGCAGTCTCTTTTGTCTGGGACTAATGAATGGGGAAATTAAATATTTGGAATATTTTGAAGAGACAAGTGATGATTAAAAAAAGAAAGCCATGATGTAATGAAAATATTTGCATGCTTTTACAGGTCTGACAGACTGCACTGAAATCAGCCTTTCTTGTTGCTCACTTGCAGAACTGAGAAGTTTAGTGGGAACCTAAAGAACACACGTATCACCATATTATGCCCTCTATTTATACATATGAGGACTGTAACAAAAGTAATGCCTTTTTATATTGGCCCACAATGTCAGAGGTGAATGTTGTTGGTATGGATGTAGAGGTTCAACCTTCCCAACAATATTTCATTAAATTTTCTTGCTGTGTGACAGATGGCAGCAGAGGGGTTGCTTTGGGGATAGGAAAGGGGTGTTCCTTCTGGATTTCCTGGTATAGGACAAGGCATCATTTATGACCACTACATTGTAATGCTGACTAAGCTGAAGGCTCAAACTTTCAGATTCAAATTGGGAAGAAGACAACCTTTTACTTGTAACACAGTAACACCAGGACCTATATCAGTTTGAAGACTCTGGAGCATATAGCCAACCTTGGCTGCGCTGTCCTACTGTATACACTGTGCAGTCTGAGTTTACCACCTTCTGACTTCCATCTGTTTGGACTAATAGAAGACTGACTGCACATGCAAGATTACCCTAACAACAATGCTTTCACATCAGCTGTGAAGTAGAGGGTCACCTTCACTGGTGCAGTTTTATGAGGGCAGTAAGAAGGCTCTTGTTGATCCCTAGCAGAAATGCATAGCTATTGGTGGTGAAAAATAGCATTTTGTAGCTGAGGATTTGCTCTATCAAATAATGTTATTGTGTATTTTGTTATAGTTTTCGTGGAAATAAACAGGAGGCATTATATTTTGAGGGACCTACACAATAACTGTACTGTGTATAATGTTTTCCTGTATAGTCTTGGTATAACTGTGTGGTCAAGCTGCAGTAACAGATTTCTTTGTTACAGCTGCTGGAATGGAAAATAGATTAATTTCTGTAACCTGAAACAGAAATGTTACAGTTTGTTTTGTTTTGTTTTTTATCATATGAAAAACAAAACAAAACAAAACAACACCTTTGTCCTTTTTAATTAAATAGATGCTTTCAGAGTACAGAAATTTGGAGACAAATATGTTCAAGGCAGATTAGATGAGAAGCCTTGAGTGCAGCAGGGACACAAAGTCTGTTGAAGTAAAAGCCACTTCCCGAAGGTGACACTTTGCCTTGGGATCCAGAGAGATTGTTCAAACTCTTAAGTTGTTGAGGTGACAGAAAGATGGAAAGAAGAAATCTGTCTTTCAGGGTAAGTGGTATAAGAACACTTAAGTGCTTTCATTTTAGCCTCTTACTAGCCCTCGAGAGCAACAGCCAGACCGAAGGAGGAAACAGTGCCACAGGTAGGAGGAAGAGGTGGGAACTAGAGACAGAAGACATCATTTTTCAGATTTGATACTTCTGGGTTCTACCGAGAGACAAGAGATCTAGAATTGCAGCCTGCAGATTAGGTGTTTATGGAGAGCATCTCAAACTGTATATGGCAAGCACAAAGAATATCTTTGAGGGAGAAGGCAGAGTAAAGAAAATATTGGTCTGCTTTGGGGTGTTGTGGGGTGTGTAGAGAAGGCACAGCTACTGAACATTTTCTTTGCTGCAGCCTTTACGTCTAAGGCTGTCCCTTGGAAATCTCAGGCCCTGGAGGTAAGAGGGAGAGTGTCAAGAAAGGAAGACTTCTGCTTGGTCGAGGAGGATCTGGTCAGAGAATGTACGGCCAAAATGAATGCATTTAGCTCCTTAGTTCCCTGTAGGATGCACCTTTGTGTTCTGAGAGAGCTGGTAGGAGTGATAGCTAAAATTCTCTCTATCATCAGGAGAGGTCCCTGAAGACTGGAGGGATAGCCACTGACACTCCGTCCTTCAAAAAGGTCAAGAAGGAGGATCCCAGCAAGTACAGGCCAGTCTGTCTCACCCCTGTCCCAGGGATTATTGTTTCTTTACAGCTTGTTCTGGATGCTATCTTTGGGAAATTAGTGTAAAATAAGGTAATCAGGAGAAGTCAACATGATTCACCAAGGGGAAATCATATTTGATCAATCCTGTAGCCTTCTATGATACACTAGCTGGGTAGATAAGAGGAGAGCAGTGGATGTTGTTAACTTGACTTCAGGAACGGCATTTGACACTGTTTACTGTAACATCCTTGTAGGTAAGCTTAGTATTTGTGTGATAGATGAGTGAATGGTGAGGTAGATTGAGAACTGGCTGACTACCAGAGCTCAGAGAGTTATGATCACTGGCACAGAATCTGATTAGAGGCCTGAACTAATGGTTTTCCTGAGGGGTCTGTACTGGGTCCGGTTCGTGTACAATGACTTCATCAATGGCCTGAATGAGGGGATAGAGTCCACTGTCTGCAAAGTTTGCTGGGAGGAATGGCTGACACACCAGAAGGCTGTGCAGCCTTTCATCAAGACGTAGTCAGACTGGAGAGCTGGGGAAGGATAAACCTAATGAGGTTCAACGAAAGCAACTGTAGTCTTGCACCTGGGGAGGAATAACTGCATGCATGAACACAGGTGGAGAGAAGCTCTGCAAAGAAGGACCTAGTTGTCTTGGTGTACAACAGGATGTCCATGGGCCAGACCTGGCTCTTTTCATCAGTTAACAGTGACAAGACAAGGGGAAATGGCAAAAACTGCAACATACAAAAGAACATTTTTTACTGTGGGGGTAACAGAACACTGGAACAGGCTGCCCATTAAAGTTGCGGAGTCTTCTCACCTGGAAATATGCAAGACTCACCTGGACTCTTTCCTGCTCAACTTACTGTTGTGCTTGAAGACATTCTCCTCAGTCCTTCCACTTTTGGTGGTATTTTTAATTATTACACTTTAGACAAGAAACTGGAAATTGAAATCGTGAGGCCAATTGGCGCACATGTGGCCAGCCCCTACGTTTGCAGAAAACTTAAGCAAATGAGTGCAGAGAGACTAACTGGGCAAATAAATGATTACTGGTATGACATGGTGTTTGTGAGAAACATGCTCAAAATCACGACTTCTAGTCAGGCACAGATCTTTGTGAAAACAGCTGTTTATTCATTATTGCAATAATGGGCGCACACCCCCTAGTTGAAAGGGGGAGAAATTGTGTGCCCAGTCAGTGAAATCCACTGTGGGCCCAATGCAAATAATACCTCTCCTGGCACTGACTGATTGAGCACTTCAGGCTCACAATCTTCCCAACACTGTTGCTATGATACATTTCCATATAAAGTCTGTTACCAGTCTATTGTTTTTAGGTATGTTCTGTACTTTTCTATGGAGATAGGAGGATAATGCTACCAAAAGTTAGTGCATTTGTTCTGTTCTGCACTAGGCTCTCCCTACCCTGCATATTTACCTTACCTTGTGCCTTTGCCAATTCTACCCAGGTGAGAATGCCTCAACTCAACTTTACTCTGTTCATCAGCTTTCTTTGTTAAAAATATCTTATCCTACACTACATACAGAAATACTGGAAACTTCCGCTGCAAAAGCACAATCTACCTCTCACATGTTGAAACTAGAGCTAATTCCTTGCTAAATGTCTTCCCTGAACTCTGTTGTGGGAGTACCTTGTTCTTGGAAGCCATTTGAAACTTCAGGATACTTGACTGAAGGGAAGGCTCCAAGAATATTTTTTCTAAAATGAGAGTAGATCTACTAGAGTAGATACTCTCTCTAATCTCTAATCTACTCTCATTTTAGAGTTGGAATTCAAGATACACTCTACTACTGTTCTGTGGGGAGTAGCTGTGGTGTTTTCGTGTGTGTGTGTGCACATGTACCCCACAAAGCTATGCATAAGCTTATGTATGAATGAGTATGTGCATGTATACACACCTAAATTAGAATCATAGAATACCCAGGGTTAGAGAAGACATCCAAGGTCACTTAGTCCAACCATCTACCTACCACCAATATTTCTCCACTAAATGATGTCACTTAGTACAACATCTAAACATTTCTTGAACATCTCCAAGGATGGTGACTCAACCACCTCCCTGAGCAGCCCATACCAGTGCCTGACCACTCTTTTGGAGAAAAAAGAGTCTTTCTATTTATACCAGTTCCTCTATAATATTTAAAGAATGAGAACAAATATGCCAGATATCATAAAGGCTTACAGAGTGAAATGATATCATGCAGCATCTGAAGAACAATATCCTGAGGAGCTTTAGTACGATAGGAAAGCACTGTCAAATGTGGAAGCCATTCAGATCATTTTGGTTCAGTTAGTTTGATTCAAGAAGATGAAAACTTTCTGTGTGAATGGGAGTCTTCTAAATTCTGACATGGAATCTACACTTTTGTCTAAAAACTTATTCTGACTCAAAGTCCCTGTCTGTCATACCTACTTACCAGTGTTAACCTCACTACTGTGACATGGTTTGTGAAGGCTGGGAAGCATAATAAAAATTAAATCATTTTATTATGAATGAACTGCAGAAACATATATTTTTTTCCCTTGGCCCAACTAAAATGACTAGGAAGCAAAAAGGTCTTTCAGCAACTGTGCTTAAAGTTCTTGTGAGATATTCCATACTTAAACTGAAAATACTTTGCATAGCTGCTGGGAATAAAAACTTCACTTATTATTTGCCTTTGAGTTTCCCTTGTGGCATCATTATGTGCTCCAATTAACTAAAACACTACGTCTCCTTGAGAGATCAGAAAAGCAAGACTGGTGAGCCAATCTGCTGCATGGTTCAAATGTTGCAGGACACGAATCTGCTACTGACACACAAGAATAATCATAACTTTCAGGGGAAACCCCTACCCCTCAAGCATTTCCTTCTTTAGCATTTTACTGACGTCTCTTTTTCACACAATTGCAGGTAAGTAGATTCAGTCTTGTTGTGGTTTAATTTAGCAAGCAGATGAACACCACACAGGCCTTCACTCACTCTCTCCTCATCCACAGTGGGATGGCGGAGAGCATAAGAAAAAAAGGTTGAACTTGTAAGCTGAGATAAAAAAGTACGTATGACGACAGAAAAGGAAGAGAGAAATAACGATAACAACACTAATTATGTATGTACGTATATATACATAAAATAAGTGCTGCACAATGCAGTTTATCACGATCTGCTGACCCATGCCAGTCCCCAGGCAGTGGCAGCCCCACCTAGCCAACTTCCCCATAGTATTATAGGTTTTTTTTTCACATGATGTAATATAGTATGGAATATCCCTTTGGCCTCTTCAGGTCAGCTGTCCTGGTTCTGACCCCGCCCAGCTCCCCAGCTCCTTGTGTGTCCCAGACTCCTTGCTGGCAGGACAGTGTGAGAAGCTAAGAAGCTGAGATGTCCTTGGCTCTGTTAGGCACTAATCAACAACAGCTAAAACATTAATTTGTTATCAACATTGTTTGTTTTTTTTTTTTCTAAGCTACATAGCATCATACCAGACATTATAAAAATAACCAAGTCTGTACCAGCTAAAACCACAATGAATTTGTATTGGGGGTATAGAAGATTACACAATGCCTGCCTTTGACTCTTGAAAAATTCAAGAAATTCAAAAATTAAGAGGAAAATCTGTCTTCTGGACACTTTTTAGCAATTCTTCTCCCTCCATCCCAAAAGAGAGGAATAAGCAGAGTTCAGTTATGACCATCTTCAAGAATTATGCTTTTAGATTTTCCTTAAATTATTTTAATTAAACGAACTCTGCACAACTGTTGGTTTCCTGCATACAGTTCTCTCTCCAGTTCTTTTTTCTTTTGAAATGCAGTTTAGGTTCACTGATTCTGCCACCAGTTACATGTTTCAACAGTGTAGAAGAAAGACTGTTTTGTCTCATGAACACTAAATGAGAATGAGAATTATTCCTGCCTTCACATCTGCCTAATCTCCAATGCCATGAGGAAGGTCTGGAGGAAACTGCTGGAATTTCCCAGCACTTTCTTATGGCACACAAGGATCCTCACACAGCTCCTAACAAGAGCAGCAATGTCATAGGACATTTCCTCTTAGACTACAAAGTAACTACATTATGTGCTTGGGTTTTTGTTACTGTTGTTGGTTTTGGTGGATTTTTTTTTTATTATTTTTTCTTTACACAGAAGGCAGAGAATTTCATTGCTAAGATTGTTAATTAAAAAGGTAAGAAGAGTGGGGCTAGACGTATGAGGCAAATGGGTCATCTCTTTGGTAGAAAGAGATGACTTGAAAGAACAAGCCACAATTCCTGAACCCAATAAGCATCTCAAATAAACTATTGGTAAAAACCAGACGATCTTCATTTACAGCCATTGTACCACTAGAGGGGGAAAGAATATGAAACATCTGTGCATTATACAGGTTTC
Organism: Phasianus colchicus; assembly: GCF_987193195.1. Taxonomy (NCBI): domain Eukaryota; kingdom Metazoa; phylum Chordata; class Aves; order Galliformes; family Phasianidae; genus Phasianus; species Phasianus colchicus. The sequence continues at coordinate 75,733,231 of NC_143436.1, read as the reverse complement.
TGTACCCATTACTTTTTACCTTTATTCTTGCATTGTGTTATTGATTCTGTTGACTATCTGCATTTGAAGTCTGTGGTCAAAAATTGCTCTCTATTGTTACTGTACAGTTCTGTACAGCAAAGATACAGTTACTACTTGCACTGGCAGTGAATAGGAAATGGCATGCAATTACTGCCCCCCTTCAATTATGCTGTCTTATGGCCATGGCATTTTTTTTATACTGGAGATGGGAAGCACATCTAAAACTAAAATTCTCATGATATTACTCCCTCAGAATAAGACCAGAAGTTGAGTTCTTAGTAGAGAATGACTGATAGCCAGAAGCTTCTATGTGAATGAACTAAATTTTGATCATGTTATATACTGGAACTGAAACATGTCACCTTCAAGACTAGTTGTAAGTCATAAGCAAATTTGACTCACTTCAGTTCCAGTGATTTAGTTTCCATGCAGCATGAATGGTTCACCCAGAGAGCCCTGCTGCAATCACAACACACAGCATACAACTTCCACATGTTTAGGAAGAAGGTCCATGGCTAGTTGCAGTGCACTTAATTTCCAGGATCTAATTTTGTGATTAAAGGAGGAGTATACTGAAGAATCAGCATAGTACTGAGCTAAAGGCGGTACCTGCTATTCCTCTGCAGTTGTAGGTATTCTTCTCCAAATGATCTAGTTCAGTATCTGAAGCCTAATAGTGTTCATTAATTGTCCTACTTCCTATTCCTTTAGGAAACCACCTGCACAAAAGCGCTATTTATATAACACTAATCAACTCTCATTCCTCAAGTCTGAACAGGCTGAAGGCAGCAACATCATCAAGAGGGTATTTCTTGGGATACAACAGCGAATACCTAACAGTTCCTCAAAACAGGCCTTCCTTGCACAACAGCAGGATCAGAGGATCTTTAGAAGCATCTAGCTGTGTGGATGCTGACTACAGTTCTGTAAGTAGGATTTTATGTTCGTTGACATAACTCTAACAACTTTGGGATGAAGAAAAGGTTTGGAGTAGGATGAGCAGTGTGATGCATTCTTTCTCTGTTAGGAAAAACTAAGCTGTACTGAGAAAAGTAACAGTGCTAGTAGACGTATCCTACAACTTTAGATAGTTCAGTAGGTTCTTGTATTGTAATTTGTGTCTTAATAATGGGTGTTCCAGTGGTATCACAAAGATTCTATTGATTATTTCCTGGAGTCAAAATTCTTTGAAAAAGAATAGAGAGGTGGCTATTACCTTGGTGAAGGAATAGATCTGCAAGTTGATGACAGAATTGGCTATCCCTCTTCAAAGTGTGGGTCAGCACATACCCAGGTGTTAATGCGAACAAGGTTGGAACTGGGACGGCTACAGTCTTCCTAGCAAAGCTGATATTAGAAGAGAGATCTCCTGGGGTATGTAGTGATATATTTTCTATTAGAGGATTAGAACTCATAAAATGTTGATCCTACCGTCCCATATTCTTATTGCTTCGTGTGCTAGTTACTTATCTTGGAAATATTATGAAACAATGAATCTGGGACTGAAAATGGTAATTTAGAATACTCTAACCTCTAGAATGGCTATGAGAGAGGAAAGATCTTGATGGCTCTTCCAGAAATTTTGCAAATTGCAACTTACTTGATAAGTTTTTATCTCTAATAAGGTCTTCCTGTGCCAAAAAAGTGAAGTGGTGCAAATTTAGGGCAAACAAAATATTTTTTTTTCACAAAAATTAATGGGAATTTTGTCTTGTTCTCTTAGCAATAGAAACCCACAGTAATTGGGATGGCATTTTGCTGCCAAAAGTCTGTGGTGAGGAAAAAGCAAGAGTCAACAGGAGAGGGAGAGAGGGAGAAGGGCATGATGGTATCTCGTCATCCTTTTATTTTGTGTAACTCCAGCAACACCTAATGTTGCTATGGTGATCTGTCAGGTGACTGGGATGTGGCAGCTGGCTGCACACAGGTAATAAACAAGAAAACCTGTTAGCAACTTTCCATTGTTCCTTCTCCTGTGTTTTTTTTTTGATGAATCTCATTTCTGCTTGCAATTCCCCATAAGGGAGGAGAGAAAGTTTAGAGTTCATCTTCTCTAGATACAGCTAAGCATTGCATTGTGCCAGTAAGCAGGAGGTGGTGACATCATCACTTCTGTGTTGTACTGTGTGAGTCTGGAAAGGAACATATTTTTCTTCATTGTGGCAGAGATGGATCCTTTGCGTGGACTGCCTGTGAGTACATTATGAAAATAAATCTAACTAGGACATGGGGAATTGCAATAAAATGCTATCTCCCAAGTAGATTTATATTCCATCAGAATGCATTGCTGAGTGTAAATTTATATATGCCTAGAGAGACTGTATTAATGCACTACACATAAGTTTGAAATGCACTACACATAAGTTTGAGATAAGTGTAATGTGTGGAACAGATTATCTGGTGATAATTTCAGGAAAGAAAGGATGGAGCATGCATATTAAAAAAAATATTTAGAGATATGGTGATTGAAAGCTGCTTTGTGGGAAACTGAGATGTGAAGGGAAACAATGAAAATCAGGTTTTAAAAAAATATAATTCGCATTTATATAATATCTTTAAGTATTCATGTTGTGTTAACAAATGAGAAAACTGTAAAAAGTACATTTGGTTAACTTTGAAGTGCTACCAGTACATGTAATAGAAGGGGAGATAGGGAAGAGAAATAAGTTTTTAACAGTACTTGTCAATATTTTACTTCTATAGAAAACTATGAGAGCCATAACTAGCTGGATTTATGGGTTGATGTTCTGAATTAGTGTGACTCTATTTATTTGCATTTATGTAGTTCCCCAGTCCCAAGAGGGCTGTTGTCACGGTAATGAATGGCACTGTAGAGAGTTAGGTGAAGGGTTTTAAGGTACAGCATTGAGCAGGATGTGGTGCTTGTTAAAAAATTTGGAAAATATACAAGCTACCTTAGTGAAAGAAGTGGAAGCTAATGTCTAAAATCTAATTTCAGTGTTCAACAAAAGTACATCAAATTTGCTGTCCCTGCACGGGGTGGGGTGGCGGTCGTTAGAACAGAAGTAGTTCCATGCCAGGATTTGTATAGAGGGGAGAAGGTGGCAGAGGCAGTCCACAGTCGAGTAGAACGTAAGTGATCTTAATGTCACTGATTTAGTCATTGATTTTCTTTTGCACTGCTGCTGTTCAGCCACATACTCTTCTCTTATTAAAATACACATCAACTGTATTTTCTCTCTAATCCCTGGTATTTGCTAAATAATCTGTGTTCAGCTCTGCCCTTCTTGCCTTTGTACTACTTGGAGGAACATTTTCATGTTCTACCTTGAATCAGTTTTTTCTTTTCCTTCCTGCACAAATTTGTCTGATTCCCCTCCCTGTCCAACTTTCTTCCACAGTTCATCCTTTTTTATGTCATGAACTGTAATGTGATTCTTTTTTCTCAAACTTCAATCCCATTTTAAAATGCTGATGTAGTCTCCTATGTCCTGTTTATAGAGGCCAAAGAGACAGTGCAGACATACCTGACCATACCAGCACAATCAGAGGGGTAGCTATCTTGTACATTTCAAGGAGCAAGATAAAGCTGCTATATTTAGGCACCCTTGTATGTTTGCAGTCAGAGGATCTCAACATGACCTAATCTGAACAATAGTGTACAAGTTTATAGCTCATTTGTATTCTCAATTAATCTCCAATTTTAACTCTGCTCAACTAGTGCTTTTAAATATCTGTGTAAATTCAGCCCCAAGGTCTGGCTTCTCCTTGTACTTTTCGGTTTTCCATCCATGTATTTCCATTCCAGATTATAAACAATTATCTGGACGGGACCCAAGGAGAGGCCATGGGCTCCATGAGTGGCTTGCACTTCAGAGATAGCAACAGAAAGGTTGACTATGTTTTAGTCTACCACTACCGGAAACGTCTCACCCAGCACAAGCCTGGAGCTGGATCACTAGGACCAATACATAGGGCAGCCTCCATGGCCATCGTTTCAAATGGAGAGACCAAGAAGGGCTGCCTCAATCTGCAGCCAGACAGTGGCCAGCATATCCCTCAGGAGGCTCAAGTGATTGAGCTGGACCCACTGGACACCCTGGAGGAGGAAAAACGACTGCAGAGGGAAGAGTATGAATGCAATCTAGCCGCAGCAGGACTGGAGATTGAGAAGGACATTGAGGTAAGAGGGAGAAAATTGTGTATTCTGCATGGCACTGGGTGCCCGATGGGTAATGGCCACCATGTTGCATAAGATGGACATGCAGGGAGCATAAACATTGGCAAGCAGAAGCCTCGCTGTGATCCTGCATCAGGGCCAAGCCTGTCTCTATACCTTCTCTGGTTTAATGTTAACCAATAGGAGAATCACATGTATTATGTGTACTGTTCCTGAGGTATCTCATAGTCATTTTAAGAAGCTAACCGTAAACCTTGTCACTGCTGTTCACTGCTGAACATCCTAGGATTTAAAGCTGTTGCTGTAACCCCAAATTAGGAATCATAAAAAATAAATAATATGAGCTATTTTATACATGCCTGTCAATGGTTTACAGGCTGGTTTGGCCCAGTTCCATGACTAGCGGGGATGGGGGGCCCATGCCCCAGGAAAAGGAAAAAGGGGAAAGAGGGTAGAGAGATGGGCCTAAAAACATAACAGCAGCAGCAATCTGAGGAGAAAAAAACCTAATTCACTAAATAAGATATCAGAATGCAAGATAACACATCATAATACAATATAATACAATTGAAGCTACTAAATCAAATAAAATGAGCATGTCTGAAAAACTGAAGCACTTACTCTAATGCTGAGGCAAGACACTTAGTTGGGCCAAGCAGAAGAGAAATGAAAGGGTGTTTCATGATATGCGAACAGTTTTATCTTTCCTTCTAAATGGAAAATGGAAACAGAACAACACAAAGTCCTCTGAGTATGTAGTATGTAGTTCTTCTCTTCTGAGAATGAGGTACCCAGAACTATCTGTGATCCATGGAGCTGGAGCATTAACTCTTTAACTCCCAGTGCACTACATGATGTTATGATGTAGAATACTGATAAAAAAAGCCACAAAACCATGACATTCCACTCCTTATTCCACATCACTACATCATGCTTAAAATATACAAACAAACAATAATTAACAAGCAATAAACACATGTACACACTCATATATATACATATATTTACATGGAATTGCAGATTGTACACCCTCAACTTCAAATTCCCTTGTGGTACACATTGAACATCCCCATATTTCTGCATTACCCACCATATGGACCCACGTCCCTGAAAAAACAGAAGCTGGAAAGATCCAAACTGCTTTTTCCAACATGCTCTTTACATGTACTGCAGGGACCTTATCTCCCTCTACAGTATGCAGGGAGCTGGATTGGACAGGGCCATCACAATTGATAGATCCTTGAGTGTTGACCAACCAGGTGGCTTCTCCCAAATGCTTCTCCCTCTGCTTAAATATACCACCACCCATTGCTTTTAACATAGTTTTTAACAATCCATTGCATCATTTGATTTTACCAGAATGATAGGGGATATGATAAATCCACTTAATGCCATGATCTTTGGCCCAAGTATTTACAAGAGAATTTTTGTAATGAGTCCCATTGTCTGACTCAGTTCTTTCTGGAGTGCCATGTCACCAAAGAACTTGTTTCTAGAGAGTGAGTATGGTGTTTTTGGTGGTAGCATGGGATACTGCATGTTTCAAGCTACCCAGTGGTTGCCTTCACCATGGTAAGCACATAACTTACCATCAAAGGTTTGTGGCAAGGTGATACAATCAGCCTCCCCATACAGTCACGGCTCCCCATATTTATACTTTCGCCATGGCCCTTCCCCCCAGAGAGGTTTCATCCTCTTGGCTTGTTTAATTGCCACACATATTTCACAGTCATTAATAACCTGTGCAATTATAAATAACTGTGTTAAGTCCACCTCTTGATCTCTTGCCCACTAATATGTTGTATCTCTTCCTTGATGCCCATATCTTTATTTGGGCTGCAATGTCTTTCCACAGTTCAGCAGCCCAAATACATTCATTGCCAGTTGTTTTGTTCCTACTGCTGTAATCACCCCCATACAGCAGTTGCCACCATCCATGAGTCGGTATAAAGATAAAGCATTGGACATTCCCATTAAGTAACATGTAACGCCAGTTGGACAGCCTTTTCCTCTGCAAATTGGTTTGATACTCCTTTTCCTTCAGTGGTCTCTGCAACTTGTTGTGTAGGGCTCCACACAGTAGCTTTCCATCTGTGATGCTTCCCCACAATAGACAAGATCCATCTGTAAACAGGGCATATTTCTTTTCATTCTCTGGTAGTTCATTGTATGGTGGGGCCTCTTTAGCATGCAGTACTTCTTCTGCTGCTGATGTTTCAAACCTTTTACCTTCAGGCCAGTCCATGATCACCTCTAGGATTCCTGAATGACTGAGGTTCCCAATTTAAGCTTGTTGCATAATCAATGCAATCCACTTACTCCAAGTGGCATCAGTAGCATGATGGGTGAAGGGAACTTTCCTTTAAACATCCAGTTTAGGACATGCAGCTGAAGTACTAGAAGGAGATGCATTTCAGTACTGATTACTTCGGAAGCAGCTTGAACCCCGTCATATGTGGCTAAGATTTCCTTTTCAGTTGGAGCGTAGCACTCTTCAGACCCCCTGTACGGTTCATTCCAGAAGACAAAGGGGTGGGCCCTGAGTCTCTCCTGGGATTCCAAGTGGGACCTTTCTCTCCAGCAACAGTGTAGAGGATGTTCTTTACATCCTGTCCCTTCTGTACTGGCCCCATGGCCATGGGCTTGGGCTATCTCTTGTTTAATTTGGTCAAAAGCCTGCTGTTGTTCAGGTCCCCACATAAAATTATACTTCTTCCACATCACCTGATAAAGAGGGCTTACAATGAGACTACAGTTTGGAACATGCATTCTCCATAAGCCCACTATGCCCAGAAAAGATTGTGTCTCTTTCTTACTAGTGGGCAGTGATTTTATTGACCACATCCATTGGGATGTGAAGATGTCCATCTTGCTACTCTGTAACTAGGAAGTGAATTTCCTGTGCAGATCCTTTCACTTTGTTTTGCTTAATAGCGAAACCAGTTCTCAGAAGGATCTGAATTATTTTCTCTTTTTTCTTGAAAACTTTTTCTGTTCTATTGCCTCACACCATAATGTCATCAATGTACTGTAAGAACTTGGAAGCATCACCAGTGCAGTTTGGATCAACCCTTGGCAAATGGTTGGACTATTTCCACCCCTGAGGCAAACAGTTCCAGGTATATTGAATGCCCCTCCAGGTGAAAGCCAATTGTGGCCTACATTCTGTGGCTGAAGGAATAAAGAAAAAGGCATTAGCGATGTCAGTGGTGGCATACCACTTGGTGGCTTTTGACTCCAATTCATACTAGAGTTCTAGCACATCTAGTACAGCAGCACTTAATGGTGGTGTGACTTAATTCAGGTCATGGTAATCTACTGTCAGCCTCCATTCCATACTGGCTTTACACGCTGGCCATATGGGGCTGTTAGAAGATGAGTGAGTTTTGCTTATCACTCCCTGACTAGCTGATGAATCAACTTATGAATGGGGAGCAAGAAATCCCTGTTGGTGCGGTACTGCCATCTGTGTACTATTTTTGTAGCAATTGGTACCTGTTGCTCTATCACTCGAAGCAACTTAACAGACAGATCTTCTGATAGGCCAGGCAAAACAGACAGCTGATTACATCGTCTGTATCCACAGAAGCTATTCCAAAGCACCCATGGATACCCCTTGTGATCCTGAAAATGTTCCCTTCTGTAGTAATCAATATGAAGTCTACAGGGAGCTCCTGGGTTAGTCACAATAGGATGCTGTTGCCAGTCTTCACCAGTGAGGCTTATTTCCTCCTCCAACATAGTCAACTCTTGGGAATCCCCAGTCACCCCAGAAATATAAATTGATTTTGTCTTTGTGACTCTGACATTAGAGTGCACTGTGCACCAGTGTCTGCCAGTGCCTTATATTTCTGTTCTAGGCCATTGAATCCACGCAGTCAATACACTCTGCTGTCCTTTCTCACCCGGCTGGGGGCAGAGCTCCTCTATTTGTTACCTCTATCGTTCTTCTTCTGTGAGCCATGAATCAGGGTCCTCACAGCTTTTTGCCATGTCCCACAGCAACCAGAGTGATCACCTTTTGGAGGAGTTCATCTTGGCGTTCATCTGTCTTGTGATTCTTTTTCCTGAGCTTGAAGTGCAGGAGTGGGTTTTTAGTGTCACTTCTTCATATCTTCTCCATGGTCATGTAGGTAACGCCACAAAGCAATATGTGACACAGTCTCACTGTTGTCACTTACTCACGCAGGATGTCTTCTTTTAATAGCTGAGATGTTGTATGACACAGGTTGGAAGGAAACTAATTTGATCAGACCCTCCAGTAGGCTGTTTTGATAATCCTGATCCCCATCAGGTGTCTCTGATGCCACCATCAGGTTTCATCTGTTTCATCACAATAAAGCACAGTAGATAGTCCATCATATCTTCTTGATTATTCTCTACTCTGTCCAGTCTTTCAGTTACTTTTGAAATGGTTGAAATGCAAGCTAGTATAGGGGTTAAATGTAACTCAAGGTCATGAAGTCTATTAATCAGTTCATTTTAAAAAAAAGGGGTCTTGTTTCCCTCTGCCATACATTGTTTCTAATGTGTACTTTTCTGGTGCAGTTCTTGTGAATTTATGCCATGTATTTGGTGTACACCTGACCCTCTCTGTATCATTCTCTTGGTTTGGATTGTCAGGAATGAATTCCACCGTGGCACATTCTCTCAAATAATGGATGCATTTTTCCGTAGCATTCCATTTCTTTATCTTGGACATCAAATCATCTTTGAAGGGGTACTTTTCCTTTTACAGCTAACAGCATCCACTTCCAGAGAGTGAAGATCTCATCCTAACATCCACTAATACCTCTGGCTGTGGTATTGATTAAAGTCCCTAGCAATGCTACCCAATTGGTGAGCTTCTCTACTATCCAGCAACATGCTGTTGGTCCTATTGTCCCAGCATCAAAGTAACCATGTGACAATGGGTTCATTTGGGTGGCGTGAAAAGTCTTTTCTCAAACGTCGAATTTCTGTCTTTCACAGGTCCAGTAGTAATGGTGATGATATCTTCCTCACCTCCTACTCTTTCAGGACTTCCTGGGCGCTTCTGGGTGTTAGTGACCATGATCCTATTGGGGGTTCCTCTCTCTGGATCTCCTAGATCTCCGAGCCACTCCTCTGGACCTCTTTCCTCTCTCACTTCTCTTACAGTGTCTTCTTCTTCTACTTTCTCTTCCTCCTCTTTCTTCCATTCTAAATGGAAGTGATGCTCATTTCATTTTCTATCCTTTTACAGGGTCAACTGATATTGATTCTGGTGTCTCCTGTGATTGATCAAGTTGGTCATTTTCAGTGCTCTTTCTCTCCAGCTCAGCTCAGAGTCTGTCTTGTTAGGTTAGGAAGATGTCTTGTTCAGCTAGGAGGGTGTCTTATTGAGGTTGAAGTTTTACTTGTTCAGTTTAGAGACTGTTTAATTTGGATTGGAGGGTGTCTCGTTTGACTTGGAGACTGTCGAGCTTGGATTGGAATCTTGCTTGTTTTGGAGGGTGTCTCGTTCAGATTGGAGGGTGTTTCATTCAGATTGGAGACTGTCGAGTTCGGACTGAAGGGAGTCTCGCCTGGTTTTGATGGTGTCTCACTTGGATTGTAAGGTGTCTTGTTTGTTTTGGAGGGTGTCTCATTCAGATTGGAGGTCTTTTCTCCCAGGTTGGAGATTCTCTCTCTTGGACTGGAGATTCTCTCTCTCAGATTGGAGAATTTTCTTCTCAGCTTGGATACTGTCTTGCTCAGTCTGGAGATTCTGTTTCTTGTCCGGAATACTTTCTTTCTGAACCTGGAGATTCTCTTGGCTTGGAGACAATCTCTTTTGATTTGGAGACTGTTTCTTGACTAGGAGATTCTCTTTCTAGACATGGAGATTTTCCCTCTTGATTTGGACTTTCTCCTGGAGACAATCTCTTTCTGCTCAGAGACTCTTCCTTTTGGCTCAGAGACTCTCCCTTTCAGTTTGGAGACCCTCTTGCTCTATTTTGGAAACTCTCTCCCTCTCTGGGATAGTATTGAATAAGGCCCGATAAGCATAAGCCAGGCCCCAATACTTTGTGCCTCCTCAGATCTGCCTGAGCTGTAACATCCCTGTCTCAAATATCTGCTTAGGCTCTAAGGATCTTGCAGGTGTTCAGGAGTAAAGTTCCATGACACTGGGATGTCCATCTCTCTGAAGTCTCTCCCAAGTCTCTCCACACTCCCTGCCATTCAGTATTCTCTGGCTTTGGGGAAGGCTTCCTCAAAATATTGTAAATATAGACACAGTGAAATGTTGAAGGGTACATTCAGGGATACTAACAACATGATCAATATGATCTTTAGTTGGTTAATCTCTTCAAACCAAAGTCCAGTATAGCCTGTGCTCAGAAAAACAGTATAATTACCATAACTTAGTGCTATGTGGAACTGACATTTGGTAGAAGAGTAGAACAGAAGAGGAAGCTCTATTCAGATCAGCTGACAGCAAAATAGCAGCAAAGAACTACTGTTTTGCACACTTTGTATGAGTGAAAATAATGTTTCTACATGTGTCTGGTCTGTTTGGTGTTATGAAGGTAAAGGACGATAAAGAAAGTCTTGTGTTGACTCTTGTATATGTCTGTAGAATCAACTGGCTTCTATTTTACAGTACTGTATTAGTGACCCCACCAGCAAATACTTAATGCTAATCTGCATTTGCAGTATTTTCTTCTTCTCATTCAAAAGTAAAACACAGTTAAAATCACAGTAAAATTATTTTTCCAATATGCTTGTGCCAGAATCCAAATTCTTTGGTGCATCTTCGTAAATTTCAGAGGAAAAGTCAACAGGTAACATTTATCCTTGCAAGTTAGCTGCCAAAGATATGAGAGTCACCTCCAAATAAACTATTTAACAGGCAGTGACACAGATCAACCTCTGCATTAGATATGTAAAGAATAGTATAATGATAAGGTCACCTCAAAGCCACCTTGAATATTCCACTTCAGTTCACAGGAAGGACAATAAATACTATTGACAGTGCAGGAAGTTCTGAGGTTTGATTTTTCTTTTCCCTTCTCTTTCCCTTCCTTTTTCCCTTACTCTTTCCCTTCCCCTACCCCTTCTGCCTTAATGACTGCAAAGGTAAAAGATACTTTATTCAGTCTGTATTAGGCATGGCAAAAGCATAGCACGAATAGAATGAAAAAAACACTAACAGCATTCTGACAAAGCACATCATTTTCAAGCACAGGGGAAATGAAACATAGTTTTCTAAATAGCTTTTACAAGATGAGAACATCTTTTAACAATAACATGACAATGGTTTTAAAACCAAGTATAGACTACCCTTCAAGAAGCTTATATAACTGGAACTTTTGAGCTAGTATATTCAAAATATCTCATTAAACGATGCTGGCTACATCACAGCTCAAGCCAAGGAGTGTATCAGCTCAGTGTATCATCTTATGTAATACTGTTGACAAGAGTAGTGCTGATGGTATTTAGATTTTTCTACTCAGTATTCCAAGACATGTTTTTAAAGCTGCATTAAGGAAAAAAAAAAAAAAAAAAAAAAGTCAAGTGAAAAAAAAATCACAGAAAAAAAATCTTCAAAATATTTAACCACAAAATCCAAAATCCCACCTGGGCTAAAATAAAAATTATAGTGCTGCAGTTGTTTTGTCCCACTAAGATACTCCCTCTCTGGCACAAGGCTTTATCTTTTGCCTCCTGTCAGTGGTGAAAGACAATAGTAACCAAATCATGGTAAATTATAGTCCAAGTAGAGCATGTTTCTGTTGTAGTCCCACAGTGTTTTTGCACTGGAAGTTGTTTTCTTGGGTCTGTTACATTATCGATTACCATATTTAAGTCATAATGTAATTTAATGTCAATATCTTGCAGTGGGAAAAGTGGAATTTAACTGGCCATGACTTTAATTTATTTCAATAGAATGTTTTTTCCTTGACAAAATATTTTTCAGTACAAAACATCTTAGATTTTAGTTATAGTGGTATTTGTTAAATTGGATATAATCAGAAAAATGATACCATTTTACATATTTTTTCAATGTGATTTGCAGGTAATTCCAAGAAGAGTCCTTAGCACCTATAAAGAATCTTGCAGGCACTTAGTACAAATATTCAAGTTATTTCAGAATGTACCTTCATCTGATGTGCAGAGGGAAACTTAACAATAAGGTACATTAATTTTGAGAAGGTAGAAAAAGTTGATGACTCTAGGATGTATATTCATATTAATGAATGCTTTCTGAAGCCAAGGAGCTAACATGCGGAGTGGTGTAATATTGGAAGAAGAGTGGGGTCCTTTGTGGCCTAAGTACTTGGACATTTCATTCACTCTCTCTTCATCTCTCTCACTCTGAACAAGAGAATGGCAATGCTTCTTTGGGGAACACTTCATATCCCCATTACATAAATATTTGATGGGTATTTTTCAACTTCTCTTGTTACAGAAGCATTAATCAGGCAAAACATGTTTAGCTCTTGTATGGGGCTGAAATGTAATAAAAATAATATGTAATAAAATTGATTATAAAATCAATTTTGAACAGATGCAAGGTCTGCAGCAATAGTGAAGTGGAGATGAGAGGTTGATGGAACTGGGCTTGTATAGCTTGGAAAAGAGAAGGCTCCAGGGAGACCTGATTGTGACCTTACAATACATGAAGGGAGCATATAAACAGGAGGGGGAATGGCTGTTTACAAGGGTGGATAGTGATAGAACAAGGGGGATGATTTTAATCAGACAGGCGAGGTTTAGGTTATTAGGAGTAGTAGGAGGACACTTTTCACTCAGAGGGTGGTAACGCACTGAAACAGGTTGCCCAAAGAGGTTGTGGATGCTCCATCCCCAGAGGCATTCGAGGTCAGGCTGAATGTGGCTCTGGGCCTCTGGGTCTAGTGGTTGGCAATTCTACTCGTACTAGGGGGCTTGAAACTAGATAATCATTGTGGTCCTTTTCAACCCAGGCCATTCTATGATTCTATGATTCCATGATGAAAATAGAGTCAAAATGATTAACTATTTAAGGAGAAATTTTATTTCAGTTTTAGAGAGGATTTTGGAGTAGCTCCATGCTACTGGTAACAATTGTCTAAGTTGACTGTTTTATCAAAGTTGAGAAGCTTGCATTATGACTCCTGTTTTTTAATTATTGTGTTGTCACCTAAATAGATAGACTACTAGGCAGACGGAATTACCCTGTGTATTTTAATTAACATCCAGACACTTAATGCTGAGCTACTGGGTACTTTAGTCACAATGGCTTCCAAAGGTCTTAGATAAAACTGAAGGGATACTTTGAAGTGGGTTTATACACTATCAATTATGTTTCTGGAGCCCTTGGGCCAGAAGTAATACGTTTTGCAAATTATCTATGGTTTCAGATATAGAGGCATTACAATTTACAATTTCAGATGATAGTAGATTTGAAGTGTACAATTTGGTGGTATTTACAACGAAAGTTGAGCAAGAAACATCCCTATTTTACCCACATTTACCTTTATAGACTTGCCTAGTAAAAATGGCAATAGCCTCCCAAACTTGTGATTCTTTTTTTTCTAAGTGTACTGTGCTGAGTTCTGCCACCTGCTGGAGAAGCTATTTCTATTTTCTGCAAACCGCTATAGAGATAAGAACACAGCAGACATGGCTTATTTTTCTCCACTGGAACACAGCAGGGGGAGAACGTGGCAGTTGAGGGGAAAGGTATGAAAACTAACAAAATCAGCTTGGTTTGTTCACAGGTTGACCCATGAAAAGATTTTCAAATTGTCGGTAGTCTTGTTTGTAGCAGAATTTATAATCTATAAATTAAATCTGTGGAGACAACTGGAAGAGCGATGCAGGAAGCCCTGAGGGATGCTGCTCTTCCACAATTATACTGCAGTCACCAAAGAGCCCCTGGAGGAAATCTGGAGGCTGAAATGGTGATAATTTCTGTAAACTGTTTAGACTAGTACAGACTGAATAGCTGTTTCACAGAAGTAATGTAGTTAAATATAAGATTGTTTGGGGATTTGGGTCCTATGATTTGCTGCTTTTCTGACCTTTTAAGGGACAGAAACCATACTGCTGCTTTTTGGGGTGAGGAAGAAACTTTCACAGTTGCTGGATAAAGACTCCTCCAGTGGCAATACCTGCTGCCTGATGTGTCTCAACTTGTTCTTTGGCAGAAAAAGAAATCCTCAATTTGGGAGATTTAGTAGTAGGGAGAATAGGACTTCACTATCCTCAGGCAACTGCCTATTTTGTCTGTAGGAACAAGCAACCCTACAAGAATTTCTGGTACCAAGTAAGTAATCTCTTCCATATGCTTCTGACTGAGTATCTATTATTTGAACTCTTATTATTTCGAGGCATTTCTTTTTAGTCTTGGTTTCACACCTTATGTGAAGGAAACAAAAGAGATCTTATGCAACTCCTCTGTGTAAGTAATAAACATTGGAAATTTGTGTGGGAGTGGATACAGCAGTGCAGGGAAGCGTTCCCTGATTTTAATGTTGCTATTATAAATATATACATTAATTTATATATAATTGTGTATTTTATGTTGTTGCTATACAAAACAAAAATGAGAAGGTGAATGTTCTTCATGCAGAGTTTTTGGTCTTTATGAAAGCAAATTAAAAGGCAATCTAAGTCTGAAAATTCTGTGTCTCATTGACCAGAACAGCTAGAAGGGCAGCAAGAAGGAACAAATTTATTTTCACATGGAATCACAACCCTTCACAGTATGAACAGCGATTGAACACATTCATATATTTCAATTACAATATTGAATCAATAGTTCTTGTCACAGTGTAATAAAAAAAAATCTGCAAATTCAGCTGTCCATTTAGAATTGTAGAATCAGAAGGCTGGAAAGGACCTTCAAGATCATCTAGTCCAACCGTCCTCCTATCACCATTAATACCAAAAGCTACTAAACCATATCTCATAGCACCTCATCCAGACACCTCTTGAACACTACCAGGGATGGTGACTCCACCACCTCCTAGGGCAGGCCATTCCAGTGCCTGACCACTCTCTAGAGAAAAAGTTTTTCCTTATGTCTAAACTAAATCTCCCCTGGTACAACTTGTGGCCATTTCCTTGAGTTCTATTTGTTGTCTGGGAGAAGAGGCTGAACCTCTCCTCATCACAACCTCCCTTCAGGAAGTTCTGGAGTGCAATGAGGTCCCCCCTGAGCTTCCTCTTCTCCAGACTGAAAAATCCCAGCTCCCTCAGCTGCTCCTCATAAGACTTGTGCTCCAAACCCCTCACCAGTTTTGTTGCCCTCCTCTGGACACGTTCCAGGGCCTTGATGTCTTTCCTATAGTGAGGGACCCAAAACTGAACACAATACTCGAGGTGTGGCCTCACCAGTGCTGAGTACAGGGGGATGATTACCTCCCTGCTCCTGCTGGCCACACCATTGCTAATGCAGGCCAGCATGGCATTGGCCCTCTTGGCCATCTGAGTACACTGTCAGCTCATGTTCATCCAAGCATCTGTCTACATCCCCAGGTCCCTTTCCACTTTACAGTCACCCAGCCACTCAGCCCCAGGCCTATAGTGCTGCATGGGGTTTTTGTGGCCAAAGTGCAGGACCCGGCACTTGGCCTTGTTGAACCTCATCTCATTCACCTCAGCCCAGTGAGCCAGCCTATCCAGATCCCTCTGAAGGGCCTCCCTTCAGAGGCACATTGACACTACCTCCCAACTTGGTGTCATCTGCAAACTTACTGAGTGTACACTCAGTCCCCTCATCTAGGTCATCAATAAAGATATTAAACAAGGTGGGTCCAGTGCTGACAAATCGGACTCTTCTGTTCCATCTGAGCTACTGCCTGCATTTCTCTTCCTGTGCAGAATCCTTGAAGGGGGAGGGGTATAGAGACTGCCTGGTTCCTGGTGCCCCCGGCTCATGAAGCAGTGGTGGCTGATGTGTTATGCCAGTGGGCTCCATGATGACGGCTGTGTTGCTTGCCCTACAGCATGTCTGCTTCGACGGGCCAGTGCCCTCCCACTGCCAGCTGTGCTCTCTGCTGTATCCTTCACACTTCTGACAGGACACAGCCCACAGCCTATTTTGTTTATGTTGGTGGAGAAAGACTACTTATCTTTTATAATTCTGTGAAGAAAAGTTTAAATTCCAGTACAGTTTCTAAAGGTCATATTCAATTTTTCTGAATTTGTGTGTGATTTTTTATATAATTTTCTTTCTCATTTGCTGTTGTTCTCACTTTTTTTGCAAATGATATTCTCCAATGACTGTTTTGAAAACATTCACACTCTTTTTCCAGTTCTCATACTGCATACAATTTAAGACTTTAAATTATCATTCTTTGTCTGTTTTTTAACATTGGCACTTTCAACTGCCACAGGACCCTTTTAGGAAATCATGATAAGTAGCTTCCTAAAGATCTTGTCCCTTTTGAAGGCCATTGGAAGGCTACTGAATCATTTATTTGCTCACACTCTGCACTGTAGGAGCCAGGAATATCTTTGTGGTAGCCTGTGTTTTGAAGACATACTGTCAAGTTTTTGCAGAATAGTTAAATACAAACTAGCAAGCTTACCTGTTTGTCACTGGTTTCTGTGAGTTGACTGAATAGTATTTACCCTATATGCAGTGTTACTGTTCAGCTTTCACAGGTCAGTGCACACTGCTTCACCTAATCAGTGTTTGACCTGCTCACCTGTCTCAGACCTCTGAGTATTTACTGTATCTTCACATCAGCCTTCCTTAGTACTTTTGCCACAGGACTGCTCTGTCCAGGATTCTCCATTTACACTAGTATGTCTTCAGCTACTATTTCACATTCAGCTCTAATACCTGTATCAATCCTGCCATTCCTCAGTATATTTTTCTTTGATCTATATGAAGGTAGTCCATCATCCTTTTCTCCTGTTTATCTATCAGCCACAGGTCTATGCAGAGTCAAAAAGTCCAAGGCATCCGCTGATCAACATACACGAGAACTTAGTACATTGTAACAGCTCATTTCTCAAAAATTTCTTTATGGAGCTTGTTCCTCTCTTGCACTCTTTTATTTTAAAATGCTGTCCTTAAGAAATGGCTCAGCTTTGTCACAGAGTTGACAAAGCTTGGTTTCACTTTTTTCCTAATTTTGCTCACTAAAGGACTGGACTTAATTTTAAATGGATCTGTTGCACTAGGTATTTGAAAGCACCATGGTGACAGTGTAGATCACAGCTATCACCACAAGGGACTCCAGTTTATTTTCCACTTGTGAGCCACAGATCACAGGTGGCTTTCCTGGAAAATATTTGTTTATGTATTGGAGTTGTGTCATGTAATGTCACCAAATAATGTCACAGAAAAAGATGTTCCATGGTCCAAGTGTGATTTGTTGATAATTTCCACATCTTCCTTCATAATGCTCTACTAGAATCACCAGACTCACTTCCTGGCAGGACAGATACAGGTCATCATGAAGACCTGCTGGGAGGTTTTATGAAAGAAGCTGTTCATTCTACTACAAATTAGCTGTAGTTTATGTTAAATTGATTAGTAATCCTCTATAATACTATGCCTATTTAGTACTAATTTATTGTTCTCTTTGTAATTTCATAAAAAGATCTGACTATAATGTAAATCTGATTTTGTTACTGTTGTATTATTTTAAGTATCAGAAAAGACTAACAAGTAGTTTTAAAATGTGTGACTGGAATGCTGACAAGGAAGGATTAGTTGGGGATGTGAATGTTGAGGACAGCCTTGGATGTAGCAATCATGAGATAGTGGAGTTTAGGATCCTGCATGGAAGAAACAAGGCAGTAAGTACAATTACAACCCGAGACTTCGGGAGAACAAATGTTGACCTTTTCAACTTGTGTATTTGGAGGTATGCTGTGTTTTAGAGCACTGGATACTAAAGGGGTCCAAGGGCGTTGATTGACATTGAAGCACCACTTCTTCCAAACTCAAGATAGATGCATACCTAAGAGCAAGAAATGAAGCAAAGGTGGCAGGAGACCTGCATGGATGAGCAAAGAACAAATGGAAAAACTCAATTAGAAGAAGAAAGCCTATGGAATGTGGAAAAAGGTCTGGCCACGTGGGAGGAACATAAGAAAGTTGTTGGGGCATGCCATGTTGGGGCATGCCACAAGGAAGGCCAAGGCCCACTTGGAATTAAATCTAGTGAGGAGGTAAAGAACAACAAGAAAGGTTTATTTAAGTAAGTATATCAACAGTAAAAGGAAGACTAGGGAAAATGTGGGCCAGTTACAGAATGAGGTGGGTGCTCTGGTAAGAGAAGACAATTAGAAAGCAGTCACTGAATGCCTTCTTTGCTTCAGCCTTTTGTGCCAAGACTGCCCCTCAGGAATTTCAAACCCTATAAAGAGAGAAAATTTGGGGAAAGGAAGACTTCCCCTTGATCAAGGAAGATCTGGACAAAGATTATCTATAGGCAAACTCAAAGCACGCAGATCCAAGGGCCCGTATGGGATGCAGCCATGAGTGCTGAGAGAGCTGGCAGAAGTGATTGCCAAACCACACTATCATCTTTGGAAGGTCATGGAAAATGGGAGAGGTGCCTGAAGACTGAAAGACAGCCAATGTCACACCAGCCTTCAAAAAGGGCAAGAAGGAAGCGCTGAGAAACTACAGACCAGTCAGTCTCTGTCCCAGGGATGGTAATGGATAAGCTTATTCTGCATGCCATCCCCGAGAAATTGGAATTAAATAAGGTAATCAGGAGTAGTCAACATGGATTCATCAAGGGGAAATCATGTTTGATCAATCCTGTAGCCTTCTATGATGTCATCATCAGCTGAGTAGATGAGAGGCGAGTAGTGGATGTTGTGTACTTTGATTTCAGGAGGGTGTTTGACAATGTCTCCCACAACATCCAAGTTACAAAACTTAGATAATGTGGAATGGATGAGTGAATGCTGAGGTGGATTGAGAACTAGCTGACTAACAGAGCTATGAGGACTGTCATCAGTAGTGCAGAGTCTGGTTGCAGGCCTGTAACTAGCGGTATTGCCCAAGAGTCAGTTCTGGGTCCAGTCTTGTTCAACATCTTCATCAATTACCTGAATGAAGGGATAGAGTCTACCCTCAGCAAGTTTGTTGATGATACAAAGATGGGAGGATTGACTGATATACCTGAAGGCTGTGCTACCTTTCAACAAGACCTGGATAGACTGGAGATTTGGGCAGAGAGGAGCCTAATGATATTTAACAAGAGCAGGTGTAGAGTCTTGCCCCTGGAGAGGAATAACTACATGCATCAGTACAGGTTAGTGGATGACTTGCTGGAGAGGAGCTCTGCAGAGAAGGTCCTGGAGGGTCCTGGTGGGCAGTATATTGGCCCATATATATGAGTTAGCAGTGCATCTTTCTGGCCAAGAAGGCCAATTGTATCCTGGGGTGCATTAAAAAGAGAGTGGCCAGCAGGTCAAGGGAGGGTATCCTACCCCCCTGCTCTGCCCTGGTGAGGCCACATTCAGACTACTGTGTCCAATTCTGAACTAACAATTTCAAAAAATATAGAGGTCTCCTAGAAGGAGTCAGTGGGGGGCCAAAAGATGATTAAAGGCCTCGAGCATCTCCCTTACAAGGAAAGGCTGAGTAACCTGGGTCTGTTCAGTCTGGGAAAAGAAGGCTAAGAGGGGATATGAGAAATGTTTATAAATACCAAAAAGGAGGTGGGAGACAGATGGATGAGGCCAAGATCTTCTTAGTGGTGTGTAGCAAAAGGACAAGGAGTAATGGCTAAAACTTGAACAAAGAAAGTCCCATACTAACATGTGGAAGATCTTGTGTATGGTAAGTGTGACAGAGCATTGGAAAAGTGTCATGGTTTTGTGATTTAATGAACAAGATCAACTGATTTTATCTGATTAGGTGTACAAGAAATAGTAGGACAAGAACAATTTGCTTAAGGTCAAATGCAGAGCAGAATAAATGTTTTGTCCTTGCTTGTTCAGATGGGCACAAAAGTACACTAATGAAGCCATGTAACTTTCAAAATATCTTGTGTGTGGAACCTATAGCTCAGGGATTTCTGGTTCAGATGATTCCCAAATCCAGATGATTCCCAAAACCTTGCATCTTTGTGGTGCACATGCAGTTGCAGAGTAGGCAGGCAGTTTTATGTCTTTTAGAGCATTAGATCAGACATGCCCAACCTGCGGCCCATGGGACACCTTGTACTGTGGCCCACCCCCTGTCCCATACTATCATGGCAGTGTCTCTTCCCTGCCAAGAAACCTGGCATGTCCTGAGTGCACCCTGAGCATGTACTTGTCCCTCAGCAACAACCAAACTATTGGTGTGCAACTGGCAGTGACTGGAGGGAAACCAGGACACAGAATGTGCAGTGTTATTTCAAGTTATGACAGATAGTTTTTCTATATTTTGATATATTGATGAAACACAGTCTTGTGAACAGCAAAAAAATAGCTCACTTTCTGTTTTGATTAATGAATTTGATAATGTTTCAAGATTGCGTAAATAATAAACAATTTTTCTGTATATTTGCAACTCCCCTTTCAGTTGACATATATTGCCTGTAAATTTTCAAACTGAATGTATAGAGTTGCAATTAGATATTCAACTCAAAAAAAAAATTATTTTGTCTCTCTATTATACTTTCATCATACTTTACCATCTACCTATGTTAACAGAGAAAAATATCCCTCGCTTCACAGTCACACCTTACTCATTTCATCAATTTTTTTACAATATATACATTTGTGAACAACTATTTTCAAGGATGTACAGGAAGAAAAAAATTTCATAAAAAATCTCTGATGAGCAATAAGAATTGCAGTCACTTCCACTGAACAAGACTGATGGACTAGTTTCACAAAAATGTCAGATGTCTCTGTAGTTCTACGTGTTGCTCACTTTTTAATATTTTAATTAAAAAATATATATATAATAAACTTTTTTACTTATATACATTAACTATTTTATATATTTTATCTGTGGTCAAAGACAGTTCCTCTTCTCTCCTTGTGGACCAAGCAAGCCAAATGGTTGGACACCCACGCATTAGATGATTTGACTTTTAAAGAGAAAGTCACATTTAATCCCTGTTGTAATTGAAGTTGGTTATTTACTATGATTGCTCTTTGTTGCAAGATTTAGTTAGATATGCCATCTTGAAACCTGATTACTGTATTCTCTTTAATAATATTGAAATTTGTTATTTTCACTACATATTTCAGAATAAGAGCCAAGGGCTGAACTTTGTCCGTATTCATGCAACTTGGCAAGTACTTAGCCGAGAAGCGGAACTCCTTAAAATAAAAATGCCCACTAAAAAGGTAAATATCTTCCATTTTATAAAAATTAGTTTTATGCCTGGAGGAAGACTGATCAGAAACATAAATGTTTTGAAGCTCTTAGAGGTACATTATACTAAATCACTCCAAATAACATGTAATGCTTATTCTTTCATTTTACTGTTTTGTGATGATTTAGTTTTCAGAGTTGAATTTAAGATGGGAATTTCTGAGGAGATTTCAAAGGCCCCAGAGGCAGCTCGCTGGTAGACCATGTTCTGTAGAGTGACAATAGAGGAGAGTTTTGAGGAGGGATTTGCAGTTCAGAAGGCAGTAGCTATTCAGAATTTTGTCAAGGAACTTTCTTCAAAGGTGACGTGCAGTGTGTTATGATAGTGAAAGTATATGTCCGTAGTGTTTTGATTTTTACCTATCAGTTGTTTTCACCCAGTAAAAGATGTCTGCACCTTAGAGTATTACTGTCTGTCACTGTCAGGGATTTGGCCAAGCTAGTCTTGCATATTCTTACTCTATTGTATAGAGTAAGATTAAACAGTCTCCCTCAACTGTTTACCTGTAATCAGCCTCTGAAAATGAATAGGCTTTGGACAGCGACTATGAATTGTCCTTTCTGCTTTACTTGTTTTTTTCTCAGTTGCAGAAATTGAATATTACCTGCTAAATAGAGTAAGCATGGCACAAAAATTCTGTTACTGTCGTAAATTTTTTGCAAAGACAGTCAGGAGATGAACTTCCTGTGGGGGCAAAGACACGCTTTGAAAAACTGAAACCTAGTATTTCAAAGATTTAGCAATAAAAAATGAAAAAATAAGAATAAAAAATCAGCCATTAACAACAAAAGTAAAATTCATTTCTTTCTTTCATTTTAAAAGCATATATTTTTTTTTTTCTGTGATATTACTTTTATTTATACAAACAACCAATAAAACCATAAATAAAGGATTTTCAGTTGAAAGTATTCATCTCTAAACATGATAAGTTGGTTGCAAAAAAGTCTTTTGAAACATTCAGTTTTAAAACATCGTTCAGGACAAATGACATTCTGGTAAATCGTGCTGTCCAAGTAAATTCAACTACATGTATTATTCTGTACAGGACTAAACTGTTACTTTTGATGAATGAGAATTCACTACACTGGAGCAAATTAGATACATCATCAAATTAGATGCATGTTAGATGTGTAACAACTTCAAACAATAAAATAAATCCTCCAAAATACTGTAAAAGTTAAAGAATGTCTAAGTTTCCAAGGAACGTAACTGCAGTCCTTGAAAAAAGTTGAGAATGTGCTGAAGGTAGAGGATCAGATGATCTAAAAATTATGAAGACTTAAGATGCTTAATTAAGGTGCTTAATGTAATTTCAATTTGAAATAATAAAAGAAGTATTTTGTCATAGGCTCATGCAGGTGTTACATAAAGTTCGTTTACTTAATTTGATTAATCAGATTGCAAATAAACACGTTTGGTAAGTTCGTTTGTATTTCAGGAAAAAAAAATACTTCTATATCTCTGGAAGGCTCTGTTGCTTGACATGTCAATCTGAATCAACGTCCTTGGAATTGCCATAAAGCCACGAGCCAGGCATCCTCACTTTTAATGGCAGTTGTATGTGTGTGTCATTAGAAAACTAGAAATTTTATTACCCCAAAATAACGCATTTATTTGTGGCAGTATCATTGACAGTGAGTAAATTTCTTTCTTGCTTTGTCTGCCCCTCTATTTCCAGTTACAGCTACAAAGTCAAAATCATTGCTCTACCTTTCTATCATACTCTTGCAGCTCCTAGCTGAGATGAATTAGTAAGGATTTTTCTTGTACTATGAGTTTTCTTCTGCAAGAAGCTTGTGTCCCTAGAACTGAAACCTTTGCAGATTCAGGTGGTTGCTCTTACATGAGAATTTATGTTAAGGTGCTTATTTTAAATATAGAATTAAATATGTGTATAAAAATGGTGTTTTTTTTTCATTTTAGTGTATTTTTGGAAGTCATGTTCATATGTGACATTTTATTTACTCAGATGTATGAAATCAAAGAAGAAGAGGGAATAGTCAAAAAGTTAAGTGAAATATGGTGCAAATTGTTTGAACCTCTGCAACCCCATGTGCCACAAGAAGATACCAAGATGAAAAACCTGTCTTATCCATTTTCCAGAGAGAAAATATATTTGTGAGTATCTTAAACTGTAAAGAGCAATAAAACTAGGAAAAATGACATAAATAAATTATAAGAGTTTTTCAATCAAAAAGCAGAAATTTGTTAAGATTTTACCATTTCTGGGATTACTGAGGAAATGTGCATTAACACTGAAATCAGTTTCAGAGGATTAACAGAAATCTAAGTTGGAAAGAATTTTGTCAATGTTCTTTTTTCTGCTAGATAAGGCACTTGAAGCAGTGCAAAAATAAATTAACTATGTTCTTATAATGAACTGTAAAAATATAGCAACAAATTTATGGTTAACAGGATAATAATATTACTGCTTGTATAGACAAGAAAGATTATACAGAAATTTGGTAGTATATTTTCTCTTGCAAGATTTATTGTAGTATGAGATCTCTTCCAAAAGTAATACCTCCTATTTTATTATGTTGGCCCACAGCATCAGAGGCAGATACTGGAGGTATGGAGGTAGAGGTTGAAATTTCCCAACGATATTCCGTTAAATTTTGTTGCCATAAGACGGTGCACTCCAACAAAATAGTGTCTGTCATGTAGGTGTGTATGAAACAAAAGTGTGAAAATGAATTCCTCCATGTGGAAAAAATTAAACCCATTGACATTCATTGACACTTGCTGAACATTTATGGAGATGAAACAGTGGATGTCACAGCACAGTGAGGTGATGAGTAGCGTGTTTCAGCAGAGGCAATAGCAAAATGAAACACAAAACATGTTCTGGGCAGACAAATAGATTTTTACAAGTGCTGCATGCAGGCTCTTGTTCATTGCTGGCAAAAATACATAGTTAATGGCAGTGACTATGTTGAAAAATAGTGTTTTGTATTTAAGAATTCATTATTTTAAATACTGTTGTTGTGCTTTTTGAATTTGTTGTAGCTTCCATGGAAATAAATAGGAGGCCTTATTTCCAGAGTGACTACATAATTAAAACTTGGCTAGCATGAAGATAAGAATTTCTTGACACTTCCTCTTTCACTCAGAATAATATATCTGAATTTTATATATCCCACTCCCTCTTCCCCCCCCCCCCCCCCTTTTTTTTTTGCTTGTTTTTTTCCTTGTATTTATGTGAAACATCAAATTCAGTGAAAAATAAAACATATCATTTATTGTCCTCTTTGAAAACTTCTACTGATACAAAATACAAAAAAAGTGAATGAGGGGATTAAACTGGGAAGGCGAATTTCACAAATGATGATTCCAGTGGAACTGTTATTTTAAAGCAATTAAAACGTTGAGTGGAGAAGAGTAATAAGCATATGTATTAGGCAAGTTAGAACTGTCACATAATTGTATAGAGTTGAGAATATTTTACAACGAAAAGATTGAAATGTCAGTTTGTGTAAACAACATTCTCCTTAAAAGAAAAGCATTTTACATTAGTTAATATTTATGTACCTTTTGTGCCCACCGTTACTGCAGTCCCAGTAGAATTCTGAATGAAGGGGCACAGTATATCATGCAGTTTCATCTTCATTTCCTTAAAACATTTGTTTATCTTACTTACTGTGGTTTGTAAGTTAATTGTAAATCAAAATCTTGTATATTGTCTCACTCACTTCTGAAAACATCTCTGATTTATTTCTCTTAACATTTTCAGGTACAACATCAGAGATAAAAACACATTTTTCAACAATGCTACCCGCAGTCGAATAGTAAGTATGCAAAAGTAACTTCTCGCACTGAATGAGATTTAGTAGTGTTGACTACTTTGCTAATCCCATCATTTTATTAATTTCTCTTTTCCTATAAAGCACTAAGCAGTTATATGTGTGTAAGCTCATATATGTAAGAAATGCTCTGCTGAAGCTACACAGTAGTTCATATAGCTTGGTGAGAATAGATGCTATGGAAGAATGTACTGCTGACTCAAGACTATTGTTAAAAAAGTTGTCATTAAGTCTAACTTCCTGCTGTTCAGTCAGATCTTCTTCCATGCAAGTATCTTCTCTACAATCCTATAATTTACTTGCTCTGGTAGTCTTTGATGAGAAGCCTTTTATTATGTTCCTGACATTCTGTTTAGTCCCCAGCAGGTTAGCAAGGCAGGATTTCTCTTTATGGACGCTATGCAACTCCTCTCCAGCATACTATGTTTGCCATATACACTTTGGCTTCATAGATACAGTGTATATAACAGTGTATATACTGATTACTTCTATATGTAGCTTAATGTTATACTTCCAGATGTGATTGCTTTAAAAAAAAAAAACAAACAAAAACAAAACCAAAAAAAAAACAAAAAAAAAACAAGAGTTGGATTATCTTGTGATTTTCTGTAGTTTAAAACACTCATTATACCTGAACTCCTTACACTTCTAATAGTTTTTAAGGATGTGACACAGCGGAACACAGCCTCTACACTAGTATCAGAAAATCAAATAGTATGAATTGTTGTATCATTGTTAAGTTTTAACTAGTAACTGCAACAGAAGTTCCTCATTTTTGAAGTTTCATTCTATTGCTCCCTCCATGAGGAAGATAATTCTAAAAGACAATTTCCAGCTTATATCACTGTTATTCTTTTTCATAGGTACACGAAATTTTGAAGCGCACTTCTACAAAGACCAGAAACAGCATGGGTAAGAAGGGAAGATAACCATATATGTTACTTTGAAAGGAATTGCTTAAATATATCAATGAATATTTGTGAAGAACAGGTAAATGAAGATGCTGAAGAAAGTCCTTCCAGAGGATTTTATACATCATTGTCTCAAGATTGCCTCTGCCAAGAATAAAAGCAGGGTAGTTGTCATAAGAGACTCCCTTCTGAGGGGAAGAGAGGGCTCAGTGTGCTGTCAGGACCCTACTCACAGGGAAGGCTACTGCCTCTTTGGGGCACAGCTTAGGGACATTAGTAGTGTTCCTAGTCATCCTAGCTACTACTTGTTACTAGTGGTACTAGTGGTCCTAGCAAAACTGATTCTGGAAGTTCTTTGAGATACCAAAGTATCATTGGGAAAACCAATAATCATTTAAAGGAAAAAGATGACCGATTCAGCTGATGATGCGATTCTCTGGCTGAAGTCCACTGCTTCGCAGGAAGTGACATTTGTACAGAAGACATTCTTCCTTTGGAACCTAACCCTTAAATGAGCCTAGGACCTTGTGTCTACCCCTTCCAGTCACAGGGAAAGTGCAGGTAAACTGCACGCATCTGATCTTCCCAGGCCAGCCAACCCCTTCATCAGGTATTCAATCATCAGTTCAGGCCATGACGTAACAGTTCCCCTACACTCCACCCCTTCACAGCATGAACAGTGATTGACACATTCATATACTTCAATTACAATATTGAATCAGTAGTTCTTTTCACAGTGTAATAAAACAAGTCTGATATTTCAGCCATGACATAACAGTTCCCCTACACTCCACCCCTTCACAGTATGAACAGCTATTGAACACATTCATATATTTCAATTACAATATTGAATCAATAGTTCTTGTCACAGTGTAATAAAAAAAAATCTGCAAATTCAGCTGTCCATTTAGAATTGTAGAATCAGAAGGCTGGAAAGGACCTTCAAGATCATCTAGTCCAACCGTCCTCCTATCACCATTAATACCAAAAGCTACTAAACCATATCTCATAGCACCTCATCCAGACACCTCTTGAACACTACCAGGGATGGTGACTCCACCACCTCCTAGGGCAGGCCATTCCAGTGCCTGACCACTCTCTGAGAGAAAAAGTTTTTCCTTATGTCTAAACTAAATCTCCCCTGGTACAACTTGTGGCCATTTCCTTGAGTTCTATTTGTTGTCTGGGAGAAGAGGCTGAACCTCTCCTCATCACAACCTCCCTTCAGGAAGTTCTGGAGTGCAATGAGGTCCCCCCTGAGCTTCCTCTTCTCCAGACTGAAAAATCCCAGCTCCCTCAGCTGCTCCTCATAAGACTTGTGCTCCAAACCCCTCACCAGTTTTGTTGCCCTCCTCTGGACACGTTCCAGGGCCTTGATGTCTTTCCTATAGTGAGGGACCCAAAACTGAACACAATACTCGAGGTGTGGCCTCACCAGTGCTGAGTACAGGGGGATGATTACCTCCCTGCTCCTGCTGGCCACACCATTGCTAATGCAGGCCAGCATGGCATTGGCCCTCTTGGCCATCTGAGTACACTGTCAGCTCATGTTCATCCAAGCATCAGTCTACATCCCCAGGTCCCTTTCCTCTTTACAGTCACCCAGCCACTCAGCCCCAGGCCTATAGTGCTGCATGGGGTTTTTGTGGCCAAAGTGCAGGACCCGGCACTTGGCCTTGTTGAACCTCATCTCATTCACCTCAGCCCAGTGAGCCAGCCTATCCAGATCCCTCTGAAGGACCTCCCTTCAGAGGCACATTGACACTACCTCCCAACTTGGTGTCATCTGCAAACTTACTGAGTGTACACTCAGTCCCCTCATCTAGGTCATCAATAAAGATATTAAACAAGATGGGCTCCAGTACCGACCCCTGGGGGACACCACTTGTAACGGGCCACCAGCTGGACTTAACTCCTACTACCCAATGGGCAAAGCCCTCTAGTCAGTTCCTTACCCAAAGAAGGGTATACCTTTCCAGACCATGGGCAGCCAGTTTCCCCAGAAGAATACTGTGAGAGACCATGTCAAAGGCTTTGCTGAAGTCTACACAGACTACATCAACAGCCTTTCCCTCATCTGCCAGGCTGGTCACCCAGTCGTAGAAGGAGATGATGTTGGTCAAGCACGACCTGCCTTTCACGAACCTGTGCTGGCTGGGCCTGATCCCCTGGATGCCACTCACATGTCATGTGATCTCTCCCAAGATGATTTGCTCCATAACTTTCCCTGGTACCGAGGTCAGGCTGACAGGCCTGTAGTTTCCGGAATCCTCCTTATGGCCATTCTTGTAGATGGGAGTCACACTAACAAGTCTCCAATCCTCCGGGATCTCTCCAGATAAGCAGGAGCACACATAGATGATGGAGAGCGTCCAGTCCCATGGACTTGTGACAGTCCAGATGGATGAAGAGCTCTCTAACTCTGTCCACCTGAATCACCAGGGGTGTATTCTGCATAGCATTCCAGGCTTCCATATCAGGCTGTAAAGTGCCCTGATGATAACTGATCTGCCTATTAAAGGCAGATGCAAAGAAGGCGTTGAGGACCTCAACCTTCTCCTTATCCTCAGTGGTCACATTCCCCGTTGCATCAAGTAAAGGATGGAAATTCTCCTTGGTTCTTTTCTTGCCATTGATACATTTGTAAAAGTATTTCTTATTCTCTTTTACTGCAGTAGCCAATCTGAGTTCAGGTTGGGCTTTTGCCTTCCTAACTTCCTCCCTGCATACCTTAGCAACTTCCTTGTAATCTCCCCAAGTACCCCGTCCCTTCTTCCAGAGGACATAGACTCTCTTTTTCCTCTGGAGTCTCAACAATAGTTCCCAGTTTATCCACAATGGTCTTCTTCCCCTATGGCTCACCTTATGACATTCAGGAATAGCCTGTTCTTGTGCCTTTAAGATTTCCATCTTGAGAAGCATCCAGCATTCCTGGACCCATTTACCCTTAAGGAGTGACTCCCAAGGGACCTGTGCTACAAATGTCCTGAACAGAACAGAGTCCACCCTCCTGAAGGTCAAAATAGCAGTTTTGTTAGTCACCCTTCTGACACTGCTAAGAATAGAGAACTCTACAATTTCATGGTCGCTCTGTCCAAGACAGTCCCCAACCTTCACATCTCCCACCAGTCCTTCTCTGTTAGTGAATAGCAGGTCTATCAAGGCACCCCCCTGGTAAACTCTCGTGCTGGCTGTGTAAGGAAGCTATCCTACACGCACTCTAGAAACGTCTTGGACTGCTTCCTCTGCGCTCTGCACTGTATTGTATTTCCAACATATATAAGGGAAGTTGAAGTCTCCCATGAGAATGAGTGCTGGTGATTGCGCAACTTCCGCAAGCTGCTCATAGAATGCCACATCCTTCTCTTCATCCTGATTATGTGGTCTGTAACAGACCCCCATCAAGATGTCGCCCCTACAGGCCTTCCCTCTGATTCTTATCAATAGACATTCAACTTTATCATTCCCAACCCCAAGGTCTTCAACATCAAAATACTCTTTTTAATACAAAGGGCCACACCACCACCCTACCTTCCTTGCCTATCCCTTCTGAAGAACTTGTAGCCATCCATCACAGCATTCCAGTCATGAGAGTGGTCCCACCATGTTTTGGTAATAGCAACTAGGTCATATTTAGCCGGCCGCACAATCGCTTCCAGCTCCTCCTGCTTCAGCTGAGTCATCTGCCTCACCCCCAGCTAAGCATTGTTCCCCTAGGCGCATCTCTGGTGAGCCCTGTTTCCCTGTCATAGCTAGTTTAAAGCTCTTTAAATAAGCCCTGATAGCTCCTGCGGTAGGTTTCTTTTCCCCCTTTTTTTGTCCCTGCATGGACAACAGGCCAGGGACCGAGTAAACTGCCCTATGATCAAAGAACCCAAAGCTTCTGCCTCAACATCAGCCTCTGAGCCAATTATTCATTACCTGCGCTTTTTAAGCCTGCTCCATGTCCTTCACTGCCCCTGAAGGTATAGAACAAAAGATCATTTGCACTCCTGCACCTTGAACTAAATGCCTAAAACCCCTGAAATCTCTTTTTATAGTTCGTAGGCTTCTCTGAGTGATTTCATCACTACCCACCTGAAATAATGGAAAGTAATCAGTGGACCTAACTAGCTTTGGGAGTTTTCTAGTTATGTCCCTGAACCAGGCCCCAGGAAGGCAGCACACTTCCTGATGGCTTGGGTCCGGCATATGGGGCCCTCTGTTCTTCTGAAAAGGGAGTCACCCACCATGACCATATTTCTCTCTTTCCTGACAGAGGCAATCTCAAGGCATGGGGGTGACTGCCTCGCCTTAGGCTCCCCTCTTCCTCCATTGCCTCCCCACTTATCTCCCCTTCAATTTCCAGCATCTCAAACTGTTGCTGAGTGGGAGCTGGGGAAGCGGTATAGGCAGGCAGGGGGGCTCCTGTGACATCAAGTCGGGACTCTTCTAATCCTCCTCATCTGTCAAGTCTGTCCGACTGTGACAGGGCAGGGGGTCAACATCTTTTCTGCTGTTATCTCCCAGGCACCCTTCCCTCCATCACACCAGTGAGTCACTCCACCAGTCAATCTCCTACTCATACTCCCTGATGGTCCTTAACCTGTCCACCTCCTCCTTGAGCTCCATCACCAGGCTGAGTAGCTCATCCACCAGCTCACACCTAACACAGGTGGAATCCCTGCTACCCTCCCTGGGCAGCAGCAGGCTGAGGCACTCCCTGCAGCTGGAGACCTGAACAGCTACATTTCTGGGCAGGCACCCTGTCTGGGTTGCCACGGTCTTCTTGCAATAAGCCCGCTGTCTGGTGGAGACCATGTTTAGGCTTGCGGTCTCAGAGACTGTCAAGAGGAAAGCTGATCTCCTGAGCAAAGAGGGACAACACACCCCTCACCACACAACACCCACCTCCCACACCCACAGCTGCAGAACTGTAATGGGCAGTGTGGGCTGTGCTCACTCACTGAACCTACCCATTCTCAGTGGCCAGCAACCATGGTTACTCACCTGGTGTGCTCTGTGGGCAGAAGCTAGCTTTCTGAGGCTATTTAAAGCTTATCACCAGATGCCAACATCAAGGGCAGGTGATGACAAATTCATAGGGTGTTTAAACTGTGCTGCTAATGTGCCAACTCCACCCTTGCTTGCTCAGCAGCCTGCCCACAAGCTGCCAGTCCCCCAGCACAAGCACAGCACTGTTTCTGGCTTCAAAAAAGTCTTAAAAAGAGCTTTTTTTTGGCCTTTTTCATTTCAGATCCCTTGCCCACTGCTGTCTTACCTGCTCTGAAAGTAGTCTAGTCTCCACATTGAAGATCTATGTGTAAATCTTGCATCTGTTGCAGGGTCCAATCTAGAGCAGTCAGTTAAAAAGTCCATCACCAGATGTCACCAAAGGATATGATGGAATGATGATACTTCAGTGACACTGGAGCACATTGTAGTTTTGTGACACTGCTCCAACTGGTGGTCTTATAGGCTGCAGATCTCAGGGGGAGTAAAATAAATATTTGATCAGTACTAAAAGAGGCACTGTTAATTACACACTGTATTTCTGTCCTGGGTCAAAATTTATGCTTGGACAGAGTTCTGTCCAGACCTTTTATACAACACTCTTTGGCCTGAATACTGGCAGCTGGATAACTTTAGCAGGTACCAAAAGAATGGTTCTGGTTTGCCAGAGTGATATAATTAGTGTCCCCTTCACAATAAAAATTGGGTTTTTATTATAATTTCGGAGGGCCATGTACCAATTACTTGTGGGATTACCATTCCCCTGCTTATAATACTCTACCCCATGGTGCGAGCAGGCCACAACACTTTGATCCCACTTACACTTCCCAAGGCCACTTTACCTCGTGTGTTCCTGGCACTAGATTCCCAGTGGCCGGGAGCAGAAG
This sequence comes from Phasianus colchicus, assembly GCF_987193195.1. Classification (NCBI taxonomy): domain Eukaryota; kingdom Metazoa; phylum Chordata; class Aves; order Galliformes; family Phasianidae; genus Phasianus; species Phasianus colchicus. Next base: position 75,701,194 of record NC_143436.1, on the reverse strand, counting down.
ATTATTTACCCCAACTTGGGGTTTTAGAAATGCATCATTTTCTTTAATTTGAATCCTAAGTGGGAAAGACCAAGTAGTTCATAATAGACACGGGACACTGAGTTGACCATCTCTGGGTCCTTCATTTAAGTCTCTCAGTGTCTCATGCACTCTCTTGGCCCACCTCTGCAGGGACTGAGAATCAGTGTTCAGAGAGGCCTTTAGAATTCCACTGTACCGCTCTATCATGCATGCTCCCATTGGATTACAGGACAGGTAAAATCGCCACTCAATGTTATTTTCTTCAGCCATTTCTGTACTGTCCCACCTGTGAAATGCATTCTCTACTTGTTCTCAATAACGTGAACTGTACCATATCTCACCATCAGTTTGGGGAGCACATTGATGGTATAGAATTTATTTGCTTGTGGTACTGAATAGGCCTGTATTAATCTGCTTGCTGAATCGACACAGGTCAAGGCATACCTGGCCCCTTCAGGCTGAGGGAGGAGACCTGTGTAGTTGACTTGCCATCCCTGCAAGTTGTTTTGTCCTCTGCTGTGGTGGGCTGTTGTCTCTGGCAGAGGTCTCAGTTGCATTCTGGAGCAAGCGTCACATTCATAACATGCCAAGATGATATCTGACATTTGAACAGGTAGCCCTCATGCTTTTACTGCTGCCCACACTGTCTTTTGTCCAGCATGTTGTAACCTCTTCTATAACCATTAAGCAATATTCTCTACTGACAAATCTTTCAGCCACCTAATCTAAGCCAGGCTGTTAGCTTCATCATTTCTCAGTGACTGCATGGACTGATGCCAGTGTACATGGTAGGCATGTACTGTTCTATGCTTAACCAGGTTCCATATATCCAGCCACATGTTTCTGCCTCAGGTTGACTGGGCATGGATAGTCCAATCCTGAGCACCCCACTGGGCAATCTAAAGTGTAAGCCCTCAGTACACAGCCCAGATATCCAAGCAGATATTCAGTGCACTGTCACCTGGTTCCCGGGATATGACCATCCACTCTGCTCATAGCTCAGCCCACTAACTACTTTGTCCATCAAACCAGATTATTTTGGTTGAGGGATGGTATGCAACCATGCATCATTTACTTGGATTCCCCTTTCTGGACCCATCAGTGTACCAGGCATCTTCTGGAATTTTTATTTTTCCTCCTATACAGGACACTGGATGGAGTGACAGTAGTTTCTCCAGGTGCATCACTGTGATATGTCACTGGGCCAAATATGTTCTGTAATTTTTCTTTTAAAGATGAAGAGGACAAGTAACTGTGTTGTCCCAGATAGGCGGCACAGCTTGCCACTATTTGGAATTGGGCCACCTCATCTTAGGAACATACATCAGATCTTTCATTTGCCCTTGAAGAGGTAGTGTTGTTTTTACTGCTACTTTTGCTGTTTGTGTTATTGGTTCACATGCTATGCAGAATAACTAGCCAATAATTGCTTTCTAGTTATTTTGTATCTTTTTTTTTCCATGCTACACATGAGAGCAGAACCCAATTGCAGTCCAAACGGAAAGTTATCACTGCCATAATCCCCAACCAAACCATTCTTGGGTCACATACACATCTAGTTCAGTGGGAAGAGTGTCAATCAAATACACTGAACACCAGAGGTTGTTCGACAACTATTTTTGCTTGTTGAAAAGCTTCTTGTTCCATCTGTCCCCAGTCCCAGAACTAGCCTTTCTTAGTTAGTTTATACAAGGGCCTCAGGGCCTGTGCAAGAAGGGAGTATAAATGTCCTCCAGTATCCCAAGATATCTAAGAATTCTTGTAAGTGTTTTGCAGGGTTAGTGTAAATCCTTGTATTTGTCGATAGTGAAATTAGTTAATACTTAGGCTTCTGTGACCAAAAAACACTCAAAATCTTGGCTGATATCTGGGCCCTTGTACTTTTTGTGTATTAACAGTCCACCCTTTCTTTTGTAGGTAGGCCAGTAATGAGCCTACTGTCTTTTCAAGCATTTCCAAAGAAGCTGACATTAACACTGGGTCATGGATATAGCGATATAATTTGACATATCAGGTTTATTGCACCCCACCAAGCCATGTGCCATCAAACTGTGGCAAAAGATTGGCAAATGAATGTACCTTTGGTGTATGAATGATCCACTGCCTGCCCTCCCATGTAATTGCAAATTCATCTTGTGATTCTTCAGCAACTAGAATACTAAAGAATGCATTGACTAAATCTAGGACATAATGGAAGTTTTCTAAGTCCTTTCTCAATGTGTTCAGAAGAGTGGCAATACTGGTTACCACCGCATGAATTAGTGGGATAAATTTTTCAGTTCTCTACAATCTACAGTCCCATCCCTTCATGTCCTTAATGTAGCTAGACCTAGATCTTCTTCCACAGGAGACCCAGTAGTAGCCAGCTGGACTGCCTGGGGCAATTGTCTGTGCATGGCTGGTTCTAGAATGTCCTCCAAATTCCATTATACTCTCCTTTCTCATTGAGGAGAGCTTAAAACATTTATTGATATTAAGTTGTCACCATAGGTTTACTAAGAAATGATTTGGATATTTATTAATTTTGTTATATTATATATGTTATATATATAACACCTGTTTTTATAAGGTCATTCCACAATTACTGGCAAGATACCAGCCCTGATTGCAGAGCTATTTGAACTATTTTACAAGGGTGATTTTCTCTGGATTCTACAAAATGTATATTTCCCCTAGGTCTTAGGTGTTCTGTCTCTCCTAAGTCAGCCACTATTTGTGCTGCCTGCTGAATTGTTTCATCTGCATCTGCCAAAAAGTTTAGAATGGCTACTAAAGTACTGTATTGGTGGGAGGCTGTAAAATCAAATCTCTCATCCCAGCCATAAATTTTACTAGGCCAGGGCCTTCAAAGTTTTCCTCATAAACTGCCTGTTTCATTCCTTGTTCCCTTATGAATGACTGCAATTCTTCCATGTTATTACACATCCCACTATGAGTAGGATTGGATTCCATATCCCACTATGGATGTCTTACAGGAAATCTTGCAATGGTTTTGATGGGGAAAATCCAACTTCCTTGAGGAGGAATTATCCAGACATCTTCTGGGGTTATGAGGGTTCCCATGGAATTCTTTGGTGAAAATGGTGGAAAAACAGGTCCCATTAAGGAGCAATGAAGGTAACTCCACCAAAAATATTCAACTAGAGAGTCTGATACAACTGGAACCTTTACGAATTTGACTGATAGTAACCCAAAAAACTGAAACATTTAAGAGAGAGCAGGAGTACCATCTGCGGGGTGGCCACCTGATGAACCCATCATCCATACCATGGCTTCCCCTTTCATGGCAGCTGTATTAATGGACTTAAGTAGAATGGATTTAAGTAGAAATCAAGGGAAAGTATCTCTGCATGGCTGTTAAGGCATTGGGATATGGGAGCACAAAGCACCGATCTTAATGGGCCTGAAATACAAAAGCTGTCCTCCATTACATCTCACCCAGCCATGCAGCAGAGACTATATGTGACAGTTAGGCCGAACAATGAAGACAACTTGTTATTATGGTGGCTCATTGCTGTATGTAGACTTCCATGGCCAAATGAACATGATGTGTCTAGTTCAGGATTCTAGATACATTCCCTGGAATCCTGCCAGCTACAACCAAAACAGCATCTGAAAAGTTCTTTGTGATACCAGGCAAAGTATCACTGGGAAAACCAATAATCGCATATTTTGCAAGGACATGAAAAGGAAAAATTAGAAAGGCTAGAAATTATTCTGGTCAGTATTGTTATAGATAATAAAAAAAAATTTTACAGGTATGTTAACAGCAAGTGGAGGATCAAGGAGAAGCTCCATCCTTTGTTGGCGGGGAATATTATCACTGGGGATGGGGAAAAGGCTGATTATCTCCTTTTTTACTTCTATCTTTAACACTCAGGTCATTTGCATTCAGCCGCATGAGCTGGAAGACAGTGATGGGAAGCAGAATAAACACTCTGCAAGTCAGGAAGAAACAGTTAGCGATCTGTTATTCCACTTAAACCTCCACTTAGACTATCACAAGTCCAAGAGGCCACATGGGTTCCACCCAGGAACACTGAAGAATCATAGAATTATAGAATGACTTGAGTTGGAAAGGACCACAACAATCATCTAGTTTCAACCCCCTTACTACGTGCAGGGTTGCCAACCACTAGACCAGGCTGCCCAGAGCCACATCCAGCCTGGCCTTGAATCCCCTCCAGGGATGGGGCATCCACAACCTCCTTGGGCAAACTGTTCCAGTGTGTCACCACCCTCTGAGTGAAAAGCTGACTCCTAATGTTTAATCTAAACCTCCCCTGTCTCGGTTTAAGACCATTCCCCCTTTTCCTATCACTATCCACCCTTGTAAACAGCTGTTCCCCCTCCTGTTTATATGTTCCCTTCAAGTATTGGAAGGCCGCAATGAGGTCTCCCCAGAGCCTTCTCTTCATCAAGCTGAACAATCCTGGTTTCCTCAACCTTTCTTCATAGGAGAGATGCTCCAGCCTTCTGATCATCTTAGTGGCCCTCCTCTGGACCCGCTCCAAAAGCTGCATGTCAGAAGAAGCTGGTGGAAGTGCTCACCAAGCCACTTATAATCATTTACCAGTAGTTCTGGTCAACCAACTAGGCCCCAGATGACTGGAGACTTCTTGAAGTGATGCCCTTCTACAAGAAGTGTCAGAAGAAGGATCCAGGGACTATAGGTCTGTCAGCCTGACCTTGGTACTGAGAAAGATCATGGAGCAGGTAGTGCAATCACACAGCATGTATGGGACAGCCTAAGTATCAGGACTAGCAAGTGTGGCTTTGTGAATGGTCATGCTTGGTCAGCCTGATCTTCTTCTTTGAACAACTGACCAAGCTAGTGGATGAGTCTTTTTTAAACTGTCAACACAGTCTAGCTAGACTTTAATAAATAATACATATGGTACCCTTTGACTTTGTCTCCTACAGTATTCTCCCAGAGAAGCTGGCGGCCTGTGCCTTAGACAGGAATATTCTCTGCTGGGTAAAGAACTGACTGGACAGCTGGGACCTAAGAGTGGTGGTTAATGGAATTAAATCCAACTGGCAACCAGTCACGAGTGGTGTTTCTCAGGGGGTCAGTATTGAGGCCTGCCCTGTGTAATATCTTTACTCATGATCCAAACAAGGGGACTGAGTACACTCTCAGTAAGTTTGCAGATAACACAGACTGGTGGAAGAGTTGATGTGCATGAGTGCAGGAAAGTCTCACAGAAGAATCTGTGTAAGCTGGATTGCTGAGCTGAGACCAGGTGTACAAGCTTCTGCACTTTGGTTGCAATATCCTCATACACACTAATGTTGGGGCAAAGTGGCTGGAAAGCTGTGAAGAAGAAAATCATTCTATGATTATTCTATGAAAGGGATCTGGGGGAGTCAGTTGACAGCTGGCTGAACATGAGCAAGTAGTGTGCCCAGATCACAGGATCATAGAATGGCCTGGGTTGAAAAGAAACACAATGATCATCTAGTTTCAACTCCCCTACTATATGCAGGGTTGCCAACCACTAGACCAGGCTGCCCAGAGCCACATCCAGCCTTGCCTTGTATGCCTCCAGGGATGGGGCATCCACAACCTCCTTGGGCAACCTGTTCCAGTGTGTCACCACCCTCTGAATGAAAAACTTCCTTCTAATATTTAACCTAAACCTCGCCTGTCTCAGTTTAAGAACATTCCCCCTTTTCCTATCACTTCCACCCATGTCAACAGTCATGCCCCCTCCTGTTTATACACTCCCTTTGAGTACTGGAAGGCAACAATAAGGTCTCCCAGAGCCTTCTTTTCTCCAAGCTAAACAAGCTCAGTTCCCTCAACCTTTCTTCATAGAAGAGGTGCTCCAGTCCTCTGATCATCTTATGGCCCTCCTCTGGAACCGCTTCAAAAGCTCCATGTCTTTCTTGTGCTGCGGGCCCCGGGCCTGGATGCAATACTCCAGATGGGGTCTCACAAGAGCTGAGCAGAGGGGGACAATCACTTCCTTCTCCCTGCTAACCACTCCTCTTTTAATGCTGCCCGGAGTATAGTTGGCTTTCCAGGCTGCAAGCACACACTGCTGGCTCATGTCCAGCTTCTCACCTACCAGGACCCCCAAATCTTTCTCCACAGGGCTACTCTCAAAGGAGATCTTTCCACAGTTTGTATAAATACCAAATAGGCCAATGGCATTCTGGCTTGTATGAGAAAAAGTGTAGTCAGCAAGACTAGAGGTGATTGTCCCTCTGTACTCACTACTGCTGAGGTCCCACCTCAACTACTGTGTTCACTACAAGAAAGACAATGAGGCCCTAGGGCATGCCCAAAGAAGTGCAACAACGCTGGTGAAGGGTCTGGAGCACAAGTCTTGTGAGGAGTGGCTGAGAGAAGTGGAATTGCTGGAGAAGAGAAGGCTCAGGGGAGGCCTTATGCTCTCTACAACTATCTGAAAGGAGGTTGTAATGAGGTGGTAGGACAAGAGGGAATGGCCTCAGATTGCACCCAGGGAGATCCAGGGTGGATATTATGAAAAATTTGTTCTCCAAAAGAGTGGTAATGCACTGGAACAGGTTGCCCAGGGAGGTGGTAGAGTCATTGTCCCTAGAGGTTTTCAAGAAAAGAGTAAATGTGGCACTTAGGAGCGTGGTTTAGAGGGTATGGCAGTGACGGTCAAATGGTTGGACTAGATGATCTTAGTGGTCTTTTCCAATCTTAATGATTCTATGATTCTATAAGAACATAAGAGTATGCTGGCACATTTCTAGAAAAAGAAATAAAAAAGAGATTGAAGAAAGGAATATAATCAGACTTTCTGGTTCACGTACTTTAGATAGGATGCGGTAATGAGAGTTTGCTTTTCATTTCTATAGATGCAGGATCTGGCACATAACTTGCATTTCAAGAATTATTATTCAGTTTAATGTGATTTGATTATATTCTGCTTTTGAGAATTCAGATGTCAGCTACAATATATTGCATTAATTCTTCTAGGAAGAGATTTTCCTTGTCTTTTCAATAGACTAATGTATCTTTCCAGGTTATTCTTATCACTAGTTCTTTACAAACGCTGTTTGTGAACGGCGTAGTGGAATACATGAATTAACAATGACTGTTTTGAAGATATGGCTTGATTCTTGGGTGTTCCAGTGTGTAGCCAGGAGTTAAATTTGATAATCTCCATGGGTCTCTTCCAACTCAGGATACTCTGTGATTATCTGCTTTTGAGGTAACCCTGATATATATGGAGCACTGTATTTTTTTCCTTGAAGTTCAGATTATATGCAAGTATACTTACTCTCTTTTTTGCTACTCTTTCCTTTCCTCCACTGTGATATCACAACACATATCTCTGCGGAGTCGAAGAGGTGACCTTATTACTTGTCTTGCATGTTTTCTGAAAGTCTCTCTGTGCGCTTGATCACTCGTGCAGATAACAGTGTTCTAGGCTTATATACATTTTGCATGCTCAGTTGGTGCTTAGATGTTGAACCAGGTGTCCTCCATCAGTTATTTCAGCACCTAGTTTGATCCAGAATTGTGGTCACCATCTATCAAGAGTAAGGCTTTGAGCGTAATCAAATAGCGAGCTCATTGTCAACATGAGCTAGCCCTCGAGAGCAACAGCCAGACCGAAGGAGGAAACAGTGCCACAGGTAGGAGGAAGAGGTGGGAACTAGAGACAGAAGACATCATTTTTCAGATTTGATACTTCTGGGTTCTACCGAGAGACAAGAGATCTAGAATTATGCAGATATTCAGTTCTTTCAAAGAGTACCTTTGAAAGAAAAGTACTAGTCTTTGGCAGCCTGTGTACATGTGCCTTACTGGACCTTGTGCTAACACTTTAAATGACACATCCTGACTTTGTGGGGCACTCAGGAGTAGGAATCTCCTGTGTAGTGATCAGTATTTCAATTGTATCTCTTTACATTCAGCCTTGTATTCCGCCCTTTCCTTTCCAGATTCCAGAATAGAGATCATAGAGGACATACTCTTTATAGAGAAAATCGTCTAATGCAGTATGGTGGCTGACTTTTGTAGGAGTTAAGGAAGAGGTGACTAAGCCTCTAAATAGTTTTTAAGCTTACTTGAAGAAATGCCAAAAACTTGAAATGGAATGGCCAAATTTTAACCTTCCTTTCTTCAAATGAGGTGTTTGACGATACCACTCTAATCAAGTTTACTTATAATCTAATTTAAACTTCTCGACCTTTTCCTTCAAGTGATCCTGAATAAAGAATGGATTTCTTATATAGACTTTTATTCCTAGGTATTTCCTTGGGTATCGTGCTTCCTTTTAGCCTGGTCAAGGCCTTTTTAATTAACATGCAGTCTCTTTTGTCTGGGACTAATGAATGGGGAAATTAAATATTTGGAATATTTTGAAGAGACAAGTGATGATTAAAAAAAGAAAGCCATGATGTAATGAAAATATTTGCATGCTTTTACAGGTCTGACAGACTGCACTGAAATCAGCCTTTCTTGTTGCTCACTTGCAGAACTGAGAAGTTTAGTGGGAACCTAAAGAACACACGTATCACCATATTATGCCCTCTATTTATACATATGAGGACTGTAACAAAAGTAATGCCTTTTTATATTGGCCCACAATGTCAGAGGTGAATGTTGTTGGTATGGATGTAGAGGTTCAACCTTCCCAACAATATTTCATTAAATTTTCTTGCTGTGTGACAGATGGCAGCAGAGGGGTTGCTTTGGGGATAGGAAAGGGGTGTTCCTTCTGGATTTCCTGGTATAGGACAAGGCATCATTTATGACCACTACATTGTAATGCTGACTAAGCTGAAGGCTCAAACTTTCAGATTCAAATTGGGAAGAAGACAACCTTTTACTTGTAACACAGTAACACCAGGACCTATATCAGTTTGAAGACTCTGGAGCATATAGCCAACCTTGGCTGCGCTGTCCTACTGTATACACTGTGCAGTCTGAGTTTACCACCTTCTGACTTCCATCTGTTTGGACTAATAGAAGACTGACTGCACATGCAAGATTACCCTAACAACAATGCTTTCACATCAGCTGTGAAGTAGAGGGTCACCTTCACTGGTGCAGTTTTATGAGGGCAGTAAGAAGGCTCTTGTTGATCCCTAGCAGAAATGCATAGCTATTGGTGGTGAAAAATAGCATTTTGTAGCTGAGGATTTGCTCTATCAAATAATGTTATTGTGTATTTTGTTATAGTTTTCGTGGAAATAAACAGGAGGCATTATATTTTGAGGGACCTACACAATAACTGTACTGTGTATAATGTTTTCCTGTATAGTCTTGGTATAACTGTGTGGTCAAGCTGCAGTAACAGATTTCTTTGTTACAGCTGCTGGAATGGAAAATAGATTAATTTCTGTAACCTGAAACAGAAATGTTACAGTTTGTTTTGTTTTGTTTTTTATCATATGAAAAACAAAACAAAACAAAACAACACCTTTGTCCTTTTTAATTAAATAGATGCTTTCAGAGTACAGAAATTTGGAGACAAATATGTTCAAGGCAGATTAGATGAGAAGCCTTGAGTGCAGCAGGGACACAAAGTCTGTTGAAGTAAAAGCCACTTCCCGAAGGTGACACTTTGCCTTGGGATCCAGAGAGATTGTTCAAACTCTTAAGTTGTTGAGGTGACAGAAAGATGGAAAGAAGAAATCTGTCTTTCAGGGTAAGTGGTATAAGTACACTTAAGTGCTTTCATTTTAGCCTCTTACTCAAAGTTCTGTGTTTAATAGCTTGTTCTAGTTTATAATGTAATAAATGCCACCTTTACAGATCAAAACATAAGTAGAGAATTTCTTAAGCTTTTTTTTTTTTTTTCTTCTAAGGTAAAAACTTCAAGCTTAGGTCAACTTGAGGTCCAATTTGACAAGAAGCAATTGTTTTTCCCTTTCTCTACTATAACCTGAAATGATTATACATCACATTTGACCTATATTCAGTAACTGTTCTTGTCTTTTGAGATGGTCCCCCAAAAGTTCTTTGCTTCATGCATCACTAAGAGTCTCCTTTTTCACCAGTGTTTGGAATACTCAACTTGAGAATCTCAAAAGATTTCTTGAAGCATTCACAGAATCATAGACTCATAGAATGGCTTAGATTGGAGGGGATCTTACAGATCACCAAGTTCCAATGCCCCTACCATGGGCAGTGTTGCCGACCACTAGATCAGGTCGCCCAGGGCCCCATCCAACCTGGTCTTTGACAGCTTGGGATGAGGCATCCACCATTTCTCTGGGCAACCTGTTCCAGTGCCTCACTGTATTCTAAGAAATTCCTCCTTATATCTAACGTAATTTTTCCCTCTTTCACTTTAAAGACAATCCTCCTTGTCCTGTCACTATCAGATAGTGTAAAAAGTCAGTCCCTCTCCTGCTTGTAAGCTTCCTTCAAGTACTGGAAGGCCAAAGTGAGATATCCCCAAAGGCTTCTCTTCCTCATGCTAAACAACCCCAATTCCCCCCAACCTTTTTTAATAGGAGAGGTGCTCCAGCTTTCTGATCATCTTAGTGGTCCTCTGGATCAGCTCCAAGAGCTCCATATCCTTCCAGTACTGGGGGCCCCAGGCCTGGACTCAGTACTCCAGGTGGAGCCTCACAAGAGTAGGATAGGAGGGGACAGATACTTCCCTCACCCTACTGGTTAACCGTCTTTTGATGTAGTCGAGGATTCTGTTGGCCTTTTGGGCTGCAAGAGCACACTGTTGTCTCATGTCCTGCTTTTTGTCCACCAGGACCCCTAAGTCCTTCACTGCAGGGCTACTCTCAGTGTGTTTTTCTCCCAGACTGTACTCATATCTGGGATTGTCCCAACTCAAGTGCAGTTAGTCTTGTTAAACCTCATGAAGTTATCATGTGCCCACTTTTTGAGCCTGTCCAGGTCCCTCTGAATGGTGTCCCTTGTATTTTCAGCTGCACCATTCAGCCTTGTGTCATCAGCAAACCTGCTGAGAATACACTTGATATCACTGTCTACATCATTAATAAAGATGTTAAAGAGCAGTGGTCTTAAGACAGACCCTGGGGGATATCACTTATCGCTGGTCATAGAGCTGTTGACAACAACTCTTTTGACTATGACCTCCTAGCCTGATCTAGATGTGAATGTTCCTGTTTATTGCAGGGGAATTGGACTAGATGACCTTAAAATGGTCCCTTCCATTTCTAAGGATTCTATGATTCTATGAATTATTTTTCTACCTAGCAGTCTAGGCTTCAAATCCATATTTCTCTACTTTGGAGATAAGAATGTGGTGCAAGACCATGTCAAAGACCTGGCACAAGTCCAGGTAAATGACATCTGTTGCCCTTCCTTTGTCCATCAATGCCATCAGTCCATCATAGAGGGCCACCAGATTAGTCAGGCTCAATTTATCCCTAGTGAAGCCATTCTGGTTGTCTTCGGTCACGTCTTTTGTCTTGTGCCTTAACATCTCTTCCAGGACGAGTCATTGCCTGAACTTCCACAGAATGGAGGTGAAGCTCACAGGCCTGTAATTCCCGGGTTTAAATTTTTCAAATATGATGGAGAACTACTTGGAGGGTATAATTTCCCATCAGGATGCGCACCATCTCTTATGTCTGAAGGTTGTCAACAGGTTCCCCTTGATCAAACACCCCCCATCCGCTAGATGACTTATCGGTCCCTAATTTTAACCCACAATCTCTCAACATGTTTATGACTGTTTCTCAGAGGCCACATCAGCCCTTTTTTTTTTTTTTTTTCCAAAACCCTGGGATGGATATCTTCTGTCCCCATAAACTTGTACACATTCATCCTCATGATATGTTCTCGGACTTGCTACACTCTTTTACTGAGATTTTGTTCCCCTGGCCTCCAGGGACGTGAGAGGCATGGGAAACCTGAGTATCAGTGGAGGCTGAGGCAAATAACCTGTTAAGTATCTTATCCTTCTCCATGCCTGAGGAAGCCAGCTCTTCCTTTTCATTTATCAGAGTGGGTACACTCTATTTCGCCCATCTCTTCTGCACAGTGTGTCTAAAGAATCCTTTCTTGTTTTTTACATCCCTCTTCAAGTTCAATTCCATCTGCACCTTGGCTTTCCTGATCCCATCCCTACATATCCAGACAGCATCCCCATATTTTTTCCAGGCCACCCATCCCTCGTTCCATTACTTATACTTTTTTTTTCCTGTAGTTTGACCAGCAGACCCTTGCTCAGTCATGCTGGCTTCCTGTCTTCTTTGCCTGATTTCTTATTCTGGGGCAGGGGTTTCTTTCTGTGTTCTCAAAAAGGTCTCCTTGAAGTGCTGCCATATCTGTTCTGTTTGTATTTCCCTAAGAACAGTTTCCCAGGGTATATCATCCAACAATTCCTGAAACAGCCTGAAGCTCGCTCTCCTGAAGCTCAAGGTCCTGACTCCACTCTATGCCAGGCCTGCACTCCTTGAGATCATAAACTCCACCAGGGCTTGGTCACTGCAGCCTAGGCTGCCTCCAATCTTAATTTGACAGTCTCCTCCATGTTGGTGAGCATCAGGTTCAGCAGTGCTTCACCTCTGGTGGATTTGTCTAATACCTGAACCAGCAAGTTATCGTCAGTGGACTCCAAGATTCTCATGGTTTGTTTGCAGCTTTTGTGTTGTTTTCTTGTGTTGTTTTCCCAGCAGATGTCTGGGTGGCTGAAATTTCCCATCAGGATGAGATCTTGTGAGTCCACAATCTCTTGTATCTGAAGGTTGTCAACAGGTTCCCCTTGATCAGGCAGCCCCCTGCTGCTGGATGACTTACCAGTCTGGTCCCTAATTTTAACCCACAGTCTCTCAACATGTTCGTGACTGTTTCTCAGAGGCAGCTCTTCACAGTCTATCCATTTCTTAACATAGTGGGCAACGTCTCTTACTTTGCTTATCCCTTCTAAAAAGTTCATAACTCTCAGTCATGATATTCCAGTTATGTGAGTAATCTCACCATATTTCCATGACAGCAATAAGATGGTAGTTTTTCAACTGCACCATGGTTTTCAGTTCTTCCTGCCTATTTCCCATACTATGTGCTTTGGTATAGAGGCACTTCAGGTGGGCTTTTGGCCACATTACTTTCTTAAAGGAACCCTTCCAAAAACCTTTAATCAAATGTAAGGTTTTCCCCTGCTGCTTCCTAAAGTGACAGTGTTCCCTGACTCTTCTATGTTACTCAGCAGTACATACCCTTCCCGCAAGAAATCTAGTTTGAAGCCATGGTGATAGGCCCAGCCAGCTTGCTTCCTAGTATATTCTTGATCCTCCTGATCAATTGTGTTCTATCCCATGTCAACATTTCGTGTTTATTGAAAGTGTGTCCTAGATCGCAGAAGTCAAAGCTCTGGACATGACACCATCCATTCAGCCATTCATTCAGCTGGTCTGTTCTCTTCCTTCTGCCCTCATCCCAGCCTCCTGCACTCCTAACCCCTTCAGCATATCCCTAAGGAATGTAAAATCCTTTTTAATATTTTTTAATTTCCTAGTTGCAGCCTCGTGTGAACCAGCTTGAAAGATCAAGTGTAGTCCTCTGTCTTTACCATACCTCATATCCTCTTCCTGATGTCCCGGATGCAGGCCTCTGGCAGGCAGCAGACCTCTCTAGAGAGATTATGTGGGTAGCAGATGGGTGCCTCAGTGACACTCAGCACAGACTCTCCAATTACTAAGACCTTTCACCTTTTTTTAGTAGCGTTAGTTGTGACTGGAGTTCTTGTTTGGATCTTCTTAATGTAGTTGCCCTTTTTGTGATTCTGAACCACCGTCCATACCTTCTTCTCTTTCCATCTCCAGAACTTCATGTCTTTTGGTTAGGGAGACTTCAGGGGCAAGGGGAGGGCTTCTCCTTCTTCCCTGAGCAGAGACAAGGGTCCAGACTCTCCCTGCACAAGTTTTCCCTCTGTCAGTTTGGAAGCCTGCTTACTTTCTTCCCCTTGCTGGGACCTAAGGCAGGGCTTTATTCTATTTTCCTAGGATTTAGTTACTTATTTTGCATAGGAAGTAAGATGATGATATTGGAAGTGTTTGAACAGTATTTCGTTTTCATGAATCATCATATGGTAGGAGGAAAATAACAACACTTCAAATACATTTGCTTATTGTTTTTTGCAGCTGTGTAGGGCTGATTATGATTCTATTTCTACAATGTTATACATTATACGTATGTTTGCTTCTAGCATAACTGTGAACTGCTACCAGCTTTCCAAAAGCAGAATGCTTTCAATAGAGGAATTGATATAATCCAAACATTAATATTTCCTTTTTATCTTAGTGCATGTAGGGATAAGGATATTTTGCATGTACCAAGAGAGAAATTTACTGCTAATGCCCATCTAGAGTGTCTGCCAAGGTTTTTGCCAAAATATTTCAGAATGTTGTGTAATTTGACTACCATTTGTTTTCTCCTAAGGACAAATATTCTGATTACTTTCTGCTGGACACTGAAGCACATAGGTCTGGAATAAACTGCTAATCTTAACTGACATTTTATGGAGGAATTGTGTTCACTTCCAAATACTGGAAACAGAATAGCTGTAAAAGTTCTAACTCTCGAGAGCCTGTAGTGGTCTTTAGGTGATATAATCATTAGATAGGAATGCAATTGCCAAAGCCCTTAGTAATAAGGGTTCTCTGTAATACTGCTGTGTCCTTCAATCTTGCTGTATCTTTCACCAGACTTCTTTATTGCAATCTTTAGAAGTCAGCACTTCTTGCCATGATAAATGCAGCTTTCCATCATAACCATGGATTAGATGAGAATTGATTGATTTAACTCCTGCAAAGATGAGTTGTTTCAAACTCAGAAAGATTATCTTACTTATTTATAAGAGGAAGGACAGAAACACTAGTATTTGGTTCCATGAAAAATAAACACAATATAATGTTAGTGAATGGAGAGCAGGAGTTTCTTAATCACAAATTTTTGTAAATGTATTTTTTGTGTGTTTGTGTATCGGTAGGAATCCATGATTCTGATCATTATCAAGCTTCAGAAAGGACTTCCCAGATATTTTCCTTCTCAGTCACATACTTCTTTTATATTAGGATGATAAAGTAATCAAAACTGTCTTTATATCATACTAGTTCACTCAAGAAAAAGCACATATAGAAATGAACTTTTCTATGAAAATGTTTATCATAGCTGGATACTTCTATACTTCTGTGTTAGTAGATACTCATCTACATGATTTTGATCATTTTCAGTAAAATGTCTCAATCTTTTATGTGATGTCATCAAAGGAAATCAATAATCTTCTCTGCTTTATTTATTTGTTTGTTTGTTTGTTTATTTATTTATTTATTTTAGGTATTAGCACATTAATAGCAAACAACGTTTATGATGCTGCATACCCACTTCATGATGTATGTATCCCATTAAAAATCTAGCTCTCTCATGATATTACTCAATAGCATGAAGGATGTTCCAAAATCAATGCCTCCTGTTTTATTATGTTGGCCCACTACATTAGAGGCAGATGTTAGTGATATGGCAACAGAGATTGAACACTGCTTCCAATATTCCATTATATTTTTTTGCCTTAGGGCAGTGGGCAGAAGAGGGCCAATCTGACAAAATGATGTCTGACATGGCATTATATATGAAGCAACGATCTGGAAAAAATTGTACCCACTGACATTCATTGACAGTAGCTGAACATTTAATAGAGATGAAGCAGTGGATGTTAGCACAGTGGGTGGTGTGTTTCAGCAGTGATGATAACGTGAAAGACAAGCCACATTACAGATGGCCACACAGATTATTATAAATGTGGTATTCAGGCTCTTATTCACTGCTGGCAAAAAAGCATAGCTAGTTGTGGTGATCATATTTAAAAGCAGTGTTTTGCAGCTCATAATTTGCTCTATCAAATAATGCTATTGTGCTTTTTGTATCTTTTTGTAGTTTCCATGGAAATAAATAGGAGGCATTACTTTTGGAGTGTCCTATGTACATAGACTTTAAAGATTATTTCCGGTAACAATGAAAATACATTCTATTATTTTTAGTGTGCAGTTCTAGCATTAAAACCTTTGTAGAAATATGTTTCAGACTGTGGCTTAAAAGTAAAATCTACACTGTATGAGCAGCTGAGCAATCTATTATTGAATTTACTGTTTTTACTTTACATTTTCTTTTTTTAGGGTGAATATGAATACCAAAATGATGACATGAATGAGAGAAAGGTACAGTACATTACAAAATTAGTGAATTAGTGTAATGTTAGGTTTAATTTGCTATGTTAATTAATGTCCGAAATGTTGTCATAAGATAGGAACCGACATTTAGTCAAACAAATGCTTTTTCAATGCATTTAACACTTATTACACTGTTTATTTTTCTGTTCTTTTGCACACTAAAATTTGTTTGTAAGACTTTCTATTACATTTCATTAAGTGTTTCAGTGAATTTAACTTTATGTAAATATCTTGAACTGCTTCAAGTTTTGCTCCACATGCACAGAGAATATTTTTCAATATTTTTCAAAAATGCAAAAGTAGTTCAAGAATTTATATGATTATTCTCCTTCCATAATCAAATGATGCTATAGATGAATAATTATGAAACTAAAACATAATTGCATTATTCATTTTATTGTACATTTACTTAAATTATATACAATTTTTAAAAATCTACTTTCAGTTAATTTGGAAAGAAAATGGTTCTAGCTGTCAAATGACTTGAAAATATATCACCCACCATCTGCACAAGAGAAATGGATGCATGATCTCTTCAGATTATATTTAGTACATATACTTACTATTATGAATGTGTAAAAACATTTAATTAATGGAATCCGCTAAGAGACATTCCATTCTTTACTGTTTGTATTTTTTCCTTGACATTCAAACATTAAGAATGTAAGTAAGGAGGGAAAATTGTGGGGAAATGGAAAAGGGAAGGATGAAGAAAAAGAGAATGTCTGGAGGCCTAAAGTATTTGCTATATTCGAAGCTAAGTTGCATGTACTCATGGTAACTTGTAAATCATTTCATAAATGTTTTTGAATCTTTGATATTACATATTGGCATCTGTTATGTGAAGGAGAATTAAGAAAATGCCATTTATTGTCTCTGCTCAGTGTAGTTTCTGGGTGCAATTGCCACAATTTATGATTATTTGAACTCCTGATATTAAGAATGAGTTCATAGATCATTCAAGTAAATTTGATTTCTCCAATATTGGGTAGGTAAAAATCTGAAAACATAATCTTTATTGGTTTTGTTAAATAGTGTTAATATTCAGCCACAAAATGTCTTCATGAGACATATACAATTCCATTTACTATTCAGACAGAATTGGAAAGCAAACTATGCAGAAGCTTGTGTACTTATGTCTATAATTTTGAACCTTTTGTTTGTGAAGAAATTGTCTCTGAGTAAGTGTAGTGGTTTCATGCACTACAGGAGGGGAGAAGAAGGGGGAGAAGACCTTCATGGCCCCTTTCACTCTCCCATCCCCTTTTTGGTGAGAAGAAAAACAAAAATGACCCAACTGAGACAAGGAGAGATATGAATTTACTACAATGGTAAAAGGATATAAGATAATGATATAAAAAAAGAGTTACAGGTAATAAATCAAACAAATGGTTGAGAAAGGTGTTTCGACCATGATGTGGCCACGCTGCCCAGATGTGAAGAGTCTAGTTCACTTCCATTACCTGGAACTGAAGACCATGTAGGAAGTACTGGAATCTCCTGGGAACTGTAGTCTGTCTCTTCTCAGTGTATCTTCCTCTTGGAGAGCCAGCTCTTGTGTAAGAATAGCCAACACTACCAGTAGGTAAGACCCAGAAAATGAAGCATCCTGGCACCATGTTCCAGCACTAAGCAGCTTGCTGCATGGTGACATGATATAGAATACTGATAAAACCAGGACAAAAAGTGATAATGGTGATACATTAAGGGACTCTAAAAGTCAGATGCATAGTTTTCTTCTAAGATTAGTACATTTTTTAGAGAGAAGGAAGGTAAATGATCAGTAGTCAATGTAAGAAGATTGGGTAATGTGAGAGAAGGGTAAAGAGGGCCTGAAAGCACTAATACCTAGAAAAGCATTCACCCTACTACTTGGTGTTGCCTTCATTTTATGCTGTCCAGTAGACTCAGCTATGAAGTGTTAAGCATTAAAAATATAAAAGGGTCTTCCCAGAAATAATTAATTAATTATTCACATGTTTCTGCTGGCTAGACGTTGAATCTGCTGTAGTATTTCTATGCATAACATCATCTGTTTTCTATCTGAATCTAATAGTCTCAATTTTTATTTTCCTGAAAGGTCTTGATCAGATTTAAAGGAAAGGGTGGCATTTTTGTGCTTTATTCCTCTATCTCTATTTGTTTTGCCATTTTAACTTGTCTGCATCTTCCATTTCACTAGTCTGTAGTATAAACCCAAAGAATGA
This sequence comes from Phasianus colchicus, assembly GCF_987193195.1. Taxonomy (NCBI): domain Eukaryota; kingdom Metazoa; phylum Chordata; class Aves; order Galliformes; family Phasianidae; genus Phasianus; species Phasianus colchicus. Next base: position 75,682,814 of record NC_143436.1, on the reverse strand, counting down.
TGAACAGAACTTGTCTGGAATATGTAGGCCAAAAAGGCAGCAGTAATTAAGCCATAATTAATACTTATTTAACCCTCTTCAGCATTTCATTGGAGAAAATGATCTATTTTCATTTGATTGTTTATGGCACGTCCTACTAGAATTAGTAATGAACTGTCAATGAAACCCACTGTCACGGAACTAACTAGATCAGTTTATGCCCGTGACAGTGGGCAGTAGGCCCCTGCCCTCCCCACCCCCCGCCTGGGCCCACAAAATGGGAAGGAAGGGGGAAAAGGAAAAAAACAGCGGCAACAATCTATGGAGGTAAACTTATTTTACTAACTATGATATCGGAATGCAAGATAACACAATATAATACAATCTAATTGAAATTGAGACCAATAAATCAAATAAGATAGGAGAGAGAGTTTCCGAGACCAAGTCAAACCTGAAAAAGCTTGGAACGGCTAGGAAAGCACCCTCCAGCACCCACTGCCAGGCAGTAAGAGATCGCCCCCCCCCGGAAGGGTCAGTTCCCATGAGTTCCGTAATGTATAGGGATAGGTACGTAGCATTAGAGCATTAACACTTTAATTCCAGTACATGATGTTTTGATGTGGAATATTGAAAATCAAATAAGCAAAAACCAAAACCATGACACTCACTGTCTTCCTAACACTGCAATAATCTTTTCCTAAGACTATGGTAAGGATAGTTCTCTGTTTCAGTGTGATTTCTGCTGTAGAAAAAAAAAAAAAATCCTTTAAAGAAACATATTGCACAGCAGCATGTTAATAACTTGCAATGATAATTAACGCTAATTTAGTTTTTTTAAACTTCTAATTAACCCTTCAATACTAGAAATATGTTTGACGCTGAGAAATATACATGGGATTCATTACCTGTCTGGGAATTACTCAGCTGTTATATATTATAGCATATATTATTACAACATCCATAGGTTATTAGAAGCAGATTGAAAAAATGTTATCATAAATCTACATAGAATTCTGCTTTAAGTGAAATTGATAAAATACAAAAAACTATATTAGGAAACCCTTTTCAGAATTCATTTCAATTTAGTAAAAATCAGGAAAGGAAGCCCATTCCTTTCTCCATACTAATCTTAATCTTATAAAATTGTATTGCTAAGTCTAAGGGTTAGTGTATGCAGCACATGAGTGGAAAATATCCATACCATAAACTCACTTTCAGTGTTATGTCTTTTGGAATTGACATTACCAATGTGATTCTGCTGTCTGATAAAATGCTGCAGCAAACTGTTCCTAAAATGATTGAAATTTTAAAAGACCTGTCTTTCTGCTCTTCACTTTCAATCCTCTAGCTTTCAAGTAGTCCTAATAATTTAATAGTTTTAACATTCTTGTTTCAGTGAAAGCACTTACCAGTAGGGTTATGTATGAAACTAAACCAGATTATAGGCAAGGGGTGATTTTAAGGTGGTAACCACAAGAATTCATATGAAAATATCAATATGTCATCCAGGGCAAAGCTGCTGCTGAAGCTGAAGAAAATTGAGCCTAGTTTCACCATTTCTTCATACAAATGCAAAGCATTTTTCAAGACTGTGCTCTGTAACAGCAATGTTCTGTAATATAAGATTCTACACTCCTTGAATCTCATTGCAGAATTTTCAATTTCTTCAGTGGGGTGGGATTTACTCCCTTATCTAAGACCAGAAAGTACTCTGAAGTGAATCATTAACAATTACACATTGGCATAGCTCCATTTCCTTAAATGGCTGCAAGCCAGTTTCCTTATTCTGAACAATAATAATCAGGTAGATAGGTGTCTGTGGGATTCAAATCTTAATTGCTCTGATGATATTTACCTAATCCTGTCACACAGCATCTGCAGGAGAAGAGGCATTATAAACATTAGAAAAGTAAGAATGGGAAACCTCAAAAAATAGCGAGATAAAAAATTCTACATCTTATTGTTATCTTACTAATTGTTTTTGAGAATCTTTGTTGTTTCCTTTGTTTCTGTTAAAGAAATCAATAGTACAAATATTTAATTTATCTGCAGAATGTACTCTGTTTTCTTTATTCTGATTCGTGTGCATGTGTTTCTCGTTTTGTCTTCCTCTCCTGCTATTTTTAAACTTACTGCCCAGTCCTAGCCAAATCTGACAGAATAGTAGACATCTCCAAGGTATTAACTGTGCAGTTACATTGCTCCATATTTGCTACAGTTTCTGTGAGACTAGCAAGCCACAGACAGTGATTACAGAAAGGGAACAGGTAGTCCCTTGGGAGACACAGAAATTCCACACAGAAATATTCTTAAGATGTAGTTTCCTTACTACTCTACTGTACTAGTAATGATGCAGTGCCTTATTTTTAAGGAGCTGACCTCACCTCTTATGTGTTACTCCTTCTTTCCGCACCCTCTCTATTTTGTTTTTGAAATTAGGGACAAAAGGCTTGACATGTCTTTTTGGATAAAACCATACTCTGCATTCACAATCAATAAATAATGATGTAATTCATTTACTTTCATTTATCAACATGTTCTTGTTTTCATTTATTATTATTTTTTTAAATTAGTCTGTACTTCAAGAAATAATTTTCAATGAGTATATTTTCTTAGACTGTCTAAAGTCCTCCCACAGCATAAAAATGTGAAAGTAATATAGAGAATTCAGGTGTTTCCATAGAAAATCTTGTGGGTTTTTTTTGTTGTTGTTTTGCAGTTGTTGTTTTAAATGGAACTACCCTGTTTTTTACTTCCTCTGAAGTTAAAACATGATGAATAGCCATCCAAATTTGTTAAATCCTTCTGATGTTTCCTCTAAGCTTCCTGGTGGTCTGCACCTATTTCTGAAAAGCTTGTTGAAAATCCTTTCTGAATTATTAATAAGTATGTACACTGTTATAAAATGCACTACTATCACATTAACTCTTTTGCCAAATTATTAATCGGGTGGTGATTTCTATCCAGCAGCTGTCACTGGTTTCAGAACAATGTAATGCCTTTCATACCATAATTACTGATTTCCTTTCCATTTACTCCCTCAGTTACCAGCTAGAGGTTCAGGGGTACAAGCTTCAGGGACACGAGAAATACGAGAATCCAGCCTTCACTCCTGGCTGGAGTGAAGACCAAGGCAAAAAACTCATTTAGTATCTCAGCCTTCTCCATATGTGTCTAGTCTTAGCCAGTTTTCCTTTCTCATCTACCAAAGGAAGTATGCTCTCTTTGGGCTGCCTCTTCTAGCCAATGTACCTATAGGATCCCTTCCCATTCTTTTTAATATCCCTCACTAAGTTCAGTTCTACCTGTGCCTTAGCTTTCCTAATCTCCTCTCTGCAAGTCCAGACAGCATCCCTGAACTCTCCCCAGGTGATGTGCCCTTGTTTCCAACAGCCAGTCAAATCCCTTCTTCTTCCTCAGTCTAGCCAGCAGGTCCTTGCCAAGCCACGGCAATTTCTTGCCTCCCCTGACTGCTTTCTTATTCTAAGAGACTGAGAGTTCTTGTGCTCTCAGAAGGGCATCCTTTTGTGCTGCTTGTAACTGGTAGGCGGGTTTGGAGTTCCAACACTAAATGTTTAAAGTTGTGTGTGTGAGAGCAGCATGAGGAGAGAAGGAGCTATATATAGCGTCCACTGGACACAATAGTCTCAATTGTTGCAGAAAATTCTTGCCACATTTCTTACATCTTGATATATCTTTACTTATCAGCTTATCAATTTGATTTTGAACTCTTCTTGTCTCACTTCACCTTTTAGCTGAAAACACTGTAGAGTTCCTTACTTGTGGTATAATTCCAGACATTAAATAAATTATATTAAAGATGAATTTTAGTCTAGGAGTATAATTGTTTCTTTCCAAAGATCTTCATGAAGCTATGGCATTTTTTTCCTTCTCTTTAAACACTTGTTTTTAACATTACAGTCAAATAAATATGATATGGAGGAAGTAGGTATATGGAGAAAAGGCTTGTTTATCCCATATTTGAATTTCTGGCATGACTGAAGTCTTCTTTAGCTGTTCAAAAAATGTATTTGTATTGAACTACAGAAAACTGTGGGTTTGGTTTTTTTTTGTTGTTGTTTTTTTTGCTCCATTCATTTAACTTTTTGACAATGTCTATAAAAACAAACAAGAACAGTTATCTCAATTTAATTTATTGTTTGTTTTGTTTTTATTTTATTATTTAGTTGCTGTATCGAGAATGGGCAAGATATGGAGTATTTTACAAGTTTCAGCCAATTGACCTCATAAGGTAATATGGATTTATAAGGACAACAGGAGACCCTGTTCTTATCTGATACAGATTAATAAGAGTTCCTATAGTTACTTCAGCATATGACATCTTAGATTGATTGATACATAAGAAAAAAATTCTCCCTGCTTTTCTGTAGTTCTGATGATACCTTTCTTTCTGTATATTGTGTTATCCTAAAGAAATATAATATTTCTCATTACTTTCATGAATTTTTATTGGATTGTGATCAAAGTTGTCAATAACCAGAAACAGTTTGTGAAAGTATTTGTCGGTTTTGAAATTGATTTATTTTAATTCTGATTTTACAAATTTTATCTATATGAAAACATCCATGTGTTCACATTATTTTTGCTATTTGAATTTGAATTTTAAAATTTATGTCATGCTTCAAACAGAGAAGTTAGGTTTAAATATAGGCAAAGCAAAACTGTCACACTTCTTAAGGAACTTCCACCATACCTATTAAAACATAAATAAAAGGAAAAATCCCACAATATTTGTTGTACACTAGAAATACTAGATTATAAAAAAATAAATCTACTGTGATATTAGCAAACAGTGAAAAAAATACATCTGTTACTTCATATTTTTTCTACTTGAGAAAAAAGTGTTTATTTCTGACTAATCAAAGTGCAACTGGTCTTTATTACACAATCTACCCCAAAGTGATTAGCTGCAAGATCTAGTGTTAGTAATGTCAAGAAGCAATAACATTTACAAAATATAATAATTATGTTTGAAAAGTCGAAGTCCTGCATATAATTTATCACAGACTGAAGTATTAAATTTATGACGTGCAGAATTGAACTTTGTTGACTGTGAGATGTTTCAAATTGGCAAATGGAAGGGAGATTATCAGATCTTAGTGAAGTTCTGCAAGACAGAAATTTCCCTTTTTGCCATATTAATTCAGTTCAGAATTTACATAATTTTTTACAACTTTTTCCTACTTTTTTTTAGGCCAGGCTACTGGATGAACTATGTAAACCCAAAACTAGATTACAATACCTAGTACATCCTTAGTAGATATGAAAAATCTTATGTTAAACCATGACTGAAGAAATTCTCAAATTTTACCAGACTCGGCAGCTTAGCTGAATTAAAAATAGAGGCACATCTGCTTCATCTTCATTCATATCTTGCTGTCCTCATTACAATGTTATATTGTGTGATTTCATAGAAATTCTCTGGGAAAGAAAAAAAAGGTCCAGACATGCAACTGATTCTCTGTTCTCAGTGATGATTTTTCTTTCGTTCGTTTTTTCTTTGTTTGACTGCAAGTTTGACAGTTACCTGTAAAACAAATATGGTTTTTATTTTCTGGGTAAAATTAGAGCTTTATAGTTTATATACATGAGAAATTACCACACTTTTCTTTTTGCAGCTGGACTGGGTTTTTACATCCCTGTATAGTGGCAGAGGGGAGGGAAATGATTACTGTTACAACATGTCTAAAAATTGCCTATTGACCTCATATTTTGAAAAAATATTGTAATTTTTCTTTTTCAGGTTGATTAGACTATACTCAATTTTTATTTTTATTTTTTTTCTGGTTATGGAAGCACTGTGTAAATTCACAAACTTACATTCATTTATTTTACCTTATATCAAAAATTTGTTTAGTCTGAGATTTTCCAATCCATTAAACCTTTTGGAGTATGTTGTATCAATATTCATACCTCCAAATTAATTGGCCTTTTAAATCTAATTTTTAAGACAACATGCAACAGTGTAGATCTTTTTAACTCTTTCACCTTTACTCAGTGAGAATGCAGATGAAAGGTCGTTCTTTAACCCAAGATGCCTATAGTGGAGGACTGTATATGACACTTGTAGAATTATCTGTTCCTTCAGTTCCTTGCTACTGTTGAAGGTTACTGGTGTCCAAGTGAATATATATACCAGCGCTAGAAACTGTGTATTCATTATAGTCACTCTTGGCACAGACTGTGACTCTTTGAGGTCCTTGCTAAGGGTGATATTCTATAGGAGTGATAATTGTATGATTGGTCTTAGAATGTTTTCATGTTTTTAAAAATGTAAAATTAAAAAAAAAAAAAAAAAAGAAAGAAAAAAAGATAAAGAGAATCATTGCAATTCCATTGATTCCTATGTTCCTATTAGTAGAAGTATTTTGCTCTGCCTAGTATACCTTTCTTTGGGGATACAGGAGACAAGTTATTTTTTATTATAAATTAAGAGATCCAATGATGAATGGTGAAAGCTTCTCCAAATGAGAATACAGTAAGAGTTCTAAGTTTTTTATGCAGAACAATTTCAAGTAAAAATTTTAAGGGGATTTATAGAACAGATTGTGTAGATAGTAAAGGGCAAACTGAGGCTTGAGTTACATTAATTTAATTTTTGCTTGTCCAACTCCGATGGACAGAATGAGACATTTTTTGAGAGGGAAATTTTAAATTATTTTCTAACAGATATACCTGACTTAAAAAGTAGAAAATACAATTGCAATTCTAATAAGTGCAGAATTCTAGAGATATGTGTGTAATAAACATAATTTAAGTATTGATTTATAGTAGAAAAGACTTAATCTAGTGTAGGTCCTTGTAGGAATGCCTTTATCAATTCTAGTTCCCCTTAATTCTTGTAATATAATTTAAAAAGAGTTATAAAATCTACCTGTGATTAATTTTTTTTTTTTTTTTTTTTTTTTTAATCTATGCTTGATGCTCTTTCCTTAGTTAAACATATAACCAGACTTGATTTTTACTAATTTTGGTAGTTAATGAATTTGTCATTTTCCTAATAGCTAATACCAGTGTTGATCTGGAGACAGGTAGGATAGGACATTGCCTAGGAGTTTTATGAACCTTCCTGAAGAGAACAGGTTTTGTGAAGCCTACAGTATGTTAAACAGACTTTTAATTATGTGATTTTAGAATAAATAAGTTTTGTATAGGAATCTCTGGAGTTCCCTGAGCTTAATCCATGATCAAAGCAAGGGTGATTTGAAAGCTAGATCAAGTGACTTGCAAACTTGAAATTTTTGAGGAAGGATATTCCATAGTTACATCTCCAGCACTGCAGCCCTCTCAAGGGGGAGAAGGATTTCCATCTGTCCTCTCCAAATTTGTCTTGGAATAATATCCAACCTTCTCTCTTGTCCTTTATCAGGGCACCTCTAATGATTTATGGCAAGCAAGAAATTAGCAAATTGAATTTATAATGAATTATACATCTGGTTCTATGTAACGTTCATCACTAAACGACAGATAAAGTGACTATGCTGAGGCTACTGATATCACGGAGAGTAGGCTATCTTTCTGAGACAAGAGCATAAAAGTTGGCTATCTTTCTGAGACAAAAGCATACTTAATGAGCATCTTGAAACACCTTCAGATAAGATCTCTGTATGAACTGAAATACTGGATAGGAGATCATCACTTTAAAGAGAAGACCGTGTTTTGTTGTATTTTTATTAATGCAAAATTACCTCACTCTGAGTAAGTACTGGAGTCACAGACTATTCTAAGTTGGAAGGGACCCAAAGAATCATCAAGTCCAACTCCTGGCTTTACACAGGACAACCCAAGATTCAAATAGTGTTTCTAAGTGTATTCTGAACTTCAGCAAGCTTGGTGCCATGACCACTCTCTTGGCACCCTGTTGCTGCCACCAAAGAGCAGAGATCAGCACCTGTCTCTTCACTCCCCTTGTGAGGAAGCTGTAGGACTCCACAGTCTCTTCTTGACTAGGCTGAGCAAACCAAAGTATCTTGGTCTCTCCTCATATGTTTTTCCCTCTAGACCTTTCACCATCTTTGTTGTCCTCTGGATGCTCTCTATTAGTCATTTTCCATGTTTTCATTTCTATTTCCTCCTGCTAATACTTCTTAATACCTAACAGCCTACACTGTCTATAGCATGATTACTTTCTAAACTCCAAGTGCCAGTACATACTTATCATGATGTAATGCTTGAAATGGAGAAGATATAGTCATTGTAAAAATTAAGGTTATGTATACAATAACTCCTTTTGCAGCAGTTGATGGAAAAGTGTGTTAGCTAAAATATTATTTATAGAGTATAGCAATGTAAATAAAAACATGGGAGTTTCAGTTATTCTATGTAATATATTCCCCCCCCCCCCCCCCCCCTTATTTTTAACTATATTTTTCTTGTGTATGGAAAATTGTTTCAACCTAGTGTATAATGAATTCTGAGAATTCTTTGTCATGTGCCATTCTGATCTTGATCTTGACTTAGCATCTGTCAGTTCTTCCAGTTCCTGCAGTTGAGTACTCTCTTCTTAAATCATAGCAGCTGATATCACTGTGTGCCATTTTTTAAAATATAGACCTATAATATTCTGAACTTGATTTGTCTCAGGTCTGGATAGTGTTGCAGTATCTTTGAGCTTGTTTAGTGTGGTGTTCAGTGTAAGCATTTGGACTCCAAACTGTTCATACTGGTTTTCTTTTTGATTCTTCCAACAATCTTCACCACAAAAACCAAAATGGGTAGATCTGCTTCATCTATTTAGGATACAGACATTTTAAAGGAATGGTAGAGTAAGAAAAGGGGAGTTCTGAAGAAATGGTGTTTTAATTTTATTAGAGATAAGTGTTTCCTCTTTGACAGGACTGTAATTAAGATCAGTTTCTTATACGGCATTCCCACAACTGTGGCAATCTGTTCTGATCAATACCTTAGCAAATCATGGCTTCTTTCATCATGGCTCTTCGTGGATGCATCTTCATCTGCAGAGAGAAAATACAGAGACACTGTATATAGTCTGGAACAGCAAGAACTTGAAATTAAAGGCCTGTGATGCATTTCAGAATTTCAGAGGAACATTCAAATGTTGGTTAGTCAATTTTTGTGGTAATTATGGCATTACTGATCCTCAAAATGCAAATTTTCCTGTATGTTTTAATTACTGTGTTTCTCTCTTAAGTTATTATTATTCAATTATTAGCCAAATGTACAATATTTACTTTTTATAAAATGTAACCACATTATGGTATGTGGTTGACTCAGATTGGTGTTGAACAACCCTCTCAAAAGCTTGCCTTAGTACTAAACCTAATCAGCCTCAACTAATATTTTGGAAGAGAGATACATGTATAATGCATCACTCAATGTTGGGCTGGATGACCCAGCAGGTCAGTCTTACACTTCACAGATTTGGAGTAAGTATTTATATCTTTTCTGAAAGCCACGCTTCAAAGCAGAGAACAGTGAGTCAAGTCTTACATATACAATCAGCAGACTGAAAGTAGTGAGCCTCTCTCAAACACTCATATGATTGTCACCATCTCTCCTGACGCTGCAGAGAGAAAAGAAGACACTACTGTAGCTAGGCAGTATAATAATACCTTCTTGCTAATGTGTGAAGAATAGTAATGTACTTTTCTCTCTGCTGGAGCAACTGGTGCTTTCTACCTTCTGAATAACATTGTTCATGAAGTGGGGTCTTCACACTATTACAATTAGGAGATTTTTGCTTTTTTCTACCTGACTGATTGCTTATTTAATAGAAATGCATTTTAAATGGAAAACTATCATGCATCAGGTTTACCCATTGATTCTTTTATTCCCTGAATGTCAGCCGTACTGCTTATTTCATGAGGGTTTGCTTTCTCTTTGAGAGCAATGACTATTCATGCATCAATGTGTTCAAGCTGATTTCATGTTTACTCTACTGAATTACTGTGGGATTCTTCTGAGACAGCACTGATGTATGGGATCCTGGAGAGGGTCTTCTTATGCCAGGTGGGTAACAAAAGTAAAATGCACTTGTTGATAAATAACTATGTTCTATACAGAATTATGGGAACACTATGCAATTTTTCCCTGAATGTCTTTAGCAGATGTATCTCTAATATTCTCAAAGATGCTGAGACTTTAAATAAGGACTTCTTTGTTAGGAAAAAGAGGAGAACACAACTTTAAGCTTGGGAAAAAGCAACAATCAAATGAAAATAGAACTATGTATAAAAATGCCTGTGAGTTCTTACAGTAATTTTGCCAGAAGTTCATCCAGCTCCTTTCCAAGCCTATGCTGAGAACAAGTCTGAAGTGATAATCTGAGTGCATCTTACTATAACCCTTTTTCACTTCAAGTCCAACGTTTTTTTTATGGTTCCGAAGAACTCTGCAACAAAGGCTTATTGCCACCATGGGATATGTTCACCTGGTAGTTCATCTGCATTAAATCACTAGGTAGAGCTGGAAGTACTACAAACGCTTTCACTCAAACTTGACTTTGTCTTTTGTGCCAGTTTTAATAGAAGAGACTTTCCAAGAGGGAGTAAGAAGGAGATGGGACCATGCTTCCTCCATTGTTATAATTCTTTATCTTTCCCAGTGTCTGTGTGATCTAATTAACCCTCGTGACCTCTCTTTTTCAAGGTCCATTCCATTACCCCTCATGAACCCAGTTTATTTATGAATAGACATTTTTATCACATCATACTTCAATTAAATGGACTATTAGATGCTTCAGACAAGGGCACCACTTTTCATACACAGTTGTAGGGAGTTTCCCCTCCAACCCTGGGACTTTTTATTCCAGGGCACACATGAGTGCTGCTGTCTGTGTTCTTAAAAAAGCAGAAGATTTCTGCTCATGATGCATAAATCAATGTAGAATTTATCTTCAATTATTCTGCTGTTTACAGGCCTGTGAATGGGGTTTGATGATTTCCTTACAGCTCTGCATTTAGAAGTCTTCACCAGTCCTATAGGAAATGGTTCTCTCTGTCTGTTTTGGCAAGAGCTTGGTATTATTTATTGGTTCTAAAATTGAATTTCAAACCAGTAGGCTTGTACTGTAATAATGAGGAAATCCAGATCTCTGCTTTCTGATAAACATAATCCCCAGGCCTCAGGTTACTTTCAGAGCACTAAGACCTTCATTACCACTGGGACTCTTTACGCCTCTGATAAATTTTCAGAAGCTAGATTCATCAAAGGATGTGCACATCTACATTAGGACTTACACAAAGGCTGTCTCTGAAGGCTGAAGATATCATTGCACATGTTCTTTGTGCCCACCCCTTGGATAGCATAGTTTTACAGACAGCTAGAAGTCTGTTTCATCTAGTCACAGAATAAGTTTCTTAGTGCCTGTGTGGTGTTGAAACTTAACACTCAGTAATTTATATTTCTTATTGGAATTGAGTGATAGGCTCTAATTCAACTGGTATCTTTAGCACTGACATCAATATATTTTGACAGGAAATAAAACAACAAATCCTATACACTAGAAAAACTAGAACAAATCCTATAAACTTTTATATACATGTATACAAATATTTGTAGGCATTTAGATGTGCATATGGCTGGATACTGCAGGGAGAAGAAAACAGCTACTGCAATTGAGTGGTTACAGTTCTGCTAAACTTTCTTTTTAAAATCTCTTCACATCCTAATTTCAGTAGGAATTTTTGGTGCCCTTGTCATCTAATTTAGAGACATAGCCTTTATTAAGACTTTTTCTATATGAAGCACCCAACTATCTTTGTAAAAAGATATCTCTGCATTAGGATAAATCATACCTTTGTTTGATTTAGTAACCTGTTGTTTAAGGGTATGTTTGGATACAATAGACAGGAGTCTCAGGAGCAGAGGCAAGCAAACTAAGCACTCAGAACAGCACTGAGGGTTATGAGTTTCATTTCACACACACACACACACACACACACACAGGAATCTGCTTTAGATAATCTCAGTAAGCAGCAAGCAGAAACTCCCTAAGCAAGTGCAATATTACTTACTGACCCTTGAGAGATCGGTGAAACACCAAGTAGGAGAAAGAGAAGGAACATGCCTGCAGTAGATTCAATAGATAGTACCAGTAGGGCGTCCCCTGCTTCAAAGTGCAATTTTCTTTCTAATCCAATGCAGCTTCCCTCCTGCTTTTATTCTCTCCAGGGTCTGCAGGGTTTTTTCCACTTGTACACTGTATCTGTGTGATATGCACATGATGCAGAGCCCAACATGTGCTTTCAAAAACAAGTTATTGCAAAAAACTAGCAAGGTGAGCTCCCTACCAAAACAAGATAAGAGGCTCTACACATGACTGCTTCTTTCCTTAAAACTGTCATGTGGACCATAGTTCTAGTCATGTAGCCAACCAGTTATATTCTCTATCAGAATCCTTCATTCCACCTCAAAATCACTTTGGCCAGGACATTTTGGTCCCTGACATACCTGTCTCCAATGGTGAACAAAAACAAGATGTCAAGATTATGAACAGAGCATAATGTAAGAATTATTCCCTGTAAATACCCACATAAAGAAGGTTAATAACATGAGAAATACTTAAACGTCCACAGTAAGCACAGAGAACAGAAAAACAAAGGTTTTTAATGCAGTACAGAGAAGGTGAGGCTGCTACTCTCTATTATTGTCTTGGTAAAATAGTTGCAGTTGAACTTATAAAAAAAAATGCATTTAATTGCACTTATAGGCTGCATTTAAGTATGGGGTTTTTGTTTGTTTGTTTTTGTTTTTGTTTTTCATTTGTCATAGTCTCAGATGTCTTAAGAACTGGCAGTTTAAATTTAAAATATTAAAAATAAAATTTTATAAATCTCTTATTATCTTAAGCCTACAGTAGTGGGATAGTGTTAAGAATGACTGCCTCAAGTTATCCAATGTGTATAAAAAAGAATTTATTATACCTGTCTTTTATGGGAAATTGTACAACTATCCGTTATATGGTGTCTATCTGACAGCAGTGATAAATTGCCATCAAAACGCAGCGTCTGATGTACGGACTCAGATTTGAGTGATCCAAACCCTTATTACAAGTTCTCATAATACTTATATACATTCACAAGTTTCCTTTTTTTTTTTTTTTTTTTTTTTTAGCTTTCTCATCCGTCGTTACAACTTTCCCATTCACCTTTACATGTTAACAGAGTATTCTACAAACACTCCTTAACCATTCATGCAGGCACTTATCCAATCAGAGCTGTGAGCTGTTCCTTCTTCTAGAGGTGTCCTTGGTTCTCATGCTGCTTACCTTGCTCCACAGCTGCTGCTCTGAATGAAGTATCTGAACTTCAACTTCTATTAAACTAGATGAGACAGAAATTTATGGAAACTATTTTGTGAATGTTGAAGATTAGGAAAGAAAGAAAATATCAGTGACATCACATTTTTTCTAAGTATCTATGAACATGGGCAAAGTTCTCATTTGCATCAGAGAAAAGCTGGAAGAGTATCAATAAGTGCTAAGGGCCATAAAAAAAAAAAAAAAAAAAAGAAAAAAAGGAAGAAAGAAGAAAAACCTCCTGCCAGCCTGAAAGAAAGGGTGATGCACTTTAAATGATCACTTTAAATAGGTTATTCATTTTTAGAGTTTCTTATGACAGAAAAAGAATGATATGCGTAACTGAATGGATTATTTATTCCTTTTATGCAATTTCACATAGTGAGCTGAAATGTTTCTGTTGTGAAACTGAACTCCATTCCCCATAGGTAACCTTTGTTGATACAGAGTAGTGTTGACTCATCCTCAGGTAGAATCCTAGAATCATAGATTCACAAGGTTGGAAAGGACCTATAAGATCATCTAGTCCAACCACCAATCTGAGCCACCTGTTTTGAATTTTGAGTTTGCAGATTTGGAGGTCTAGTGACATTTTTGATTGTCAGGGTTTGATTGATTTAGCAAAAGAAACACTGAATGTTTATGGGTTGTGTTGCATGAGTTTTCAAAGCTAAGTGATGAGACACGCATTGCTTTCCTGCTATTGCTGTAAGTGTCTATCTTGAGCAAGTGCCTGGTTAATGCATGGATTTATAGGTATGTAGTTTTTTTTTGTAGGCAAAGAATATGACAGTCAAATCCAGCTATCAACTGAATTATGTAATTAGCAACTTAATCCTTTCAAACACTGCGTAAAGACTGCTACTACTACATCTGAAAAATCGTATGGATTATCATTTTTATAATTCTACACATCACATCCTCTTTGTGCCTAGCTTTCCAGTAAAAAGTTCTCTTTGTCCATAAAGAACATTCTACAAAGTATTTACGCCAATCCAGAACCAATCTCTGTGGAAGCCCTTAAAGTTTTGTATTTTTCCATAAGAAAGTAGAGAATTTGATTACAGTGTTTCTGATTAACCAGTATCATGTTTGCTTACACAGTTGGTAGGTACTCTGCCTTAATTTCTGTCTCAGTCCTCATATCTACTTAATAAGCTTCTATTGTTTCTTTGTAACGAGTCCAATAGCTTTTTTAGTTTATAATCCACCACCTCCTCAAAATCTCCTCTCCCACCTGTACTCTGAAAACTTCTTGGGATGCAAACAATAACATTATTAAAGCTGTGAAATTCAGTGAGCAGTTTGTTTTCATTTTATTTCTTTACAGGATAAAGTTTTATCTTTTGCTATTTTAAATTGTTGTTAAAACTTGAATCCTATATTTTTATTCACAACATTTTTGCCAGGTTTTTGTATACATTAAAATTGCCTTCCCTCCATACAGATCATCTCCTTAAACAACAACCTTTTACTGTGTTTAATAGTTATTATTTCTAAAGAGTCAAGAGGCTAGGGGAAAACACAGTCTTACAGCTAAGTGAATTTCAAATCTTCTGTTCTCTAAGGGATTCCAGTCTTCATTCAGTGTTTTTTCATCCTATCACACATTTTAATAAATAAATAAATAAATAAATAAATAAATAAATAAATTTTGGTGTTTTTTTTTTTTTTTTTAAGAAAATGCATCTCTGGCTGCTAGAATCTGTAGTTTAGTCAGATTAGGCTTCGGGTATCATTGGAGAAAGCAGCAAAAAAATTTGTTAAATAACAGTTTCAAACAAGAGCTTCAACTGAAAGTTAACTTCTTTAAATGGCTTTTGTGGAAAAGTCCTTTTCCATTCTACTTTCCGGCTAAAAGAATCGATTTCTCTCTTGATCTTTGGTGAACACTCTCCCTCAGAATTGCTGGAGGTGATTCAGTGTGAAAAAATACACAGGAAAGGACATTTTTTTGTAGAAATAAATGCCCTGTCTTGGCTCTGAACTTATTCCTACATCCTACCAATGGTGTCAAGTGGTACAAAATTGTTGGGGAACATTTGCAGATGCATGCACAAACATAAATGTTAAAGATAGCTTTCAGTATTAGGGGTTTGATTCAAGGCTCTTGTACTGGTTTATCAAATATTTTCACAAGTACCCTCATATTCATTCTTTACTGGATAGTCTTGAACTTTATCTTCAGCTTAAGCAATGCTTTGGACAAAAACTCCTTTCATTGCTTTCTGTCTACAGAATCATTTGGATTTATTTATTTTTTTTTTTTCCTCACACAGTTAATTTCTCTTCTGAAAACCTTAATTAAAAAAATTCTCTGTCTGCTGTCAAATTGTTCCAAGTGGGACTGCTTTCTGCCAGGAGGCTTTCTTGGCTTCCATCTTGCTCCATTTTGTGTGCTCTCTGTAGATCTGGATTTAGCAGTAATACATTTCTGCCTGGGACTGTCTAGACAGAATATGCACATATAGGCTACCAGGCACTTAAATGGTAGAAATCTTTAGGATCTTTCGATGCACAGCAGCCCCAGTGCTGCTGCTGAGCAGTAATTCCACCCAGATGTCCCAGATAGTTTGAACAAATGATTGAATCCTACCCTGAAAATTCTTTCAAGTGGAGAAAATATGCTAAGTCCAGAAAAATCTGGACACAAGTAACTACCTGGAATGAAACAATGAGGTATACAGAAATGTTTTGTCTTGTTCCTGATTCTATTATAGTGACTGGAATTTTATCTATTTTATCTATACTCCAGCAGTGTTTCTGAAATAAGTGTACAGTTTTCAAAACTTCAGGTGGAAAAATCAGTGTGATGGAAACTATTGCCTCAGTAATAATGAACCTCTTGTTTCATTACTGAAATTGAACTGAAATTACTGTTTTCTGAGATTAAAAATATATGAGAAATTAGTATTTATGTGGCAAATCATATATGGGTAAGCCTTGAGTTTATGGACAGATTTTCTTCTCATGGAGAAATCTGTCATAGGAGTTCCTGACTCTGGCACCATTTTCTCCAATGATCTGTCACCACTGTACATAGTACTATACTATGAGTTGGCTTGTTAAAGAGGTGGATATGTCCCTTCGGGGGTTTGATTATATTTTTTTTAACAGTACACAGGTTTATGATTCATCAGTACAACTAAGAAGATAGGTTAGAGAGCAGGTAGGTCAGCTTTTAAACTAGCTATGGTAACAATTTTTTTTTATATAAAATCATACCTCGAGGGTACTACTTGTCTATTCCAGAGTTTAATCCACTTTTTTTGAGAGTAAATTTATTTGAAGGCATGTGACTTTCAATTAATTCCACAGGGGAGAGCCTACCTAATAATTAATTGTAATGCAAGTTTTACATAGAAAATATTGACTCACTTGGGGTGATTTTGTGGAAAATGAACTATGGCATGCATGAAATAACAGTTGGCCTACAGTGTGGTACGGAAAACAAAAAACTGAAAATTTTTGAGCAGATTTCCCAATTCTTGATGTCTAAAACATATTTTTTAAATGTGTTTATATATATACATATATTCATTTTTATGAGAAAAGTTGAGGGAACTGGGCTTGTATAGATTGGAGAAGAGAAGGCTCCAGGGAGACCTCATTGTGGCCTTCCAGTATTTGAAGGGAGAATAAAAACAGGAGGGGTATGACTGTTTATGAGAATGGGTGGTGATGGGTCAAGGGGGAATAGATCTAAACTAAGGAGAGGTTTAGGTTAAATATTAGGATATTTTTCACACAGAGGGTGGTGACACACTGAAACAGGTTGCCCAAGGGTGTTGTGGATGCTCCATCCTGGGAGGTAGTCAAAGCAAGGCTGGATGTGGCTCTGGGTGGTAGCGGAGTTGAAACTAGATACTCATTATGGTCCTTTTGAACCCAGGACATTCTTTGGTTCTATGATTTTTTGCTTTTTTAACATTGTTCTTGAATGATTCCAGAGTTTTTTTCCAGCGTGTGTATTCACATGTCCAGTATCCAACATTCATTTTTGAAGTCAAAATCTAAGGATTTATTCTTTTCTCCTTCTCTCCCCCTTCCAAAATCTTAGTCCATTACAAATTGCACAGCTTGGCATAGAAGCAGTGACCAGTATGCAAGCATATAATTTAAATATTTAATTTTAATATGCAATATAATTTAAATATTAGTGTTTTGTTTTTTGTTTTTTGTTTTTTGTTTTTTTTTTTTTTTAAATACACTGTTTTGGCAACCAGACAGACAGAATCACATTGCAGAAACATGGATTCAAATATTACATGGGCTAAGCAAAGGGAATTAAGCAAACATTTTCACTGCATCTTTCCCAACATTTCTTATTCTAGCTCTTGATAGGAGAGGAAATACAGTTTTTGCAGGATTGTTTGTTTGTTTGTTTGTTTTTTCCCCAGGTTTTTAAAACATTGTTTCTTATGATTCACTCAATCTAGGGATGTTAAGAGAAACTGCGATTTTTGTTAATCTTCTGAAGGAGCTATGGAGGGTCTGACTGAATCTTTCCTTAGGTACATGTCTCTCAGTCAAAAGAACATAGTGCTTATTAGGTGAGGTGGCCATTTGAATAGCATTCAAAACATTTTCCAGATTAAACTCAGAATTTCACCTTAGAATGTAATAATGTACAGAAAAAAATGTTTGATTACTGCTTCTGATAGGAGAGGTACACTGTATGTATAGCCAAGATGCAGAATATGACACTTCTTACTCTTATTACTTTTCACACGATTGGTGATTGCCCAGCTCTGTAATTTTTCTAGATCTCTTTGCAAGGCCTCTCCATCCTCAAGGGAGTCTTACTGCAGCTGCAGTCCTCCAAATTGGGGCACATGGTGTGCTAGAGCCTATCACCAATGTTGAAGACAGAGGCAAAGAAGGCACTAAATGTCTTGACTATGTTCCAGTTTTTAAGATGACCATTCTCATCAAGTAGTGAATCCATCTTCTCTTTGCTCCTCCTTTTGTTGTTAATGTGCGTATGGGAACTGTTGTTGAGTCATGGCCTGAACCACTGATTGATCAGCAGAGGAAAGGACTGAGTCCGCTGTAGGAGCACAGGTGAAGGCAATTCACCTGCGTGACTGGAAGGGGTGGAGCCTGGCTCCATCTCTCCTAGACCCCCATTTAAAGGCTGACTGCCCCTGAGAAAGGATCTCCTTTCTGGAGATCCCTTCTCTGTGGAGTCTTTCCTGTGAATCTAGATTTTCAGATGCAGGTGAGCGTTCCTTCACTGTTTCTTTTCCTGTTTTCACTAGGGTAATCTTTCTAGCTGTAGCACCAACTGTAACAATGTATTTAAAAAAAACAACCACCACCACCTTTTTTATGAGCCAACACTGTATTGGCTATTCTCTATAATCATTCTATTTTTCTCTTTTAGTACTAGAGCATAGAACCATAGAATGGTTTGGATTGGAAGGGACTTTAAAAATCAAGTTTAAACACCTTATCATAGGCAGGAACTCGTTTTACCAGACCAGATTTCCCAGAGCCTCGTCTGGTCTAGTCTTAAACACTTTGAAGGATGCAGTAATCTATTCTGGTATTTCACTACTCATGTTGTGAAGAATTTCTTCTTTAAATCTAATCTAGATGTACCCTTTTTCATTTCAAAATTGCTCTCCCCTATCCTCTCTCTGCAATTTCTGATACAGATTTTTTTTTTCTGTCTTTCCTGTAGGCCCCCTTAAGTATTAGAAGATTTTTCTGGAGCTTTATCTTCTCTAGGCTAAACAATCCTGTCCTTCTCAGTCTTTCTTCATAGGAGAGGTGCTTCAGCCCTCTGATCATCATTTTCAGCCCTCCTCTGGACCTGCTGCAATAGGTCCAGGTCCTTCTTATGTTGGGGCCCCCAGAGCTGAATACAGTACAGCTGATGATGTTCCACAAGAGCAGAGAAGAGTATAGGAATCACCTCCTTCAATCTCCCAGCTACAAGTATGTAAGAGTCTAACATTTGAGAAAACTTAGCATCCCGCTTTTAGAATGAAACAGCCTTGAAATAGTATGAACCTATGTACTTGAGTGGGGATGGAATATCTTCAAACTTTCTAAAGTGATGCCTCTGTGCATTTCTTATCGAGATTTTCAGAAGGGTTCTAGAAGTTAACCCACATTATGGTATTTTTGAGGTCTGATTTAAAAAAACACTGAGTACAGCTGTGGCTGCTGGAGGTTGCATTGAATCTTTTGTGGTATTTTACTTTGTTTTTGCACAGACTTGACTTCCAGTCAGAGCGATGAAAGATCAGGTCTCAGGACATATCAAATAATGAAGGAGAATATCTATGTCCTGTGCTTTGCTAGCTTGATAGACTCAGGTTCAAATTTATCATGCTTTCAAGAACTGTCGTTGTTTCTCTTTAGGACATTTCACTATCTGGTGTGTAAACACACTGAGACCAAGCACAGAAGTCTTAATTATTTTTCATATTCAGAAAGTCAAGTCACAGAACAATGCAGTTTTCTTCTGAGCAACTGATTTTTGTTGACACTGTCGGGATGCTTTTGAGCTCTTCTCACTTTCTCTTGGAATGAATCCAGATAGCTTTATAAGTTATAGATGTCATATATCATTGCAGTGCTGTTTTTTTTTTTTTTTTAAAGACTTATGAACTGTAAGCTCCAACTTCATTTACCCTGGTCAGCCAGTCTTTAGTTCTGTTTGATTTTTTTTAACCAAATACCAATTTATGTGGTAATTCATGGTTGCTTACTAAAACAGCAGGCAGCACAGAACCGCTAAATTTCTGGACTACTTTTAGTCTACTTTGACCCCTTTGAAGCACTGTAATACACTGTACATTGTTCTTTAAATAAGGAAGGACATTTGCCTTGTTATCAAGTGCACTTGTTACTTTTCAAACTGGAGGAAATCTAAGAGCAAGTTGAGTCTCCCAAGGTTCTGTGCTTTTCCAAGGGCGTTGATTCTGTATGTTCACTCAGGCAGTCTTGAAGAAAAGCTATAAGCTATCTGATTACTTCTGTTGTTCAGTCATATACTTACCTCCTCACTTCATACTCAAACTTTCATAAAACAACAAATGTGAAAATGCAGTAAAACCATCTCCTAAATGTTACCACCAAAGGCATGCGTAACAGAACAGGTAATTCCAAATATATTAACAACATAAATATTTAAACTTATAAACTTATCTAAACTTATAAACAATGTAATTTCAAACTTACTTACGTTCTGTGCAAGTGTGATAGACTTCTCTTCCAAGAGGTTTAAAGGCAATGCTATGGTGTGAATGTGGAGTATATACTGCTATATGCTGATTGTCACTGAGACAGCAGGGTGGGTTTTAAACTGAAGGATTTGGAGTGTAGAATACAAAATAAAATTTTCATGCCATTGCAATCAATTGTGGATTGTGCTAGGCCAATTGGAACTTCAACAAATGCTCTTTAGCTGCCTTCCGTGATGTGAGTCATAAAGCCAGTCCAGTCAACAGTGACTATAGCTATGAGGAATCCTTTTGCATCCCCGTATGGATACACAGTCCATTCTGTTTTCTTTAAGTGCCTGTACACCAATGTATGGAGCATAGGAAATAAACAGGAAGAACCAGAGACCTGAAAGGGGCCAACAGGAAAGCTGGGGAGGGACAACAGGGATGAGAGGAAATGGTTTTAAACTGGAAGAGGGTAGATTTAGACTAGATATTAGGAAGAAATTCTTTCCTGTGAGGGTGGTGGAAGAGGTTTCCCAGTGAGATTGTGAATGCTCCCTCCTTCACCCCCCCCAGAAGCATTCAAGGCCTGGCTGGATATGGCTTTGAGCTACCTGGTCTAGAGGGAGATGTTCCTGCCTATAGCAGGGAGGCTGGAACTAGATGATCTTAACAGTCCCTTCCAACTCAAACTATTCTATGATCTCTGTGCAGTCAAAGATGTTGTCAGACAGCTTGCATGACCAGAGTGCTATCATAGATGGTTATGCGTTCTTTAGGAAAGACAGACCAGCGAGGCAGGGTGATGGACTTGTTCTTTATGTGAGAGAACAACTGAAACTTATTGAGCTCTGCCGAGGGCTAAATATAAAATGAGTAGAGAGTTTGTGAGTGAGAAGTAAGGGTGACACTACTGTGGGTGTTTACTACAGGCCACCTGATCAACTGAGGCAACTTTCAGCTGTTGCAGACAGCTGAAAGTAGCCTCGTGATCCGAGGCACTCATTCTTGTGGACTCTTGTTGGAAAAAACAGCACTCTTAGGCACTCACAATCCAAGAGGTATCTGCAATGCATTGAGGGTAACTTTCTGATGCCAGTGGCGGAGGAGCCAGTGAGGAGAGTTGTGTTGCTGAACTTTGTTCTTACTAACAAGTAAGGGCTGGTTGGGGATGTGAAACCTGTTTAAGTCAGCTGTCCTAACACTGTTCCCTCCTAGCTGCTTAAGGCCTTTTCTGAGAGTGGCCTTGGCTTTGTACAATACTGTGTAGCAGAAATTGTAAATATTGGTATGTTATCAACTTTATTTATCTCCTACAACCAAAACCAGATGTCATACCAGACACTCTGAAGAAAACAATCCAATTCCAGCTGAAACTAAGACATGAAGAAAGGCTGAGAGAGCTGAGACTATTCAGCCTGGAGAAGGTAAGACTGAGAGGAGATCTCATAGCTGAAGAGAAGGTGTCAAAATAGTGGGGCCTGTCTTTTTTTCAGTGCCGTGCAGCAACAAGACAAGGGGAAACAGGTAAAAATCTCAAATGGAAGTTCCATACAAATATGGGGAAGAACTTCTCTACTGTGAGACTTACAGAGCACTGGAACAGGCTGCCCAGAGAGGTCATGGAGTCTCCTTCTCTGGAGGAATTCAAGACCTACTTGGATGCTTTCCTGTGCAACCTGCTGTAGAGAACCTACTAAAGCAGGAGAGTTAGACTTGATGATCCCCAGAGGTCTCTTCAACCCCTATGAATCTGTGATTCTGTGATGTTTACATCCCTTATTTAAAATTCTTCATTCTCTCTGATCTTTTCATAAATGAAGGAACTTGACTTCCTTGGACTGCAGATGTGATTACAAAGAATAGTTATGAAACCTGAACTAACAGAATAACAGAAATAGTGTTATAGAAAATTAATTATATACTAGGCTATAGAATGTATTGAACGTATAACCAGGAAAGAAAACTAAGCCAGCCAGTGTAAAATGTTGGAGCCAGTGAGGTGGTATTTACATTAGTATAAAAATGAATACAGTCTAATGGATAGTACTCTGGATTTCATTTTCTAACACTGAGAATACCTGTTTTTCATCACTCGTAGTAGATTAGATTTTATGCCAGTCCTAAGTTTTTGCACTAACTGTCCTTTTCCCTAACTAGTCTGTCATTTTGTTCATATAGTTTATAAAGTTTTGTTTTTTTGGTGATATGTATATAAGAAGAAAAGTATTGAAGAATGTGTTTTTTATGAATTATCAGTGTTGACCTTTGTAGAGTACGGAACTTCTAGTCTTGATTTCTTTTTCCATTTTTCTTGCCTTGAGTTCTATCAACTAAAATTAAATATGGCTCCTCTGTTTCTTCTTAATTCTCTGACGGTCTGCAAGTTAACATCTTTCCTGCCTCCAGCAGTACATTAATAATACATTTTAAATATCTTTCTGGTAATCCTATTGCTGTTAGCAGTGTACTATGCTGTAATGGAAATGTTGATATAAGCCTATGTGAAGACAATGGGCCTTTTCCTGTGTGTGTGTGTGTGTGTGTGTGTGTGTGCGCGCGCCCCTGTGTACACACATGCACATCTCTGCAACACTATGGGACCTGGGGCAGTTCCTGCAGAAAATAGCAGCACCTTCTCAGCTTCAGCATCATTCCTAAAGAACACAGTAGGGCTGTGTTTCACCTCCCTTGTCTGCCTCTTTTGCCGGTAGAGCAGCATAATGATATGTGAGGAAAGACACTGTTACTCATTTTAACTTCTTCCCTCTGGAGACAAGAGGCTGGCTCCCCTGCACTCCATTCATCATTCCTGAAGGCAGGAATGGGCTTCACGCTTCCATAGAAGCCTGGGGCTGGGACTTTTTGTTAGTGGATCCAATCTGTCATCAGGAAATGAATGGCATGCCTTTGCTTTCACTGCAGCTTTACGATAATAACAGTGAAGCACTGGAACAGTTACCTAGAGAGATGGTGAATACCCCATCCCAGGAGACATTCGGGATCAGGCTGGACTGGTATCTGAGCAACTTGATTCAGTTATAGATGATCCTGTTAATTGCAGAGGAGCTGGACTAGATGGCTTTTAAAGGTCCCTTCCAACTCAAATGATTCTATGATTGTAAGAAAAGACGTTTGAGCAAGAGATGAATTAGATAGCTCTACTTGTGGAAATTGTTTTCTAGAATTGAGAATTGTATCTAGTTACCTTGGTGCTACTGAAATCATTCTGTCATGATGTTGTCTGATAATTCATACACTCTGTTTCTTATTAGAATCTTGCAAATTTCAGGTGTAATGGCTGTATGTCTTTCATGGAAATGAAATTTGCCTTGCTTTCGCACCTGTTCTCCAAGTTACAGCATTCTCTCATACTGAAGATTAACACTGTTTATCACCTTTAAGTGCTTCTTAGTTTTCCCTTTTAGGATTGCATATCTCCTCTCTTAATGATAAGCTCTCTCTGGAACAAATAAAACATAAGCATTCATGTAAGGCAACACTGAAATAAGTATGACAACACTGCCCTCTTCCCTATGTGAGAGTTTAGGAACGGGAAGTCAGCTGCAGCTGTGATGGTATGAGAAGAGCAGCAGGAACAGTAGTGATTGAAAAAAATCCACTGTTTCAACCATTAGTCCTTTCCTGGGAGCTGTAAATTTGACTGTTGAGACTTTTAATGTTACCCCATTTCTTTCCTCCTTGGTTCTAGTGCTTTGCTGTCTCTTGCAGCAGGAGCAGGCTTGCCCTAAGAGTTAGTTGCTAGAGTAGAATATTTCAGCATAGAAAACTTCAGCATTACCTATGATGTTGAAAGGCTCCACATGTGTGAATTTTTGGTACTAATTTCTGTCAGAATAGAGTTATTTCTGAAGTCTTTGTCCCATGTTTGCAAAAATCTTATTTTCTGTTAGGAATAACTTAAATGAGGAATACAAAGTCTGGGTAAAGTTTTCTTAGTGTCAGGAGATTTAGAGTCAGTTTCTAAGTGGGATCATGCTGAACTCAGGAACAAGTCTTGCCAATTTTTTAATTAGATATATTATCAAAAATGTTTGTTCTTTCTACCCCTACTTCATAAATGTGCATTTTTCTGGCTAAATGCAATTGCATACCCTGTGTACATAACTGTCTTCTGACCAGCACTCTTCCATCTTATTCTTTGACTTGTGATATGTTTTAAACCAGTGTGTATTTTATGTAAATTTAGTCTCATTTTAATGTTGATATTGTCATTGCTGAATTGCTGTCTGAATTTCTTGGTGTTTTGTAGTGTTTGTAATCTTTCCTAGCAGTATTTTGGAAAGACCAGTGACTTTCATTTGTGCTTACTCTGCTGCTTTCAGTATGAGTCATGAAGATGTTGAGTAGCAACACATTTATCAGTATCAACAATAATCTGTTCCTCAGAGCAGGAGTTATTTTTTTTCAAACCAGCTGCATGGTCTGCTCATTTGTCAAAGGTATTTATTCTTTCTAAAAAGAAAATGCTAGAAATGCAAGTAAACCTTCCTGTTTTAATAGAAATTCAAGTTTCTTACTCTATAAAGATATCAGAGGATGCTGTCAGTAATGTGGAAATAAGATCTTTACAAATGTAGTCTCCAAATAAATCCAGGAAGGTTTATAGAAGAAAAGAATGATGGCTCACCTGGATGTGCTTTTGGAGAACTGAATCCTTCCCACCATTTTCTGCCAAACATTTGGGTGAAGTACTGTTATTTTTGATGGAAGTATGGAGTATTTCATTGACTTCAGTTCAAAGATGTAAGAGGTAGATTTTGAGTATGTATTATAACTGGAACAGGATTCTCTTCTAACTTCTCAGAGCAAAGTGCTTCAAAGTACTCAAATCATCCACTTCATTTGGTGGTACTAACTTCAAAATACAGCCTTTTTTTTGACAGTTTTTTGACAGTTTTGTTTTTGACAATTATTTTAAATTTTGGAGATTAAGAAACTAAAATACATTTCAAAAATGATACTGTTGGCAAATGTTTTTTTCTTTTGTTTGTTTCTCTTTCAGGAAGTATTTTGGGGAAAAAATAGGACTTTATTTTGCGTGGCTGGGCTTATATACAGAATTCCTCATTCCATCTTCAGTCGTTGGGATTATTGTATTTCTTTATGGATGTATAACCATTGAGAGCGACATTCCTAGGTAAGCTTCTCTATGAAAAGATTTTTATTACTTGAAAGTTATGACGGCACTTTTTTTCTATTGTAAGCCTTAATGAGAAGAGTTGCTTTTAATGAGTCTGAAATACAGTGATGCAGATTAACAACACTTTAGGCACTGGAAATACACATCCACTGAGTAGATGATTCATTTGAATGACTAACGTTCATTTGTCTGTTCAGTATTGCAGATTCTGATGTAAAAATGTTTAAGTTCGCAGCATTATTTTAATAACTAAGGATCAAAGCATCAGACTACTTGTAAGTTCTTTTTTATGCCATCCAATTGCTTTCTGTGAATGAATATTTTTGTACTATTGGGAAAGTTCAGAACTCACAGAATTTAATGAAAATACCATCTCTTGGACAGCTTTGTTCATCTTAGTATGTTTGTGGTTTTGTGATGTTGTTGTCAGTATTCCACATCAGAACAGCATGTGAACCAGAGGGAGTTCAAGAGTTAATGTTATGGTTTGCTTTACTGTCTTTTATGGGTATTTTGAATATTTGGGTGGTAGGGGAGGAGCGGCATTCCTGGAGGACTTGGTGCAGAGGAAGATAGGTGGAAGTGCAAAGTGCACCCCAGTGGCTCTCCCCTAGCCCTGCTCAGCTCACAGCAGAAAAGGGCACATGCTCCCCTTGGATTATCATGGGGACTTGTACTTTGGGTGCTCTGATCTTCCTCTCTCTCATTTTGTTTACTTTTTGTTGGATTTAGTAAATCACCATTCCTCCTTAGATCATTGCTGTTGTGTTTCTTCTGTTGGACCCATCTGCTAGCTCTCTGCCTTTTTCCCTCTCCTGGAGTGCATGGCCCACAGCGTGCCTTGCTGTGGGGCCAGGGCCTGCCGGATTGTACAGCAAACTGCTAGTACCCCCTTTTTTTTTTCCTTTGCTCTCTTCCCCAGGCCTATGCCCCTGCTGTCATGGACGTAGATCATGAGAAGGGTTTAGTCAGCCTAGAGAAGATGAGATTGAGGGAGGCCTCATGGCTGTCTGCAGCTTCCTCATGGGAGGAGAGGGGTGACAGATGCTGGTGTCTTCTGTCTGCTGACAGTGTCAAGACATGGAGTTTTCTCAGGAGAAAAAGGTTGCATATTAGAAAAATGTTCTTAATTGAGAGTGTGGTCAGGCACTGGTAGAGGATCCCCAGGACAGTTGTCATGTCATCAACCCTGCTGAAGTTCAAGAAGCTTCTTAAACAGCTCTCTCAGACATAAGGTTTCAGTTCTGAGTGGTCCTGTGTGGGGACTGGGAGTTGGACTCAACAATCCTTTGATTCTTTTCCACTCAGGAATTGTAAGATTCTATGAGTATTCTATGACTGCTTCACAGTCATACACTAATACACTATCTGGGACTCTCTCTTGGTAGAGGCAGCACAATGGCTTAATAGAGCTGTTGGTAACATTTGTTGCGGTAGTTCTTGCGTTCATTCAAATAATTGGCAACTTTAAAAGCAGATCACTGTGCAGTAGAACATTACTGCTGATAGGTAAGGATGAATACATCTAAGTTAGGTTGTATTCCAAATTATGAGCTGTTCTTGTCTGTGGGAGAGCTTGTTGTAACATTAAAAATGAAGTGAGATTTATCTCAAAGATATATCTGCAGTATCCTTTAATGCCTTTCAAAATAGAGCAATATTTTAATTATATGATACAGCTGTTAGCAGTTATGCCATTTGAATTATATAATAGAAAACATACTGATAGTACAGTTTGAATAGCTCTTCTATTTGAAGTAATAGAGAAAGTACTCTCTAATGGTGGTTGATTTAGAAGTAGATCTTATCACAACTTACCAGCTATATCAATGAAAATGCTGCAAGTTTTACCTTAGGTCACAGTCTTGGGTAAGAACACTTAAGGTTTTCATGAGTCAATTCATTTGAGTGAGACCATGCAGGTATGAAGTTATTTCACATATAAACCTTACGAAAAAAATTGAAATCATATTCAGGAGAGTCAGGTAAAGTTTAGTGTATTAAAAAAAAATGGTGACAATGATTTTTAAATTATTTGTAGGTACTGAGGAAATGCATAGTAAATAAGGCTAGAAATTAAAGTGACCTTAAAGAAAATTTTTTTCTATTTGTTAGTCTCTTATGTCATCTTTTCTGGAGGGTAGCTGAACAAATCTTGTAGAGTAAGAAGGCAAAGGAAATACTGCTTAGCAAATGAATGAACAGGGCAGAAGTGAAATACTTGAGTTTTTACAAGATCTACAACTTTTATTTAAATTTGAAAATTAGATTAGCATTCTATACTAGAAAAACAAAGAGCTATTCAGCCAAAGAGCCCTGTAACTGTGGGGAAATTGTGTTGAGGACCCTGAAAAGTGAAAGAACTTCATTTTCTGAAACCACTGTGGACACAATATCTGAATGCCCTTAAAACACATTTGTTTAGGTGCACTTTAAGAACTTAGCCAAAACTTTATGGTAAATGATAGTACAGACCAGAATTTGTGTTAAGCCCTATCTTAGGTGAACACCCACTGCTATTATAAACATCCTTCAAAATAAAATGCAGGATGGAGACAAATCTCAAGGCAAATGAGAAATATAACATCTTTCCTAAAAATGAGACTCTTGGACGGTGTACAATGCCTGTGTCACTTCTACAACAACCTAGTGTGTCTTCCTGGCATACGATATTGTAGATGTTCTGTGTCATGGACATAGATTACAACTAAAATGCTTGTATATTGGACCTGGCTTTTATGTAGAATCATGTGGCCAGTAATATGGACAAAAATGCATAAAGTAATATGATATTTAATGTGGATTTTTGTGCTGTCATATAAAAATTTCTTTTGTCATGGGCAAATGAGATAAGAACCTATAGAATTTCCATTCCAACTACTACAAAATTCTTTTTCTTTAATTCAAATCTGGTCTATGTGTTGTTGTAGGCGTTTACGAGGAGGCAGGCTGTCACGCGATAGGACCTCCCCTGCTCTGTGATAAGAGATGTGACGCACGCTTGGGGGCGTAGATGCACTAGATGCGCATAAATGCATACTTGTTTTCTCATAGGAAACCCCTTGTTCCTCACGTTCCTATGTTCTGCTCAAGGTTCACACCGTCCCCGCTGTGACCCGACCATCTCACCACGTGCACACCAATGTGATGGTAGGCAAAATGGCATTTATTGCAAGCGAAACAGTGACCTATATACTTTACATGCTTCCTACGTCCATGTCCATTTATGCGCATCTAGTGCGTCTACGCCCCCAAGCGTGCATCACATCTCTTATCATAGAGCAGGAGAAGTCCTATCGCATCACAGCCTGCCCATAGACAGATAAAATCATGTAGCTAAATGCAGAGATGGCGAATTCCATTTTGATTGTGTTTTATTTTCTTCTAGTACTATTAATCCCAATCTTTAGTGTAGTCTTCACAAAAGCACTAATAAGGTATATATTGATTTATTAAATTGGACCCTGTTTTTAATTTTCTGTTGGTAAGGTATCAGTATTTTAGTATTACAGAGGTTGGCAATGTGTTGTTAAGAGACACAGAGCTGATGGACTTTTCTTCCCTATTACTGCAAGCCACATACTGAAAATATCTTGTAATAGGTATGAATTGCTTCTTGACATCACTATTGTACAACCCTTTTCTTACTCTAAGAACTCATGCTCTTATCATTCACAGTAAGGAAATGTGTGACCAGCATAATACCTTCACCATGTGCCCTCTCTGTGACAAGTTCTGTGATTACTGGAACCTCAGCTCTGCGTGTTCTACAGCTCGAGCTAGTCACTTATTTGACAATCCTGCCACAGTCTTCTTTTCCATCTTTATGGCTCTCTGGGGTAAGTATGATTTCCAAAGCTTGATTGCTGGACTCTGTCTCTCTCCAGTTTATAGTAGGGAGAGGAGGTTCTTTTAATATATGTATACCCAATGGCAAGATTAAGACATGATGGGTGAAGTGCTAGTCTGATCAATTTAATACAAATCCTAGTTGCTTGGGGATATGGGGAAGGGAAGACAGGTGATAAAACAAAGATGGGGGGGAAAAAGCAAGGAGTCTTTGTAGAAAGCAAGAGAGAGTCACCACTGTGGGTCCAGCATGGTCTGTATTACATTTGTTGATCTCAGTAACTCAGCCAGTCACAGCAAGCAGGCCAGAGGAGGTTCTTCCAAAGAGTTTTTTCCCATCAGGGTCATCTTCCATCAAAGGTTTCTCTGCAAGTTCTTCCCCAAAGTCCTTAGTCTAGTGAGGGTTTTTTATCCCCCATTTCTCTGTGTTTTTTTTCCCTTCTTTTATCTCTGTTAGTGTGATGTACCTGGTCCAATGGATAGTGAAGGCTCCACTCCCTGCTGGCTTGCCATGCACGAGCATTATTGCCTTTTGTAGTTATCACCTCCTCCAAGCTGCCCCCCCAAAAGTCTGCTTGTTTGCTTTTGCTTATCTTGACAATCATAAGCAGAAGTACTGTGGCATAGTGACACCTGCCACTTGCTCCCCTAGATAATTTGCAGTTTTCATTTAGAGCCTTCTCACCAGAAAGGCCTCACGAAGCAAGCTTTGAGACAACAAAAGAAAAACAATTTTGTCTTTCACAGACTTTTCACTGAAATTAAAGCTGATACATGGCAGTAGAACATAGTCTTACACAGAGTAGAATGATATTAGAGTGAGTGTAATGTATATAGCTTTCCAAAGTTGGCAAAGTTTCCTCAGAAGGCAAGTAATAGAATCTCTGTGCTGAAACTGGAAAAGAAATTATTACAATGCATTCTTTAGTCAACAGAAAGGTTTGAAATAAATGAAGAGCAGTTGGGTAGTCCAGGTAGGGAAACTGCATCTTTTTTCCCCTCTATTTCCTTGTTTGATTTCACTTCTAATCTTTGTCATGTTTTCCTTCATTTTCTATTGAAGTGGCAAGTCCTATTAAGCTCTTCTGCATTTGGGACTGGAGTGTATTTGGGTTTTCCCATGGTGTATGCAACTAAAAGCATTTAAGCCCTTCCACTTCCATGTAGGACAACTTAGTGATACAATTTCATCAAAACTTTATTGGATTCTGAGAACAGTTTATTCTTATTTTTGTAATTAGAATATATTATTTATGCAAGCTTGGTATTCTTTAATGGCAAAAATACTCTGCCTCTCTGAGGGGTCAAAACACTTCATAAACAGCAATGTAATACTGTGTCTGGCCTCACCTCAACCACTGTGCTTACATGTGTGTCATTGCTGGTGCTGGTGCTATGCCCTCATTTCACTCTAGATCTTGTTTACTGTGGAAGTTAAAAGTGTAATTGCTACTGTAAAATGATTTAATTTATTCATTTTTACAGAAGGAAATCTTAATTCTTAATATGAAATTGAGCAAACATTAATCTATAACTCCGCAGTGTGCTTTACTCTAACTATTTAAATTTCACAGCTTGTTTTAGAAAAGACTTGGGGTTGAGCATAAACAGCATTGAGGTTCTTAGGAACTTGCAGATAGAATAGACTGCATAATTTAGAAGATTTTGTTTGTCACTTCCTGAAAATCATTCAACAGAAGCTTGATAATACGTAATCACTGCTAGAGGGATTACAAATAAGATGAACTTACAGACTTGTGTCTTATGGTCTTCAGCTACCATTTGGAGAGTAGATTGGTAGAAAATGGGCCACAGTTTTCCTGTTGCCATGAAGTGGGTTTGGTTTTCTGCTTATGTAAATTAATGCAAACTTTCTAATTTCAGAAATCCTAGTACGTATTGTAGTGATTATGTCTAGACAAATTTTTTGCAAAGCTAAAAGTAGAACTGTTATTTGACAAACTGGAAAAAAAATCAATGACTAACAGCACCTTACAAAATAATTTTAGGCTATCTAAAATATTTTAAGTTTTCAAAACATAGTTAAAATAACTTTGCGTATCATCTCTTCTATAAAGGGAGACTAGAAACTTAATTGCTGAGCACCTGAATTTACTTCCAGTATACTGACAATCTTTTATTTCTTAAAAAATTAAAGGATTCCAGTGCAGAAATATTTAATCACAGTGAACTGTGGGAATGGATAGTGTTTTGTAAGATTCAGATTGTTTTAATAGCAGTGGAACTCTCCCCACTGTTATCTGAATTTCCATTCTTCTCTGTCTTGGGGAGTTATCTACAAGGTACTCAAAGTGATTTAAATACTGCTGTGATCAAACAACCTCTCTGAAGCAACTGAAAAGAGGAAAAGAACTATAAGAAAATAGAAAACAGTGTCCATACTAGTTATTAATATTATTTTTATATACATGTTTGATATATTCTGGAATAATGTTGCTATAATATTCTGGAAATAGGTATCCACAAGCAAACAGTAAGTGCTATTTCTAATAAGTCCAGAAGTCTGTAAATTACACAGCTAGCCAGGCAAAGGAGTATCTAGAGCATTTATGAGAAGGTCAAGAGACTAAATACAAGATAGCACTACATGATCTGTTAGTTCAAATTAATGAAAAAGGAAAAACAGAGGACTGAACTACTGGCCCATGCTTTGGGCAAAACCCTAAGGTCAAGTGCATACACAGTGTAAAACCATTCAACTATCCCCTAATATATTTCAAATAAAGATTATTTTCATCAATACAGTAATGGGTCATAATATACATATATGTATCAATGACTGATTTCAAGAGCAGGCTACACCTACTTTCTTCTCAAGTTTCTGACTGAAAGACTGTTTGGATAACTAGAGTGTTAATATTAATACTTAGACCTAAGTTTTGTTTCATTATATGCTTTGTGACTCATAATAAATTGAGAGAGATAATGTTCTTGGGGTGGATATTAACAGATCAGGGTTCAGTTC
The DNA here is from genome assembly GCF_987193195.1 of Phasianus colchicus. Lineage (NCBI taxonomy): Eukaryota > Metazoa > Chordata > Aves > Galliformes > Phasianidae > Phasianus > Phasianus colchicus. The sequence continues at coordinate 75,650,376 of NC_143436.1, read as the reverse complement.
CTGACAAGAACTTTCTAGTGCCTTTGGGCAATCTGTAGAGTCTCTTTTCTGTACTTTACTTGTAAAAAAAAAAAAAAAATATATATATATATATATATATAGTAATTACTGTTTCTGTACTTGTACTGTGTTCTTTCTTTAGAATTGGAATGGAGATCCTTCTTATTTTTAAAGTCCAGAATAATGGGCTTCAAATATCAGATGGTGCTTACAAGAAACACAAACATTTATAATTCCCCTTTTTTTTTTTTTTAAAGCTACTATGTTCCTTGAGCAGTGGAAGCGTTTACAGATGAGGCTGAGTTACTTCTGGGATCTGACTGGATTGGAGGAAGAAGTAAGTTTCTTCTCCCTGAGCTAATTTACCGCATAAATTATTCTCACTCTGAGGATACTTTCTAATGAATGTTCTTCAGTTCAATGCTAGAACTGGCACAGTTTTGAGTGTCATTGTATCCTTCAGGAAACATTGTATCCTTCAGGAAATAGCCACATATGTACTAGCATTCTAATTCTAACAATCAGTGTTGAAAAGGACTGAAAGATGCCAGCAACTCATTCCTTGTTAAAAATATCATATGCCATTTTATAGAATATGGTATCAGAATGAAGTTAATACCTTGTCACATAGATGCCACTTCATTATGTGTAACAAAACTTATGATATCAATTGTAACATGTTAAGACAACATAAGTAATATTTGCATCTAGGTCTGTCCTCTATCTATGATGCCATTTTAAAAGCATCCTAAGTTTCATATACTCAGGGCTTTTTTAAGCAAGCAATATGTTTGATTACTCAAGAGTATTTTTGAAATGCGTTGCAATAAACTGATAGGTCTTCAAACTGTACCTGAGTTGCTGAAAAGTGAGAGATAATAGTTGATTACTATTTACAACATCCCAAGTACACTTCTAGTTTTATTCTCAGATATTTTGTGTCATAGCGTACTGTCTGCTTAAATTACTGAATGTCATCATTGATTTCAAACTCTGACTAAAAACAGAGGAGCTACTAGCCCTAAATATCCCTTAATATCCTCTAAATACAGTAACTATGCATTTGCATTACATATGCCATACTGATAGATGCTGACATGGCATTGAAATAGTGTCAGATTCATCATCATGCTGCTCAAAATGCAAAGTAGTTTAGAATTGCAGCAATTAGATTCTCTTTTATCACTTCTAGCAAGCTGTGTACCTACAAAGAATAATTTGTTGTTGACTGCTCTCTTTGTTGACTTTAAGAAATGGATTCAAATTCTCCTGTCAGATCAAGGAAGTCCTACAACTCCCATTCCAGGAATCTGATCACATTTTGTTGTGTTCCAGCACAGTTCCTTTAGTATCAGACCAAATACAAAGCTAGAACAGGGTCACTTTCCAGCCCTGTTTCTTAAGCTCAGATGGAAAGTAGAGCTCAAATGAGAAAACTAAGATGTAGTCATGAATCTCTGCTGTAGTATGGTTGTATTTTCCACTGTTGTAGAGTTTTTCAGATAAGAATTATTGGATAAAATGGGAAAAATAACATAGAAGACAATAGACCTTAGTGTTCCTCCTATCACTGTTCCAAAATGAAACCTTCAGCACCATGAAGCCATCATCACTACTTCAGCATGAGAGAGACCTCTGAAGTATTGCTTCTCTTAATTAGATTATTACATCCTGCCCTATTTTGCCTCTGGCTTCTCAACATTTTTACTGCTCCCTATTCAATGATGAAGTGGACGATACTTCCAGGTTTTAAGGTGTGATATAAAGTCAGTACAACAGCAATCAAAAATAATTGCTTGTCCTATGTGGAATGTCATACTATCAGCTGAGAGAACAGCAATCTCGTACTGATTACATTATGAACAGAGGAAGGAGAGCAAATACTTCTTTACTCTGCAGTGTGCTTGATGAACCCTGCAGATTTTACTGAATTTCAAGTTAATCCTTTACACTGCAAAATATTGAGGTTTCACGCAGTCTTTGCAAAATGCTGTGAAAGGATCTATAGATTTGTGAGCCCTGTGATGAAGAGTTCTGAAGTGTTGAAGTTTTGTGTACAGGAATCATGAGATCAGCAAGAATCCTTTGTTTATGACAAATAAAGGAGTTATAGACACATCTCAATAGAAGCTGAAGAATTAGGAGTGCAGAACCATAAAGAAAAGGCTGGAGAGGATTGTGAAGGGCTGTCTCTTGTGTGTGATAGGATCAGTTCTATTTAAATCATTATAAAAAGATGTTTGTCTTATTTGTTCTTAAAAAAAATCTGTAAGTGAAGATTTCACTTTCTCCTTCAGCAGTCTGATAATACTGATCCTAGTTCTTCCCTTACTGCTGATAAGCTTTTCCTAATGTGTAATTTAAACCTACTTACTTGTTCGTTATCACTTGTTCCTTTATGCAAAGATAAAGAGATTACCCCATCCCCAGTGAAATTCAACATATTGTTCTCTCTTTCTTTTATGAACTAGCCTCTGTTTTTTCAGCTTTTTTTCCGTAGTTCTTATTTTCTAGATGTCTTTTTGTTCTGTTCTGGACATTTTCTATCTGATCCTGATCTCTTGTGAGAAGTAATGCTCAAAATGGACATTTGAACTGACATTTAACTTAAACAGGATGTCAAAATATCTTTTTGTCATTCTCTTGGTATAAATGAAGAAATGAAAAAGTTAGATCAGATTTGTTCACCTTTTATCCTTTAAATTAATGGAGATGAAGATAAATTTGTCCCTAAGACAGATGTTGACATTGTTTCATCAGTGTGCTAATCACTTCAGGCAGTGAAGTGTTTACAGATGACTTGATATACTGATAAAAATTGTAGTGAACATGAAAAATCATGTCTGATCAGGCTAGGCTAGAGGGAAGGAACAGGACTCTGAGGAACACTCAGGATCACTTAACAGAGCATGGAGGAAAGGGGCAATATGTTCAGGTGTTTTAACAGTTTTAAGACCAGATGGGATTAAGTTATTTGTTATTAAAAGTCTCTTGGTAAAGGGAAGTAATAGAACCAAAACATGAAGACTATGGTGAGAGTTGATGAGTTTAGATGGGCATTGTGGAAAATTATATTGAAATGTGTTCTGTGTAATTTTTGTGGACTCTTGACTACAAAAACTTCAGTAAAATCACTTTCTTTAAACATGATAGGCTGAATCTTTTGCTTCAGAAGAATCACGCAAGAGATTCACTTAGCAATAGCAGTTTGAGGAAGCAGACTCCCCAAGGCTTATATGCATGTATGCATTCTGGTAGCTGTACAGACTTAGAAGATTTGTGATGTTTCTAATCTCAAATCCACATAAATAATAGATGTCATTGAGTATTAGACTGCTAGATGGGTAATTGTCTTGAAAAGCAGTTGAATGATTAATAACTAAATGGGAGAGGAGGAGAAGAAAGACTAGAAACATGAAAACAGAACACATGAATCTTCAAAATACTATGAAAGCACTCAGTGTGAGTACTTACATACTAGATGCGTATCTGAGAAACCCAGTGCAAGTTCTGCATTTATTTGTCTGTTTTTCTGTTTGTGTAATAAAGAATGTAGCTGAGGAAGATGGGTGAGAGAACTCCCTTTTACTTGCAATAGGAAAAGGGTAAGGAAATGCTGAGAAACTCTAATTATATGGAGAATAGAAACTACGGGCTTCCCATGAATCTTTAGAAATTGTATTTCTAGGACCCAGTATGTTCCTGCTTCAGATTCTCTGGGTGGAGAGATTGAACCTTATTTTACTAAGAGTCATTCAGAATGAAAAATTGAATATGATAGATGAAATTTTAGAACCTGGAACAGACTTTGGAATAACAAATGGACAGACAGAAAAGTCCATACTAATTTGAAATGCAAGTGAGAGAAGACATTTGTAAAATCAAAATATTAAGATGTTAAAATTATGAAATAAACATGAGAGTTTGGCTAAGCAGGTTATAATAACAAAAGAGAATATATATAGAATAATAGAATTTAGATAGAATGCTTACCTGCATCCTGGGCTTGCTGCAGAACTCCAGAGGCAAGATCTCCAGAAGAGAGAGTTTCCCACTGGTAGTCAGCTCTTGAATGGGTGTATAAGAGGTGGAGCCAGGCTGACTCATTGCTTGCCTTGTGATCAGAGGTTCCGGCTGTGATTCAGCAGTTCCCATACACTTCACCCCTTCACAGCATGAACCAATGAGCAAGTTCACTAAGGGGGTAAACTTTTCCTAATACAAAGATCTGCTATATCATGATGCTTATGCAATTTCTATCACGGCACACATTAGTACAAGTCAAGATGAATGATGACTGGTGAATGTTCATATTCTTTTATGTGCCAGTGCACGATGATGTTATTGGAGGCATGCAGTTGTGAGGTGCAGGTCAGTACTATGCTCCATTAGTCCCATGTAGACCATCACCAGGTGTTGTATGTGATCCGACAGTAACACTGGAACGCTTTGATGGCATTTTGTTCCTTCCAGTGATCCTGAAGGCTCAAAGACACACGGGAAGTAATACAGATGTTTCAGGGGTATCAGGAGGGGAAGGTCTGCTCTCCAAGACATGATACAGGCTGTATTTCCCGCAAGGTTTCATACAGTCTTTTTGTCCACCCCTGCAGGGACTGGGAATCTATCTTCAGGGCAGCAATAAGAATACCGTTATAACGTTCACTGAGGCCTGCCCCAGTTGGATTATATGGCAGGTGGAATCACCATTCGATGTTATTTTCTTCTGCCCAGCACTGTAGCGTCACACCAGTAAAATGAGTCCCTTGGTTGCTCTAGATGTCTTGAGGGGTCCTGTAGGCAGACATCAATTTAGTGAGTGCCTTGATGGCATATGCCTGGTTTGCTTTTGGCACTGGATAGGCCTGCAGTAGCCCACTTGCAGTTTCGATGCAGGTCAGGGCATATCTCATCCCCTCAGACCGAGGAAGGGGTCCAATGTAGCTGACCTGCCATCATTGGAGAGGATTGTGTCCTCTAGCAAGATGGGCTATTGTTTCTTGTTTCAGAAAATGATCTTGGTCTCATCTTAGAGCAAGGGGCACAATCCCGGCATGCCTGGGTGATGTCAGGTAGCTGTATGGGCAGTCCCTGTGCTTTAGCAGCTGCCCACATTGTCTTTTGTCCCACATGCCGTAGCTTCTGATGTAATCAACAGGTGATGTTCTCAGATGGTGAATTCTCAATCCATTGAATTTGGGCCAGTGTGTTGGCTTCATCATTTCCCAATGACTGTAGGGGCTGATGACCAGAAACATGGTAGACACATATAGTCCTGTGTTTGACTGTATTCTGTATGTCTAACCACATGTCTTTGCCCCAGATTGGTCAGGGGTGGATAGTCCATTCTTGGGTGGTCCACTGTGCAATCCAAAGAGTGAGCCCCCGGTACACAGCCCAACTATCTGTACAGATATTCAGAATACCATCACCGGGTTCCTTGTTATAACCATCCACATGGCTCGCAGTTCTGCCCATTGGCTGCGCTGACCATCTCCCTCGTCAAACCAGATTGTCTCAGTCGAAGGATGGTATGCTATTGCTCTCCTCTTGCTCGGGTTGCCCTTGCTGGACCCAGGCATCTTCAGGGCTAGGATATTTTCCCTCCTGAACAGGACTTTTCTCTGGTGGAGCGACCAATGTTTCTTTTGGTGCATCACTGTGATACGTCACTGGGCCTAGAATCTTCTGAAGTTCTTTTAATGGTGATGAAGACAGACGACTCCTCCGGCTGATGTAGGTGACCCATCGTGCCACTGTTTGTGCTTGGGCCACCCCTGTCTTAGGAAGGTGTGTCAGATCTTTTATCCACCCCTGAATTGGCAGAGTGGCCTTAACTATAACTTCAGCCGTTTGCATTATCGGCTCTACTGCCTGTAATGCAGAGTAGGCAGCCAATAGCTGTTTTTCCAATCATACTCTTTCTTCTGCTCCATGCCAGACCTGAGACCAGAAACCAATGGGGGTCTGAACAGAACTCTGGCATTGCCACAGGCCCCAACCAAAGCCGTCAGGAGTGATGTGAACGTCCAACTCAGCTGGGAGGGTAGGCTCCCCAATGCCTGGGCTTGTTTAACTGCCAGTTTTGCCTGTTGGAAAGCGTCCTGTTCTGTTTTCCCCCAATCCCGTAGCTGCCCCATTTTTGTGAGCCTGTACAGTGGCCTTAGCAGCTGTGCTAAGCAAGGTATAAAGGAACGCCAGTTACCCAATATACCTAGAAACTCTTGCAGCTGCTTTGGTGTTGTAGGGACTGGGAATGCCTGAACCTCATCTATGACAGCACTGGGTAGCACTTTGGTCTTTCCTGACCAAACCACCCCCAGGAATTTTACGGACAGGCCCAGACCTTGCACCTTTTGGGGATTTATAGACTATCTTCTCTGTTTTAAATAGGCGGCTAATGAACCTACCACCTGTCCTGCTGCCTCTGGTGAGTCGGATGTCAACAGGAGATCTTCAATATAATTATATAAGTTAACATCATCAGGTTTTTTCAGATTAGCCAGGTCACACGCCACTAGATTATGACAATATGTTGGTGAATGCACGTCCCCCAGTGGCAGGACCTGACAGGTCCACTGCCTGTCTCCCCACGTAAATGCAAATTGATCTTGCGATTCCTCAGCAATTGGGATACTGAAGAACGCATTTGCTAAATCTAGGACTCAACGATAGGTTTTTATCTTCCTACTCAGTGTGTCCATTAGTGAGGCAATATCGGGTATGGCCGCATGAATAGGCAGCGTGACCTTATTTAATTCTCTGTAATCCACTGTCATTCTCCATGTGCCATCTGACTTTCGCACTGGCCGTATGGGGGAACTATATGGGCTGTGTGCAGGTCTTACAATGCCCACTTTTTCCAATTCGTGTGCTAAACCCAATATTTCATCCTGCCCACCCAGGAGTTTATACTGCATTACATTAGTATTGCGGCGCAGTTTCAGCACGCAAATAGGCCCATGTTTTGCGTGGCCTCTTAATATTGCCTGCACTGCCCGGATACTGATACATCTCTGTCAAAATCTGAGCTCTCCCACAGTTGTTTGGAGAGCCAGACCCATAGAATATCTATGCCCAGAATGTATTCCTGGACTGCAGCAATAGGCACTTTATACTCCCAGGGTGGGAGATGCCCAACCCCCAACTTCAACCATGTTTGGGTGACAGGAATAGTCTGTCCCCAAAAGCACCAATCATCACTCTGTCTCCATTAAATTTAGTTGGATCTCTGTAGGTAAATGATGTTTCTGCTCCAGTGCCCACTAATGCCATAATACCTCTCTGAATATATTTTCAGGACCAATAAATTGTCAATTCTACATAGGGCCTCTGGTCCCTTCTGGAGGCCCTTGGGGGACTAACATCCCTTGTCACGCCATGAATTCTGCTGCACCATATTCTTTTGCTTTTGGCGGCTCAGACATCGTGGCCCTGAGGCAGCTTTTTTTTCCTCTTAAGAACAATGAAATCTTGTTGTTGGTATTCTCTCTATAACCCTTATCCTTGGTTTCTTAGGGTAGATTCTGAAATTTTTGATTGTCCTTTAGTTGTCTCCAAAGCTGGAGAAGGACATGATTGGACCGGCAGTCAATCTTAGCAAATTGGAACCCAGTCCAAATTAAATCATTAAACATTTGTTTTTGGGAGACCCTTATGGGTCTCAATTGAGGAGCTCAAGTAGCTGACATCTTGGTTTTAGTCACTGGCAGGACCTCAGCTTCTAATGTCCAAATATTGTGCCTAGTCCGCAGGTGTTCTATTTCTCCTAGGTCGGCCACTAACTGGGCAGCCGGCTGGGCTACCACTTCTGAGGCCACCAGGGAATTCAGTACAGAGACCAAAGTACCGTACAAATGAGAGGGAGCTTGCTGTAGAATTTAGTCTCTCATCCCTTCTGAGAATTTGATCATATCAGGGCCGTCAAATGTGTCTTCAGAAATTGCTTTCCTTACGCCTAGTTCGCAGATATAATTTTGAAGATCCTCCATGGAGGACCATATCCCTATACATAGAGGTATATCAGACTTATTCGGCCATACCATACAGCAGGCCTCCATTAACCATTCTATTATAGAATGGTTTTTCATTAAGATATTGATTACTCACATATAACCTCTGCCTGAGAGCAGAGTGGACAGTCATGGTGGCCAACTTGGCTATTTCCGAGCCATTCACCAAAACACTTTCTGCCCCAGAATCCCACAGTCTTAATAACCAAGCCCGCACACTTTCTCTAGGCTTCTGCCAAATTCGTTGTACTAAAACCATCAATTCCGTTGCCGTGGGTGGCCGGGCTGTTATGTACAAATGAGTCTGGGCAGGGGGCCACCCATCAGTCAGCACCCCTACCAGTCTATCCTGTATTTTCCTTGTTTTCTGAGTTACAACAGGACAAACCTCTAGTGGATCTGTTGAAATCGGAGATTTGAGACCTAATTTAGAGTTTTTATTTTCTTGATCAACTGAGTTTGTTGATTCAGGAGTCTGGTCAGTGGTTTTTGAAATGTTACAAACTTGACCTATTGGAAGATGCAGAATTGGCTTCTTCCCTGCTAATGTGCCAAGTTCTTGCACTAACTTTTCAATATGGTCTTTCAAAAATTGGTTTTCATTTTCTAAATTATTATTCCTCATTTCAGCGTGAATTAAAGCATTTAATAGTGGACATGCCACTGTGGAGGCAGCTAATTGTCTTTCTTTGGTGTTCAGTGTATCTTTTCTAAGTCCCTGAAAGTAATCTGCCATGCGATATGGGGAGATACTTCCCATAACACGTGGGGGACCCCATTTTTCAATGATAACTGCTAGTTCATAATAGGGAGATCCCACAAATCCTGGGATCTGCCCTGGAGTCATTTTATCTAAGGGGTTGGCGTTCTCCCACCTAGCCCATTTATAGATATTCCATAGAAAGAACATTGTGTAAATTCCAGTATATTTGGCCTGGCTGGCTCTCCAAGTTAGTCAATGAATATAAAGATGTTGTAATTATGAAAGAAACAAGAAAGTTTGGCTAAGCTAACAAAAAGAGGATAGAATGCTTACCGGCATCCTGAGCTCACTGTAAAACTCCTTAGGAGGGATCTCCAGAAGAAATCCTTTCCCTCTGGTAGTCAGCTCTTAAATGTGTCTAAGGAGAGGTGGAGCCAGGGCATTATTACTCAAATAATCATGCTGTTATACCGTTCCAGTACGGGGAGAAATTTAGCTGTTTGTCTTTGTTAGAAATATATCTGGTAAGTTACAATTCTAAGTTTAGATCCTCTGATCTGTAAAATAATTTTTTTTTTTTTTTTAATTTTTCAATTCCCAAGTTTCTTTTCTCTTTTTCTGTTTGACTTTTAACAAGTATTTATTGAATCCTTAAGGAAAACTGTAAGACACTCTGTGGGTTATAACTGAGTTATATTAAATAACAAGGAAAGTAGGCTGGATAATAGAATTAAATATCAAGCAGCCTTTTGGATATTAATTATGCTTACAGATATATTTTATTTTCCCCTCATTTTGGGTCACAGTTTGATTTGAATTTCTCTACTAAATTTTGTAAATTTTTCATTAGATGATTGATTTGATGTTTTCAGCTTGTCTTCCACATCACAAAATATGGAGGCAGACTCTTTTTTAAGTTCTAACAATGTCTACTAAAACAAATTGTCTAAGACATCTTTTATTTGCTTAAAAAGAGGAGCAAAACAGACTCGAATAAAATAACTAATAACAAATAACAAAATAATTCACATATAGATCTCTTGGGAAAAGTGATCGGTGATGGTAAAGAAATATGTAGCTACAGTCATTTCTGTTGCCTCAAATCTCTCCCTTTCATTCTTACTACTTCTTCTTTACTACATCTTTACTATGTTTTGGATTACTTTCCTCATGTGTTATCTAACACTTTTTCTCATGCCTATTCTGATTTTTCCCATTAGGAATCATGTTTCCAATTTTTTAATCTATTTGTGTTATTTTATTATATGTTTTTGGAATTCATCACTTCTTCCTGTGAATTTTCTCTCATTTTCATTGAAGTTCTGTTAACATTGATTATTTAATGATACTAAGATTACCTCATTAGCCCCCATCTTCTGGTCAAATCTCTTCACCATTAGATTTAATAGGGTTATGTTTAGGAAGATAAGAGTTTTAACAGAAAAACTGGGGAAGAAATGTTGAAAAACCAATGTTATCCTTCAGAAATCAGGGGAAAGTATTTAGTACGATCTGTTTCTCCATTAGAAAAATACATACAAAGGCACACTTTAAACTTGTTTTAATTTTAAACAGGAAGAAATAAAGCAGGTGGTAACTTCATTGCTTGCCAAGCAGTCAGTTAAGATACGTGAATTTTTCTCATTCCAACACTGTCAATACAGAGAAGTATGACAATATGCTGGAGATACAGTTCGTTTTATTACCCTTTTACTAGACTTATAAGCAAGCTATCATTTCCTTTCTTTTATTCATTTTATGTTATAACGATCTATATTCTTTCCAGAACTGACTCAAACCCTTTAAAATCTTTTGTTTCCTTGTAGGTAGTCTTAATTCCTTAGGATATTTCCATGGGCCATTCAGGATGACATAATTCCTTTCCTCCTGAATTCCCTGAGCTTACAAAAGAGGCTAACATCTCCACCCTTTTTAAGTGCAGAAACAGGTAGTTACTTTGAGTGGGAGCAGCAACTGGAATGAGGTTGGAAGACCTGAAGTCATTGTCGATTGGTGCATGGTCAGTGCATGGATGATGGGAAATAAGAGATACTGCTAGAGGAAAGGGGTGATGAGGAGGAAAATCTTTCTTTCCAATGGTTCTCTCCCATGGCCTACTGCACCTTTTGTCCAACACTGAACACCTTTGGGAACAGGGACCATTTCTATGCCCTTCTTCCTCTTTCTCAGGGACACAGAAGATCCAGGTAGTATAGCAGTTTGTCAGCAATGCATTTCTTGCAGAGAAGAGAAGGTTAGAAGCAGCTTTCTTGGTGGAAGAAGGATATGGAATGAGGGGAGAGGATCTTGTACTGCCAGGGAATATGTATTCTGAGGGAGACTGAGACAGATCTGAAAAGTAGGAGAGTGGACTCTCTCCATTCTCAGAGTCTCACAAGTCCTGCCTGCACTTTTCAGGTCCCACAATGAAACAATACTCTCTTTCCCAGAACTATCTGTATTCAAGGTCTCTTAGGCACCATTTGTAGTTCTTTTTTTTTCTCAGTCTCTGTTCTCTTATGTTGAACCTAACAAGGTCAGTTTTCCTGTACACTAAGGAAGGACTTCATCACTGTTAAGTAAATTAGCCACACTGGCAGCTTGCAAGACAAATCTTTTGGAAGTTTGCAAGGTTAACTTATTGATGAATCAGTCTGATCCTGACTCAGAAACCTCAGCACTATTATGTTGCCTTGATCCTTGCATTTGAATGGAGGCTGCTATTCTTTAACATCAAATGAATATGCAAATTGTGGAAATGTATGAAGAAACACTTGTTTTAATGAACTGGAATAAAGAGGTGTAAATATCAACCTCTTGTAAAGTCTTCCATTTTACTGTTATTTATCTTATCATTTTTATTCCCAAAATGTCACAGAAAAAAAAAAAAAAAAAAAAAAAAGATGGAAGGAGAAATAGCTCTTCTCTCAATCTGCACAAAATACTGAACTCAGTAGAAGTTATTTGTGGAGGTACTTATGAAGTTGAAAAGGATTTAAAAATTTTGTGATATTATTTAATGACAGCTGAAATGCACTCACCAGTGCTGAGTATGGGGACAGGATTATTTCCCTAGTCCTGCTCACCACTCCATTCCTGATACAAGCCAGGATGCCCTTGGCCTTCTTGGCCACCTGGCACACTGCTGGCTCTTATTCAGCTGACTGTCCATCAGTACTCCAAAGTACCTTTCCATCAGGCAGCTTTCCATCCACTCCTCCCCAAACCAGTAGGGTTGTCTGTGGTTGTTTTGACCAGAACACAGGACCTGACACTTGGCCTATTGAAACTCATGCAGTTTACCCTTCCCCGACTGGATTTAACTCCATTGACCACAGCTCTTTGGTCCTGGCCTGCCAGCCAGTGTTTCACCCAGCGGAGTGTATGCCCATCCAAATCATATCTCCTCCAAGAGGATGTTGTGGGGGACAGTGTCAAAGGCTTTACTGAAGTTCAGGTTGGCTGCATCCTCCATCCACTAGGTGGGTCACCTTGTCATAGAATGAAATCAGGTTTGTCAAACGGGGTCTACCATAATGATGCCTTAGTATTTCCGGGTTATTTCTAGAGTAATAGAAATCCACAGGGTTAGAAATCATGTTAGAGTTTCTTTTTAATTGTTAGGTAACTTACCACCCACTCACGGTCCCCAAAGGACATTCTATATTCAAAAGTTGGCAATCTATCCTGAGTAGCATCTTTGAATAACTTGTTTTGCATGTAGAATAGCCACCTGGCATCCCTGGATGTACAGACAATTGGATAATTCAGCAAAAGAGAAAGGGGTGGATGCAGATGATGCTAGTGTAAGGTAGATGCTCTTCAGAGAAATTAAATGTGTCAGGTTCCATGTTTCAGGTTAGTAGTAGGAAAGTGGGAGCTAAATAATTTGATGGGCCTCTGAAGTCACCAGTGTATAATGTTCCCTTGAAAGTCTAAGTTTACTAAGATCATCAGTCTCCTTTTGAACTTGTAGACCTTTACAAACAATATTTCAGGGTTCATTTGACCTACCACATGCAGGCCATGCCTGGCAGGATTAGCACTGTGCTGATTTTCACTTTCCTTAAAATACAGAACAAATAGTTCATTTATTGAGCAAAGAAGCAAACTGTTTTCCTTTGGCTGTTTCTCCTGCTGCCCAGTGAAGCTCTTCTGTACTGAAATAAATATTAAACAGAAATCCCAATAGAAGAAAACATTTTCTTGATAAACCTGCGCATTTAGTCAAACTACCTCAGATGCTTAAATCTGTTGCTAATTTGTTCATTCTCAGTTAGACTTCAGTGGCATTGCTTTATTAGTGATGCATCTTTTATTCGTCCATCTATTTGCGGTTGGTGGATTTTAACAGTTTCAAGACCACAAGCTATATGTATAAAATAATAGTAGCATAATTGAAAAAGAAAAAAGAAAAAGAAAAGTAAGAGGACTATTGGCTCAGAAAACCACATTTGTCAAACATAAAGAGGTTAAGGGGCAGGCCACTATTGTGTTTCCTACGTCTTCTAGTGAAGATAGATTCCCCTGGGAATGTGCTGGTTATGGTAACTGTAATGGTTAGCAGCGTTGTTGGATTGCCTTGACGTAGAAAAGTGAACCTATATTTGTGAGGTGGTACCTCAGCCAGTCTCTAGCTCCTTGGTTTCATTCCAGAGTTCTGTCTGCTGTGAAGCCCCTCGTCTGGTATATCTGATTTTCCTGGTTATATTCTGGGTATAGATTTCCATGAGGTAATCAACGAATACTCTCCTTTTTTTATAAGTAGCATCTCTTGGATATTGTGGATATTGTTCTCCTGAAATGAAGAATGTGAGATTTCTCAGCATTTGATATTTTTTTCTGAAGAACAAGTAAAAGAAACAAACTACTCAGAAATTTTTTTCTAAGACTACAAAAGTCATACACATCACAGAAAAAAAAGAATCTGAGAAGACATCTAGTTCTGTTCTTGCGCTCCAAAGCTATACACCATGTCAAGTTTGCCAGATGTTTCCTTAACCTCTTACTAAAAAATCTTCAGTGATGAAAATAGGAACTTGTCCCAGGTGTTATTTATGCCTGCTTGAAAGGCTGGAAGAAAGATTTATTGTTCAAATGATTTTCTCAGTTTTCAATCTACGTCTTCTAATTTAAGCCTCCGCTTTTTTTTTATCTGTAGTAACAGTGAGCTGTTACTTTCATTAGAAACGGCTAATTTCTTTCATTAGATTGATATAAATTTTAAAAACACTTTTAAATTCTGATAAAATCTATTTTTGACCCCTGCAAGGTTATTTTTAATAACAGTTTGAAATGGAACAAATAGAAAGATTATAGAAAAGTACACAGCCTTGAATTCAGCAGTGCAGATAATGGAGAATTCCTCAAGATTGCTATGTTCCAAATAATCTTTTTCCCTCCTTCTCTTGTCCCTGCAGGTGTATCAGTAGTGAACAGTGCATATTCTCACAAGGGTTAAAAAAAAAAAAAAAAAAAAAAAACCAAATATACCCTATGACTTTTGAAAGAGAATGGGCTTGTAGAAAAAAACATTAGTGAGAGGTCTCTACACAAGCTCTCTCTCTCCCCATACTGCTTTTCCTCCTATTAACTCATGGTTGAATGAAAAGTTCATTCCGTCTCAGAGGAGATTAACTATATTACTCTATTAGACAATTTGGAAGGACTGTTTATTTTGACACTATTTTATCTTGTTGCAGGATACAACTGTTATGTGTGTGCATGCATATGATGATAATTTGAAGCTTCTGCATTTCTGTGGATGCTTGTCAGATACATGGTTGCCCAAATTACAGGCTACTTAGCTCAAAATTTATTGAAATAGAAACCAATAATGTAGGCAGCCTAGTCCATATCTATCACCTTCATTTCAATCATGTACAATATGCTAGTTAGAGGAACGGAATGTGTAATAGAATCCATTATATCAGATTTGTGTTAACAGAGGATTCCCAACAAATCCCTGCAATTTTCTGTTGGACAGAGTCTACCTTGAAAATCTTCTACAAGACCCATCCAAAGTAGTTCCAGCAAATGAGGGGGTCAGTCTGCATATTTCTGGGAAGGCTGAGGAAATTTTACATTGATGACTCCATACTGCAAGCTGTTTTCCAGAGGAAGCTATTTTTCTTGACTTGTATTGAAATTTGGTTATACGATAGGACATAAATGCAAGATTACCTATTGATGTAAATGGCACTTAAGAATCTTTGGAACGTATCTGGGACAATATCATAGAATCATAGAATCACTCAGGTTGGAAAAGACTTAGAAAAGAATCACAACATAACCATACAACCCTAAGAACCCTCCGTAAAATTATGTCTCTGAGCACCACATCCAAACAGTTTTTGAACACAACCAGGGATAGTGACTCAACCACCTCCCTGGGGAGCCTAGTCCAGTGCTTAATAACCCTTTCTTTAAAGAAGTTCTTTCTGATATCCAACCTAAACTTACCTGGCACAACTTAAGGCTGTTTCCCCTTGTCCTGTCACCTGTCACCATTGAGAAGAGACTAACCCCGCTCTTGCTGCAAGATATTGGAACCTTTCAGATATTGGAAGAGAGCAATAAGGTCTCCCTTCAGCCTCCTCTTCTCCATACTGAACAGCCCCAGTTCCTTCAGTTGCTCCTTGTAGGGCATATTCTCCAAGCCCTTCACAAGTCTTGTTGCCCTTCTTTGGACCTGCTCCAAGGCACATCAATGTCCTTTCTGTATTGAGGTGGCCAAAACTGAACACAGTACTCGAGGTGAGGCATCACCAGTGCCCAATACAGGGTCAGGGTTACTTCCCGAGTCCTGCTCACCACACCATTCCTGATACAAGCCAGGATGCCCTTGGCCTTCTTGGCCACCTGGGCACATTACTGGCTCTTATTCTGCCAGCCATCCAACAGTACACCAAGGTATCTTTCCATCAGGCAGCTTTCTAACCACTATTCCTCAAGCCTGTAGGATTGCCTGTGGTTTGGTTGTAACCAAAATGCAGGACCCGACACTTGGCCTATTGAAACTCATACAGTTAACTCTGGCCCATTGATTCAGTCTATGCAGGTCCCTCTGTCGTGCCTTTTTCCCCTCAGGCAGATCAATACTACTTCCCAACTTGGTGTCGTCTGCAAACTTACTGAGGGTGCACTCAATCCCCTCATCAAGATCGTTAATAAAGATGTTGAATACCCCTGGAGGACACTGTTTGTGACCAATGCCAACTGGATTTAACTCCATTGACCACAACTCTTTGGGCCTGGCCTGCCAGCCAGTGTTTCACCCAGTGGAGTGTATGCCCATCCAAACCATGGACAGCTTGCTTCTCCATGAGAATGTCGTGTGGGACAGTGTCAAAGGCTTTACTGAAGTCCAGGTAGACCACACTGACAGCCTTATCTTCATCCACCTAAGCGGGTCACCTTGTCATAGAATGAAATCAGGTTTGTCAAACAGGGTCTACCATTCATAAGCCCATGCTGACTGGGCCTTATCCCCTGGCTGACTTCTACTTGGTTCATGATGTTTCCCAAGATTATCTGTTCCATAACCTTCCCCGTACCAAGGTGACACTTATAGGTCTGTAGCTACTAGGATCATCTTTCTGGCTGTTTTTGAAGATGGGTGTCACGTTTGCTCTAGTCCACTGGGACATCCCTGTTTTGCCAGGATTGCTGAAGAATGATGGAGAGTGGTTTGGCAACCACATCTGCCAACTCCCTCAGCACTCTAGCGTGCAGTCCACCTGGTCCCATGGAGTTGTGAGCATCCAGCTTTTGGAGCAGGTCCAAAACCATCTCATAGTGGATCATGCAGGGCCTATTCTGTTTCCCATCCCTATCTAGCAGTGCAAGGGGCTGTGTGCCCTGGAAGGAACTAGTTTACTATTAACGACTGAGGTAAGGAAGGCATTATGTACCTCAACCTTATCCTGATCCTTGGTTACTGTGTTGCCGCTGTGCTTGTAAAAATGTGTTGCTATTACTGAAAGGCACCATCCACCACCTCACTGTGATAACATCCCCTATTTGGTCTTCATAAACATTCAGCAAATGTTAATGAATGTCGGTAGGTACAATTTTTTCCACATGGAGGAATTCAGTTGTACTCTTTTGTGCACTTCTGTATCAAATGCTATTTTGTTATACCTTCTCTTTGCTATCATCTCTTGCATGGCAAAAGAAATGCAACATAATATTGTTTGGAAAGTTTAACCTCTCCTACCAACATTTGCCTCTGATGTTGTGGGCCAACACAGCAAAGTAGGAAGCATTACTTTTGGAGTTTGAAGAGTTAATCATGCAACAGTCTCCCTCCCCTTGGTAGAAAGTGAGGGAAGGGGGGTGGGGGAGCATGGGGTGGAAGGAAGAAGCAAAAACCTGATTGAGATAGGAGACACTGATTTATTAAAAGGAATGTGAGATAATACAGAATAATTAAGAGTAATAAATCAAAACAAACAAAAAATAAAACAGGCGGAGAGAGAGAATATCAATCCAAATATTTATCAGCAGGCTCTCCACCACTCACCTCCTGGAAAGAGACCAGAGAGCTTTTCCCCTGTCACTCAGAATTGGAAGACTCCTGGAAAATGCAATACATCCTAGTATATCTTTCTTTGGACTGTCACATGTATCTTCCCTTTGTAAACTCAGAACTCGTGTGAGACTGCTAGAAATAAACAAGAAACACTGCACCACAGTGCATTGTGTTTTCTGCACCCAACAGACTGTCACATGATATTATGATACGGAATACTGATAAAACCAGCCTTTGTACTCTGCAGTACAGAACTATTTTGGCATTTTTGTTTGTACGTTTATGTAAAAAACTTGTGATCTGTACCTTGTTAACTAATAATCTCTTATACAATAATGAAATTCTCAAAATATTTGATTGTATGCTTACCATAACGTGTTCAAATATGAGTGTGTTAAGGTAAATGTTTTGAAATGAGATTTTCAAAGAAATCTGAGAATTAGATATTCAAATTCCATTATATCTTCTACAGAAAAAGGGGAAGGAACTTTCTTAGACCTCAACAGCTCAACAGTTCTCTGCTATCTGTAGATAGAAATGCCTTCTGTACATTTTTGCTATCAGTTCTGGCATCTCATCTGTGATCTGAATCTACTGACTAAAGCTGCAGAAAAGTAATTCCAGAAATAAACTGGGCAGTGTTTGTAGTGAGGCAATAAATTAATGATATGAGTTTTTAAAGGGCATTGAGCAGGAGGAGTGAAGAATCACACAAGAGTTGGAAAAGACCTCTGGAGATAATCTAGTAAACCCCCTTTCTAAAGCATGTTCCCTACAGCAGGTTACACAGTAACTTCCTGTGTTCCAGTTTATGTCCCTTATCCCCTTGTTCTGTCCTTGAGCCCCACTGAAAAAAAAAAATGTGGCACCATTTCTTGACACACGCTCGTTAAATATTTATAAGAAATCCTGGTAAGATCTCCTCTCAGTCTTCTCTTCTTCAGTCTCAGCAGTCCCAGGTCTATCCACCTTTCCACATAAGAAAAATGCTCCAGGCCCCTAATTATTTTTGTAACCTTTGTCTGGTCTCTCTCCAGCACTTCCCTGTCTTTCTTGAACTGGGGAACCCAGAACTGGACACAGCACTCCAGATGTGGCCTCACCAGGGTAGAGTAGATGAGGTTAACCTCCCTTGACTGTGCTCTTTTGGCCATGCTCTTTTTACAAGAGGCATTGGCACAGCTGAAACAAATTAATAAAACCTGGAAAAAATATTGATGTTCAAAAATAGATTTTCAGTTCAGATTAGCTGTAGTATCTGTATTTCTTTATATTAGATATGAGCCAATGTTCCAAACTGGATTATAGTTCAACTTGAAAAATTCACAAGGGTTTGGAAATGCAGTGATTGGTCAGGTTGGTCACCTTCTAGAACCAATTAATTCTGAATATTGTAAAGTCTTTGTTGGCATGGTTCTGATGTGTATGATGTAGCTTGTTTTTTAAAGTGTTCCTTAAAATGCTATATATGACAATCAGGTTGCCAGTAAGTCATGGATCATGTATTTGAGATGAATAGGTTGAAAGGAAGAATACTTCTGGCAAATGAAAATTTCAGAAATATAAATAGTCAGTACTGAGGCAATATTATTTCATAAACAAAAATCCACACTGATAAATACTACCTGGTAGAGAATTTCATGGATAACAGAAAAACCAGGCTACTTGTGAGGCGTTCTTATTAATATGTAAAAAACTCATAGGTGCTTAGAGCTCTGGCATCTGGCTTCAAACTTAAAATTCTTGTTACAAACGTAAAAGTATTTCAATGGGTTACATTTGAATCAAATGTAATAGTAAGAAATAAATGGTGCTGTATCCTACTATGGTTTCCTACAAAGCATCTCCCTCTTCCTTTCCCAAAAGACAGTGCACATCATTTTACCTACTAAGGGCTGCATCTTGAGCTATTTCTGTTTCTGTGTGTACATTTGTGGGGCCAACCTGGTGACAACTTATATCTATTCCAACATTGTCATTGTTGTTTCCAGTGAACTGAAGTCGATATTCAGCTCCATACACAGCTCCATGGTCATAATCTGCTGATTTTCATGAATTAGCTGATTGAGACATTCTTCATTTTGTAACGTGACAACAGTGCATGGTCATCTGGGACATGGCTTGTCTTTCATGTCATTGTTGTCACTGCTGAAATGCACCATCCACCACCTCACTGTGCTCATGTCCACTGTTTGGTCTCCATAAACATTCATCAAACATCACTGAATGTCAATGGGTCCTTTTCTGTATGAAGAAATTCAAACTCTACATCTCTGCTTCAGACATACTCCCATGTCAGACACCATTTTATCAGACTACTCCTCTGCTGGTATTTGTTGCAAGGCAACAAAATGCAACAGAATATTGGTAGTCAACATAATAAAAATAGGAGGCATTACTTTTGGAGAAGCCTTACAGTCACAGATATATGGCTTGAAAACACTACTGGTCTTGATTTACAATGCATTATATCTGTTTATCTATATAGAATACACATTTCCATAACATACATTATATTTTTTAAAATTTTGATTGCTTCATTTTTGAAGGACCCATTGCCTTGAGAGGTGTTGGCAATACCGCGGCACATATGAAGCCTTAAGATGATGAAGCTGCTGGGGAAAATAAGAAAGGGCAATGGGGAAATATTTAAAAGGAATAAAAGAGTTGTTCTTTAAGGAGGTGACAAGACTAGCTGCCCAGCTGAAGTGCCTCTACACCAATGCATGCAGCTTGGAAAATAAATAGGAGGAGCTGGAAGCTACTGTGCTACTAGAGAACTACGGTATAGTTGCCATCACTGAAATTTGGTGGGATGATTCCCATGACTGTAGAGTAGCTATTGGCAGTTACAAGCTGTTTAGAATTGACAGGCAAGTAAGGAGGAGGTGTTGCTATCTACTTTGAGAAAGGAATAGAATGTGAAGAGCTGTCGCTAAAGAATAGTCATGAGCAAGTTGAAAGCCAATGGATCACAGATAGAGACTGAGGTGGCAAAGGGAGACTTGTGATTGGTGTCTAATACAGGCCATCTGACTGACCAGATCAGTCAGAGCTTGTCGATGAGGCCTTCTATCTCCAGGTACAGGAGGCATTGTGACTGCAAGCACTCATCCTTCTGGCAGACTTCAATCAGCCATATATCTGCTTGAAAAGTAGCATGGAAACCTGTAGGCAATCCAAGAGGTTCCTGGAATACACTGAGGATAACTTCCTGAGTCAAATAATTGAAGGGCCCACCAGGGGGGATGGAAATGGACCTGCTGTTCACCAAAGCGAATGATCAATTGATTGGTAATCAGGATAGGAGGCTGTCTGGGCTGTAGTGACCATGCCATAACTGAGTTCAAACTCCAGAAGGATATGAGACAGGCAAAGAGTAGAATTAGGATGCTAAATTTCAGGAAAGTTAACATCCAGCTCTTCAGGGAGGAGTCAACAAAACCCCCTGAAAACTGTCCTCACACGCAAAGGTACCTGTTGGAGCATGTTAAGAGAAGAGCCACAAAAATGATCCAAGAGATGGAACACCTCTCCTATGAGGACAGACTGAAATATCTGGCGCTGTTCAGACCGGAGAAGAGAAGGCTCCGAGGTGACCTCATAGCATCCTTTCAGTACCTGAAGGAAGCTACAAAAAAAAAAGAGGACAGACTCTTTACCAGGGTCTGTGGTGATAGAACAATAGGAAATGGTTTCAAGCTCAAAGAGGGTAGATTTAGGTTGGCTATAAGGAAAAAGTATTTTACAGCAAGGGTAGTGAGGCACTGAAACAAGTTGCCTAGAGATGTGGTTGATGCCCTGTCCCAGGAGACTGTCAAGACAAGGCTGGGTCAAGCCCTGAACAACCTGATTTAGCAATGCACATCCCTGTTCACTGCAGGGGAGCTGGAGTAGGTAACCTTTAAATGTCCCTTCCAACTCTAAGGATTCTATTCTTTGTGTTACTTTAGAAGACCAAGTTCCTATGTGCTTGTTCATTAACTTTCATCTTTTAACATTCCTAGACTTACAATAAAAATTCAAACTTATTTAAACTTGAGTATTAATTTTTCATAAATGAGTTTATTAGACTAGTGATTTGGTCTAAAAAGACTGTGAGCATCTACTAATGATCCATTCACAAATGTTGAGATAAAAAATAAATCTTCCTCGGATTAGCATCCCATTACTAAGACAGTATAAATGGGTCTTTGGTGTAAAACATAATCTTTTCCTTATATTCCCTCCCAACTTCCCACTATGTCATCATCAGAAGTAATAGAGGTTTTCAACCCTTGATTTGTAATAGTTAACCTTTTTGCAGTGGAAAACATCAGGGCTCTCTGTTCTACTCATTCCAAGTTTCCATCTTGGAGCATCAATTGTATAATTTCAGCAATTTTTTTCAGTGAATATTTGTGAATACCTTCCTTTTAATCAGTGTTCACTACTTTTCTGCTCTGCTTGCATTCAACAAATTAGGACAAGGCTGTTGAATGGGTTCTCAGTTCTTAGACTTTCCTTAAGGAGTAAAACCAAAGCAGTATGTTGACTTTTTTTTTTGGCCTGTTAATCTGGGATGGTTTTCTATTTTTAATTAGCTGCTCAAATGTATTTGTCACAAACATTTTGTAGAATTCTGTTATCACTTTCTTTCTAAACCACAGAGAAATTCAAGAGATACACATTTTTAGATATTCTTGTACTGGATCATTACATGCATAACTTTAATTAGCAATGTATAGTGGACACATACGTTGTATGTTTGAGGCAAATGCCAGATTTCCCTGAGAAATTCTCAGGGAAATTCCTGCTGATATCAATATGGGTTTTGTCTGAGTAAAAATTTTGTAATTTGGCTTTTTGTTTTACAGGATGGGAATTATCTTTTTTTACTCTGATCACTCATTTGGCCTCCAAGTACCTTGGCTAGCTTGATTTTCAATAAATGTCTGGAAGCTGTTATGGTACACTTCCAGCATTGTAGGATTCATATTTATCCTTATATGGATATTTGGACTTCTTCAAGTCATCACAGCTATTTCTAGCTCATTGTCCTAACTGTAGAACTCTTCCCATTTTCAGACAAAGAATTGATTCTGAATCCCGCTGTTTTTACAGCAGAGAGTTGGACTTTTCCTTTACATCCATGTATATATAATCAAAATTTAGTTCAAATATCTCTAGATCTGTATTATAAAGTATTGTTTCATTAGGTATTCTCATAAAAAAAAATGTATAGATACCTGCATTCCAGGAGGTCCTGTAGTCTCTTTCTTCAAGGGTAAGATAACTTGGCAGATTCAGAGAAAACAGATAAACTGTTCTGATCCAGATGTAGGTGCGCAAAAAGCAGTTAAAGGATGTTGAAATGGTTACTAGGAAAATTAAACATAACTTGACCAAATGTGAACACTTAAAGAAAAACTGACAATAGAAAAGAATTGCTATAGTGATACCTGAACGTCATTAATTGTGATGTTGATTTTTATGTGAAGCATAAGTAGTGCAAAAGGACTCCATGATGTTAAGTGATACTTGCACTTTCAAAGCAGAGATCTACTGAATGTAGATCAATTGGTACCTTTCCTTGCTTTCTTCTTGAATATCTTTTATTAATCTGAATAGTATATGAAATTTGAAGTGTAAAACAAGCTACAGTGCTAGAATTTACTTTAGATTTGTTCGGTATACTGCCATAATATATATAATTTAAATATAAATATAATATATAATATTTTATATATATAGTATAATATATATATAATACCAAATATACCTAGTAGCATTTCAGAGTCATACTTGTACTTGAATGTTAGAGAAAAACTTCCTGCAAGCCTACCACATTACCAGATTCCCAGGGATTGGTAGAAAGCAAACATCATTCATGGGACTGCCTTTTAAGGCAGATATACAAATGATCTCTTCATAGAGGAAAAAAAGACATGGAAATGCTAATTTAAGACAGTTATTTAAATGTCAGTGTGTTCACATACCTGTTCTACATGTCAGGACCAGTCAACGATCAAGATGAATAATGTATTGGATCAGTGTCTATGAATTAGGGTGCAACAGAGAATGCTTGAGATGGTAGTTAAGATGTTGCAGTTAAGAGAATGAACAGTGCATATATCCCCCAAGAGGACTTCTAAATTTCCAAGCAACCCCTGTCCTGTTACCCATCAGGATTATTATTATTTTTTTTCCAAAGTACCCTTATTCTCTTGTTTCAGATTTATGAAAAAATATTACCTTTTTTTACTAGGCTGATAAACATATAAAAAAATTACAGTAAGAGTAGTTTACATGACCAATGATACAGATCTGAAATGTATGTGATTGGGGTAGTCACGGTCAGAAGGGGATACAGCAGTGTAAGTTTTTTAACCATGATACACTGGCATTTCAGAAAGGGCTCTGAGCAGTGGGTATTTTTCCCACATAATCTTTGAAATCATTCAGTGCACTTCAGCTTTCCTCACTTAGCTTGCATCCCAGACTTTAGCTTTTAACATTTAGATATGCTTAGACTATATTTTGAATGGCATGAGACCATATTCTTCTCAGCTTTTTCTTTATCTTGTTTTGTGCAGACTCCCTACCTATACCCTTTATTCTTCCCAAATTTTATATTGAAAGGACACTGTCCTTTTTTTTTCCTTCACTCTGCATCCCATAACGTATCCCACAGCACTAGGTAGTGATTCTCCTAGTCCAAAAGGAGATGTGGAACTGATTCATCTATATGATTTAATTGTGAATAAGTCATCTGGAGTAATTTTCTTTTTTCTTGTCTTGTACCACTCAGTGGCTTTTCAGGGAGGTGAATTTTTTTCTACCTCCTGAGTCACACCTTCTTTAGTCAGCAGGGGTCACTACAGTGATGAAGTCATTCAAGACTCAAAGGAATAATAGACAGCAAATAATTATGAAAAGCTTTCATAACAACAACTAACAACAACAACTACTTAAAGGTAAAATTGCCTAATTTGCTAATTACGATCAATAAGCTTTACAGGTAAGACAATTATAGGCAATGGCTACTACAAAGAGTAAAAAAATAAAAGAAGAGAAAAAAATAGAAAACAAGGAAAGACAGACAGACATATACAAACACAGCAAAGCAGAGCAGTTCACTGTTCCCTGATACAGTGATGTCTTGGTTTCAGGTGCTGATGTTCAGTAGAGATGGGTCATAGGAGGTTGTGTTGTTCAGTTGACAGTGACTAAATACTTACAGTCTGAAGTGGCTGAGCTACTTTTGGAGTGACAGCGCCTGGTTTTGGGATCTCAGCAGGACCTCCTTTATTCCTGCCTTCCAGGCCTTGCAAATTTAAGTCAGCAGACAAGAAGCAGCAGGGAGAGGCCAGCTTTTATGTCTTCACAGGATGAAAAAGTATCATATTTCTATTTCCTGTATCAAGCTGGTCTGATTTGCTTCTGTGCCAATCTTCAGCCAATAAACACTCCTGGGCCCTCCCTTTCAAAGGCAAACAATTCTAAACAGATGCTTCCAAATGTAAAATTGTCTACATAGTGATTTTGTTTACCTCATGTTGATTTGAGGTACTCCTTACCAGTCTTAGACATTTCCTGATCATAATGTTCATTCTATTTATCTATTTATCTATTTATTTATTTATTTATTTATTTCTGTTTTAGGAGCATCCCAGACCAGAGTATGAAACCAAAGTGCTGCAGAAAAAGCTGAAAAACAAAAACATGAAAATAGAAAATACAAATGAAGTAAGTTGCAGCTTACCTTTTCTCTTACTCAACAGCCCAGGCTGTCTCCGGTCTTAACCTCTTTAATGATCTACTCTGCCTTGGTTAGCACCACATCTAGTAACACCTCACTTCTTGTTAGTCTGTCCAATACCAGGTCAAGGAAGCTATTCTCAACATGGATTTCTTGCAGCTTGCCATGTTGCTTTCCTACCAGATATCTGGATGGTTGAAATCACACATCAGGATGTGAGCCTGTAGATGTAATGCCTCTTGTAGCAGAAGGCGGCTTTCTTTGTCAACAATCTCCCCTTGACCAGACAACCCATTACCACCACATGTCCTTTATTGGTCTAGTCCCTAATTTTAACCCACAAATGTACCAGTGCTTTTCACTTCAGAAGATCCTGAAAAGTTAGACATTAAATGTGATGAGTATTGAATACTAGAATAGACATTCCACCTGATTTTTTGAGGTTTAATCCTTTATTTCTCTGCCTTTGAATAGCTGTATGTTTTACTCATTGCAAGACTCGGTAGCTTTTGCATGGTTTCTTGATATTAAGGCATAAGCTTCCATGAGATCTCTGGCTCAGTACTTTCATCTTTTTGGATAGAAGCCAGGGTATAAGACTTTATCATATTAGTAATGAACATCCCCTAGTATTGGGCTTTTCATCAAAGTAGAGGTCTCTCTGCAGTTAAAGATTTCCTCATTTCATGTGAATACACAGATGCCTGTGAAGTCTCAGTTTCATTGTATCTTCATTCACTGTTATGCCACGACATAGATCTCAATGAATTTGTAGCCTAAACATTTTTTGATAACTAGTATAATTAAGACATTTATTTTGCACATAACTGGTAAGCAGCTGTAATTTGCTGTATGCTCTGTCAACAGTTTATGGGCTGTTTTGGCTTGGTTTTGTGACTATTGGAATGGAAGAATCAATGGACCCACACCTCTGGGAAAGGGAAAAGGGTAGGGAGATGGGCCTAAAAACAAAACAGCGGAAACCATCTGCAGAGAAATAGATTAACTTACTAAATATGGTATTAGAATGCAAGATAACACACCATAATACTATATAATAACAATTGAAGCTAATAAATACAATGAAAGTGTTAGAAAACCAAAGGCCTTACTCTAAGTAAGCTGAGGCAATATGGCTAGGAGCACAGACATGCTGGAAGGTTGGAAAAAAGAGGGATGTCTTATGATCTACGAACAGTTTTATCTTTCCCTCTGAAGAGGAAACAAACAGAACTATGCAAAGTCCTCTGGGTTATGTAGTTTTTCTCTTCTGAGAACCAGATACCTAGAACTATCCACAGAACCAGAGTATTAATGCTTTTAACTCCCAGTGCACTATATGATGTTATGATGCAAAATACAGATAAAAAAATCATGAAACCATGACAGCTTTTACACTAGTGACTAAAACTTCTAATTACTTACCTAAAATGAAATCAGAAGCCTACAGTTCAGCAGCTGATGCTTTCTGGACTACAAATGAAGCTAAAATTATGCTTTTGAGAATACTGAATTAGAGCTTACTTAGATGCATATTCCTATGATATTACTTGTGTTTTTCCAGCATGTTTGTCCCTCTATTCTGGTGTGGATGTGACTAGTTTTACAGCAAGAAATTGAGTTTTTGTGGAAATCTCACGTTCAGTACAATTTCATTCAGTGTCCTGAGTATAGATACAATTATGAGCTTTATCTAACTGAAGCCTAAGCTGCTTATTTACAAAAGTGATGCAGATCTTACTATTAAAGTGAGTGGATGCCTTGCTCCAGTTTTGGAGGAGATGGTTCAACATATATACCCAGAACAAGATTAAGACACCAAATGAGTCCAAATGTTTACCAACTAGTTTATTACAGGTTCTAAGCAGTTAAGGAATGCAGGGAAGATGGGGAAGTCAGCAATCAGGAATCCTAGTAAACAGGTTATGAAGTAGAGACAGACACAATTAGGAGTCCAGTGATATCGTGCTGGTTTGTAGGGGGCTGCAGGCTGATCAGTGATGTCCTGTTTTCCTGTACGGCTGCAGTTCAGTGGAGGGGGCACCCACCACTACCTCTGAACTTCATTTCTTTTTTTTAATCTTCATTTTGCTCACATGCATCTCTGGTTGCTCAAGGCAATGGCCTCCCCCCCAACTGGGGGAGGGGAGTCAGCAGTTGATCATGCAACAATCACATCCACTACCTGGTGGGCTGGCGGGCACATGCGCTAACTCCATAGCAATCATTTTCTCCAAAATAAGTAATAAAGTCTGCAGTTACTGACTTACTATCATATTGTGTCCAGTGAAAGACTATAACAGGTTACAGATTTATAGTGAAGTCTCAGATTAAATAATAAGATTCCTGAAGTCTGCTGGATTTTGATTTAATGCCAATGCTTGAATAAGGAAAACTAGAGTATTTTCCCTTTCCTGTGTCTGGTTACAAACTCCTGTATCTGAGTATATTTTTTACCTTCCATTGACCATACCTATAGGAAAAATTTTATGCTATTCATCTCCAAGGTTAAAAGAGAAGCCTAGATTT
The DNA here is from genome assembly GCF_987193195.1 of Phasianus colchicus. Taxonomy (NCBI): domain Eukaryota; kingdom Metazoa; phylum Chordata; class Aves; order Galliformes; family Phasianidae; genus Phasianus; species Phasianus colchicus. Next base: position 75,622,858 of record NC_143436.1, on the reverse strand, counting down.
GGGACAAATTTACATAAATAGGCTGTGGAAACAACATTAAATTAAGATAGTTGCCAAGATGATTTTGAGATTATATTAATGCATGCAGCAATTGTGTCTGCATTTTTAAATACATTTACATTAAATTTCTTTGGGTATCTACTCCCTGAAAAGCTGAAGAAGCCAGCTGAAACTGCTCAACTTTTTTAGCTATTGTCACACTTAATTGAAAAAACACTTGCCTGCTGATCTGTTAATTTTTATGATACACTTGATTTAGAAATAGGATGCCAAGCTGTTTAGAAGATCTTTCACACTGTGGTAATTCATGAAATAGATAAACTTGAGTTCTTAATCGATCATTCAAATAATTTTTATCCTATTGATGTCACCTGGGAATCATACAAGCAAATTTAATGAAAGAGGACTTAGTTTGTAATGTAAAACATTTGTAGTCTCAGAGAGATTCAGTAATATGAATTAAAATGGAATTTTATCTTTTATAACACAACTGTTAGAAATTCAACCCTCCATGTAATTTCCTTGTATTCTTAAAGTTCCATGGAATAAAAACTAGAAAAATCAAAAGGAAACTTCTACAGTTGTTTGATACCAATGTAGAAGAATAGTTCTTTATTTTACTGCTGTCTTTAGTCTAACTCTCAAATTTAGCTGAAAATCTATGATTAATTTACTCTCTTGTTTGAAGACTCCACCTGACTGACATGGTACCATATAATTCCAATCCTTCCCACTCTCTTCCCAAACAACAATAAAGAAAATCATCATAGGTTAGAAGTGGAAAAATTTCTTTAACATCTACCCAGAATCTTTTCTAATTCATAGACCAGTTGTCATCTTTCCTTTGTGTAAAAGATTTCAGTGTCTTAGGCAAAGCATAGAAAACTTCCTGGATCAAGCATTACACTTTTATGCCTAATTTGGGCCTCATTTTCATGTTCCGTGTTTGGCTTTCTTATTGAGATGAATCATCTGAAAAATAGGTCAGACCTCATTTCATAAAGCAATTCAAATAACATCTTAAAAGTGTTGATACATTTCCTGTGTTTCAAATAGATTTTTCAAAATTAACCTACTTCTTCCCTTCCTTTCTACTTTCCATTACTGTGGTCTGTATCTCCTATCATAGTCCTTTCTATTCTTTTTCCTCCTTCCTCCCAAGTATTTCTTCTACTCTATCTCTAAATATCTGTCTTTATTTCTCCATGCTTTGTATCTCATGTTTTCCTCATCAATTCTGTCTCATTTTCCTCAGTAAGAGGAAATATAGCAAGGTACAGTGGCCAAGCTGCTAAAGGAAGAAGAGACCCCATGTTTACTTATGGAATAGTTGCTAATGGTTTGAGGTTCAGGAACATCCTGTTAGAATTTTTCACTCTAGAGCTGAAATTTTCAGTATTGATTGTTCTGATAAACTGAATGTTCAAGCAATTTAAATGACAAAATAAGGGAATCTTTCAAAGATACAGAAAAATAAATTTCTTTTTTTCTGGCAATTGTACATCAATGGAAAGGAATGAAAGATCCTTATTAAAGGATTGCCTTATTCAAAACTGCAAATGAGAATTGCAGTAAAAGTACCAAACGTTTCTCATAGAAGAAATCCATTCTACTTGGGAATTCCTTAAAAGGGCTTAGTTAATTTCTGCCTACAGATTCAAGGCGTAAGTACTTTAAAGAGATCAACAATGTAACAAAATTTAAAAAAAAAAAAATCTGATTTACATATTCATAACTGATCTGCTCATGAATAAGCAAAATTGCTTCTGATAGATTCTTGACAACACAAGAAAAGTATTCACAGGTAAACCAATAGTCAGACACATACAGATGAGTTGAACTCATCCAGCTGGTAAAGGGGATCTTCAGCTGTACAACAACCTAAGGAATAAGCCAGGTCCAAAAGATACTCTTGCTTCTTTGGCTGGCCCTTATATGAACCCAGGATGGCTCCACCCTGGGTCCACCCCTTCTGGTCACATGGGGAGCACAGATGCAAACAATTTGCCTGTGCTCCCTAGGCCAGCAACACCCCTTCACCAGGTGCTCAATCACCAGTTGAAGTTGTGACCTAACAACTCCCTACAATAATACATCATAATTTTGAAATTTCAGGTTTAAGATATTTCAAAATACACTGTGTAAGGAAAGAGTCTTTTTATGTTTGAATTTTTTGTGGGACAATTATTCTGACATTAATTTTACACTTTTTGTCCTGGTGCATGCAACGCATATATAAAGGTATCAGCAAAGAAGTTTTACCAGGCTTTTTGAGGTAATGGATCTGGGACAATGATCAGATATGCTACCTTATCAATCCTCCCACACAGTTGTTAACATACAAAAAAGGTGTTTTATTTATTGGAGATTATTATTTATTGTAGCTGTTTCATTACTTATGCTTTTCTGGAAGGTAACTTACAAATACTATGCAAAACATCATTTCATGAAAGGATATATTTTATCTTGACAAAACGGATTCTGAATAACATGAAAATTAAAGCCAATACGATCTTCTTGGGTAATATTTTGAGGGCAAAATTATCAAATATAGAAATGTGGAATATGTGACCCTTAACTTATAGATAAAGCAAACAAAACAATTTCAAATAACTCTTATTTTTATTAACTTTAATAAAAAGGAAGTTATTGCTATTGTTTTCTTTTCTCTGGATCTTTTGTCAATTAACTGGCAACATGGCAAACTGTAGTGTTCTTAAGGAAATATAATTTCAAGCTTGTGAGTTATAGTACTGGATATCATGAAGATCACAACAAAACTAGAGGAATTGCTTCATGTGTACTTCTTGAAATGGCCTGCTATTCTCAAAGCAATATTGACAGCAAATATGCTGCATGTGATAAATATTAACCTATAAATATTGTTCCTTACAGGAATAAGATAAACTTAGAGAAACAAAGGAATCAATTAGTAAATTATGCTGTACTGAAGAACTTTGAGAGATGAAGTATGTTTTCTGTGTTTTCCATGTCTTTTAAAAGAGCAACACAGAATTGTTTTTTCCCAAAGTTTATAAAGTTTATGAAGTTTACAACCCAGTTAGCAAAGGAACAAACTGATTTTAGGATTTTTCTAGACATGAGTTCTAGCTTAATCCATTGATGGAACATAAGGATATCATTGCAATTTCAACCAAATCATTTGTAGTTTCAAGCTATTTCAATAGCATGTTTAAGATTTGACCGAAGTTTCTGGTTCTTAAGATATTGCCAAAAATTAAGTCCTCTAGATTCTGATGTAGCAATTGAGTACAAATAGGAGTCCAGTAACAGTTTGTGTATTTCTTGAATTGTTAGAACTGAACTTTTAATTCTCTAGCAAATATTAAAATTGCTGACTTTATCTGCACATTATTACCATTTTAAACAAAAATCTAATTAATATATTTGTTTCTTGCTAGTTGCTTGAGATGGCCAAATAAACATTCTATTGAACATTTTTTTCCCCCAAGATCTGTGTGTCATGAAATGTAACAAGTTTCACTGTGTTAAACTTAGGGCTAGATTCTGTAGTTTTTAGACAAATGTTTACAGTTTTTTTGTATAAAGCTTAAGTTAAGTCCTTGCTCTAAAGTCATTCTGAGAGTCCTGCTGTAACTCTACAGAGCCAACTTAGGGGTGAGTTTTGGAGAAACTGTAGTAGAAAAAAAAGGATGCATTGAATACATTCCAGTTGCATGTGTAGCTATAGTGCCTAAAGTAACTAAATGTCACTGTACAATTAACAAATGTACAGTTAGAAGAGTGGTGTGGTTAAAATGGTTTTACAGGTTTATAGTTAGAAAGATTATTGTGGTGGAAAGAGACAATCAAAAATAAATGAAATGATCATGTGTGTCCTAGGCTCACAGTAAAAAAAACTCAAAAGGAGGAGATCTCCAGAAAGAGATCCTTCTCCAATGGCAGTCAGCCCTTAAATAGGGTGTAGGAGAGATGGAGCCAGGCTTCGCTTCTTCTGGTCACACAGATGAATTGCCTTCACCTATGCTCCCATGGCTTACTCAGTCCTTGCCTCAGGTAAACAATTAGTGGCTCACACTGTGACTCAACAATTCCCATACAGTCACAGTTGTCAATCCAATAAGTCAATTCATTCATCAGAATATTTTTCTTCACTGAAGAAGCCGTTAGACAAATCAAATGAATTCAAGGCTGAAAGAGAGTCAAAATGCTGGAGGAGCACAGTTCTATCTGTTATCCACCTGAAGGCATTTATTGAAAGAGTTCCTCGCTTTCATGATTCAGTTGACCCATCAGGGTTTTGAGAAACCAGTCCAACTGCTAGTTGTTTTTAAGAAAAGCTATCAACTTTCATATAATACTTAATGGCAAGATTAGATTCTGAATGGAAGTGAATCAGCCAGCTGCAATCATATCTGCTTGGCAGGAAAAATAACCATTCTGAGGTTAAGAGATTTCTTTAAATCCCTGGATAACTTTTGTTGAAAGTATTGGAGGTAGAAATTTCAGGCAAGCAAAAATAAAACTGAGCCAGTCAGATGAAATTTAAACAATGAACCTTGTGGCCCAGTACAATAATGTAGCAGTATGCAATTTAAACTCACCGAGGATTATGCTCTCTTTCAGAGTAGAAATAATTGGAATCCGTATAGCGTGCCAAAGCATTTCACTGCCAAGCCAACCAAATATTTTGACTGCAATTTTATAAGGAAGAGAAACCTTGAGTCACCACCAGGTACACTGTGCTGCTGTTAGTGGAACTGCAGTTAGTATATAGCAGAGGTAGCTGCTTACTAGATCAGCTGTTGTAGAGTGCATTCCTACTAAAGACCCTAAAGAGGGCCTACATTTAGACTGTTCTCAGGGAGGGATGCTGCTGATTGATCCACAAGCTTGAGGTATAACTGTCTGATCACAGCTGTCAGGAATACAGGCCAAAGAATACACTGAATTCAATTCATTTTAATTTTATATATGACTGTATTTTCAAAAGTGTTTAACAGACTCTATCGCCCACTGAGAATCATAAAACCGTTTGGGAACTTAGAGCTCTTGAAAGTCTGGCCAGATGTGCCTTTACAAAAAGAATCTCTAAAGTTTCTCTTTTTAAGGACTGAAAGAATGAACTCAAATAAGCAATTTTTAGGATGCTTTGGCCTTTATCTTTCTGGCCAGTGCTCCTCTCTGAAGAAACTAAAGAATGAGGGAAGTCTGTGTTGTCTCACTGCCTTAGATACCTCATAAAGATAAGAGAAAAATATTTCCAACCTAGAGAGATCCAACTTAGGGGGCACTTCTTGCTATTCTTTGACTATAGATAATTTAGGGAGTAAGCAGCAAGAAGGCATACTAACACTCCACTTGAATCTGCAGAAATCTATGAGATATAATGCGAGATGCTGTCTTCCAGCATTACTAGTCATGCTACTTTTTCTTTTCTATTTTCAGCTCTTGCTTTGAGTATTTGGTGGACAGAAATTGCAAGTGATTAAAATGGCTGCTTTTATAAATACTGCCACTGGGTAAATATCCCATTATTTTCAAAATGAGTATAATTATCAGTTGACAATAGAGTTAAGGAAGAAAATGCAGCTTTGACTAAGCTGTCTGGGTCCCATGCACTGCATTCTGGTGAGACAGAGCAGTAAAATGCCAAGCAGGGGGCAAGTGTGAAGGAAGAGTAAGCTCCCAGTGGGAAAAAATTAGGCTTTAACACATTCTGGTCAAAACTGCACTGATGGTGCATTGCTTACATGATGTTCTATGCTTAAGAAGGGAGGAACAGAGGGCTCAATATGTTAATCAGACTCTACTTGTAGGCAATTGTGCTGCCTCCCTGGGACCTTGGTCAAAGACATGACTAAAAAACTTTGTAGTCTGGTTCTACTCTTTGATTATTCTTCAGGGGATCAAGGTGGTTAGCTGATGGAGCAAAAGTACAGGTCGTGTTTTCCTCTTTGCCTTTAGTGACAGTGAGGGATATTGAGAGGAAAACCTTTGCAATAAAAATGTGGCTAAGAGGCTGGTGCCACTGCAGGAATTTTGGCTTTTTTGACCATGGAGTGGTTTACTCAGAAGCAGGCCTGATACCTGCAGGTGAGTCTCACCTGTCTCAAAGGAAGAAACTGAACTTAGCTGAGGAGCTGGCAGGACTATCTGATAGGGCTTTAAACTAGGTATGAAGGGGGAAGGGGATAAAATGAGGCTTGCTTAAGAAAAGTCTTGAAGGAATAAGGCTAGGGCTGGAGATGAGGCAAATGGCTCAGCTGATGTGCATTTATGCTAAGACATGCAACATGGGCAACAAACTTAACGAGCTGGAAGCCACCATATGGTAGGCAAATTATGACTTAGTTACCTTTACTGAAACATGCTGTGATCACTCCCAAACTGGAGTCTTGTGATGGATGGCTATAAGTTGTTCAGAAGAGTCATGCTAGGAAGGAGGAGTGTTGGTGCGGCTCTCTACGCTAGAGAATATTTAGATGTTATTGAGCTTGGGAATAGCAATGGTTGAGTCTTTATGGGTAAGAATTGGGAGAAGGCCAACAGGGCTGACATCCTGAAGGTGTCTGTTATAAGCTGCCTAATTAGGATGAAAGAGATGAGGCATTCTATGAGTAGCTGATAGAAGTTGCATGATTGCTAGCCCTTGTTGTCATGAGGGATTTCAATTTCCCTGATGTAGGCTGGAAATATAATGTAGTGCAGAGGAAGCACTACATAATATAGGAGGTTTCTAGAATTTGTGGAAAATAACTCTCCGACCCAGCTGGTAAAAAAGCCTACAAGGCAGGTGTCCCACTGGACCTGCTGTTCACAGAGAAGGACTGGTGAGAGATTTGGGGGTCAGGAGCTGTCTTTGACAGAGTGACCATGAAATGGTAGAGTTCTCAATTCTTGGTGAGGTCCTGGTGAAGTTAAGAGGGAGGGGCAGCAAAACTGCTACTTTGGACTTCTGGAGGGCAGACTTCGAACTATTCATGACACTGGTAGGGAGAATTCCTTGGGAGTCAGACCTGATAGGTGAAGTGGTCCAGGAAGGATGGACACTCCTCAAGAAGGAAGTCTTAAAGGCAAAGAGGCAGGCTGTCCATGAGTATCATAAAATGAGCCAGGAAGAAGACTGGTATGGATGAACAGGGAACTTTTACAGAGACTCCAGGAGAAAAAGAGAGTCTGCCCCCGGTGGAAGAAGGGATGGGCAACTTGGGGAACGTGACCACAGAGGATAAGGAAAAGGCTGAGGTTCTCAATGCCTTCTTTACGTCTGTCTTTAATAGTCAGAGCAGTTATCCTCAGGGTACTCTACTCCCTGATTTGGAAATCTAGGATGAGGAAGAGAATAAACCCCCCACAATTCAGGTGGAGACAGAGACCTTTTACTCCATCTAGACTGTTACAAGTCCATGGGATCAGATGGGATCCTCCCAAGGATGCTAAGGGAGCTGGTGGATGTGATTGCTAAGCCACTTTCCACCTGATCAACTGGAGATGTTCCAGAGGACTGGAGGCTTGTGAATGTGACTTTCATCTATAAGAAGAGTTTTAAGGACAATCTGTGGTACTCCAGGTGTGTCAGCCTGACCTCGATGACAGAGAAAGTCATGGAATGGATCATCTTGAGTGAGATCACATGGCATGTGCAGGACAACCAGGGGATCAGGCCCAGCCAGCATAGGTTCATGAAACGCAGGTTCTGCTTGACCAACATGATCTCCTTCTATAACACTGTGACTAGACTAATGGATTAGGGAAAGGCTGTTGGCATATTCTAGCTAGACTTCAGCAAAACTTTTGACACTGTCTTTGACAATATTCTCCTGAGGAAGCTGGCAGCCCAATTGGTTGGACAAGTACACTCTGCTGGGTAAAGAACTGGTTGGAGGGAGAGGCCTGGAGGGTGGTGATGAATGGAATTAAATCCAGCTGGTGTCCAGTCATGAGTGGTGTTCCCCAGGGGTCTGTTTTGGGTCCCATCCTGTTTAATATCTTTATCTATGATCTGGATGAGGGGATTGAGTGTACCCTCAGAAAGTTTGCAGATGAAAGCTGCAGATCAACTTCCTATCAAGTTGGTAGGGAGTGTTGATCTGTAGGGGTAGGAAGGTCCTTCAGAGAGATTTGGATGGGCTAGATCAATAGGCTGAGGCCAAAGACTTCAACAAGACCAAGTGCTGGTCCTTAAACTTTGGTCAAAGCAACCCCAGGCTTCACGTGTGCAACTGGAAGGGCTGGATCCCAGCTCCACCTCTCTTAGACCTCACTTAAGGGTTGACTTAAGGGGAAAGAGCTCTGATTAGAGATCTTTTCTGCAAGCCTAGATCTTTGGAGACGGATGAACACTTTTCCTTTGTAACATTATTCTATCTGCACTAGTCCCTTTGCTGTTATTCTCCTCTATCACCTTTCCACTGTGTTGATCTTTTTGATTGTAACATAACTGCATAATAGAGTGGGTGTTATTATTATTACAATAACAATTATAGTAATTGAATGACAAAATGAGCTCAAAGGGTTATATTAAATAGGATTATATTGGCTGGTGGCCTGTCATAACTGGGATTTCCCAGGGTTCAATTTTGGAGCCAATTCTCTTCAATTTTATACAATTATTGCGTATCTTGTGTTAGGTTGGATGTTAGATAAACTCTTCTCCGAAAGTGTGGTTGGGCATCGGAACATGTTCCCTAGTGCAGTGATCACAGCAGCAGGTAGGCTGCAGTTTGAGAAGTTTTTGGACATCGGTCACGGCAAAGAGTTTGAATTTTGAGTGGTCCTGGGTGTGGACCTAACAATCCTTTTGTGTTCCTTTTAACTATGGATATTCTATGCTTCTATGAATATAGGTATGATAAATACATAGAAGGTCTTTTTTTTACTATAGCTGAAGTTGACTTTTTAATGTGTTTCTCACACTTCTCTATACAAATACAGACAAATTCTCTGGGGTGGTACAGAGGCTACCTTTTTATTCTGCTTGATTAACATTTTCTGAGAAAATATGACTGTATTTGCAAAAGCTGGATTTTTGCTCAGTATGTTGGTACTGTATGTACATGATTCTGGGAGAAAGTTTTTAGTTTTCCACAGCTTCTTATTTCTCACTTTATCATACATACTTTTCAAGCCAATCAAATGTCATGAAGCAATTGACACATCTGAACAGCACTACCTAACGCCTCATATTTTCGTCCAGATAAAAATATCAAAATTAATGTTGTTCAGGGCCATGCTGTATCCACCTTTGTAAGACCTTGTCAAAGGTAAGAAAGTCTTCCACAAATCTGCAAGGAATGCAAGGATATGGTACTATGCTAGTGAGATTTGACCAGGGTTTCACGTAGGAGACTTTAGTTTTCAACTCATTTCCTCATCTCACCTTGAACTACTTGTTTCACCAGCAGCTGTTGATTAGGTAGAATACATTCAATACAGTACAGAATAAAGCACTGACAGTAACTATTTCAAACCTTATTTGCAGGATCAGATAAACTAAAATACTTTATTGTATGTTCAGTGCCAGTGGGTAGGTACTATGTGGAAGTTTCCATTACCAGTTAAAGTCATTTTCCATAGCACTGTATGGCATGAATAAGTATTAATAGTAGGGTTAATGCTACAACATTTCCCTTCTACAGACATCTGTTGTTTTTGTGTTGGAAGAACAATGAGAACAGATCTTTTCCAAACAATAGTAGGACTGAAGCCCAACTACACTGGAAAATGTGGCTTAATTTATAAATACACATTTATTTAAGTTTTGATTGTAGCGAAATGTCTTAGTTCAACTTTTAGAGAATAAGGAGTTTCCAAGTTCTGTTATTAAATGTCTTTTTAAAAGGTTTGTAAAGAATTGAATAAATAAAAAATATTCTAATATTCGTACCACTATGAACTTAACTGAGAAGGAAGGTAGTAGTTATGATACAATCACAAAATTATTCTAACAGACTTTGGAAGCACACCAAACATTTTATAGAAACACAAGTCAAAATACCATCCCTATCAGTGAGAGATTCCAGTCTAAGATGAATACTTGATGAGAGCTGATGAATAATATGGCAATGTCAAGAGGCGAGTGAGAATAAATAGAATGACTGTGTCAGTGAAATGAGTGGTTCTGTGGACAGAGTAGGAATAATGGACAAAAGAGAGAGCAAACACAGACACATTCAAAAAGACAGGCAGAAAGTGACATCACAAAAATAGGGTTTGACAAGAATTAGATGAATGCTGTATGTTCTTTGAGGTGAAGCCACACACATAGCATGCTTGAAAAAGTCGGACCAGAAGAAGAATGCTACAAATGAGGTAACTGAAATTAATAGATCTTTCTGAGAGCATCAATGCGTAAATGCAAACTTCTCACTATAGATAATTCTTCATGTGAGAGTCAGAGCAAAGATAATATCTCCAGTTGCCTTCTCTCTCTAAAAATTAAAACAAGAATGGAAAAATATGGATTCTAGAAATTCTGTGATAATGATGCCTTAGTATTTCCGGGTTATTTCTAGAGTAATAGAAATCCACAGGGTTAGAAATCATGTTAGAGTTTCTTTTTAATTGTTAGGTAACTTACCACCCACTCACGGTCCCCAAAGGACATTCTATATTCAAAAGTTGGCAATCTATCCTGAGTAGCATCTTTGAATAACTTGTTTTGCATGTAGAATAGCCACCTGGCATCCCTGGATGTACAGACAATTGGATAATTCAGCAAAAGAGAAAGGGGTGGATGCAGATGATGCTAGTGTAAGGTAGATGCTCTTCAGAGAAATTAAATGTGTCAGGTTCCATGTTTCAGGTTAGTAGTAGGAAAGTGGGAGCTAAATAATTTGATGGGCCTCTGAAGTCACCAGTGTATAATGTTCCCTTGAAAGTCTAAGTTTACTAAGATCATCAGTCTCCTTTTGAACTTGTAGACCTTTACAAACAATATTTCAGGGTTCATTTGACCTACCACATGCAGGCCATGCCTGGCAGGATTAGCACTGTGCTGATTTTCACTTTCCTTAAAATACAGAACAAATAGTTCATTTATTGAGCAAAGAAGCAAACTGTTTTCCTTTGGCTGTTTCTCCTGCTGCCCAGTGAAGCTCTTCTGTACTGAAATAAATATTAAACAGAAATCCCAATAGAAGAAAACATTTTCTTGATAAACCTGCGCATTTAGTCAAACTACCTCAGATGCTTAAATCTGTTGCTAATTTGTTCATTCTCAGTTAGACTTCAGTGGCATTGCTTTATTAGTGATGCATCTTTTATTCGTCCATCTATTTGCGGTTGGTGGATTTTAACAGTTTCAAGACCACAAGCTATATGTATAAAATAATAGTAGCATAATTGAAAAAGAAAAAAGAAAAAGAAAAGTAAGAGGACTATTGGCTCAGAAAACCACATTTGTCAAACATAAAGAGGTTAAGGGGCAGGCCACTATTGTGTTTCCTACGTCTTCTAGTGAAGATAGATTCCCCTGGGAATGTGCTGGTTATGGTAACTGTAATGGTTAGCAGCGTTGTTGGATTGCCTTGACGTAGAAAAGTGAACCTATATTTGTGAGGTGGTACCTCAGCCAGTCTCTAGCTCCTTGGTTTCATTCCAGAGTTCTGTCTGCTGTGAAGCCCCTCGTCTGGTATATCTGATTTTCCTGGTTATATTCTGGGTATAGATTTCCATGAGGTAATCAACGAATACTCTCCTTTTTTTATAAGTAGCATCTCTTGGATATTGTGGATATTGTTCTCCTGAAATGAAGAATGTGAGATTTCTCAGCATTTGATATTTTTTTCTGAAGAACAAGTAAAAGAAACAAACTACTCAGAAATTTTTTTCTAAGACTACAAAAGTCATACACATCACAGAAAAAAAAGAATCTGAGAAGACATCTAGTTCTGTTCTTGCGCTCCAAAGCTATACACCATGTCAAGTTTGCCAGATGTTTCCTTAACCTCTTACTAAAAAATCTTCAGTGATGAAAATAGGAACTTGTCCCAGGTGTTATTTATGCCTGCTTGAAAGGCTGGAAGAAAGATTTATTGTTCAAATGATTTTCTCAGTTTTCAATCTACGTCTTCTAATTTAAGCCTCCGCTTTTTTTTTATCTGTAGTAACAGTGAGCTGTTACTTTCATTAGAAACGGCTAATTTCTTTCATTAGATTGATATAAATTTTAAAAACACTTTTAAATTCTGATAAAATCTATTTTTGACCCCTGCAAGGTTATTTTTAATAACAGTTTGAAATGGAACAAATAGAAAGATTATAGAAAAGTACACAGCCTTGAATTCAGCAGTGCAGATAATGGAGAATTCCTCAAGATTGCTATGTTCCAAATAATCTTTTTCCCTCCTTCTCTTGTCCCTGCAGGTGTATCAGTAGTGAACAGTGCATATTCTCACAAGGGTTAAAAAAAAAAAAAAAAAAAAAAAAACCAAATATACCCTATGACTTTTGAAAGAGAATGGGCTTGTAGAAAAAAACATTAGTGAGAGGTCTCTACACAAGCTCTCTCTCCCCATACTGCTTTTCCTCCTATTAACTCATGGTTGAATGAAAAGTTCATTCCGTCTCAGAGGAGATTAACTATATTACTCTATTAGACAATTTGGAAGGACTGTTTATTTTGACACTATTTTATCTTGTTGCAGGATACAACTGTTATGTGTGTGCATGCATATGATGATAATTTGAAGCTTCTGCATTTCTGTGGATGCTTGTCAGATACATGGTTGCCCAAATTACAGGCTACTTAGCTCAAAATTTATTGAAATAGAAACCAATAATGTAGGCAGCCTAGTCCATATCTATCACCTTCATTTCAATCATGTACAATATGCTAGTTAGAGGAACGGAATGTGTAATAGAATCCATTATATCAGATTTGTGTTAACAGAGGATTCCCAACAAATCCCTGCAATTTTCTGTTGGACAGAGTCTACCTTGAAAATCTTCTACAAGACCCATCCAAAGTAGTTCCAGCAAATGAGGGGGTCAGTCTGCATATTTCTGGGAAGGCTGAGGAAATTTTACATTGATGACTCCATACTGCAAGCTGTTTTCCAGAGGAAGCTATTTTTCTTGACTTGTATTGAAATTTGGTTATACGATAGGACATAAATGCAAGATTACCTATTGATGTAAATGGCACTTAAGAATCTTTGGAACGTATCTGGGACAATATCATAGAATCATAGAATCACTCAGGTTGGAAAAGACTTAGAAAAGAATCACAACATAACCATACAACCCTAAGAACCCTCCGTAAAATTATGTCTCTGAGCACCACATCCAAACAGTTTTTGAACACAACCAGGGATAGTGACTCAACCACCTCCCTGGGGAGCCTAGTCCAGTGCTTAATAACCCTTTCTTTAAAGAAGTTCTTTCTGATATCCAACCTAAACTTACCTGGCACAACTTAAGGCTGTTTCCCCTTGTCCTGTCACCTGTCACCATTGAGAAGAGACTAACCCCGCTCTTGCTGCAAGATATTGGAACCTTTCAGATATTGGAAGAGAGCAATAAGGTCTCCCTTCAGCCTCCTCTTCTCCATACTGAACAGCCCCAGTTCCTTCAGTTGCTCCTTGTAGGGCATATTCTCCAAGCCCTTCACAAGTCTTGTTGCCCTTCTTTGGACCTGCTCCAAGGCACATCAATGTCCTTTCTGTATTGAGGTGGCCAAAACTGAACACAGTACTCGAGGTGAGGCATCACCAGTGCCCAATACAGGGTCAGGGTTACTTCCCGAGTCCTGCTCACCACACCATTCCTGATACAAGCCAGGATGCCCTTGGCCTTCTTGGCCACCTGGGCACATTACTGGCTCTTATTCTGCCAGCCATCCAACAGTACACCAAGGTATCTTTCCATCAGGCAGCTTTCTAACCACTATTCCTCAAGCCTGTAGGATTGCCTGTGGTTTGGTTGTAACCAAAATGCAGGACCCGACACTTGGCCTATTGAAACTCATACAGTTAACTCTGGCCCATTGATTCAGTCTATGCAGGTCCCTCTGTCGTGCCTTTTTCCCCTCAGGCAGATCAATACTACTTCCCAACTTGGTGTCGTCTGCAAACTTACTGAGGGTGCACTCAATCCCCTCATCAAGATCGTTAATAAAGATGTTGAATACCCCTGGAGGACACTGTTTGTGACCAATGCCAACTGGATTTAACTCCATTGACCACAACTCTTTGGGCCTGGCCTGCCAGCCAGTGTTTCACCCAGTGGAGTGTATGCCCATCCAAACCATGGACAGCTTGCTTCTCCATGAGAATGTCGTGTGGGACAGTGTCAAAGGCTTTACTGAAGTCCAGGTAGACCACACTGACAGCCTTATCTTCATCCACCTAAGCGGGTCACCTTGTCATAGAATGAAATCAGGTTTGTCAAACAGGGTCTACCATTCATAAGCCCATGCTGACTGGGCCTTATCCCCTGGCTGACTTCTACTTGGTTCATGATGTTTCCCAAGATTATCTGTTCCATAACCTTCCCCGTACCAAGGTGACACTTATAGGTCTGTAGCTACTAGGATCATCTTTCTGGCTGTTTTTGAAGATGGGTGTCACGTTTGCTCTAGTCCACTGGGACATCCCTGTTTTGCCAGGATTGCTGAAGAATGATGGAGAGTGGTTTGGCAACCACATCTGCCAACTCCCTCAGCACTCTAGCGTGCAGTCCACCTGGTCCCATGGAGTTGTGAGCATCCAGCTTTTGGAGCAGGTCCAAAACCATCTCATAGTGGATCATGCAGGGCCTATTCTGTTTCCCATCCCTATCTAGCAGTGCAAGGGGCTGTGTGCCCTGGAAGGAACTAGTTTACTATTAACGACTGAGGTAAGGAAGGCATTATGTACCTCAACCTTATCCTGATCCTTGGTTACTGTGTTGCCCTCAGTGTCCAACAAGGGATGGAATTTCTTCTTAGCCCTCCTCTTACTGTTGATAATGTACTGTATGTACTCAGAACCGGAGTGCTTTGCCCCTCCCCCTCTGAAGTGCAAGAGTTTGAACTGGGAAGGGCTGCATTCCTGAGCTCAGCCTTTTTCTGAACTGTTGCTGGGAGGGGTGACTTAGTTCCTCTTTCTTTGTCATCTTGTTCTGTGTTGCCTGTATCTCAAATAAAGGCTCCATCATCACCTTTGTTTGTTTTACATACCATCATTAGCTATACATTTTGCCAGTGATAAAGAAGAGCCTCCACGCTGTGCTTGTAAAAATGTGTTCCTATTACTGAAAGGCACCATCCACCACCTCACTGTGATAACATCCCCTATTTGGTCTTCATAAACATTCAGCAAATGTCAATGATGTCGGTAGGTACAATTTTTTCCACATGGAGGAATTCAGTTGTACTCTTTTGTGCACTTCTGTATCAAATGCTATTTTGTTATACCTTCTCTTTGCTATCATCTCTTGCATGGCAAAAGAAATGCAACATAATATTGTTTGGAAAGTTTAACCTCTCCTACCAACATTTGCCTCTGATGTTGTGGGCCAACACAGCAAAATATGAATCATCCTAAATCGCCTTATTAGACTCAAGACTTCCCTGAGGTCCTTTAGGTGGCAAGACTTTCAGAATTATTTTGTTAAGTGTAGGACAAACTGCTTGCTGATCTTTGTCTAGATACTACATGCCAGTTTCATACATAGATGGCAACTGCTTCCCGACTACGGAAATTTACTTTGTTGATATATACCTACTCTATTTTTGTCAATTTTGAAGACTACTGATGAACAATGAATACTTAACACTAGAGTTGCCTATTGTTCGTGTTTTTACAGTACTTTTTTTCTGGTAATATTCTGAATATCTTCTGTTTTTGTAAATAATGAATTCTTGTAAAGCCATATGTTAAACTGTCATTGTAGAGAAAAAAAGTCAGTTCTCTCTCAAACCATATGTAAATAGCTAGGAGTTGATTTTAAACAGTGATATGAAGACTGAGCATCTTAATGCTTTTTATACAATAATGATCACTATATGCTACAATCATAGAAAGCACCAGAAACATTAAGATGGCTATCAGAGACAAAGTATGCATTAAATACAGCGTATCAAGGAAATATTTCTATTTCTGAATAAACAACAGTGAATTAAATTAAACAAGTTTAGCCTTACAAACTTAAATCACATTGGTAGCAGACCTCTGGCTTTTTGTCATTATTTATAAGTGAATGAAACAACTTGAAATACTTCTCTGAAATTAGTCCAAGAACAATGATTTCTTATATTTGAAACTAAGGTAGAATTTTCAATAACATTGCTGTATAGGAATGCAATTTTGAGGGCTTCTCATCCTAGCTATCATATCCGATAGCTAATATGTATCTCCTAGCATAGCCTAGGTATGCGCTATTTCTGCAGAAAGAAAAAAAAAGAAAAAAAAAAAAAGTTTGTTTTTTTTCAGGTACTCATATGCATATGATATATATGCATATGCCAACATGCATGCACTTATCTACATGTATGTCTGTGTCTATTTATATATGTATACATACAACTTGGCATTTCTGAGAATGTTCAGAAGAAGGTTTTTAAGTTGGATAAATACTAGACACTTTTTAAATTATCTTGTCCTTAATTCTGCCAGTTTCTCTGCAGTACTGACAGAGAAGAGGCTGGTGTCTTTCACCAGGCTTTTTTGTGCTCCATGACCCTCATTTAGCACAGTAACCATTGCATCATATGTCTGTTATTGTGTAAGGGATATAGGTATCTTGAAGCAAAGGACCTTGGCTGCTCAGACATACTTCTCCATTTCAAGGCAAGTTGTAGCCTGTAGAAGAATTGTTTCCAATCGCACTGCAGGGGACAAATCACAGCTATGTTCTTGGCTGATTTATTCTGTTCGGACTGAGTGGCTGAAGCTAGAATAAAAGCCAAGAGGTGCCCAGGTTACCATCTGTAAGAACCTACAGCCCAAACCAGATATCTGCTAGTAGTTTTTCTTAAACAAGTTGCAGCTAAATGCCAAGACTGAAAGATGAAGATAGGCAAATTCAGCCTGGAAATAAGCCACGCATTTTCAACAGCAAGGGTAATTACCATTGTTAGGACCTAATGAGGTTTGTGACTTCATCATAGAAATACTTAAGTTGTAATTAGAGGTTTTTCTAATAAGAATATTAGCTAAACCAGATTTATTATCCTTATAAAAAAAAAAAAATGGTACAGGTACAGGCATTGGCATATGGTCAGGATAGCAGCATTTTTATCTTTCCTCTTAGTACAGACTTGCTCAAATTCCTGGAACAGCATATGGTCAGGGTAGCAGCATTTTTATCTTTCCTTTTAGTACAGACTTGCTCAAATTCCTGGAACAGTCCCAGGAATTTGCTAAAACAGTTTTCTACCTGTAGTTGTCACTGTGGACCACTGTAAGATTTCAGAAATGTTCATGTGTCTTATTTGTACCTCCTTTTCTAAGGTCATCTTGGTATACACTGTCTTCAAAAACTGCCTGCACTGCAGGTTCCTTCTGGCTCTTAGGTTCTTTTACCATCTCAAAAGCTCTGAAGTATCCATTTCTCCTTGTCTTCATCTTATGCCATGCTTAAAGTAAAATTACAGTGACACTT
This sequence comes from Phasianus colchicus, assembly GCF_987193195.1. Lineage (NCBI taxonomy): Eukaryota > Metazoa > Chordata > Aves > Galliformes > Phasianidae > Phasianus > Phasianus colchicus. Next base: position 75,605,287 of record NC_143436.1, on the reverse strand, counting down.
TATTTCAAAATAAGCTCATTTCATTCCTTGTTTAAGCCTGTAATACACGTGTAATTTTTGATGTGTTATTCAAATGCAGAACTGTATAAGATGCCACCATTCTTACTATTGGATGTTTATTTTGACATCAGATTTTTTGCACATTTTAAAGCTTTTGTTTCTGCTCAGAAAAATATAGATATAAAAATGGCATTAACTTGTTTGATATTTTTTGTGTGCACTTCCAGATGAACTTCTGCACTTTGTTATTGGAAATATAATTCTACAGCTTTTTACTGTTGGTTGCTGTGCAAAATCTTAGAAAGCCAAGCGAAAGAGGTCCTAGATTCTATTCTTTCCTGATCATCTTTTACTTTATTCCAGTCAATTACTGCAGTTCTATGTCTCGGTTTGACCTGGTTTGACCTAGTTCAATGACAAGGAGGTGAAGGAACCCACAAATCCATACTGTGGGAAAAGGCATATGGGGGAGGAAAAGGTAGGGAGATGGGCCTAGACAAATGATAATGGCAGCAACTAGCTAAGGAAAAACTTAAATATAGTAATAGAATGTGAGATAATAAAATATAATACAATTTGACTATAATTGAAACTAATAAATGAAATAAAAATGAGAGAGTTTCTGAAATCAAAGTTACATTAGTAGAGTAACTAATGCTGTAGGCAAAACAGCAGGGAGCAAAGAAGAAAGTCTTGTGACTCCCAGTCAGTTTTATCTTTCCCTCTGAATGAAAAACAGAAATGGAAAAATGGAGTCTTCTGGGAGTTGTAGTTCATTCTTTTCTTCTGAGTCCGGAGACCAGAAATATCAACAATCCAAGAAACTACAGCATTAACTGTTTAACTCCCAGTACACTGCGTGATGTTATAATGTGGAATTCCAATTAAAAAAAACACAGAACCGTGACATATGTAAAACCAAGTGATGTCATTCAGGTTTTTCATATACAAATGAGTGAACAGTCTGAACTGCAAAACTAGAATTATAAGCCAGGAAACATAAGAAATAAAAGATGTCGTTTACTCCTTGAGAGCAGGTTAAGCTGGCATTATTGATGGTTACAAACACCTCCTTTGAGATGTTTTCTTGTGGGAAAATACAAATATAAATAAATAACTGTAGCTCTTGTGATCTGAGCAAAATGGCTGTGATTCAATTCACGGAGAAACACAACTTCCACAAAGCTGCTGGTGCTGTCCAAGATGCTTCCACATCTAAAAGGCTCATGTGAAGATGCAGGTGCACTGTGAAGATGTGGTGGATCTTTATCAAGTTAGGTAACATATGATGTTATAAACCAAAAATGAACCATCCAGCAAAAACTTGATCATGGATGTCTAACATTCTGGCTTGCCTGTGCCACACTGAATGAAAAGGAATTGTCTTGGTTGCATAGGTCGCTCCAAAAGTATAGCCTCCTATTTATTTCAACGGAAATTAAAACAGATACAAAGAATACAACAATAGTTGATACAGCAAATTCTCAGCTACAAAACAATATTTTTCAACACAGTCACCATAATTTTCATTAGTGATGAACAAGAGTCTGCATGTCATGCTCGTAAAAATCTGCACCAGCAGAAGTGATGCACTGTCATTATCACTACTGCTGAAACTCACCACCCATTGTGCTCACATCCACTGTTTTGTTTCCATCAATGTGCAGCAAGTGTCAATAAATTGCAATGACTGTAGCTTTTTATGCATGAAAGAATTCAGTTCCACACTTTTGCTTGCTTATGCACTTCAATGTCAGATGGTATTTTGTCAGATTGACCCTCTGCTACATCTGTCACAAAACAATAAATTATAATCGAATATTAATGGGAACTTCCAACCACTACTGCCATATTGTCAACATCTGCCTCTGATATTGTAGGCCTACATAATAAAATAGGAGGCATTACTTTCAGAGCAGACCTCATAAAATATATAATGCAGTTAATGTATATAAGTAATATATTTTTTAAAATTTTTAGTATTTTTTATTAAAACATGAAAAGGGAAAGCAACAAAATCATAAAACTAGTGGTTTTGGTTATTTGTGGTATATATACTGGTTATTTGACCTTGACTAAAGCATCAATCTCGTTTGATTGAAGAGACTGCAATTCTTAGTGAGTTCTCAAGGTATTTAGGTATTTACCAGCAATCTTTGATGAAATTTTACTCTTCCTGTCCTTCATCCTTGAGAGCATTTGTTCACAAATATACATACTGCCAAAATACGGCATGTTTGTGAAGTGAGGGATAGTTCTCTCTGCTAAGATAATGTGTACAGAAGTCCAGTAGAGAGACATGATCAATTTTTTCAGTTGAACATCTGATTGCAACTCAGTGCATTCAATTTAAACATTTACAGGTCATGTATTTATGTTAACTGAAAATGAAGTGGCAAATATGCTTTTTTTTTTTTTTTCCCCCCACTGTTTACAAGACTGGGTTTAGCCAGCTTATCAAAATAAACAAACTTATTTGCTGTAACTTGAACCTGCACTGCACTGTTCCTCATGCTCTGCTTTTAACACAGACAGGGTTAATAGTGCACCAATGTTGGTTGTTGCAGAGCTGTACCCAGGGCTGAGCCAGGCTACTCATTGGGGTAGAGCCACCATTATGATGAAACAACCCAGAGGTCTGGCTGCAGTGTTATCTGTGCCAGGATGCATATAGCCTTTGGGCACCAGGTTGGATGTGCGTGGCCTAGATGGTGTTTGGTTTAGTATTAATATCTCTTCTGATTTTTTTTTTTGTATGATGTTTTTAAAATTTTAATGGGAAGAAAAAAATTTCCAGAAACATCATCTTAAATCAGGAATACATGACTACATCCAAAACAGCTACATACTCAATATCTTTTTCGTCTAATCAACAGTGAAAATAAAATTGTGTTCAAAGAATTTAAAAATGATCTATTATCTTGTCTTGTTTGCCACAGAAACATAATCTCTGTTGAGAACTTTTCTGTCTTCATGTAAACATTTCCATGAAATGTAGTTTCCTTTGGGGAACATGCCACAGCATGACATATCTGCCACTGAGACTGTTATTCAGATGATCAGTGTTAGTCTACTATGTCAGTAATTGTATACATTTCTTGAACTGCTCCAAACAGATTCCTTACCTATCTGGCTGAGTTTTCATTAATGTCCCAGAAAGCTTTTCTACCTCTAAAATCTAAGAAATGTTCAATAATGAATGTAATTGATTATAATGAGATGAGTTTCCTAAGAAATCTACTGACAAATTCCATTAATTTAGAACAAAACACAGTTATTATCTGCAATGCTCAAGCATAACACTTTCCAGACAAGGTGTTTTTGAAAACTCACAGTACAGCCTTGTAACAGCTAGATGGCACTACTGACAGTGAATTGAATGTGATGTGAAATACCAAGTAAAGTTTTAGATTTGAATTTCTTACCAAGAGCCGTAACGGAAAATAGCATTTTCTGTTAGCATTAAAAACTATATTGATAAAAAATTTCAAAATTTGGTACTTAAATTATTGCCATCCATGCTAAGCAACAATATTTTCATCCATTTTTTTTCTGACTTCTGATTCCATCCTATGTTCATTTTTTGCCTTTGGCTTGGTGTTACAGAGAATGGCAAACTCATAGTGAAGTCACATAAGGTTAAAGAAAGCACATCCAATAGAGAGAAAGCTCACCAGATCATATTCTGATCTTTTCCTTCCTTTATCCAGATGTTCTTTGCCTTGCATGGCCTCCCTTCTTCTGTCAAGACCTTTGTGTCCTCCATGACAAGAAGCTGGCAAAACACTTTCAGTGACTTTCATTCCACTGAGTTCTCTTCAATGTGCATTTTCTTGCTCAGTATTGCAAAGTAAATATAATGTGCTTGGCAATTGGTGTCAGGGCACTGAGGGGCTCTGGGAAGAGACTGGGGATGACCTGTGCTGGACATGGTCAGTTCCAACATCTTCATTAGAGCTATAATAGAGGACATCAGCAAAGCTCTCTGCAGATTAATGGAAGAATGTATTTAGAAAAGGGAAAAATGCCATGGAGGCAGAGAGGAGAAAGGGAAAACATGAGAAACAGGCCTGTGTAAGCAAAGGGAGAGAGGAAAGAGGAGAAAAAGGTGCTCCAGCCAAAGGTGCAGAGATTTCTCTGGGACCTATAAGGGACCATGGTCCCATTATTAAATCCCCTTGTAAGATGGCTGAATTATTGTATAAACTACAACAAACTTTTTTTTGACAGCTGAGGAAGAAGTAGTAGCCGTATCCTCTAGCATGGCTGCTCCTACAATTAGTGTGTATCACTCCTCTGAGAAAGGATTGAAAGATGAAAATAAGCTTTTAGAAGCCCATATTAGGCAACTGGAAAATAAAAGTAACTTATTCTGGGAACCTCAGATCCTCTAGAAATAAGACCAGTAAGACTCAAAACAAACAAACAAACAAACAAACCCCCCACACACAAAAAAAAAAAAAAAAAGAAAAAAAAAAGAAAAAGAAAATCCAAGATAGACCAGCAGGATTGTCACATGAGGAATAACCCCCCTGCCCACACCACGTTACGTGTCTGTCATGGTTTTGGTTATTTGATTTTCAATATTCCACATCAAAACATCATGTACTGGAATTAAAGTGTTAATGCTCTAATTCTACGTACCTATCCCTATACATTACGGAAGTCATGGGATCTGACCCTTCCGGGGTGGGGCGGTCTCTTACTGCCTGGCAGTGGGTGCTGGAGGGTGCTTTCCTAGCCGTTTCAAGCTTTTTCAGGTTTGACTCGGTCTCGGGAACTCTCTCTCATATCTTATTTGATTTATTAGTCTCAATTTCAATTAGATTGTATTATATTGTGTTATCTTGCATTCCGATATCATAGTTAGTAAAATAAGTTTACCTCCATAGATTGTTGCCGCTGTTTTTTTCCTTTTCCCCCTTCCTTCCCATTTTGTGGGCCCAGGTGGGGGGTGGGGAGGGCAGGGGCCTACTGCCCCCTGTCACGGGCATAAACTGATCTAGTTAATTCCGTGACAGTGTCACAGTGTACCTGCACACAGCTGCCAAACTCAGGGATTTATTACAATGACTTAAACAGAAACCATGAGAGAGCATACCAGCTTGCCTCTTCAGATTAGGGGACATGAGGGGCTGAAATGTGGTTATTGATGGGCACAAGATTTCTGAACTTGTATCCATTACCACACATTTGGTCCACATGTGACTGTGATGCATAATGAGGAAAATCATTCTCTGATTCAATGGATAGTGGCTGCACGTAGGATCATGTGGCCAAATAAAAGCAGTGTCCCAATAAAAACTGGTCTGTTGACTTCAATGGAGGAACTTCAAAATTATATCAGAGAACTGGGAATGAAGGAGGCGATTCATGATGATGCTTTTGAGAGTCCAGACCTGGTTAAGAACTCAGCCGGGATGAAGGACCTTATCTTACAACAAGCTCCCCCCTACAAATATGTCACACTGGTGTCCATACTAAACTCTTTAGTAGCCTCAGAGGCTGTTGTCCAACAAGCCACCCAGTTGGTGGCTGATCCAGAAGAAACAGAGTGCCCTAGGACCAAGTGCAATATCTGCAAATGGGAAGGGACAGAGGTCCTCCCTAAAACTAAAACTAGGAGACCTGCCCCATGGACTTCTCAACTGGGACCTCTATGGGTATCCTGAAAACAGAATTTTAATGATTTAATCTGGGCTGGGGTTCAGTTTGCAAAAACTGATCACCTGCCCAATCATGCTCTCCTCTAGCTATGAAGGCAGCTGGAGGAAAATAAAAAGTTTCAAAATATCCCCAAAAAAGCAGGGGTAAAAAATACTGAAAAAGTATCAATGAGAACATAGAACTTGGAAGATTTCATAGTTCCTAACAAAAGGAAAAAGCCTCCTCAAGTGACTTGGGCCACTATTGCCTGAGCCACCTGAGAAAAAAGAATTTTTGATTGTGCTTGTTACTTACATGACTCGGGATGCCAGTCCCCTTGCACCTAGGGTCTTTAGAAGAGACCAAAGGCCCTATATTGAAATATTTTTTTGGTCCTGGAAGAACATACAGTGAGTTATAGCATTAGTAGACACAGGCACAGAAACCTCAGTTATTTACGGCAATCCAACTAAATTCCATGGAGATAGGGTGATGATTGGTGTGTCTGGGGGACAGACCAGCCTTGTAACCCATACATATTTGAAGCTGGGGGTTGGGCATCTCCCACCCTGGAAGTATAAGTTGTCTATTCCCCCAGTCCTGGTGTATATACTGGGCATAGATACACTATGGAGTCTCTCTTTCCAGATGACTGTGGGAGAGTTCAGACTAAGAAAGAGATGCATTAGTATCTGGGCAGTGCAAGTGATATTTAGAAACCATGCGAAACAAAAGTCTATTCACCTGTCAGGTCTGCGCTGGATTACTAATACTAAACAATACGGACTCCCAGGGGAGCAGGAGCGAAGTCTCCAGAACGGTGCAGGAGCTAGAAAAAGTAGGATTCATAAGACGTGAACATAGCCTGTATAATTCCCTCATATGGATAGTATAAAAGTCAGACAGCATGTGGAGAACAACAGTGGATTACAGAGAGTTAAATAAAGTCATGCTGCCCATTCATGCAGCCATACCCAATATTACCTCCCTGATGGATACACTGAGTAGGGAGATAGAAACCTACCACTGTGTCCTAGACTTGGGAAATGCGTTTTTCAGTATTCCCATCCATAAAGAATCGCAACACCAGTTTGCATCTACGTGGGGAGGCAGGCAGTGGACCTTTCAGGTCCTGCTGCAAGGGTATGTGCACTCACCTACTTATTGTCATAACTTAGCGGTGCATGACCTAGCATACTGGAATAATTCCATTAACATCAAACTGTACCACTATATTGATGATCTCATGTTGATATCTGATTCACTGGAGGCATTAGGAAAGGCAGTAGGTTTCTACAAGAGAAAGGGTGGGCTATAAACCCACAGAAGGTGCAAGGACCAGGCCTGTTTGTGAAATTCCTGGGTGTAGTTTGGTCAGGGAAGACCCAATTAGATAATAGGCAAGGTTCAAGTGCTCCCAGTCCCTATTGCACCAAGCCAGCTGCAAGAGTTTTGGCGTGTACTGGGATACTGGCATTACTTTATATTCCACTTAATGCAGCTGCTGAGGCCTTTATATCTACTCACAAAGAAAGATAAAAAATCAGACTGGAGGAAAATGGAACAAGAGGCATTTGAGCAAGCAAAACTAGCAAAAGTGTTAAACTAGCCCAGGGACTGGGCTGTTTGGTGATTTTCCTCCTCTGCTCTACCCTTGTGAGGCCCCATCTGGAGAACTACATTCAGGTCTGGTGTACCCAGCACAGGAAAAATGTCAAACTTTTGGAGAAAGCCCAGAGGAGGGCTACGGAGATAATCAGAGGGTTGGAGCACCTCTCCCATGAAGACAAGCTGAAGAAGCAGGGCTTCTTCAGTCTGGAGAAGAGAAGGCTTTGGGGTGATCTCATTATGGCCTTCTAAAATTAAAAAGGGAGATTAGGTTACAAACAGGAGGGAAATAAATATTTTAAGGAGATAAATAGTGGTAGGAAAAAGGGGAATGGTTTAAAACAAAGGGAGAGAAGATTTAGATTAGAGGAAAGTTCGGGGGAAAGTTTTCCACTGAGAGGTGAGTGGAGATGTGCTGGAACACGTTGGCTAGAGGGGTTGTGGATACCGTATCCCTGAAGGTGTTCAAGGCCAGGTTGGATAAGGACCTGGTGTATTAATTCCAGTTGAAAGGGAGATGTTTTCTTCAGAGTGTCTGATATGATGCCAGGTGATTCTATGAGAAAAACAATGCTGATGTTTATAGTTACTGCTAGGCAGTGTTGTGCAGAACCAAGGCCACTCTCAGCAAAGGGCCTAAGGAGCTGGGCGGGAACAGCATTGGGATAGCTGACTTTTTCCCCCTGAGCTGCAAAATGAGCTGGCGGGGAAGGAGACCGGCCTGGATGAATAGGGAACTATTCTTGAGGCTCTGGGAGAAAAAGATAATCTACCTCCTGTGGAAGAAGGGACGGGCGACTCAGAAAGAGTACAGAGAAGTTGTTAAGATGTGCAGGGAGAAAATCAGAAAGGCGGAAGCCCAGCTCAAACTCAACCTGGCCGCTGGGATTAAAAGGAACAAGAAATCCTTTTACAAATATATCAACAGTAAGAGGAGGACTAAGGAGAATCTCCATTTCTTACTGGATGAGGCTGGGAATGTGACTACTGACGACAAGGAAAAGGCAGAGGTCCTGAATGCCTTCTTTACATCTGTCTTTAAAGGGTCAGACCGGTTATCCTCAGGATACTCCACTTTTTGAGCTGGTAGTCTCGGCTGGGGAGCAGACTAAACCACCCACGATTCAGAAGGAAACAGTCAGAGACCTGCTACTCCAACTGGACTGTCACAAGTCCATGGGGCCGGATGAGATTCACCTGAGAGTGCTGAGGGAGCTGGCAGAGGTGATAGCCGAGCCGCTTTCCATCATCTATCAGCGCTCCTTGTTGACGGGTGAAGTACCAGAAGACTGGAGGCTTGCCAATGTGACTCCCATCTACAAGAAGGGCTGTAAGGAGGACTCGGGGAACTACAGGCCTGTTAGCCTGACCTCGGTGCCAAGGAAGGTTATGGAACAGATTGTCTTGAGGGAGATCACACGGCAAGTGCGGGACAACCGGGGGATCAGGCCTAGCCAGCATGGGTTCACGAAGGGTAGGTCCTGCTTGACCAACCTGATCTCCTTCTATGATCTAGTGACCCGCCTGGTGGATGAGGGAAAGGCTGTTGATGTAGTCTACCTAGACTTCAGCAAGGCCTTTGACACTGTCTCCCACAGTATTCTCCTGCAGAAGCTGGCAGTCCGTGGCTTGGACAGGTACACTCTTGGCTGGGTAAGGAACTGGCTGGAGCGCCGGGCCCAGAGAGTGGTGGTCAATGGAGCTAAATCCAGCTGGCGACCGGTCACGAGTGGTGTTCCCCAGGGGTCGGTGCTGGGGCCTGTCCTTTTCAATATCTTTATTGATGACCTGGATGAGGGCATTGAGTGCACCCTCAGTAAGTTTGCAGATGACACCAAGTTGGCTGGAAGTGTCGATCTGCCTGGGGGTAGCGAGGCCCTACAGAGGGATCAGGACAGGCTGGATAGCTGGGCTGAAGCCAATGGGATGAGGTTTAATAAGACCAAATGCCGGGTCCTTCACTTTGGCCACAGCAACCCCAAGTAACGCTACAGGCTTGGGGCGGAGTGGCTAGAAGATTGCGTAGAGGAAATGGACCTGGGGATGTTGGTTGATGCTCGGCTAAACATGAGCCAGCAGTGTGCCTGGGTGGCCAAGAAGGCCAATGGCATCCTGGCTTGTATCAGAAGTAGTGTGACCAGCAGGAATAGGGAAGTAATTGTTCCCCTGTACTCAGCTCTGGTGAGGCCGCACCTTGAGTACTGTGTCCAGTTCTGGGCCCCTCACTTCAAGAAAGACATTGAGGCCCTGGAGCAGGTTCAAAGAAGGGCAACAAAGCTGGTGAGGGGTCTGGAGCACAGGCCTTATGAGGAGCGGCTGAGGGAGCTGGGATTGTTCAGTCTGGAGAAGAGGAGGCTCAGGGGAGACCTTATTGCTCTCTATAACTACCTGAAGGGAGGTTGTAGCGAGCTGGGGATCGGCCTCTTCTCCCGTATAACTGGTGATAGGACTAGAGGGAATGGTTTCAAGCTGCGCCAGGGAAGATTCAGGCTGGATATGAGGAAATACTACTTCTCTGAAAGGGTGGTCAGGCACTGGAATGGGCTGCCCAGGGAGGTGGTGGAATCCCCTTCCCTGGAGGTGTTCAAGGAACGTTTGGATGTTGTGTTGAGGGACATGGTTTAGCGAGAACCATTGGTGATAGGTGGATGGTTGGACTGGATGATCTTATTGGTCTTTTCCAACCTTAGTGATTCTGTGATTCTGTGATTCTGTGACTTAAACTGTCCAAAGGTGCATTCTGTACCATAAAATATCATGCAGAAGGAGTTTTGAAAGGGGTGGGAATTCATCTTGCTCTCTTCCACTGCTTCAGGGGCTAGCTGGGCACTGGTTGGGGTGGTGAGCAATTTCCTCTACATCATTTATTATATGCATTCATAGATATGTATGTACAGTCATAACTATTATCCTTTTTCTTTTCTCTATTTTAATAAATAGTTTTATCTCAACCCATGAGTTCTACTCTATTTTTATCAATTCTCTCTCCCATCCTCCTGGGATTCTATGCTTCTATGATCATGTCTTCAGCCTAATACATCTCAGAAAATTCTCTAAAATGAGTCATTAGAGTATATATTCTATTCCTGTTGGTACTTTAGGAAAGGTTTTTATGAAGTTGTTATACTTCTTTATTTTTATTTTTATCTAGGAAAATCATATCTTGAAAATGGTTTATTTGAAACTTTTAAGCTTTCTTCTTGTCCAATACAAATTCATTTAAATTACAAACTAACTCTGGGCTAACTCCAGTGTAAACGAAATACTCATCCACAGGATTGCAATGGTGGTTCATTGAAATGCAAACAGCAATGGGCTCAGAATCTTTAGTTAACTTGTTTAGTTAAGTTTTAGTTTATCTTAAAAAAAATTACCTTATTATTTTACATAGGAGATACGATTCCCTCCTCTTAAATCTATATTCATACCTCTTCTTAGATGAGATGGACTTGAGTTTGGGAAAAGTAAAAGCATACAATATTTTACTGATCACAGTTACTTTAAATTATTCAATAATGAGGGAGAAGAAGAAAACAAAGTTGGCTGCAGAAGTTAAAGAGGATGTTTGCCTTTGTAATTCCTCTATTCTATAATCCAAGTACTCAAAGAATGATTAGGATATCATTGCGAGAATTAACTTACTGGCCACATATAGTTAATAAAGCCATTAGACAGAAAATCTGGGTGCAGTGATAAATAGCATTCTTTTCATGATTTCTCCTGAAGTTTTGCAAGAAGCAATTTAAAATGAGTGGTTGAACTTTACTCTGACTGAAAATAAATTAAAGCGAATTTTAAGTCCAAATCTTGGCATGATGAAATGTAGATATAGCTGGTTACATTTTTTTGCAAATATTATAAACCTAGTTACACTTTTTTTCCTGATTTCTCAAGTATTTTCTATATAGTCTTTCTTCAACTTTTACCATGTTTCTTCCTCAACGTAATGCCTGCTTTAAAATGTTGGACTAAATCTTCTAAGTCTTATAATCAATTTTAGTTCTAGAACAGGAGAAGGGAAAGTAAGAATGTTATTCACTGATAGATCTTATGGACTCTAATATTTGCTTTTGCACAGTTCTACAATGTCTATTTTTTTTTGTCACAGGATGGAGAAGACAAATTGACTTGGAATGACCGTATGCCTGGATATGCAGCAAATTTTGGATTGATTTTATTTATGGTAATATAATCTATTTCTCCAAACTTCTTAGGTGTGAGAAACTTAGTGATTAGTATCTTGGATGGAAACCTGAATAATACTTTCAAAGATGCTGAAATGTACAGATAGCTACAGATAGCTAGGGTAATGACCTACAATTGATAAGAAATACATATCCTACTAGGAAGATTCATAGATCTTAAAATACATCTCCAACTTTATCTTCTTTTTTCAAAATGCTGTTTATGAGAGGATTACATGCTGTAATGACAGCAGCCTGTTGCTAGATGCCATCTCTCCACAGGGCTTCTGCTCTATCCTCCATTATCTGAAAAAATGAAATCTACTGTGTATTTCCTTGAATGAAGAGAATTAAGTGTGTTCTAATATTTAAGAAATTTGAAGCCTAATGAGGTGAAGTATGGGATAAATAAATATTCTGCTGAGAAATATTTGTCCAGTACATGTGCTGATGGACTATACTGTAGTTGTGGAAGACCATGGTATACAATCCTCACCTGGGAACAAGAATAAAGTGTACAGGTCTGATTAAGTGTAAAGTATGGACATTATGATTGCTGAAAATTTTTGTAGCAGATCGTGTGATGAAACTGATGCATTTTGTGAAGAGAAATATGAATGACTGGCTAATAAAGCTTACATTACGTTGTCAAGAACCCATTCTCATCCACATCTAACAATGAAACATGCCAGTTTGCACCACACTCTGACCTGGGAAACTTGCTCAAGAACTAAATTATTTTAAAATACGTAAAAGTTTGTATTTCTAGTTTACTACACACTGCATGAGTTGCATAAACCTTCACCTTATGTGAAGGTTTAATTTCATTCTCTAATACTAGAAGACATTTCATGTTCATATTCAAGTCAAATTCATGTTTAAATGTTCATAAACATGTGTATATATAGAGAGATATATATATATATCTGTAGTATGCTAGGTATATTTTATGTGAATGTGAGTATTAGGTGTGTCATTTGCTTATGTTTACAAAATTTTGAATGACTATTGTCTTCCTGAGGTCACAGGAAGCATTTACTTTTTATACAGGACTTCTGACTGACATTATCTGGAACTTAGCTAAACTGCAGTAGTTTTCTTCTCTGCACAAAAAAAAAAAAAAAAAAAAAAGAAAGAAAGAAAAAAAAAATTGAAAATCATTTGCATTTTAATAAGTCAATGTACATGTTTTCACTAATTTGGATTAGAATTAATGGAACATCATCCATATGCTTAAAATATTTGCTTTTTTTGGCCACTGAATAAAACTGAACAAGAAGAAACAACAACTGCAAAGTAACTAAGAGAATTATAATTACATTCTCAAAGCTAGCTCAGATGTTACCAGTCACATAGTAATAGTGGTTATGACTAAGCACAAAGACCTGATTAAATTTAACAAATTTTTCTTTTTCAGATAGAGTGCTTACAGGTGCTCTCAAGTTAGTTTACTTCATCTTTAAATGTCTGCTAAGCATGAGCTTGAAGTGCTTTCCTGCATCATAGCCTATGTATTACTGCTCGTGCTTATGGTAATATCTTGAGGAGATTTATAAAAGTAAAATGTACAGTTCCAGTTCTTCAATTCCTCCTGGTGACTAGAGGAACTCTGCTGTCTTTTACCATTAGGAAAGGTGGCCACAATTATTTTTCTAGAATATTTAGTAAAGCATTAGTAAAGCATTAGCACCTACAGAAGACAACTTACAAGCTATGTATAAAACTCAAGTCTTTTGCGAAGAGCCATCTCCACTCTTTTATATGAAGATTATGAAAATTTTAATCCATACTATATTATATGTAACTTTTCCTTTTTTTTTTTTTTTTCCCCTGCTGATTAGTTATACCATAATTGAAAACATCAGATTGAAATTTTACTGTCAGTATCTACAATAGAATTGCACTAAGGAAAGTAAATGCTTCATCAGTCTCTGTTATTATTCACACAGGCTAATGTTTTTAGCTGTGAAAACTACATAAATATAAGTGATGAAATTGAGAATACTCAGTCACAGATACAAAGATACACACACACATACTTCTTTCCAGTGTTGCAGAAGAGAGTACAGAAAAGTGATGTTTAAGATAATCTTTTCCAAGACCAAAGGTCAGGCAGACGAACTCATTAGTTAATATGGGTACCCAACAGTTGGGTTGCCTGGGTCCCATTTACTGAACAGTGGTTGTTTTAGGCCACAGAGAAAACATATAGCACATTTAATATATGTAAGTAAAAATTACTTATTTTAGTTTTTATTAATTTTACTGAAACATGAAAAAAAGACAGTAAGAAAACATATGACTAGTGGGATATTTGACCTTGTTTTTGTGAAACTAATGCATCAGTATGGTTTGATTGAAGTGGTTGCAATCCTTAGTGAGTTCTTAAGATGCTTGTCAGTGATTTTTCTTTTTTAATGAAATTTTACTCTTCCTGTGCTTCATCCTTGAAAATAGTTGTTCATGAATACAGCCGATAAGTGATGACATAAATGAAGTGTAATTGTGAATCAAGGGATATTTTTCTCTGGTAAGATAGTCCTCATAAAAGTCTAGTAAAGAGACGATCAAATTTTTAGTTGAATATTTGATTGTAACTACACAGGTTATATATTTGTGTGATTGAAAATGAAGTTGCAAATATATGAAAAAAATGGATGTATTTTTTCAGCATTCTTGAAACCTGTTCTCAAATTTCTGTATCAAAATGGAAAGTAAGGCTGCTTATTTTTTACTGTTCATATTGTTTTGTTTAGTCAGTTTATGAAAATGCTTGAAGTTATTTGCCATAACTTGAGTTACCACCACACTGTGACCTCCATGTGTCTGGTTTCAGCTTGTACAATGCTGATCATGCATCAGTGTTTTGTTGTTGCTGATCTGTCAGTGTTGCTGACAGATGGAGGCATGCCTCCTCTCAGCAGGGTGGAGTCACTGCCATGATGACACAGTGGCAGGGGGCTGAGTAGAGTACAACAGTACAAGCTGTGTTGGCCTCTTGCAGCCTGCAGGCCATGGATGTTGTGTTCTGTTCTTCTCTTTCCCAACTTTATATAGAAGAGTTTCCCTGAAAATTCTAATCCTGAAAGCTGCTAGCAATTTTCTTATTGCAAGCTTTTTCTCTTTATTTCTAATTTTCAAGCAGAATCTCCTTTAAAGCAGAACGGTGTTTGTTTTTCTTTCCTGGCCTTTCTCCTCTTAATTAAGTGTACTGGTTTTCTTGTTCAGTTAGTTGTTACACCTGGTTTATAGTTTTATGCCACCATATAATTCCAACGTTTCCAATTCCAGTTTTACAGGTGCTTCAAAATCTGATCAAAGCTCTTCTGTTTACATAAAGCCTCTACCTGACTATAGAGGGCACAAGAACCAAACTTGATTTAAGCAGTCTTCTTTGAAAGGATTTTTAGAATAAGTTCATAAATCTTATTTTTGCTCAATAAGACTAGTGTAGGAGGAGGTCTAGCCCCAGCTGTCTTTATATCATTTTTGATTGTATGTCATTAGTAACAACGTCATAACATGACAATTCATAAACTTTGCACTTAGAAGGTATATGTTGCAGCAAAGATTTCTAATGTAGTTATTACATTCTCAGTAGCTGCTGCAAGAGAGTAGTCTGGCATCACTTTTCTTTCTGTTACATGTGCTTGACTCAGACAGAAGTAGAAAACCAATTATTGTAATGGCAGAAGAGTTCAGTCTGTTCCTTCTTTTGAACGCTACTGCCCTATTCCTGCTCACATGGCATAATACTTGACTCTGGAATAGTTCCACTGGAGAACTGTTTGGACAATAAAATGTTGGAGGAAGGTATCACCTTAGCCCAGAAAGTTTTGTGCCAGGATGATATCTCACCCTTCAATAACGTTTTGTTTAAATCTTTTGGTCAAGTTTAAGATTCTGGCATTTGTTTTCTGTCAGTTGAAATTTCCACTTTCTCTGTTTAGTGATGACTATTCTTATAATGACTCTTCTTCCTGAAGTGTAAAGCTATTATTTTTATAAGTGGGTGCTTGTGATGGGGATAGTTGTGGAGGTCCAGATTGCTCATTGGCTCTAGAATGATGCTTACTTTTCTGGTTTTGCTTGCCCATCAAAAGAGTAAAAATGTCAAAGAAATAAAGAAATTCACAGGAAAAAGAGGCAGAAAAAAGAATACTTGAAAGGTGATGAAGGGGAAGGAGACTATGATCCAAAATAAGAAAAATAAAAGCTTCAAGTGACTCTAGAGATGCAAGGTGAATTAGATTACCACAATGTAGTTTTGTTTCATTTTGTCTTATTATCAAGGATAATCTCTCTATGTGGCAATTGGTAGTGGGCAAGTTCAGTGGCCAAGTTAGATAATAGTTCTGATCTTTGTGTTCCTTTCATAGTAAGAGCTGTGCGTATTGTATACTTGCATGCTTGGCAGAAAAATCAAAAGAACAACAACAACAAAAAAGGCAATATAATGAAAACTAAAAAAAGGAAAGAAACTTTCATTCAGAATATTGTATATTGATATTCTTATTCTTTAAGATTTGAATGAAAAATATTAGCATGAAGCAAAAACTTTTAAGTCATCTGTATTTAATTTAACATTAATGAATTATTCCTTTAAAGAGATAAAACATGACATTTTAAAATTTAACATTTTATTACAGTTTTCTCAGAAAAATTGTAGGTGAATTCTATCTGATATCTTCATGTTTTTGTTCACTTCATAATTAATACTATTATACAAAATTTGCCAAGCTTTTCTCTACAACCTGTAAAAACTAGCTCTTAATCCTGTTCTGGTTCTTTTGACCTAGTACCATTCATGAGTCAATCTTTGTATGCAGAGAATCACAGAATCATAGAATTGCTCAGGTTGGAAAAGACCTTCAAGAGCAAGTCCAACCGCAACCTAACCATACTACCCTAACAGCCCTCTGCTAAATCATGCCCCTGAGCACCACATCCGAACGGTTTTTTTAGCCACATCCAGTGATGGTGACTCAACCACATCCCTGGGGAGCCTATTCCAGTGCTTAACCAATTCAGATTCAGTAAGGTTTTACTGAGTCATTAAAATTAATAGATAAATTTTGCTGAACTTGTGCTTTGAACCTTGGCTCCTAGGCCCACTGAAATAATTACAATAGTTGGATCATTCATATTTAAGTAGTCTTTTTTATCTGAGGATCTCAAGATGTTTTACAAGTAATAACGAATACCCACTAGAATACTTGCCAAAGGCAAAAATGGAAGGAGAAAATATATCTTCTCTCTCTTTCTTGATATGGCTATGAATATGGGCTATTTTTTAATTGTTATTGTTTCAAATTCATCTTTCCTTGTGGGTTTTGGAGATTTTCTTTAACTAGAACAACACAGTCTTGTGAAAATCAAATTCTTCTTGTGAGAATTTGACTTTTAGTTGAAGTGCTGAATTTCCTCATCTCACGGGCCAGTCAACCCCTGAAGGATCCCAGGATACCAGCTGATTTTTAGGACAGACATGTGAAATGAATCTTTAACTGTGTTTTATCTTAATAATAGTAAGGGAAATATATAAGTATGTTTTAATTTGTAGCAATATTTATACCAACAGAATTGCTATCATAAAGTAGCACTTCTGCAGGACCTCCTTCCCTGGCTTCACATACATGTAGGTCCTTCATTCCAAACCACCAGAACCTATTGGCAGGTAAAAGATTTTGTTAGTACTGTTAATACTTGCATTTAAACCTGAACCATCTGAATTTCACCAGAACTGAATGGATAATTTCTGGAGCTTTAATCTCAGAGGAAATGCACTTTTTTAGGAATTGTTGTTTTAGCTCATAATTCTGCATCCATTGTTTTTATTATGTCCTTATTAGTTTTGAATTCTCAAATTTCAGTTTAATTATCCCTTTATTATTGTATTGCTTGAAGAAATAACCACAGAGTTCCGAGTCATAGAACAAACTAAACATCTAATTCAGTGCTTATGTTTAAAAGCTAGTATCATGATTAAACTAACATATGTGTATATTTCTTTACAGATTACACTGACATTTTCTGCAGTATTTGGTGTGATCGTATACCGCATTACTACATCAGCAGCTTTGTCATTCAGCACAAATGAGGCAACCAGGTCAAATGTACGAGTGACTGTGACTGCGACTGCTGTCATCATTAATCTCGTTGTCATACTTATACTTGATGAAATTTATGGAGCCGTGGCCAAATGGCTGACAGAAATTGGTAAAGCTAACTCACCACATTCCTCGTTAGTACATTACACGTATTGACACAAGAGTATTCAAGGATGTTCTAATAGGAATATTTCCCATGGAAGAGTGTCAGTGAAAATATTCAGGCCTATGGGGCAAGATGCTCAGACATGCCTTTGTAAACTGCGGGTCTGAGCCACAACTTGCAGTGTGCCACTAATAGGACTAATTAGCTTGGCCATAATGCCATGTTAATGCAGCTGTGCTGGTTTCAGGATCTCAGCTGGCTGCATTGCACTGGCTCTGTACCAAGATCTAGAATTAGATGAGAATTTTTGACCTGGAATGTATTTTGATATATAATTTTTCCTCCAGGAGCTGAAACTCGGTGGTTGTTACAAAGACATTGCTGACTACTACAAAGCAAATTCTTCCCATGTTATTTATCTAGTGTGATTTCTATCAGGTCAAAGAATTTTTCTGTTGTTACAGGGGTTTGTCTAGACTGGGCTTTTTTAATGATAATACCTGTTTTAATTAAGGGTTTGATTTTTATTTTATTTTTATTTTTTTTTGGATGTATTGCGATAAGCCGGGTGATATACTAGAGTCATTTAAAGGTTCTTTGACAACTATAGAAGATTAGGCTGGGGTTTTGTTTTGTCATATAGATTAGGCCAAAGCTGTCTACTGATAGGAGTCTAACAATATGATTCTTACAGCTATCATTAAATATTGATTCCTATATTTTTATATCACCTACAATTCTAGATGCTACAAACACTGGGAAAGTGAAATCCGTTATTCTCAGGACTAAAAGACAATCAGTGACTACAGATGCTTACAATTGTAATAAGTGCTCTGTTAATTTTTGGATATCTAAATTTAGGCAGCCAAATGAGAAACATTTTGACAATTGGAACTTGACTTACTCATTCAAAATTTTATATTGCCTCCCATGTGAAATTGCAGGGATCTAAAGGTGTTTGGATCTAAAACCTTAGGAACTCATAACTTATGCCTCTTATTCTCAGTTTCTCAAGAAAAGTCTAAAATGAAACCATCTATTTTAGTCCTTTTTTTTTGTTTGTTTGTTTGTTTGTTTGTTTTTTTAAAGTTCTGTATTTATCTTATAGGTTGAGTCCTGAATTTTTGAAATGTAGTACCAATAAGGACAGTCTTACCATTTGTATTAGATTCCGAAAGTATTTGAAAGAACAGAAGAACAAGCAAAGCACTGTGAAAGAAAAAAAAAAGAAAAAAAAAAAAAAAAAAAAGCCACTGTATGGGGTTAAATCATTTGATTGTTTCTATTTTGCATCAGGCTTTGGGCAGAATCTAGCAGATTTACATAAATTAACTCTGTGCTAGTTCAATGAAGCTCATGCTTCCTATCATTCAGGCCAAAATTGTATCTAGATTTTCAGCTTTCACATAACTGAAAAGTTACAAACTGTCTGTGCATGACCTGAGCAATTTTGTCGACTGCACCTGCCTGGGTAAGAAATGGCACAGTTTTTAGGGCATGACATTGCTGTGTGGAAAGAGTTGAAAGAAAAGAAGTTGAGGCTTCTCCTTCCTGTAGGGTTCCAGGCAAAAGCTGGGAAATGATGTTGCGTATGTAGGGCAAGTGCAGAAGGAAATCATCACCCTTAAAAAAGTGTGCAGCTCTGAATCGTGAGAGAAAGAATTTCTTTCTTGCTTTCAGATTATTCTCCACATCACTTTGCATTTCTTTCTAATCTTGGTAGCTTTATTCAAGTAGCATTCCTAATTAACCACAAGGTGTTTTGTTTAAGAAGGATCCAGTGAGTAACATCTATTATTACAAATTTCCTAGGTTAGAAAATTCATTCAGTCAACTTTCTCCAGTGCATGTCTCAGATGTAGTAAAATGTAGTAAAAATGTTTTTTTTAAAGACAATTCATTAATGGTGATAAATGTTTATGTTATGAGCTTTCATTGTGCTGCACAGAGTAAGACATGCTTAATTTTCTTTTTACACTGCAGCTAATGTAAAAGCTTCTTGGGTAAGAGGAATAGCTCTTGACAACATAGGGTTCTATTCCAACACCAAACATTCCCAGCGCTTTGGGTGAAAAATTAAGTACATCTGTAAGCACAAGAATAGTACCACTGATTGCATTCTTCATAGGATCAAAGTAATGCATCTGATTCTATACACAGCAAAGCAAGGCAATGACATCCCTTTCTTCCAGATCATAACAGCAGAAGTGCAGATTATATCCTGGTATTGTAAAGTTGAACATGTAAGCAGATAATGACAGACTTGATTTAGAACTTATTTGCTCGCTCTGAATTTCATCAAGATTAAAAAAGGATCAGTTAAATGGAGATAAATTTAAAGCTTCTTGTGTTTGTGACTTACAAAGGCAGTAATGTATTTGGTGAACTAAGGCCCATACCAGATATCTGTGCTCATTCTTCACCTGGAAAGTTTCAGATATGCATTTTTTTTTGTGTGTGTGTGTAACATGCTGCACAGCCATTTATTATGAGTATATTGGGTTGTTTGGAGAATTTTCTCTCTTTCTAATGCATCTATTCCAGCTTAACCCATTTATTGCATAATGGACTCCTCTAACTATAGGGTAAATTCTGTGCATATTTCTAATGGTAACAGTGTATCTGAGAGTGGGGAGGGTGTAAGGAACTGAATGAGTCTCTGGAACCATATATGGTGTGCAAATTTTTGTCCAGTGGCTCATCTCATCTTTGTGGGAGTTCTGCACAAGGCAAAAGCCAGAATTTCTCTTCCTCATTTTAAAACCTGCAGTGCTGTTACTGGATATTCCTGTTGCCCTGAGCAGTTCTATGGATCTATCTGTCATATGGGGTCATCCACAATTTTTTCAAATTGTTTGAAAACTTAATTTGGGTTTTCTATACAAATAGATGAAGGGTGGCTCATCAGACCACATGTAGAGTTTTTATGAGAATATGGTGGAAAAGATTACAAATAACATTGGTCTGTGGGACTTACAAGCATTTTGTTATTTCTTTAGTGTTCAAATAAATGTTTCTTTCTCCCTTTTTAAAAGAAAACAAATATAAACAAATAAACAAAAAATAAAATGATTACCCAAGCATAGCACTATTTTTAATGAAATGCTTAAGCTAGAGCTCTGGATTTGTCTCATCAATTCTGCTACAGAATTTCAATTAAGAACTTACATAGTAAAATTATCTGCTCTCATATTAATTGAAAGCTCATTATGAGCATAGCAATACAAAGTCTAACCCAGATATAATCTTTAAATGAAGATCTCATTACAGAAAAAAGGCTTATACATATTTTTCTGAAAGAAAATCTGTGTGCTTTGTTTTCATCATTCATGAGCTGAGAGTATTAATGCTTTCTTCAACTGTTTAACTGATATATGCATTAATATATGAAGGTTGCTCCAAACTAATGTCTCTTATTTTATTATATTGGTCCATGACATCTGAGGCAGACGTTGATGGTGTGACAGTAGATCTTGAACCTTCCCAACAATATTCTGATATATATTTTATCACTGTGCGACTGATGGCAGCAGAGGGGCAATTGGACAAAATGTTGGCTGACATAGACGTCTGTATGAAGCAAAAGTATGTAATTTAATTCCTCCACGTGGAAAAAGTTGCATCCACTGATATTCATCAGCATTTTCCTAGCAACTATTCCATCATAACATCTGTGAAACAGTGGGTCATCTCCTCAGGTGCAGATTTTTATGACAGCCAAAAATACATAGCTAATTGTGACTGTATTGAAAAATAGAGCTTTGTAGCTGAGAATCTACTCTATAAAACAGTGTTATTGTGGTTTTTGCATCTGTTGTAGTTTCGATTGAAATAAATAGGAGGTATTACTTTTGGAGTTACCTACATATGCACACACACACATACACCTTATATATATATGTACATATGCATATATTCCACTTTAGCTTTATGAAGTTGAATGAACAAGAACTAATTCTTTTTTTTTTTTCCTTTAGACTCTAGATATCTAGTAGAATTTTGTAAATATAAGTTGTATCTTTATCATCTTTATATCATCTTTATCATTTTCTCCTCCCTCCCTCCATTTTATTGCTATTTTTTACCAATATACACCTTATATTAATAATATATATCTAATACTATTATATATTTAATCATAAATGTCACAGTACTTGGAGGTTTTAGCTAGGATTTCACAGACATGGCCTGATGCAGAGGAAGCTGATGTGGTCTGCCTAGATTTATCAGCAGCAAAGATGAGAAAACAACTGAGGTATTGTCAGATTCAGGCAAGCTATCAGGATTTGTTGGTTTTGATACTACCGTACTGCATAGACTACCTTAAGCATCTTGAAATCAAGTTCATTATGTTGTCATTATTAAAGTTTCTACCAAAGCATCTTTAATTTCTATCTGGAAGATTGGAAAGACTCTCTGGAAATCCAGAGTCAGATGGTGAAGGAGTTAATGTGCTTCAACAGAAATTAAAAGGATGAAATAAAAAAATAGTATGAATCTGAAGTTTGTAGTTTAGTATTGTATTTGGGGATATCATGGATGTTTACATATTTACTAATTGATTAATTGAATTCTGTGGTTTGTTGCTTTTTTTTTTTCTTCAGAGATGCCAAAAACAGAGAAAACTTTTGAGGAGAGACTGATTTTGAAGGCATTCCTATTGAAGTTTGTGAATTCATATGCACCAATTTTTTATGTTGCCTTTTTTAAAGGAAGGTAGGACAAATGTTTTTTGTGTATTTATATATAGAAAGATGGATAGAAAGATATGCATATAGATATGAACACAGATTTGGATCTGTGTTAAAAAATACAGGCAAAGATCTGCCTAACTAATTTTGATTTGGGGCACCTTCACCAGTTATGACAAAAATTGTCTAAGCCTACCTGTTGAATAAGAGGGCCTGACGTTGAGGATGTTGAGCGCTATTTTTACTGCTGTTCTTTCTTCTTCAAAGTAGAGCATTGTTTTGAAATGCAGTTGTTTTATTTATCTTACTAAGAATAATCCACAGCTTAGAAACTAATTTAGAAACTAATTTCAGTGTAAAAATGAAGGTCTGTGAATTAATGCTAATTCTCACTCATGTTCACTTTTCAATTTTTGGAAATTTTTTCTTAAAGCACTACATTCCAGTTCGGTTTAAAATTTTGGAACTATTTTCCCTATTGCTTTCTTCACATTTTGTACTATTTACCCAAGCTAAATTGCAACATAGTCAACTGGAAGTTGAATATTTTGGGAAATAAATTGATTGACCAAAAAACTAATTCAGCTGTTCTGCTAAATAAAGTGTTACTTCCTATGGGCCTAGGATCATTCTCCTTTGGGATGCAGTTATCCACAGCATTTCACATGCTTTTGTATGGGAAACTTAAGATAACTGTTTGCTAAAACTCTAGCAGAAATATGAAAAGCGTCTTCTGAATTCTGCTTCGAATCAATTTACATTCCTTTTGGGGGCTGTAAACTTAGTTAATCTATGTTGTTCACTAATCCTATGCAGCACCATTTATTTAAGAATTCAATGATAAAATTTACTGGAAGATGTAAATATTATAAGACATTAATGAAAAATATTTCTGACCTCTCTTTTCTAACCATTTTTTGGTGTCATATGGTCATAATAAAGTTGATTTCACTGTTTCTCCCAATTTAATGAAAAGAACTCTGACCCAATTTAGTCTGAAGAACCTTGATTATGCATAGATGTGTAATAATGTCCTCCATTCAGGGCATTACTCAGATGCCAAGAGCATGTGATTTAGAATACATACTGCCAGTTTTGTCTGTGACCGCTAATCAAGGGAGAGAGATGTTTTGCTCTTAGCACAGAAAAATATTTTAGTAGAATTATTTTGTCAATATGTAGTAGGAAAAGTGTATAGTCATAATACTTTGAAAAAAAAATCAAATAATTGAAGTTTTCAGTCTTTTACATTTCATTAATTGAAGCATTCAGTTCTGAAGTGTTTTAACTAGTATGAAAGAACAATTATGTTGCTGAAGTTAACTTTTTATTTCTTAATTTTATATTATCATCACTTTCAGATTTGTTGGCCGTCCTGGTCATTATGTGTATGTGTTTGATGGTTACCGAATGGAAGAAGTAAGTACACAAGAAACTGAAAAAAGATATCATTGAAGCAGGTGCATTTACAGTGTTTCAGTGGAATCCAGACAGTGAAGGAAAAATAGAACACTTACTGAGAACTAGTTTATCAATTTGTTAAAACTTTAACATAAATGAATATTCCCCCCATTTTCTTTCTGGCAATATTATGTTCTCTTTTTCTGCAGTTTTGACAGTCCTTCTTAGGTGAAGCTTCACAATTTATCTATTTTACAAACAGCCACTAAGATGCAAATGTTACATGATTTGATGAAAACCCTTTGGAAGCCTGTGGTAGTACTAGCCTGGGTTCTTATTGTATAAATTACTAGAAACCTAGTGATTTTAATAGCCTAAAACAACGGCCATTTGGTGCAAATCCATAAACTTTTTTCCCAAACATTCCTTTAAAATTGCTGTGAGTATCCCTTGAAAAGCAACAGACTTACCAAAGGTTTTATTGCAGAGTTTATGCATAAGCCTTTGAAAGATTGAAGATTTTCTCTTCCCTTGGGTGACATCAGTTTGGAAGAGTATTGGTGATACTGTTTTATGGTTATTACATTGATTATACAGTAAATATTTGAAAAGCAAATATGTAGTCCAGGAACACAATTAACTATTTCACTGCTTTGTGTATTTTCTGTAATGTGGTTTTATGAGTAGAGTTAAAATACCTTGTTAAGATAGATTGCACTGATGAATGAGTTCTGCACTTGGGCAGAAATTCATGCAGGTTTAGAGGGGCTCGTATGAACTCTTCTAAGTGGATACTTTTAAATTAATTGTCTTATTTCCTTCACACTCTACATTTTTGTTTAATTACAGTGTGCTCCAGGAGGCTGTTTGATGGAACTCTGTATTCAGCTTAGCATCATTATGCTTGGAAAACAATTGATTCAAAACAATCTGTTTGAAATTGGAATCCCGTGCGTATCCCAGCCTTATCTGTTTCCACACTTTATTTCTATGACACAGTAAATTACAGGCTTGATCTTTATTCAGATGAATGGGTGTTTTACCACTGACTTCAGTGGTTTCTAATTGAATGTGATGATAAATCATATATTCGGTTGTGATGGAATTACTGTATTTTATGTTGAATGATTGGCTTTATTTGCAGTAAATGTCTGAAAGAAAATGTTTGAATATACTAAATAATTTATCTAAATTCATTTTAGAAACAAACCTGGGAAAACAGAGAAGGCATGATAGATCATTTGGGAGTTTTTAGAGAAGCTTTTGTGGTAGCAGCACTGAATACAAATTATTATAAGGTAGAGGAGAAAAGCAAGTTTCTAAAAGATGTTAAAATATATTACTTGATCTATGACTGTTTTAAAGGTTTACATATGAAGTTCACACACTTCTAATTTGCCTCTATGTCTCTGTGAATCACAGAGGAGGCAGAGAATACGGGAGATAATGCTGTGCTGTTCAGCAGCTGACTAAAACAGGGTGCTCCCTGCACAGTGTCCTGTGCTCCAAACACATTGTGAAATCTCTTTGTGTGTCTACAGTGCCAAGGGGATCTTCAGGTAGGAAAATCCACTGAGAATGTCCTTCTCCTGCCTCTTAAGAAGTTTTGTTTCTGTTTAGTGAATCATCACTATTGATGGCAGTGCTCTGTGAATTGTATTAGGTGAAAAGTCTGGCCTAGGTGCATGCCTCAGCTCCAATGAAGTTAGAATATTTTCACTAGTTTATATAGCTATTGAATCACATCACTACTGAAGGCTAATGAGACACCAAAATGAGTGATGCTTGGAAGGTTATGAACTAATTAAAAAGTGAGCCCTTTACCTCCCCTTTCCTGTCAAGATAGTTTAAATTCAAACGTAGAGAAAAACTTCCCAAACAAATCAAATATGGATTATGGATGGTTTAATTATTCTTGCATCAAAGTTCACAAAGCAGGCCTGTTTTCTGTCTACACCTCACTGAGTTTGTGGTTATTGTGAGAAGAGGGTGACAAGTTGTTCCCAAAATATCTGACACGTTGAAGGCTTAATAATTCCTCAGTGTAAACCCGTGATGTTTTTTTTCCCCCAAAAAACTTAATGTGACTGCACTTTTCTAATGAGAATTTTATGATGTTAAAAATACTGTATTTATTATCTTTGATTCGTGAAAGCAGAGGCTGATTCAGTCAAAACGGAATACTACTGTCAAACTGTTTCTCAGTTCCAAAACTACATCTGTTAGTGGAAATTTCATCCCATTTTTCTCTGTTTTCTGCTTTCTCATTCTGCTGACATCAACATATAGTGACCTCATCTTTAAAAACTGAGTAGGAGTTTAAAAACAGTCATACTTTCATCCTCTCCTTCCCAGCTAAATACTTCATTTCAGTCACCTTGTCATTATGAAATAAACACATCTGGTTTTCCTTTGCTGCTCTGTATTCTCATGCAAATCAAGAGGGTATCTATATATCTTATCACTGGAACTATTTACAACAGGGGGAACACTGTGCTTTATTGAGCAATTGAGCTCATTAAATTAACAGTTTATTTTGGCATGGACCCCTCTACCGGTTTGGACCAGGTCCCTAAATGTTCTTTGTTCCGTCTCATCTGTCATACAATCCTAGAATCATAGAATGGCTTGGGTTGGAAGGGACCTTACCAACTTCACCAACTGCCAGATTGAGTCCAAGACCAGGACTGGGGCTGCCCAGGGCCCCATCCATCCTGGCCTTAAACACCTCCAGAAATGGGGCATCTCCAACCTCTCTGGGCAACCTGTTCTAGCACCTTACCACTCTTTCAGTAAAAACCTTCCCTATGACACCTAATCTAAGTCTCCCTTCCTTTAGTTTAGACAATTCCCAGTTCTATCACTATCTACCCATGTAAAAAGTTGATTTTCCCCATGTTTGTAAACTCCCTTTAAACACTGGAAGGCTGCAATGAACTCTCCCTGCAGCCTTTTCTTTTCCCAGCTGAACAAGACCAGTTCCTTTAGCCTGTCTTTGTAGGAGAGGTGCTCCAGCACCTCTCTGGATCCTCTTTATTGCCCTTCTTGGATCCACTCCAAAGGTTCCGCATCTTTCCTGTTTTGGAGGCCCCAGACATAGACACAGTACTCCATCTGGGGCCTCACCAGGGCTGAATAAAAGGGCATAATCACTTCACTTGCCCTGCTGACTACTCCTCTTCTGATGGAACCCAGGATAACACTGGCTTTCTGGGCTGCAAATGCACACTGCTGGCTCATGATATCTTTTTCAGCAACCAAGACTCCTAAGTCCTTCTCAGCAGGGCTGCTGTCAAGTGTTTTTTCTCCCAGTTTGTATATGTATCTGGGATTACCTAAACCCAGATGTAAAACCTTGCACTTTGCTTCATTGAACCTTATGTTCACAAGGTCCCTCTGGATGACATCCTTTCCTTCTGCTGTATCAACCACACTGCTCAGCTGCATCATCAAACTTGCTGAGGGTGCACTCAGTCATTGTCCTGCACTCACACACACTCAGAGACACACTTTCAGTATGGATCAGACAGATTTTCAGAGGGCTGGCCACAAAGATGCTAGGCACATATGAATACAGACCAATAGGGACTCCAGACATGCATATGTGTTGTGCAAACATGGTTTCTAGCATGTCTGTTTCTCACATGTTCTATCTATGCTTGCTTCTGTTAGCAGATGTAACAGATGTGTAGATAAACACAGACCACTCTCTATCCTCCGGCTTTCTTGCCTGCTTTCCTAATATATTCTGTTTTTTCTGCTTTGCTACCTCTTCTGCTTGATCATGAGCTTCCTGTCTAACCTCATCTCCTATATTAGAGAATTCTTATCTACCATTAAGGGTTTTCTGCTTTTGTTTTCTTCACAAGGTATAATGTCATAATAGGGTTCTTCTTCTATTTCCCAGTGTCTACTTTCACTCAAACAGTGAAACAGTGCAACAAATAGTCCTGTAGCAAAAAGATGGGTCACTCTTTTCTATCTCCAGTTTTAGCAGCTGTGATTTTTATCCCTTCTTTAGTGTCTGTTTGGAAGTGACTGAGAGACACTTTAAATAACATGAATTCTTCCATTTCCTCCCTGCATTTTCACTAAGGTCAAAAAGTGTTGCAATCAGCCTTACTCATATGGAGAGCTGGAAGGTACATCATAAATGGTGATTTATTCTTCAGAATCTGGAATTGTCCTCTAGGTGTCTATAACATGGAATTATCTCTCTGCTAAATTATATAATGACCCAGATCAAAAAGGTTTTCTTCTTTATCAAAATCCGAAAATTTCTGGATTTATTTCCAGAAAATCTTCATATTTTACTTGTCATAAAACCCAGAACAGTTTAATTGATTTGCTGAAGATCACAAAGCCTTACTCCCATTTTCTACCTCTTTCACTAAATAAATAAATAAATAAATAAATAAATAAACAAACTCAGACTATAGACTGAGTTTATTAGCGGCAGCCATTTGTTATGCCTCTGGCACATCAAATGCTCAAACAGCTGGGAACCATCATTTGAGGTGTTCCTTATGGCTTATCAGTGCTGACTCAAAAGTTATGGAATTAAACTTCTCATAGCAGTTCTGCATTGCTCAGGGTCATTGGAACACAAACTTGCCTTTTCTTGTTATGTTTCTGTGATAAAGGATAATAAAAAAAAGGCTTTTTTAAGTATGTTAACAGTAAAAGGAAGACTAGGGAGAATGCGGCTCTCCTATTAACTGAGGGGGGTGTTCTGGTAACGAGGGATGCTGAGAAGGCAGGGATACTGAATGCCTTCTTTGCTTCTGTCTTCAGTTAAAAAGCTCCCCCTCAGGAATCCCAGACCCTGGAGGTTAGTAAGAGGGTCTGGGGAATGGAAGACTTCCCTTTAGTCAGGGAAGAGACGGTCTGAGAGCACCTAGGCAACACCAATGTTCATAAATCCATGGGACCCGATGGGATGCACCCATGGGTGCTGAGGGAGCTGGCAGAGGTGATTGCTGAACCGCTCTCTCTATCATCTTGAGAGGTCTTGGAGCATGGGGGAGGTGCCTGAAGACTGGAGGATAGCTAATGTCACTCCGGTCTTCAAAAAGGGCAAGAAGGAAGATTGTCAGCCTGTGTCCCTGGCAAGGTGATAGAATAGCTTGTGCTAGATGCCATCTCCATACAGCTGGAAGAAAAGGTTATCAGGAGTAGTCAGCATGGGTTCACCAGGGGGAGGTCATGCTTGACCAACCTGGTAGCCTACTACGGCTGGGTGGATGGAGGGAGAGCAGTGGATATAGTCTACCTTGATTTCAGCAAGGCATTTGACACTGTCTCCCACAGCATCCTTATAACAAAGCTGAGGAAGTGTGGGATAGATGAGTGGACAGTGAAGCGGGTTGAGAATTGGCGGACTGGCAGAGCACAGCAGGTCGTTGTTGGCAGCGCAGAGTCCGGTTGGAGACTTGTAACTAGCGGTGTTCCTCAGGGGTCGGTGCTGGGTCCGGTCCTGTTCAACATCTTCATCAATGACCTTGCTGAGGGCATAGTGGCCACCCTCAGCAAGTTTGCTGATGATACAAAGTTGGGAGGATTGGCTGACATGCCTGAAGGTTGTGCTGCCATTCAGTGAGACCTGGACAGGCTGGAGAGCTGGGCAGTAAGAAACCAGATGAGGTTTGACAAAAGCAAGTGTAGAGTCTTGCATCTAGGGAGGAATAATTGCATGTACCAGTACAGGCTGGGGGATGACCCGCTGGGGAGGAGCTCTGCAGAGAGGGACCTGGGTGTCCTGATGGATGACAGGTTGGCTACAAGCCAGAAGCATGCCCTTATGGCCAAAAAAGGCCAATGGCATTCTGGAGTGTATTAAAAAGAGCATGGGCAGCAGGTTGAGGGAGGTGACCCTCCCCCTCTAATCTTCCCTGTAAGGCCTCATCTGGAGTACTGCATCCAGTTCTAGGCTCCCCAGTACAAAAAAGACAGGGATCTCTTGGAAAGAGTCCAGTGGAGGGCCACAAAGATGGTGAAGGGCTTGGAGTATCTTCCCTATGAAGAAAAGCTAAGTGAACTAGGTCTGTTTAGCCTTGAGAAGACTGAGAGGGGACCCGCACCAGGTCTAGAAATACCTAAGGTGTGGGGGGCAGAATGGCAAAGTCAGACTCTTTTCAGTAATGTCTGGAGACAGGACAAGAGGAAACAGCCAGAAACTGGAGCATAGGAAGTTCTACACAAATGTGTGCAAGAACTTCTTTACAGTGAGGGTGACAGAGTACTGGAACAGGCTGCCCAGGGAGGTTGTGGAGTCTCCTACTCCAGAGATATTCAAGACCTGCATGGACACCTACTTGTGCAAGGTATAGGGAACCTGCTTTGGCAGGGGGGTTGGACTCATGATCTCTGGAGGTCCCTTCCAACCCCTGCAATTCTGTGAAATTGCACCATAGATATGAAAGATGTTTAGAAACACCAGCAAGTTCACCTTTCTGCAATTTCTTTTCCCATTTCTGCATTGAATAATACCACAACAGTTAGATTAATGTAAGTGTTAGAATTACTGGGGCTGGAATTCAGAAGTTCTACAGACATTACTATCCAGTGGTTCACTCAGATCTGTCACATACCATAATTCTTTTTGTTTCCATGCAAATTGACCAGAAAAAGCTGCAGGTCTGGAGAGCCTTAACCTGAAGTACTTTTTTTATTCCGTTCTGAATTTCTCACATTGCTGGGGAAAAAATATATACAAATAAGAAATGCAAAAACTCCCATTGATTTCAATGTAACAGCAATTTTAGCCTCTTATTCAACATTAGTCTCTATCACTTATTTCAGAAAGCTCCTAACTGTGCTGGATGAGAATACAAAGAGATAATGAAATCAATTTAAAGCCACACCATAGCTGCCATGTTTTATGTTGCATTTCACCAAAAATTATTCTTAATTAATGGGGCAACTGCTGCCTTTTTTTTTTTTTTTTTAATTTCAATACTTAACAAACACAGCTGAAGCTTCCATAGAATTCAGGAGGTTTGGGTGGACCAGCAAAGAATAACTTGAAGATGAGGATGTGAAATTTAAGTACTTCAATTCTCTTTTTGCTTTCTTCTTGTATCATCTGCCCATTAATATGAGAAGTTCTTTTGTTATGTGAACATACTGCAGGAATATGACTGAAGAGAAGATCACACAAAGCAGCAAACAGGAGAATCTGAGTCAAACTTTCTTCTTCTCTAGATAAAGGTGCTCCAGGTACTTAATTTCCATCTAGTTTTCTCCCTCTAAAGTTTACTAGCTTTCTACAAAAGAAAAAGTATTAACAGAAAGAATAACCTTAAAAACCATCTAATAGAAATAGACATTTATCTGTGGTGTCTGGATTCCAGGCATTTTCTGTCATCTTCCCCTTTTTTCCAACATCACCGTTTGACTCACTTCCATACACTTTTACCTAGTTTGGAAGATTTCCACTGCTTATTAGGCCATAGTGAGCCACTCTTTAAAAACGATGTATGTGGACCCTGAGGAAAACATCTTTGCATGTTTTGAGGCAAAAGATTACAGTATTCTATTATGTCCCCAGTGCAAAATTATTGAGGGAAAAAAGACCACTAAAGCTGAAATGGAAAGTTTTTAAACTATAATTTATGGATTCATTTTGTAAAACCAATATATTGGTTCTTAAACTAATCCCTATTGCTAAGCAAATCAACCTATATCAATCCCTCATTTTTCCTTTATGGATATCTTTTGGGATTTTTATATCCTAATCCTCACCATCCTCAACTTTTTATATTTAGAGATGCATTGCTCACATTGAATCATACAACTAGCAAAGATATATATAATAATTACACACTCTATCCACAAGAGTAACTTCTTTAACCAATCCAATCTGGGAAGCCAGCAGGTCATTTTGGTTAAAATTCCAGCTTATGTAATCCTGGTTTACTTTGTGCAGTATTTCAGTTTGGTGTCATATCTAATATATGTCTGTCTTTATTCTACCACTCTGATCTACATAAACACAACAACTAGCATTTACTACTGCGCAAACTCCTCCTTGTGCAGCTAACAACATACATAAAGCCGTCCTATTTTGCAGTACTACCCTGGCCAAGCTTTGGACTTCTTAAGGGCAATAAAAGCACCTAATGTTTCATTTCTGAGGTGTTCCATAACTGCTGAGATGTTTACTATAGCCTTTTCCAGTTCTGCAACTCCTAAAAAGGGAATTAACCACCTAGCGAACGAGTGAAAACTACTAAGCCTTTCTACTAATGGATTGAACACTTCTCTCCCAACCTCCAAGAGTATTCAGTTCTGTATTATTGCAGTTAACTGATCTGTTACACATCACCTTTGGCATTACTGTTCCTAGGGTACAGGTTGTGGTCCACCTTTGTAATACCTTCCAAACTCAGTCTCCACATAATCATCTTTTTTCTTTATCTGATACCCAATATTTGTGCATGTTTTTCAAAAATACTTATCTGTCATTTGTACTATCCATTTACAATGTGTTTATTTTCTTAGTGAAGCATTCCCTATTTGATTAGTCCCTTCATCTATCAGACAGCATTCATAGACTGGGTCCCTACAATCCATGTTTGTGATTCTATGTATTTATCTGCAAAGTACTCTGTGGATTTGTTAACAAATACTGTATCCCAACTTTGTTACAATAGTGTAATGGTATTTCCCATAATAGGTATGGACTTACCACATTGGCAATTCCGAGGATATTACTGCTATCAGCAGCCACCTTTTTCCATCAACTTCATGTGCTTAGTTTTGACCCAATGCATCCAAATGATAAGCATAAGTATTGCTAAAATTTACTATCATTTTAGACAAAAAAATATATATATATCCCTTAAATACTGCAAGAATTTCTTTTTTAAATAACTAACATAAGCAAACAATTAAGGCAGTTAATAAAAGGCAAAAAAATCACTATATACTCTAAAGGTAACTATATTTCAGTAACTATATTCAGGTTCATAATATGATTAACCATTTCCCTGTTTACAAGTTGTGTTCATTTACGTGAAAATTTCGGTTTCATCAGTGCAGTCTGTTCCACTTACCACTGTGGGTTGGAAGCTTTCTTTGTTCTTGTGTAAGAGTCTACTCCTTCCACCTTGATAGCAGGTGTGCATTGTAGTAGTATTTTATATGGTCCTTTCCACTTCTTTGATAGTGGTTCAGAGCTCCAGGCCTGTAGATACACCCATTTACTGAGTTGGAATGGATATACTGTGACTACCAGAAGTGTTGGTGCTGCCTGAGCCACAAATCTCTGGTTAGAAGATAAGACTTTCACTAAAGAGATGACATTCTCTTAGTTTTAATTCATCCAATTGGTTTACATCAATACTACCTGCCAATAGCTGAAACGGTCTTCCATACATAATAAGGATACATACATACGGACCAATTACATTAAATATTTTATAATATAATAATAAATTAAATACATAAGGACCAATTTTCTATTTAGCACACTGTTTTACCATAAGATATAGTAAGATGAGGGGTAGGGCCTCAAGCCATTCCAAGTCTGTTTCATAACAGATTTTACTAACATTTTTTCAAAATTTGATTCATTTTTTCCATCTTTCCACTAGACTGTGGCCAATACAGAGTATGTAACTCTCATCCTATTTCAGTAATATTTGTTAGGTTTTGAACAACTTTAGCTACAGAAATATGAACCTCTATCTGATGTTATCCCTATTGGTACCCCAAATCTAGGGGTTCTTTTAAGCAAGATTTTTACTACTTCCCTTGCTTTGTTGGTGTGACAGAGATAAGCCTCTGGCCATCCTGAGTAAGTATCAACCAATACCACTAAGCATCTGTAGCTAGCTTGCGTGGGGAGTTCAGAAAAGTCTACCTGCCAATTGTTTCCTGGGCTGCCTCCTCTCCTTGTAACTCTAGAAGGTGGTCTTTTTGCATTCTGTGCATTACATTTCAGGTATATTTCACACTTGTTTAGCATGCTTTTCACAGTTCCTCCCATCTGCATGCTTAAAACTTGAGTCTTTAGACTATCGATGATAGCATCTAATTTCCAGTGTATATCCCAATAATTATCTTCTTGGAGAACTATTCCCTGACTGTTTGAAGTTACCCACCATCCTGTTTCATTTTTCTTAG
Source organism: Phasianus colchicus (assembly GCF_987193195.1). NCBI lineage: Eukaryota > Metazoa > Chordata > Aves > Galliformes > Phasianidae > Phasianus > Phasianus colchicus. Next base: position 75,571,413 of record NC_143436.1, on the reverse strand, counting down.
CTTTTAGCAAGGAAGCCAATTTGTCTTATTCTGTTTGATTCTTTGGAGATTCACCAATCAATTCTTGATATCTCTAGGGTACTAACTGGAGGAAAATCCTTTTGCTGAGTTTTGGCTGCTGTATCTGCAGCCAAAACTATCTGTATATAGTTGTTGCCCAGACTGATATTGTCATTTCATTGGTGGCAGTGCATTATTAGCAACTTCTGGTAATTGCACCTTTTCTAACAATTCTATTATTGTTTCTCATGTTTTACAAATGTTCTCTGGTAGATTAATAGCCTCCGTTCTTTCCAGATAGCACCACGCACATGCACAACCCCAAATGCAAATTTTAAGTCCATCCAGATGTTGACACTTTCCTGTTTTGCAAAGTCGAGTAGTCTTAACAAGACTATGAGTTCTACTTTCTCTGCTGAAGTGGTAGTGCCAGAGTTCTATCTCTGGTTGTTACAGCATACCCAGCCTTCTTAAGCCATCTCACAGAAGACTGCTACCATCCACAAGCATTTTCATATCTTTAATTTCATATGCTCTTGCTTCACCAGGATTGCTGGATCACTTGGTAGTTCATAATCCTGCTCCAGGATAACCAGTAACTTCCCTTTTGATTGATTCAGTACTGCAGTAACCACATGCGGGATTTACAAAGTTATTTTATTTCCCAAAGTCAATTTTCTGTCCTCCTGGATTGTAGTTGGAACAGCTTTTAAACCGAGGCTTTCCAATTTGAGGTTTCTGGAGGACTACCACATTCTGGAGTCCATCACCAAGTTTTCCATTTTTCCTTTTAAGACTTCATACAGCAGTTAGCAAGCTAAAAATACTCTATCAAAGGCTCTAGTCTCTATAATTCCAAGCAGTATTTTGTCTTACTGGTGCTGCTCCCACCTTCAGCTGGATAGTTACTGTTGCTGGTTCAGCTGGGGTCTCATCCCCCTGTCCTCCTCTTTTTGTATTTATTGCCATTATATCCATGGCCTTTGAGAGGTCTGGCTCTGATCTTCTGGATCTCTGCTGCTGTTTCTTTGTGAGCAATCCCACTGCCAATGCCCAAAATTCAAACATTGTCTACACTGATCAAGTTCCAGAACTGAGATCTCTGGCCTTATATTCTCTCTTCTTGGTTCCAGCATCTACGTTATACCTCTGTATATACTGTTTTGTTTGTTTGTTTCTCCTCATCCTCCTTTCAGTTCCTTGCACTATGGCCAATGCCAGTAATTTCCTGTCTCTATCTTCTCCTTTCTTTTGCTTTCTGAGTTTCCTCTCTGTTCCCTCCTGTGAATTCCTCAAGCCTCTTTATTTTTCTCCCCAAACATTCATCATTACAAACTGGCTCAGCTCTCTTTGATCTTCCAGGCAACTCTCCTGCCTAGGAAAGATCCCATTTTAAAATTTTAGTTTTCTCTCCAACTAATCTCCACCAATTAAGGGCTTCGGTGGCCCTAGTAAATATAAAAACCAATAGCATCTACCAAATTTCAGTTTTATCTCTGGCCCTGGCGGCTTCCAGTGTTAACGCTGGGAGATATCAGGTTTCCTGGATCTCTGCAGATAAGGACATTCTCTCACTTGTAGTATATTCCTCCCCACCCCCAGGTAACACTGTTTTAGAACAGTAGTTCGCAAGTGTCTCGGGCCCCAGCTCTTCCGTTTGCGAGCCACAGGGGGGCGGTGCCGGGGTTTCTCCTCACACTACTCATTTGTCTTGGCAAACCACAACCAATCATAACAATCTAAATACACAAGAATCACAAGAATGGAAATACACTTTATACTGGACAATTGTCCCTCCTCAAATTGCTAGGTAATGGAGTCTGCCGGCTCCCTCAAGGCACGATTGTACGCTGAATTCCTACAAAGATAAGCCATAACCAATATCCCCTAGCAAGATGGGAACTTTACTTTTTTTTCTTTTTCTTTTTCTTCTATCCCCCCCCCCCTCCCCCCCCCCATATTCCAGGTTTCCACAAATAATTTTAATCATTTCTCCAATCCATCAATTATTACAGTTTTCAACAAGTTTCCTCTGCAATTTCCACAACCGACTCCACCATGTCTGGAATGTCTGGAATGTATGAACTGCCTTCACACACTGCTGCAGCTACAAAAGTAAGAAGCAAAGCTTAACAGACTGCAGATCCACCACATACACACAGCGCGAAGAAACAAAAAATGAAAAGGTCAGCACCGTTACAGTAATACTCACATACAAAATCACAAAACCAGCAACCATAATGCAGCACAGTTATCAATAAGTGACCAAAAAATGAAGCTCTCTAGTTTCTCTTGGGGGGTCTTGAATCTCTCAAGTCCCACCTCACCACGTTACTTTTGGGAAGACATACAGCCTGGGGGGTACTTCTCTCAAGCACTCCCCTTAACAGGGACTGGCACCCTATTTCTCTTGAGGGGCTTCTCTCACTATGTTACTGGCAAATATGAAACCTGTCCTGCACACTTGGGATGTCTCCCTACTGACATGTGGGGTACCTACTCAGGGGTACCCCTTTACTCTTTCTCTCCGTACATGATAGAGATTTCTGTCACACTTTACCAGAGGCAACTAAAAAAAAAAAAAAAAAAGTGTTTTACCATATTCCAGGGAACCTGCAGCCAGACCCAACAGAGCTGGGATAAAGGGGAGCTCCTCAGTAATCACTCGAATAAAATAAGTGTTTAACTGGTACCAGAACAAGCAAGCCCACCCTGCAAAGTAAAAAAACATGAAGTACAGTCCTTGGTCAAGATTTATGCCTGGGCAAGGGCCCCATCCACTTGGCCTTCTTGCTCAGACAGCTTGTAGCAGACTCCCACTATGATGTCTCCTGCTCTTGCTTTTCCTTTAATCCTCATCCATAAGCTCTCTATCAGTTCCTCATCCATACCCAGGTGGAGCTCCATGGACTCAAACTGGTTGTTGACATAGAGGGTAACACCCTCTCCCCTTCCTATCTTTCCTAAAGTTTATCTCCATCTACTCCTACATTTGAGCTATCTCATGTCACCACAATAATGCCAGTGACATCATAGCCCTGTAGGTATGTGCACATCTGTAACTTCTTGCTTGTTCCTCATGTTCTGTGTGTTAGTATACAGGCATCTGAAATGAGCTCTCCTTGAGGCTGATTTACCAATTGGAGTTCCTTTATCTAGCACTTTAGGCACCGTCTTCCTGGCCTGTAATCCTAGGCATCATTACCATCATCAGTCTCAATAAAGGATGGGTTAAGGATACCCTCCCTCAGCAACTCTAGTTTAAAGCCCTCCTGACTAAATTGGAAAGCTTGTTGTCCCTTCTCTGAAAGATGAACCCCATCCTCTCTCAGAATACCAGATTTGTCAAAGCTAGTCTCACAGCCAAAGTAGTCAAAGCCCACTTCATGACACCTCTCCTTTAACTGTTTACTGATTTTCTGAATTCTTTCAGCCCTTACCCTCCCCATAAAAATCAATGAATACATAGGCGTTATAATTAAGAAATATACAAAAGAGTTTGGCTAAGCAGGTTATTACACTAAAAAAGAACAGATAGAGGGCTTACCCTTGTCCTGGGCTTGCTGGAAAACTCTAAAAGGAGGAATCTCCAGAAAAGATCCTTCCCCACTGGTAATCACTCTTAAATGGGAGTCTAGGAAAGGTGGAGCCAAGCTCCACTCATTCCAGCAGCACAGGTGAATTGTCTTCACCAGCCCTCACTCATTGCTCACCTCAGGTACTCAATCAGAAGTTCAGGCCATGATTCAGCAGTTCCCATACTCTCCACTTCTTCACAATACGAACCAATGATTGAGACAACTAAACAATGGGACAGATCTCTAGTGGATCTGTTGAAATCGGAGATTTGAGACCTAATTTAGAGTTTTTATTTTCTTGATCAACTGAGTTTGTTGATTCAGGAGTCTGGTCAGTGGTTTTTGAAATGTTACAAACTTGACCTATTGGAAGATGCAGAATTGGCTTCTTCCCTGCTAATGTGCCAAGTTCATGCACTAACTTTCCCATGCGATCTTTCAAAAGTTGGTTTTCATTTTTTAAAGTATTATTCCTTATTTCAGCATGAACTAAAGCATTTAATAATGCTTTTCTAAGCATTTCTATAGAAAGGACATGATGTAAATTTTAGCATACTTGGCCTGCTGGCTCATCAAATGTATAGACAAAGAATAGATAGGTGGTATAATTAAGAAATATACAAGAGAGTTTAGCTAGACAGGTTATTATACAAAAAAAAAAAAAAAAAAAAAAAAAAAAAAAAAAAATAGAGAGAGTACTTACCCTTATCCTAGGCTTACTGGAAAACTCCAAACAGAGGAATCTCCAGAAAAAGTTCCTTCACTCTTAAATGGGATCTGAGAAAGCAGATCAGGTGAATTGCCTTCACCTGTGTTCAGAGGGCTGACTCATTGCTCACCGCAGGTGATCAATCAGAGGTTCAGGCCATGATTCAGCAGTTCCCATATACTTCCCATCCCTTTAAATGCGAGGATTCATGAGAAGATGACTTGTGCTTCTGAGTTCTTCACTGTTACTTCCTGCTCCTTGTAGTCCCTTATTTTTCAGGTTACTCACAGCTATGTCAGTGGTGCTTATGTGAAGCAGCAGCAGCAGGTAGTAGTCAGTGGAATATACAAGATCAGGTAATCTCTCTGTCCTTTATGCAGGCCCCTGGCAAGCAGCGAATCTCTTTAAATAGTGAGGCATGGTTACAGATGAGTGCTTCTGTACCTCTAAGAAGAGAATCACCCACCACTCTCACCTGTTGCTTTTCTTTAGTTGCTGTAGATGCTATGCAAGTCGGAGTTGTCTGGCTTCCTTAGTAAGTTTTGAGGATTTATTACAGTTTCTTTATTCTTTTCTTTCATAGTTCTGCAGAAGCTTCTCTGGTTTTGAGGCAGGCTTCTTAATTATGTTAGTCTCTGTCCTGGCAGTTTTCCATTTCTGACTGCTGTTGGCTTCCCCTCTGACTGGATGTGTTTCTGGAGGTGTTTGGGGCTGTTTGGCTTCAGACTGTAGATTCAATGCAGGTTGCATGTGAGTCCAGCTGTCTATCTCCATTTTTGCCTCCCAGATAGTACACAGCCTTTTGACTGTCTTGTAAAGCACAGTCACCTGTTGCAGGAAGTCCTCTCCCTGGGCATATTTTATGCAGGTGAGTTTGCTACCCACCTCTGCTCCAGGAGCAAGGACCAGGCACTTCCCATAGATCAGAGTCTGCATAGCTGCTTCTGCCTTTAACAGCTCAGTTTGGGTGGAAGCAGTGGTCATGTCTAGAGTAGTTCTGTGAATGGTGCATATCCCCCATGCCAGAGCTGCAGTCTTAGAAACAAATTCTACTTCAAGGGTAGTTGGAATGAGCGCCCTTCACTTCTGCAGCTGGCAGAATCACAGTGTCATGCTGTGTGAGCTACTACTCCAGCTGCTGCCCACCTTAACTGCGTCTTTTGGGGGCACAGGTTTGGCCTTTGTATGCCCTGGCAATGGCTATGCCGTGTCAGCCTCTCTCACAAGAGCTGCCAATCGCTGTAGGTTTGCTTCTCTGTGTTTCCCCAGCAAGGGAAATCCCTAAAACCTTATACTTTGAGATCTGTTGCTCCAGTTCTGACTGGGCTGGATCCAAAGCAGCTGCTCTTGGCAACTGAGTCTAAAATGGCCAATGCTGTTGTAAAACATGGTCAAAAGGAGAAATTAAGATTTCAACTGATCTGATCTACAGGATGTGAAAAAACATAACTGACCTGCGTTTACCTAAGAACTGTTAGCAAACTGTTTAGCAGGCTGTTGGTGGCCCCAGCCCTGTTCTTTAAAGACAGCTGCTCTTCTCTACCAAGCATCCCAGCCCAGCCCATCTCTCAGCAGCAACCAAACATCAGTGACCTATTAATGCTGTCTGGGCTGAAACCAGAACATGGGGAGAGTGCAGTGTGGTGTGACTCAAGTCATGGCAAGTAATTTTATGCATCTTGATATATAAGGTAAACACAGTACTATGAAAGTGAAAAATAAGCAGTCTTTCCATTCTGATACCTTAATTTATGATCAGATTTGAAGATTGCTGAAATCATTTTTTCATATATTTGCAAATCCATTTTCAGTTGACACATTACCTGAGAATTTTTAAATGGAACATATAGTTGCAATCAGATAGATATTCAACTCAAAAATTTGATCATGTCTCTTTACTAGCCTTCTATAAGAACTATCTTACCAGAGAAAAATATCCTTCAATTCAAATTCACACTGTATGTCTTTCCTTTTTGGCAGTATGTATATTTGTGAACAACTGAAAGCAGAGGAAGTGTAAAATTTTATCAAAAATCACACTTTGAGAACTCACTATGAGTTGCAGCCACATCAGTCGAATCAGACTGATGCATTAGTTTCACAAAGACAAGGTCAAATATCCCACTAGTGTTGTGGCTTTATTGCTTTCTTTTTATATTTCAATAAAAATATTAATAGTTATAATATATATATATTTTACTTATATGCATTAACTATATTATGTATTTTATGAGGTCTGCTCTAAAAGTAATGCTTCCTATTTTCTTACATTGGCCCACAGTTTCATAGGCAGATGTTGGTGGTGTGGCAGTAGATGTTGAACTTTCCCACAAATATTCCATTATATTTTGTTGCTCTGTGACAGATGTCAGCAAAAGGTCAGTCTGACAAAATAATTTTTGATACAGAAGCATGTCTGCAAGCAAAGGTGTAGAACTGAATTCCCCCACGCAGAAAAAGTTGCACCCATTGACAGTCATCAACGCTTGCTGCACATTGATGGAGACCAAATAGTGGATGTGAGCACAGTTAGTTGGTGGGTAGTGTGTTTCAGCAGTGGCAACAGAGACTATGAATCACCTTCACAAGTGCAGGTTTTAACAAGCATGGCATACAGGCTCTTGTTCATCACTGGCGAATATGCAGAGCTAATGGTGATGATTATGCTAAAAAATATTTGTAGCTGAAAATTTGCTCTATCAGAGTTACCGTGCTCATTGTAGTTTCCCTGAAATTAAATAGGAGGCATTACTTTCATTGTGGCCTATGTATATGTAGCCCAAAACAATTCCTTTTCACTCAGTGAAGCCTAGGCTTTGTGCACTAAGGTATAACTGAAGGACAATTCAGAACTTGCAGATCTCTTATGAGAAATCTGTAAAGGATGATGATACAGCTGTGCAAGTACATAGAATATCTAACTTCTGGTGAAATAAGTTTTTCAGGGTCTGCAGGGATCTGTATACTTTGTCATATATTGTCAGTAAACTCTCAAAAGAGAACGGCAATTTCAGAAATATGTATTTTCTCATGTAAGAATTCGAACAAATCTCTCAAATTTGATGTTAATATACTTCTGTAGTTTTCAATAGTTTAGGAGTAAACTTGCAGATGAGATACAGTGAGTCACAATTCTTCTCATTGAGTTCCAATACAGGTGCTATAGCAGAGTTTTGATGTGATGTAACTACATATATCTCAAGCGACTTTTGTAATTTTTTTTTTTTTTTTTTTTTTTTTTTTTTTTTTTTTTTTACTGAACCCAAAGTGACTAAGGTATTATGTCTGTTTCTGTGTGTGAAAGGAATGACAAAACCACCCTGGGGCCAAATTCTACTGACCTGACTGAATCTCCCTTACGAATCTCAATCTCGCTCTTCATCTGAAGACTGGCTAGGTAGATAGTTACATAGCTGTAAGGGAATTAAGTCCTTACAAGAGCAAAGGTCCTTAATAGAATTAAGATACTGTTCAAACTTGACATTTTGTATGTATATATTTCATAATTTTTATTAATTGTAGACTTTTTTTTTTTTTTTTTTTTAATATGGAGACAAATGTTGTCTCTTTAAGATTCCCCAAGCAGTACATATGTATATATAGAGATATCTATTTGTTGACTTAAATACACTCAGGTATATGTGCTTGAGATTAGAGATGACTGGAACCCAAGCATCTTCAAGTGTTTCCTGTTGGTTACAGGGCTGACTGGAAGTCACTGGTGTTTATTTTTAGAGTCCTATATGGCTTCAGAGCTATCAGTAAGTTAGATAGACTTATTTTTTGGTGCTGCAGATTTATCAGCAGAAGCAATCTTTTGGTGTTGACAGTGGGAAATCTTTATGCTTAAATTTCATAAGTCTACCAGGTTTATGAATGAGTATATTCTAGTATCCTCATTGATTGGCAATATATACATTCAATCATTTTGACCACAAAATATACTATATGGAATTTTCCAAATTTCATGTTGAGAGAAAAGTGCACCTGTGCAACATACGAAGTATGAAGATTTTGCATTACCTTCCAAGATTTTGTTTTCCTGTTTTTCCTTCTTGAGGGAGATGCATATTACTAACTACTACTATTATTTAAGCCCAAGGTGCTTAAGCTTCAGAAATATGCTTGTTCAATATGTATCTAGAGACAAGTCATTACTGTGAAGTACTGGGTTGAACTTTACCATAGCATATTATGGTGTTGTAACTTTCTTCTGATACAGAAACACAGCAACCATTTCATTCAGCAGCCTGTTAACTGGCAATAAGCAGCTTAGGAGAAGCTGCAAAGCTAGCCTTTTGGCACTAAAGGAACTTGATATTCATTTTATGTCCTAACACAAAGATTTAGGACAGACCCTATTGGGGAAATAATAAATAAATAAATAAATACATTAAAAAAAAAAAGGAAAGGAAAGGAAAAAAAGATTTGGTCTGACCTTTTGTTCCTCAGGAAATTAAAGAAGCTTTTCAGGAAGATGAAGGATGAAAGAACTGAACCAAAGGAAATGGACACCAACCAACCAAAGGACCCACAGCAGTGGGATCTTGACTACAGCTTGGAACCTTTCACTGGGCTGACTCCAGAATACATGGAAATGAGTAAGATTCTGAATTCCCTTTCTGCAACAATAGTTTTTTCATAGGACTAAGTAACATACATTGCATGACTGCCATGACTTGGTATGATTAAAGGAAGAACACCAAAATACTTTTGTAGCTTTTCATGGAAGACAGCAGGGGTATGAGACTACTGAATTACCAACATAGAAGCAACGATAAGTCCTAGCATCTGTTACTACTTCTATTGTCAAAGAGTCTGGTGTTACCAGCTGGAAGTTCTATCACAGAATGGCTGTTGTTGGAAGGGACCCCCCAGATCACATAACCCAGCTCTGTTGACAGTTTGGTCAGCTGGAGCAGGTTTCCCAGGGCCTTGTCCAGCTTGGTTTTCAATGTTTCCAGGAATGTATATTGTACAAGTTACATGGGCAACCCATTCCAGTGTTTGATCACTCTTATACTTGACATGGTTCTGGCCCAGTCTAGACTGGCTCTGTGACTAATGGGGTGGGGGGACTCATGGGAAAAGGGATTGGGAAAACGTAGGAAGATAGGCCTACAAACAAAACAGTGGCAACAAACTAAGGGAGAAAACTAAATTACTAAATAAGATGTGGAATGGGAGATAACACAGTATAATAGGACTTGAAGCTAACAAATCAGTTAAGTGAGAGAGTCCATAAAAATGAAGGTCTTTCCCCAGTGCTGAAGGTGAGATGGCAAGGGAGCACACACCACAGAGACAAGCAGAAAAAAAAAAATAAGTCTCGAGACTCAGTAACTTTTATCTTTCCCTCTGAATGGAAGAAGAACAGTGAAGTCTTCTGGGAGCTGTAGTTCTTATCTTTGAGACAGGTACACAAAACTGTCAACAATCCATGGAACTGCAGCATTAACTCTTTAACTCCCAGTGCACTATATGACGTTATGATGTGGAATACTGATAACTAAAATCATAAAATCATGACACTACTAAAACATGTTTAGTGTTTAGTAGTAAAAACTTTTGCTTAACTTGAATTCCCTCTATTTCAGTTTGATCCCATTGTCTTCTGTTCTTTCACTCGGCACCCCTGAGAAGGGTCTAGCACCATCTTTTTCAATGGTCCCATTGAATATTTGAATTCATCGATGAGACCCCCAAGTCTTCTTGTGGAAGAACAGTCCCAGCTATGTAAACTTCTTGTTCATAAAATCCTTTGATCCACCGGTCATTTTAGCACTTCTTTATTGAATTCACTGCAGCATGTCTATATCTTTATCTACTAGGGAGCACAGAAGAGGAAACAATACTTGTGGGGTATTGTTTCCTTCACAATGTGAAGTGTGTTCACAGTTGTGCTGAGGAGAAGGATTCCTTCTCTTGATCAGCTTGCAAGGCTCTTCCTAATCATCTCACTCTGACTTATAGGAGGGAGAGGAGGTTCTTTGAGATATACATACACCTGAGGTGAGATTAAGAAACAACGGTTCAAATGTTAGTCTGACCAGTTTATTACACATCCTGGTCGTTCAGGGCGATAGAAAAGGTAGGAAATAAAAGCAGGGAATCTTTGTGGGAAACAAGAGGGAGATGGATACCACCATGGGTCTAGCGTGGTTTGTAGTTCAGTCATTGATCTCAGGAACCATTTGGTCACTGCGGGGGGATGGGAGAAAGCCAGGAAACTTCACAGCAAGCAGGCCCTGGACTAGGCCAAGTCCTTCTCAACAGGGCTGCTTTCTAGGAGTTATTTCCCAGTTTGTGCTCATCTCTAGGATTGCCCTAACCCAAGTGCAACACCTTGCATTTTGCCTTATTGAAACTCATTAAGTTCTTGTGGGCTCACTTTTCAAATCTATCCAGATTCTTCTGAGTGGCTTTCTTTCTATTGTACTGACTAAACTACTCAGCTTGGTGTCATCACCAAACTTGCTGAGGGTACACTCAATCTCACAGTCTAAATCATTGATAAAGATGTTGAAGAGCACCAGTTCCAAGATGGACCTCTGAGGGACATTGCTTGTGACCAACCTCCACCCAGAAGTAGAGCCATTGGCAACAACTCTCTGGCTATGACCATCCAGCCAATTCATTATCCACTGAACAGTCCACCCTTCAAATTCGTGTCTGTCCAATTTAGAAGTAAGGATGTGGGGTGGCACTATGTCAGAGGCCTTGCACAAGTTCAGGTACAGGATGTCGCTTGCCCTTCCATGGTCCAATGATGACATCACTCCATTATAGAAGGTCACCAGAGTTGTGAAGCATGACGTGCCTTGGTGAAGCCTTTCTGGTTGTCTCAGATCACTTCTTGATCTCTCACGTGTCTTAGCATCTCTTCCAGGAGGATCTGCTCCATGATGTCCTCAGGTACAGACATGGGGTTCTCCGGTTCAACAGACATGGTAGTTCCCCAGGTCCTCCTTTCTCCTTTTCTTAAAAATGGGAGTGATATTTCCCTTTTTGCAGTCACCAGGGACTTCACCAGCCAACCACAACTTTTCAGATGTGGTGGAGAGTGGCTTGGCAACCATATCAACCAAATCTGCCAGGAAACTTGGGATGCATGTCAGCTGGCCCCATAGACTTGTACACATTCAGCCTCATAAGGTGGTCGCAGACTTGCTCTGCTCTTATACTGGAAGGGATTTTGCTCCCCCAACCTCCCTTTGGAAATTCAGGAACTTCTGTTCATTTTTATGAAAGGACATGCTCTCTGTAAGAAACTAGAACTCTGGTTGTGTATTCTCTTTGCTTTCCCTTATGAAACAATTGCCCTTGAGGAGGCCCTACTTCTTTGAGTGATGATGTTTGGAGCAATGCCAGGATGTGCTTTGCAGTACAAAACTCAAGAACAGAGGAGTTTTTGATATAACTCTTTCACTTCTGTTTTGTAATGGCCATTTCAGACCTGCTGGGATTTCATTTTATTCTTACTTATAATATTAAGAAACCTGAGCATCTTTGGTTAGCTTTTCTTTTTATTATTATTTATTTATTTATGTCTACTGAAACTAATAGAAATAATTAGGTTTACTGTTTTGTTTTGTTTTTTAAATCTTCCAAATTTTCATGCGGAGAAATGTGGTTCTACTTTTGTTCTCTGGACTTTTTTTTCTATCAAATTCCATTTGCAATACTCCATTTCAACAAAGTTACAAGCACCACTCCACTAAAGCAACAGGCAGTGTGATGGCTAATGGGATCACAAAAGCTGGTGCTTTCGTGATTAACCTTTTAACAGTAAACATTAAGAACAGCAAGCATAGAAGAAGAATCAGCAATTTCTGTCTTAAAGCTAATCTATGCTCATGTGCCCCAGGAGAATTCCCTTCCAGTTCATGCAGTTCACAAGGCAACTTAATGCTTCAGTAGAGAATGTTCAGCTTTTTAAATGTTCTCTTGGACTTGGATGTTTAATATCACTCTAAATTAAATCAGTCACAGGTGATCCTGTTCCTTGGAATTTCCATTTCCAGCTATCCCTAGGCCAGCAGCTACACCATCATGCGTACTTCTACCACTTCAGGAGTTGACCAATCACCCAAAGCCAAACAAACATGTCTGCCTGTAGAAAGGTTTCCTGTCATTTGCACTAGATGTCATCAGCAGGGTGGTAACTTCTCCGGACTGTTAACTTCTCAACCCTCCTCCCCGTTCAAAAAAAGACACATTAGTTTGCTGAGAGCTCTTTCTGCTCCAGAAAGACATACTCAGAGAAGTATGGCCACTTGTCATTTTACTTTTTTAGTTAGGAAAGTATGTGTATTGAGGCTTCAAGCTAGCAGCTTGTGACACTAGGATGTTTTGTGGCCCGGAATAAAGGCTCAATCCATAGCATTAAAACAGTAATGAAGTAGACAGCTAGGGCGAATCCAGGAAAATGAGTTCAAAATCTATTTCCAATTCATAAACTGAAGCACAAGTTTTCCTTAAGAATTGTGTTAGAATAGCTTGGAACCACTTGACTGAAAGTCAGTAGCTGCAGCATGGAACAAAGGCACTGGAGAAAATTCAGGGCAGACAATGAAAGGAATGATGGCCTCATGGATTATTGCATAAAATTCTATTTCAACAATTATTATTCATGAAATTGAAACATTAAACTGAGAGCAAGTCCATGGAAGTCAAGAACATGACTTTGATTTAACATACAGTATGCAAGACATTTAGACTAAGGGACATAGCTTTTAAAGTAGAAATCATAAATAAATCTGAAAAACAAATAAGAAATAAACCACAAAGTCTGCAAGTAAATTTCTATTGCCTTCACTGGCATTTTACATACGCTGTTAGTGTGGGAGGAAGAGACCAATGTTTTATGGCTAATAAACTCTGCTTTCCTTGGAGAATGCTCTTGTGGGTCATTTCTTCAGTACTCTCAATCTGATTTCACTCAGCAGACTGTACTGAGCTTTCTTCTTAAACAGACCTTATTAATCAATAATAGTTTCAATTTGCACTATTGAAATTTTTGATGATCATTTGTTTTGGTACTATTAACTGATATATATCTTTTTTAGCAGACACTCTTGAGCAGAAACTCTGAATGTTTGAGTGATCTGAAAATTTTGTGCAATGAGTCCTGAAATGTAAATTGTCACTGTTAACGTCAGATTTTTAATGAGTACTTTCCATTTCTGAAACTCTGAAATGACTCCCAAAGTATGCAGCATGTATAGCAATTTTCCCATTCAGCTGGCAGTAAGTTCACAACAAGCAGCCTACCATATTAGAAGCTGATATTTAGAGGAAGTTGATATTTAGAGGAGCAATAAGCATCGCTAATGAAATAACTTTAGAAAGACCTGTCAAAAACCATTTGAATGATGCTTGTGAGCGTGTAAAGTTTACACCAATACTGACTTTTCTCTTGAGAAGAAACTGACATTAGCAATGATTTTCAGATTCTTTACTCTTCTCCAGTCTCTAAGAGCCCAGGGTTTATAAGGCAATTAAATGAAAACATATTTTTCTCAGAGATATAATAAAGAGTTTCATCATCTGACTGCTGTTAAAAAGCAGTTGGGCAAAACTCTTTTTTGAATTCTAAGAACCAAATGATCAGATCCAGTGTCTGTAGCAAATGACTACCATAAGGAAGGTTTGAAAGAACTTTCCTACAGCAGGAAAAGCCATCAAACAGGCAACATGTGAAGCAGCAAAAGGGGAAAGAAAAAAAAGAATAATTGAAGAGGAACTTAAATTTTGCTATGATCTCTATATTGAGCATGGATTTGAAAATACCAGCTCAGTCTGTTGTGTGTAGACTTGCTATATACATGTTTACTAAAGAGTAGTAAATTACACCTATTTCTTAATTTCAGCCAGGCTTGGTTGAAAAATTTCTTCTTAGAAACTTATTCCATTCTTTACTTAGCGTAACACATAGTTCTATGACATATTATTGATAAAGAAATGAGGAAAAGGGAAAACAATTATAAGCAATTACCTTCATTCAGGTTAGTTTTTGATACCAAAAAACAATGCAAAGGTTACCCATGCTACTCAGTGTGTAAATCAAGTAGAACCTGAGTGATATTCACTGTGAGAAATTTTATATTGGGGACTGATTCTTATACAAGAACAATAACCAACAATCTGCACTCTTAATCTTATCTTGGAAGCCACTTTAGAGGGACAGTGTTTGCTGTGTCTTTCTTTGTTGGGATTCAGTTCCATTTAGGTTCTGTGTACAGGTGATTAGTTTCCACAAAAAGTGGTCCTCTAATAATTGCTCTGATCTGGGAGACTTCTCTTGATGATGTTTGTCTCAGGGTCCAACCAGCCTAAGCCTAAATGAAATGTTGTATATATGGCACCAGATGTTGGGAATGCTGTTCCATGTGTGCTGGCTCTAAGGCCTTTACTTATTTCCTGAATGAGATTGACAATGCAGGTGTCTTGTCCTTGATACTAGCAGTCTGGATTTTTTCTCTCATCAGAAATAAAGCCCATGTCATTTGACTACACATCTAGTGCTCTGTTTTGAAGAGAAGGTTTTATTTCCCTTGTCCTCAAGTTTTCCCTGTATACAATTCGCAATTTGCTCACTAGGTTTTGACATAAAATGGAGTAGTATTCATCTTTGTAGTCCTTCAATCTGACCTAAAGGGAGGAAATCCATGAAAAAAAGCTTCTTCATCTTCTTACACTGGTCTTTATAACCTTTTACCACAAAGCATATGAGAATAATCACCCAAGTCAAGCAGGGCTCCAATGAGTGGTCATAGGATTATATGTGACTACTAGAAAAGCTCGCATGGAGAATTTGTGGTAGGTATAAAGATGAATGTAATATGGATATTCCACGTACTCATGTGTTCATGTACTCTGGCCAAAAATAGGATGTCTTGACATCAGCAGTCATTGGTGGATATCTTTGTAAGTGTGATAGAAGTGGTGTAAATGGTTCTGCTGTAACTGAGCAGGTCGCGAGGTGCAGGCCTGTCCTATGCTCCATCAGTCCCATGTAGACCATCACCAGGTGTTGTATGTGATCCGACAGTAACACTGGAACGCTTTGATGGCATTTTGTTCCTTCCAGTGATCCTGAAGGCTCAAAGACACACGGGAAGTAATACAGATGTTTCAGGGGTACCAGGAGGGGAAGGTCTGCTCTCCAGGACATGATACAGGCTGTATTTCTATCCTGGGTCAACACTTCAGCTTGTAGTGGGGCATGTCCCAGCCACGTGTACCACACCTTCTGGCCAGATGCCTGCAGCTGCATAATTATATCAGGCACCAAAGGGGGTGTCCTGATCTGCCGTAGGGACATGATGGGGGCCCCTTTAGCAATGAAGATTGGAGTGTTGACCACAATATCAGTAGGCCATGTACGTATTACTGGAGGGACTACTGAGCCTTCCACCTCCAATAATAGCCCCCAACGTGCAAGTAGGTCACACCACTTCATTCCTACCTGCACCTTCCAAGGCCATTTTATTCTGTGGGTACCTGGATCTAAATTCTCAGAGGCAGGGAGCAGAAGATTATTTTCATTGCCAATCTGGGGTTTTACCTGATTATCAGTGCCTGTAGTTTGGATCCCAAGCGGGTAGTCCATGTTGTCTGTAACATTCTCAGGGCACTGGAATGCCCTGGTTTGCTGTCTCGGGGTCTTTCATTCAGGTCCCGCAAGGTTTCATACAGTCTTTTTGTCCACCCCTGCAGGGACTGGGAATCTATCTTCAGGGCAGCAATAAGAATACCGTTATAATGTTCACTGAGGCCTGCCCCAGTTGGATTATATGGCAGGTGGAATCACCATTCGATGTTATTTTCTTCTGCCCAGCACTGTAGCGTCGCACCAGTAAAATGAGTCCCTTGGTTGCTCTAGATGTCTTGAGGGGTCCTGTAGGCAGACATCAATTTAGTGAGTGCCTTGATGGCATATGCCTGGTTTGCTTTTGGCACTGGATAGGCCTGCAGTAGCCCACTTGCAGTTTCGATGCAGGTCAGGGCATATCTCATCCCCTCAGACCGAGGAAGGGGTCCAATGTAGCTGACCTGCCATCATTGGAGAGGATTGTGTCCTCTAGCAAGATGGGCTGTTGTTTCTTGTTTCAGAAAACGATCTTGGTCTCATCTTAGAGCAAGGGGTAAATCCCGGCATGCCTGGGTGATGTCAGGTAGCTGTATGGGCAGTCCCTGTGCTTTAGCAGCTGCCCACATTGTCTTTTGTCCCACATGCCGTAGCTTCTTATGTAATCAACAGGTGATGTTCTCAGATGGTGAATTCTCAATCCATTGAATTTGGGCCAGTGTGTTGGCTTCATCATTTCCCAATGACTGTAGGGGCTGATGACCAGAAACATGGTAGACACATATAGTCCTGTGTTTGACTGTATTCTGTATGTCTAACCACATGTCTTTGCCCCAGATTGGTCAGGGGTGGATAGTCCATTCTTGGGTGGTCCACTGTGCAATCCAAAGAGTGAGCCCCCGGTACACAGCCCAACTATCTGTACAGATATTCAGAATACCATCACCGGGTTCCTTGTTATAACCATCCACATGGCTCGCAGTTCTGCCCATTGGCTGCGCTGACCATCTCCCTCGTCAAACCAGATTGTCTCAGTCGAAGGATGGTATGCTATTGCTCTCCTCTTGCTCGGGTTGCCCTTGCTGGACCCAGGCATCTTCAGGGCTAGGATATTTTCCCTCCTGAACAGGACTTTTCTCTGGTGGAGCGACCAATGTTTCTTTTGGTGCATCACTGTGATACGTCACTGGGCCTAGAATCTTCTGAAGTTCTTTTAATGGTGATGAAGACAGACGACTCCTCCGGCTGATGTAGGTGACCCATCGTGCCACTGTTTGTGCTTGGGCCACCCCTGTCTTAGGAAGGTGTGTCAGATCTTTTATCCACCCCTGAATTGGCAGAGTGGCCTTAACTATAACTTCAGCCGTTTGCATTATCGGCTCTACTGCCTGTAATGCAGAGTAGGCAGCCAATAGCTGTTTTTCCAATCATACTCTTTCTTCTGCTCCATGCCAGACCTGAGACCAGAAACCAATGGGGGTCTGAACAGAACTCTGGCATTGCCACAGGCCCCAACCAAAGCCGTCAGGAGTGATGTGAACGTCCAACTCAGCTGGGAGGGTAGGCTCCCCAATGCCTGGGCTTGTTTAACTGCCAGTTTTGCCTGTTGGAAAGCGTCCTGTTCTGTTTTCCCCCAATCCCGTAGCTGCCCCATTTTTGTGAGCCTGTACAGTGGCCTTAGCAGCTGTGCTAAGCAAGGTATAAAGGAACGCCAGTTACCCAATATACCTAGAAACTCTTGCAGCTGCTTTGGTGTTGTAGGGACTGGGAATGCCTGAACCTCATCTATGACAGCACTGGGTAGCACTTTGGTCTTTCCTGACCAAACCACCCCCAGGAATTTTACGGACAGGCCCAGACCTTGCACCTTTTGGGGATTTATAGACTATCTTCTCTGTTTTAAATAGGCGGCTAATGAACCTACCACCTGTCCTGCTGCCTCTGGTGAGTCGGATGTCAACAGGAGATCTTCAATATAATTATATAAGTTAACATCATCAGGTTTTTTCAGATTAGCCAGGTCACACGCCACTAGATTATGACAATATGTTGGTGAATGCACGTCCCCCAGTGGCAGGACCTGACAGGTCCACTGCCTGTCTCCCCACGTAAATGCAAATTGATCTTGCGATTCCTCAGCAATTGGGATACTGAAGAACGCATTTGCTAAATCTAGGACTCAACGATAGGTTTTTATCTTCCTACTCAGTGTGTCCATTAGTGAGGCAATATCGGGTATGGCCGCATGAATAGGCAGCGTGACCTTATTTAATTCTCTGTAATCCACTGTCATTCTCCATGTGCCATCTGACTTTCGCACTGGCCGTATGGGGGAACTATATGGGCTGTGTGCAGGTCTTACAATGCCCACTTTTTCCAATTCGTGTGCTAAACCCAATATTTCATCCTGCCCACCCAGGAGTTTATACTGCATTACATTAGTATTGCGGCGCAGTTTCAGCACGCAAATAGGCCCATGTTTTGCGTGGCCTCTTAATATTGCCTGCACTGCCCGGATACTGATACATCTCTGTCAAAATCTGAGCTCTCCCACAGTTGTTTGGAGAGCCAGACCCATAGAATATCTATGCCCAGAATGTATTCCTGGACTGCAGCAATAGGCACTTTATACTCCCAGGGTGGGAGATGCCCAACCCCCAACTTCAACCATGTTTGGGTGACAGGAATAGTCTGTCCCCAAAAGCACCAATCATCACTCTGTCTCCATTAAATTTAGTTGGATCTCTGTAGGTAAATGATGTTTCTGCTCCAGTGCCCACTAATGCCATAATACCTCTCTGAATATATTTTCAGGACCAATAAATTGTCAATTCTACATAGGGCCTCTGGTCCCTTCTGGAGGCCCTTGGGGGACTAACATCCCTTGTCACGCCATGAATTCTGCTGCACCATATTCTTTTGCTTTTGGCGGCTCAGACATCGTGGCCCTGAGGCAGCTTTTTTTTTCCTCTTAAGAACAATGAAATCTTGTTGTTGGTATTCTCTCTATAACCCTTATCCTTGGTTTCTTAGGGTAGATTCTGAAATTTTTGATTGTCCTTTAGTTGTCTCCAAAGCTGGAGAAGGACATGATTGGACCGGCGGTCAATCTTAGCAAATTGGAACCCAGTCCAAATTAAATCATTAAACATTTGTTTTTGGGAGACCCTTATGGGTCTCAATTGAGGAGCTCAAGTAGCTGACATCTTGGTTTTAGTCACTGGCAGGACCTCAGCTTCTAATGTCCAAATATTGTGCCTAGTCCGCAGGTGTTCTATTTCTCCTAGGTCGGCCACTAACTGGGCAGCCGGCTGGGCTACCACTTCTGAGGCCACCAGGGAATTCAGTACAGAGACCAAAGTACCGTACAAATGAGAGGGAGCTTGCTGTAGAATTTAGTCTCTCATCCCTTCTGAGAATTTGATCATATCAGGGCCGTCAAATGTGTCTTCAGAAATTGCTTTCCTTACGCCTAGTTCGCAGATATAATTTTGAAGATCCTCCATGGAGGACCATATCCCTATACATAGAGGTATATCAGACTTATTCGGCCATACCATACAGCAGGCCTCCATTAACCATTCTATTATAGAATGGTTTTTCATTAAGATATTGATTACTCACATATAACCTCTGCCTGAGAGCAGAGTGGACAGTCATGGTGGCCAACTTGGCTATTTCCGAGCCATTCACCAAAACACTTTCTGCCCCAGAATCCCACAGTCTTAATAACCAAGCCCGCACACTTTCTCTAGGCTTCTGCCAAATTCGTTGTACTAAAACCATCAATTCCGTTGCCGTGGGTTGCCGGGCTGTTATGTACAAATGAGTCTGGGCAGGGGGCCACCCATCAGTCAGCACCCCTACCAGTCTATCCTGTATTTTCCTTGTTTTCTGAGTTACAACAGGACAAACCTCTAGTGGATCTGTTGAAATCGGAGATTTGAGACCTAATTTAGAGTTTTTATTTTCTTGATCAACTGAGTTTGTTGATTCAGGAGTCTGGTCAGTGGTTTTTGAAATGTTACAAACTTGACCTATTGGAAGATGCAGAATTGGCTTCTTCCCTGCTAATGTGCCAAGTTCTTGCACTAACTTTTCAATATGGTCTTTCAAAAATTGGTTTTCATTTTCTAAATTATTATTCCTCATTTCAGCATGAATTAAAGCATTTAATAGTGGCTGCCACTGCAGAGGTAGCTAATTGTCTTTCTTTGGTGTTCAGTGTATCTTTTCTAAGTCCCTGAAAGTAATCTGTTATGCAACATAGGGAAATATTTCCCATTACACATAAGGAACCCTATTTTTCAGTGATAACTGCTAATTCATAGTAGGGAGATCCCACAAATCCTGGGATCTGTCCTGGAATCATTTTATCTAGTGGGGTAACGTTCTCCCCCCCGACCATCAAAAGGACATGATGTAAACTTCAGTATATTTGGCCTGCTGTCTCACCATGTGTATAATTAATGAATATGCAGCTGTTATAATTAAGAAACATACAAAGTAAGTAGGCTAAACATGTTATCATGCTTAAGAAGAATGGATGGAAAGCTTACCCTTATCCTAGGCTTGCTGAAAAGATTCCAAGAAAAGCAATCTCCAGAAGAGACCCTTCCCCCCTTCTAGTCAGCACTTAAATGGGATCTAGGAGAGGTGGAGCAAGGCTCCACCCTTTCCGGCAACACAGGTGAATTGCCTTCACCTGTGTTCCAAGGGCTGACTCATTGCTCATCTCAGGTGGTCAAGCAGATGTTCAGGCCATGATTCAGCAGTTTTCATACACTACTCTTCCCATATTGCCACCAAATTTTCCAAAAGAATCTGTGGTGAAATAAAGTTACTGTATATTTCCTCCTTTAATGTATCATTCCTTAGTGATATCTAAAGTATCATTTTCCTACAGGTAAAAACTGGCGATGAATAGCAGCATCACATTCAACTGATTATATAGGAAAGCAGAATACACTGCAAAGTCCTTGTTCTTTATTAAATTTATTATTTACTTTGGCTTGTGTTGATGCATTACCGGAGGATTATTAGAACTATTCATAAAACATAGTGACAAACCTTCATCTCTTTCATAGCCTTGCTTTCCAATATATACTGCTGCATTCCAGTTGCAAAGTGTAGTGTTGCGGGTTTTATCACCCACAAAGCTCACCAACATTTTACTGTCAGCTGTGTTTACCTGTTCTTTTCAAAATATATCTGAGAAAAATACATGTTTCTCTTATAGTTATCCAGTTCGGCTTTGTCACGCTCTTTGTTGCCTCCTTTCCTCTGGCACCACTCTTTGCTCTTCTGAACAATATCATAGAAGTTCGGCTTGATGCAAAAAAGTTTGTTACAGAACTAAGGAGGCCAGACACAGTAAGAGCAAAAGATATAGGTAAGTAATGGAAAAACATTAAAATGATGAGAATACCAAGTATTCAATGGAGGGGGGGGGGGGGGGAAAGAAAGATATTACTAAACCTCTTCTGTTTTTCACTTACAGGAATTTGGTATAACATTTTGAGTGGTATCGGAAAGCTATCTGTTATCATTAATGTAAGTATGTGATCTTAGGAGCTTATATTATTCCTCTGACATGATGTAAAAGTGATTCTTAAATGCTATAAAATCTAATAAAATCTAAGTTATCCAGTCCTTTCTTGTGGAAGTGTAAAACAGAATCTGAATTATGAAGGAGATAACCATTCACTCACCTCATTTTCTATCTACTTATGTTAAATAGGACAGGAAGAGTAATTCGTATAAAAATAATTCATATTACTGGAATCTAAACAGACAATACTCCAGAGAGTTGATAAAGATTTATCAACTCATTTACTGCCATAATTTTTCTGTCGCTCTGCTATTATAATTGTTGATACAAATGAAAATGTTGTAAAAATAAAATCTGTAAGTGCATTCTAGCCCCCAGATAGAAGAAAAAGTGTTATTTTTGTTCTGATTTTTAGAAATATGGAGGAATAAGTATAATTTCTCCCGCAGAATGAGTTTTTCTGGAAGAGTAGCTTTTTTTTTTTTCTTCAGTTGGCTCACACATTTTCAAAGCTACAAAACATAAGTGAGAAAAGATATTCTTTAATAGAATGAGACTGATTATATGTGTGGAATACCTGTATGTTTGGTATACAGATTTATTATGCTTATTGTTCTACATGTATTCCTTAAGAAAAAATATATTATGTATGCTTTATGATTAAAAAAACTCATGCAAAGGAGTTTAGCTTTAATACTATGACTTTTTGATCTATAGATTTAAAGCACTTTAGAAATGTAGCTAATTGTCATTACTAAAGGAGAATGTGTGCAGAGGTGCTATGTAATTTATTTAATAAAATAACTTCCAGCATAGCAGCATTCTGTATCAATTTGTAAGCTATCATTACAACTTAGGCAACTATAATGCCTCCAGAGAAGCAGAATTGTTTGATATGAGTCAAAGATTGCTCACTTAGGGCATTAGCAGCTTGCAGGATTTAAGGCAGGATATTTGTACAGCCTTGCACATACCCATGAAGTTGCTGTCAGGCATAGGTTTCAGGCTTTCCAGAACTGATCTGTGCTGGATGAGCTAAGTTTTTGCAGCTTCTTGGTTTTATCTGAATAACTTTGCAAGTTTATGATCCTTGACTATTTATTGTCTAAAAAAAAAAAAAAAAAAAAAAAAAAAAAAAAACCTGAACATTTTCAATTATTAAATTTAATTTAAATATCAGTTAGTTACTTCTTGCCGACAGAAATGTAAATATCTCCATGCCCAATATGAAAAAAAAAAAATTCAATGCCCAGATCTGCTTCTTTTCTGCATCTGTATAAGGTTGATGCAGAACTATTTAGCAACACGTAGCTCTGAACAGATCTGATAATTATTGTTGATGTGATCTAGATACTCATTTGTCTGATTCACTCACAGTTATACAAGTTTTATTCCAGCATGAGATCTAGTGATGTCAAATGTTTAAGTCCTGCTTCAGAATGGAGAGTAGAGGATGACTACTTTACACTCAGATGGTTTAACGGAGATGACACTGTGTATCAATACCAAATTATGCTTCAGAATATACCAACTATTATGTCTTACACTTTAAAGCTGAAGAGCTTCTAATGGCTTGAAAGAGAAAAAAAGTTGGAGAAACGTAAAAGGATTAGTTGTTTTTGCTACTCTATGATCTGAGATATATGCCATCTCCCTAACTATTGCCTTCTCCTGGAGACACGAAGCAAATCACTTTGTGTTTATATAATCACCCAGTGATTGTACCCCAGTACAAGGTCTGTCCATTTAACTTGCACTTCATCACTCTTCCAAACTTACTTGAACATGAAAATTGACAACTAAATCAATTTAATATGAGACACATTAGACATAGATTCACCATGTTGTCTCTCTTTTTTTTTTTTTTTTTTTCCCCATCTATTTGTGTGTGTATCAGGCTTTTGTAATTGCTGTCACATCTGATTTCATTCCACGCCTTATGTATCAATATGCATATAGTCAAAATGGAAGCATGCATGGCTTCATCAATCACACGCTCTCATACTTCAATGTCAGTCATCTCAAGGCTGGAACACAACCAGAAAACTCCCCATTTGCACAGGACATTTTATTCTGCAGGTAAAGTACTTCCGATGACAGTTTTCTATTTCTTTTGACAGACAAAAGTTTCCCCAAGTGGGAACTAATAATGTTTGTGTCTTAAAAAGGTGGTCTTAAGAATACTGCTTTTAGACTATTCCCCCAATGTTAGACGGTGCTTAGAATGAGTTTTCCCACACATTTACAATTTTGCAGACTTAATCAAATAAAAAATCCTTTGAATGTGTGCAAGAAACAATTTTCATTGACAAAATTCAGCTTTTAAACTAGATTCCTGCTAATTAGAACCAGACTTTCCTTCTCTTCGTTAAGCTCAGTGTTTACTTTATAAGATTTGAGTTTTCAATATGCTCTGTCTATCTTTAAAACCTGCACTGTTTCCTATATACAGATCTTATGCTTAAATTTCATCTTTTCAGGCTGGGGAAACAAGGGCCAACTTCTAATATATATGTTGAAAATATCTAGTCCACTGTTCCTCAGGAAGAGCAGAAAACCGTACTGTGGAGATAGTTATGGAACAGTTACAGTTTATAAGAGAAATCACTATAATAGTTCCAACACTGTCAATGCAACCTTGCTTTTCCATAAAAATATCTGTAAATTCAGGGAACTGCTTCAAGGTGATACAGCTGAAGGCTGTTCAAAATTGAGCCCCATGGTCAGTGTTGTAGTCAACAGCCTGGCCCACCTTCCTTTTGGATTCACTTGGAATCACTGTATTTAGCTTCTGCAGTCACAAGAGATCATTGCAAAATTTCCTCTTTCATTCTCCTTTGAAGGAGAGCTTTAATTTATATAGTTTTTACTACACAGACGTCTTAAATTTGTCTCCTTTGTTTTGACACAGAGATATGTTCTCATACATCCTCTCTCTTTTTCCTGATATATGCCATGGTTTTTGAATCTCATATTCCTGACAGAAACCATCTGTAACTCTCCTAGTCCCAAAACTAGTTTCACCTCTATGTTTCCCAACCTCCTTTCTCCAACTCAGATTTTGGGTCTCCTGCTTTCATTGTCTTACTCAGAGATCAAATTTTTGCTGAAGTGTAAAACAGATGGGATTCTGAAAATCTGTCAGCATATTCTCTCAAATCAGTGGCAAAGCAGGGTTGCAAAACTAACTACTAAGAAGAGCAGAATGAGACAAATATTACAGGTGAAATTCACATCAGATGCACCTTTCCTTGCAATATATATTCATTGAATCCTGAGATACCTGGTGTAGGGAACCTGGTTTGGCAGGAGGGTTGGACTCGATGATCTCTGGAGGTCCCTTCCAACCCCTACAATTCTGTGATTTTGTGATACTGGCAGAAAATATTGATAGTTATTGAAGATATAATTGAGTGTTTTCTTAATAAAACTTCAGAATACTTCCTGTCATACACTTCACTTCATTCTCACTGACAAATCTGTTTTCAATATACAGATAGATTTCTCCCATTATTACTTCCAGTGATCCATATATTTCTGCATTTGTAACTTTTAAAATAAATTGTATTTAGAGAGTAGATACAGATCTCTAAGGCAGCCACATTTTTTTAATAGGATTGCAGTTAAGTTATGACTATTTATCTCTTCTACAAATCTTTGAGACACTCTCAGTGTGACATGGAAAGCTTGTAACTAAAGCTAGTTAAAATGCACACTTCAGTCTTGCCAAAGCTTTTTCTTCATCTTACAGTTCTAGAGGGGAAAAAAAAAAAAAAAAAAAAAGGAAAAAAAACTCCATACATTTCAATAATACAATTGGTCTTAATTATTTGTTGAGTTTGCTCTTCTAAAAATAAAGTAAGTCAAGCAACCATCTGAAAGTGAGGAGAGAAACTTACTTTGTAATTAGGCTTCTAACTTAGGTTCTGTAAATTGCTTTCTAGAGCAGTCTACCTCTTTTCATTGATTATTTAAGGGATATTCTAGTCAGATTACTGAAGTAGCCAAAAACGTTCCCTTGCTTCTATATGATTGCATATTTCTGAATTAAGACTACATACCTAATTGCTACTAAATCAATTTTTACCATGCTTATTTTTCTGATTGAGAACAGCCTTGCAGTGAGGGACTTGGGGGTCCTGGTGGATGAAAAGCTGGACATGGGCCAGCAGTATGCTCTTGCAGCCCAGAAGGCCAACATTATCCTGGGCTACACTGAAAGAGGAGTGGCTCACAAGGAGAGGGAGGTAATTGTCCCCTCTGCTCAGTCCTTGCGAGGCCCCATCTGAGTACTGGGTCCAGGATGGGGGGCCCCAGTAAAGGAAAGATGTGCAGCTGTTGGATTGGGTCCAGAGGAGAGCCATGGAGATGTTCAGAGGGCTGGAGCACCTCTCCTATGAAGCAAGGTTGAGGGAGCTGGGCTTGTTTAGCCTGGTGAAGAAAAAACTCCAGGGAGACCTCACTGTGGTCTTCCAGTACTTTTACACAGACTGATAGTAGAAGGACAAAGGGCAATGGATTAAAACTAAAAGAGGGGATATTTAACTTAGATATTAAGAAGAAATTTTTTACTCAGAGCGTGGGGAGGAGTGGGAGCAGGTTGTGTGGAGAAGCTGTGGATGCCTCATCTCTGAAGGCATTCGAGGTGAGGTGTGACAGGATCCTGGACAGCCTGGTGTAGTGTCTTACAAAACTACAAATGGTAGGAGAATTGGAACTAGATGATCCTTGATATGTCTTCCAACCCAAGCCATTCTATGATTGTTTGATTTTCTTAGGAAATAATGAGTTTTGCTGAAATTGCTTGAGAAGGGATGGAAGTTCTGTAATGAGGCCTACAATTCAATACCCATCTTACATAAAATATTAAATATTTGAACGTAATCATTTTTGAGAAAGAAGTCTAGAAGTTGGTGTAATCTGCACATGCTTATCCTCCACTCCTACACAGGCAAAATATAATCATGCTTAGGATCACACTGATATTAAGCAGTGGTATTTGTCTCACCTGGCTGTAATCCATGAAAAATATTCTTTTCCATTCCCTCTGTGGTCACTGGAGGCAGAGTAAATGCAGAGATGCCCTCTATCTTGGGCACCTCTCTTAAGATTGCCTATGGAATGTACATACCTGCTTACTTTGACTACAGACAAAGGCTAGATGAGTGCATATGGTTATGATTACTAACTTTTAGGCAGTTAAGAAAAGAGAATAGAGCAGGAAATTCATTCGCAGTCATAGGAACTTCTGGGAAGGAATCTGTGCTGCCTCTTATGTGGTCAGATGAGATCTGAGAGCAGACAAAAAGAGAAAATAAAAACTCTCCTGCATATAAGACTACTTGTGGTAGACAAGGTAAAATGTCTTAAGCTTCAGGGCTCTCCTCTTTCTTTGCTCATTATTCTGTTCCCATGAGCTCTGATGTTTCCTGTGTTAGTATTTGCTATGAGTTATTGCTTAGCATTATGTCAAGCATGAAAGTGCGCAGCATCTCTATACTTGTCTCACCTACTTATAAGACTGTGCAGTTCTTTACTGCTCTCAGTTCTTACACGTAGCAGTTCTTGTATTACAGAATTAATGCCCGTTTTTCTTTGGCAAATACCTCCATCCATATGAACCTCTCACTTTGTTGTGACTTTGCTGTATTAACTTTGCAACTGTTTACCTGGTCTCAGTTACTGGACTCTGCTTCTGGAGTATGACTCTACCAGTGTATCTGGAAATTCACTTCTCAGATTACTGTGGGTTTAATGGAGGAAGTGAAATATGGGAAGGGAATAACAACACTAGGTATAGAAGTAGTCACTGCCTGGGAATATCAAGTCTGTGTTACCATTTAATGAATAAATAAATAGATTGCAAACATGCCCACATACTACTGAATGAGAAACAACTATGAAAGAATTTCTGTGCCCTCGTCAGAAAACATTTATGAAAAGTTATCCACTCGCTTCATTATCAGCCACCTCATTTACATCTTATCAAAGTCACAACTTTGTATGGAACTACGATTGTGATAAAACATTAGGTATCTTGCTTGTGTCCCAGGAGGCAGGCAACAAGCCCTGTCCCTTAAGCAGGAAAAAAAAAATCTGTTTTTCTGCTTCTGGCAAATATGTTGGGAACAAGTTGACCTCTCTTAGATTTCTGTGATCTCTAGAGATAAACGTGGTTAAAATAAGCCTGAATTTTGCTCTTCTCAGGCATTGCCAGAGATTGAGGTATCTTAAAAATAACGATAGCAAACCAAAAATGACTCTCCCATCAAAAATACAGAATACATTTGTTGAAGATTTTGAGCAGAATTTAATGCAATGCAACTTTCTGACACTGCTTCCAAATAAACATTACAGTAGTGCCAATCTGACACACAACATTATTGTAATTTTTTTTTTCCCAGAGGGAAATGGTCTTTGTGTAGCTGAAGGCAAATTCAAAGCAAACCTTGCTAAGTTATGTGACATAACTCTAGTCCTTTTCATCTTTATAATTAGGTATGATAATGGAGTATATGAAAACATTCTGGTTACACTGAAAAGAAAAAATGCAGAAGATAGGGGGTAATTACGAGGACTTTTCCTTTATCATAACTCTGCTTCCAAATTTATAAAATGTCTTTGAAATAATTAATTTCCTTACTGCCCTGGGATTCATCTCACCTACACCTGGTGATCAGTATTGGATTCTAATGTTTTCCCTGAACAATTCTTATATACCTCTGCACTGAGGAAACACTACTTCCTATTGATTCAGTAATGCTGTCTTCAATTTATTGTTAAACACCGGCTTAAAAAGGAGACTAAACAGATCAGCTTATTTAGATTCATTTGTAGTTCCAACTACCTACCCACAATCCACAATTCTGATTATTTCTGTCTTTCTTCTTTGACAAACAATCTACTTGTTAAATATTTGTTTCTTTATCTGCATATTTCTTTTACCTCTAGCTGCAGATCAGTTTTGTCTAAGTGATGCCTGATTTCTCCATCTGTTTTCACTTAACTTCCCCAACATTTCTCTACTTTCAGTATGCAGTTATCTTTATTCTGTGCTCTGTTCTTAAAACCATATTGACTACTTCTTTTTTTTTTTTTTAAGTGGAATTAAAGTGGAATTAAGAG
The DNA here is from genome assembly GCF_987193195.1 of Phasianus colchicus. Classification (NCBI taxonomy): domain Eukaryota; kingdom Metazoa; phylum Chordata; class Aves; order Galliformes; family Phasianidae; genus Phasianus; species Phasianus colchicus. The sequence goes on along the minus strand of NC_143436.1, from coordinate 75,542,857 downwards.
TTGTTTGCTCTTTAAAATGCAATAGTCTTTGGAGCATCAACTGTTTGTTCCCTATAGCATACATTTAAATGAAGCATTTTAAAAGCAAAGAATTGAAGAGATGAGAGAAAATACAGGATTCTGTTCATCCCACCTCCTCCCCTCTCTCCCCACTCTACAAGAAATTATCTGTAGAATGTAGTAATTACAAAAGATCTAGGTTATTGAAGTTTCTCATGCTATAAAATAATTAAAAAGGAAATGGGTAGCCAAGGCCCACATACCTTGTCTGTAGCTCTGACAACACCACCTTTCACCATTAATCATTTGCTAGTGTTCTGCTGACTGTTGATTCAAGGTGTGGGTTTACCTGAGCTGTTCAAAGAAGGGATAATACCTCACAACACCATCATGCCTTCTGTTTCTATATTCACAAGTAATACTTACCTGTTGCCATACTTTGCTATATTTCAAACTTGTGCCAACCAGCTGACTACTACAAGCTGAAGGTTATTTTTATTGCATTTACTTTCAATGTTTATGCTTTCAAAGATCCTTAGCTGTTTCATTTTTAATTATTTTATGTGTTCCCAGATTACGCTGATTGTGTTTCCTGTCTGTATTTCTTATTGCTTTTTATATTCCCTGCTACTTGCAAATTTTTCCAGTTTAGGAGCATCTGTGATTTCCATTAGTCTGTTGTTTATTTCCAAATGATTCATGGTGATACTAAAAGCATCAGTCTTTGCACTAAGCCATCAAGGCTCTGTTTTATCTTATCTAAGGCTAGTCAGATATTTTAGGAAGTGCTTTTCTTGTGGCTTGCCTTGTCATTTATGCAGAGGCAAGAACCACAAGAATGTGAGTCAGATATTACGTTGGATAATTTACTCCCAAATTGAACTCAGGTGCGATGAATGCAAGCTTGTCTCCTTTCCTCTGAGAATGCCTTGGATTATCTTTCTGCTTAAGTTTCAATACTTTATTCCCTGTATACTGAGATCAATTTACAAAATAAATGACACATTTTGAACTCAGAAAAATCTGACAATGTCCAACACTAGAATAATATTCTGCTCTTGGTTACATTCAGTGGCAATAGCCCAGCTATAATTCTAGAGTTGTATTATATAATACAGTTTAAAGTAGGAACATCTGGAAGATTTCATTCCTTAGATTTTGTGATTGCGAAATAGTGTTAATCAAAGCAGTTGGTGTAGGACAATGTTGCTGGAATTTTGTGACAAATGAATTGTTTTCATTGACAGGTTTAAAGATTACAGAGAACCACCCTGGTCCCAAAATCAATATGAGTTTTCTAAACAGTACTGGGCGGTCTTATCTGCTCGCTTGGCTTTTGTTATTCTATTTCAGGTAAGCCTGCTAAGCTATGCAATTTTCTTCACAAGAATATTGATTAGAGATTGAAAGGCATGTACTAAAGAAGTCCATCTTCAATAGAGTTTTTCTGCTTGCAAATATTCAAACTGTTTTGCTTGTACTCACTTTACTGGTCTTTCTGAGGTATCGTTAGGCTGCAGAAAATATTCTCCCTTTGGAGCTGTGTGGCATAATTCCTTAATTTTCTCTCCCTTCATGGAAGAGCAGTTACATAGCCTGTACAGGATCTTGAACATTTCAGGTAAGTGGGCTGAATCAGAGTCAGCACATAAATACTATCTAAGCTTGTGAAACATTACTCTTTACATATAACAAGAAATAAACAGAAATAATAAATCCTCCAAGATCTTTTGTTACTTTCTACAAGTCAACAGAAATACATTCTCCCCCAGCTTGAAAGTTCATTGGTTCATTGATTTGCAGTCATGGCTTATATTCTGAATGGCAAGAGCCTTCTGTACTCGTCCTTGACCTGGGATCTCTTGACAGTTTAATCAGTGTCATCCTTGACACTGAAATGCCTGTCTTTTCTTCTCATCTGTCAAATATTCCTAACTGTGCCTGAGAGTCTTACCTGGTTTATATTGCCATCTTCTGCTTCTTTACTCTGACTTCAGTAATTTTCCGCCATGACCTGCAAGACATTTAAAGCCAAATGGGTATGATGGTGTAGGAAAATGGTTCCAGTAATCCTGCTCTTCAGTAATGGATTCAGTAACAGCCTCAACTAACTTGATGTTGAGAACTGAGTACCTTTGAACCTCTGTAAGGAACAAGACTATTTTAACTACTTAAGACATTTATTTGATGAATCCAAGTCAAATCCTTCTTCGATCTGACAGAAACATGTTTAAATCAGTCTTACCACTGAGATGGAACTGCATACAAATGTGAGTGATTTTCTGTAAGAAGGCTGTCATCAACCATATAATACTATGTTGACTTCAGGAAAGTGTGGTTGATATGAGCATCATACCTCAGGTTTGGTTTTGCTTTAGGGAAGGTGCTTTGTATTATTCCTTCTTCTTTCATGTATTTTTCTGTTTGCAGAACTTGGTGATGTTCCTCAGTGTTTTGGTTGACTGGATGATTCCTGACATCCCCAAGGACATCAGTGAACAAATAAAAAAGGAGAAAAGCGTGCTTGTTGACTTCTTCTTAAAGGAAGAGCACAAAAAAATGAAATTAATTGAAAGCTTTATCACATGTAACAAACGCAAACACGAAAGTGGGACCAAAGACCAAAGAATCCAAGCTGCAAGCTTCTCTCAGTTTAATCACAGTCAGAAAGGCAGCATTGCGTCCTTTAGCTCACAGCACACAGAAGTGTGACTCCACAAGGAGGATAACCTCTGCAATAACTTTTTACTGCGTGCTGTAATTCTGAAAAAAGCAAGGGAGGGAGAGACAGTTAAGGAAGAAATGGAACAAAAAAGGATGCTTCTTTTTCTTTCTTAGAAACTCCATATGTAAGTGTCTCTGTTACATTTTATATGTTATCTGAGCTTCTACATTTTCAGAATTTACCAGTACAGGATACGGGCTATGCTGAGTCTGTAGCTGGTTCCCATAGTGGTGCATGTCAACTGAGTAGGTAAGCAGGAATGTTCCTCACATATGCAGTCCCTGAATACATTCCCTGTGAGGAATGGGAGATGGAAGGGATATTTCTGCCCTAATATCTGTCTTTTAGCAGATCTGACTAACCCTACTGAAATGTGCAATTTCAAGACATGGTCTCATGGCTTTTAGCTGTCACTATATGACTGGTAAACATGTAGAGTCATGGGGGTTGATGTGCCTTTCTAACTTCTACTGCCATTTAGTGATGTCACAGTAGAGCTTTTAGGGCCATTGATAAGTACACTGAACTTTGAGAACAGAAGGAACTGAAAATAACTGAGGACTTCATATATATCTCCATATATATCATATTTTGCTTTGCAGGACACTGAACGTATGTGATAATAGGCAGAGGCCACAATGTATGCATCAGAATTTAGTAAAGCTGCTAGAACTAGAAAGCTAATTGTTATTCATCGTCCTGAACAAAAAACTGCATGTTTGATTCTTATCTCACATAAACTTAATTCAGACAGTATAATTTTTTTGTGCCGTACTATATTACTCCTTCTTCTTATACACATTTTCCAAAACAAGTGATTTGAAGACCTTCTGAAACAATGTAATGAATGTAGACTATTGACATTGTATATATTTGGTGTTTATATGTGATTCCAATAGGTAGGAAAATTACAGGAAACTGTTCTTTTTAAATACAATTTTTGTCCTAGTATGATCACTTCACAGTCACCTGTAGACAGATGAACAACATCCTTGTGAGGCACAGAAATCATGATACTGCAGCTTGCGTCTCAGAGAATGCACTTGATATGATCACAACATAGCTATTAAAATTTAGGTAGATTCCCTCTGTAGTCACCTCAGAAAGAAAGGCACTGGCAAACTGGCTACCCATCTCATCTTGACACTGCTGTCTGAAAGAAATGCATGAATCACCCCTGGGAATTCTTGGCTCTTATTTTACTTTCAAAGGACCAACAAGCCCTGTCAGGGAATCTATGGGCCCATACTTTATGTCAGCTGATTTTAATGACAACTATGATCTCATTTGCACTTTGTAGTATTTTGGTAGGGAGACCTGAGGGTTTGGAACTGTCTACTTGTTGTGGTTTACATTTCCAGTTGATTGATTCAATTAATTTTCTTCAAAGCAAAATGTCTCCGACGGGGAGAAAAGTCAAGTTTTTAAACAGCAGAAATAAAGTCAAGCAAGATCTTTAGAATATTTTATTCTTCTTTTCTTTTTCCAGATAGCAGAAGTACATGCATGGTTTAGAATGAGTTTCACAGTTACACTCTTTTTCCTGTAACAAACTGGATGCAACATAGTCAAAGTGAAGGCTCTTCTTAACAGAACCATTTCTGCACACTTTCTCTCAAACCAGGAAATACCCTCTTGCCTTTTAAAAAATTCTGAGTTACTCAAGAATGGTCAGAAAAAAAGCTATCACAAAGTTAAATGTATTAGGCACAGAATTTCCATAACGAGCAACTGAAATGCTTTCTGTGATAAAGTGTTTCTAGATTTCCTAGCAAAAGGAACTATAGAAGCAGGCTGATGCTCTGAAATTTCTCCTGAGATTTATATATCTCACCCAAACAAGGCTGGGAAAGAGGCATTGCAGCAAACACAGCTGATGTCCAGATTTGGATCTACTATGATATCAAAAGCAGGACACACAGCTCAGTTATCTTTACCTGTGATATGCTTTCTATGTTTCTCTTAACTTGAAAGTTTCATTCATTGAAAATTCCTGCACATTTGCTGCTTGACCTCAGTCCCCGAGGACTGCATTCATTGTTACACTTCTGTGGTAGCCTCTGGATTCTTCTGATACTAATTTCCATCAGTTCCTGTAACTGTAGATCACTGATTGATTCTTTATTCATTCCCAGTTTCTAACTTTTCTCCTTTGAGAAAGAAAGAAAGACTTTATCTGATCCCTTTTCATCAGCATACTTGTAAGTCCAGACACAAAGTACTCCCTTACTATTATACGTATTTCAGAAGCAAACAATGACTATTTCAAGAGACGTGCATGGAAAGCTCTCTCTAGGGAAAAAGAAAGCAGGAATGCAAGTAGAAATGCAAAGCAGTTACAAAACCTCTGAGCTTTTGTGATTCCTTGCAATGAAAATGAGTTAAAATCTCTATAAAAGAAAGGAGAAAAGGAAGTAGAGAAGAAATTTGTGCAGATGCCTTTAAACATTCTATTCAGATTGTAGTAGATCCGTCCGATAGTTCCAATAGTAAAGTAAGAATAAAAACAACAGTAAGTGCAAACAAATGAAAATCTACATCCCTTTGTGTATGAATATTTAATGCTACTCAGACACAGTCACAAAATACTGAACCTACATTCTAGGCTTCATGTCTAGTGGCATTAAGAGGGACATACATAACACATATCTAATTAGAACAGTGAGAACAGGAAGTAAAAAAATATAATAATGACCCTAATATAAAGCTTTAACAGAGGTATAACTGGTCCTGATGTAATTATTAGGCAGTGTAAGGAGTCTTAGGCAGTGTAAGTAGCAGTGTAAGTAGCTCTTAGTCTCTCTACTGCTAGCAGAATCTTATGGTAACTAACAGAGATTGTTGCTCCATGTACCACAGCTTCTTCTTTGTGCTGCTGGTGCAAGATTAAAACAGCTTTCTGAAGATATTCAAGAGAATATATTGACTCAGATTGAAGGTGTCTTTGCTCCTTGCTTCTGAGTCACATTATGAACTTAAGCACATTCAGTTAGAGAATCCAGATCCATACACACAGATTAACCTCTCCACAGTGGCTATCTCCAGTTTTAAAGAGGGCTTCCAAGAATTAAATGAAGCTGCAGGGGGATGTTAGCCCTTTCCATCATGCAATTTTAAAGGAGACTTGCCCTCGTTTTAAAGCATCATCACTAGTACTACACTACACTACTTCTATCACTGTAATTTTCTTGAGCATTCTCAGAAAGCAGAAAAATGTTGTTATCTAGACCTCTCCTGCAATTTGATCTTTTTCATGGCATTAAAAACTAATTAAACATAGTCCAGGGAAGAAAAAAGTAGCCTCTGTGGAAGTATATCTGTTAAATTATTGCTTGGAAATATCTACTTCAACATGCATGGTATTTACTACTGTTACCAATAAACATTTCTGACTACAGGAGACTCTGTTGCTGTTCTGTTCTGTTGCTGTTACACACACTCATCCTTTAACTAAGCATAGATGGCTTTATATCCCACCTGGTACAATTCTTTTGCTTTTGAGAAGAAATTACAAACAATTTATTTATTTATTTATTTATTTGGGGGGAGGGTGGGCGACCCATACTTGTAGGTACCTTCCTCCACACCATAATATATATCTCACATGTCTGGTAACATCAGTTTTTCAGATGTAGCAGCAGGAATTGTTTCTGCTGCACTTAGAATAGAAAGGAAAAGAAGTAAGTGGATTACTCTGAAAGTAATACCTATTAATTTTCCTGAAAACTACAACAGAAACACACAATAGCACTATTTGACAGAGCAAATTCTGAGCTACCAAACACTATTTTTCAACATAGTCAAACAAATTAGCTATGCATTTTTGCCAGTCATGAACAAGAACCTGCGTGCCATGCTTGTCAAAATCTGCAATGTGCCTTGTCTTTCATTTTGCTGTTATCACTGTGTCATGGTTTTATGATTTTGGGCTATCGGCATTCCACATCATAACATCATGTAGTGCACTGGGAGTTAAGGATTTAATTCTCCCGGTCTGGATACCTGTCCCAGAAGAACTACATACCCCAGAGGACTTTGCATTTGGAGAGGAGATAAAGCCCCTGGCAAGGTCACAAGACAAGGCTCCCCTTCCTTCTGCTTGTCCTGACTGCGCATCTCACTCTGCATTAGAGTAAGGCCTTTGGCTTTCAGACACTCTCTCATTTAATTTAGATTATTAGCTTGAAGTCTAATTATATTGTATTATATTATTTTATATTCATATTATATTAATTATATTATGTTATAATATGTATATTATATAGTGTGTTATCTTGCAATCTGATATCTTATTTAGTTTGTTTCTCCTCAGATTCTTCTATTTTAGGCCCATCTCTCTATCCTTTTTTCCTCATCCCTTTCTGGGGCGCAGATTCATGGGTCCCTCCACCCCGCAAATCACAGAATGGGGCCAAATCAGCCCATAAAACATTGACGCACTTCTGGAATACACCACCCACCACTTCACTGTGCTAATATTCACTGTTTAGCCTCCATAAACACTCAGCACATGCTAATGTATGTCAGTGGGTGCAACCTTTTCTGCATGGAGGAATTCAATTCCACTCCTTTGTTTCATATGCACTTCTATGTCAGATTCCATTATGTCAGACTGCCCCTCTGCTGCCATGAATTGCACAGCAACAAAATATTACAGAATATTGGCAGGAAGGTTTAACATCTGCCATTCCACTGACACCTGCCTCTGACATTGTGGGCCAGTATAATAAAATAGGAGGCATTACTTTCAGAGCAGCGCTCGTTCACCCAAATTCATAACTCTTGACTAGGAAAGGACATTGATGCATGTTTCATGTAAAAGGTCCACAGACAATGGATGAATTATATTTCTAGCAAGAAAATGAGTACGGATTCTGTATGTCATATGTGCAACCTAACATTTCTTTTAAAGGAAATGATTTTTTTTTTTTTTTAAATCTTTTAAAACCCTTCTTAAGTCCCTCAGTACTACCAAAACTCTGAATATTTCCTATAGTTCCCATAACGTAGAACGGTACTCAATAATTATTAATTGATTTTTAAGCTATGAATCATTTCATTAATTAATGAGCTGCTTTACTACCTTCCTCACAGTGTCAGTGAAGTTGTTAAAATTAAGAAAATTCCATAGCAACTCCTGAGACAGTCCAATAATACACTTTGTTCATACATAATCATCGAATTAAAACTGTTTATTTCTATGGAATTTTAGTCACCTTGCTATCACAATCCTGAAGGTTTACTTTTTCCAATTCTTCAGGCAGTCATTAACAGCATTTATTTTACTCACATGCACTAGGTTTTCTAAGCTGTTTTCTCTGATGTCCTAGTTCTACACAGTTTAAAAATCTTGAGATTATATTATGTCTGTCTCTAGCATGGACTCCTGGTCCATGATCTTCTGGTTCAAACCTCTCTAGAATCAATGGAAGTCTTCTTTCCTTTGTCTTTAGTGTGCTCTTGATCAGAGAGTTTCTTCTATGCAACTTTCTATTCTGCTTGAATTTAAGTATATAAGAAATTAAAGAAGAATCGTGTCATCAAAGCTATTCTGATTAACGATGTAGTAGTACACGATGCTAGTATAAGTAACATAAAATTGGGAAGAATACTGTTCTTATTTGAATAAAGTTCTCTGTACAGTGTTAGTAGACACATACCTTTTATAAGTTGTCACTATGAGATTCAAGTCCACAGCCTCATCCTTTAGTGGAGCTCTATCATAACTGGATCAGTGGAAAACAGTCACTAGTGCTAGCACTTCTAAATTCTACAATGTAAAATACCTTGGTCCATTCACTGTAAGTTGTTATTCTTGCACTGACTACTATTACTAATGTGAGATGATCTTTGACAGATATATTGATAAAGTCTTAACAGTTTCATTTGAAATTCATACACTGGGGAACAAACTACTTTCTACTTAAAGAGAAATAAAAGGAAGAAATCAGTCTGATCTGAATCTGACCCATAAGGTAAAGTCTGTTTCATGAGTAATTTCTGACTACTCTTCCAAATTTTATGCACAAAGGACAGCAGCAATTAAAACAAAACAAATAAAAAAAAAACAAAAACCCACAACAAAAGAAACAATCAAATAACAATAGAAAGCAATGGGGTCTTTAACTACAATTAACTACAAATAGGGAGAGAGCTCCTTGCATTTTCTACCTTGGAATTAAACAGAAAGCTATCCTTACCCTAAGAAGCCAATTCTCTAATGGGATTATTTTCTAAAAATATTTTTAGTAGACACTTCTTTAAGAGACAAACACAACAATGAAGTCATCTTGAGCTTTCCAGGTATGATTTAAACTTGCTTGTTAGATTTCAGTTTCTTTTCCATCTGTTCTGACACCTAAAAAAAAAAGAGAGAGAGAGAGAGAAAGAGAGAAGATAATTACATATGCCTAATAAAATACAAATTAGAAACTAAAAGGAAATTACCCTTTTGTTTTTACTTTACAGTATGTATGCAAATTATGAATTTTATAGCAATTTTCGAAGTACAGCCAACTAATTCTCAAAATATCCTTCTGTTGATGCTGGAAGAGTTTTTGATTGCTCATTTGTTTGTATTTTACTAAATCTAATCTTCTGAGAAACAACAACATAATTTCATAAGAATTTGGAAACACTGAAGGTTGGTAAGAAGATAAACCTATAAGGACTTCTAAATAAAGAAGAGTATTCTTATTGTCAGGGTTCTGATTAAAAGTCTGAAAAAAAAAAAAAAAGTGTGTGCAAAATACACTCTTAATTATAAGACAAAGTTATATCAACTGTACAGACTAGATTAGAGGGTTGGTTTTTTTTAATTTATTAACAAAAAATGTTTCTAAAATAAATATACAAACATATATGTTGGCGCTCAGTCAAGTGAGAGAGCTCTCACAGTTTCTTGTAGCATCAGAATAGTTCTGCTTTGTTGTGTTCAACATACATCTTATATACCATTCACTTACAAGCAAGAAATTCCTGTCCCTCTAATCAGTTAATTGGCCTAGCTTCTCCCAAACAACAGTGATAAAGGATGAAAGGTTTCTTAAGTGTGAGAAGGTTAACAATGCATACAAATAGAACCTGTTGTTTACCCTTAGATGCAAACAGATACCATTTGCTCTCTGTCTCACACTCCAGACTCCCAAGGTTTCATAGTGATAGGGTCTATCAAGGAGTCTGATAAACTCTTTGGTAACTCGCTCACAGTTACATCTTCCCCCACATACAGTGAGCCCAATTGCAGAGTTATGCTACACAAAACATGAAGGAAAGGAAGTAGGTGAAGAAAATAGAACTGAATTTATTGGAGATTATTGTTCCTAGGGGAAAAAAGATAATAGCCTGATGTCAATTCTTTCTGATCAGCCTCTCTGCTTCCCAGTACATCCTTTCTTAGCTTTTGCTCTATCCTGCTCTCCTTGCTTCCCCCTTGTAAACATCTTAGAAGCACTGAATGCAGGAGATAACTACTGATGAAGCACCAACAGCTCAGATCATTTAGAACACTGTGTATTAAGAGGAAGGTATAATCCATAGGGTAATTTAGTTTGAACTTTCTGCTGTCTTACCTGACTTAACAACATTCCTTCAAAGTACATGATGTTTCAGAAACTTTGACGCACTTTTCATGACATTCATGCTGCTCCTTTGACAAGTCAAAAGTTTTGTTGTTCTCAAGTTGGAAGAGCAGCACAAAGAGCAGCTTTCAGAATACTCCTGTGTCATCACAGTCAAAGTACACTTCTCAGAGTACTGGAAGAAATTCCCATTGTAACACTGTGAGATGAAAGCACTTCTCAAACATGAAGGAATAGCATAAAAAATGGCAGAATATTAAAGAAGACATCGAGAACTTTCTCTTTTGGGAACGCTGATGAATTTCCCATCTATGTCCTTCATGCTGGCAATACCAATGACTTTTCTTCTCTATGAATCCAAATTTATCTCCTCCCGGAGGGAATAGACCTATCCCAACTCATGCAACCTAATCAATATGATGCTGTTCCTGTAAGCACAGGTAGATCTCAAGTGAGCTTTGGAAAAGACTTCTGAAATGCTGTCTGTGACCAGAAACATTGTGTTTTTGTACTTCACAGAGATTTTTTTTCTCCTAAAGGGAAACTCATAACAGTCATATTATCAGCCTGATTTTCTTAAAGATCAATAGTTGTGCTTCTTATCACTCTCTTCAACTCTCTGAAAGGAGGTTGTAGCAAAGTGAGGATTGTCCTCTTCTCCCAGGAAGACATGTAACAGCCTTAAGTTGTGCCAGGGAAGGTTCAGGTGGATATTAGTCAACATTTAGTCTCAGAAAGAGTGGTGAGGTATTGGAACAGGCTTCCCAGAGAGGCAGTGGAGTCACTTTCCTGAAGGTGTTCAGGAAAAGGGTAGATGTGGCAGTGGGGGACATGGGATAGTAGGCATGGTGGCAATGTGTTCATTGTTGGACTAGAAGATCTTACTGTTTTTTTCCAGTATTAGTGATTCTATTACTCTATGATTCTGTAACTATCATATGATTTATTCATTCAAATGCCATGCAAAACTCATTCCAGTAGATGGAGCAAGAAAGCAGAAAGAAACAGTGCCCTATACAAAGGGTAGGCAAAGTAGAGAGGTTCTGGGAACACACCTCAAACCATCTCAGAATGAAGTACTTCAAAAGTTACTAAGTGAGTTCCAGTTCAGTCAGAAATATTTTTCACATAACTGACATCGATGGATTTTTCCTTGGAAGGGTTTAGTAGATAAAGAAAAATAACCACTTGGGATTTTCTCTGAAAGAAGGACAATAAATGAATTGTAACTTGCCTTTTATTGTCTTGGCTTTAGTGGAGATTAGGATCACTTAACCCTTTAACAAAAGTGAATGCTGCGAGAAAGTACTAAATGAAAAAAAGATTTAAATAGCCCATACGATCCTTAGCCTTTTATGTTTGCTGCTGTTCTGTTTATGCTAGGTGCAGACCCTGTTCCTCTGTTTATAACTGGGTGCTGGAGGAAATCTTGCCTAAGGCCCTGCACAGGTGCAAGCCAGCTGAGCCACAGTTCCTTAGGAACACCACAGAACCTTTGCAGACAAAGTAATGTCAGATCTTCATGGGAGATAAAATAGCTTTTCCTTCCTTTTTCCTTTGTTTTCCTTGTTGTTTTTTTTTCTTTTTCTTTTTTCTTTCTTTCTCTTTTCTCTCTCTTTCTCTTTAATATATTTTCTAGAAAGCTATAGTAAGACAGATTTTTTTTTCAGTGAAAATGAATCAAAAGAGCTTATCAGCAAGGTTTCTTAACCATGCCTATTTATCATAGAAGCCTCTGGCTGTTGGCCAGCAACATCCATGAAGCCTGTGTCTTGTCACCAATGCAGGAAGTTTGTGACACTGAGTGGCAGGGAGAAAAGAATATTGACAAGCACAGTTCCAAACATGCTAACAGTAAGGAGGATCTCCTGCCCCACCTCAGCTCTGGGGATATCAGCCCTGTTCCTCTTGTTGTTTGCCTACCTCCCTACAAGCCCTATGTTGTCTCTTTTAAGCCCTACATCATTGTCTCTAACCTATAGATATTATAGAATCACAGAATGGTTTCGGTTGGAAGGACCTTTAAGATCATTTAGTTCCCACACCCCTGCTATAGTCAGAGACACTTCCCACTAGATCAGGTTTCTCAAAGCCCCATCCAGCCTGGCCTTGAATGCGTCCAGGGAGCAGGCATCAGCAGCCTCTCTGGGCAAGCAGTTCCAGTGTCTCACTACCCTCACAGTAAAGAATTTCTTCCTAATTTCTAGTCTAAGTCTATTCTCTTCCAGTTTAAAGCAATTTCCTCTCATCCTGTCGCTTCATGCCCTTCTAAAAAGTCTTTCCCCAGCTTTCCTGGAGTCCTCCTTCAGATATTCTACTGTCACTATAAGGTCCTTCTGCAGCTTTCTTTTCTCCAGGCTGAAGAGCCCCAAGCTCTCTCAGACGGTCCTTGTAGAACAGGTGCTCCAGCCATCTGATCATCTTCATGGCTCTTCACTGGAACTGCTTCAACAGCTTGATGTTCTTCCAGTGATGGCTCCTGGAACTGGATGCAGTTATACAGGTGGGGTCTCAAGAGAGCAGAGTTGAGGAGCAGCCTGCTGGTCCTCAACCTGCTGGTCACTCTTCTCTTGATGCAGCCCAGGGTACAGTTGGACTTCGGGGCTGGAAGCACACATTGCCAGCTTATGTTCATTCTTTCATCAATCAACATTCTGAAATCTTTCCCCTCAGGGCTGTTCTCAAGCCATTCTACACCCAGCCTTTATTATCCTTCCACATCTTTTGACAGCAGTGGTCGTCTTGACCTCACCTTCAGTATTCATTGCCCTTCAGTTTCCTGTGCTCTTCCCTTTTTATTTCCAAAATGGAATTAAACAAGCCATATTGAAAATAACATAAAAATTAGTGGTTCATCTCTTCAGAACATAAGGAAAAAGAAAATTCAGGAAAAAACACTACAAAGATGCTAATCACCTCTAAGGCTACCAATTTCTTTATCATTTTGTTCTGGAAAAGGAGGCCAACTCTTCTGCTTTAAAACAACTATTATTCAGATGACCTACAAGGTGTGATCATCCATGAACGCAGGAGAAAGTTGACGGCTGGTCTCCCCTCCTGGTGCTTCTGGGGATCAGTGGGAATGAATAGGGTTTGTTCCCGCATGCTTGCCTATTCTTTGGATATATAAACATGTAGCCATTTGTACACATTCACTCATTACTGAAGTAACACAAAGAGAGTAAACACTCAATGCAAAGAATTAAACACAGCTTTCCCTTCAGTAGAAGATATTTTGAGTGATGACAGTTCATTAATGAAAGAAGAAAGACAGGGAAACAGAAAACTGCTCACATATCTAGAGTTCTGCATCTTCTGGCAAGGTGGAACAACTGCATGGAGAGCATCTGAAATTGTACAGAAAATTTCTACATCTTTTGTCCAGGACTGGAAGAACAAAACTGAAAACAGGAGAGTTGTACGAAGAATAGAGAAAGACCTGAGTCTAATCACTAGTTGACATTGGTGGAAATTTCTACGTCTGGACATAAACATTTTCAATTCCAAGTTGCTATTTGTTTGTCAGTTATTCATTCTTGTTGTTGTCAGTTAGTCATTCCAGTATCATGGTCTTCAAATTGTACAACATCTTTTAGAAGAACAGTCATGGCACATCCTGAAGAGTGTGTGTGAATGTTTTTCTTGTGATGAGCTAAGGAAAATATTTTCTTGGGGTTTGGCCCAAGCAGCATGTGACAAATGAGACCAATCTAGTTTTCCCTTTTGAATGAATTACACAATTAGTGGATAAAAGGAGATACAGTTGATGCTAATGCAATTTTTGAATGTCATTTGAGCATCAAAACCTATACATCCTTATGTTTGAGGGTGCCTTAACTTACAACAACCTTTAGTTGATGCTGGTGCTGCTCCACTGATTCTAAAGGGCTCACACCTGATTTCATGTCTTTGAGAGAGGAAGAAGCTCTGCTTCCAGGCAAAACTGTCAAACTATCTAGAAAGCCCAGTGTTGCTAACAAAGTTTGCCTAAAGCCTAAAGCCTAAAGGGTTTCATTCCAACAGCTAATAAGTGTACTGTGAAGAACTACTTCAGTTCTGTAAATGAGATAAAATTAAACCCCAAGTGAATGTGAGATATACATGCAAAATATTTATGTGATACTTCCTGTTATTTAACTTCCTAATACTACTGTTCAGGAAAGATGTCTATTAGAATGTGCTTGTGCGTTTGTTTTGCATGATCTCCATACACAAAACTGTATGAAGCTGCGGGATATGGGGGCCCCACCAGCAATATATGAATAAAAAGTGTTATGAAAACACTGTAACAATCAAAAAAGCCTACTCTTTCAAGTCCAGGAAATTTAAAAAATACAGCTATATATAAATCCAAGAATGTTAATTAAAAAATATCTTGGAAATCAGAGCTGTTTTGGAGAAGCATGTTTAGGGCCTATTGAATTTTAAGACCATTTCTTTTAATGTGAGTATGGAGTCTGTTAATGACAATCATACAACTATTGCATAAAACTTTAACTGCAAAAACTTGCACATCCTCAAAAAAAGTCACTTTGTACTTAAAATGAGAAAACAGATCTTATGCTGTGGCTTGATTGAAGCATCCAGCTTTGAGAGTGATGTCTTGCACTCTGTGAGAAAAGACCGAAGAAATTTGTTCTCAAAACTGAAGATGAAACATAAAAAAATATATTGAAATGTTCTAGAAATATGGGAAAAGAAATATGAACAATGCAAGATGACTTCTACCTCTGCTCAGAAGGACTATGCTCAAAAGGGCATTTTGTGTCAAGTTCCTCCCCACTGAAACTAAAACAGACCTGAGGGTACTGGTGGATGAGAAGCTGAACAGGAGCCAGTGACATGCCCTTGCAGACCAGAAAGTCAACCATATCCTGAGCTGCATCCAAAGAAGTGTGGCCAGCAGGGTGAGGGGGGTGATCCTGCCCTCTACTCTGCGCTGGTGTCATGGGGTTATCCTTAGATATAAGTCCGTGACAGGGGGGCACAGACCCTGAGAAAAAAAAAAAAAAAAAAAAAGGAAGGGATACTGTTTGCTGTGACCCAGCCAGCCCTAGGCTGCATGCACTCTGGGGGAGGGGGAAGGGCAGAGAGCTAGCAGGTAGTTTTAACGAAGAGAATAGATAATGGCAATGGTCTGAGTAGGAATCGTAATTTACTGAATTTAACTAAATCAAAGAAAATGAGAGAGACAAGAGTATCCAAAATGTCAAACCACGATAGTGTGAGGGAAAACGCGTTCTTTTCTTTGCAGGGAGCTGAGATGGCTGAGCAGGGGCCAGAGAGAGAGATGCAGACGCTCAGGCCCTGTCCGGAGCTCCACCCCACTTCCTCTTCCCTCCAGGTCCTCCAGGGATGCTACCCCCTCCCCTCCCATCAGGATACTCAAAGTGCCCATAAACAGCAGTAAATGGAACCAGAACATTAACTTGTTAACTCCCACTTGTCCACATGATGTTCTGATGTGGAATATTGACATCAAAAAATCACAAAACCACAACAGCTGGTGAGGCCTTGCATGGGGTACTGCGTCCAGATGTGGAGTCCTCAGTACAGGAAGGACATGGATCTGTTGGAGAGCATCCAGAGAAGGGCCACAAAAATTATCCAAGGGATGGAACACCTCTACGAGGACAGGCTGGAAGATCTGGGGCTCTTCAGTCTTCAGAAGAAAAGGCTCTGAGGTGACCTAATCGTGGCCTTTCAGTATCTAAAGGGAGTTACAGGAAAGAAGAGGACAGACTCTTTAGCAGGGTCTGTGGTGACAGAACAAGGGGAAATGGTTTCAAGCTCAAAGAAGGTAGATTTAGGTTGAATATAAGGAAAAAATCCTTTACAGTGAAGTGAAGTGAGGCACTGGAACAGTTTGCCCAGTGGTGTGGTTGATGTCCCGTTCCTGGAGACTTTCAAGGCAAGTCTGGATACCTGATCTAGCTGTGTGTCTGAACCCTTCTTGGTTTTTGGCTCAAAGCTTACTTTCTGAGGCATTTCTTGTGATAGGACTCTGACTTATGTAGGAGATGAGAGGTGAGTGTTGCCGTGTGGAAATCAACATCACTTTGTGGACAGTTTTACATTTGAAAGCATTTGTTTGGAGCTGTTTGCTTCCAGAAGAGAATGCTCAGGAGTGTTTATTGGCAGAAGATCTGGTCTGTGACCAAGTAACTCCAGGCTTGTATGGAAAACTGGGGAATGATACCATCATGTCCTGTGAAAAACAGGTTGCAGGTGGGCAGCTTCCTGCTCCTTATCTGCTGGCAAGGCCTGGAAGATGGGAACAAGGCAGTTTCTGCTGAGATCTCAAAGCCAGAAGCCGTCACTCCAAAGAGAGCCACTTGGACTTGTACTGCCATTGAAAAGTTACTCATCATCATCATCCAAACAACAATCCCTGATGACTACTGAGGATCAACGTCTGACCTATGAGCAGTGCTGGAATCTGTGGTGGTGACTATCTCTCTCTTGCTTCCTACAAAGACTCCTTGCTTTTATTTCCTATCTTTTTTATCACCAGTTTTTCCTTCCCCATTGTTGTGGTTTCGTGATTTTTTTGTTGTCAGTATTCCACATCAGAACATCATGTGGACAAGTGGGAGTTAACGAGTTAATGTTCTGGTTTCGTTTACTGTTGTGGACTCTTTGAGCATCCTGATGGGACGGGAAGGGGCGGCATCCCCGGAGGAGCTGGCGGGAAGAGGAAGTGGGATGGAGCTGCGGACCCCGAGCAGCTGCCTCTCCCTGTCTGGCCCGACTCAGCCATCTCAGCTCGCCGCGGAGAAAGCACGTGCTTTCCTTCGCACTATCGTGGTTTGACTCTCATTTTTTGATACTCTTTTCTCTCTCGTTTTGTCTGATTTAGTTAGATTCAGTAAATTACCCTTCCTCCTCAGATCGTTGCCGTTGTGTTTTCTTTTGTTAAAACTATCGGCTAGTTCTCTGCCCTTCCCCCTCTCCCGGAGCACACGTGACCCGGGACCGGCCGGGTCGCGGCAAACCGTTCGTACCTTTTTTTTTTTTTTTTTTTCCCCTCTCTTCTTCCTAATGCAAAAATTGGTACCAACTGTGGTGGTATCACTGAAATGAATCTTCTACACCTATTTCTATGTGTCAAGGAAAAAGACATTTTAATAATGGCTAAATACATCATATTACATGATAACTAGCTGTAATGTGATTGTAGTATAGGTTAAAGGATGGAGCAAGTTATTTATTCTTTTATTGTGCACCATAGTTATTATATGCGTTTGAACCTTATATTGATCTTTTTACATTTCCTGTTCCTGTCCTCTTTTGAGTATTTCTCCTAGGATTTCAAATAAATCAATAATAGAGACAGCTTAAACCTTTGCAAGATGGTATAACTCCATCCCAAATCTGCTAAATGTTCTAGAAACATTAATTACAGCCAGAAATTAGAGTATGACAGCATATCAATTTCCTGTCCCCCTCCCCCGAACCCCATTATCTATTTTGGGCACATTTCAGTCCTTCAAAATTATGGTAGAGCTAAATTTCCAAATGTAAGTGCATTGCCTCCATTGTATGTTACTACGGATGCTCGGTACTGGTTATCCAAGCTTTCATCTCTTCATCTCAAAAATACTGCCGTGAGTTGTTTCCAGACAGTCTAGCCTTCTGCTTATCCAAAACTTCATTCCAGGCCATATAGGAAAAACATTTATTTGCAATTAACCATCATATTTTCTTAAAATATACCAAAGACATGAGAAAAAATAGGCATCAATTACTAATTAATGTTCGTGATGGGAATGATTATTGATTATGAACTTTATTGTCAAGATGTAGACTATATGGTCATAAAGTGCTCTCAGATATCACAAAAACTGGCCAGTTCTGTAATAGTGAAAGCATTTTTTAAGCGTTTAAATGCTACTATTTATCTAAAGATTTAATGGAAGCTAGTATATGTACATATTAATTTCCATTGGAAACATTTCCATCTTGGCAAGCTTCAGCTTTGTTTTTCCTATGGTTTGAAATTTCTCATATCTTGCTACATGCTATGTGTGACTACTTATTTTAGATTTGAATCTTATCCTCTGCGCTACTGATGAAAGGTATTCCATTAAGTTTTGTAATGTAACAAATGTTAAAACATTATTTCCTGCAAAGCTGGAATGGCTGAGGGTAGGTTGTCACACTGCCCACGACTATACGAGCAAGCAGATTAGCAGGGGGAAGCAGTGAGTGCTGTTAAGTCAGATGTCCACCTCACATATGTTTGAGAAATGGATTACTTCATGCTCATTCCAGACCGCTTCTGTGGTCTGATTGCATACTCACGGCTGGAGCACTTCAAGTGTAGTCCTGGCTGCCTCTTTCAGGTTAGATCCCTCCAAAAGAAATTTTATCTGTGTGCTCTGAGGTCATGCTGCGGTGTAGACCAAACAGCAATAGAGATAACGGCAGCACCATCTTCAGAAGTGATTCAATCTAAAACACAGAGCTGGAATGAAAGGGATAAATAAAGCTAGTAGAGTTATTCACTTAGCAAACAATTTCAGAGAGACCAATTCCCTCTTTTTTTTTTTTTTTTTTAATTCTTTCTTTTTTTTTCGTGAATATTTATTTCTGACATAACTTTTATTTTTAAAAGTGATGGAGTTACCATGCTTGGGCAGAAATAGATCTTTTGGGGGGACTAAAAATAAATAAAAATAGACAGAATGCTGTTCTTAGGAATTGGCTATATATGTCATTCCCCATTTCAAAGGAATATTTAAAATGAGAAGTTGAATTTCCATTCAAAGCCATCCCTTTGTTGTAGGATAAAGACCTGTCCATGCGTCCTTCAAACAACTGCAAGATTTTTTCCTCCTGAGTTCAGTCTTGTTCTCCCAGCCACCCACACTAAGCAACCTCTTCCAGACACATATGGTTTATGAGTTGTGTAAAGTGATCCAAATTGAAACCAAGAAGGAAAACAATTACTAGGTAGCTAGAATATCAGAAAAAATCACTGGAAAAATCACTGGAGAAATACAATGATGAAGTGTGTAAAAATAGGGAGGGGATGAATCAGGACCTGGTGCAACATATTTAAATGGAGCATGCTTTTGATTGTCCACCTGTATTAGAGAATAAGGGCTTTGGTTCCAGGTTCAGTAAGACACTTCATAGCAGTAGGAAGGAAAGACACCTCTGTGGACTTTGAGACAAATTATTAGGAAGATCAAAGGTAGGATGATATAGAACTGCCTGCACTTTTAGAGCTTCTGAATTTCATAATCTTCATTTATTATTTTACCAGCTATCAGTGAGCACTGTGGGCAGCCAGCAGAGAAAAAAATAAAGACAATGCCACAGTTCTGGTAAGAACTGCTATTATGCTGCTTACCTGAGCAACAACCATATTCCTTTTTACCTCTTTTTTTTTTCCTGTCTAAGTGGCTTTGAGGATTTTGAAGATAAAGACTGTCTCATCACCACTGTAATTGGTTCAATAATTCTCAAATAAAGTGATGTTTTTGTTAAAAAGTAGAATATCTGGAAGCTGGAGCCTTTCTGGGAAATGTCTTTGATTGAAATGAACCAGTTTTTGGCAGGGAAGTGAAGAGATGGGCTGGAGCAGGTCCTAGAGGAGTAAAGAGCACCCAGGCCAGTTTCTTCTTCTGAAGTCTATGACTCAGTGTCTCGCTTCAGTTTATAGGAGGGAGAGGAGGTTCTTATTAATATATGTATACTTGGCGTGAGATTAAGAAGCAATGGTTCAAATGTTGGTCTGGCCAGTTTATTACAAATCTTAATCAGGGAGATGGGGAAGGGGAGGATAGACACTATTATGAATTAGGGTAATGGGGAAGGGAAGGGGGACGATAGAAAAGATAGGAAAGAAAAAGCAAGGAGTCTTTATAGGAAAGCAAGAGGGAGATAGTCACCACCATGGATCCAGCATGGTTAGTAGTTCAGTCATTGATCTTCAGTAGTGGTGGGTCTTTGGGCATTGGTCATGACAATGGTGACCATGGCGATGATGGCAATTTCTTTCCAATGGTAGTTATTTATAAGTCCAGAGTGGTTGAGTCAGTTCTTTTTGGAGTGACAGCTTCTGGTTTTTGGATCTCAGCAGGAACTCCTTTTGTTCCCATCTTCCAGGCCTTGTCAGCAGATAAGAGGGAGCAGGGAGACACCCACTTGTATCTTGTCTTCACAGGATATAGTGGTATCATCCCCCAGTCTCCCTTAACAAGCTGGAGTTATTTGATCACAGGCTAGATCTGCCAGTAAACAGTTCTGAGCACTCTCTTCTGAAGGCAAACAGCTAAAATTGTCCACACAGTGATGTTGTTGCCGCACGGCAACACCCATCACCCATCTCCTAGACAAGTCAGTCCTATCACAGGAAATACCTCAGGAAGCAAGCTTTGAGCCAAAAAAAAAAAAAAAAACAACAAAGAAGGATTCATACACTCAGGTCTACGACTCTGCAGTGGTTCTTCATAACTGACTGTCTCTTTCATCCAGAAAGAGTGTTAGTTAGCTCTACAGTCTAAAAAGAGAAATGAGCTTCTACGTTGGTGGCAGAACATCCATACAGAGCATTTCACCAGCATTTGAACAAAGATGTCTTCATGTTCTAACTGAGCAAGTCAAGTGCGGTGAGGAATTCAAACCGAGAAAAACAGCCATTATCAAGGCAAGGTAGTCAGCTCTGGAGACTTTTTGGCAAGGTAGTCAGCTCTGGAGTGGACTCATTCCATGCCAAAGCAAGGAATTGCCTAACCTGGTTGAGGGATAGCCCTGTCAGGGAGCAGCTTCTGGGTGCCACTGTCCTCCATGTGGCAGCAGCATTCTGATGTTGCAAGGCTGGACCTAGTTGCAGTGGAGGGATCACTCCATTTGTGTATAAAACCTTTTTCTAGGGAGCACAGTGGCCCAGGAACATAACACGTGGCACATCAGAAGGGGGTGGCATGGCAGTTTGCCTAGGCTGTTTGAGTAGGGAAGGTGAGGAGGGAGAGTATCTCTGTCCATTCAGGAGATCAGCTCACCTGCTGGCTGCCTCCTGGACAACAAATCTAGCCATAGTTTCTGCTAGGCAGAAAGCTCTGACAAGAAAAAATGTGGTAACTCAGAGCATCTGCCTAAAAATGTGACAGTTCAAGACTCTGGCTGCTGCAAGTGCCTGAGCCTGTTGCTGTTAGTGAAGGATGACAGGGATTCCACCTGCATAAGGTATGAGCAGGTGGATGCTCTGCTCAGTAAGGTGATGAAGCTCAAGGAAGAGGTGGAGAGATAAAGGAGTATCAGAGAGTGTGAGCAGGACATAGATTGGTGAAGTAACTCTGCTGAACTTGCAAGAAAGACAATGGCATGATACCCCCTGAACAGTGGAGCAACCACAAGAATTCTGTCAGGTTTTTGTGTATGTGTGTGTGCATTTTGTTTCATTTTTTTTTTTTTTACCATGGGGCAGTTTACTCAGCACCTGGCCTGATGTCTGCTGATGGATTTCATCCATTTCAAAGAGGGAAACAGATCCTAGCCCAGTGGGGCTCATTGAGAGGGATTTAAACTGGATATGAAGAAAGGGGTTAAAATCAGGCCCACTAGAGATGGGCCAAGGAGAATGATGTTGGGACTGGGTCTGAGACAGGTGGCTCACTGAAGTGCATCTACACCAGTGCACACAACATGGGCAACAAACAGGAAGAGCTGAAAGCCATTGTGCAGCAGGCAAACTATGACTTAGTTGACATTATAGAAACATGGTGGGATTGCTCCCATGACTGGAGTGCTGCAATGGATGGCTATAAACTCTCCAGAAAGGCTAGACAAGGAAGGAGGGGTGATGGTGTGGCTCTTTATGTTTGAGAGTGTTTTGATTTTCTTGAGCTTGAGGTTGAATCTCTATGGGTAAGATCAGGGGGAGGGCCAACAGAGCTAACATCCTGGTGGGGGTCTGTTGTAGACCACCTAACTAGGATGAAGAGGCCGATGAGGCATTCTGTGGTCTGGCAGAAGTTGTACAATTGCCAGCTCTTGTTCTCACGGGGGACTTCAACTTCCCTGTTATATGCTGGAAATATAATACAGTGTAGTCTGGGAGGTTTCTAGAGTGTATGGAAGAAAACTTCCTGAAGCAGCTTATAAGAGAGCCTACCAGGGTAGATGCCCTGTTGGATCCACTGTTCACAGAGAAGGACTGGTGGGAGATGTGGAGGTCCAGGGCTGTCTAGGACAGAGTGACCATGAAATTCTTGGTGAAGCTGGGGGGGTGGAAGGGGGGAAGTGAAGAGGAAGGGGCAGCAAAACTGCTACTTTGAACTTCCCGAGGGAGGACTTTGAATTGTTCAGGACACTGGTAGGAAAAGTCCCTTGGGATTCAGTCCTGAAGGATAAAGGAATTCAGGAAGGCTGGACACTCCTCAAAAAGGAAGCCTTAAAGGTACAGGAGCAGGCTATCTCCCTGTGCCTCAAGATGAGCTGGCGGGGAAGAAGGTAGGTGTGGGTGAAAAGGGAGCTTTTCCTGAGGCTTCTGGAGAAAAAAGAGAATCAACTTCCTATGGAAGAAAGGACAGACAACTTTGTGAGAATACAGAGAAGTTATTAGGATATGCAGGGAGAAAATTAGAAAGCAAAATGCCAAGCTTGAACTCAGCTTGCCTATTGGGGTAAAAGAGAACAAAAAACATTTTTACAAATTTATTAACAGTAAGAGTAGGGCTAAGGAGAATCTCCATCCTTTACTGGATGCAGTGGAGAATGTGACCACTGTGGATGGATAAGGAAAAAGCTGAGGCTCTCAGTGACTTCTTTCTTCTGTCTTTAAAAGACAGATCAGTTGTCCTCAAGGTGCTCTGAAAAAAGTTTCAGATGGGGAGCATAGTAAAACTCCCATGATTCAGGTGGAAGCAGTTAGAGACCTACTACTCCACCTGGGCTGCCAGAAGTCCATTGGGCTGGATGGGATCCACTCAAGGGTGCTAAGGGATCTGGTGAGGGTAATAGCCAAGCCATTTACATTGTCTATCAGCTTTTCTGGCCAACCAGAGAGGTCCCAGAGGATTGGAGGCTTGCCAGTGTGACTCCCGTCTACAAAGGCTGTAAGGAGGATCCAGGGAACTACAGGCCTGTCATCCTGACCTCTATGCCAGGTAAGGTTATGGAGCAGATCATCTTGAAGGAGATCACATGGCATGTGTGGGACAAGTGGGGGATCAGGCCCAGTCAGCATGGGTTCATGAAAGGCAGGTTCTGTTTTACCTGCCTGATCTCCTTCTACAATCAAGCGACCCTCCTGGTGGATGAGGGAAAGGCTGTTGATGTAGTCTGCCTTGACTTCAGCAAAGCCTTCAACACTGTCTCCCATAGTATTCTCCCAGTGAAGCTGCCATCCCGTAGCTTGAACAGATATACTCTTTGTTGGGTAAAGACCTGGCATGATCACAGGGCCCAGGGAGTGCTGGTGAATGGAGTTAAAAGCATATGGTATCTGGTCAGAAGTGGTGTTCCTCAGGGGCTGGTACTGCAGCCTGTCTTGTTCAATATCTTTTCTGATGACCTGCGTGAGGGCACTGAGTGCCCTCAATAAGTTTGCAGATGACACCAAGTTGGCAAGAAGTGTTCATCTGCCTGGGGTCCCTATAGAGTGATCTGGACAGACTGGATAGCTGGGCTGGGGCCAGTGGGATGAAGTTCAGCAAGACCAAGTGCCAGGTCCTGTACTTTGGCCACAAAGGCCACCATAGGCTTGGGGCAGAGTGGCTGGAAAACTTTGCAGAGGATGGGGTTGTATTGGTCAATGCTTATCTGAATGCGAGCCAGTAGTGTACACAGGTGGCCAGAAAGGACATGGCATCCTGGATTGTATCAGAGATAGTGTTAACAGGAGGAACAGGGAAGTGATCACCCTTCTGTGCTCTGCACTGGTGAGTCTGGTCCTTGTGTACTGCATTCAGTTTTGGGCCCCTCATTACAAGAAAGACATTGAGGCCCTGTAACATGTTCAGAGAAGGGCAGTGAAGCTGGTGATGGGTCTGGAGTACAAGCTTTATGAAGAGCAGCTGAGGGAGCTGGAATTATTTAATCTGGAGAAGAGGAGGCTCAGATGTGACCTTATTGCTTTCTACAGCTACCTGAAAGGAAGCTGTGGCAAAGTGAGTGTTGGCCTTCTCTCCCTCGTAACTAGACATAGGACTAGAGGAAATGGCCTCAAGGTGCACCAGGAAAGATTTAGTTTGGATGTTAGGAAATAATTCTTCTCTGAGAGAGTGATCAGGCACTGGAATGGGCTGTCCAGGAAGATTATGAGTCACCATCCATGGAGATGTTCAAGAAATGTTTAGATGGTATACTGAGGGACATTGTTTAGTTGGACTAGATGATCTTGGAGGTCTTTTCCAAACTTGGTGATTCTGTGATTCTAAGAAAGCCCATTATTCAAAACCTGACCTTTACTCAAAAGTCTGACCTTTTATTGAAATAAAAAAATTACGTGGTTCACATAAACTGTTGTGATGTGGAAACGCTCTTTAAATCGAAAAAAGTAATTAGCAACTCTTTTTACTCAGTTATTCTTCAGGTCCTACTGCAAAATAAGCAGCAAATGGAAATTCCTGGAAATAAGAATGTGTGTCTCATTTATAGCAAGTTTCCGTGTTGTAAAAAACCTCTGAAGCCAAGAATAAAATCTAACTGCATACTAAGTGTGCTGATAATATTAGTATGTGTTCAGTTTAAACAATCAGAAAATTAGCAAGTCCAGCTTGAATACTAATTCCTCTCTGATAGCTAATTACACACTTCTCACTTTGAAACAGTGCCACATGTATTTGGCTGATCACTTTGTGATATGTCATCCAGTTTTCATCGGTTTGAGAATAACTGTAAATACAGTGGAATTCTATACAAGGAATACTGTGAGTGTTGTACAAAATGTACAGCATGTTTAAGACATGCAGAACTTATTATCTTTATCTAGTTATGTTATTATCTTAAATAGTCAATACAAATCCACCACCTTGAGCGTTGGAAATATCCAGATAATTTTGTCAGAACGGTACATCTGATAAAAGCAGATTTTATTCACTATTGCAATGGCAGGTGTCCTGCAAGCAGAAGCACCCTTAAGGACACAATGACAGCTTTTTGTACCTTGTTTCCCCCTTTGCCTATTTCCCCCCCCCACCCCCGTTTCCTCATTGGCTGGGTACTCCAGGTTCAAAATCTTATCAAAGTTTACATTTGTAATTAGTGTGTTATCTGGTCAGTCAGTAGCCATCCTGTTGTTTCCAAGATAAGCTCAGTGCTCTTCTTGTCGTATTGATATGGTGATTTTCTTCAAAGTCTTCGTTAAACAAAGAGCAATGGGGGGTGGGGATGATGCCAGGCCTTCCCAGTATCTCTTCAGGTGCTTCCTTGGACATGCCATGACTTGTTCTCTGGTTTGATCAATCTTGTGCAGGATATTCTCCCAATGTGTATGATAAAATATACATATATACACCTATATACAGAGCATGCATTCCTGGGGAAGGTTCATCTAGAGGATAAGTGATGCAAACTACCAGAGACCACCCGCTCTCCCCCCAAGTAAAGTAGAAAGACTCCCAAAAGGAACTATGACAATGGAGACCATGAAAATAAAAAAAATATTATCCAATTCTAATGCAGAAACATTTGATTCCCACGTGGAGGATAATAAGAATAACATTAAGTCTTAAAGTTTCCAAAAACTTTAACTCCTCTATAGCCTTTTATAAAGCAAATCATGTTCTCTGGAGAACATGATTCTTTTTATCAGCTCACTTTACCTTTCATGAGCTCATTCAAACACCACCATCACTATTTGTTCTTTAAGACTTCAATGTTAATGTCTTAGTGTTAAGAGCAATGGAGATTCAAAGTATCTTACAGGAAACAATCCTCCAAAGCTAGCCACATTTTGCACTGACAGAACAGGTGGTGTGTTTCTTCAGTGTGATTAAAAAAAAAAAAAAAGCATTCCCTGTTATATGGGAACTGCTGAAACATGGGCTGAACCTCTGATTGACCATTTGAGGCAAGCAATGAGTCAGCCATGGAGCACAGGTGAAGGTAATTCACCGGAAGGGGTGGAGCCTGGCTCTACCTCTCCTAGATCCCATTTAAGTGCTGACTGCCCCTGTCTCTTCCTGGAGATCACTTGCTGTGGAGAATCTTGTGAGCCTACAACATTGGTAAGTGTTTTCCATATATTATTTTTCCATATATTATTTTCCTGTTGCAATAATATTACTAAGCCTAACTTTACTGTATATTTCTTAATTATAACATCTGTATTCATTTATTATACACCTGTCTCAGAGACTGGATAGACACCATGGGAAAACAGGATCAATCTACAACCTTTCTTTACTGTTTTTCCTTACATCTGGTAATTGGAAGAATGATATATGGGAATTAGACTTCTCTGTGATTTTTGTATGAACTTTTCTTCTATGGATGGCAATTCTTCTAAAAAAAAAAAAAATTATGCAGCCTACACATCCAAGCTGTTTTTTGTCTGTTGATAAAATCTAGTGAGGGATACATTCCCTTCACATCCATGATGTGCTTCACCTAATACCTTTCCTAAATATTCCACTCTGCCTCCTGAAGGACTTCCTGATGTTCTTGAATATCATTGCTAATGATATCCTACATACCACTGAAGAGCTAGTTAAATGTTTTGCTGTAGGAAAGCCATCGCACTTTCTGGGTGCACAATCATACTCAGGAAAGCCTTGTGAAAGAGCACCAGGGAACACTTTCTATTTTAAAAATGTATTGCCTGGAGGCCAGGAAACAGTGAGGTCTGTGTCACCTTCAGTCCTTTAAAATTGATTGTATTTACTATTCACCAGTTTGTTGCTACAGATAGCTCATGTGTATGCATGCAGGAATTAAAAAAAAAAAAAAAATCATTGCTGTTGGGTCCTGTTCCTATATAAATCATAAGTTTTTCCTTTCTTCTTTCATTTTTCTTCATGATCTTTCATGAGGCAGCTTCCCTGACTGTTGTCAGTTGTTTCTGCCTTGGCTATCCCTCTTGATGTTTGAGTCATTGTCAACCTAACATAAGTAAATTACCTCTTTAAAACAGATCCTCTCTTCAGGGCTCTTGTTTTTGTTAGTAGCTTACATTGCCATCAGCATCACAGAACACCTAGTGATAAGCAGTAAGAATAGAAACTGAGAATCAACTCACTTACTTTCATGCAAACATGTTCTTATCTATC
This sequence comes from Phasianus colchicus, assembly GCF_987193195.1. NCBI lineage: Eukaryota > Metazoa > Chordata > Aves > Galliformes > Phasianidae > Phasianus > Phasianus colchicus. The sequence goes on along the minus strand of NC_143436.1, from coordinate 75,515,330 downwards.
CGGAGATGCTATCAGAAACATCCCAAGGGATCTGCCTGATTTGACAGTAATCATACTAGAGACCTGTGACTTTCTGTAAGGACAGCTGGGAGTGAGCTGAATTATGCTTAGAGAACTCAAATGGATAGAGACAAATACATAAGGCAACTCCTTTTGCCTAGTTCCAATCTGCACAGTGCTATACATAACATCTACATTTTGCAGTCTGAGCCAGCTGAGGTTGTATTAGCAACATCATACAAAACTGAATTTTACTGTCTTACAGGTGAAAAACTACAGGATATCTGCTTCTGCTATAGGAGTAGAGAGAGTGAAGGAAAGCAAGGGAGCTGGAAGAGAATAAAAAGGAGAGAATCCCTGGAAAACTGGATATCCCAGACCAGATGCCAAAGGAAATGTGAAATATATGAGGGTGATAAGTGTTGTTTTTTTATCAGGCTAATACTCCTGGACCAGATATTGCTTAGCAATAGGAATTGAAGGGGTAATCAAAAGGATTGTTTAAGAAAATGACCTCATGTAACAGCTGCTCCACCAGGAGAGTAAATATTTGAAAAGCTTCAGCATGGATGTGAGCTGGGTGGTCCACAGACAGTGCAAAACATTCAGAGAAAGAAAAAATACTTCATAAACAGGAGAAAACTATGAGACTAAAGATTATGTAAGATTGCGTTCCTTTTACTGAAATTGAACACTACTTAGGACTTAAAGAAATTAAGGTTTGACCCTCACTATTTTTATCTTCAAAGTCAAATTTCTCATGTTGGAGCACCTCAGAGACAGAGGGGTATGTGGGTTTTTTTTGTGATCTTACGTAACCTGGTGGTTCTGGCTAATTCCACCTGTATCTTCAGGCATCCAAACACTTTTAGAGACCTACAGTAACATTATAGAAAGCATAACAAGATAGTAAAGCCTCAGGCTATAACAAGTGTGGATCTGCTTAGATGTGACAACAGTAGGTGCAGAAATTAAAAAAAAAAAAAAAAAAAAAAAACCACAACAACAACAAAAACAACCACAACTGATTGCCTACAGAAAGCCTATAAGATCCTCAGGTAGGCAGGAATCTCCAGAGACACCACCCTCACTTCCTGCTACCAATGCTTTAAATGAAGTCTGGGAAGGTGTAGATCCTGGCTCCACCCCTTCTGGTCACTCAGGTGCATTGCTTGCACCTGAGCTCCCCTGGGGGGGCTCTGCCTTCCTAACCAGGTGGTCAATCACTGGTTCAAGCTGTAACTTAGCATTTCACTATACCTACCATCCATTATTACAATGTATTACTGTGGTCACAAAGTAACTGCTAAAATGGATATCTAATCATCCCACAAAACTTCAAACCCAAAGGACAACTGTTAAGTTTTAGAGAATCTGAAGTGCTGGACCTTTGGAGTCTTTGTTGCAATGAGAGTCCTTCCAGCTGGGGGAAAATAAGAAAATATTGAGATTTTGGGAAATCTGAGAATCTGGTTCTGAGAACTGAAGTCTTCTGCAACTGTGTAAACTTCCTGGTTTACTCCCTTTTGTTAACTACTTGAGGTACTGAAGTTACAATTCAACTCTTCTGTAAGCTGTATAAAGACATATTCATGTGTTATTTTTAATCTTATTGCTACTGGATGTGTGCTGAAACTGTTTAGGGACCTAAGAGTCACTGAAATTTTCTAATATGAAGTATTGTGTGCATTGCACAAATTCATATTATAAGTGAAACTCATTTCTGTGTATGTTGCTGAGGCAAACATAACATTAGAGGAACATAAAGAAATGTATTAAACTGAACTAGATTTGCACTGACTGGTGCATTCTTTACAGAATTTTAATTTATCTACAGAACAATATATTGCCATTTTTCACAGCAGTTTGAATGATAGTACATGCGTGCACACACAAAAAAAAACAACCCAGAGAACAACAACAAAAAACATGAAAGGATGCAAGATTATTAGTCTTTTTTTTGTCTCAAGATAAAACTCATTCAAATTTCTCAGATTCCAAAAGTCAGATATTTATCTTTCATAGTGTTAAATGTAGTAGGGGAAGTTTTTATGTTAATACTTGCCACCTCTCAGCTTCTACCTCAGTATTCTTGTTAATGTTATTCTACTTGAGGAATACAAATTTATGCTCCAAGTGATATATACCTGGAAATTAAATTGGTAAGTAAGGCTGGCAGATATGTAGAATGTTTTTAACTGCAAAAACTGCATGTATGAGTGCGTCAGAAAGAGACTGACTATGACTTAAAAATAAGCAGTAATCTTTTTATATCTGAACACTTTTTTTCAGAGAAGTGAATTATTTGCCTGAAACTTTCTTCTGTGGCCTGTTACAAAATGATGTATTTGGTACAGTCACCTCACAATGAAATCCTCAGTGAGGCAGATTCTTGTCTGCATTAGGATGAACCCAAAGATGGAAGGAGGCATAACTTGAGCTTGTTTTTGCTGAATAATTTTATGTCTTCATCCTCCTAACCCCAGCTTACTTTGACCTTCATCTTATCCACTGACCTCTTTGTTCTGTGCATAATTAGAATGCCAGCTTCTCAGGGCACTGACCAGATCTCAGTATTTCTCTGGAGCCTTATGTGACTTGACATAGATGAGTGAAAAACAATAATCTCTGTCATATTGTTGCTCTTGAAGATTTTAATGATTTCTTCTTTCTGTTTACATTCAATCATGTAATAGGCTCTCAGCTGATTTGTGTATTCTGAATAAGCTGCTAAAATGACAAGGTTTTGTATGGAGCTGCATTTCATATAAAGGCTTTGTAAGCTTTGATGGACTGATTTAAAATGGATATAACCTCTCTCCCTATTTTAACTGTAATGAAATTCAGTACAGAGCACAGCAGTGAGGTGTGGGTGGTGCAAGTTACGTTCCTGATCTTGTAGCTGTTTCCTATGTGTCCCTGACAAAGTTACTTCACTACAATAGATCTCATCCTGTATATTTTGTATCCTGGAGATTTGAAGTGCTTTTCAAGGCAAGATTTGTATTTATTTATTTATTTTCTGTGTGAAGTCCTTATGAAAGGACTCGCCAGCCCTAATCTTGGTTAGGTCCTTAAGGCTCTGTTGTGGCAGAATTACTAGTGCAACAACGCATCATCAGTAGGGTAAAACTAACATGATTTACTGACAGGAGACATAGCTTCTATTGACAAGAGAAATAAATTCTGTCACAGATATGGAAATGAAGGGACAAACACAAGAGTAGCAAAGCTGTAGAGCAGAGTCTGCTAGTTACCATTAATGGTCATATTACTTTGACAAAAGTTGTACAAGTTCTACAGTCTCAGAAAAAACAGCTCAGTTCATTGTAAGATATTAAATTAAAAAAAAAAAAAAAAAATCTTTTAACAGTTTTATTTTCTTTACATAATATTTGCTTTTAGAAGCTATAGTGGTGAAATGATTGTATTGGCCAATGTCACAAAAAAGCTAACTAGATATTGGTTAATAGAAGTTTTTCATATATTTCTGAAATGCAGCAGCAGTAGCTGGGATAGAGGAGACTAAATTTCTCAGACTTCTTTTTCAGGTTTTCCCCAGTAAGCTAGAGAAATTAATTAGAGATTCTCCTCATGGTGAGATTGTACCTTAAGTTCTTGTTCAATAGTCAACGATTCCTTAACAGAAATAAGGTCTCTGTGCTCATTAAACTTTAGAGGTAAGTTTGGAGGCTAGAGAGTGTGTTCCATGGTGTATCTATCTAAACAGAAGTTTCACTGCTTGAATCTTGTAGCTGATTAGGCAGCCAAAACTTATTAGGATTCTGCACTCTCAGTGGCAATCTGCACCTGTTGCAAGACTGGGCCTCAAAGTAGAGCTAGTTGCCAATCTGCTTAATCAGACCTAGAGACATCACTACCCAACAACTAAGCAGCCAGAAAACATCTGTGTTTTCAACCAAGCATCTAAAGCTAGTTGCCTGTCTTTCCACAAACAGCCTCTAATCCTATTTATGACCTTGTGACTGACAAGCATCTGCATTCCAAAGTGCTGAAGAGTTTTCAATTACAGGAAATAAGTAGAAAGTTGCAGCAGGTTCTTTGCTCATTAGACTTCCCCCTCAGTGACTGTGGGAGTGCATGGCATGGTGGTAGACCCTCCTGCTGCTGATCATTTGTCTGTCATAATGTGGTCAGCCATTTATTCGTAATGAAAGGCTAATGTGTCAAGAGAGTCCAAAGATAGAAGTTCAGCTTGACTTCTTATGAGGATAAAAGGGGCAGAGCTAATTTTGAACAGATGTCATTTGTGTTTCCATGTGCTGGTGACTGCTTTTAACTTCATTTAAAACCTGTCTAAAGCTGCAGCCCTCCTTACTGTATAAGGAGTAAAGTAGTGTCACTTGAATTACCTGATAAAAGATAACAGGAGTTTCTCCTATCTCTTGATGCCTTCTTCTTTGGGGCAGTTGATCTCCAAAGGATCAGCTGATGGAGAATACCAGGCTCTATTCTCAGCAATCACATAGCAATGCCCAGTTTTAACATGGTGCTACTCAATTATACATCCACCTATTCCAACTAAACAGGTGAAGTTAACTAAGATATGGAGATGAAATATGGCAGGGTCAAGGTCACTCATTTCGTTACTGCTGTATTAGAAACTTAGTCCTCCAGGTCCTTGCTTTGTGTTCTCATGTCTTTTGATTTTTGCCCATTGGAGGCATGATCTGGAAGGGGTAAGCTAATATGTTTTCACTGTTATTTATAGAAAGCAGAAAAGAAAATTTGCTTCCTGTACTCATTTGTTTCCTTAGGGATTGCAAAAGGCCATACTGTGTGAAGATCTTCTGGACAAGGATGGAATGTAGGATATTTGAGAAAGCCTGCTGTGTGACCACAGAGATCTTCAGAGACAAAAGACAGGGGTTGTGCAAACCAAACTTCTTCCTTAGGATAAAAATATGAGTGAGAATGAGACATTCTAGCAATGGATTTGGCAACTAGCTGTATATATAAGGGTTGCTTTGGAAGTAATGCCTCCTATTTTATTGTATTGGTCCACAATGTCAGAGGCAGATGTTGATGGGATAGCAGCAGAGTGAAACTTTCCACTAATACTCCATTAAATTTTGTTGCTGTGCAACAGGTGGCAGCAGAGGCAGTTAGACAAAATGTTACCTGATTCAGAAGTTTATAAAACAGAAGTGTGGAATTAATTCCTCCATGCACCAGAAATTATTCCCAGAGACATTCATCGACACTTATTGAACATTTATGAAGATGAAATGGTGGATGTTAGCAGAGTGAGGTGGTGAGTAGTGTTTTAGCAGTAGTGACAGAGAGTCACATCTGTTGTGCAGATTTTTGAGTTGGCTTACTGCCTCTTGTCCATACCTGGTGAAAATGAGTAGCTAATGGTGATGACTATGTTAAAAATCAGTGTTTTGTATCTATCAAATAATGTTGTTCTTTTGGTATCTGTTGCTGTATGATGGAGATAAGTAGGAAACATTATTTCTGGAGTAACCTACATCCCTACTTAAAAGACTGGAGAAGTCTGACTCCCTTCTGCATTCCCTACTGACATAATTCATCAATAGTGTGGTCTTCAAGGCACTATTCTTCCTGATGTCATGACTTCATGGAGATTTTTACCTGGAATCAGCTTTGGCTTAAGCAATTCCTATCTTTTCAGATGGCTTGTGCAGTTGCATGGCTATCCAGACTACAGCTTTCAGTAGGATTTTCAAAATACTTCCTTTACATTTAGCTGAGCCCCTCTTCCAATCTCACCTGACAGGCCGTTGGAAACTTGTTGGTGACACAAAGTAGCAGTCTGCTTGAGTTGGCACTCTGCTGAAGAAACACCTGCAGAATCAGGCTAACATTCACCCTGGAGCCTGTCCATTGTGCCTGAGACAGACTTCTTCCCCCTGTCTTGTTGTATTGGGTAACTGAGATTTCAAAAGGATATATTTTTGTTTCTTCCAGGTGGCCAGAGGCCTTTTTTATAAGCAAGTGCAGTTGCATTGCTTTCATTTTTTTCTATATCACCACATGAGGAACAGTACCATTATTTGACTATTTCCTCTTTTTTTTTTTTTTTATGTTTAAAAGGTGCTGATCTGTGATTTCAGTGTAAACTGATGCAATTACAGTATTAGACAACATTGGTTGATGCTGCAATAGAGAATGGCACAAACCATTTATCATCATTAATGAACAGGCAAATACAGGAACATTGGAGAGCCCAAATATGGGAGTGGTAGATGTCTCTCAAAGACAAGCTACGCTAGCAGGATGCAGAGAAGGATATGCGTTCATAGGATAAATTACAGATCTTTATAACTGGTGGTGTGGTCTGCCAAGTGTATATACGCTTCTTATTGCTGCTCAGAGCTGTTAGTCCAAGCTTATCAGTCTGTATTCAAGCAAGAATGAATTGTTTTCATGCAGGCAGATAAACTGAGTAGGAGACTAAATCCTGCAGAACCTTCCCTCAGCTCCACCAGAGGTGTCTAGACTAACAGAGAAATTGCCACACTTTTCCCTAAGGAAAATAAAGAGTGGCTCATCTTCAGTTTTAAGAACAAGTCTAAGCCAGTTGTACACTGGAAAACAAACATGGGTAAATGCAGTAGAGAGGAGAAAACGTTATTTTTGGCAGGGCTTTATTCTGAGATTGTTAACACCTTTGATAGACAAAGAGCCTCACTTGCTAAGCATCTGAGTTTTAATTCCAGAAAAGATATGTAAGACTGAGAGGAGGCCCAGCAAAAATGAGCTGTGTCTGCACAAATAAGTGTGTTTTTTTGTTCCCTCTCCAGCACCCAATGCATTGCAAGACTCGAGGCACCTTGAGAAAATTTAGCTCAACTAATCTTTTCTAACTGATCAGGATGTCCTTAAGTGAACCTTAAAGTCACTGCAGAGTTAGGCCAGAGAAGAAATCACAAATCCCAATATATCTTCCACACACAAATATACAGAGCAGTCGTGCAGACAAAATAGGTAGAAGAAAACATCCTGCTGTTTGCCTTGAAAGGTTTTGCCGAAGGCATGTGTGGAAGAGAGGTTCCCGGCATCGTTGGCCACCATAAATGAAATTATTGCTTTGTTGGCTCATTCAAGCAGCTTTATCCATAGCAAATATTCTTCTGTTAATGCAATAAACTTTTTAATAGAAGTCTCTAAAAGACTGAGGTTTTGTTCTTGAGCACAGTAAATGCAAAGAAAAAATGCACTTCTACAGTCCCTGAGGTATTAAGCAAATTCAGGCACTGTTCACAGGACAACTCTTCCCCTATGAATTCATACTAAATACAGTATTTTCACTCCACTGCCTCCCCTCTTCATTACTGAGTAGCCTAATGGGTATAAACATGAGATCCTTTGGGAGTGGAAAGAGAGCTACTGAACCCTCAGATTTTATATCCTTGTTGAAAGATATATGCACTTCTTGAAATACTGGATGAAAACCAAAGCAAATGCATATCTTCCCATGATGGATTTGTGGGTCTAGCTCTTCCCTGCTTTCTCTTCTCTCGCCAGTCCCCCATACCTCCCACAGGGTTGATTCAGTAAGGTAACCAAATGAGAACGATCAGTTGTTCATGAAAGATTCCCAAAGACCTGGATGCATTCATAGGCCTTTGAATCATGCCACACTTTAAAAATAAATAAATAGATAAAACAGTGGTTCTTTAGATGGATCTGCTACTAAGTTTCCTGGTGTCTTCAAATAAATCACTTTGTAAGTATGACTGCTCTTGAAAGACAAAAACCACCAACAAAAAAGCACAAATAAATAAAAAACAAAGAGCTATCTAGATCTGTTGCCAATATGGACTTGTGGCTACAACCTAATAGTCACAAAAATAAAATACAGAAAATTTCATGTACTACTGTGCATAGATTCCTTTGAAATCTGTTTTAGAAGTGACGTTCTTCATTAGAAACAATCTGTCATCCTTTCTCAGATTAGAGTATAGCTAATCTTGCAGGAAGTCTGGCTACATACATACAAGCATGGCTTGGGGAACAGCAAGGAGCATGACATGCTCTGAAGACAAACCCTTTGTCCACATGGATTCCTGTCTGCTTACAGATTGTCTGGATGTTCTGTGATGTACCACCTTACCTAACTGGAAAAAAAAAAAAAAAAAAAAAAAGATGAAATTGTATTGATCTTATTTGAAATGTGGAATTATATGTCTTTCAGGGGTGGCCTCTGCCTGCCTGGGGCTATGCTTAGCTCTGCTGACTACTAATCTGATCTTGGTAAATCAGGTAAGCTATTTACATTGATGTAGAGACATGCACATTAAAACTGCAACAGAGTACAACTGCTTCTCAAAGGTGAGTTAAAGAAGTTAGCTGGCACTAAGCTTAAATAACTTTTTGTCTCTTGAACTGAACCTAACATTGTTGCTGATAATTATAGGTAGTGGAAGAAGTCTCTTATAATTACCACTGTTTACAAGATGCACTAAATAGAGCTATTTTCCATTTCCAAATGTGGAGAGTTTAATTGAGTAGAAAAGCAAGAAGCTCTCATAACTCTCTTTACCATTCTTAAAGCTTAGCTATCAGAAGATGGAAAACGTTATGTCTATACTATGTACCTTTCTTGTCTTGAGGCTTTACTCAAACCTCAGGAAAAATAAAGGTAATTTTTCTATTGACTTCCATATTATCCAGAACTGGAATAGTGATTGAAGGTGTGTATACTCAGTTGTTTCTTTTCAGGCCTATGGATTTGCTTTTACTTCCAAGAAGTAGAATATACTGGGTGTCAAGAAGGCCACTATTGAAAGCCTTTACAAAATATCTTCTCCTTAAGAGTACAGCATGTATAGATGCTTATGATCTCTGTTATTTTTGAAATGTTATTTTTGGCAGATATTTGTGCAGTAAGGAAGGGCTGAATACTCTCTCTCTCTCTTTCTTTCTCTCAATATAAATAAATAAATAAATCTGACCACAATGATGTTACATGGGAGTCATTCCTATTAAATTGCAATATCTACCGAAATAATGTCCTGGCTTGGAAACAGAGATATTTCAAACCGGTATTAGCATTTAATTATTGCCATGATTGTTTTATAAGTCCCCAAGAGAAAGGGGAAAGGAATCAAACAGAACTGATGAAAATTGGAATACTGAAAGTGGAAACTTATCTTCTGTTCTGAGAACTGTGTACATGCTGAGGAGACAGGAATGTGATCTTCTGAGGAGTGGTGAGGCAGCAGTTTTTTGTATCCTGATCCACCCCCTTCTCTGTCCAGTGGAGTTTTCACATGAAATGGTACACATACTTCAATTAAAATAAATCAAAATTTTAAAAATCCAGTGAATTCCTATCCCCCTTAGAACAAATAAAAAAAGCTTTCACGAGTTTCCACTTTTAAAGAGAGCTGCACTAGTTAGGTCTCATATTTGGAAAAAAAACCCAAAACTTATAGAAATGGACAATGCTAAGAGACAAAAACAAAAAAAAAAAACAGAAATAAAACATGAAAAATACTAGTTTAAAATTGAGAATTAATGTCACTATCACATATTTCTGTGAAAGTTACTTTGCATATGAAATAATATTTATTTTTTGTCCATCTATTTGGAAGATGCATCTACTCATTGGGGTACTGTAGGATTCATAACAATTTCAAACAATTTTACAATTTTAAAAATGTATTTTTATTTTTATACAGCTAAATAGGAAGTACTTCTACAAAAGTTCTATTTCAAATAGAAAATGAGCAGTCTAATCCTACAACTTCTCCCGACATCTTTTTACACATGAACACATGAACAAATTGTTGCCATTTACTGTTCTGGCATTATGTGAAAATAAGCATATGTATAATTTTTCATATAAGCAGTGCTTGAGGAACTGGGTTCAGATGAATCATTTTTTCCAGTTATGTTCTTGAAAATCTATTTAGGCATCGGTTTAAATAGAATACATAAATCTGACATTCAGTCTATTTCTGTTAATGTGTAAGGCATTCTAGAAATTGTTTCTGATGTCTTCCATCATTCATATAAAATGTATGAGAAATAAAATGTTTGGGTGGTTCTAAAACTAGGACTTCTTGCCAACTTGGACATGACAGCAGGGAGACTAGTGATAAACTGTCAACCAGTAATTCAGGTTTTGACTGGAATTGAATTTCTTGTCTGTGCTCCTGGTAGCTGACAAACGAGGATATAAACAGCTGTGTGCCAGCCATTAATTTCCTCTTACAAGAGCCACTGTGTCCCCTGAGACTTTCCTTTTCTACCAGATCATCACCCTGTAAGGAATGGATTTAAAGTGCAACCATCCAGGAACTTTGCATGTCCTTGAAGAAAGGCATTCTTGTGGAATGTGATCTTCTTCCTTCCTTACATCAAACATCAGATACAGAAAAGAGACAGGAATATTCTCTGCAAGCAACGTCTAATTCTGCACTCAGTGCTTTCTCACAGGAAAGCAGACAAAAGGAAAAATGTGCAGTGGTAGACCTGTCTTCTAATTGCATAGATGTAGGGCTTTGAGATCAGCCCTGCAGATATAAGAGCAGGATTTTCCCTTTGGTCTTTTCGTCTGGGCTGAGTTATTGCTAAACTATTTGGCCTCTATATAAGAACCTGACCTTCTGCTGCACAGCAGGCAGCCTGACATTTCTTTTCCACAGAGCTTTTAATTACTAAGTTTGTTAGAACAAGCATCTAAATCAGAATCAACGTTGCCTTATCTAACTGATTTCATTTGGAATGGCTTCATGCTTCACAGTGCTTTACAGATGCTTCTTGAGAGTTCAAGCAAAACACAGCTACCAGAGGATAAGCTCTTTCTGAAGACATTTGGCTCTTGCAGCTAGTTTATTTGCCAAAGAAAACTCTGTGTCCCAATTCTGTGAGAATCACTGGAAAAATTTAACCTGCTGCTGCTGCCTATTCTGCTCTGCTTTCATAAGAGAGTGCGTATTGTCTTCAGTAGACAGGAAATCTTTTCTATAGTCTCTCTTCTTTTTCTTTTTTTCTTTTTTTTTTTTTTTTCCCCATCAGAGCTGCTTCTTTTGCTTACTTGCTATTTCTTTTACAAATATTTCAGTTTTCTGCTACCAAGAACTTTATCTCTTTTATTACCATACTGTATTTCAGCCAAACGTGTTCAAGAAACCTTTCTCACCTGTGGAAATTATGACTGAAGATTAATTTCACACAGCCGCCGAATGGATGCTAAATAGCACTTCTGTTTTTGTATAGAGAGTACTGACTGATACATCCTTGACTGCTGAAAGCTGCACACCAGACATGAGCATATATGCATAGCATAAATATCTACTATAGGATGTGGTAGCATTTGATAAAGCAAAATATGAATTTTTATCATATACAGGAATCTTGTACTGGAAAAACTTGATATGTATCCTTAACCAAATTCTTGCATCTACATGTATTCAAGGTAGCACAAATTCAGCTTTTAAACAATTTTACCAAACTCCATAGCAAGTTATAGCTTAAAGCAATTTATTTTATCAAAGCATAGTTCTGTCATGGAAGAATATTATTCTGTCTTCATGTAGGGGCACACAATCTCTGAATTGCTTCAAGTTAAAGCAATGAAGAAAAATATTTTAAAGCTTTTTCCCTCTTCAGTTAATAAATCTTTTAATACCTAATTTTTTAGGAGTATGCAGCTGGAAAGAGCAGTCTGGCTCAGAAAGGAAAAGACTTCAAACTCTCTGAAGTTTCTTAGTCCTATTTATCTGCTACCTCACCCAGATGTTTAAAATAAGCATTGAAACATTTCCTGTCCAATTTTCTTTTCCCTGCATGGTAAATTCTTCCTACCTGTACTAATGCCTCACAAGGAACTTTTTGTTTCAGTGGCAGGGTAAAAGAAACTCCTTTAATTGTTTGCCTTCGGATTTCTATTATTAAAAAGTCTTGAGACAATAGCCTTGATCCCATTAATTGATGACAGGATACACGAAGTCTTAACCCATTAGTAGAGTTCAGATTGTGTAATATTAATTAATGTTAATTAATATTAATTCCAATTCCCACATGCTCAGTATCTTCAGAGTTGTTCCTTGGATGTACAGTTTGACACATGAGCCAATGTCCATTGCCTTCAGAGCTGCTACTCTGTCTGACTCAAGTATAAGAAAAAGCAAATTCAGGACTAGATCTTCATTAAGAATCCAATTTTAAGTTATATTTGACAACATTTCATGGCATACTAATAACATCATATCTACAATCATATTTATAGTACAACATAAAAAATGCTGCAAGCCACACAGCTGTACAAAAAGTGATGTGTAAACCAGACAGACTGAGTATAGGTAACTGAAGTCTGGTATTACCCTCACTGAGTTGACTGTGAAATAATACAAGTTGGTGTTGTAAGAACAAAATAAGTCTCACAGCATTTCAGGACATTTCAGTTAGGGAGGAAAATTTGCCATATTTCCTGAAATATACTGTAACATATACTTTTAAAATAATTCCACTGGTGCTAAGATTCTTACAAAGGTCACTTATGTCTGGGAGCAAACACAGATGGGCGGTGTATCTACTAACTCTGAGGACTCTAAAGTTGATTTCCTATTTGTGGGAACCTGAGGAAAGTACAGAGTAAACTCAAGGATAAAATGAAAGGGATAGCACTGGGGAAAGTGCTAACATTTGATTCAAATCATAGGGAAAGTATTGCAAAAATTTAGAGATTAAATTCTATCGGTGTTTAGCTATTTACATTATATTATTTTTATTACTTCATATTATTTATATGTTATTAATATAATATTTTTATATTTATATAATATATAATATAATATTATTTTTATTATTTAATATATGCAAATCAATCCCACTAAGAAGCCAATGGCTATATCATTGTTCCTGTACAGAACAGCCAGTTCCAAACAAGCCTGACTCTAATTTTGTTGCCTGTTCCAACAGCATATCTACCCTAACAGAAATACCCTAACGACTCTCCCAGTACTGATATCTGGTATTCCCAAAAGGAAATCTCAGACATATTGTTTAGGGTATCCTTGCAGTGCACTAAGGACTGGGCACGCTTTACAGGCTCTAACTTTCGTATGCACCCAGGCTGTAATGATCTCAGGCAACAGGGATTATAGATAGTTCTCCTTTGAAGCCCTCTGCACAGGTACGAGCATGTATGTGTGTGTGTGTGAAAGGCACTGAATTCTGCAAGTAAGGAAAACTTTGTGATTTGTTTAATAAAGAGCAAAAAACTGAAGCAGAGAATAGATATACGTAAGATCACTTTGCCAATGGCTTGCTACAAAGATATGTGTGCCCTGTCATTGGTGTGATTCTGGCCTCCTTTCAAAAATACTGATACCCTTTGAGTGCATGTCTGTGATTCATTAATAAGGGAGTAACAGATGGGAACTACAAATTAGTAAATGAGGTCACTTTCACTTAATTTGATCAGTACAAAATGCTCTTGAACTCCTTTAGTGAGGGGCCTATGACAGACATTATGTAGAATAAATTAGAAATATTAGAATGATTAATTAAGCAATTTTTATTGCAACAATTTGAGATTTTTGTGGAGCAGTTCTTAACTGCTTTTTTTTTTTTTTTTCCTGGACTGCTAATGTCTTCTAACATTATGAGTGGTCAGAGTATATTACATTAAAGGGGGGATGTAACTGTGACCTTACCACACTCCTGTTAGAATAAAGCTGTAACAAACACCATGTCAGAGAATTTATCTTTCTTGGTAACATCTTCTATTTCAGTAAATATAGTCCTACAGACCTTTATGCACGTGCTTAATTGTTTGTACAGGAATACACTGACTGTAGTTGGTAGGAATACTCATGCTTACAGTTAAGAACACGTGTAAGAGTTTCCAGGACTGGGGCCTGCCTTTTCCCAGTGGAGAATTATGCTCTTATAAAGGCATCTCCCCTGGTGTGCTTAAATAAATCTGGTCCTTTAAGTTGTACAGAGCCAAACTTCTCCAATCTTACTGTAGCCATTTTGCAACTGCTGACTGCTTGGTGCTTGTTCTGTGTCCTAACTGGTTAGTACATGTTATGCTTCCCCACACCTCTCTCTTCTTCCTGCATGTCACACGTGTAATTGAAAAAGGTTCATCCAGTCTGACTTCTCTTTTATGCATTAACACATGATTTACTAGAATTAAAAGAATGTCCACAACCTTGAAAAATTCTCTTTATTCTTTAGCCAATAGTGAGGAGCAGGGTCTGTTCCGCTATGCAGCACGTTGCCAGATTACACTGAATAAACATTCTTCCACAAACTTTTTCGCTTGCAATTTTAAGTAGTATCTTTGTTTTTTCTCTGTAAGACTCAATGCTTCCCTGTCACATTTGACTGAAATGGTAAATACTTAAAACAAGTGCAAGACAGGCACCCTATTTACAACATAAGTAAATGTCATTGATTTCTTACTGTTTTCCAGATTCTCGGATTTAAAAATAAACTGTAGAACAACTGAAGGTGACAAGAGGCAAGATAGCTAAAAGATATGCTACATATCAAGCAGATGTCAATGGATAAGATGTCAACACTAAATAAGTAGTGAATCATAGAATTACAGAATTTTAGAGATGAGAAGGGACCTCTAGGGATCATTAGTCCAACCTCTCTGCTAAAGAGGGCTCCTTACATTAGGTCACAAAGGTGGGCATCCACATGGGTCTTGAATAGCTCCAAAGACAGAGGCTCCACAACCTCTCTGGGCAGCCTATTCCAGTGCTCCGTCACCCTCACTGTAAAGAAGTTCTTATGTGTATTAGTGTGGAACTTCCTATATTCCAGTTTTTGGCCTTTGCTCCTTGTCTTGTTACTACACACCACTGAAAAGAATCTGGCCTCTACCTTTGATAACATAATATTACATGAATCAGAAATCTGGAAGTCATGAAGCGTTTTGAATTAATTTCTGAAGACTAATATAGAATAACACTAGAATAATAAGAATATTGCAGTAGCAATGTAATAAGAACAGTATTTGCAAAGATTAGGAACTAAAATTGGAAGCCCGATTCCCATCATCATACAGAACTTTTAATAGAAAGAACTGACAGGCTTGTCTACAAATTAATGTTTAATGAAGCAGGAAGGGATCTAAACAAGCTTTTTGTATGAATCATTGAAGGCCTTATGTTGGAGGGCATCTTAAAAATCATCTATTTCCAGTGCCCCTGCCATGGACATCATTGCCAACCACCACTAGATCAGGCTGCCCAGGATCCCATCCAACCTGGCCTTGAATGCCTCTGGAGACAGAACACTGTTTTAGGGTAGGTTTGGATCTGAATGATGTGATGTCTCAGGAGCAGAGGCAAGCAGCACAGAGGGTTGTGAGTTTTAGTCACCATACACACTCATACGCACACAGACATCCATTTTTAGATAATCCCTGTAAGTGGGAAGAATAAATTCCCTAAGCAAGTGCACTATTACTTACTGACCCTTGAGAGATGACAAACTCCTGAAAAGGAGAGGGAAGGAACATGCTGGTGGTAGATTCAGTAGGTAGTGCCAGCAGGGCATTCCCTGCTTCAAAGTCCACTTTTCCTCCCTCCTCCACCACAGCTTCTCTCCTGCTTTTATTCTCCCCATGGTCTGTGGGTTTTTTCCACTTGCATGCTATACCTGCATGGCCAATGCAAGATACAGAGCCCAAGTGGAACACCTGCTTGCAAAACACGTCCTTGAAGAAACAAAATAAACTACCAAGGTCAGCTCTCTTTACAAAACAAGATATTTGCAGCTACAGCCACAAATATCAGTTCCTTTAAAACTGTCAGAACACTTTGTCCCATCCCAGCATCATTCTTCAGTCAGGGCCCTTTAGGTCCCCAATGCAGGCATGCACAGCTTCTCTTGGCACGTGTTCCAGCTCTTCACTTTCCTCTGAGTAAAAAATTTCTTCCTAACATCTAACCTAAATCTCCCCTCTTTTAGTTTAAGCCATTCCCCCTTCCCCATTCCCCACTATCAGACTGTATAAAAAATTGATCCTCTCCTGCTTGTAAGTTCACTTCAAGCACAGGAAAACCACAATGAGATCTCCCCAGAACCTTCTCTTCTCCAGGCTAAACAAGCCCAACTCCCTAAAGAGTTCATAGGAGAGATGCTCCTATGATTAGATTCATGGCTCTTCTCTGGACCCTCTCCAACAGCTCCACATTATTCCTTTACAGGGGACCCCAGCCTTGGACACAGGTCTCAAAATGGGGTTTCACAAGGAGGACAAATCAACTCCCTCTCCCTGCAGGCAATCCCTCTTTTGATGTAGCCCAGGATACTTTAGGCCTTCTCGACTGCAAGCACACACTGCTAGCTCTTGTCCAGCTTTTCATCCACCAAGACCAAGTCCTTTTTTAGAGGGCCATTCTCAATGAGTTCTTTTCTCTGTCTGTACTCATATCTAGAATTGCTCTAACCCAAGTTCAACACCGTGCACTTGGCCTTGCTAAGCCTCATTAGATTCTCATGGGCCCATTTTTCAAGTCTGTCCAAGTCCCTCCGGATGGTATCCCTTCTTTCTATTCTGTTAACTGCACCTCTCAACTTGATGTCATTACCAAACTTGCAGAGGTAATGTCTATATCAATGATAAAGATGTTGAAGAGCACCAGTCCAAGATGAATCTCTGGGAGACGCTGCTCATGACCGGCCTCCCCTGGTCATAGAGCCATTGAGAAGAACCCACTGGCTACAACCATCCAGCAAATTCTTTTACCATTGGACAGTTTGCCCTTCAAATCCATCTCTCTCCAATTCAGTGATAAGAATATACAAATCCAGGTAGATAAAATCAGCTGTGCTTTCTTTATCCACTGCTGCTGTCTTTCATAGAAAGCCATTAGATTGGTTAGGCACGACATAATGTCAATGGTTTACGGGCTGGTTCAGCCCGGTTCCATGACTAGTGGGCTGGAGGGATCCGCAGATCTGCGCCTCCGGAAAAGGGAAACAAGGGACCCAAAATAATTGAAAACAGCAACGATCTGAGGTGAAACAAACTAATTTACTAAATATAGTATCAGCAAAATATAATGAGAGAGAGGGAGTGTGTGCGAAAGGTGGATAGGTCTCACCACAACGCTGAGGTGAGAAGTGCGGTCCAGTTGAGCCGATGAAGAAAAGCAGACGGAGAAGAGCAGACAGAGGAGCACAGGCAAAGAAGAGCAGGCAAAGAAGAGAACATCAAGTGACCTTACTGGGAGTTACATCTCCTTGCTGACCGCAAAGCCCCCTGGGGAATGTAGTTGTTGTTCTCCTCCAGACAGGCACCCAGAACTTGAGCATCCACAGTCAAGCCCCCGATGCATTACATGGTGTTATGATGTGGAATACTGATAACCAAAAATTATAAAACCATGACACATGATCTTGGTGAAGCCTTTCTGGTTGTCTCAGATCACCTCCACATCTTGCATATGCTTTAACATCTCTTCTAGGAGAATCCTCTCCATGGTCTTCCCAGGCAGAGAAGTGAGGCTCACTGACCTTTAGTTGCCCGGGTCTTCCTTTCTCTGTTTCTTAAAGATGGGAGTGATATTTCTATTTTTTCAAGTCACTGGGAAACTTGACTGACAACCATGATTTTTCAAATGTGATGGAGAGCAACCATATTAGTCAGTTTCTTTAGAACCCTGGGATGCATGTTATTTAGTCCCATAGGCTTGTACACATTCAGCCTCATTTGTTGGTCTTGGACTTGCTCCACTCTTACACTGGGAGGGATTTTGCTCCCCTGACCCCCACTTAGAAACTCTGTAGATAAGAGGCATGAGTACCCTTTCTGGACATGAAGAACAGGGCAAATAACCTGTTAAGTACCTCAGCCGTCTCCATGACTGAGGAGGCCAGCTCTCCTTTCTCATTTATCAGAGGCGGTACTCTCTCATTTACCTGTCTTTTCTGCCCAATGTATCCAAAAAAATCCCTTCTTATTTTTCTTTCACATCCCTCGCCAATTAAATTCCTCACTTTAATTCCATCTGCACCTTGGCTTTTCTGACTCTGTCTCTTCACATCTGAACAGCAATCCTATGATTCTTCCCAGGCCTCCCATCCCTGCTTCCACTGCTTGTACTTTTCTTTTTTTACCATCAATCTGATGAGCAGATCCTACTTCAGCCATGATGGTTTCCTGCCTCATCTGCCTGATTTCTTATTCTGGGATATGGAGAGCTCTTGCAAGTCAAAGTTGTTAGTCAGCAGGAAGCTCATAAGTACACTCAGTAAGCTACTGTTCTTATCTAGCACACACCTTAACCCTGGGTAGTAGTATGTGAGTAGTAGCTATTGTGTTATGAAGCAGTCAGCCGTTACACTGCAAGATAATCATCTCAGTCTGCTTCAGGATTCTTCCAAGTTACGCAGGGGGTTTTGAAAACTTACATGTTAGATTTGACATTATTTTGTATTTGCCATGTGCTACTGTTTGAAAGAAAAATCTTAAAGTTGTTGGAGTTGTGATAGTAGGGAGCACTGAGCTGTATGAAAGAAGAGTGCAGAGAGACAGACTGTATTAGAAACCATGTCCCATAGTGTTACAAAATGTGATGATTGAAGGTAAACATTAGGACACACAAAGAGCATTGTTAGCTCCTGATCTTGCAGTAGACCTGCATCTTGCAGTGACCAGAGATTCTTCTGTGGTGCTTCAGATCTCACTCCCAAGCAGATGGACCACTAATGAATTAACAAAAAAACTCCTTGCTACAGCCACATCTTTCTTTCATTGCATCTGGTGTACTTCTGAATAAAAGTGCTCATAATTACTATTTAATTAGCTAGGATCAAAGTATATTTCATATCTATACATTTGGTTGACCGCTACAGTGATCAGTCCTAAACTGTAGTGTCAAATACGCTCAAAGCAATGGAAGTGGTCTTGTTGAAACCTAGGACAGTACCAGAGTATTCATTCCTACCTGTGAGTTGTAATTTTAAGTCGCCATTGGCAATGATTGCTTCTTAGCATCTTGCCTGTGGTTGAGGTGCTGCAGGAAGTTTTTTTTTTTCTCCATGGACTTGCAAGTGAAATGTTGCTTTTAAAGTATGCTCTGATATGAAAGAGACACCTGATTCCAAGTACATGCAAACATGTTTTGATGTGCTGCTTTTCTATTCCTTGGCTTGTGTATTACAGGAACAACATCAATACAGTGGAAAATCCTTTTAAAGCATCTAGTATTTCACTGTTTCTTTGAAGATGGCTGTGCTTGCCTGTGGAACAAAGCTGTGTTGCCATTTTGGTGGAATGCAACCTGACCTTCCTCTTGAAGAAGTCCTGGTTTACAGTCTGGCAGAGCCTATTTCTGATAAAGCAGATGGTGTCTTTCCATTCGGCCACTTTTCATTCACCACTGAAGAAACTTTGTTCTGCCTTGCTGTACAGCTGTTATTTTACAACTCTGTGTTAAGGAAATCGTTATATTTTTAACTTGCAAAATGTCTTTCTCATTAGTGCTTTCTCACCGCATGGGTGGCCTCAGCTTCTTAATCCCAACTTTCCCTTAACCTTAGTCAATCTTCTTGTCAGTTTATACTGTCCCCTGCTCAGCAAAAAAATGTTTGTCTCTGTCAGTAACGCAAAACTGAGAGGTGCTACTGACTCCTTGAAGGGACGAGAGGCCATGCAGATGGATTTAGGTAGGAGGGCTGCTCTGGAAGTAATGCCTCCTATTTTGTTATGTTGACCCATGATGGATGTCTATGGAATGGCAGTAGAGGTTGAACCTTCCTGATAATATTTTGTTTAATTCTGAATTTCTGTATGCAGAAAAAATTTTACCCATTGATGATCACTAACACTTGCTGTTTTTTTTATGGAAGTGAAAAGGTGGATGTTAGCACAGTGAAGTGGTGGATGGTGTGTTTCAGCAATAGCAACAGCAATGTGAATGAGAAGCCACATTCTTTATGGCCATATAGATTTTTATGAGCATAGCATGCAGATTCTTATTCATCATTAGCAAAAATACATAGCTAATGGTGGTGACTATGTTGAAAAACTGCCAAAGAGTGCCAAGAGTTTATGAGATGGGAAATACGAGGGTTGCTCACATTCTTGTTCTGTTGTTCTGTTGGTTTTGGTTGATTGAATGGGCTGTTTTGTTGTCTTTTTTTTTTTTTTCTCTTTCTTTCTTTCTTTTTTTTTTTTTTTCCTTCTGAATCACTATTATTTCCAGTAATATAATCTGAAACCTTATTATTGTCCTGATTCATCTAGGCATGTGCTTAGTTTTAATCATAGTTAATCTTACCAACTTCAAGACAACTACTCGTCTTTTTAAAATTGAGCATATGATTAAATGCTGTCTGCCTTGGACAAAGACATAGGCAAGCAGGCTGAGTGAACCAAATTCCCTTCAGTGCAGCCGAACCATGGAACTAGTTCTCAGTAAATCCTGACTATGTATTTTTTTGAAGAATAAATCTATAAGCCACTCCCACAGCCAGATGGGCAGTGGGATTACGGGTTTAACAGAGGAATTTTTTAGGAGTGGTTACCCTGATTATAAGCAGAGACATACTACATGTTTGAAGCATGAAAATATCCCTGGCAGCAGAATTTCTTAATTAACATTTCTTCAAGCAAAACAAAGCCCAGTGAAGTTGTATCTGAAGCAAGAAATAAACTCAATTTAACTGCTATGTATGGTGGTTCTCAGGGGAGACTATTTATCTTATGCCACAGAAAGTCCCTGAGCTTTCTTAGCTTACTTAGTGAGCTATACTGAATCAATCTGAGTTCTGACAGTGATAGCTCTACATGAAGAGCAATTGTAGCATAAAGCTTCTGCAGCATAGTGTAATGCTCCTGTAATCTATAATATTAAATAATTTTATTGGTATTCATCATGTAGTTCCACAGGCAGTAGTTACATGGTATGCAGAAAATGAATTCAGAGTTCACCACCTGCTTTAAAATGTCAGAGGCATGATTCCAAGCTTTATTGTGTCAGTAAGAACTTCAGACATTAAACCTTTATGAGATCAGAACTGCTATGTATTTATTAGTTCCGTGTGTGACAGTTCCTCTTAAAATTATATGGGTAACTTAAGCATTTTCCGCTATTTCAACTAGCTTTTTCTGATATTCTGGATACAAATGAAACTGTTAAATAGAAAACTTTTGAACAAAAGTGCAAAAAAACATTCCTTTCTTCTTAGTCTTTCAATTATTGTGACCTAGATCTAAATCATTACAGCAGTGCCATGATTTTTCTTAAAGCTGATTTACAAAATAATGGTGTGAATTCTCTCCTCAAAGATTACACTTGTTAGAGTTAAGGGACCTGTCTCCGCCACCTTGGAGATGGTGGAGTTGACTTCACTCTCTCCTTGTCTGTGTGTTTGAACAGGAAATATGCATTTTGTGCTGCTGACCCACACCAGTCTCCATGGCATATTAAAAAAAAAAAGGAAGGAACCACAGATAAGTGGTAACACTAAGTAACACTTCAATCCAGGCACAGTACTGCAGTAGTTTTCTTCCCCTGCAGTGGAATTCATAACTTAAAACGTCACCACACATTTTTGTAGTAGGGCTGCCGTATGGTAAGAGGAAAGCTGAAAGGAAAACAGATCACTGAAAAAAAGTTATTGAATGAGAAATTTCCTGTTTCTGTCTAACTTCTGTTTTCCAATACCCTTACATTCCTCTGAGAAAACTGCATGCAGCAATCCAGAAAACGTGGGAGTTTGAGACAAGGCTGTTTCCGTAAGAACTCTGTTTTGCATATTTGTTGCTATCTAGTTATGCTGGAAGAAGGTATTTTTTCACCCTTACCCTCTTCTAGAACAACTACCACATCCTGATACCAAGTCTCAAGAAGCCAAGATTATTGACCTGTGCCTCTGAGTCAGATTCTGAGACCAGGAGTTTCATGAGGGCTACTCAGTCTGTTTCACATGTTTGAGGAGTTTAGTTTTCAAGGAAATAATGTAGTAATTATTATGTCATACATTCCACCTTTTCTACCTTTCAGCTCTTCAGTCTGAAGAATTCTGCCTTCTTGAGACTTCAAACACAAGATTTTGCGGTGTCTTAGTGCAGACACTGCGGCTCTGGTAGCCAAGAACTTTTTTCCAGCACTGAAAAAATCCCTTCTTGGAAGTTTTTCCTCAGGGCATAAATGCAGGAACCATGTTCTGACCTGTAATTTGTCTCATATATTGGGATTATAGTGTATGTTCTATCAGCAGTGTAGAAATGACCAAATTTCTGTCTTCCGAACTTAATAGGAGTCACATTTAGTCAGTGTGTACAAAAACAAAGTATGTTCGATCTGACCAGTGGGCTGTGTCACGTATGAATCTGACTGAAAGTATTTGTAATAACGTGACAAAACTCCATTCAATATTTGAAAATGTATTTAATCTCTGAGCCTGAGAAGCAGAATATTTCAATCTCATGTTTAATTTATCTACTACACTAATGTGCAACTTCTCAACTTTTACTTGGCCTAGAAAGATTAGAGGCATATTTCTACTCCATTATACACAGATTACACACTGTGAGTGTCTCCAAGCAGTAAGCAAGGTGCTTATTACACAAGAAAATATGTAGAAAGCAAAATTAAGATTTGTATTAACATTCCTTAGACACACAGAACATAATTTCTGTTGATTCCTTTTTACAGTGCTAGACGTAGTATTTTACTACATGCTTCTATTTAATTTCTTTTTCATTTGCTGCTAAACATTTGTGCTCTGATCATATTGAGTAGTTAAAATACCATTTAAAAGTTAAGTATAGGGAACTAGATGGAATACTCAGCAATTTTTATGACACTGATGATAAAACCTTGGCTTTTTTTGCACGGTGGATAATCCTTTCAACTTAGGCTAACTCTTTCACATTCAATTTGGATTTAGCCAAATTCTGCCCTCACTTAACAGCTTTGTAGTCCAAAGTGCTGACAACAAGGGTTGCACTGGAATAACCAAGAGCAAGACTTCATCTTCTGTCTTCATTGAGCATAGTTAATTCCTAGTTAATGCAGGAGGATTGACCTCAATTAAAAGAGGTTAATTTTCATTTTGAATCAATGTTTCAGATGATCTGGTAGCGTTTATTTAACACTTGTAATATCAGGAATGACTCTTTCACTTGAGATTACAGCTGAATAGTCCCTCAACCCCACCTTCCTTAAAAAAACTCTGTGAGACTTTTGGAACACCACACTTCTGACTCCCTGTCTTCTCAGAAGTTTTTCTCTCACCGGCCATGGAAATATATTTAGTTAGAAAAAAGCAGCATTTCATCTCCCTTAGAAGCCTCCCTGAGCATATTAGCATATTCTGTCAAATTATCTGACATGACTTGCAAATAATCCAAGTCTTCAAGTGTTCTCTCTCTCCTCTGTGGCACTAGTAAATAGCAGCAACATCCTCAGAAGGGGCATCTTCTGCTCCTCTGTTTTAGAGAGAGGTAGACAACATTCTGCAGTCATAGACTGCTTTATGGAAGGACTACTCAAGTTCATGAAAGGCCCACTTCTGAGAAGACAAGAAACGTGAACTGAGGAGAACCCACTGTACTCATGTCAAAGTTTTATCTTCTGTCTCAACCCCTAGATAAACAAGAAGCCACTCTTGATTACCTACTCCTTGGTTAAGCAACTTGCATCTCAAGGGAGAGACTAGAGATTTGGGAAAGTGAGTGAAAAGACAGTATAAAGTTCTGTCACATTCTCTCTCTTTATGCTCCATATAGAACCAACATACGCACAGCTGCTTCTCAAGCAGGATTTAGAGAAGGCTGCTCATGTTCTCACCTAGTTGTACAATGAACATCTGCAAAATGTGATCAAGCTGGCTAGAAATATAAGATCATGACATCAAAAGTTCAGTTCTATAGTGAAAATATGGCTTTCACGTGCTTCTGGCTTCAAAGCTCCCCAACAAAACAGAGAAGAAATCATGTAAAGTATTACCATTTGCTGTTCATCAGAAGTACCAAAACATCTTTTGGTTACAAGTATACATACATATGTTTAATAAGATTATCAAGCCTATGAATTTAAGACATTCCAGAAAAAAAGTAGCAGATATATTTTTTTCTGACACAGATTCTTGTTATGTAATTTAATGGAAATGTTACTGCTAAACTCTCAAAAAAATCTTCACAAAACTGTATGGACCTACAGGGGCAGAAAATAGCAGACTCTCCCAGGGAAAGGTTTCATGATCCTGATTCACTGCCTGATTTTTTTTTTTTTTTTTTTTTACACTATGTCTGCGCATGCTTCGTCATTCTGCCATCTGCTGTAACAAAATACAGGCAAAGCATTTTTGAAAATAAGCCCTCTGCACGTTAAAAATGCTCCCACCCTTCTCACAAGCTGTTGAGCTGATTATCCTCTCCTCATTCTCCCTTGGCCCCACCATCACATGCTTGATGAATTAAATACATGTACCAAGCAGGGAGACATAGAATCCCATTGATTTTGCCACAGTGTTTCTATTAAATGAAATGAATAGTCATACATTTTACTTTACTGTGTAAATGCATCTACTGGAAGGACAGAAATATCAGGTCATTACCATTAAATTTTTAATTTTGGGACTCCCAGTCAAATTTATTTCTTGTTTGGTATTGTTTGCAAATACATAATGTATACTGATGTTGATTGCTATAGCACTGAAACTATAGAGTATGAGCAGAGTGGTTTTTAGTGCATTCTCTGTACAGTCAAAGTTTTTTCCTGGTGCAGCAGCACAAATCTCTTGGTAGCAGTAAACTCTCTACACATACTGCATTCCCGAACACATGTTCAAAGGTGATAAAATAAATGCAGATGGTTTTCCAAAACCTCAGAGGAGCATTTTTTACTGTTGCTAAATGGACTATAAAAAAATAGGTAAAAAAATGGAGAAAATTTACTTTGACACAGAAAGGCAATTTCAGAATAGCATTCAATCATTTGGGAGAAAAGCTAAATGAAATGTGTTTTTGTAATGATCTATTGGCAAAATAATATTGACAGAATATTGAAATTGCCTAATAGGAGTGAGTTTCAAAATACTTAAAGTAAGTATTGTGAGCTGAGTATTTTGCTTAAGTACTTAAACATACAAAAATGTCAGATAGGGAACTTTTAATTCTGTGTGTCATCACTGAAGCCGACAATAAAATCATCCCAAGCTACAAGCAAAACAGAACTAAGCTTTAACAAATTTATTACAGGCTTTGCTTACAAACTTGTTACAAAATTATACAGCATCTTATGTGTACACAGGTTTTACAAGAACATGTAACTAATGAGTGCAATTGCTCTGCTCTCTGATTGAGATCTGCAGGTTTCTCTTCACTGATGGCCTGATGCAGCTTTCCCCTCAGTATTTTTTTGTTGACTTCAATGGAAGTTGGATCATACCCAAAGTGTAACACTTCTGTTCATTTCTATACTGAGGTAAGAAAGAGGCAGCTGATCTCATAACCTTATGCACCCTGTTTCTTTCCTATGTAATATGTTTCAGATGATTGTAGTTATATTTGCTCTGATGTGTTTTTGCTGGGCACTTAGAAAACACTCAATGTATCAGTGATGTTACGAATGATAATGACTTTCTTTAACTAGAATAACAAATTGTTTTCTTTAAACCTATGAAGAATGATCATTTTCAGTGGTAGAAATAATTAGAATAGAATCCATTTTGATTTTAATTACATTGCTATAATAATACATTTTTTCACCTGTATTTAGCATACTTTCTCTGGATATACAGTGGTGTAAACAAGAGCACCATCCATACTCCAGGAACAGTGAAGTCACCAATTAATGGGATGTAAGCAACAGTGTCTATTCAAGTTCAGAGGATGCTCTTCTTATATAGATATAGACCAAATTGATGCATGGAAGAATGGAAACCTCTGAAGTCAATAACAGATGACAGTATCTAGTCTCAGTTATTCATCGTATCTGAAAATAATCTCTATTTGGAAATTTTGGGTGTAAAATTAAGTTTATAACCTGGAAAATTTTTCAGTGGGACAGTCCTCTTAAAAGCATGCTTCTCCTCACAAAAGAAAAATTAATAGTCATGGGTTATTGTAACCTACACTTTTCTGACAGTAAAAATAGCACAAGATCTGTTGATGGTTTTCTTTTGTTTGTTTTCCAATGAGGGAGAATTCAGGAAAAAAATCTAATCACATTTATTAGATACTGAGTTGCTTGTTACATCATCTCTTCCCTTTTAATCATTGCCTTTGTACTAAAACTGAAGCTATTATTGCTTGAAGCAAAGTTAGTTTTTAGTCCACTGAGGTGATTACTTTTCCTCTGAGGTAAATACCCTGGCCTCATATTGATAACAGAGAATTCTCAAAAAATCTTTTTGTGTATGACCTTCCCTCCAGAATTACACCTCCATGCTCCAGCCTAGTTTTCAGAGTGTCAGCTATTCCCTTGCTTGTGCTTGTGAGAAACCTATCCATTTTATGATGTGTAAGGCTCTCTGCAAGGGATTAGGGAAGACCACACAATTTGCTGCATCGATCACCTGTTTCAGATTCAAAGTTGATTCTTCAGTAGTGAAAATTATATGAATAAAGGCACCATATCACCATATTTTCACCATATTTTTGCATACTTTGATCTCATTTTCATTTCTAATGTGGAACATGCTACAGCAATGAAAGCCATAATGTAAAAATTTAAGACCACTATAGCTGCTTTTCTAAAGGGCTTTGTTTTGAGCACTGATTGTGGATTAAGTATTAGCTACGGACAGATAATTTATGTGGTTCAATCTTAGTTCTGTTGACCAAAATCCATGACATGACTCTGATTTACTTTTATGACAGTAAGATACCATCCAGGGCATAATATAGCTGATGTAGAATGGCCCTTATCTTCAGTTAGAATAATTATTAGTGTCCCCACTGGAACTACATGACAATGCAAAAAATAGTTTGAGGTATTTGTTAGCAAGTTTTTCTGCCCTAACCACAAACCTGTGTGACTGAATAACTTTATTATAGCTATGATTTACCTGAATTTTAGTGACAGTATGGCTCAAAAAGAAAAATAAAATCTTTTATGTCTCTGTGAAAAGTGCCAGGTTTGCTGTGAGGTTCTACTCATTTTTTCCTCTATTAAAAACAAGGACTGTGCTACTTTGGAGAACAGTTTCATATGGGTGTGTGGCTTTGATAACCATCCTAGGATATAATCTCTTTCTTTATTATAATTCTTAATAATTATATATTCTTGGCTTAAGCCAAGACATTAAGACAACACTGGCTTTGTTTCTAATTTAAAAATTCAGACAGAGAAGAATGATGTAAAAATTAAGCATGAGATAATAGATTAGTGTAGAAGAAAAGGTCAATCACAATAAATACTATATCCAGAAGAAATAATCATTTATGTATTAATGATCCATTCAGATCCGCTCTTGGTCTCATTAGTTTAGTTACAAACATTTTAGATTTTTTAAATATTGTTTCTAAGATTACTTGTCAGCATTAGAAATAGTTGCAAAACTAATGTACTTTAAAAACAACAGTGGTTGCTGGATTATAAACAATCATCCTGAAATGCTAACAGGGAAAACGGTCATTTCACTGACAAAACTGACACAATAAAGATAAATTGTATTTTACAGTTACTAGATAACTCTGACAACAACATCAGCTGCAGGCTACGACTCAGATTTTAGTTCTTTTCTGTTTTAGTGTTGATACTGAATCCAATTAAATGTGAGTGTATAGTGAGAAATACAAATATATACACAACTCTTGACATTAATCTGATTTTTAACAAGTTTACAAAATAACTGTCACTGGTTTGACTATACTGAATTAAGAATACTGATTTTACAGAGATTTTACAGTCAGGTTATGGTGTTCTGCCAACAAACAGTGTCACAAACATAGCCTAAAGAAATCTGCAGTTGCCCATAGCAGAGACGCACAGCCTTTAGTCTTGTTTATTGAGAGAGAAAGCTTATATACTGTGGATTTGCTGAAGTTTAATAAATAAGGTCAACTTATAATATATAAAACAATATTAACATTTATATGCTACATGCATATCATATAATTTAAAGTAATAACTTATATAGCAAAGAGATGCAGATTTATGTTCTTCCTATTTTTCTTGACAATGCACACACGCAGGAGGTGTCTATTCTTATCCATCTCCAGCCTACAAGTTTATTGTTTTCTGAAGTCAGTGCTCTAACATAAGTTTGGGATGTCTTGCATTGGGAGTTCCAGTGCTTGTCGTCAATGCCTCGGCAGCCATTTTTAACAGGTTTGGCTTCTTTACATCTTGTTTCATAAAAATATTGCTTAACTGGAGAGTTGCCTGTTTTAATTTCTCCCAGCACAGTTACCTGGTGTCCTCTAATGTCAATAGCAGATGATTTGTCCGTGACCCATAAGCTTTCACTGTCACAAACAGAATATTCCCCTCGGTGGCTCTTGTGCTCTGCGTACCTTTTCCTCCGAGATGTTCTGTTTAATACCACTGAATTTCCAACATAATCCTCTGTGAAGTACAGTGGTGGTGGTTGCAGTGGTGTGTTGTCACTCAGGAGAACTCGAGGAGAGTTGTAGCGTCTCTGCTGCCTTAAGAGGTCTGTATCCATTGAAATAATTGGCTGGAAGTCTGATTTCATATTTTCATCTCCATCCATCTCCTGGTGATCCTCTACTTTCTGCACTATGTTTTGATAGTTTTGCATGACATCTATTGTCTGCTTAGAAAGCTTGTTTTTCAAAATGTCTGCCCGAATGAGTTTCATAATGAGAGAATTCATTGAATCTTCTGGCAAACTCCTTTGATCCATATTGTTTGACTGAATGCCACGAAGATATGCAAGAAATATCACATAAAACAAGATGGACATCACCTTGTTCACCTGTAAGATCTACAAAGAAACAGAAAGTCAAGATAAAAGCAATTAAGTAAGATTTACTAAATGCTTTAAACATAAAAATTATGATTAATTTTTAATGTTTTACTTCTTATGCAGTAATGATAGATACAGATAGGCTATATGTATTTTAATACATTATTTAATTTTATTCTGTACTAAATGCAAACATTTTACAATTTCTTTTTTCAGCATTTAATCAACCTCTCATGCACTTTTAAGAATGATCTAACTTTTATTCATTCCTTGCATAATGACAGACATGCCAGTTAAGTCCCATCTCCACAAAGTTAGGTAGCTACTCTTGGGAAAGCATGACCAAGCCTTGATAATGAACAGATGCTAAATCACTTTTGCAGAGTCTGTTCTGATGAGTGGTTGGTTTTAAAAAAACAAGAAGAGTAGCAGACTTTAAAGTGATATAAAATGAAAAAGGTCTGACTTTGCTAAGTGTCAAGAATTTGCATGTGTTGAAATCTCACGAATACATCAAATTTCTGTTCATCAAATGGCTTGTATCTAACCTTAAGATCATCATCATACACTGAGAAATAAATACAGTGTTTGAATAGTGTTCTCTCACTCAAGCTATAAGATAGAGTACTCTTGAAGAGAAAATACACTGTTAAGCTGTAAAGTGGTGTTTCTTATATTCTGAACATCGGAAACCAATGTTTAGGCTTTTATAATACAAGTGGGAAGTCCAGATAGATCCACTGAGCTTTTTTTTTTTTTTTTTCGTGGCTTTTTTTCTGGGCTGGGGTCAGTTTGCTATTTTTCTTTTTTCTTTTAATGAAGTTCCCTTGTTTCATGAGTGGAACAAAACTGACTTAAGCTAGAAATATTCATGGACAGAAGGACAACCTTCTCCCCACTCCTCTTGAAAATGAAGTCTTGTTCAAATAGATCAAAATGAACTCGAGACTGAAATTTTGAAAACTGTGCTTCTTTTTGTACTGCACTTAGCCATACTATGCTTAATGTGGATTCCTGCATTGTCTTCCTAATTCTAGCTTCTAAGTATCTTCTGAAAGCCCTCTGGCCACTTGGTTCAATCCTTTTATCATACTGTAGTTGAGAATTATGAGCATTTGTGTAAGGAAGTGTTTTTTTCCCTTGTGGATAACTGTTTATTTTGTATTGAATTGCAATTGAATTTAAATGAAACTAATATTCACTGTCAAATATAAGATCATGGAAGAAAACCATTGACTTTGAAGTAGACTAACTGAAATTTTTACACAGGCAGTGGACTGAAGATGAAAATATAAAACTCATGTTGTTACAGAACTGTCATACCATGTGAGAGGCCCTGGGTGAAGTACTGCCTCAAGTGACTGAAAAAAGTCTTGAGATTCATTCTCCCACACTGCAAACTAGTCCACCATATGTCAGTTTGCTAGCATTCGGGAATGAAGTCACAGATTCAAAAAATTGCAGAACAGCTGACGTTGCAAGGATCCTTAGGAGATCATCTACTCTAATATTTCTTCACAAAGCAGGGTCACAAAGCTGAAGCAGCTTGCATAGGACTATGTCCAGTCATTTCATTAATATCTTCATGGATGAACACTTTAAAACCCATCCAGGCAATCTGTTTCAGTGTTTTATCACCCTCATCATAAAAAAACTAAAAATATCACTTATTTCAGTAGTTTCTTCTATTTCAGTTTGTGCCCATTTCTTCTTGTCATTGTATGGAACGCTTGATAGAGTTTAGCTCCACCTTCTTTACTCTTTCCCATTAAGTATTTCTACACCTTGATAAGATCTGTCTGAGTTTCTCTTCTCTGGGCTAAGCAGTCCCATCTCTCTCAGCCCCTTTTTGTATGACAGTCCCTTAGTCATCTTTGTTTCAGTGTGTCCATGTCTCCTGTATTAGGGTGCTCAGAACTGGACCGAGCACTGCAGATGTGACTTCACCAGTACTGAATAAAGCGAAAGAATCACCTCCATTGACTTGCTGATAATGTTTTGGGTACTGTGCATTTTCTCAGAAAAAAACTGCAGAGAAATCTGACCTTTTAAAATAAAATTTTCTAACAAAGCATTTTCTGTTTAAGAAGGCAGAGAAAAAAAAAAAAAAGGAAAAAGGGGAAAAGGGAAAAGGGAACGAAGCAAAACTTGTTTTAGCAACAGTGAGTCCCCTCTTCATAGTTTGGAACTGCGGCAAAATCAGAGCTACCCTCTGTGGATGTCCTTTTATGGACAAGAAATGCGTTTTCTCCATTCTCAGTCTGTCACAGTATGAGTTCGCCTAAATCTAGACAGTTGTTTGCAGCAAAGCTATGCTTTGAAAGAAATTCTTAGATTTTCAGTTACCATGCAGTTACTGTCATACCTAAATAAATACTAACTTCATGTAGATGGATCTCAGAACCCAGACTGAGTTGTATAAAAGATCTTTTCCTGTGCAATTTAGCTTGCCCTTGGTAAATTACAATCCTTATAAAACAGAAATGACATTTTAAAACATGTGTCATTCAACAGGTTTCTCATAGCACTCACAAGAACTAATATGACACACAAGGCCATAGAATGGTTAGGAAAGCTCTGAGAACACTGCTCAAAAGCTGAAAGCATTATTCATGCCAGCATGCAGCTGCATGTAGTCACTGGTCTGCTTCATTTCAAAACTAAGTGGCACTCACAAAGTACACAAGTTGGAGCAGGTGATGAGGTGAGAAAAGTAAGACTAGAGTTCCTGCAAACTCCATTTAATGTCATACTGCACACAGATAGGGTTAGAGACCTCAAAATCAAATCAGTTAAAATAAACTGTTTTTTTTTTTTAACCCATGGCAGAACTATGTTAATGGTAAAAATCTTTTGTTGAAAAATATTTTGTTGAACCTAAAGTAAAATGTCTTATAAATTTGGTGTGAAAAGTTTATACTACTCCGAAATTTAACCTGCAGTTTAACTTCATCTTAATAAATAATGTGCTACAAAAAGTAAATTGTCTCAGAACAGATCTTTACAGTTTTCTGACATACTTTGGGGACAAGAATTTGGAAAGAAAATGCAAAGATGGGGTTAAAGAAATTACAGTTTACCTGTGAAGATAGTGGTGTACTCAGAAATTCCAGTCCAGAAAGATCATGTGAAGTTGGCTGTGACACACAGCCTACTTAACATTAAGGTATATCATCTTGCCTGACTTAAGTGAGTCCTCAGTATATATCGAGTATAACCATACATAAAACTGAATCAGTATAATAATCTTTCTGTGCAATATGTACTATGCCTGACCTTGTTGTTCTGTGGTTGTAGAAGATTTTAGAGATCTCAGTTTGAATCTGAAAAAATTGACCTAGCATCTTCTCTGGATTTACATCAAAATGTATCCCTTATTGACCTACCTGTTTATGATGAAATCATCATTTGACTAGGAACTCAGTATTGGAAGAACGTAGTGGTAGATAACTTGATTCGCTTTGTGCCTGTAGCCTCCTGCACCTCCAAGTTCCATTTCCATTCCACGTTTTGGTAATTCAGGAAGGGCTGCTGATATATTCTGTAAAACTTTTTTCCTGATCTGCTGAGAATCTTTGGATTAGGTTTGCTTTCATCTTCTACTATTCTGTGTTGTCTTCTAGATATTTAGGATGTAGCTTTGATGCTTTGAGCTACTCTAGACTCTTGCTAGAGGTGGTTAAAAAGAGTGGGTGGATACATGGTTCAAAGAAGCCATTAAATGTGGTCAGTGTGCTATGTGAAATTTGGAGAAGTAGTGGTCATCAAAGTAGGAAAATATTCATTTCTTCTTATTTATCCCTTTGTATAGTGTCAGTCTCCACTTACGCAGAGATGCTATCTCAGCTTTCAAAAGTGATTTAAAACATGTCAACAGGAGCAAAGATCCATAGCAGAACTAGGAGTAGAACTAAATGGCAATTAAGCAGTCTGAATGGTAAAGAGGACTTATAGGAGCGGATATTACACCGTGGCAGGAAAGCCAGCAAAAACTGATAGTATACAGAGCAGACTGTTAATGTGCACTAAACAAGTTTGACTTGGAGATTGCTGACATTCATGGCATAACAGGTAAAAACAAACATTACTAAAAATATGATGCATTGTGAAGTTGTTCAATCTTTCAAGTGCACCTTAGCTTTATTTTATTTTAATGGTTTATA
The DNA here is from genome assembly GCF_987193195.1 of Phasianus colchicus. Classification (NCBI taxonomy): domain Eukaryota; kingdom Metazoa; phylum Chordata; class Aves; order Galliformes; family Phasianidae; genus Phasianus; species Phasianus colchicus. The sequence continues at coordinate 75,482,304 of NC_143436.1, read as the reverse complement.
TTCCCATGATGTTGACAGGGTATTGATGCTGTCTAGCATATGCGTCTTGGGGAAGTCCTAAATTTAGGAGAAATAAACAATCTTACCTATTATTTTCATTAAGAAATGAAATCCCCACCAGTCTCCGGTAAATTACTTTCCAATCTATTCTGACACAATGCTTTACATAAGATTGGAAAGCTTTCTTTTGTTTTCTTTGTGGTGATTAAAAATAATAAATATCTTTTATTTTGATTACTCTCTGAACAGTCTACACAGCTGAAGCGCAAAATGTCATTTAATATGTGCTGTGAAAATAGTGAAACCCTAGTACTGTGAGACACAGCCTAAGTATCCACTTTTAAGTCATTGCTGAGAGGAGCTGGAATAGAAGCTGGTGTGACTGGTAAATTTTTCATTCAGTATTGTAATACCCAACATGATTTATGTAAGTCAGCTTGAAGTATGTGGCACTTTCTGAAAAATTTAAGAACAGCTTTTTTTTTTTTTTTCCAGACTAAGCAATGATCATTTGTAGTGGCTGACAGTTTATTCAGGCTTTTGAATGCTAACAGTGCAATTATTCTCATAGTTGCTAAACTATTTTCACAAACTCTCGGAAAACAAGAAGTAACAAAATGCCCTTTACATTTCCTAATCTTTATAACTTTGTTGATAAGAAATGCAGTCCTTACCTTCTGTGCTTAGGGAGGGAATGAAAATGTACAGAATGAAAGATATCACTGTATCATGAATATTCAGATGGCAGAAGATAGATTATGAAATAATTGTATATTAAAATTTGCACATATTTCAGAATAGAAATTGACTATTTGTCAATATCAAATTGACTATTTGTTGTTGACTATATGTCTGTAGAAGAATTTATTATGATAGATGGCTACAGAGCAGTGAGTGCCCCAAGAGATGCTATGACCCTCCTGAACATTTCTGTTTCTCAAGACACAGAAATTTCAACATACACAGTTGAAACCAAAGATTTCACAAAGGCTCACTAAGAAGCCTGAGAATTCAGACATAAAATCAAGTGGGACTGGGTTATGGCAGCTCTATGTGTTAACCCTCCCATTCTCAGGGCCAACCAAACTGTAAGCTAGAGTGAAGGAACTTGAAACCAATGCATTCCTCTTGCAAATGGGCTGAGGGGTAGGGAAACACAGTGTATCTGAGGAGGAGGGACCCACAGTAGATCAGTGGCTTTTAATTACGAATTGATCAAGGTCATTTTCAATAGAGAACACATCTCAGTACTTGAGTCCCAACAGTCTCCAGTGAGAGATATACCAGTGAGAGGTATTGCAGTAATGGCATTAAGCCTATTGAGTCACTGTCGTTTCCTCTTTAAACAGTTATATACTCGAGTACGAAAAACTCACTTGCACTTCAAACAAATCTACCTTACTTATTATTACAGTTGTGATCTTGACTGTACTTTTCTCTATAGAAAGCTTTCTCAAATGGTGAGAGCTTTCTGAGAGACAGAATAATCACAAAATGTGATAATACATCTGCCATGAGGGGAAAAAACTTTAACTGTTAAACACGCTGAGTAGAACTGCAGCAACTTCGATTCTTTTCTGATGCAGCTGATTGCAACTTTTTGTGTGTGTGCATTTGATCCTTCTGCAAATGTATGTTTTTGGAGATTAGAACATGATCAATTTATACATACCTATCTATTTCCAAGAGAAAGGTCAGGAGCAGTTCCTCAGTGCTTACCTCACTACTTGGAACAACAACTGCTTCTCACACCTTGTGCAGTGGTAATTCTGTTAGGGTTTCATCCCCGCAACATTGACATGGAATTCTGGGCAGCTGAGACCTCCCAGAGGTGCTGGACACTCTCCAGCATCTTCTACCTATTCCACCAAGAGGCTTGACTATTTATAATGTGTACCAACTGCACAAGTTGCATCCTCTGCTCTGCGATCAGCTACAGAAGCAGGAATATTTCTCCTCAGTCACAGCTAGGTCTTTTTCTATTTTAATTCCTTTCCTCATTTATATTTTTGTGACATGATGATTACACCTGTCTACTTCTGCCTAGAATGCCATCATGTAGTTTTGCACTAACCAGTTGAGTAATTAATCTGCAAATTGAGAAACTCAGGGTGAGGTCATGAGAGGCTGGGATCCTGGTTCCTCTAATTTGTTGAAAGATTTTAGTAGAGTCAAAATCTCTGTTCATGACTTTCTACATCTGCAAAATAAGGAGCTCCATGAAATGATGTTGACATTTTGTTATCCTGGATAAATACTTGAACATCCTTTGCTTTCTTCCTCAAAGAGCTGTCTGTTGTTGCCCTACTAAGACTAAAGATTTTGTCTCTCCACACAAGGCTTGACAACATTGCAGCATAATGCCCTTAATGCTATATGGAAGGTGTCTGACTGTTTAGAGACTAATGACACATTTAACATAAATATTCCGTAAATGTTCTCAATGTAAATCATCGTGTTTTCTTTTACAACTCTCATATTGCTGATATTTGAGAACTCCAAAAACATTTATCTGCATTAATACAGAAAAATTAGGGAGGATGCTCTTGTTCATGTTTTAAACAGACTGGAAACAGAGAGGTCAGATGTAATTAACAAGGTTGTACAGGCATTCTGTTACAAACCTGGAGTACAGAGAATATGTTTATGTGTTTTCATGCTGCACTGACTGCATCAGAAAACCCGTCTGGAGTGTTGTATGATAAGTTGATCACTAGAGTGATAACTGTGATATGGAAATAAAAATAATCACATCTGAGATAAGCAATTAGCCACATCTTAGTCATGACAAAGAATTAAAGCTGAGGTAAACAATTTCTGCAAAAGTCTTCTGCTTTCATATTATTCACTGTGTAGCTCTAAAAATTCTCCAAGGTAACAAGAAATCTAAAGGTCAAATTCTTAGTTAAATCAGTAAATTCCAATGACTTGTTTAGATTTGTGTTATTTTTACAAAAACTGATAATTTGCCCATAGTTTTGCATTTGTCTATTTTTTTCAGTTTTTTGGTGTTTGTTTGTTTGTTTGTTTGTTTGGAAATCATTTGAAAATTAGAAATAGAAAGCACAGGAACTAATCCATGATGGAGAATAATATTAGTATATAGTATGTAGTATGTAGTATGTAGTATGTAGTATGTAGTATGTAGTGTAAGTATATAGTATTTTCACTGCTAATTGTTAATAGAAAAAGAGTCAAGCAGCAAGCAAATTAAATTTGCAGCAGTACTGGGAAGGTATGCAAACAGCAGTTCGCAAAGAAAAATACAATCTCTGCTGGGGAAATGAAGACATAAAATATTGGTAGAAAATTACAAAATGAGAGTTGAACTAGAAATTACAAGTTAGTATATTGGGAGAATAATGATCTTGAGCAAGGCCTAAGAATTACTAAAAACTTTAGAAAGGTATAATATTTAATAAATGCAATTACCATGGCATGGCATTGCAGAGCTAGGAAGGAATTTTTGTAGCACAGCAGAAAAATCAAGAAATCTGTTTGAATGTTGGAAGGTATTGTCATATAAAAATAAAATAAAGAAAGAGCAGCAAAAAAGACTAGAAAGTTTGTATAACTGACATTTAAGGAATTTGCCTTGAATGTGCAAGTTTTTGCTATAATGTGATAAAAAAGGCATGACAGCAAACCTGTGCAAAGATCTAGAAAGTGTAAACACTGCTAAAAGCGAGTGTTCACAGTAAGGTGGGGCAAAGGAATGCAATCAGGAAAAATGAAATTAAACTAAAGAAAGAGAAGTTAAGCTGATCATCAAAATAAATTCTCAAGCTCTACAAGATGTTTGCAAACAAGCCCAAAGCCACACCAAGGAGGCCTGTTTTTATGTTTTGCGACAGCCCTGAAAATCCATCTAAATTTTCTTCTTTTAAAATAACTCTTTGACAATCCTTTCAAATCAATCTGGATCTACTTTGGCTCAAACAGGGCCAATAAATTGTTTTGTATTAGTCAGACAACAGTTCCTGTTTCTCCTGGTAGGATATGAAAGAGCAGCCTTTTAGAGACTTTGCAAAGTAAGATATGAGGTATAAAAACATGAGGTGTTTTCATATTTACATTCCAACTGGATGAATCATTTACATGCAGGATTATTATTTTTTTTTTAAGAAAAAATGAGAAAATTTCAAAACTTTATATTTTTAGATTAGATTTTCTGGTGTTAAAAAAGCACAAGCAGAAAAGTCTTTCAAAATGTAAAATTCAAAACAATGTTTTGCTGGAATTTAGTTTATAAGCAAGAGGATTTCTGTTTTGTTTTGCTTTGTTCTGTTTTAAAAACTGAAACTTTCCTCATCTGCCTTTTTAAGTATTTTCTAATTTAGTTTTTATAAAGTAAGGAAAAAAGTCAAATCAAGCAAGCAAGCAGAGGAAAGAGTCAGAGTTCCAAAAACATTAGACCCTCACTATCAAGTCCCAGTTCCATCGACCTTTTTAATGGATACAGGCAAAGTTCATATTCAGAAGGAAATAGAGAAAGGAAATGCCAGTTAGAAGTTGTGACCTTTCATTTAGTTTGAATGAAAATTTCTGAACAGAACCTGGATGCTTTTGTTGAAAAGAGAGCTTCTCTTCCATTTTCTGACGGCTTTACTGTGACCTGAGAATGCACATTTGCCTAGAAAGCAGGAATGCTATTTGGGCGGTAATGTATCTCTCAAGGTCTATAAGGTATCATTTGATTGGAAGGAGCAGCGTTCTGGCTCAGAAGCTTCTCCCAGACACTGCATGAGCCTTGCTGTGTCTCCATACATAATGAACTTCAGCTGTGTTCCATGGGACTGGGACTGTCATTGTGCAAGGGGTTCAGTGGAGAAGCCCTATTTCATTTTAACTAAAACTGAACCCATGTTTGCTTTGCAAAATCCCGTGGCTCCTGATTGCTTAAAAGCTGTGCAGAAATACATCCTTGGCAATTTTGTGAATTAAGTTTGTTTTCTGAAATGCCTCTCCATACTCCTCAAAGGTTCACCAACCTTCAAATAGAAAAGACAACATGCTAGACATGCATGTGCAAAGTTTTGGATGTAGATGCTATGAAGGCAGGATTTCTGAAGAACAAGAGGCCTGCTCCAAATAAATTCAATCACCAGAAAGATCTCATGAATTCAGCACAAATTGGACAAGGCTTTAGCAGATAAAGAGGTGGTGGGGATGACAATGTGGCTACAGACAGTGGCTGTTGAATCTATGCTCTGTCGTACATGTAAAATGTAACTCTATTGTTTGTATTCAGACCATAATAAGGAATTTTTACTGCACTATAAGACTAATACATCTTTCATGATTATTGCACAGGTGCAGCAGTTTGCTCATAACTAGCTTGGAATATCATTAGTCATTCTCAGAGAAAAGCAGTCTGTATTTCTGGTAGAACATAGGGAAGTGTGGGAAATGTAAGATTATAAGTTTTTCTCACAAAATCACAGAATTGCAGGGGTTCGAAGGGACTTAAAGAGATCATCAAGTCCAACTCCCCTGCTAAAGCAGATTCCCAACAATAGATTGCACTGATCTTGAATATCTCCATAGAAAGTGGTGACTCCACAACCTCTCTGGGCAAGCTGCTCCAGTGCTCTGTAAATCTTACCATAAAGAAATTCTTCCGCGTGTTTATTTGGAACATCCTACATTCAAGTTTTAGGCCATTACTCCTTGTCCTAACACTACAAATCACTGAGAAGAGCCTTGCCTCATCCATTTGCCTCCAACCTCCCTTTTGATATTTATAAACATTAACCAGATTCCCCCTCAGTCTTCTTTTCTTCAGGCTGAACAGACCCAGATCTCTTAACCTTTTCTCATATACTCCAGGTTCCTAACCATATTTGTAGCTTTCTGATGGACTCTCTCTAGCAGTTCGTATCTCTCTTGAACTGGGGAGCCCAGATCTGGACACAGTACTCCAGATGTGGCCTCACTAGGGGAGACTAGTGGAACGTCTCCCTCAACCTGCTGGCCACACTCATTTTAATGGACCTGAGGATACCACTGGCCTTCTTTGCCATGAGGGCACACTGTTGGCTCATGGCCAATCTGTTGTCCACTAGAATACCCAAGTCCTTCTCTTCAGAACTCCTCTCCAGCAGGTCATTCCCTAACCTGTAATGCATTAAGTTATTCCTCTGCAGGTGTATTTGCTCTTATTGAACCTCATAAGATTGCTCTGTGCTCAGTTTTCCAGTCTGTCCAGGTCTTGTTGAATGGCAGAACTAATTTCAGGTGTCAACCACTCCTCCCAGCTTTGTATAATCAGCAGACTTGCTGAGGATGGACTTTATCCCTCCATCTAGGTCACTGATGATGATGTTTCTTCTAGATTTTCTTCTAGAGCCTATGCTTAAACATAACATCATACCAAACACTCTGAGTAAAACAGTTCCTTCTCAGATGAAACTAAGGCAATATCCACCCCTTATCCTTATTCCCTTATTCGTGTTCCCACAGTTTCTACACATCCTAACTAATTATCATCACCTACCTTGTTTTGTTGTTTTTTAATAAATACACACATACACTATTTCCATAGTCTGTGGGCTATCCATTTAAATTGTCCATGTTATTCATATAGTTCATAACTTTGAGCTCCATCTATTATAACAGTCCTTCAGTGTAGGAGGGATGATTCAGTGTTGGGTTACTGCATGCAGAAGCTAGTTCTGGTTCCATCAGAGTTCATTCTTCTTTAACCTGTGTAGTTCTTATTGTACTACTGTTAAAAAGGCATATAAGAACCATAATAATGATGACATACAGTATTAGGTAGCAATTTAACATCACATAATTCAAATTATTGGCTCTTCTCACCCAGCATCAAGTCACCCTGAGGTACACAACGGACATCCTCATCCACATTACTCACCATATGTACTTAGGTTTCTGAGCAAAAGCAATCCCATGAATAGGTTTGCTTTTGTCTGAGGCAGGAATAACCCAGTCTGTTTTGCCCAGCTCATTCTTTATGTGCACCACCTGGTCTTTGTCCTCTTCTGCGGTATGCAGTAGGTTTGGCTGGGCAGGATCAGCTCATTTGGCAGAACCCTGAGTGTTCACTAACCATGCAGCTTTTGTCAAATGTACACTGCAGTGTTTGAATGTCCCAGTGCAGTCTTTAACAGTCCATTCACCCTTTCCTTCACTAGCTTCTACAGCTCATTGTATAAGACTCCATACAGCAGCCTTCCATCTCTGATGCTTTCTCACAATGCAACAGGACCCATCAGCAAAACTTTTTCAGCAGTTTATGATGCAGTAGAGCCTCTTCAGCACGTATAACCCCCTCTTCTGGTGATATTTTGAAATCTTAATTCTTTGGGCCAGTCCATAATCACTTCTAAGCTTCCTGGATGACTGAGATTCTCTTTTTGAAACTGTTGTGAGATCTATGTGATCCACTTACTCCACATACCATCAGTTGGACAATGTGGGGACAGGATCCTCCCTCTGAACATCAAACCCAGCACAGGCAGTTGGGGTGCTAAAAGGAGCTGTGCTTCACTACCAACCACTTCTGAAGCAGCTCAGAACCCTTCATTTGCTGCCAATATCTCTTTTTCAGTATAGCAGGCCTCAGATCCTCTGTATCCGTGATTCCAAAACTTTAAGGGCCAAACTTGTGTGTCCCCTGAGCCTTTCTTCCTGAAGCTCCAAGTGGGGACGCTCTCCCTAGTTGCAGCATAGAGCACATTTTGTTACATCCTGCCCTGTCCATACTGGCCCAAGGGCTACTGTGTGAAGTATCTCCTGTTTCATTTGTTCTAGGGCCTGTTGTTGTTCAGGGCCCTATGTGAAATCATTCTTCCTCCAGATCACTTGATAGAGGGAGTTTACATTCAGACTGTAATCTGGAATATGCATTCTCCAGAAGCCCACAACATTTAAGGAAGCTTGTGTTTCCTTTCTGTTAGTTGGTGGAGACATAGCAGTTATTTAATTGATCATGTCCTTGGGGATCTGACAGTGTCTATCTTGCCATTTTATTCCTACGAATGGGATCTTCTGTGCAGGTGCCTTGATCCAACTTTTCTTTATGGCAAGATCAGCTTTTAGAAGGATTTAAATTATTTTCTTCCTGTTCTCAAGAACAATTTTTGCTGTGTAGCCCCACACAATGACGTTGTCAGTGTACTGCAGGTATTCAGGAGCCTCCCCCTGTTCTGGATCAGCTCGTGAGAAATGGCAGGGCTGTATTTTGATGCCTGGAGCAGTCGATTCCAGGTGAACTGGACACCCCTCTAAGTAAAAGCATACTGTGGCCTGAACTCTGCTTCCAGAAGGATTGAGAAAAAAGCATTCACAGTGTCAGTTTTGGCATACAATTTGGCTGCCTTTGTCTGCAGTTATTATCTGGCAGAGCAACGTGTAACAGTGATGTGACTTCACTCCGGCCACAACTGTCCACTGTTAGGCAACACTTTTCAATGGACTTTTGCACTTGCCATATGGGACTACTGAAGGGTAAGAGAGTCTTGCTGATTTCTCCTTGGTTCTCCAGTTGGCGAATCAGCTCATGAATGGAAATTAGAGAGTCCCGGTTGGTATGATATTGCTGCCAGTGCACCACTGTACTAGCAACCACCACCTGCAGTTCTATTCTTAGCAACATCACAACAGAAGAGTCTCCTGAGAGACTAGGCAAGGTAGACAGCTGCTTAATATCCTCTGCCTCCAAGGCAACTATCCTGAAAGCTACCAGTACCCTTTTGGGCCCTTGAAGTACCCTATCCTGAGGTAATCTGTACTAAAGATGCACAGGGCCTCTGAGCCAGTTGCAACGGAGTCCTTTTGCTTACTTTGGTATCCAGTACAGTTAACCTTTGCAATTCCCCCTTACTTCAGAAATACAGATGGGTTTTACTCCTTTATAACTTGATGGCATTAGAATACGTTGTGCACAGGTATCCACTAAAGCCTCATATTTCTTTGGTTCTGAAGTGATAGGCCATCAAATCCACACAGTCCAGTACACCTGACTGTCCCTTTCTTGCATCTGGCTGGAGGAAGGGTCCCTCTGGTTTTGATTACGGTATTTATTACTCATCTCTTGTGTATCAGAACCAAAAGTCTCATTGTCATCCTTGGATATAAGATTGCACTGTCTTCACTGTCTGGAGAACTGCCTGCTGGAAACTGAAGAGTCCATATTGCTACAAACACCCACTCTTGTGACTGTTTTCCCTTGCAGCTCAAGTACTCATGCCTGTAGGGTCAAGGTGGGTTTCCCATCCCACTTCCTCATATCCTCTCCATGGTCATGAAGGTAAAACCACCGGATGCTACATGGCGTGTATCTACTATATCCTCTCGCTTGAGCAGAGGAATGCTTACTCCTAATGGATGAAGTACGGGTTCATACAGCTGGAGGAGCAGTTGAAGCTGTTTCTTTTGCTTTGATTTCTTGAACCAGTTTCTCCGCAGCTGAGACACAGACCCTTGGGGAGGAAGAGAGATTATCTTCATATTGTCAAAGCAGGCTAGCCACTTCATCCATTATTGGTTTTTCCTCATCTTTCCAGTTCTTTCCTGCCAGGGTACTGGCATATGATGATGGTGCATTCCATACAACTCTCTGCCACATATGTCACATACATACCATGTCATCTGCGTCTTGGGAACTGGTATTATTGTCCAAGTTAATTCCATACAACGTCTTTACCACAGAGAGTTCCCTCGAGTACTGGATACCTTTCTCCATGGTGCCTGGGTTAAGTACCAGGTCTTCCTTGAAGGGATATCCTTCCTTCAGGGCTGACAAGAGTTGCTGCCAAGGGGTGAGAGATTGTATTCTTTTTTCAATTGCTTTGTCAGTGCCTAGAAACAGATCTCAGCTTCTTGGCTTCACTGTCTGCTAAGTTCAGGATACTGGTTCCACCATCCCAGAACCTAAGCAGCCAGGTGGCAATATGCTCACCTGGCTGGTAGCTGTAATCTTTTTTGCAAATCTCACAGTTCACTTATTGATAGGAGTCAGATGGTTTCTGTTCCTTCTTCTTCCTTTTGCTTCTGTGATGGTCACACTCCATTTTTTTTTCTCTGTACTTATGAACTTCTCTCTTTGCTAAATATTCTGACTTTTGTAGACATTTTTCTTCTTGCTTATAGGGGTAACTGATATTGGCACTATTTTGTTCCTCAGTTAACTGTGGGGTTTGTCAGGGGGCCTGGAGTGACTACAAGACTGGTTGTTAGGATCGTGGTACCTGCAGGGCCTTTCAGTAGGGTTGGAGTAGCTGCAGGGTCTGTCAAAAAAAGTCAAAGCAACTGCAGAATCTGTCACAGGGGTTGGAGTAGCCACAGGGACCATCATGAGGGCTGGAGCAGACAAAAAGTTTGTTGCAGGAGTTGGAGAAACTGCAGAGTCGTCGCAAGAGGCAGAGAAATCGCAAGGTTCATTGCTGGAGTTAGAGCAACCGGAGGGCTCATTACAGGAGCTGGAGCAACCAAAAGGCTCAGTTGGCACAGGACATGCCCCAGCACGCTGCAGTGATTTGTGCCTCTTTAGGATCGCCAGCAGATCTTTTCCAAATATTCTACTAGTTTTTCAGGGTTCTGCTGTTGTTCAGAGGTGAAGGTCCAAACTGGTACGGGGGCCCACTGTTCTAGGCACCTGCCCATACCATCCTATACTCCCTGCCACTCACAACTATCCTGCCTTGGGGCAGATGTCGGGATTTTATTCTTAAATAATTGTTTAATCTTAAACATAACCAGCAACATACTGATGACTCATGCTGGTTTGAACATTCCATAGATATTCAGATTTCTCAAGAGCTATTGTAACTAGCTCTTGAGCTCTAGGGAAAGAAGGAAAAGTGAAAGAGAGGCTGAGGGACTGATAACACTAATAGTATAAACAATATGGCTTCCAAAACCCAAAGATGACTGCAGTGATGAATACACACAGAACAGCAGTTTCTCGGCTGCCAATTTTATCATGATATAAGTCAAGGTCACACAACACAGCAAAATAAAAACCTTAATCTAATCCCCAGTAATGACAAACAGTGCAGCAGGGAAAATAAGCAGCACACAAGGTGCTGCAATACAGTTTCAGAAGCAGACTCTTAAAGATCTTCTGTTAACGTCAGGTCTTTGGTCAGGTCTGCTGTTATCTCAATCCTTTGTGCCCCATGCTGTGTGCCAAAAATGATTGTTGTGGTTTAACCCAGCAGGTGGCTAAGCACCACACAGTTGTTTGTCACTCTTCCCAGTGGGACAGGGGAAAGAATTGGGAAAAAGAACAAAGTAGAACTCATGGGTTGAGATTTAACTAATATAAAAAAAACTAATTAGAGAAAAGCAAAAGATAATAGTTATGACTATATATACATATACATATATACATACACATAAATGTATATAACAAGCGGTGCACAAGCAATTGCTCACCCCCTACCAACCGATACCCAGCTCACTCCCTGAGCAGCAGAAGAAAGACAAACTCCTACCCCCTTCAAAACTCTCCTCTGGCAAGTTTAAGTCAGCTGCCCTGCTTCCGTTCCTTCCCAGTTAGTACGAGATGAGAAACTGGTATGGCTTTGGCTCTGTAAAACACTGCTAAGCAGCATCTATAAACATTCTCTATAAACTATAAATTTTCTCCTAGACCCAAAGTATAGCATCACAGCAGACACTCTGAATAAAACAACTTCGTCCCATTTGAAACGAGGACACAGTGAAAATGTTTAAGAACTACTTCAGAGGATTGTGGAAACATGTCTACATGTTAGCATGTTAGCAGCATGCACAAAACCAAAATGCAAGGCATTAGCAAATACATAGTCCAGTGACACCATTTTAGCAGAAGATAAACTTTACCCTGCTCTGGATTAGGTAACAAATATATCAGTATTAAGAAGGAACATGCCATTTCATGTGCTGAGCTTTTTCTTGGGTTGTAAACACTAGAAAAAATCTATTTGGTTCTTGGTTTTGAGCTCCCGTACTAAGTACAAAATTATTTCCTCCACTCATTTCTCAAAGAATTTTTTAAGGATACCTATTACAGTTTTCTGACTTAATTCTATCCACATCTTCACAGCACTAGAATGCCCAAGACTAAAGGTGATATTCTAAAAGCATAAGATCTCTTTCATCTGTCTGATACCACTCTGCATTTGCACTTGTCTTCTGTAATTATGTTAAATTTTTGTACTATTTCTCTCTTATCTTTCTCTCTTCTGATATAAAAAGAATCTTTCTGTAATAAATCCAGCACTAATTTATTATTTAAAGCATAGCTAGCTAATTTTCAGTACTATGCCTTACCAACTTATTCCCTAACATTTAATATATATTCTTTGAAATTATTTTCCCTAGTATACTATCTTGGGCTTTTCTTTCTGAGTCTCTTATTTCCTGCCCATTTTTCTAATCACTTTCTATCCTATTATTTCATGTTTTTAATTTTTATTATGTTATATATGTATATATATATATTTATTATATTTATTCTTTATTTATTGGCAGCTTTACCCTTTAATTTGTTCAGATTGCTAAATGAAACAACTGAAGAGAGCAGTACATCAGCTTTGATAGTATCACTTATGAGTATCCTGTTTTATGACTTACATCCAGTTTTCAAGTCAGGTTTTTTTTTTGCAGAGTAGATGAGAGATATTTATAAACTGAATATGTGTATGTACAGGGATGATGCATGCACATGTGTGTATGAATGGAAAAGTAGGGTTTGATGTGTGACTCCACTACAAGTTCACTGCATCCTGTTTCTTTGTCCTCTTTCTGGCCTTCCTTGCACTATTCTTGCCCTCTCTTTAGGTTACATAGGACTGCCACTACAATAGCTCTTTCTTTCATCAGCCAATTCATTGCCCCTCTTGAAATTTTTCCATACACTTCTGACCACTTACTTTCCTATAAGGGATTCAGTAATCTTGCTGGTAGCCTTCTACAGTGTGCTCATTCTCCACCTCATCACCACCATTCACACCTGCAGTATCAGTTCATAGTCCAGATGCCTTACTGAGCCCCTGTTGATCCCTTCCTGCCCTCCTCCATGCCCTCCTCCATGCATCCCATCCACTTGCCTCTACTTTCAGTTCACTTTTTATAGCACAGGGAAGCCAACAGCCTTACACCGGCAGAAGTGCCTCAAGTCTTTGGACAAAAGAAAGTTCTTTTTCAATAAATTAAGTAAAATAAACTTTCATTTGATGTGGAATGTGTGTTATTAAAGCATTTCCTATAGTTGGTGTGGTATTAGTATACACTATACACTAATGATATACACTATAGCTGTGTATATCATTATATATTATATATATATATTATTATATATAATTACAAATATCAGTACAAATAAGGACTATTAGTCTTTTGAAACTGCTGGTCCTAAGGACCAGAAAGCAGGATTTTAAAAAACAAAGCTGATACTTCTTTATTTGAAATAAACATAAGTTTTAGCATTTAGCAAGGAAAGCATTGTTAATCCAATACTATGAGGATCTTAGAATTCCACAAACTAAAACTCTTACAAATATTCACCTCATATAGAGGAATGTGTCTTAGACTTTACAAGTCTCTGTGTTAAAAAAGTCACTCTTTCTACTCACACACAGTGAGTACTGCTAGCACCACATCCCTCTGTACTTTTGCATGGTATCTACATGTCAATAAAACAACATGAAAGAGGTTGTGTGTGCTAGTGCTCAACACTGCATCTTGATCTTGCTTTATTTGTAAGACCCAGCTGAAAGTAAACCCTGGAAGGTCTGTGTACTTACAGAGTTTGGCTGCTTCTGTGTAATAAGTGTAATTTGCAACAGACTGTTTTTCTTAGTAATTTTTTTTTTTTTTTTTTTAAGAGAGATAGCAAAATAACAGTAGAAGATGAGTTCATTTGTTTGTTTGTTTTTAAAAAAGCTTCATAAAATTAAATTTTGCCCTCAGAAGCTAAAGCTCCTTTACACGTCTGTTAGTATAGGGAGTGGTCTTCCCTGGAATTTTCAGTTTTCAGAATTTGCTGCCATTTGAATCATCATAAAGCAAATTGGATAGGTTTAGTTGTTCTTTGGTGGATTCATTTCTTTGCCTTCAGCTTTCTCAGTGTCTCAGGTTCAGATTGTGCCTTTACTGACTCAATTTCTGATGACTGTTTCACAACAGCACTTAAATTAATTCAGCACATTTGTTTTTATTTTCACAACTGTTATAAAAGCAGGACTCACCTGAGGAGTAAATGATTAAATGCTTCTGATTACATGCCAAATTCTGATCTCAGTGACACCTAGACAATCCTACCAAAACCAGCTAGTTTCTCAACAAAACTTAAATTTGAGTCGTGATGTTTGTTTTTAAACCATGGATTCACATGCAAGGCATTTTAGTATGTTGAATCATATAAATTCAAGAGAGGAAGCGAATGTATCCAGATTAGACAACCGCTATATTTGACAGGAATAATTGTAGCAAATAGATTTCTTTGCTGGGATTTGTCAATTTCTCAGAAGGCAATAATTCCCCAAGCACACTTAAGTTTCAAGTAAGGCCCCTAGGACATAAAGTGTACACTTGGCAGATTTTCCCCTTGGTAGAAAAACTTGTCTTCTTATTGATCTCTCTGTTGACTGCTAGAGATATTAGCCATCCATAAAATTATCCAGCCCAGGAAATTGATACTTGCAGACACAGGGACAAAGCCAGTGAAGCTTGGAGCACTCTAGGGCTTAACAACGTCTGCACACAGGGGACAGTGAAAGCTGCTGGGGTTGAGGGGTGTGAATTCCTCAGAACTGGAGAAATAAAACCAACAAAATCCATCTCCTAATTCAGTCCAATATCTCCTAAAATGGTCTGTAGTCCAAAGATCCAAATCAACCAGGTGGCATATTCTTCAAAGATCTGTCATGTCTAATTTTCAATTCAAGTGGGCTTCCATTACTCCACTAAAAATCTTAATATCATCTCCCATCCAACTTGCATTCTATTCATTCCTATAGTATAGCATATTTTTCAACACAAAAGTTGTTAGCAACAGGAGAGGCCTGGAAAATCGTAGAATGGCCTAGCATAGGATGATTTTAGATTAGAACTTTGTTTGCAATTTTATTTTTCGTTTTTTCACTTCTTATGATCATTTTTATGATGATATTCTTCAGGAAAGAAGTCAAAATAAATGCTATAATTACTGAAATTAAATAATGTTTTAATAATTAGACTTGGAATGTTTGTTCTTTGGAAAAAGCTCTTTTTTGAGAGAACATATTGCAAGGATAACTGAGGTATACCTACATCCAGGCAGAAATCAGGGATCCCCAAATTAATGTTACACAAACTTGCATGCCTGCACAGTGCATCACTATGCTATGGAAGACCCTCTCGATCATCCCACCAATTAGCAAAATTTCACCAAGATAACTAGGTTTATTTCTTATTGAATGGGATTGCAAAGCTCTCCAGAAGCAAGTTCCCCAGATGCAATTTGTGATCCCTTTAAAAACTTGACTTAGAAGACTTGACTGCTGATAAAACAGGGAGTTCAGATTGCAGTTCTATCATAGATCACTTTGTGGTAGTCTGACTTCATTTAGGCCACAATTTTTCATTCTTTCAGGAACTCGAGATGCTTCAGCGTCTATGACAGTAGTTGAAGGATTCCCTATATTGTCATCAGATCCATAGGTATTCTCCTCCCCATGAGGATTCTGAATAGTGTTGATCAGAGCTCGACAGGCACAGGCCTGGCCCCAGCATGCTACAGTGGTTTGTGCCTCTTTAGGATTGCCAGGGCAGAAGTGGATCTTTTCCAAGTATTCTACTAATTTTTCAGGATTCTGCTGTTGTTCAGAGGTGAAGGTCCAAACAACTACGTGTGCTCACTGCTCATACCATCTTATACTTTTCCATGTGATCCCATACTCTCTGCCACTCAGAACTATCCTGCCTTGGGGCAGATTGCAGGGTGATATATATTCTTAAATAATTGGTTAATCTTAAACATAACCTGAAACACATTCATGACACATAGTAATAGGAGCATGTTGGTTTGAACAGACAAAACCCAAAAATGACTCCAGTGATGAATACACACAAAACAGCAGTTTCTAAGCTGCAAATTTTATCATGATGTAAATCTAGGTCACACTACATAGCAAAATGAAAACCTTAATCCAACCCCTAATGCAGCAGGGAAAATAAGAAGCAAGCAAGGTGCTACACAATATAGTTGTAGAAGAAAACTCTCAAAGAGCATACAAGCATCCCCTTTCTTGGATTCAAATTCACTAGGAAAGGTGAACTAAGTCATAGATTTTTTTTCCAAATCCCCCAGGACAACGTGCTCTTTTAGGGTGGACAGAGGCAGAAATATTGATCCTTCTACTGTGCCAGAAGAGAAAGGTACAGAGAGCTTCTTGCTATTTAAGATATTCAAGTGCTCCTTCAGCCAGGTCCATAAAGTTGATTACTTTAACTTAATTCATAAAATAATACCGAGTGACTTATTTTTCTAATTGTTTATTGAATGTTTCCACGAACAGATCATCCTGGATGACATGCTTGATCACATGAGGAAAGGGCGTGTGATCCGTGACAGCCAGCACGGCTTCACCAGAGGAAGGTCATGCTTGACCAATCTGGTGGCCTTTTATGATGGAGTGACAGCATCGGTGGACAAGGGAAAGGCGACCGATGTCATTTACCTGGACTTGAGCAAGGCCTTTGACATGGTCCCCCACCACATCCTTCTCTCCAAACTGGAGGGATGTGGATTTGATGGGTGGACCACTCGATGGATAAGAAACTGGTTGAAAGGCCGCAGACAGAGGGTGGTCATCAATGGCTCTATGTCCAGGTGGAGGCTGGTAACGAGCGGCGTCCCCCAGGGATCTGTCTTGGGACCGGTGCTCTTTAACATCTTTATCAATGACATTGATGACGGAATTGAGTGCACCCTCAGCAAGTTTGCTGACGACACCAAGCTGAGTGGTGTGGTTGACACAGTTGAAGGACGGGATGCCATTCAGAGGGACCTCAAGAGGCTAGAAAGGTGGGCCCGGGTGAACCTGATGAGGTTCAACACGGCAAAGTGCAGAGTTTTGCACTTGGGCCGGAGGAATCCCAGGCATCCCTACAGACTGGAAGGAGAGGTCCTTGAGAGCAGCCCTGTGGAGAAGGACCTGGGGGTCTTGGTAGACGAAAAACTTAACATGAGCCAGCAGTGTGCCCTTGCGGCTCGGAAGGCAAATGGGATCCTGGGCTCCATCAGAAGAGGGGTGGCCAGCAGGGACAGAGAGGTGATTGTTCCCCTCTACTCTGCTCTTGTGAGGCCCCATCTGGAATACTGCGTCCAGGTCTGGAGCCCCCAGTACAAGAAAGACAGGGAGCTGTTGGAGAGGGTCCAGAGGAGGGCCACGAAGATGATCAGGGGACTGGAGCACCTCCCCTATGAGGACAGGCTGAGGGAGCTGGGCTTGTTCAGCCTGGAGAAAAGAAGGCTGCGGGGTGACCTCATTGCAGCCTTTCAGTACCTAAAGGGAGCCTACAAACAGGAGGGGAATCAACTCTTTGAAAGGGTGAATGACAGCAGGACAAGGGGAAATGGTTTTAAGCTGAGGGAAGGGAGATATAGGTTGGATGTCAGGGGGAAATTCTTTACGGAGAGAGTGGTGAGGTACTGGAACAGGCTGCCCAGGGAGGTTGTGGATGCCCCGTCCCTGGAGGTGTTCAAAGCCAGATTGGATGGGGCCCTGGGCAGTCTGGTCTAGCATTAGGTGGAATGGTGGTGGCCCTGCATGTGGCAGGGGGGTTGGAGATTCATGATCCTTGAGGTCCCTTCCAACCCTGGCAATTCTGTGATTCTGTTATCTGATAGTACTTGTCTCTGTACAAAATCTTTTCTGAATGTAGAAACAATTTTCCAAATCTAGAATAGCAAATTTTCATCTGAAATTCTGCTCTGACCTATTTGCTGCTAGATTACATCAAATATTATCTAATCACGAGTCTGATGCCACATTCATTTGTAGGTTTTGTTTGCTCCTTCTGCAAGTATATTTTGATTTGATTACTTTGCTTCTTTCAATGTTTTTCTCCATGAATTTCATTCAGATGAATTATCTCATGGAAGACCTGAAGCATGAAACCCAGTATTTAACTTTCCACAAAGCAAAAAATCATAGGCACTACCCCTAGTCTTCACAGGTACAGAATAAAGGACATGAAAAGAAGCGCTTAAAGTCATATTTTATCACTTTCACTTCTTCCTTCCTTTTTTCTTCATGAAAAGGAGCAGATGGGGAGAAGTGAACTCTGCTGTCTGGAAAACCTAATGATTATATAAAGGGACAAGTGTCAAGTTTGTTCAGCACAAGCCCATTTTGCCAGTTATCAGCATCAAATCAATCAGACTCAACAAGGGCTACATTATCTTGAAGATAAATTAGTTTGGAAATACTTGTTTTCATCCTATTGTTCAAGTGACTTGAAAATTACACAGTTATTCTCAGAAATTGTTAAGAAATACATTTCTTCTTTATCTTTGAAAACACAGGAAATTCTGTCTTGAATTTTCCTACACTATGTTTAACCCTGTCATTCTGCCTCCTAGTTAAATTTCCATTTGTAGAGTCATAATCTTTCTATATAATGTTAATTATACTTTATTATGAGTAATTTAGAAATTGTTATTATACCAATTAGAAATGAAAATACAGCACTTGTAAATCTTATTTTGCATGGGAATTCAAATATCTTCATAGTTCTGTATAGTCTCTCAGTGGTGTCTGACCCACTGGCTCTTCTGTTTTGAACATTATATGTATGGCATGTTTTATACACATACATGTATATACGTACATGTGTAATGTACATATACATATATTGTACATTGAACAAGACAGTAGATAACATAACCTATGTCTGAGCAGATTTTCTGTTTGATTTTTACATGATAATAGAAAGAATTAGTAAAGCCTTTGATTTTAGACATACATTAGCAGGTATTCTGTTTTTAAAATTTTCCAGACTTGTAAGCACATAATATTCCCTTGACATACTAATGAGGCTGGTAATACACACCCTAAAAATACAATTTTCCCCACAGAATAAACAGCATGTATTATTTTTGGATCATCGATATGAGCTCTGGGAAATCATCATCACTGGTTTTATGAATTCAATTTTTTTTTTCAAGTTCTTTTTCTTGTATTTTGATTTTCCTACACTTCCCTGATGCAAATGTATTTCAGTCCTTCTTCATCATGTTCAGTGGTGTGTTTCTAGTATTCTTTAAAAATAAAAGAATTCCTGCCACTCCACTGGCCAAAAAACTCACAAAAACAACAACACTAAAAAGCCCAGTAATTCTTATCTTAAATTTAATTAGAATGAACATTAGAATGAACTATTGTTTGTCCGTAACATCCATAGGTGTCTATTCAAATGCTTTTCCATCATTCCAATGTTCACTTTAAATTGTGCACAGAAGCACAATTTATGTTAGAAAATTTTTAATTTGTATTCAAGGTGATATTCCAGCTAATATGTATATAAATCTTTTCAAATTTCCAATGACTAATTCTCTTCAATCATACAGGATGCATACACAACTGAGTTTCTTATATACACTCAGTCCATTTTGCCATCTTTTGCAGAACAATTTTGTTTCATAGTTGCAAAAAAAAAAAAAAAAAAAAAAAAATCTTAACAAAATCTGGACCTACGTAAGCTGATACTTTTTCCATATATATAATGCAATTATTTATGTTTCTTTTACAAGTAGGCTCTAATTGGCTTTTGTCAATTCTCTCTTGTAGTCCTCAGTTTTCTCCTTTTTTGCATGTTCCTATGGGTTTGTAGTTTGCTAATCCAGACAGTCAGCTGTCTCATACTTTCCCCACAGAACTTGTAATTTGTTTTGTTTCTACTGGGCATTCTGGCAATTTTCATAACAATTTTTCCCCCTAAATATGCAGCATGAAATTGTAACTTTTTCATGTCTCAAACTGACTCCTTTGTGTCTCATTGCTGTCCAAACAGATAGAATCCAGAAGCTCCCATGAAATTTATTGTTTGCTCATAATTATATTAAAAAATATAAAATATAATTAAATAATAACAATTGCTTATATTATAATTATTTGACAAAATTATTGCTGCTCATCTTCTTTTTTAGTATCTTAGTGAGAAAAAAAAAAATTGTATAAAGATGCAGTCAGAATATTTTATGCATGCAGACACCATCTCATCTATAAGTGGAAGAGACTTGCTAGGTTTCAAACTTGGTGTCCCAGTATATTAGAGAAGTGAAATTTGCAATTAAGAAAGCAAGTTGTTAAACTTAGTCTACGTCTACTACAGACAAGCCTGGAAAGAAACACCCTTTGCAAAATAATCCTAACCATTCATAATGAAAGATACCTCTCAGAAGGACAAGGCTGATACTTTCAACTGTCTTGAATTAAATTATATTTAAATATGTACTCTGAATATGTTACATTGATATTATTCAACAGCTTGAAGGCATGTAAAACTCTGTGGCTCCCAACTGGAGTTGATAACAGACTGAAAAATTGTGCATGAGATTTATCATACAGAACATGAATATTGTATCAAGCACTGTCTATATAATGATGTGTTCTGTTTACTTGCTTTCCCATTTCATGAATGGTTTTTAGTAACTCTGACCTTTGTCTTCCCACCTGAATGTTATCCTTCATACAAATTTAATATAATTCTTATGTCTTTGCTACAGAATTAGAATAGTTTATCCAGGGTCAAGATTTTGAAATCTCTCCTTCAGACTTGTTTGTGACATTATCTATTTCTCACAGAGTAAATTATCTTATTACATGGAGGGGGGGAAAAAAAAAAAAAAAAAAAAAAAAAAAAAAAAAAGCTTTATACTTTATAAAAAAGGATAGAAAAGGATACAGCATGAATTTAATGCAGACTATGGATTTGTCAGAATTTCCAACTGCACATAATCCAGTTCTGATGTGTTTGGTTTTATGGTTAATAGAAATTCATTTTCAAGCTACAAAGACTAAACCAACACAAACTGTTGGTTTACAGCTACATTAATAAAGCCAAACTGCTTATGAGCTTACTTTCTGTGCCAGTAGTCCTTCTCTCAGTTTCATTCCCTTACATTCTGCAATATCTCAGCTTCCACTTCCTCTCACCTCCCTGTCCATTAAACAACTATAGTATCTTATCTCTTTCCCTCTTCTCTGACTACTGGCTTGTGAAGAGACAGCGCATCATTTTGCTATTTGAACTCTGTGAATGCTAATGCAGATACTAGGAAGCTATGAGCTTTGTTCTTTAAACATGAGGCACTAGTCTGAGTGTGTTTTCGTGCCAGTTATAATGAAACTTGTAGGACTTTAGTATTTTAGAAAATTTTGTACATCTTGATAATTTGGTTAAATAAAAGACTTCCAAATTTAGGAATGACTGGGAAGGATTAGCAGGCTATTTGATAATACAGTTTTTTTTTTCTTCAGTAAAACAGGCTAAAAAAGCACAGTAGGAATGCACAAAAGGAGATGCAAGGTAGAGTAATTTCTATACTGTTAAACAGTACTTCTTTTCCACTGAATATTTTCATGTTTATGGGTTGTTGTTTTTTTTTTTTTTTTATGTTTAGTATGTCAAACATAATTTGTAACAATTATTTAGGATCAACTGGTTGGTGGTCCAGATGGCCTCTGAAATGGGGGATCCTGGAAAAGCAATAACTTTTTCATTCTGCTGTTTTCTGGTGCTTACTTGCTCTGAAATAATTCAAACATGGTTTCACCTCTTGTTAAAAAAAAAAAAAAAGGAATAAATCTGTATTATTATTATTATGCTTCATGGTACTAGAGGCACATGATCACATGCTAGAACAAAAGCTTCACTGCTGACAATTCTGTTGATACATTTGTCTCATCTAGTGTCTACGTAAAACCTCCAAATTCAAAGATTTATAACAGTGCTGAATACTTCTCCGGTTCCTAGCACTGCATTTTATTTTGGACAAATTAGCAGTATCTGAGAATTCATAATTATGCTCTTGGAGAAAACTGGGAACAAAGCTTTCAGGCTCTTTCCCCCACAGCAGATATGAACTTGCATTAGTACACATCACAAAGTAATAAGTTCCTCTTATCGCTTGACTGTAGAAGGGAGTGCATCTGAAAAATGCAACTCTTTCCACTGAGTATTGGCATGCATTTTCTTTCAATTTTGCATATTTCAAAGAAGAATTAACCATCTGAAAAGAAGCATGTTGTGCCATAATATAGCACAAGATCATGACACAGGACAATATCTGCCAGACGAAGGCCAGCTAAGTATCCCATATAACTGGATTAGGACCTTCAAGTCATGGGCCAAGAATGCTGATTTTGTTGGCCACAAAAAATCTAGATTCCTCAGAAAGAATTGGATTGACTTGTTCATATGTTCTTAGGTCTTCAGGTTGTATTATCATCTCATTGCAACATGTATTTTCATGTTAAACTTATGCATTACAATATTTGGGATCTGTTATTTGTCAGGCTGTGCTCTGCTAATGTCACACTGCATTCACATCTGAAAAAGTTTCAATGAATATTTTAAGGAAGATTTCATAAGCTCTTATTATCGATACATTGCTAAAACCTAGGAAAAACTCCCCAAATTAGTTCCACCTCAAAAAAGCAATCACTTAGTGAAAGTTGTTTGACACATCTGCAAATACACAAATACAACTGGGTGTGCACAGGGGTATAAAAATCCACTTAAATCCAATTCTCAAAGGTTGATGATCACTCTATACAGAGAGCGAATGATGGGCAAAACCACCACATTGATGCTACTTAAGCTCTAGTATTACAGTACTTTATCTTGATCCCAGCCTTTTTACTAGTCTTCTAATGGAGTGAATTTAAGATGGAAAGAAGGAAAATATATTGTCTTTATTCTTCTTTAGGAATTTTTCATTAAGTTCTCCACATCTTAATTCTCTACTGACCTATTGAGATCTGGCCCACGCCAGGATTATCTGAATTTGCACAGATACCTGTAAGAATTGTTGCTATGTCTAGTTTGGCAGTTTGATGTAGGTATTCTGCCAAAATGAGACCGAAGTCTTATCAGAATGAAACAGGAAATTCTCAAGCAAATTCGGGAGCTGACTTTTGAATTAGGAGTGTTGACAGGAACAGAACTGCCTGTCTGGCAATTTTCAATTATTCCCTAACAGTCATAGAGCAAACCTAAGCATTTTCAGATTTTGGCTGAGGAGAAGGGTGCTCAAGATTTGTTTTTCCCAGAGACATTCTAGTTCTGCAGATCTTGTTCTGACTTAGATCCAAAAGTGCAAGAGGTATATTTCCATGCTCCAGAAATGTCATAGCAGAATCTGCTGCCCGTGAAAAGCTTCTACCAATATGAAAGAAATTTCAAAAAATATCTTGCAAGATTATGATATTGTCAAATCAGAATATAAATTCAACTCCAGTCTATTTTTAATTTGGACCCAAAATACTGGCTAAAAAGTAATAAAGGTACTGCTGCAAGGTAGTGGACTATTTTTCCTTTCAGGCATCTGTTTTCTTTCCTTTCTTTTTTCTCGTATGTGCTTCACTTGGCTCAACCAGATAACTAAATAGCTGCAATTAATTCTATTTTTGGAGATGCTCACATTTTTTTGTTAGTATATTGTACTGTTTCTTTAGCACCAAACAGTAGATTCGGGCTGTGGTAGGAACATGATCAGACAAAAGGTGAATGACAGTTTTTCCTGAAGTGTAAAACTTACTCAATTTTCTGCTAAATTATTCTGTCCCTATCCGCAGTTTCAGTTATTTCCATAGACTTGGCTCATAAATATTGCATGTCTGCCTAGCTGGGAAATTGCATTTCCATTTTCAACACCTGCTATGTGCTAGACTTCTATTAGAGGACTAGCTGGATTTCTGCAATGGAATATTTACAGTTAGAATTGTTACCCATGGCCATTTTTAAAACAAGATTAATGCTCATCCTAGTTTTACCTTTGCTGTAAGATGATTTTGGTTTGTTATTAAGTTTGAAGTGTGTTTGGGACTCTTATTTGATTTCTGTTGCTCTTACAGTGTAATCATGCCATCATATTCCTAGCTTTTCCTTATAAAATCAACCTACAATTTCCTTGTCCAGTATCTACATCCACACCCATTGTTTCGCAGCATGCTTGTTGATGACTATTTTCCAAGATACAAGCGTTTGCTCTTCATGGTGTTGTATGTATAGAGGCTGCAGAGAATTCAGCAGATTTACCAAAGACAATAAAACATATGTACACCAGGGGACATTTTTGATAATTGCAATTGCATATGGTTGCACTCAGTTATTCATGGAAACTCTGAAACCATCATATTATATTTTGTTTACCAGATTTTAACTATTTTAGTAAAACAGACTGATACAGGTTCAGATTTGACAAGACTGGCAAGCCTGGATTTTTACTCATTCACAACAGGGATACAGAATCAGTACTAACTGTTTTTTCCCAACACCATGACATAAAAACATGTGAATATTTAACAACTTTCCCCCAACCTTCACAAAAGCACACCGAATGAAGCAGAACATCCTCTCAGTCCTATATGCCACAAACACATTTTTCCCAACCTTTCTGCTTACCTTTACTATAAGGCTGAGGCCAGCAAGGGCAGCACAAGGGCCTTTGGTGGCATTCCTTCACAGTTTCAGTTGCCCTGTCTCAATAAATAAATGCACAAGGATACATATATACTATTATTTTGGCAGATCACTGTATACCTTGCAGCTCACAGCAACCTAAGGTTCAGTTGTCGATCCCAATATTTAAGAAATCTAGCGTAATTATTATTTTTTAAATGCATATTACATTTATGATTATTTCACAATATATTTATTGATTTCAAATACATACTAATTAGTTATTTCTGTCAATTTTTAAAAATTGAAATGCAAAATTAAACTTTGTGTACCAGCTCTCTCTTTAATGTACTGTATATTCTATTCATTTTTTCCTCTACTATCTTTTGCTACTCAGTGAGTTTACAAAGGCAATGAATTCAGAAATAGACATTTATTGAAATAACATATGACATCTCTGTGCAAATTGTATCATCCCTCAACCAAAAATCTGCAGACTTTCTTACATATAGGCACTTCTCTCTCCTGCAATAGCTCCAGAGTTCTCAAAAATAGAATGTTCCAGACAAGAAAATCATACAGAGTCTGAAATGGACATGAAGAGATTACCATGCCCTTGCTCCCAAACTCTTGCTTGCTCTGTATAATCTGTTTTTCTATCCAGTTCTCGCTGGCCTTCAGGATAAGAACTTTACACATTTTATAAAATCTGTAGCTGTGCTGTAAGGATCCATAGCTGCTCAAAGGACATCTTCCTGATATATCCTTCAACTAAGCAGGGCTTATCTTACTGCATGTCAGAAGCCTTTTTCTGATATTTGAGTGCTTTGCCAATGTGGGAAACCTAAATCGCAAAATTTGAAACACGTGAATTTCTCTCATGCTAGCTAGTAAATGCCATTTTTAAATCCTACCAAACCATAAAGCAAGAATATTGTTTACATACTACTAGTCTCATGGAGATTGTTTTTCATAGACACCCAGGAGAAATTTGCTTAATGTCTTAAGGGACATTTTACATGCCTGAAACATCTCTGCAAATCTAGACCCAGTTTACTGAAGACTCCTGCTTGTCTAGAGTTATGTGCATTACAGGAGGATGTGCTGAATCCCTTTCAGCATGTAAAATCAGTGTGCGGGCACCTGAGTCAATGCCCCAACTTATCTTGACAATTACAAGATAAATAGCCTTTAGTGGCACATTTGCTGTATTGAGGAGTTTCTGAAAACTTTCACACTGACTACCATGCTGTCTTGTTTGATGTTTTATTATTACAGAAACATAGGCATAAGTGCAGTTTCTAATCTTTATCTAGTATGTTAGTAACAAAATTTTACTGGAATGGTTAACACGTGTCTGATAGACTGATAATATCTCCCCTCTATGTTATGATCTCTTAGTCTGAATTATAGCATTCACGCTTTCTTCCTCAGATATGCACTTATGGTTCTTCTTCATTTCTTAGTGTTTCAGTCATGTTAGTATCCACAGCACTATGCAAAGCCTCAGCTGTTAATCCTCAAAGTTGCATCATGCAGCAAGACTCCTCATCCATATGTTACAACTCTGGAAAACAGAAGCATAGAGCTAACATGTCCAATGAGCACAGTTATCCTAGATTCCAGTGCTTAATGAATTTGTTGCTGCAGACTTCAAGAAGTATGAGTTTAGCTTACAGCTGGCAGTAGAATGAAGATCAAAATGCAATTTCCTGCCTCAGACTAAACTAAATGCGCCTAGGGGAGATATAAGTGTCTGCAGCCCTCAGATTGGAGGCTGGATGTCATATCAGTTTTGCTGTGGCACCTTCTGTTAGAGCCAATTTTCAGCTGCATTCATTTCTCCAGATTACGCTAAAGGTTATTACCGTTCTAGATTTTACGCTAGTTTCAAATATTAATCCCTTGGAACTTCTGCATATTTACTGTCTTGCATGACATATGTATGTATCATTACCAAATGTTGATAACAAATGAGAGGGAAATATTTAACAGACACAGATAACCACTATGTTTAGCTCTTGGTTTATAAGTTTTAAATGGTGACCAAATGCTAGAGAAGGGAACCTTGTGAACTACATATGCAGCTTTGTATTTTGCATCACCTTTAAAAATTAAAAATTAACAACTATTTTCATTTACTTAGTCTAAAATGAATATCTTAAGTGGTTTGTGAATTCCTGAGATGTGTTTTCATGCCAAATTAAAAATGAATATCAAAAAACACCCAAGTGCCTACAAGAAAACTCAAGTCCCTCTACTTCACAGAATTTCTGAGTTAAAGACTACGTGCTTATGCCCTCACAAGGCAGTCTGCCCAAAGACAAGACAAAACAAAACATTGCAGAGTACATGAATACAAATTAATTCACTGGAAAAGTCCTTTACATGTCGTTCTTGGAAGGCTGAGGGAGTGATCGTCATTTTCAACCCTCCGCAGAAGAATTACTTTGAAACATTTTGCAAGGACCAGTGAAGAGGTCTCAACAAGAGGTTCCCATTGTTTTCACATTTTACAGCTTAGGTCTCCAACCCACAGCCCAGGGGCCACAAGGGGCCTTGGACAGCTAAGAATGCAGCCCTGCAAGATAATAAAATTTTAACATAATTATGTGATTTCTAATGATATTTCTCATGAGTTGATTGCATGTTCAAGCACAGACTGCGTAGGCAACAAAGGAATACTGTGGAGGGGTGGGAGAGGCACAGTGCAGTGCTAACTCCCATCTCTCGCAACATACACTCACTTGAATCAAAATCTGTGTGCATTACACATTACAGATATTTGTGACATTTGGCAAGTAAAATGCAGTGATTTAGCAACATTAACATCTCAACCTACCTATGTATCTGTGAAGATACAGCAGATGTGTAAGATTTCTCATTTAATTATAAAACTTGAGCTTGTGTTATTTTGTAAAATAGTAAGTTCATAAGTTAACATAATCATTAGTTTCACAAAAATAGTCAAATATTCTACTAGCGTGATGTTGGGTTTTTTGCCATCTTTTTATGGTCTAATAAAAACAGTTTAAAAGTAAGATACATCACTAATTTTATACCTTTTCTACATTTTATATGTGACCCTCTTCACTCAGTGTGGCCCACACAAACCAAGTTTGGACACCCATGCTTTGAAGTGTTAGACTTCCCTCCCTGACAGCTAAAAATTAGATACTCAGTGCAAAACAACAGTGAAGATGAACAAAAGAATTTTTCAAATAAAATGAAAGCATAAAATAGAAAGAACATCTCTTCACAAAAAGCAAAGTATAATTTTTCTCTGTTCCATTTTATAATGAAAATATTTGGACTTCATAGATCAATTCAAATGAAGTTAATAGAGAGATTCATAAGGACTTTGGTGTTATACTGAACTGGTGTTTTGTGGACAGGCTACTGGCAGGTGAGATTCAGTTCTGTTTACCTTATTCCAGAAATAATACAATTTACTCTTGACAAAAACTAGATAGGCTTCTGTGGAAGTAAGAGTCCTCTTCGTCTCTCTTCTTCACAATGATTGTGAACAGAAAAGCAGGAATGGAAAACAAGACAACACAGTTAAGGCACATAGAAATTAAGAGCTAGAATTAGCTGTGCTAGCTTGTGAAGTGATAGTGCACAGGGAGACACAAAGCATTGCTGAGATGCAATGTTTATAGAAGAAATCTCACAGCTCATATTTGTATTATATACTTATAAATTCCTGGAACCCAATTTTATAGGGTTTTTGATTAATGACTGTATTACAGTTCAGCTCCAGGCCTATTGAACTTACTGTACTGGAACAAGACACACTCTAGCCAAATATGAACACTACTATTAGAGCACGATTTAGTGGTGGTTCACTGCTCAAAGGCATTACTGCGCAGGCTCTGATTATTGTACACACAGAAAGAGAGCCTCTCAGAAGCTTTCTTAAAACCAAAGTCAAATGCATGTTTGTCTCAGATACAGCCATGGCAGAAGAGGTGAAGAAGAATCAAATGCTGTTCTCCCACTATCATGTTTAAATTAAATTGAGTGCAATTCCTGAAGATTTGCTAACACCTAGAGAAGACTCTACAGACCCTTGTGTTCAATTCCAGAGCTAGTATGTGGGAACAGGACCACTGGAAATTTCACCCACCATCTTACAATCAATCCTTATTTAAAAAAAAAAAAAAAAAAAAAGGATTGATAACTGCTGTTTAGAATACAGATCTTCAGAAAACATAAGGAACATTTGTACTCCCTTTGAAAGCGTAGGACTTAATACAACTAATCCTATTTCATCTCAGTTCTTTCTAAACTTCTATCTTACATATACTAGAAAGATGAAGTGACATTTGAAATGAATGATGAAGTGAAAGATGTGACATTTGGAAACGCTTAGACATTCTCTTAAGAAAATAGCCACTTTCTCCACCCAGTATATAATGATAATAATACCACCACCACCCCCCCTTTACACATATAAATTCTGGAAAACTGAATTTGCAAGTGCAAAATTAATGATGAAGGGTTTCTTGTTATTTTCAATTAAAAAAAAGAATATTCTCCTTTAGGAATATGGCATTGTGATTTGAAAAACAATAAACAGTTGCAATGATGTTAGCTTATTAAACAACCGCCATTCAAAAAATAATAATAATAATAAAATGAAGAGATATAGGATTGCAGATATTAATTTAATTATGCTCCTGCAACTTACTGATTTGGACATGAAGACAATGTTTATTCTGTTTTAAATGAAAATGTTACAAGTTGCTATGGCTGCTTGCATTTGGAGGAATGTCCTTTACTATTGCATATAAAATATTATACACAGGTATACATCAGGCTTTCAAAGAAGGAATGATTTGTAATTATGTTTGACATCAGGCAGAGAGAATTTATACGAACGTAGTACACAGAAGACCATTCATGCTGGGTAGTTAACATACTCACAAATTGGTATTACTTGCCATCTTGGATATAGCCATCTCTGGGAGTAGCAGGGGCCAAAAGGGCAGAAGAAGAATGAGGAACTGCATTCTTCTATTCCCAGAGCTAAAATCTTTTCGACACAGTACTTAGATGAATCATGTAAGAAGATGACAGTCTTCACTGTTTGATATAGCTGTGGGCATAGTGGATTTAGAGGATAAACTCCAGTATCCAATATCCTGACATACTGTATTACTGGATATATGAAGGGAATACCATATATATATATTAGGAAATACCAGAGGGATTGTATATTTTCACCCTTACTCATTAAGTAATTTTAAATACTCCCAAAGCATTCCTCAGTTTTTCTCACAGCTTTATCAGTCCAATTCCATCTCACCAAATGGAGACGGAGTGACTCCCATTGATTTCATCTGGAGATGGATTAGAACACTAGTCTTATGAGGGGCAGCTGAAGGAACTGAGATTGTTCAGTCTGGAGAAGAAGAGGCTTGAGGGAAACCTCACTACTCTCTAGGAGTATGAGAGAGGAGGCTGTAGCAAGGTGGGGGTTGGCCTTTAGGCCTGACAGGATGAGAGGTAATGGCCTTGAGTTGCACCGGGGAGGTTCAGGCTGGATATTAGAAAAAATTTCTCCAAAAGAGAGGGATAAGACATTGGAATAGGCTGCCCAGAGAAGTGGTGGAGTCATCATCCCTGGAGGTTTTCAAGAAAAGGGTAGATGTGACAGTGGGTAACATGGTTTAATGGGCATGGTGGCAATTGGTTGTATGGGTGATCTTAGTGGTATTTTCCAATCTTAATAAGTCTACGATTATACAAAATATGCTACATATCATATTACAAAGCTCTCTGTTTAGCAAGACAGCTTACAGTTCATGCTCTTGGCTGTCAATCACAAATTTAAAAGGCATTAAAGACGAAGAAAGCATAGGATAAATCAAAACCTCCTTCATTACAGAAGAACAGGAACAGATTACCCTTGGGACCAGTGAAACTATAAGCACATAATATTATTTGTACTTGTAATTCATTCCTCTATACCCATTTTTAGGATCATAACATTTTTCTTCTCAAACATAACTTTAACTCTTGTAATTAGAAGTCACTTTTATGCTTTCTTTTGTGAAGTTAGTGTGAAAATTGGAGAAAATAACTTTATGAGCAAAATCAGTGTCATGGTTTCCATAAGCAAACAAAACCATGTTACCTCCTGCATCATGAGATAAATGCACTGTCTAGGGGCGGGGGGTGAAAGCTTTCATGCCTCTCAAAGCCACATATTAGTCTACCCACAGACCACTCGATCACTGTACACACCAATAATGAGTCCGTAAGGTCTGTATCCAGGACTATCATTTACAGCTATATTCATATATATCTTCATTATATGTATGCTTTATATATGAAAACTGTGGCAAGCAAAACCCTAGTATTCCCTAGGTTTTATTTAGCTTCTGTGAAATAGATGTGTGAAACACACAGTGGACACAAATACCTAAAAATACTGCCCATTCACAAATATATCTAAGGAATGTTGGATCCAGGAGCTGTCTTTAACTGCTCCCACAGCAAATCTAGTCTCAAAGTTCTTACAGTAACCTTGAGTCAAAGTTAAGTACTACTATCACATTTTACAGGTAGAAAAATCATTTTAGGAAACTGCATTTCTAACTGCATTTCTTATTTTCATAATCACTAAACGCACTGTAGCTACCCAGGGTCCAAACAACAGTGAAGCAAAACAAACAGATATACAATATCTCAGTTATACTAGCAGTCAAATTCAGCAAAAATCTCAAACTAAAAGTAAAGTAACATGCTGGTAGGACATTGGACATTGGTAACATCAGTAGGACATTACAGCAGCTACATGTTCATTGGTAATGCTACTGTAAAACATGAAGCTAATTTTAGCAGCATCAACAAGTCCTTAATTGTTTTCTCAAAATAAATTCAATACCAAGGGGAGTTAGGAATCCAGATTATTGAACTTAAGCACCACACACTTATTTCTGACTAGCTGAACACCAAGAAGATATCCTACAGAATTTCTAGGAACTGCCAGTTTTCAGTTGGTTTTAACAGTACTTGAAGTCAGGAGCATTTGCAAAGTCACAGATACTGTGTGCATGACGCTAAAGGACAGTTCTTTTATGACTACAGATTTGCAACAGCTTTCCTAAAACTCCGTGGAAAAAAAAAAGATTAAAAGTTTATGGTATATTTGATTAATCACGGAATATTTTTAATTATTACTGCTATTACAATAACATCTGGAGGCCCTAATCAGATTCTGACTTCAGAGGCCTAAGACTGTGTAAGACGTTATTTGTAAGTTATAATGAATGAGACCCAACAGACTTCGTCATGTAAGGGGAGAGGAAGTCAGGACATGCCTCTGGCATTTGGGGCTGGAAGGCAACCAAGATTCTCTGGACTGTCCAATGGGCACACATCCAGTCAGGAAAAGGGTTATAGTACTCAGCTGCAGCTGAAATAAAGTCTTCTAGTAAGTTTGCTCTCTCACACAACCCTATGAAATAAAATACACAGCTGCAATTCAGTGATGTTTCTCCTGCTCCATGACCTCAGTTAATACAGCATGTAGATTCACAAAGCAGGGGAAAGGCCACAGAAAGACAGAAAATTTGGCTTTCTCTGGACAGGAACTACAGGACTCTGATGCTTAGCACTCAAGATCTGACAGTTATGTATAGTCATGAAGCAAGATGTCAATCTATATCCCCCAAAGCTCACAATCTAAGATAAAAGTTTTAATGTATGTCTTATGGAAAGACAATAGGAGAAAAACTGATAAAAGAGTCAATTTCAGTAGACATGTATGTGGCTTGTTGTCAATTCATAGACATTCCATTTAGGCAGTCAATATCAGCAAACACAACAATAAACAGTACTGGTAAATATATATATTTTTATTTTTACCAGCTTACTCAAACTGTTAACAGTGATGACAGTGGGGAGAAGAAGAACAAGGATAGGTAGGAGGGAGGATGCTTTTTTAAATTAAGAAATGAAGTTACTGGTTTTAGAATTGGTGAAAAAGTTCACTGGCATCAAATGTTAAAACAGTTCCTGCTTGGTGTGTATGCTGGTTTGACATACAAAGGATTATTATCTTCCCTAGGTGATATTGTTTCATAAACATACTGTGCTACAGAAGATCTGGTCATCGAGACAAAATCTAGATACTGTAATGTCAGACAAAAAGAACTTCCTCAAGGATTTTAGACAGTTGTATCTCCTACTTTTTCAACAACATTGCTAGTTATGATAATTCCACTGCAATTATATTATTCTTCAGGTTACTGAGTAGCTAGTATCTAGCAAGCAGATGAGATTCTTACTTTGGAACAACCATATCATACATCCCACACTTCCTAAATTCCAGAAAATATCTTGAATAAGAAAAGTCCAGTCAAACCTCAAGCCATGTGGAAAGAAATCCTATTCACTTCAAGCAAATAGACAACTTGTGTTTCTAAAAATGTTTATTTCTTTTAAAATTCAAGTCAAGCAAGAAGCTTTAATTTATTGAATCCAAAATATTTTCAGGTGGTCAACTTGTAAACTTTCTGACACTGATTCTGGATTTTCTTCCCAAGTTTGTAACTTTTAATACTTCAAGGCTACCTCTGATTTGAGATTCCTCTCTTCTATATTTTAAATATTATTTCAAGAGGCATTTCATTCAATCTTTAGGACTGTAACACGCTCCAGTGATTTAAAGTTTTATCTTTTGCAATCCCAAGACTTAGCTCTAAGAAGTAACTAATACTTGCCTTATTTGTTCTATATATTTGATTTCATTTCCTTCTAAACAGTCCTTATCAGCAGAGCATGTGACTTCACTCTGTTTTGATAGGCTTTGAAAATTTCTTGTTTTTCAAATGCATATTCAACTTTGCTGCATTAAAGATGACAGGCCAGTGAAGAAAGCTTTCTTCTGGGCTGAGATAGGGTAACAAGGTCATATATACAGAGAAGTTAGCTTTCCATCAGACATTTGTATTGATTGTCAGGAGATAATTCCTCAGCTTCATGAACTGATTTGAATAAAATGTCCAATAGACATGAATCAAGATAATGGTACAGAATAGAATTATCCTAAAAGCTTTTTGTGCTGATCATTACACAATTAAAAATGGAATTAAAGCATTGAATAAAAACACACAGTCTGTACCCTGGCATACTGAACCGAAAACATTTACTTCTTGATCTTTAGCTATGCTAGAGCACCAGTTTGCGCTGAAATTCCATCTGTGCACAATATCTGAATGCTAAAGAAGCAGTATTTCTGAAATCATGATATAGAGAATGTCACAACCAGAAAAACTCCATTAAATGTGACTAAGATCCTAACACCAATTTCTTTTGTGTATCATCTCAGCTTTGCGAGCTGTGAGTGATTCTATATACCTGTTCAAGAGCCAGAGTAGACAGCACATATCTTAACTGCTCCCAGTTAATTGGCTTCAATTTCTGCATTCAGATCCTAGTCTCCTTTGATTGTTAGGCTTCTCCATGGAGTTAGAAAATATCTGCTTAACAACACAGGAAGAGATGTCCATGTTTTACAGAGCCTACACCTCCCTCTGGAAGCCATTCTACAGATATGTCAGATAGGGATTCTTTCTTTCTTTCTCTGGACAACTGTTGAAGTAGACATCTGAAGGAGCATAGGATGTAGCATAAAGAACAAGACAACAATTGTGTACAACAGAGACCCTGTGGCTGAAGTAGGGATAATGGGGAAAAAATCCAAACAACAACAGAAGTGTCTTAGCAACACATAGCCCATTGAACCAAATTTAAGGCAATCTCTGTAAAATATGAGGTTTACGTAGTGATACAGTCCACATTCATCAGCCCTCAGTAAATTTTGGAAGAGATAAAAGATCTATTTGGGAAAAATTTAAATGTAGATCTGGTCTTGATCTACAGTCAAATTATTGCCAGGTTGTCTCCATCAATAGGCAACCACTACCAATTGTATTTCCTTGCTTTTTATGGATATAGCTAAATTCAACAAGCAAATCAGACTAAAAGAGGAAAATTCATTTTTGCCAGGACAGATTCAGAGAGACTCACAATCTTCTGCCCATATTGCTGTGTTAATGACAAGAATTAGAGCAGCCCTGAATGATTCTCCTGTAAAACAGTACATTTCTGATACAGATTTCTTGAAAATTCCATAGATTAAGTGATGTAGCTTTTCTGGAGGTCCATTTTAATCCTATTTCTTTGTTTTTTCTGTCACCTTTAGTACACACATGATTGACAACAAGCAGTATAGACCAGATCTGAAGAATGTGAATATTATAAGAGAGGGCAGGAGGACAGTCTTTTATCACTCACACTTCCCTCACATGTGTTTAATTGCATTAGATGCAGAGGAATTTTCCCCAGTCCACAATAGTATTTAAGGAGAGGCACAGGAAGCATCAAGTTGAATTAGCTGGTAATTACACTGAACAGTTTGGACAATTTTAAGTGCATGCATTTCTTACACAGAAAATGTATGTAATGGCATACAGCAAATATTTATGAAGATGCTAAATTAAATTTCTTCCAAGGAAAAAGAAGCAAAGAGAATAATCCGACTAGGAAAATTGTTACGCTTGTACAAAGCATAGAAAAGTTATTGAAAAGCCTCTGATAATTGGAAAAACAAACTAAACAAATCCTATTTAACATATACTCTAGAGAAAAGCAAAAGCAAAAAAAAAAAAAAATAAGATTATATGCTGCATTACTTCAAAAATGCACTTGAATGAACTCAAGTAGTATGATAATGAACTAAGTCAGAGAGCAATCAGCTGTAGAATTGAAGGGAGTTAATAATAGGAACACTTACAAATGAAGACTTGTTTGGGCTAATTTTTACAGAAAAGAATATAAAAGCCTTGTGATGAGTTAAATGACATTTAGAAAATGGAAGAGGGAGAGACTGATCAAAGTATTAGTTTTTATTAGTTTTAAAGTATTAGTTGTTCATAGCAGTAAAGCTTTAGAATCAGGTCTCAGGAAAGAAATGAGAATTTGCTTTAAACTGTTTCATACAAAGGATATGTGACATATGGAGCCTAAAGAGTAACTAAAGCAAGAATGTTTTAAAAAGAGGAAAAGAAAGCGAAATGCATAAGAAAATTTCCAACTAGATAATCTTCAAAAGGAATATAATTCCTTCATATTTATTAATTCACTTATCAAGAGTAGCCAACAACTATCTGGGGCCTGAAGATAGACTGTAATGAACATTATTTGTTTCTCTTCCCCTCTTCCTTGTAGTTTGTGGGACTTTGTTTCATTACAAATGCTAAATTTTGCCTTCCCAGAGCACCAAGAAGAGCTAATCAAATCTAAATGACTATGGACTCAATATGAAATTTCATCTTTGTTCCTTTCATTCCCTCCAGCTTTAACTGAAAGTTTTATGATCACAAAGATTTTATTTTCGTACAAAATGGACATTGTGTTTCTTTTTAAATCTCCAGAAAAACTCCCTGCCTTGAAAGTGTTCTCCTGGCATAGTCTGTGTAGAATAAGACATTGGCAGGAATGCCATAGGACTGTTCTTATCTTGCTGTACTTGAGTTCCTTGAATAAATTCTTTGATATAATGGATTTTTGCCTACTAGATATAACAGATAATGTCTCTACATTACATATTGAGCTGAAGTGTTGTAATTCCTTGATTGTTGTACATTAAGTGCTAACTAGTAAAATAATGCTCTAGGACAAGAGTTCTAGGCTCTAAGGTGAAAGAACTAAACTAAATGAAGATAAAAGCGGTAAGGAGGCCAAAAATCACAGCTTCTCATCTGAACCCATTCAGTCCTTAGGAGAAAGCCTCAAAATGGCTGAATTGATACAGATGTACAGATTTCCCTCAACTAACACAAAACACCTTACCACAGATTAGCAGAATGGAAATTTGCCTACAGTTTGTACTTTTCTTATAATTTTCTTTAGTTATAAACAAACAAAAGAAAGTTAAAAGGTCACTGTGTTTATACTGTGATTAAACTCTTATCCACCTCAACTGACATGTAGTAAAAAGGCAGTGAAATTACAACATACAACATAGAGGAATTGCATTTGTATTTTAAGGCGTTTATTTCATTACAGTCTAGATAAACTAGATACTTTTCTTGCAATATTATTTTCTTTCTTCCACATAGCTATGGGCCATCAGAACCATCAAAGAAGATGACTCCAAGTTTCACAGCACAGACTCAAGCTTTCCCAAACTTAAGGAAAATAAAAGATTTTGAAA
Source organism: Phasianus colchicus (assembly GCF_987193195.1). NCBI lineage: Eukaryota > Metazoa > Chordata > Aves > Galliformes > Phasianidae > Phasianus > Phasianus colchicus. Next base: position 75,445,448 of record NC_143436.1, on the reverse strand, counting down.
AGATGCAGAGGATAAGAAGGCTTTATCTCCTTGTTCAAATATTTCCATATGCTTTCTTCCTTGCTTTTGATAGAGATGGAAAGACACGGAAAGGTCTCTTCAACATTCTCTCTTAACTTACACCATGATAAATCTGAAGAAGCACAGCTTACGACAATAGTTATTTTAAGTCTAAAAAAGCAATTTGAATCAGAAGACACAGCACTGTTTATTAAGATTTCCTCAAGTGAATGGAATCTCATTAGGAACATTAACACCTCAGCAATTCCCTACAGGATTTTCTCATTACAATTCATCAGTACTGACATTAGCTTAATACAATATTGAGCCAGCTCAGATACTATGCCAGATTATGATCTGTTGTACGTGACTCAGTCTATAGTCTGTATTTTCTGTATGACTGAAGGCAGAAACTAGCCTCTGAGCTTCAATTTTTATGAGTTGCATATTCAGATTTCTCCCCAGGCATACTAATTTAAAATGAGACTAGATAGTCTGCAATTTTATTTAATTTCTAGCAGTCCCCAAATGTCTCCTATCTTCACTAAATAACACGGACATAGCATTTTCTCTTTAAATTTAATCTCTTCACATGCAAATGACTTCAGTACTCCAGATATCCTGAATCTTTCAGTTTTGACCTTCCATGCTCCTCTCTGCTTTTCACTTCACTGTATTTTGATTGAAGGTTAAAATTGCAGACTGTGCTTCCCTGTGTATAGTAAAAAGAGAGAGAACTTCAATACATGGCTAGAAACTTCTGAGGCTTAATGTGTTTTCAACAAAAAGATGGAAGTTTAGGGGGGAGAAAATAGAAGCACGGAACAGAAAAGAGGTCTGTGTATGCCACTGCTTTTCCTAGAGGGCACAAAAATATTCCCTGAGTATGTGTGATCTTCCCAGCAGTGCAAGCCACAGGTAAGGTTACCTTAGCTTCCTTCACTGTTTGCATCTTTGTATTCCTACTGTCAATAAAGCCTGAGAACATTATCCACTCTGCATCCAGTTATCCAAAAATTTTCATTAGCCTCTTAACTTTAAAGAGATTTTCAATATCTTTATCTCCCAAAAGTCTCTAAAGATGAGATTGCTTTTTTCTGTACTTAAAGCAGGATCCCTTTCATATTTTCTATGAAAAGATTGAAATCATGTTAGGAAGATGTTGGTCCTTCACAGGTTTCAAGGAACACAGTCTCATGTTTTTGAGTACCTGTAATATTCAATATTGTTTTAACACAGATCTTCATCTCTGACTATGTACACAATATATTTGCTGGGTTATATCCACCACATGTTGCCATGGCCACCAAGTAGTCAGGTAGGAATATGAGAGAAGAATACATCTCTCTCCTTCTTCCCCACAACTTTGTTCTCATGACTGTTGAAGTTCAGTCTGCTCATTGCAATTCTGCTGGCAGCAAGGAGAACAAAGGCTGCTCACTCAGTACACCCTTCTAAGAAGAAGTGGATGGAGAGCGGGTGTTAAGATGACAGAAGTACAGACAGTTCAAGCTTGACCGTAGGCCCCTTCCTTAATAAGGAAAGTAGCTAACTAGGAGAACAGGAGATTGAACTGCTCCATGACATTAGTCAAAGAAAAAGAAAGGATGAAGTAATCAACTCTTGTACCAGAGCAAAGAAAGCGTGTGGTATGGAGAGAAAACAGAGAGGAATCACATCTCCAACCTGATGCATGTTACAATTGGAAAGATTAATGCAGTAGAAGGGCAATACAGGAGCAAAGCAGCAAAGAGACTAGCACAGACAGAATGGTATTTCAAAGGAAAAGTAAGGGTGTTCACCCATCTCTGAAGATCTAGGCTCACAGAAGAAACTCCACAAGTGAAGGAGCTCCAACCAGAGATCCTTCCACAGGGGCATTCAGCCCTTAAATGAGGTCTAAGAAAGGTGGAGCCAGGCTCCACCCCTTTTGGTCACAGAAGCTCCCAGAGCTGACAGGGTCCTTTCTCCAGGTACTCAATCAGTGGTTCAGGCCATGACTCAACAGTTATCATACAATGTGATTCTGGACTTTGCTCCTGGGGAAATGCAGCTGTGCATCTCTCCTTGTATAGGCTACACTGTGAGGTTATACTGTTATCCAAAGTAATCTTCCCTTATTCTCCTACTTCCTGAAGCACAAGAGCATTTGGCTTCATTTTAATAAGGATTTCTACTATGAAAATTAAAGTCTAGGACCATGCCTTTGCTAAATGAAAAATTAAAACTCTTTCAGTTGATTGTTGATGAACAAAGCATTGATGCCTGGGAGCATTATTGAACTGTCATGCCTGATCTTCATTGTCCTACTTTTTTAAGGTTTATTTTTCTTATTTCCTGAAGGCCCCTGATATCTTCTTCATGATCCAGGCATAGGCAGTTTTGCAGTGTTTTCTGGATCTTCTTCTTTCACTCCTCTTGCATCCCAATTACTTCTGACTTCACTAGAGTAAGGTTTGTTTCTCTCTACTACCCTTTCAATGAAGGACATGTCACATAGAAGCTCTTCTCATTTTGATCTGCTTACCCACTGAACTTTGGGGTAGAAAGGAAGCTGTGGCCTGAGGTGAGTTGAGAAGAACCAAGAGGAAGAGGCTAGTTCAGTGAGTAGAACCAACCACAGCCTACATCTCTTGAGAAGAAAACCTGAAAGCTCGCACTTTTTACATGGCCTTGGGCTTGCATGACCTCAGACAAGTTTCGTAACCTGTCTTAGCGTCAATGTCTGAGCTGTATAAAATCATAGCAAAAACAGGTGCTTGCCAAAGCCATTCTTATGTGTATTCTTATGGAAAAAGCTTCATTTTGCAGCACTGCCATGCCTACAGTATGACTGCCAACAGCATTTCCTTGCCTTCTGTTTGCTCTCACGCACACTGAATCTATTCTTGCAGTTTGATTTGTGCACCCAAATATGATATCTTGCCCGTCAGGGCAGTGAATACCTGATCATTCACAAAACATCACTCAAAACAGAGCGTAGCACTCCACCAGTGCCTCCGCAGCTCATATCTTACCTACAAGGCAGTTATCCAATGATGTAACTAACCCTCATGATGATCAGAATTCAGAAGGACACTTTCATGAAATGCATGAATATCTTCAGTAAGAATTTGTTTTCTTTTGTACAAGGAAAAAAAAAAACGCAGAGTACCTAGATTTACCCAAACAGATTTTACCCTCAGGACAGACTTATTTGTAAAAAATTTGTTGGAGAGTAATGCAATAATTTGAATGACCTTTTCTCTAAATGCACAATAGCTTTTTTGAAGATTCAGATGCAATGGAAAAAACAGTCTTTCAGGGCACATATTGTATTTGTAAGCTAGGAGCTGTTCTAGGAGAGTCTTCATTTCACGGTGTAAAGTTGGGTAACATTGTTGGAAGAGTTGTCTCACATACTAGACAAGCTGCCTTAGTTTCATCTTGGATGGAATTGTTTTCTTCAGAGTGTCTGGTATGATGCTATGTTTTTGGTTTTAGGACAAAAACAATATTGATAACACACTGATGTTTATAGCTGCTGCTAAGCAGTGTTGTTTATATATATATAATATTATATTCTTATCTTATATATATAATGCTACTACTACTACTACTAATAATATATTATTATATATTATCAATTAATATATAATTATTTATTTATTATATTTAATTAATAATATATATAAATATATAATTATATTTAATTAATAATAATTAAAAAATTATTTATTATTATTATTATTATTATTATTATTATTATTATTATTATTATTATTATTATATATTGTATATAATGATATACACAGCTAGAGCTACTAATACCACACCAACTATAGCTACTTTCATCTTTGTATATGACTGAAGAAGCTGCTGGGTAGTCCTTGTGAAAAGGCAATGCTTTAATAACACACATTCCACAGACAGATCTTTGAAGAATATGCCACCTGGTTGATTTGGATCTTTGGACTACAGACCATTTTAGGAGATATTGGACTGAATTAGGAGATGGATTTTGTTGGTTTTATTTCTCCAGTTCTGAGGAATTCACACCTCTCAACCCCAGCAGCTTTCACTGTCCCCTGTGTGCGGACGTTGTTAAGCCCTAGAGTGCTCCAAGCTTCACTGGCTTTGTCCCTGTGTCTGCAAGTATCAATTTCCTGGGCTGGATAATTTTATGGATGGCTAATATCTCTAGCAGTCAACAGAGAGATCAATAAGAAGACAAGTTTTTCTACCAAGGGGAAAATCTGCCAAGTGTACACTTTATGTCCTAGGGGCCTTACTTGAAACTTAAGTGTGCTTGGGGAATTATTGCCTTCTGAGAAATTGACAAATCCCAGCAAAGAAATCTATTTGCTACAATTATTCCTGTCAAATATAGCGGTTGTCTAATCTGGATACATTCGCTTCCTCTCTTGAATTTATATGATTCAACATACTAAAATGCCTTGCATGTGAATCCATGGTTTAAAAACAAACATCACGACTCAAATTTAAGTTTTGTTGAGAAACTAGCTGGTTTTGGTAGGATTGTCTAGGTGTCACTGAGATCAGAATTTGGCATGTAATCAGAAGCATTTAATCATTTACTCCTCAGGTGAGTCCTGCTTTTATAACAGTTGTGAAAATAAAAACAAATGTGCTGAATTAATTTAAGTGCTGTTGTGAAACAGTCATCAGAAATTGAGTCAGTAAAGGCACAATCTGAACCTGAGACACTGAGAAAGCTGAAGGCAAAGAAATGAATCCACCAAAGAACAACTAAACCTATCCAATTTGCTTTATGATGATTCAAATGGCAGCAAATTCTGAAAACTGAAAATTCCAGGGAAGACCACTCCCTATACTAACAGACGTGTAAAGGAGCTTTAGCTTCTGAGGGCAAAATTTAATTTTATGAAGCTTTTTTAAAAACAAACAAACAAATGAACTCATCTTCTACTGTTATTTTGCTATCTCTCTTAAAAAAAAAAAAAAAAATTACTAAGAAAAACAGTCTGTTGCAAATTACACTTATTACACAGAAGCAGCCAAACTCTGTAAGTACACAGACCTTCCAGGGTTTACTTTCAGCTGGGTCTTACAAATAAAGCAAGATCAAGATGCAGTGTTGAGCACTAGCACACACAACCTCTTTCATGTTGTTTTATTGACATGTAGATACCATGCAAAAGTACAGAGGGATGTGGTGCTAGCAGTACTCACTGTGTGTGAGTAGAAAGAGTGACTTTTTTAACACAGAGACTTGTAAAGTCTAAGACACATTCCTCTATATGAGGTGAATATTTGTAAGAGTTTTAGTTTGTGGAATTCTAAGATCCTCATAGTATTGGATTAACAATGCTTTCCTTGCTAAATGCTAAAACTTATGTTTATTTCAAATAAAGAAGTATCAGCTTTGTTTTTTAAAATCCTGCTTTCTGGTCCTTAGGACCAGCAGTTTCAAAAGACTAATAGTCCTTATTTGTACTGATATTTGTAATTATATATAATAATATATATATATAATATATAATGATATACACAGCTATAGTGTATATCATTAGTGTATAGTGTATACTAATACCACACCAACTATAGGAAATGCTTTAATAACACACATTCCACATCAAATGAAAGTTTATTTTACTTAATTTATTGAAAAAGAACTTTCTTTTGTCCAAAGACTTGAGGCACTTCTGCCGGTGTAAGGCTGTTGGCTTCCCTGTGCTATAAAAAGTGAACTGAAAGTAGAGGCAAGTGGATGGGATGCATGGAGGAGGGCATGGAGGAGGGCAGGAAGGGATCAACAGGGGCTCAGTAAGGCATCTGGACTATGAACTGATACTGCAGGTGTGAATGGTGGTGATGAGGTGGAGAATGAGCACACTGTAGAAGGCTACCAGCAAGATTACTGAATCCCTTATAGGAAAGTAAGTGGTCAGAAGTGTATGGAAAAATTTCAAGAGGGGCAATGAATTGGCTGATGAAAGAAAGAGCTATTGTAGTGGCAGTCCTATGTAACCTAAAGAGAGGGCAAGAATAGTGCAAGGAAGGCCAGAAAGAGGACAAAGAAACAGGATGCAGTGAACTTGTAGTGGAGTCACACATCAAACCCTACTTTTCCATTCATACACACATGTGCATGCATCATCCCTGTACATACACATATTCAGTTTATAAATATCTCTCATCTACTCTGCAAAAAAAAAACCTGACTTGAAAACTGGATGTAAGTCATAAAACAGGATACTCATAAGTGATACTATCAAAGCTGATGTACTGCTCTCTTCAGTTGTTTCATTTAGCAATCTGAACAAATTAAAGGGTAAAGCTGCCAATAAATAAAGAATAAATATAATAAATATATATATATACATATATAACATAATAAAAATTAAAAACATGAAATAATAGGATAGAAAGTGATTAGAAAAATGGGCAGGAAATAAGAGACTCAGAAAGAAAAGCCCAAGATAGTATACTAGGGAAAATAATTTCAAAGAATATATATTAAATGTTAGGGAATAAGTTGGTAAGGCATAGTACTGAAAATTAGCTAGCTATGCTTTAAATAATAAATTAGTGCTGGATTTATTACAGAAAGATTCTTTTTATATCAGAAGAGAGAAAGATAAGAGAGAAATAGTACAAAAATTTAACATAATTACAGAAGACAAGTGCAAATGCAGAGTGGTATCAGACAGATGAAAGAGATCTTATGCTTTTAGAATATCACCTTTAGTCTTGGGCATTCTAGTGCTGTGAAGATGTGGATAGAATTAAGTCAGAAAACTGTAATAGGTATCCTTAAAAAATTCTTTGAGAAATGAGTGGAGGAAATAATTTTGTACTTAGTACGGGAGCTCAAAACGAAGAACCAAATAGATTTTTTCTAGTGTTTACAACCCAAGAAAAAGCTCAGCACATGAAATGGCATGTTCCTTCTTAATACTGATATATTTGTTACCTAATCCAGAGCAGGGTAAAGTTTATCTTCTGCTAAAATGGTGTCACTGGACTATGTATTTGCTAATGCCTTGCATTTTGGTTTTGTGCATGCTGCTAACATGCTAACATGTAGACATGTTTCCACAATCCTCTGAAGTAGTTCTTAAACATTTTCACTGTGTCCTCGTTTCAAATGGGACGAAGTTGTTTTATTCAGAGTGTCTGCTGTGATGCTATACTTTGGGTCTAGGAGAAAATTTATAGTTTATAGAGAATGTTTATAGATGCTGCTTAGCAGTGTTTTACAGAGCCAAAGCCATACCAGTTTCTCATCTCGTACTAACTGGGAAGGAACGGAAGCAGGGCAGCTGACTTAAACTTGCCAGAGGAGAGTTTTGAAGGGGGTAGGAGTTTGTCTTTCTTCTGCTGCTCAGGGAGTGAGCTGGGTATCGGTTGGTAGGGGGTGAGCAATTGCTTGTGCACCGCTTGTTATATACATTTATGTGTATGTATATATGTATATGTATATATAGTCATAACTATTATCTTTTGCTTTTCTCTAATTAGTTTTTTTTATATTAGTTAAATCTCAACCCATGAGTTCTACTTTGTTCTTTTTCCCAATTCTTTCCCCTGTCCCACTGGGAAGAGTGACAAACAACTGTGTGGTGCTTAGCCACCTGCTGGGTTAAACCACAACAATCATTTTTGGCGCACAGCATGGGGCACAAAGGATTGAGATAACAGCAGACCTGACCAAAGACCTGACGTTAACAGAAGATCTTTAAGAGTCTGCTTCTGAAACTGTATTGCAGCACCTTGTGTGCTGCTTATTTTCCCTGCTGCACTGTTTGTCATTACTGGGGATTAGATTAAGGTTTTTATTTTGCTGTGTTGTGTGACCTTGACTTATATCATGATAAAATTGGCAGCCGAGAAACTGCTGTTCTGTGTGTATTCATCACTGCAGTCATCTTTGGGTTTTGGAAGCCATATTGTTTATACTATTAGTGTTATCAGTCCCTCAGCCTCTCTTTCACTTTTCCTTCTTTCCCTAGAGCTCAAGAGCTAGTTACAATAGCTCTTGAGAAATCTGAATATCTATGGAATGTTCAAACCAGCATGAGTCATCAGTATGTTGCTGGTTATGTTTAAGATTAAACAATTATTTAAGAATAAAATCCCGACATCTGCCCCAAGGCAGGATAGTTGTGAGTGGCAGGGAGTATAGGATGGTATGGGCAGGTGCCTAGAACAGTGGGCCCCCGTACCAGTTTGGACCTTCACCTCTGAACAACAGCAGAACCCTGAAAAACTAGTAGAATATTTGGAAAAGATCTGCTGGCGATCCTAAAGAGGCACAAATCACTGCAGCGTGCTGGGGCATGTCCTGTGCCAACTGAGCCTTTTGGTTGCTCCAGCTCCTGTAATGAGCCCTCCGGTTGCTCTAACTCCAGCAATGAACCTTGCGATTTCTCTGCCTCTTGCGACGACTCTGCAGTTTCTCCAACTCCTGCAACAAACTTTTTGTCTGCTCCAGCCCTCATGATGGTCCCTGTGGCTACTCCAACCCCTGTGACAGATTCTGCAGTTGCTTTGACTTTTTTTGACAGACCCTGCAGCTACTCCAACCCTACTGAAAGGCCCTGCAGGTACCACGATCCTAACAACCAGTCTTGTAGTCACTCCAGGCCCCCTGACAAACCCCACAGTTAACTGAGGAACAAAATAGTGCCAATATCAGTTACCCCTATAAGCAAGAAGAAAAATGTCTACAAAAGTCAGAATATTTAGCAAAGAGAGAAGTTCATAAGTACAGAGAAAAAAAAATGGAGTGTGACCATCACAGAAGCAAAAGGAAGAAGAAGGAACAGAAACCATCTGACTCCTATCAATAAGTGAACTGTGAGATTTGCAAAAAAGATTACAGCTACCAGCCAGGTGAGCATATTGCCACCTGGCTGCTTAGGTTCTGGGATGGTGGAACCAGTATCCTGAACTTAGCAGGCAGTGAAGCCAAGAAGCTGAGATCTGTTTCTAGGCACTGACAAAGCAATTGAAAAAAGAATACAATCTCTCACCCCTTGGCAGCAACTCTTGTCAGCCCTGAAGGAAGGATATCCCTTCAAGGAAGACCTGGTACTTAACCCAGGCACCATGGAGAAAGGTATCCAGTACTCGAGGGAACTCTCTGTGGTAAAGACGTTGTATGGAATTAACTTGGACAATAATACCAGTTCCCAAGACGCAGATGACATGGTATGTATGTGACATATGTGGCAGAGAGTTGTATGGAATGCACCATCATCATATGCCAGTACCCTGGCAGGAAAGAACTGGAAAGATGAGGAAAAACCAATAATAGATGAGCTCTGGGGAGAAAGACCTGGGAGTCATGGTGGACAACAGGTCAGCCATGAGCCCTGAAGGCCGATGGGATCCTGGGCTGCATTAAAAGGAGTGTGGCCAGCAGGTCAAGGGAATTGATTCTCTCCCTTTATCCTGGTCAGGCCTCACCTGTATCCAGTTCTGAGCTCCTTGGTACAAAAAAGACATGAATCTTCTGGAAAGAGGAGAGCCACAAAGATTATAAAGTGCCCAGAGCATCTTCCCTATGAGGAAAGGCTGGGTGGCCTGGGTCTGTTCAGCCTTGAGAAATGAAGATAAGAGGATCTTATTAAGGTTTACAAATATCTTAAGTGTGGGAGACAAAGGGACATGGCCAACTATTTGGTCTGTGGGGATAGGACAAGTGGAAATGACCATAAACTGGAAGTTCCACAGCAATATGCAAAAGAACTTTATGGTGAGGATGACAGAGCACTGGAATGGGTTGCCCAGAGAGGTTATGGAGTCTCCTTCTCTGGAGGTATTCAAGGCTTGTCTGGCTGCCTACCTGTGCAACCTGGTCTAGGGAGCCGGCTTTGACAGGGGGACTGGACTCCATGATCTCTAGAGGTCCCTTCCAAACCCAACAATTCTGTGATTCCGTGATTCCCCTCTACTCTGCCTTGGTGAGGCCACATTTAGAATACTGTGTCCAGTTCTGGGCTTCTCAGTCCAAAAAAGACAGAGATCTCCTAGAAGGAGTCCAGCAGAGGCTACAAAGATGATAAAGGGTCTGGAGCATTTCTTACATGACGAAAGGCTCAGTAACCTTGATCTGCTCATCCTGGGGAAAAGAAGGCTGAGGGGAGATCTGATTGATGTTTATAAATATCTAAAGGGAGGTGGGAGGCAAATGGATACGGCCAGGCTTCTCTTGGTGGTGCATAGTGATAGGATAAGGAGTAAAGGCCCAGAACCTAAATGTATGAAGTTCCATACAAACATGCAGAAGAACTTCTTTATGTTAAGGGTGATGGAGTACTGGAACAGGTTGCTCAGGGAGGTTGTGAATTCTTCTTCTACAGAGATATTCAAGACCTGTCTGAATGCCTACCTGTGCAACCTATTGTATTCCTCTAGCAGGAAGGATGGGTTCAACTATCTCTTGAGGTCCTTTTCAATCTTTGCAATTCTGTGATTCTGTGATTCACAACATCTCTAGGCAGCCCGTGCTTCAGTGCTCTGTGAGTAAAAAATGTCCTCCTGATATCTTCTTTAAGAAATTCCTCTTTTAATTAAAAAGCATTCCCCTTTATGCTATCACTATCAAACTGTATAAAGTGTTTATAAGCTCACCTTAAGTACTGGAAGGCTGCAGTGAGGTCTCCCCAGAGCCTTCTCCAGACAGAATAAGCCGAGCTGCCCCTGCCTTTCTTCATAGGAGGTGCTGCAGCCCTTTGATCACTTTGTGGCCTTCTTGCAGACATACTCCATTCTTCTAAATCTTTCTTGTGCTGGGGCACCCAGGCCTGAATGCAGTACTCCAGCTGGGACCTCATGAGGGCAGAGAATAGATGAGCAGTCCCTCTCCCTGCTGGCCATTCCTCTTTTGATGCAGCCCATGATACTGTTAGCTTTCTGGGTTTCAAGGGCACACTGCTGGCTCTCATCCAGCTTTTTATCCACTAAGGTCACAGAATCACAGAATCACAGAATTGCCAGGGTTGGAAGGGACCTCAAGGATCATGAATCTCCAACCCCCCTGCCACATGCAGGGCCACCACCATTCCACCTAATGCTAGACCAGACTGCCCAGGGCCCCATCCAATCTGGCCTTGAACACCTCCAGGGACGGGGCATCCACAACCTCCCTGGGCAGCCTGTTCCAGTACCTCACCACTCTCTCCGTAAAGAATTTCCCCCTGACATCCAACCTATATCTCCCTTCCCTCAGCTTAAAACCATTTCCCCTTGTCCTGCTGTCACTCACCCTTTCAAAGAGTTGATTCCCCTCCTCTTTGTAGGCTCCCTTTAGGTACTGAAAGGCTGCAATGAGGTCACCCCGCAGCCTTCTTTTCTCCAGGCTGAACAAGCCCAGCTCTTTCAGCCTGTCCTCATAGGGGACAATATAGGACATATAGGTCCCCAAGTCCTTCTTTGTAGAGCTGCTCTCAAGGAGTTTTTCTCCCAGTCTGTGCTTGTATCTGGGATTACTTCAACCTAAGCACTACACCTTGCATTTTGCCTTGTTAAATCTCATCAAGTTCACCTGGGCCCACAATGAGAAATTATCCTTGTTCACCTCCTGGCTGAGGAAAAAGCTGTAGGAGAGGATGCTTAGAACTTGTCTCTAACCACAAAGTTATTCAGAAGCAGCTATTGGGTTTAAATTTCACACTCACAACCTGAATTCACTTCTGAAGGTAGACAAGCCTTTAAACATTCATGTATAGTACAATATACTTTTCCTTCTGTAACTCACTGGCTTGATGTCAGCTAGCTCTGAAAATACTAACTTAGACTTCTGGCAAATAGAAATGAAGAAATAAATATATCTGAGTTAATTAGATTAAGAGTTTCTTACATGTTAACTCAGGTAACGTAAGATAAAACATGGAATAAGTACAGTAGAGAGAAAACCCAAATAAAGGAATTCAGTGCTGGAGGATGTGAGAGAGCAACTGAAAAGTAGCACTTGAGTTCCACAGTGGGTAACACACACAGCTGAAGCACAGAAAATGTTGGAGGAGCGCTATAAATCTTAAAAGAAAGAAGCAATCCTCCAGGAATGTTCTCATTGCCTTTGGTACAGGCATGTAACAGATGACAAAAATGGGACTTGTTCAATGCAATCTGTATATTTACATGGCTAGATGAGCGGTGACTCACTCAAAAATACAGACAGTGTAACATGGAGTCATGCACTCTGTTTTTCTGACGCTGCTTGTTGGAAATATGGAACTGCCATCCTTTTCATGTGTATTTAAATCTAACCAACAGGTTACTTTCCTGAGCTTCACATGACGGCCAGTGAATTTAGTTACAGTAAATACAGACACATGATCTGTTCCAAAACAATTCTGCTTCCTTTTACACATATCTTCAACATCTATTTTCACAGAGAAAAATTTCAAATACAAACCTAAAAGTCAGACTGGGCAAGACCTATGTATATGTGTGTGTGTGTATGAAGAAGTAGAGAAGAGAGAGGAAGAGAAAGATGAGAGAGAGAAGACTATATGATCTTGTTCTGAGCTTTCTATATGATTGTTGTCCTAAAAGGACAGGAGCTTTAAGACTGCTGTACTGAGTTTGCTCACGCAGTGACATGCTTGTATCACACAACCACTGAATTGGATGGATTGTGCTCTTTTGTTCCCAGCACTGGAAGACAGATGCAGAATCACCCAGATGTTCCCACCTTTGCAGAAATATTTTGCTGGCTGTGCCGTGATTACAAAGGAGTTCAGGTGAATACAAACACTCCATGTTCCTCACATTGAACACAGACGATTTACTCGTGCTTTGAACACTTTCCTATAACCACCTAGCACTAATTGTGCCTGTCAATCCCTTTCTCTTCTCCCAGCCAGATGGCAAATTGAATTACTGTTTGCTTTCTAGTAGATCAATGGTTAAACAGGGAGGAAGTATGCAGAGGAATGCTAGGGCTTTAGCCTAACCTGCACTGGTGGCAGTTTGTTTCCTGTGACTTCAACACTATTGTTTTTTTTTGTTGGTTTGGTTTCTTGTTGTTTGTTTGTTGTTGTTCAGGAATTGATCCCTGGAAAAAACTGGAAAGAGATCTATGAGCTTTCATGTGACTAGTGCTATGTAAAATAAGGAAGGGTGGTGGATGACCCACTTTATCACTGCTGGGAGAAGCACTCAATAACAGCAGTTTGTGCAGGCAGGACAAAGTGCTGTAACTTGCTTGCAGATTCACAACCAAGGGAAGTACTCTTCATGTCTGCCAGTATGGGGGTAAACAATTGTCTGAGAGCTAAAACTAGTGTCCCTATAGAGAAATTTCCAGAGATGTCTACAGCATCCATTGAGACTGAACTGGTAAGAAACGAGTCTTCAGTTCAGACAGTTGGTAGCATTGAGTGCCTTGAACCTTCTCTTGGAGATAAGGTAAGTACTAACACATGATACACTCACAGGGACGATCTTTTACAACAAGGAGCTGGGTTGCAAGAAGCAGTTTAAAGGCTTTGTAGTGTTAGAGGTGCCAATGGAGAGAGAGATAGGTTGTTTAATAGTCATATTCCAGAAGTGAACAACACTAAGAGAAAGACACCTTGATCCCTGGTGATCCACAAAAGCAAGTCCCAGGCAAATAGTAGGACCCGAGGAAATGGCCAGAAGTTGTACCAAAGGAGGTTTAGGTTGGACATTAGGAGAAACTTTTTCTCTCAGAGGGTGGTCAGGCACTGGAATGGCCTGCCCAGGGAGGTGGTGCAGTTGCCGTCCCTGGCAGTGTTCAAGAGGCGCCTGGATGAGGAGCTACGAGATATGGTTTAGTAGCTTGTGGTACTTGTAGCTTGGAAAGGTGGTTGGACTAGATGATCTTGCAGGTTGTTTCCAACCTTGTGATTCTATGATTCTATGATTCTAAGTCTGCAGTTGAGTTCACACTCTAGCTTTACTCTCAAAGCCAGGTATGCTTATACAGCTATAGGCAGCCATGGCCAAGATCTGCAAGAAAAAGCCAGACCAGCAGCCTGCATATAGTGGGTGACTCCCTTTTATTGATATTCCTTTCTGCTGGATTGACAGGGTGTCCTGAGAGATATGCTGCCTCCTGGAATCTGAGATCCAGGATATTGCTAAAAGCATGCCACAGCTTGTCAAGAGCATGGACTATTATCCCCTGTTGCCCTTCCACATGTACATGAGTGACACTGGAAGCCAGAAAATGGGCAGAATCAAAGAAAACTATAGAGCCTTGGGAGCACAAGTGAAAAACACTGGTGCCCAAGTTACCTTCTCAGTTTTGCCAGTTGGAGGAAAGAGGGAAACCAGAAATAGTTATATAGTTCATATCAGTTCCTGGGTACATGGCTGGTGTTGGTATGAGGGTATCACAGTGGGACTTCCAAAGAAGATTATAACCTGTTAGGGAGGAATGAGTCCATATGTCTAGAAGAGACAGGGCAATGTTCAGCAGCAGGCGGACTAACCTAATGAGGCAGGCTTTAAACTAAAGGACTCAAGAAGTGGAGTTAAAAATGGCGATGCTGTTGCTATGCTTATGACTGGGGAATAAGCCAGACCAAACAGAACAGTAACAAGTGTTTCTTAGTTGCCTCCCATTACATGACCCAGAATGCCAGCCACCTCAAGGGTGTGTATAGCTATGGCGGATCCTTTTGAATCCCTCGGGATGTATTATGAAAGGGTGGAGAGCTCATGGGTGAAAACTAAGGGGCAGGCAAATGTGGGTGACACCACTGTGAATGTTTACTAAGGTTGCCTGATCAGGAAGAGGAAGTTGATGAGACCTACAGACAGTTGAAAGCAGTCTCACAATCATAGACAGTGTTTCTCCTGGGTGACTTTTCTAGCATTTGCTGGAAATGCAATATTGCATATTCTAGCATTTGCTGGAAATGCAATATTGCAGGGTATACACACAGTCCAGGAGGGACCTGCAATATGTGGAAAATAACTTTCTGAGAGATGTTGTGGACGAGCCAATCAAGAGAGGTCAGCTGCTGGACGTTGTTCTTACAAAAAAGGAAGGGCTGGTCGGGGGTGTCAGGGCTGGGGACAGCCTTGACTGCAGCAACCATGAGACAGTGGAGTTTGTAGTATTCAAGGACAAAACAAGGCAAAAAGTAGGATTGCCACCATGGACTTCAGGAGAATCAACTTTGACTTCTTCAGGGACCCACTTGGAGGTCAAGTTAGAGCACTGCAAAATAAGGGGTCCCAGGAAAGATATTTTACTTTCAAGCACTATTTCTCCCAAGCTCATTATCGGTGCATCCCTAAGAGCAAGAAATCAGGCAAAGGTAGCAGAACATTTGCATGAATCAAGACCTCATGAAAAAAGTAGAAGAGTTTACGGAATGTGGGAAAAGAGTATGGTAACTCGGAAAGAATATAGGAATGCTGTCAGGGGCTGCAGGGAAGAAGTGAGGAAGGCTAAGGCCCACTTGGAATTAAACTGGCAAGGACAAGAAGAAAGGCTTCTTTAAGTATGTCTCCATAAAAAGGAAGTCTAGGGAAAATGTGGGTTTGTTGCTTAATGAGGTGGATGCTCTGATAATAAAGGATGCTGAGAAGGCGGAGATGCTGAATGCCTTCTTTGCTTCAGTCTTTACTGCTAAGACTGCCCCTTGGGTATCCAAGACCCTAGAGATACGAGAGAGAGTCTGGGAAAGGAAGACTTCTACTTGGTTGAGGAGGATTTGGTCAGAAATTGTGTAGGCAAAATCAATGCCCACAGGGCCATGGGTCCGGATGGTTAGCACCCATGAGTGCTGAGGGATCTGCCAGAAGTAATTGTTGAATTGCTCTTTGTCATCTTTGAAAGATAGCCTCACTTTTCTCCCTACGTAGGTGATGGAACAGCTTATTCTGGATGTTATATTCAGGAAGTTGGAAAAAAAAGAAAGTTATCAGGAGTAGTCCACATGGATTCACCAAGGGGAAATCATGCTTGACCAATTTTGTAGTATTCTATGATGTCATCACTGACTGAGTAGATGAGAGGAGAACAGTGGGTATTGTCTATCGTGACTTTAGCAAGACTCTTGATGCTGTATCCCATAACATCCTCATAGTTAAAGAAGTGTGAGATAGATGAGCAGACAGTGAGGTGGATTGAGAACTGGCTGATTGACAGAGCTCAGAGTGTTGTGATCAGCAGCCCAGAGTGTAGTTGGAGATCTGTAATTAGCAGAACTCCACAGGAACTCCTGGGTGTGGTCTTGTTCAACATCTTCATTGGTGACATAGATGAAGGGACAGGGAACACCTGTTGCAAGTTTGTGAATGACATAAATCTGGGAGGAGCGGCTAACACACCAGAAGCCTGTGCTACCATTCTGTGGTACAATCTGAAACACAGGAAGTGTCATATGAACTTCTTTAAAGTAAAGAAAAATCTTCTTTACTTTGAGGATGGCAGGGCACTGCAACAAGCTGCCCAAAGAGATTGTGAAGTCTCCTTTTCTGGAGATATTAAAAACCCACCTGGACACTTTCCTGTGATACCTACTCTAGGGAACCTGCTTTAGCAGGAGAGGTAGACTTTAAGTTTTACAGAGGTCTCTTCCAATTCCTGTGATACCGTGATTCTGTGATTGCGTATATCCACACACCTATCATCACTCACAATATGCATTTTTTCTGTGCCTCTTACTTGCTTGCCCCTTGCACTTAGCTCCCATGCTGCTCATATGCTGCCATCTACATATGCATTACCACCTGCATTCTTAGACAACCTTCATCAAAGTAAGAGACAGATAACTGCGGACTGTCTACACCCTCATAAAATCCTTCCCAATCTTCATTGCTCTTCCCTTCCCCACCCCAAATTGTTGACATTCTCCCAGGTCCCACACCCAGCTCTATACTAGTTACCTGTACTTCATTTATTTTGAGCATGCTGTGTGCACAACTCACTTTTCAGACAGCTGTTCACTTCTACCACCTTCTCGTGTGTAATCCTTACAAATACACACAAACTGACAATTTCTCTTCTTGCTCACAGACCATCATTTCTCACCCCTTGTTACATGAGCTGTCATTCTCATTTAATCCCAATTCATGCCCTACGACTCCTAACTCCACTAACCTATCCACACACTTCACACTTCACTTTTTACATAAGTACAGCCATGTGGTCTATAAAGTCCTGCAGGTAGTTATCCCTTTATATCTTTAGTAATTTTTCTGCAAGCACATTTGTTCCATTCCCTCTTTCTGCTTCTTTTAGCTAGTGCCTATGACACTCATAAGTACTTTAGATGCATCTCGCTAAATAAAATATCACTCCTTTTAATTTGTATGTGTTCTCCTAATCCCACACTTTTGTTTGTTACTTTCCACTATTTTCCTCAGCTGCTTCTCCTGTTACATGTTGCCTGTTCTATCCTGACTACAGATAAGAGGCATCCTTTGTTTCTAATAGGCAAATAACTATTCACCTTTGAACTACTTCCTCAGTTTGTCTTCAAAGCAATACAAAACTAATATTCTTCTCTGTGCTCTCTTGTCCTTTACCTCCCTTTGCCCACACATCTTTACAGAAAACCCAGCTCTTAATATCATCCTTATACCCTTTTTATTCTTCTTTCTTCATTCTTCATTCTTTCCTCATTCTCATGCTTCATGAGAACTGCCACATCTTCATATTCACAGTTCTCCCTGTCCCTATAATTTTACTTATCTTGCATTTCCTCACAGTACCTTCGCACAGCTTTTTCCTTCATTCTGCCTCTGCTTCATAACCACTCACAACACGTCCACAGTACTCCAGCAGGCTTATAGCCTCTGAAATTTCTCTCAGCTCTTCATGCTTCTATCCAAATATATGACAGATGCTATGAAAGTAATGCCTCCTATTTTACTTTGTTGGCCTACTACATCAGAGGTGGATATGAAAGACAAGCCGTGTTCCAGACAGCCATGCAGATATTTATGAATGTGGTATGCGGGCTCTTTTTCATTGCTGGTGAAAATGCATAGTTAATAGAGGTGACTGTTGAAAAATAGTGTTTTGTAGCTGAGAATATGCTATATCAAACAGTGTAATTGTTCTCTTTGTTGCAATTTAATGGAAATAAACAGGAAGGTGTTACTTTCAGAGAAACCTATGTGCATTTTTCTTCCTCCTCCAGACATCCTTCCTGCACTGTGCTTTCACCATTCTCTCTAAACTCCCACTGCATACCCCTCCACACCCCTCCTACATCCTTGTAAGTCCCTTTCATATTATCACCCAATATCCAGTCTGCATCTTTCCCATCCCTCTCAAGTCATAGTTCCCTTTCTGAGCTCCTAAATTTTTCTCCATCCATGAAGATTCTCTCTGTCCAGTTGACTTGCAGTAGTTTCCCTCTTACACTGACTACCTTTGCATGGCTTACCTGCTCTAACTACCCAATATATAGCAGAGTACATTGTGGTTTATTTTCAGCACTTAATACTTTCCCTACAAACTCCTGAGGTATTTCTTTCTATGAATTATTTAATTAATTTTTCTCTGGAAAAAAAAAAAAAGAAAAAGAAACACTAAATATATTAGTTACCTCAAAATATACCATTTTCCTACACAAAGCACCCCTGTCCTGACCCCTCTGGTTTATCTTCTCCCCATAGTTTGAGTCCTCCATCTGCGATCATACCTTGCTTTCCTCCCTCTACCATGCTAACAGACTCAGCTTCTGGTACTGACGTGTATCTGAGAGTATAAGTCTTTATACTACGTGTTGTTGAAACCATGCTTAACTCTCATTCTCTACTGCTTTTGTCTATTTTTTTCACAAAGCAAGGTAGTTTAGTTATTTTCATTTTTCTGACATCTTAAGTGTTTTTGTACCACTCCTCTACTTTCGCACAGGCCACATATTTCAGTGCCTGAGAATGTCTTTCTTTTTTGTCTGGGTATTTTCCTGAGGGCACAGTGTTAAGTCAAACTTTACATACCATTTGCACTTCTCATGCAACAAATCACATGAGCCTAAGAGTTAAGAGTGCTTTTTGAAACACTACAGTTCATAACAATTGTCTGGACCACACAGCACACTTCTCTGTTTATTTAAAAAGGAAAGAAAAAGCACATGCCCACTCCCCTCTAAATAACTGGTTTTGAAATATAGGAATGAGGGAATGTGTGCATAGCAGCCCTTTTCATTCCAAAATATCCATCTCTCTGAATAATGCGTATTTATAGTTCAAGAGATAGGACCAGCACAGAGCTTTCTCGTTTATTTTAATAAAGGATTAAGAACTGATCAGAAAACTATCTAAACCATTCAAGGATTTTTTCCCCTCTTAGCTAATAACATTTGGTAATTCTATAAAGACTTGCCAGTAACTAATGCTTTAAGCTGCATTTCAGCTGCTTAGATGAGAAACAGCTTTCTATTTTGCTCTCTATATGTCTGTATTTATTTGTTGTGTGTTGCATTCCTAGAGGACGCTTAATGAACACTGAAAATTGTAGCGTAAGAATAGTCGCCCTGCCATCCTACACACAAAGTGAGTATATCTTTTTCACCTAACCACAGATGTACAGGGTATCCTTTGATCTCCAGTTCCTTCCAGAGAATTTAGTGTTGGGTTTGAGGGGAGGGGAGATTGATTCAAAGGTCATGAGTAGAGTTTTCAGTGTCTGACTCGCATGAAAAATAACAAAGCTCCAGTGAAGTTAAGTACCTGAGACAGGAGAGGTCTAGGAAGTAGGAATTTTGACTTTGCGTGTCATGGGCTCTAAGTTTCCCTTAGGGCAAGTCTGCTGTGTATTCTGAGGCTGGTTTCTGCAACCTCTACTCAAGATTTGCAACTCCTTTTGTTACATCTGAAGTTTCTGGTTTCCATCTTAAAATAAAACCAAGAGTCTCCTTTGTTTCTGCCTCTCAAATTAGATTCCTTTAGCACCTCATATTTTTCCTCCGCTGTTTTTTTACCAGGGATCTGAACAACAGTGTGCGGAGCAGGAGGAGAGAGAAATCTCAGAACTAAAGCAAGCTGTAGGACAATTAGAGGTGGGGGAAGGAGGAGGCACAATGGGAAACACATCAACATTTGGGACAGATCTACTTCTTGCAAGACACCCCTCCCAAACTACCATTATAATTCTTTAAAGAATCCCTCTCCCCCCTCCTCTCCCCGCCCTCTTAGGACCCTATTAGAAAACGTCAAATTTCCCTTACCGTGGTAGGAGTAACCATGGCATCCGTGTAAATGTTTCCAGAAAAGTCGACATGAAGAGAAAGGTAAATGTAAATATGTTCATTCAAAGTCCCAAAGTTGGTCTGCTTGGGTTGTGCAGAGTTGCTCTATGGGAGAGGAGCCTTTAACTCTGAGTCCCGTGAACATAATCTCCTCGATTATAACAAACCAGCTCAGCCAGATGGCTCTGCTCTGTAGATTAACCCTTTTATTGCCATGCTCTGCTTTCACTACCTATCGTTTATAAAAATTTTGCCTGGCTGGGGAATTTCAGAGAGCGACACATTTTTTTTTTTTTTTAAATAACATAATTGTGATAAAAGTGTTTTGTTTTGTTTTGTTTTTCTCTTATATGCTTTACAATACCCATAATGTGTCTATTTTTTATTTTATTTTATTTTATTTTTTCTTAATCCAACTGATGATTTCATTCCTTTTCCTGGCAAAATCTTTTCATATTATAAAGAAAATTCTTAGTACCCAGGAATATTTTCTGTAATTCTTTTATTAAATCATAACCATATAACAATCTCTTCTGGACTGTGATTCTCAGAAGACAAGTATTTCATTGCAGGAATGTGCAACTCTAATAGTCAATTCCCTCCTCTCTGTCTCTGTCGCTGTCTCTGTCTCTTTCTTTCTCTTTTTTTCTCTGTCTCTCTCTTCCCCCCACACTTGCTTTGTCTCTCACTTGCATACCCACATATATACACACATGCAGTCTTTGGTCAAACTGCCATCGTGAGTTTCTATTCTTACCCATATTTAGAAATCATTATAGGACATGCAAAACAGGTGAAATAGAGAAACAGAATTGAAAAGCCATAAACTTCCAGTCTCTCTCTGGCTTTATTATTATTATTGTTATTGTTATTACTTCCAAATTCTAGGCACATTTATTTATTTTGTCATTGTTTCTCTCAGCCAAGTCACTCCTCACATCATAAAAATAGAAAGAATAGACCTTAGAGTTGAGTTTTGTCCAGATATGCCTCCAGTTTTGATTTTCAGATTAGTCCATTAGGAAAAAGATGGTGAGTGCCAAAAATATGGAAAGTTAATCAGCAACCAGTAGTGACTGGTTTCTAAAATTCTTATTTAGAGATTGCTCACAGAGATGGCTGATAAATTTAGCTGCATTCCTCTAAGTCTCCCTCTAAATTTACATGCTTAAGTCATCTTTCTTTTCTATTTGATTCAAGCATAGTTGAACAAGTAATAACCATAAGAATCTGCTTATATAAGATAGATATAAGATAGATATAATACTTCAAAACGGAAGTCATCGGATGCTTCACAAGATCATGAACCTTTCTCTTTTGTTATTTAACAAAGAAATTTTTCTCTTTCTCTTCCCTTTGTAAGGATTATTATATTTCTAATGCTGTCAAAGTATTGTACCATCTTCTTTAAGATCTACCTAGATAGTTGTAACCATTTTATAAATTATTTTCCGCTGTGGATTGGAACATGGTAGGTGTTGTTTGTTATTATTGTCCTTTACTTAAATTTTCTCAACCATAAGATAATACCATTTAAAGAAGTCTAAATTCTATATATTGCATCTGTTTCTTAAGTCCTGCTTGAATTGCTTATTTTCCCTAACTGCCCAGATGTGGACGGAGAGAGTAATCTTCCGTCATTGACTCTTAAGAGCATTCATTCCATTGAAAATTACTGCTTCGTCAGTTCACACACAAAAAACCAAAACAATAAAGCAAACCAAGAGACACTCCAAAACCCACACAACACAAATCTTGACCAGATCATGAGCCTTTTTGTCTTTGCAATTTGATTGAATACAGTTTCCATCCTTTGTAGATCTGTCTCAGCTAAAAGGATGTAAGAATTAACTCCTTTCTCCCCATCCCAACACTCTAGTCAAATCTGAGAAATGCATAAAATGTGACTCAGCTTTTAGTCTCCTCAAGTAGATAAACAGCTCTAGGAATAGAAATCATTCCCTTGGCTTGTGAATACGTCTCCAGAGGTAGGCAAAGGGTTAACCTTCTGAAAGCAACCCTACCCTAGAACTTCACATTTGCA
Organism: Phasianus colchicus; assembly: GCF_987193195.1. Taxonomy (NCBI): domain Eukaryota; kingdom Metazoa; phylum Chordata; class Aves; order Galliformes; family Phasianidae; genus Phasianus; species Phasianus colchicus. The sequence continues at coordinate 75,423,245 of NC_143436.1, read as the reverse complement.
GGTAGTCCAGAAAAAAAAAAAAAAAAAAAAAAGCAAACTAACAGTGTACAACTAAACATCCCAAGCAAAGGGGATGCCTCCCTCTGATGGGAGGTGAATCGACCAGAGCCAGGCAGTATGCATGAATTGAGGGATTTTTCCCGGTACTTGTTGTCTGTGTCTGTGGGCTGTCAGACACCTTGTAACATGAGATGTGACAACTTAATATTGCCAAATATTCATGCACTGTTAAAAGCATCGTAGACGGTGTGTTTTTACAGCTATAGAAAGTGGAAACATGCTTGGTACTTGCAGATTTGCACGTTTTTCTCTAAAGATGTTTCTCTCCTTAAACTGCTTTTGTCTAGATATTTTTATATCTTCTGCTAGGTCATTTGGTGCCATGTTATATCTTGTTTTTTAAGGATAAGCCTTAAAACAAACAGATTTTATTATTTTTTTTTTTTTTTTTACACTTCAAACATGCTTTATAGTTGGTTTTTTGTTTTGTTTTGTTTTTTAACAAAAATAAAGATCTCAAACTGTTATTTTAAGTATACTCCTTTGATCCAAGATTCTGACATAGCAATCAGTTTGTGTCACTTTTAGCAAATCTCTGTTAAGTCTTGAAGAAATTGAAATATTGCTCTGAGCATATTGTAGAAAATAATCTTCAGTTTTTGAAGATTTTAATTGGAATAATAACTAGTCATTTATCTGATTAATTAGGCCTTTGATTAGACTTCAGAATAGAAAATATTTTATACACTGTGAAGGCGGTTTTTTTCCTAGATTTATTAAGATACCCCTGTAATTCAATTTTATGTTAATAAAATAGAACACTTATAGAGAAGATTTGTATGTTAGCAAGTAAATGGATGAAGTTTTTCACTGGTTTGATGGGTGCCTTGGTTCATTTTATATGCAGGGTTTCCCCATTAACCGTTAGTTTTGCAACAGCGCCACTTTGTGGTAGTTGTCCCGAGCAGATACAGAGAGTGGGAATGCCTGCAGGGGTACTACTTGTTTCAAAAAGTTTGTCCTCATCGTTGCTTTGACATACGTCAACAAATACATTTATCTACAGTGGAAATGTATTTCAGCCGTGTGCTTTTTCATTTGTGAGAAGGTAGTTTTGAAGTAAAGACTAAAAAGAAGTAGAAGCAGAAGATTAGCTCTGAACATTTTGTGTAAGAACATCACTTTCATTCAAATTTCCAGAACTTTAGTGTTTGTAAACATCTCTAGAAAAGATTTTCAGTAACAGTTGTTGTAAATGTTTCATTAAAAACAAAAATCGAAGCATAGTTTTCTGTAATTGATAGAAATAGCAGCAGGAAAGAATAAGTTATTGGGGGGGGGGGGGGAGGATGGGGGGGAATATAGCAAAAAAACCCAACAAAATAAAACAAACAAACAAACAAAAAAACAACCACATAATTTAAATATTATTTCAAGAATACCAGAAGTATGATTTCAGAGTTGATAGAATTGCTGAAACATCGCTGGGTTTGGCTTCCTTTACGTCTACATCAGTTCTGAACTTAAGCCGTTGTGTACACTCGTGCTGGAGTTTCTGTTCCTCTCTTGTACACCAGAACTCAATCCAGAGAAATGATAGGTGCTAAAGAGAAATTCCAAGTAATCTTCAGATTTTGTTCTGTCATACATTTATTGGAAAGTTGTCTTCTGCAGCTTTTTCTTTCATTAAAAAATTATCTGATGAGTTCTTAAAATAATCAGATTAGATTATAGCAATTAACAGAACAGATTCAAGGTGACACAATGAAAAACATATATCCAGAGCTGCAGACATTCCAAAAATACAGGGCAAGAACCATGAATTAATTTCAGACTCTGAAAGTCATTGCTGTTCAGATCTATTCCTGAAAGCACTAATTTCTGCACAGTTAGTTCACCTGTAAAACTGTTTTCCTGAGGATTAACAAGGTGAGATTAAAAAAGATTCAAAATTTTGTACTTATATTTATAATAATAAATAACAGACTATTTTGTACCTATTAAGTATAACTAGCACTTTCTCATGTGAAACATTTTACATACACAACATAGCATTACACAAAAATTTAAAGTGTTTCACAAATAATTTTCATTTTGGGGTTTTCTTGTTTCATAAACGTAGGGATCTGTACTTCTGTAACAAAATAGAGGTATATACTAAGTAATATACAAGAAGAGACATATACTTGCCAACATATAACTAACGTTTGGCAATAGGGTTATGGATCATCACAAATCTTGTCTACTGTAATAATGTAATGTAATAAACTTCTCAGTTTAGCACATATTTGGTCTTGTGTAATATTTGTCTTCTTCTGATAGTATCTAGTTTTTCCAGAGACAGTTTTTTATTGCAGGAATAATCAAGAAACTTTGCAGCATCTGATTACAGACACAATTTCTGGAAATAAAGAAGAAAAATCTTCCTAACAATAGACATACTTTTAGCCTCTAGTCATTTGTTTTGATTACCAAATTAGTTGAACAGAACTCACATGATTATCTGTAAAAAAAGTCATTTCTTGTTTATGACAGTGTTAAGATTTTCTCACTGGAGGAATCAACCACTGCAAACAACAGAGCTGCTTAGTAAAATGCTAAAATTTCCCTAGCAGGGCAGTAAAGTTCAGCACTGGTTTTTGCTCTTGGACTGATGCTTTCGTGCCTGTAAGATCCACGAGAACTGCAATTTCTGAAGCTGATTTAAGAAAATGAAACAAAAGGAAAAGGCAAATATTTTCCTTGTATTCAATATTTAAAAAGTAAATAACTTTTAAATCTGCCATTAAGTTAAACAGTACAAAAATTAAGGGCCTTGGATCACTGCTAGTTTGCCAGCACAGCATGCACTGTGTTTATTAAGTTTATTTCAGTTTATCACTGAAATAAAAGGGTCAGTTCCACATCTGATTTCCATAGGGAAATATGTCTCTAACTTTTGTGTTTACATTTTTAGTCTTACTGTGAAATAGAGCTGGTATTCTGGTTTGTTTGTTTGTTTTTGTGTGTGTTTCTTTTTTTGTCTTCTTTTTTTTTTTTTTTTTTCAGCTTCCTGTAGTGAAAAACATAGAAAATAAGGTTAATAAGGCAAGCAGCAACATAAGGTAGAGTAACATTGGAAATGCACCTATGCTATAATATTTTTCTTAAATTATTTCAGAGTAGGATCTTCATTTTGATCTGAGACTTTGCTACAAAAAGAAAGCTCTTTATTCAATTAACAGGTGTAATATATGTGAGAAATTATCTTCTGAAGTCGATGGGGCTCTTCCCATCACTAGCTTTTAAACCAGGCTGTTAATATTTGTGGGTTCTAACCTGGCAAGGCACTTCTATTTGAATTAAGGCATTTTTATTGAAACTTTTTTTTTTTTTTTTAATGGATACTGATTCTCATTTGTCTGAGCTTCTGAATTTTAATTTTATTGTGAAATTGCATCTATTGGAGGAGGGACAGGACAGCAAACATGGTATGAATTAGCTTTCAGGCATTCCAAAACTGAAAGTCCCATTTCAGTTAATTCAGATGTATAAAGAGGATTTTTTAAACAGCTGTGGGTCAAACTATCATTTGTTAATGCCTATCTTTTTTAAAAATAAGAAATTTCCCATACTAAGGCATACTAGGTATGCTCATCTACTGCCCAAATACTTCTTCTGTACAAAACATTTAATGCATATGTCTGTTATGTTCTCTGCAGCAGTTCCCAGGTAGTGTTTGGCAGGTCTGTTCCAAGTGCCATCCCCAACAAGCACTTTGTGTACTGCTGCCCTTTTTAAAGCGGTTCTTTAGCACAGATTTGGGCTGCTCTATGCCTGGTGTTGTTGCCCATGAACACTTAGTTTATCAGTATTGCGTGGCTTGGTAGTGATGTCCTTAGGGCTTTCCATGCACTGTAGTACCCAAATGTGAATTCAGAGATACACTACTGTAAGAGCCCTAATGCAGCAAGTGGCATGAGAGTAAGTGGAAACACACAAGTCCAGTGCCTGCTCTCAAAACCAGATTTGCTCCCTACCCAGATGACAAGCTTGCAAAGGCAGCTTCAAGCATGGCCATAGATTATCCCCTGAAATATGTAAGGGCTCCAAGTACCAGAAACTAGAGGCATCATACAGTGCTGAGTCCATAGAGGGTGGTGCTCTACATGCAATGTGAGATGCACAATAGGACAGACAATCAAAGAAAACCTATGCTTACAGTCAAGAACACTGCTTAGGAGTTGTATAAAATGAAAGTGTTTGGGTTTTTTTGTTTGTTTGTTTTCTTTTGTTTTGGAGTAGTTTTTTTCCTATATGCTTAGCCTTTTTGGAGATTGACAATAAGAAAGAGAATGCTGACATCTCACTTTCTTTTAACCACATAAATGGACAAACTATTTTCTGACAGAATCCATCCTTCCCCAATTTTATTTATTTGGAAGGCATGGAAAGAAAAACTCAGTCTGTAATGAAATAGGGCAAAGAAAGTAAGTAGCTAAATGATATAGGATCTTAAAATGATCATATTTTCAGTCTGAAGAACTGATGGAGGGGCGCAGTCAGGTGTTTGATCCCACTTTTTATTGTAGAAGGAAGAAAAAAGGGTCTGAATGGAAAAATCCAGCATATTTTTTTGAATGAACAGTGCTACTGAAGCTGATTGTAATACAGATTGTCCATGACCAAAATTATGTTTAAGTTCTTAGTTTACAGACTGGCTGTATCTCTGAGTCATGCTTCTCTCTCCCTCAAAGGTATCTTGTTCCAAATACTTTCCTGCTACATGGTCATGGTAAATCTCTCTTCTCAAATACCAGTCATCACTAATAGTTCCACACGTGCTTATGAGTGTACAGAAGGATCCTACTCACTTGTTTTGTTGTCTGCTGTATCTCCAATTCCCATTGTGTAGCTAAGGCAGTTCTTTATCAAGAGCCACAATGACCACAATGACAACTGTGGTTAATGAGCTGCAAAGAAGAAAAATTAAGAAACCACATGTTGAGCAGACAACAGAGGGTGTTCATGACAGCATGGTGGGCTTGGTCACATCATTGTCCATGACTAGGATGACTGTATGATTCATGTAAGCTTGATCACACAAGCAGCAATCAGAAACGTTATGAGGCTTTACAACTGTTATGAGATTAATACATATATGTTATCTCCAATACTCACACTGTGTTTGACATTCAACATTGCTTTAGAGTTTTATTCAGTGTTTTTTCTCCTTTGAGACATTCTCTTTGAAGCCTGGTATGTATAACTTTTCTCAGTAGCCAACAACATTTGGTAAAAACAGGCTTTAGGCCAGTGTGCTTTTTTTCTTATGCAAACCAAGATTTTCTTATGTCTTGTAATGTAGCTGCAGTGTATGCATGTGTAGCTGCAAAGGATAGATTTCTTAACAAAATATATTGTGTATGCAAAGATCTTGTCTTTTCCTTGATTATCATTCTTTCTTCCTAAACAGTGTGAAGTGAACAGGATCAGTTTCTTAACCTAAGAGCAAATAAAACTTATTTTTTTGATGACTAGCTCTTTGGAAATTTAAAGTTGTTTTTGCAGCAAGGCACTAATCAGTGTGGTAGTCAAATGTAGCTGTTAAATACAAATATTCCATTTCCCTTAAACCTTAAGCAAAGCGAAGCTCTATGAATCCTTGACTTTTTTTTTTTTTTTTTTTTTTTTTTTTATGTGAACACAATCATAGGGGAAAGACACAGAATATTACACAAATAATCATAAATCTAAATCAATTCACATCAAACTCCGCATGCACAATGTTACTTTCAATTAAGCTCTTGTGGACCTTGTGAGAATAAAGCACTTTCTTCATCATATCTTGTTGCCTTCCCTGTGTCATACTTCAACATTTTTCTCTTCTTATTATTAAAAGCCCTCTGTCTTCCTCAGTGTCTAAGGAAAAAAATGGATATTGTACTCTATCTAAAAGAAGAAGAAATTGCAGTTCTGACAGAGCAAGTGAGTAAATTCCAAAAAATCCTTATAAAAATGTATAGCTAGAACCAAAACATTCCCCATCATACAGTGTGTCTAAACCCTGCTCCCACAGATTGGCTTTTGTCTTGTGACGTGATACCTTCAGCAAGCTGTCTCACTTGGAAAAAATAGCCATGCAACCTTACTCTGCACTGAAAGGAATGCCACATGTCATTTTTGTTTTTCAGGGTCTTCAAGAGCAATTCTATGTTTCAGTGTGTTTTTCCCAGAGATGGTATTGTGAATCAACTTAATAAAATGAAGAACATCCAAAACTTCTAAGGAATTATCCTTGGGTTAAAAGGCAATAGACATGTTTGTACATACTCGTAAATGGCTTACACTGATAAAACATCTGTCTTTGTAGCAAATGTTGGTTACAATTAATGCTTGCTTCAAAAGTCCTGTATTGATGAATTGGATAACAATGGATTGAAGGTGGGGGGAGGACTGCAAAAGTTAAAGGAAAAACCATGCACTCTCCTTAAAAGGAAGAGCTAAAAATCACTCAAGGACTGGGTTTTGCATTAACGTGTCTGAAATTACTAAGAAACTGTAGCACTACACACAGAAATTGCAGCTCAGGTATCTGGTGGGGCTGTATGATCTGTGTGTATGCAGGATATCTTTATGGGACACTTTACGCTTATGAATTTGAGTTTGCACATTATGAGTGCCTCAAGTTAAAATGTCCTGGTTTTGTTGTTGTTGTTTATTTGTTTGTTTTTTCCTCAGTTCATTGTTCTTTTTCATTTCTCAGCAAAAATGAACTGGATATGCCAATATCATTGTGTGATCAATAGTAATTCCTTTCTGAAGTGCTTTTCTCTCACCAAAACTGTTGTTCAGTGTGCAAACTTCTATTACTGACTCCTATTCATAGGCAGTTCCACATTCTTGTGCTCTGATTGTGTTAGGTATTGTGCATAACACAGTCATTGGTCCCAAACAGGCACTTAGCACATTACCTGCCCTTTTGTAAGACTAATTCTGTTTGTTTCTGTGAAAAAGTAAAGTGCAGTTGGCAGACTGTACAGGAGCATGAGACAAACGAAGGATTAGAGGAAAAGTGGAGAAATAACTGAAGAAATAAGTGTTACCGAACTGTAGCTAGAAGAATTAAAAGAAACACAGATAATTTTTTAATTGTGCATGGTGAGGGTACAAAAACTTGCCAAGAGGCAGAGGAGGGTGATGTGACATGACCTTATTTCTTCTGTGGCCTGAGGCACAATCCTTTCTGCAATTATTTCATTTTATTGTCTACCTAGGCCAGTTGTTAAGAGCTATGAATGAATGAATGAATAGTCTTCTTACGTATTCAGAAATGCACCCAGAGTACAGCTCTGACATGAAAACCTTTTCTACTACACTCAGATTACTACTGAACAGTGTTGGAGGTCATTGTATTTTGAGAAACTAAAGAGTAGCAATCCTTCTGTAGAATATGTGTGTGTGTATATATATATATATATATATATATATATATAAAATTTTATTTCTTTTAGGTCTGATTAAAAAAAATTCAAAAACTTTGTAATAAATATTATTTTAGTTTTAAAACATTTGTATGTGGAAGGATTCCATTTGCAAAGTTCACTTGGGATCACAGAATCATAGAATATCCCAAGATGGAAGGGAAGGATAACAATTAAAATGGAAGTGATGTTTTCCCTTTTTCCAGTCAGAATGGAAGATACAGTCAGATGAAGATCTGACAGACATAATTTTTCAAATATGATGGAGAATATCTTGGCAGTCACATCACCCAGGATTCTGTAATGCCTGTCATCTGGCCCCATAGACTTGTACACACTCAGCCTCACAAGGGTGATTTTCTCTCCCCACCCCTCCAAGAAGCCGATGGAGATGTTGTGGATTGAACCCCAGATATCACACATGCAAAGCAGGTCCTCCATCAGTGAGCTACATCCCCATCACATGGTTTCTAAGTAAAATCACTCTCAATCATATATTTTATAAATGTTCAATATTTTAAGATAAACAACTGGAAAACTTAACTGAGAATTACATGTAGCAGCAAAACTTACCTATTAATTTATTTATTGCAAGAAGTCTATTTTGAATAATAGATTTCCTTCCAACTTGTATGAAAAATAAACTTCCTGAGATGACACTGTTATGAGGTAGTGTTGTATAAACAATGTGGAATATTACTTCCTGAATATTTTGTTATTAATTTCTACAAAAGCAGAGTTGGGGGTCACTGACATGTATTGATGCTTTTAACTTCATCTCCTTGAAAGTGAGTAGAATGATGTAAGCACAGATTTGAAATTCAAACAAAATGTCCAGGACACCCAGTATTCACATTAAACAGTGAATATACTGTGCTATGGATGCATGTGACTGAGACAACATAGTCAGAAAATAATCGCAGGACAGTGTCCAAGTATGAGAACAAAATGCCCATCCTATTTATTTTATTGTGAAGAGCCAAAATCATTATTTTTTTCTGCAATTCTCCTATGTCTGCTAATGTCAAACAAGGGAAGACTAACATTTGATACTAGGGGTTAACATAACAAGGAGGAGAATACTTAAGGACACAGAGAGATGGATAAACATTGTGCTCCCATGCTGGCAGGTGGCTGCTCTGCTGAAAAATGTCCTTGTGTTTTGTCTGGATTGTTGAAGGAAAGAAGTGCAACAAAAAGGTCTTTTCCTTCCACTGAATGTGAATACAAGATGCTTTCGGCTTTGTAACCACTGAATAAGTGCCCTGACCTTTAACTGTCATGTTATCAGCAGAAAGGTAAAACATTTCAGAATCCTGAAGTTAGTGCCATAGTGTATAACATGCACTAGCATAAAATTACTTTACATCCAACTTAGTAGAAAATAGATAAAACTGGTGCTAAGCAGACTCCTACATTTGATTGCTTTTCTGAGTTTCTATGGAAAGAAAACAATGTGGTTTTTCCTTAGGACAGAAGCAATATTATTCCTCAATCTTTTTTGCTTATTCACTGAACAGGCACAGAAATAGAAAGTTCCTGTTGGGATCATATTGCTTACACTGAAATATTTTTCAAACAGAATTGGTTTGTTTTTGAAAGCAGTTTCACACAAATTAGGCTTTTGCCTTCTTCTGCAGCATTCCCAGGGACTGTGGTTCAGGTATCTCAGATTACTAGTTTTTTTATGTAGGCCAGACTCATTGTATGATAGATAGCATTGAACTACAAGATACAATGCTTATCAGTCACACACTTCACAGAAGCAATGTGCATCTCATGAGACAATGCTCAACACAGGATTTCAAAAGAGTAGCTACAGGTAGACTTTAAAATATAGTTCCTACAAATGCAGCGACCTTGAGTAAAGATTATGGTGAACAAAGCTGAAAAAGAATATGCTTATTTTCAGAAACTGAAACCAAATAGTTTGCCCAAGGATGTTTCTATATGTTCAGAATGCAAAACAACAAATCACAACAATAAACTTAAGGGTAAAGGGTAAATTCTTATATCCTTAAAATAGTACAAAAAGTACTTATGATGACTTTCTCCATAATTATTTCTCTTTATCAATTTTTAGAATCACTTCCAAAATGCAGGAAGTCTTTTTCACAAATTATTTTTCAATTTCTGAGTGGTTTCATTGTACTCACAAGTTAAATTTTAGGATTTGCTTTTTGTCTTTCCCTAAATCTTGATTTCTCTTATTTTAACTCTTATTTCACAGATATTTTCATCCCATTCCATTACTTTAAGTCAATCGCTTTATATTCATAAATGTGATGATGTTTTTGTTCTTCTTTGTATGTAATTAAAACAACAAAACCTCAGGCAAATGCTTGGCAATAGCAGTAGATGTTTGAGAAAGTTGCTAGATTTTGTTAGCTCAACAACAGGTATAAGCAGCTGCTCTTTTTGCTTTGGTGATACTACAGAAATATACATCATAAAAGTTTACTTCTTCTGCGTGTGTATGCTCTTTATCTAAAATCTGCTGTTTCTTGTCTGTACACTGTACAGACAGGAAAGGGTACAATGTCTGTACACTCCTGTACATTGGAAATTTTTAAAAGAGAAACACTGAAATGCTTCATGGATAGAGCATGGTATTAAAAAAGCACTGTTGATTTAAGCAAAAGCACGTTCATTTATTGCAGGTGAGAATTCAGTCTTTATCATAGTTGCTTTTCAAACATGCTGGCCTCTGAGATCCTCTGCATTGTTACTGTAATTATTTCTGTCTTCTTTCACCAGTGAAAAGTATAAGTTACCTGGTGATTTTCCAAGATTTATTTCCATTTCTATCACATCTTTCTATGACAAGAAACTAAGTTTTGTGTCTGAGTTCTTCAGTAAAGTCCCTGACATGCATTTATATATTTTAAGATATATATATTTAGAAAATAGACAAAACTTATAGGTGGCATATATATGAATACTTATGATTCTGTCTGTCTGTCTCTTTTCATAAAAGCAAATAGATACATAGGTATTATATCTAGCCACGATTAATTCTATCCATAGTACTTTTATTCCTTATTCTTCCTCCCACAATAAATAGACCTTACTGTATAACAAGTTCTTTAATACAAGGGTAAGGAAAAGCAAACATCCAAATTTTGAAAGTGAAGATGATAGGAATAAACCACTGTGCAATATTCACTAGTGTCATGGTTTTATGGCTTTTGTTATCAGAATTCCACATCATAACATCATGTAGTGCACTGGGAATTAAAGAGTTAATGCTCCAATTCCATGGATCATGGATTGTTCCGGGTACATGGTCTTCAGAAGAGAAGAACTACTTACTACAGACCCCAGAGAGCTTTGTGTTGTTCTGTTTCCATTTTCCATTCAGAGGGAAAGATAAAACTGTTCATAGATCACGAGACAGCTCTTCTGGTCATCTGGCTCATCTCTGCTCCCAGCCATATTGACTCAGCTTGCTTAGAGTTAACCTGTGGTTTTCAGACACTCTTTCTCATTTTATTTGATTTATTATCTTCAATTCCAATTATATTGTATTATAGTATGTTATCTTGCATTCCAATATCTTACTTAGTAAATTATTTTGTTTCTCCTCAAATTGTTGCTGCTGTTTTGGTTTTAGGCCCACCTCCCTACCCTTTCCCCTTCTCCCTCTCCCCTTCTCCCTTTCCTGGGGTGTGAGTCCATGGGTCATGGTGTAACTGGCAAGAGATCTCAACCCTCTTTGGAGAGGCCGTGAGAGTTGTAGGATAGCCTATGTTAAAGACAGTGTAGCAATGAAGAAATTGTGTGGGAGATGGATTCAGAGTTCCTCCACAAACACAGCATGGAGCCAGGAAGTTCTAGATGACATACTCTGCTCGCTAGTAAAGAGAAGCAAATTTCCCAGCCTTTTAGTTGAATGGTCCCTGATCTTGAATGTGCTTTCCAATGGAGGGATAAGTCTCCACCAGGTCTTCAGTGCCATTTTCCTTAGGAAATAGGAGAAGCTAAGTCAGCCACTAAGGAAGACCTTTCCCTTTCCAATAAAAGACTACTTTTATTTATTTCTTCATTACTTTTATTTGTTTATTTATTTTTATTTTATTATTTTATTACTTGATTGCAAATTATGCCAGAGAAATATTTAACAAAAGACTCCTCAGGGTTGTTCTTTGTCAGCCCACTGTGCACATATATTTTTCCAAATTTTGATCTATGTTATTCTGGTTACACTTTTTATTAGTGTGAAGTACATTAGATTCCTTTTGACTTGAATATATTAAATATCAGTATTAATTGACTTAGATATAATGACTTAGATATAATTTATAACATAATTTATATATTAACAAACATGATAATTGTACATTTATATTATTATTATCTCTGTAGATGTGCTATTATAATACTTAGTTAAAATAAATTATTTTAATTTATTTATTATTATTATTATTTATTTATTTATTTATAATGAATTATACACACATTATTATTTATTTTTCTCCAAGGTTAAATGATTTCAGAAATCCAGCTGTGTTAATTATTCCATATCCAAGTAAAAGAGAGAAAGCAGACCACAGACACTTCGAATCATATATAAGTCAGTAACAAATAACTGTCTACTTAAGTCACTTTCACTATCTCAATTTACAGCCACAGATTACCTCCTTTACTGTATCTCATAAATAAGTAAGTAAGTAAATAAATAAATAAATAAATAAATAAATAAATAAATAAAATCTTCCAAAAATTTAACCAGAAGGAAAGTAGGTACTGTCATGTCAACTGTAAAGAAGAGTCACGGATTAAAAGACAGATAATAAACAAAAGTCATGTGAAAAAAACATGTGTGTTGACTGGATTTCACAGCTCATTCAACAGAATGTGCTGTTGTTTTTCAAACATGTGAGGTATAAAATTGTGTGCATATGGCCTGTGTGCATTTTAATGAGATTTAGAACTGATCTTTCATTTATCACCTGACAATAGTTCTTCAGGACTGAAATGTTCAAAACTCAATTTAGAATTAGGTTCTGAGTTCATATTGTTATAATAAATTCAAAGAAAGTAATAATTAAATAAAAGAGCTAAGGTGAAACATAAATAATTAGAACTCTGATGACCTTGCTTCCCAGTGCAGTATCTCTATAGGTAATTTAGCAAACCAGGATTAAAAGTTTGGAAACTGGGAACTATGCAAGAACTGCGTTTATTCTCATCTTGTAAAAATGACATCTGCTTTTACAATGTGATTTGTAGCCGAAATGCTAAGTCATAGCCTGAACCAGTAATTGAGAACATGGTGGGAAGGCAGGGGCAACCCAGAGGAGTTCAGATGCATGCCATGCACCTGAGTAACCAGAAGGCATGGACCCAGGATCCATCCCTTCCAAGACCTCATTTAAGTGTTGGCAGTGGAGGAAAGGATATGTTTCTTGAAATCCTTGCCTACGGGAGGCCTTCCAAAGGTAAGTGGTTTTTCTTCCTTCATTTCTGTATCTATGAGTTCTGCATTTGGGCTTGTTCTCATTATCTGCTTCCTAGTATTGTGCCGCTCTGCTATAATTGCTATGCTTTCCATTACACTATAGCATTACAGTATTACTTGCATCAGTAGTGGTATCAATGCATAACGGTGTTTATTTTTTTCACTCTGCAAACTGTTTTTTAAGAAAAAATCACACAAGGCACTTGGAAATTTCAATAATAAGTTGAGAATTATTCTAAAATTATGGCCAAATGCAGGGTGAAAACTTATGTTAATCATTGTGGGACAAGTCTTTCAGACCCCAGCTGAAAATAAGTAATGTATTTCAGTGTATACGTGGGCCTCTAGGAGGTCATCAAATCACTACTTTTTTACAAAAGAAATAATATTACTCCCATTCCTTAGAAAACATATACCTAATAACTTAATAACTTCAAGCTAGTGTAAAGTTCCTTTAAATTTCCCACTGCTATTAAGTTGTGATATCCTGTATTTTCTAAAATCTATGATGTTCTGGCAGAAAGACAGCTGAAACTGCCTTATGACACAGGCATTTTTACTGTATAGACACCAGAAACCTCAATCCCAGAAATGAATAAGGTACTTTCAAACAGTAGTTTTGTACAGTATCATTACCAAATCATAGAATGGTAAGATGCAGTTTAGCAGATGCAGATAATAGTTTACTTATGACCATGATGATGGCTATAAAATAATGGCCATCAAAACAATGCAAAATATACAACATACAAGAGAGTTAATTAACACAGTCTCCTGGAATGTAGGAAATGCCTAGATTTAAGATAGAGGTCTCCTATTTTTTTAGCTAAGAATTTTAAACTGATGTTGTAATAATAAAGCTTGTCTTAATTAAAATCTGAACTTCCACCAAGAAAGGTTTTTATTTATTTATTTTTATACTCTTGTGTACAGGTGGAAAAAAAACATATACTGCTCAAATTTCTTTTAAAAAGAAATATCTAAATAAAACGTGGTTAAGGCTTTCCTCTCTTATGCAATTACTAATCTCATAGCACCATCAAAGAAAGAAAAACACTTAAGATCTTTCTTTCCCACATCCATGGATATCTCTCTCCCATTCAATATATATGAGTTAAAATTCATATTTTAGAGAGCCTATTGTTCTCATGGATGCTGGGGAATCTGTAAATGAAATCAAGAAAATCAGATGTACCTGCAGTGACAACTGACAAGAATCAACTCCAATATTATGAGACTGCTGAAAAATCAGTTTGAACAAAGATTTGCTTTCTGTTCTTTTCTTCGTACCAGTCTATTTTAATGTCTCTGTAATCTAGAATGGCATAGACCATTTCCTTTTTCAATGGAAAAGACATAAAATCTTTTTGCTGTGCACTTGCAAGGTGATTTGTGTGTGTGTGTGTGTGTGCGTGCCTTCTTTTCTCTATTTTCATCTCGATTTCAAAGTGTAAAATAAATTGAATATATTTAAGGTTCAAAGTAGTCAAGACACAGATTAATATCTGGCTGTGTATAAAATCTTGTACAAAGTAGATTACACTTTATGATGCCCAAAAATGAAATAATCAATTACTGTTTGTTTGACTTCATAAAAATCGTAGTTTAATTTGAAAATATATCTAACTCTTTTCTTCTAAGATCTTGAGTCACAATCAATCAGCCCTTAATGTGAGCTGATGTGAACATGATGGTTAGTTGGATGACTAAATGGTTGATCATAGAATCACAGAATATCTTGAGTTGAAATGGACTGACAAAGATCATTGAGTTTAACTCCTCAATCCACACAGAACCAACCAATATTCAAACTATGTGTCTGGGAGTATTGTCCAAATGCTTCTTGAATTCCAGTGGGCTTTGCGCCATGATCTTGAGGACCTTGTTTCAGTGCCACTCTATGAAGAACCTTTTCCCAACCAATAGAAATCTGGAAATACTATTAAGGATGGCAATAATCTATCTCAGAAAGTCTTTCTGAAGCAAGTTAAACCAGACAAAACTTCTGCTACTCCCCATTGAGATAGCTAGAATGTGTTTATTTACCTATCTGTAAAAACTTCTGCAGGGCTTATTCCTTAGACACCAACAGATCACAAGCTGTTCTAATGGCTACTAGTTTCAGTCTGCATAAACTTACTGCCATTCTGATTCTGATTTTGGAAAAAAAAAAAAAAAAGTGGCATTAAAATTCAGGTGTCAGTCATGAGAACTTTCATTTTGCATTAATATGTTGAAGAAGAGCGTTTCCACAGCATTTTTTTTTTTTTTTTTTCCATAGGGCTGAGAAATGGGATACAAGAATGAAAGTTGAGGATAAGATTCCATGGCTAGAGAAAAAAACAGGAAGCTGGCATGGGGATGACACACTTAATGGGAGGCATTCTTCTCAGTGAAGACTTTGGTACACATTCCAGAAGAACTCAAACTGACATTGTGATTTGGATATACTGCAGTCCCTTGCACTTTGAGATGGTACTTATATTGAAACATTGGCGCCATTCCAGAAATATTGCAGCATATTAGTAGAAAGGAAAGTCTTTCCTAAGAACTCATTGCAATTTTGTAATTCAAGATGTAGCCAAAAATAAGCACTAAGTTGCAATGTACAGCTTCTTCCCTTTATGACTCAATATTTCATACTATGTCTAAACAGTGGAATGTGCTGCTATCAAAGCAGACAGCACTTTTTATGCAAGTCTCTGTATTTCACTTACCATAACATTATGGAGATACTGACTTGTAAGACATTGCCAGCTGAGCCTCTTCTGTTGCTGTTGCATACTGATCCCCATTTCCCCTCCATCCAGGAGTCAGGGAAAGCCTGCAGGAATGTACCTTTCTCGTTATATCTTGGCAGCTACCACCACATTAATTCCCACTGTTAATTCCTGTCAACATCTGAGGAGATCTGAGGGATCGCATAAATTCATGCTTCAGTGATTTCCTCTACTTCATAATTATACTTCCATTCATTAATTAGACTTCCGTTCATTACATAAATCAAATACACATGTAGTCTGCTGGATCAGAAATAGTAAAGAAGGTTCAGGGAAAGCTTGCAGTCATCCCTTTCCTGTTCATACAGAATTCTGCCAAGCTGAGTATGGTCAGGCACCAGCATACGGCAAAGAGGAGGTAACCAGCAGGTGAATGCATGTGGAAAATTTCTAGTACTTCAGTGTAAGACATAGGTCTCACAGTCACGTTACTGGTGGGAATTTTTCCATTTGTTAAATGCTTCCACTGAGCTTCTGTTGGCTTATATTCTAACATTTGAAAAAATGCAGGGCACCGTAGTTTTGCTGTAGGAATTACATTTGAGAATGAGGGAAAGTGGAAGAAGCAGGATCCGTCTTCTGGTGCAAAGCATGCTTTTTAAAGAGGTGGCAATGTGTTGGAGACAGAAAATAGCATGAGGTTTGTATATGCATTAAGAGATCTGTATGTATATTTAGTTAATACAAATGTTTAAACAGTTGTAGGAATATTATAAATATTCTATATGTATATTTATTTCTGAGAGTAACTGTTGAAACTTAACAATTAACTTAGACCCCAGTCATATTTAAATTGAATCCAAGTCATTTAAACAGTGTCTGCTTATTCTTTGGACCAAGAAGTAGTTCATTTTTTCCTGAATTGAAAAATGTTATAAAATCATTTTGATGGGATCCCATAGTCCTCACTGAGTCTACATTCTGCATTTTCACAGTTGTAAATGGTATTGGGATTTGCTTAATAGAATATTGTATTCAGTAACCTGGTCCAAGAAGTGACACTATGACAGAGCCACTTCTAATTACCTTAAAACTATCTCTAGTAGTGAAATGGCTCATGAGATCAAGAATAACTGGAGAAGTGTATCAAGAAAGCCCCCACCAAACCCCTTTGGTCACTGGAGAATCTATTTAAAAACAGACTAAAAGGTTAAAAGGCGGTTTAAACCACTCTATAATAAGGTGGTTTTTTTTGTTTTTTTTTTGTTTGTTTTTTTTTTTTTAATTAAGGAGATAAGAACAATTAAGTAAACACAGAGGATAAAGAGTGATTAAAGTAAACTGGCACAAGAACAAAGAGTATAATCTAGATAGTAATACATCTAGGCTGGAAATTTGATAAGCATTCCTAAATTTTCAAGGACAGATGTTCTTGGAATAGTCTTTCTACAGGAGCAAAGAGGAAGTGAGGAAATGATCCAAGGTATTTTGAAGAAAGAGTCCTATTACTTTATTAACAAGATTATATATTTCCTTGAGACTGTAGTGATTAAGGTTCAGTGACCTGAAAAAACCCTTTTCAGATGTCTGCTCTGTGGTTCTAAAGAAAGGGTTTTCATAATAATAATAGCAGTTAATAAATAAATAAATAAATAAATAAATAAATAAATAAATAAATAAATAAATAAATAAAAGCAGCTAAAGTAAGCAAATAAAAAAGAGCAGAGAAATTAAACAGTCTGGAAGTTAGCTATTGAGCTCTGACTTTTTCTTGTAGGATTGATCATTTCTGTCAGCAGCCTATAGACATAAGTGCTACTGGAAGAACAACTGGAAGAACAACTCATTACTGAGACCAAATACTTCAACAAATCTGCAGCTATCATTATCATTGTATCCTGGCCCAGTGTGTAAGAAACTATTTGTAGGAAGACTGAATTTCCTGAGCTGTATCCTGGTTCTCAGGAAGTTCTCAGGAATTCTCAGGAGGACCACCCTATCTGTCATAGTCTTTCTCTTTCTTTGACTCTAATGTTGCAAATCTAACTCTTTTGATTTAATGGCGGCTCTGTGCATCTTGCTTCTTTTCTACATAGCTCTCCAGAGCTGTTCTTTTCAGCTCCTCCATGTGCATAATTTTATCTCTATTAAAGATCTCCTCTAAGACACTGTTTTATTAACATGTCTGCCAATTTCTCCAGAGGACCATCTATCCTCTTCTTCTGTTGATGTTCAATTAGGATGGAGTGTAGGAAAGTAATGAAATAGTCCATATATACTGCAAAGCTATAATGAAACTTCCATAACACTGAGCCAGTGGCTTGTGGAACTTGCTATCCAGAAAACAGTTCAATCCTGATGTTCAGTCACAGGGTGAAATTCCTCCTGCCTTGGATCACCGATCTCCAACTGAGGGATGTTTTAGGCCAGCAACAATATACCTCTGGACATGTACTTGGCTTTGATATTTCCACTGACTTTCTCAACTGTCACACAGAAGCCCAAACTGTTATAGAGATGTAAAAATCCACATACATAAGGGTAGAGAGGTGGAAAGACTGAGAATAGTGTATTGGAGATGTATTTGTTTGCTCTCTATAGGACACTTTAGTAAAGAAGCATTTGTATTGACTTCAAAACGCAGTAAGATCACACAGGAAATACTGTGCCTCTGTTCTTAAATAAATTGTAATGATGTACAATTTAATTACAATGAAATTTCTTCAGAAATTCTGAAATGAATTTTTTTTGTCCAAAATGTATCTCTTAAAAACATGAGAGATCTCTGGACAGCTTTCTGTTATATAGGAAAACTGACTGACTTCTTTCTGTGGAATATCCCTGATTTTCATTTATGCTTATTTCCCTGTTTTATAAATTCTTTGGTTTTGGACACTATCCCCTCTACCTTAGACAACTATTACCTAAGCTATTAATCTTTTCATTATATGCTGTTTCCTTCATTCCCTTCATCAATGTTCCTTTTTTTTTTTTCCCCTCTCAACTCCATTCTGTTTGTCTCCTATATATATTTTATACAGAGGTCACAGCAACAATCAAAGGAATCTAACTGAAGATTTTTAATGTGTCTGATTTATGTGAAGCTGGAATATATTGAGAAAAAGGATGAAAATGCTTGATTGTCCTAAGTTTTGACATAAACAATGTTATCTTATACATAGGAAATGTAAAACTTTCTTCTACTATCCAAATTCACGGGGATTAATTTCATTTCCCTCAAGTTTCATTTCATTCCCTCAAGTTCCTTGGAATTACTTGTATGAATAAAGATAAATCTTTATGCAAGTGTTCACAAGACTACTACATTTTGCATGTGTGAAATGAACATATATGTTAGTTTTGATATATTACCTTTTGATGAGTCTTTGACAAACTAAAGGTATAAATGTTAATTATTCCTGGAATAAATACTGGAGCCTAAAGGTTTATAACTAACTGTATCTAAACAATTAAAAAAAGTTTATTCCCTTAGTTCTTTTTATTAAAACACTTTTTTTTTTTTTTAATTAGCTTTGTTTTTTTGTTTGTTTGTGTGTGTGTGTGTGGTTTTTGTCTTTTCCTTTCTCTCTCTCTCTCTTTTATTTATTTATTTATTTACTTACTTACTTACTTATTTATTTTGCTATGCTGCTTCTTGATGTATTTTTTTTCTTCTTGTGGCTTTCAGTTACATTCTAAATGCTTCATCATGAATCTGGTTTAGCCTGAAGTTGGAATTTTTTTTGTAAGCCTCTGCTATTGTGATATTTCTTATGTGTAACTTATTTCAACACCAAAACTGACTAGAGATCATCTGGGGAAATACTGCCAAGCCACATCGTATAATCTCGAATGCAACATGCAAAGCAATTTCCTTATGTCTGGCTGCTTCTTCTTCCTGGAACATCTCTTTATTTTCTGGTATTGTTGCAAAATGCTGATTTCACATCAGCATAAGATTATTAATACCAACTTGGCTCTGATTCAAAATAATTTGTACAATACTAGTAGCATAAAATGATCTGAGTCTCAAATATATATTTTTTTAATTTATATATGTGAATATTTCTTTTTAAGGGCTTTAAAAATTCTTTCCATTTTTTACACATGAGTTTTTGTGCCGTTATTTGAAGCAGCATTTTGCAGGAACATAATGAAACCACTGAAGACCATACTAAGATTCCAATTTGTCTACAGACCTAATTCTAGCTTTGTTTAAGTAAGCCCAGGCTGTTTAGTTCAGATGATACATTTATGCTGCAGTGACTTCATTTTTGTACAGTGATATTGAAAATACCACAACTGTATCTTACGATAAAAATATATTAATAATCCATGATGCTCTAAAAATTCTCAAATACATTATCAGAAAGGAGGATTTTACCTGATATTTTATACAGTGTTTCATGGAATTCTTGCAAAATTAAATTTAATCAATGCAATGATGTAAGCTATACTTGAAAACTAAAATATGCTTTCTCTCTAACTAGGTAATCAGTTTTCAAGCATCTGCTAGACACAAAAGATGTATTTTTGCTACTGAATATTAGATGACAGATATTAATGAAACATGAGATATGATGTGCTTAGAGGGATGAAAATTCTATCTGACCTAATATAGAGGGAAAGAGTTTAAGTACAGGAATGTGTATAGTAATCTGTATCTAAAATGCTGTATTGTTTTACAGTCATAAACAAAACTTTGAGATCCGGAGGATACATTTGTAAAACAATGTTTAATATCTGGCTAGCTTCCATGAATATGTCCTATAACATTTTATGTATGTATATATTTCATGTCCATATCTTTGCATGATAATGAGTTCTGTAATTTGATTGTGTATTGTGTGCAAAAGCATTTCCAAGAGCTGGATACAGTACTCCAGGGAGGATCTCATTAGAGTTGAGGGGCAGACTCACCCCCTTTGACCTGCTGTTCACACTTCTCCTGATGCAACCCAGGATATGGTTGGCCTTCTTGGCTGTAAGTGCACATTGCCAGCTCATGTTGAGCCTTTCATCAACCAACACCCCCAAATCCTTCTCCTCAGGACTGCTCTCAAGCCATTCTCTGCCCAGCCTGTATTTATGCTTGGGATTGCCCCAGCCAGGTGCAGGAACTTGCACTTGGCCTAGTTGAATTTCATGAGTTGGCAATGCTCAAGCTTGTCCAGATCCCTCTGGATAGCATTCCATCCCTTTAGGGTATCAACTACATTGCTCAGCTTGGTGTTTTCTGCAAACTTGCTGAGGGTGAACTTGAGGCCATCATCTATGTCATTGATAAAGACGTTGAGGAGCACCAGTCCCAAGACTGACCCTTGGAGTACACCAATTGTGACAGGCCTCCACCCCGACATAGAACTGTTGAACACAACCCTTCAGCTGCGACCAGCCAACCAGTTCTTAATCCACTGAAATTATCCATCGAAATAATTGTGGAAGATGAAATACTCTAGAAACATTCACAAAGAGATAAAAGGGCAACCATAAAAATAAAAAGTGCTTTTGTAAACAGGTGGGGAAAACAGTAACCAGTATGGGGAAGACAATCTGTTTATAGTGAATTTAGATGAAAATGAAGCAATTAGTCTTAGACAGATGACTACACTCCGTAACTAAGACAGAGAAGGCATCTAAGGAAGCTTGTGTTTCCTTTCTGTTAGTTGGTGGAGACATAGCAGTTATTTAATTGATCATGTCCTTGGGGATCTGACAGTGTCTATCTTGCCATTTTATTCCTACGAATGGGATCTTCTGTGCAGGTGCCTTGATCCAACTTTTCTTTATGGCAAGATCAGCTTTTAGAAGGATTTAAATTATTTTCTTCCTGTTCTCAAGAACAATTTTTGCTGTGTAGCCCCACACAATGACGTTGTCAGTGTACTGCAGGTATTCAGGAGCCTCCCCCTGTTCTGGATCAGCTCGTGAGAAATGGCAGGGCTGTATTTTGATGCCTGGAGCAGTCGATTCCAGGTGAACTGGACACCCCTCTAAGTAAAAGCATACTGTGGCCTGAACTCTGCTTCCAGAAGGATTGAGAAAAAAGCATTCACAGTGTCAGTTTTGGCATACAATTTGGCTGCCTTTGTCTGCAGTTATTATCTGGCAGAGCAACGTGTAACAGTGATGTGACTTCACTCCGGCCACAACTGTCCACTGTTAGGCAACACTTTTCAATGGACTTTTGCACTTGCCATATGGGACTACTGAAGGGTAAGAGAGTCTTGCTGATTTCTCCTTGGTTCTCCAGTTGGCGAATCAGCTCATGAATGGAAATTAGAGAGTCCCGGTTGGTATGATATTGCTGCCAGTGCACCACTGTACTAGCAACCACCACCTGCAGTTCTATTCTTAGCAACATCACAACAGAAGAGTCTCCTGAGAGACTAGGCAAGGTAGACAGCTGCTTAATATCCTCTGCCTCCAAGGCAACTATCCTGAAAGCTACCAGTACCCTTTTGGGCCCTTGAAGTACCCTATCCTGAGGTAATCTGTACTAAAGATGCACAGGGCCTCTGAGCCAGTTGCAACGGAGTCCTTTTGCTTACTTTGGTATCCAGTACAGTTAACCTTTGCAAT
The DNA here is from genome assembly GCF_987193195.1 of Phasianus colchicus. Taxonomy (NCBI): domain Eukaryota; kingdom Metazoa; phylum Chordata; class Aves; order Galliformes; family Phasianidae; genus Phasianus; species Phasianus colchicus. The sequence continues at coordinate 75,401,019 of NC_143436.1, read as the reverse complement.
TCCCCCTTACTTCAGAAATACAGATGGGTTTTACTCCTTTATAACTTGATGGCATTAGAATACGTTGTGCACAGGTATCCACTAAAGCCTCATATTTCTTTGGTTCTGAAGTGATAGGCCATCAAATCCACACAGTCCAGTACACCTGACTGTCCCTTTCTTGCATCTGGCTGGAGGAAGGGTCCCTCTGGTTTTGATTACGGTATTTATTACTCATCTCTTGTGTATCAGAACCAAAAGTCTCATTGTCATCCTTGGATATAAGATTGCACTGTCTTCACTGTCTGGAGAACTGCCTGCTGGAAACTGAAGAGTCCATATTGCTACAAACACCCACTCTTGTGACTGTTTTCCCTTGCAGCTCAAGTACTCATGCCTGTAGGGTCAAGGTGGGTTTCCCATCCCACTTCCTCATATCCTCTCCATGGTCATGAAGGTAAAACCACCGGATGCTACATGGCGTGTATCTACTATATCCTCTCGCTTGAGCAGAGGAATGCTTACTCCTAATGGATGAAGTACGGGTTCATACAGCTGGAGGAGCAGTTGAAGCTGTTTCTTTTGCTTTGATTTCTTGAACCAGTTTCTCCGCAGCTGAGACACAGACCCTTGGGGAGGAAGAGAGATTATCTTCATATTGTCAAAGCAGGCTAGCCACTTCATCCATTATTGGTTTTTCCTCATCTTTCCAGTTCTTTCCTGCCAGGGTACTGGCATATGATGATGGTGCATTCCATACAACTCTCTGCCACATATGTCACATACATACCATGTCATCTGCGTCTTGGGAACTGGTATTATTGTCCAAGTTAATTCCATACAACGTCTTTACCACAGAGAGTTCCCTCGAGTACTGGATACCTTTCTCCATGGTGCCTGGGTTAAGTACCAGGTCTTCCTTGAAGGGATATCCTTCCTTCAGGGCTGACAAGAGTTGCTGCCAAGGGGTGAGAGATTGTATTCTTTTTTCAATTGCTTTGTCAGTGCCTAGAAACAGATCTCAGCTTCTTGGCTTCACTGCCTGCTAAGTTCAGGATACTGGTTCCACCATCCCAGAACCTAAGCAGCCAGGTGGCAATATGCTCACCTGGCTGGTAGCTGTAATCTTTTTTGCAAATCTCACAGTTCACTTATTGATAGGAGTCAGATGGTTTCTGTTCCTTCTTCTTCCTTTTGCTTCTGTGATGGTCACACTCCATTTTTTTTTTCTCTGTACTTATGAACTTCTCTCTTTGCTAAATATTCTGACTTTTGTAGACATTTTTCTTCTTGCTTATAGGGGTAACTGATATTGGCACTATTTTGTTCCTCAGTTAACTGTGGGGTTTGTCAGGGGGCCTGGAGTGACTACAAGACTGGTTGTTAGGATCGTGGTACCTGCAGGGCCTTTCAGTAGGGTTGGAGTAACTGCAGGGTCTTCACTTATTGATAGGAGTCAGATGGTTTCCAATTTCCTTTTCCAATTGCTTGTCGTGGGGTTATCCTAGATATAATTCCATGACAGGGCGGCACAGGCCCTGGGGAAAAGGGAAACGAAAAAAAAGAGAAGTGGTACTAACAGTTTGCCATGCGACCCAATGGCACTGGGCCACGTGTGCTCTGGGAGAGGAGGAAGGGCAGAGAGCTAGCAGATAGTTTTAACAAAGAGAAAACACAGTGATGACAATCTGAGGAGGAATGGTAATTTACTAAATTAACAAAATCAAACAAAATGAGAGAAACAAGTGTATCCAAAATTCAAGTCAAACCACAATAGTGCAAGGGAAGCACGTGCTTTTCTCCATGGCTGATGAGACAGCTGAGACCAGGCTGAAAGGAACAGACCGGGATCCTCTGGAGATGCTGCCCCTCCCCTCTCATCAGGATACTCACAATACCCATAAGCTAAATACCCATAAGCCTTAATACCAATACCTGCAAACAGAACCAGAACATTAACTCTTTAACTCCCACTGGTCCACATGATGTTCTGATGTGGAATACTGACAACAAAAAATCACCAAACCACAACATTGCTTTATCAATGTCACTTTCCCTAGAAATAAATCACAGTTTTTGGCTTTGTTGCCTAAGTTCAGGCTGCTGGGTCCACTGACCCAGAACCTAAGTAATCATGTAACAATATGCTTGCCTGGACAATGGCTGTAATCTTTTCGCAAATTTTGCAGCTCACTCAAAGTTAAGAGACAGACAGTCTGTATCTTCCTTTTTCCTCTGCTTTTGTGATGGTCATGCTCCACCTTCATCTTCTCTGAACTTGTTACCTTCTCTTTGCTAGACATTCTGACTTTTGTAGACATTTCTTCATCTTATGCCAACTGATAGTGGCACTGATTGGATCTCTGATGTATCTGTGAGGTTTGGAATGACTATAGAACTGATTGTGAGGGTTGTGGCACCAACAGGGTGTCAGAAGGTTTAGAGCAACCTTGGATTGGGATTCTGACAGGAAGGTCAAAGCAACTGCAGGATCTGTCACAAGGGTTGGAGTAGCCAAAGGGTCCACCATGAGGGTTGGAGCAGGCAGGTTTTGGAGAAATTGTAGGGTCATCACAAAAGTTGGTGCAACTGCAGGGTTATCATGAGTGGGAGTAGCCACAGGGCCTGTTGCAAGAACTGGAGCAATGGCAGGGCTTGTTGCGGGAAGCGGAGTAACTACAGGGCTTGTCATAAAGCTTGGAGCAGCAACAGGACCCATAGCAGTTGTTTGTCAGAACTGCAGAGCTCATGTGAGGAGTTAGAGCAACCACAGTGCTTCTTACAGAGGTTGGAGCAACAACCGGACTGTACCTCTGGGCACGGTGCTTCTCCCTCAGCAGAACTTTTTCTCACTGCAATGCTTGGAACAGGTACAGCAGAGCACGCACAGCCAGAGCAACTGCAGGGCTTGTTGTAAGGGCCGGAGTGACAGCAAGGCCTGTCACAATGCCCAGAACAACCATTGGACATGTTGCATGAATTGGAGCTGCCACAGGATCTCTAACAGGAGTTGGAGGATCCAGTGCATTGTCATCATGTCCAGAGGTATTCTCTTCCCCTTGAGATGCTTAAACGTCTACTGAATCTTGTAGAGCCCTTTCCTTTCAAGACCATAGCCCCTGGGATACCTCCAAGTAGGTCCAGGGTTTCAATCCTACTTATTGCATTACTTCTTCTACACAAGATCCACAGCTCCAGTCTCATGGTTGCTGTATCCCAGTCTGCCCCCAAGCTTCACATCCCCAGCCAGCCCTTCCTTGTTAGGAAGAACAAGGTTCAGTAGCATACGTCTCCTTATCAGCTCTTCCACCACCTGCATCAAAAACTTGTCTTCAGTGCATTGCAGGAGGCTTCTGGACTGTGTGTATGCCTGGCAGCACTGTTTTTCCAACAAACCTCAGGGTTGTTGAAGTTCCCCCTGAGAACCAACAACTGAGATTGTGAGGCTACATCTAGCCACTTGTACAAGGCCTCATCAACTTCCTCCTCCCATCAGGTGGCCTGTAATAAACACCCACAGTGAGGTTACCCACATTTGCCTACTCCTTAATTCTCACCCACAAGTTCTCCACTTGTTCAGCATTCATCCCTAGTCAGAGCTCATTACACTCCAGTTGTTCTCCTACATAAAGAGCAACTCCACTGTCTTGCTGGTCTACCTTTCTTAAAAAAAACATAACCATCTATGGCAACGTGCCCATCACACAAGCAGTCCCACCATGTCTCCGTGATTGCAATCAGATCGTGGTCCTGCATCCACATACAAACCTCTAGTTCTTTTTGTTTATTCCCCATGATGCGTGTGTTGGCATGCAGACACTTTAAGAAGAAAAGGAAGCAGAGAGTGTGGGTATCCCTAGAATAATGCAAGAGAATTCTCTGCTGCTACACTCAATCTTTAGACAGCTGCTCTTTTGGCTCTTGTCATGGGAGGCAGCCAAGGAACATTTGTCACTGTTATAGTTGGCCTGGCTCCTTCCCCACTTGATTTCAGTGGCATGAGTGTTGTCACTTTAACCCCTCCCAAGTCCTTCAGTCTAAAGCCTACTTCATTAGGTTAGCCACCCTGCTACCAAAGATCACCTGACCTCTTCTAAACAGGCAGATTCCATCCCTCCCTAACAGATCATGATCTTTGTAGAAATTCCTACTCTTGTGAAAACCCAAACCCTGACTGTGGCACCAGCCATATAGCCAGAAGTTGATATGCCATGTGTATCTTTTTCTAGTTTCTGCTATAACTGGGAGAATTGAGGAGGAGATATCTTGGGCTCCAATGTTTTTTGCTTGTGCTTCTAGGGCTTTGTAACCTTCTTTGATTCTGCCTGTGCTTCACCTTCCTGTGTTGTTTGTGCCCACATAAAAGAGAAACATTGGAACATAATCCACACTTTTGACAAGCTTTGGCACTCTCTTAGCAGCATCCCAGACCTTGGCTCCAAGGAAGCAGCAAATCTCTTATAATTCCGTGACAGAGAGGAGCCTCAGTGCCTTTTATCAGGTAGTCACCTTTTACAAACATTTCCTTGTTTCCATGTATTTCCTTTCACAATATCCATTTCAGGCTGCCATGTGTGATTTCTTCCTGCAGAACTTAGTCCTGGGTGACATTCATCTCTATATCTGAGAGAGCTTCATACTTATTGTTGGTAATGAAGCTGGAAGATGAGCTCTACTTCTATGCATCATCAGGGATAGACTTCCATCTAAATATTGCCCCCTACTGGAACATAATTATTAATCACTCTCTCATCACCTCTATTAGCACTTTTTAACTACTTCTTGCAGGTGTGCCACTTGTCTTTAAAGAATATCCTCATGCATTCATGTATCTTGCCTTATCACTAGGATGAGACTCAAGACACTTGGTACAATCAACCACTTAAACTAAAGTCTCCTTTTATACCGTGCCTGTCTGGGTGAATGCATCAGATGTTCCTAGGGATTTCCCTGAAGGGGCACTGGTCTTAGCCCTAAGGTGAGTGCCCATCACCACACTGATAGAGGCTAAGAGTGCTTCACCTAGTTCCAAACCTGGAAGTTGGTCGACTGTGTTGGAGTACTACTTACTTGCATTTCTCAAGTCCACTAGTGCTCCCTAGTGACTAAGGATCTTTGTTTACTTATCTTAGGATCTTTTGTCACTGCTCCTGGCCCCATCCATGCCTCATCAGCCAGTTTCACCAGCTGCTCTCATGTGGGCTAATGGTACCCAGCAGCTTCTTGTGGATCTCTCTTCACTGTCAGGATTTCCCTTCCCTTCCAAAGCGATTCCCTGCTTCACTGCAGAAAAAAGTCTACTATGGAGCTGACTGCCTTGGAGACTGACGTTAAAGGACTATCAATTGTAACATCTCTGTTAGGAAACGATACCCTAGCTGATTCTAAAAACCTGTTTGCTATGCTAAAGAAAATCTAGTGTTTGAATAAAATGTAATGAGCTGCATTTTCTTTACAGTTTGAGAACATGCTCAAATAGGAGCTCCTTAACTACTCTCTTGCTACATTCTTTCATGCAGTTTCCATCTTCACTTGCACTTTGTGTCTTTTCTCACAGAATGACCAGGGTTGGAAGGGACCTCAAGGATCATGAATCTCCAACCCCCCGCCACATGCAGGACCACCAACCTCCACATTCAGTACTAGACTAGGCTGCCCAGGGCCCCATCCAATCTGGCCTTAAACACCTCCAGGGATGGGGCATCCACAACCTCTCTGGGCAGCCTGTTTCAGCACCTCACCACTCTCTCTGTGGAGAATTTCCCCCTGACATCCAACCTAAATCTTCACCCCCTCAACTTATACCATTTCACCTTGTCCTGTAGTTATCAATCCTTTCAAAGAGTTGATTCCCCTCCTGTTTATAGGCTCCCTCACAGCTGGCAATCTTCCTGGTAAAACAACATTTGGGAATTATTACTGAAATGGTTGTCAAAATATCATCAAAATGCAGTAAGCTGAACCTCTTGAAGTACTCATACACCTTTTTTTTTTTTTTTTCTTTCAGCAGCAGGGAAAGGCTGCTAGATATTACCCCTCAAATAACATTCCATCATAGTTCAAGCATAGTCAAGGTTTTATGGCTAGTGCTTCTCTTTACCAATGGTTCACTTTCATAGGGTCTGCTTAAAAATACCTCCTTTTTTTTTTTTTTCCAGTGGAAACTACAACAGACATAAGAGCGTAATAGTGCTATTTCATAGAGCAAATTCTCAGCTAAAAAACACTACTTTTCAAACATAGTCATTACCATTAACTATGCATTTTTACCAGCAATTAACAAGAGCCTGCATGCCACTTTCATAAAAATCTGCATGGCTGTCTGCAGCATAGCTTGTCTTTCACATCACTGAAACACTGCTGAAATACACCACCCACCACCTCACTGTGCTAACATCCACTGTTTGGTCTCATAAATGTTCAGCAAGCTTTGATAAATGTCATTAAATTCTGTTTTTTCTTCATGGAGGAATTCAGTTACATACCTTTGGTTCATACATACTTCCATGTCAGAGGCCATTTTGTCAGACTGCTCCTCTGCTATCAGTGCTCACACAGAAACAAAATTTAACAAAAGATTTGTAGGAAGGTTCAACCTCCAGTGCCGTGCCACCAGCATCCACCTTTGATGTTGTGGGACAACATAATAAAATAGGAGGCATTACTTTTGGAGCAACTCTTATAACTCGGTGAGGAAAAACTGTTTTGTGTAGACAGTGTTTAGCAAGAATTGATAGCTTCTAGTTTGGAATGACTGTCTTATGGTTTGTCGATTTAATAATGCATTTCCCTGTTTTCAGAAAACCTAATTTTAATTACTTCTGTTAACTGCCTATTTTGGTAGGAAAGGGAGGTGGTGTCTCACTCCATCCCCTTATTTGTTTCATCCACTGAGAAGACACTGACTATGGCACACTTCATTGACACAAATCAGGTGCATCAAAATAATTTATTGTGTTCTATACAAGTTGTTGCACATACGATCAATAATTACATGTTTTCCAAGCAAACAATGTATTGCCTATGATTAACCAGTATTCTGGAGAAGATGGAGGTAAATTAGGATAGGTAAGGGTAAATTAGGTTGGGTAAAGTTATACAGATTTTGGGGAAGGTAAATGAGGATAGGAAAGGTTATACAACCTGTCTCGTCTACACATCCATTGCAGAATGGGGTCCAAGGAGTGGGGGCTTGCAAGCTGGAGGGTCTCGGGCTGAGGGAAGTTCCAATAGCTGTCCTCCAGCATCCTGACTTTATACCCATTTTACACATTCTTTGCCATGATAAGTAAGGGATGGATGATCTGTTACAAGGTGCGCAGACTAAGATATAAGCAGGGGTATGAAAAAATCATGACTTCACAGAAAAGAGGAGAAACTTCTGTAAGAAGGGAAAGACAACTTAGAGAGAGTACAGAGGAGTTGTTAGGATGTACAGGAAGAAAATTAGCTGGCAAAAGCTCAGCTTGAACTCAGCTTGACCACTGGAGTGGCAGAGAAAAAACATTTTTACAAATACATTAACAGTAAGGCTTTACTTGATGTGGTGGGAAATGTGACCACTGTGGATAAAGAAAAAGCTGAGGTTCTCAGTGACTTATTTCCTCTGTCTTTAAAAGTCAGACCAGTTATCCCCAGGGCACTCTACACCCTGACCTGGAAGTCTTAGATGGGGAACAGAATAAACACCCTACAATTCAGGTGAAAACACTTGGAGAGTTCCTATTCCATCTGGATTGCCAAAAGTCCGTGGGGCTGGATAAAATCAACCTGAGTGTGCTGAGAGAGTTGGCTATGGGGATAACCAAGCCACTTTTGATCATCTATCAGCATTCCTGGTCAACTGTAGAGGTTTCAAAGGATTGGAGGCTTGCTAACATGAGTCCCATATACAAGAACAGTCATAAGAAGGATCAAGGGAACTGCAAGCCTGCCAGCCTGACTGTGGTACCAGGAAAGGTTATGGAAGAAATTGTCATGAGAAAGATCACATGGTATCTGTAGGATGATGAGGGGATCAGCCCCAGACAGCACGCGTTCATGAACGGCAGGTCCTGCTTGACCTATCTGATCTCCTTCCATGACTGAGGAAAAGGCTGTTGACATAGTCTAACTAGACTTCAGCAAAGCCTTTGACACTGTCTTTCACAGTATACTCCTGGAGAAGCTGGCTTGGACAGATACACTCTTTGCTGGGTAAAGATCTGGCTAGAGGGCTGAGTTCAGAAGGTGGAGGTGAATGGAATTAAATCCAGCTGGTCATGAGTCATGTTCCCCAGGAGTCATTATCAGAGCCTGTCCTGTACAGTGTCTTTACTGATGACTTGAATGAGGGATTGAGTGCACCCTCAGTAAGTGCAGATGACATCAAGGTGGGAATAAGTATTGATCTGCCAGGTTGGGCCAGGTGTGTCATGCTAATGGAGAGAAAAGAAGAAGAAAAAAACCTAAGAAGTGGCTCTCACTAAATTAAGGACTTTGTAAAGAAAAGAAACCCTTAATAGAGTAATATGCTCTGGGGAAAAAAACTTTTAGGAAAGAACCTACTGGGGGCTGCTTGCTTTGAAACTTCCTAGCTTTCTCCCATCTCCTGCGGTGATTGGGCAAGTTTCTGATATCAACAGACATACTATGAACCACACTGGACCCACAGTGGTGACTATCTCTCTTGCTTTCTACAAAGACTGAAGACTGCTTGCTTTTATTTCCTACCTTTTTTTTTTTTATCACCTGTCTTCCCTTCCCCATATCCCTAAGCAACTAAGATTTGCAATAAACTGGTTGGGCTAACATTTGACCCATTGTGTCTCAATCTCACCATCTGGTATACATACAGTAAAAGAACCTCCTTTCCCTCCTATAAATTGGAGGGAGACAGACACCAATATGAAATAATGGAAAATCTACACTAAGAGACCTTTAACATTTCATAAAATAAAGCATACCTAGAAAATGAAACCCTCAAATTCTTTAAGTACACAAAGGAACAAAAAAATTGAGGGGATTTATCTAGATTTGACGTGATATCAATATACATATTGATAAGAAATGCTTCTTCCATCAAGCTGCCAGAAAAGGGTTTGACAACATTTTTGTCCAGTTCTAATCATAGCCATGTGTTAAAATCAGAAAGATTAATGCAGTGGAAAGGCAATACAGGAGTGGAACAACAAAGGAACTAGAGCAGATATGTAGGTATTTCAAAGAAAAAGAAAAGGTGCTCACCCATCTCTGAAGATCAAGGCTCACAGAAAAGACTCTGAAAGGGAAGGATCTCCTAACAGAAATCCCTCCAGAGTGACAGTCAGCCCTTAAATGAGGTCTAAGAGAGATGAAGCCAGGCTCTACCCCTCTGGTCACACAGGTGAATTGCTTTCACCTGTGCTCCCAGGGCTGACAGGGTCCTTTCCCCAGGCACTCAATCAGTGGTTCAGGCCATGACTCAACAGTTCCCATACACTCCATTCCTTCACAGCATGAACCAATGATTGAGCTTGTTGAAGGGTAAACCTTTCCTAACATAAAAACTAATGCACCACAACACTTGCACAATTGCCTTGTTGCAATGCATGTTGACAGAGTGCAAGATGATTGATGCTCAATTCGCAATTGAAGGGTGTGTTCTTTCATGGTGTTACCGGAGGCATGCAGTTGTTTGGTACAGATCCATCTTATGCTCCATCAGTCCAACAGATAGGCCATCACTGGGTGTCATGCTTGATCTCATAGCAATAATGCAACACTTGGATGACATTTCACTCCTTCTGATGATCCTTGAGACTCAAAGACTCATGGGGAGTAATACAGATGTTTCAGGGAAACCAGGAGGGGAAGGTCTGCCCTCCAGGGCAAGATATAGGCTGCATTTCTATCCTGGGTCAACACTTTGGCTTGTACTGGGGCATGCCCCAGTTGTCTGTACCACACCCTTTGGCCAGATACCTGCTGCTGCACAACTATATCAGGCACTGAAGGGGGTGTCCTGATCTGCCATAGGGACATGATGGGGGTCCCTTTAGCAAAGAAGATCAGAACATTGATCACAATATCAGTAGGTCATGTACTGAGCCTCCCACCTCCAATAATCTCCCCCAAGGTGCAAGTAGGCCACACCACTTCTTTGGTCCTACCTGCACCTTCTAAGGCCACTCTATTCTATGGGAACCTGGTTCTAAATTCTCAGAAGCAGGGAGCAGAAGATGATTTTCATTGCCAATCTGCGGTTTTACCCAATTATGGGTGTCCTAAATTTGAATATTAAGCGGGGAGGCCCATGTTGTCTGCAGCATCTTCAGGGCACTGGGTCTGCCATCTCTAGGTCTTTTCATAGAATCTCTTTATCCACCCCTGCAGGGACTGAGAGTCTGTCTTCAGGGCAGCCTTGAGAATACAATTATAGCATTCAATAAGCCCTGCCCCCAGCGGATTATACGGCAGGTGGAATCACCATTCAATGTTGTATTCTTTTGCCCAGTGTTGTATCATCGTGCCAGTAAAATGAGTCCCTTGGTTGCTCTCAATGACTTGAGGTGTCTCATAGGCAGTCATCAGCTTAGTAAGTGTCTTAACAGTATATGCCTGGTTTCCTTTTGGTACTGGATAGGCCTGCATTAGTCCGCTTGCAGTATCGACGCAGGTCAGGGCATATCTTGCTCCCTCCGACCAAGGGAGGAGCCCAGTGTAATCAACCTGCCATCACTGGAGAGGACTGTGTCCTCTAGCAAGATGAGCTGTTGTTTTGGGCAGTGATCTCGGTCTGATACTGGAGCAAGCATTACAGTCTCAGCATGCCTGGGCAATGTCAGATAGTTGTATGGGCAGCCCCCATTCTTTAGCAGCTGCCCAATTGTCTTTTGTCCAGTGTGCTGTAGCTTCTGATGTAACCAGTGGGTGATGTTCTCAGATGGTGAGTTCCCAATCCATTGTACTCAGGCCAGTGTTTCAGCTTCATCATTTCCCAGTGACTGTAGGGGTTGGTGACCAGAAATATGGTAGACATGTATGGTCCTGTGTTTAACTACATTCCATATGTCTAACCACATATCTCTGCCCAAGACTGGTCTTTTAGAGCATCACTGCGATACGTCACTGGGCCTAGTATCTTCTGAATTTCTTTTAGTGGTGATGAAGACAGACTATTCCTCTGACTGAGACAGGTGGCCACCATCATGCCACCATTTACACCAAGTCTACCCCTGTCTTAGGAATGTGGGTCAGATCTTTCACCCACTCCTGAATTGGCAGGGCGGTCTTAACTATGTCCTCAGCTGTTTGGGCTATTGTCTCCACCACCTGTAATGCAGAATAAACAGCCAATAACTGTTTTACAAGCATACTATATCTTTCCTCTGCTCCTTGCTAGACCTGAGATCAGAATCCAATGGGGGTCCGAACAGAACTCTGGCATTGCCACAGGCCCCAACCAAAGCCATCCTGAGTGACATGAACATCCAACTCGGCTGGGAGGGTAGGATCAAATATACCCAATGCCTAGGCTTGTTTAACTGACAGTTCTGCCTGTTGGAAAGCTTCATTTTCCATTCTCCCCCAGTCCCATAGTTGCCCCTTTTTCGTGAGTTTGTATAATGGTCTCAGCAGCTGAGCTAAATGAGGTATAAGGGAACACCAGTGTCCCAATATACCTAAGAACTCCTGCAGCAGCTTTGGTGTTATAGGGACTGGGAATGCCTGAACGTTATCTATTATAGCACTGGGTAGTACTTTGGTCTTTCCTGACCAAACTACCCCCAGGAATGTCACAGATAAGCCCAGACTTTGCACCTTATGAGGATTTATAGCCCATCCTCTTTCTCGCAGATAGGTAGTTAATGAATCTCCTGCCTGTCCTACTGCCTCTGGTGAGTCGGATGTCAACAGGAGATCATCAGTATAATGATATAAGTTAATGTTATTAGGTTTTCTCCAATTATCGAGGTGATGAACCACTGAGTTTGGGCAATATGTTGGTAAATGCACATACCCCTATGTGAGGACCTGAAAGGTTCACTGCCTGCCTCCCCGTGTAAACACAGCCTGGTCTTGCAATTCTTCAGCAATTCAAATACTGAAGAACACATTTGCCAAATTAGGACACAATGGTAGGTTTTTATTTCCTTATTCAATGTGTCCACTAAGGAGGCAATATTGGGTACAGCTGCATGAACAGGTGGTGTAACCTTTTTTAATTCTCTATAATCCACTGTCATTTTCCATGTGCCATCTGACTTTCTCACTGGCCAAATGGGGGAATTATATGGACTATGTGCTGGTTTTATAATGCCTACTTTTTCTAATTCCTGCACAGTCCTTGATACTTTGTCTTGCCCTCTTGGGAATCTGTACAGCCTTATATTAGTAATCAGTTGCGGTTCTGGCAGGCGAATAGGCTCATGCTTCACATGGCAGAATCGCAGAATCACAGAATTGATTCTGGAAACCCTTCCAGGATTGGAAGGGACCTCAAGGATCATCAATCTCCAACCCCCCCTACCACATGCAGGGCCATCAGCCCCCTCAATTAATACTAGATCAGGCTGTCCAGGGCCTCATCCAATCTGACCTTGAACACCTCCAGGGACAGGGCATCCACAACCTCTCTGGGCAGCCTGTTCCAGAACCTCACTACTCTCTCTGTAAAGAACTTAATAACTTAACAACTTAAAGCCTCTCAAAATTTCCTGTACTGTCCGGACAATGATGCATCTCTGTTGGAGTCTGAATTTTCCTACACTTGTCTGGAGAGCCAGATGCCGTAAGATGTTATGCCCAAGATGTACTCTGGGACTGATGCAACAGACTATACTTTATACTCCCAGGGCTGAAGACGTCCCAGTTTCAACCACTTTTGGGTGACAGGAATGGTCTGTCCCCAAAACCACCAATTATCACTCTATCTCCATTAAATTTAGTCAGATCAGTGTAGGCAATTGAAGTTTCCATGCCTGTGTCCACCAATGCCATGATATGCTGTACATTTTTCCAGGACTAGAAAATCGTTAGTTCAACATAGAACAAACATCCCCGGTCATGTCATAAACTCTTCTATGGCCAGGTCTTTTTCCTCAGGTGGCTCAGGCATCATAGCTTGAGTCACCTGAGGAGGCTTTTTTCGTCCATTATGGACTATGAAGTCCTCTAAGTTTCAAGTTCTTACTGGAATTTGTTGAATTATTTTTGAGCCTGATCTTGTGAGAGTATTTTGAAAGTTCTGGTCATCTCTTAGCTGTTTCCATAATTGAAGTAGGATACAAGCAGACTAATGACTGATCTTGGCAAAGACCACTCCAATCAGTATGAGATCATTAAACATTTGTTTCCACCCATATTGTTGGACACCTGTATTGGGCCCTGATCACTCTGCCCATGGGGCAGCCTTCCTGGTCTTAAGTAGCTCAGCTCCTTCTTCCACCCTGACATTACACCTTGTTCTTAGGCTGTTTCCCCCAGAACTGGGCAGCCTGTTGGACAATGGCTTCCAAGGGGTGTAATATGGAAACTGAAGTTCCATACAGGTGGGAGGGAGCCTGTTGTAAAATCAGGTCTCTCATGCCTGCCAAAAAGTTCACCCAGTCCAGACTCTCAAACATTTCTTCATATATTGCTTCCCTCATGCTTAATTCACAAATATTGGTTTAGAGGTCCTCTGTGGAGTACTATAAATCTGTGTGCAATGTTGTGTCAGTCTTGTTAGACCAAGTCACACAGCATCAACTAATCTATTAATGAATGGTTTTCATCCTGGTGTTGAATGGTGGCATATAATCTTTGTCAGAGGGCAGGGTGCAAGGTAATGAATGCCAAATTAGAAATTTCTGGTCCACTAACCACAAAACTTTCTGCCCCTAAGTCCCATAACCTTAAAAGCCAGGCTAGTATGCCTTCTCTAGGCTTCTGTCAAAATCATTGTAGTAAGACCATTAATTCAGTTGCTGTATAGAGACAAGCTGTTATATGCAAATGAGTTTGAAGCCAGGGAGCATTGATCAGGGCGCACCTCTGCTGGTACTTTTTGTTTTCCAAGTTATTATAGGGCAGATCTCAAAGTGATGCATCTCAGATAGAGCTACAAGACCCAACCTTGAAGTTTTATTTTCTGAATCATTCAGATCTACTGATTTAAGAGCCCAGGTACCTTCTAATGTAATGTTGTTGACCTGTTTTATACGGAAAGTTAAACTTGATTTCTTTCCTGTTAATGCATCAAGTTGCTGTTCTAATTTTTCAATATGATCTCATAGTTGATTTTCCTTTCCTAAGGTATTGTTTGATTTGAAGCAGTAACAGGGGACACAGGCTTGATTTAAAGCAGTAACAGGGGACACAGGCTCTGGAAAAAAGGGAGAGACAAAGGAGTGAAGAAGAAAAAGAAAAAGAAGGCACGCTGTGGACTGCGCACTCTGGGGTTGAGGGAGAAGGGCAGATAGCTAGCAGATAGTTTTAACAAAGAGAAAACACAATGGCAACGATCTGAGGAAGAACGGTAATTTACTAAATTTAACCAAATCAAACAAAATGAGAGGGACATGAGTACCCAAAATATGAGTCAAACCATGATATTGCAAGGGAAGCACGTGTCCTTCTCCCCAGTGAGCTGAGCCAGCTGAGCGGTGCCAGAGGGAGAGACTCAGGGGATCCTGTCCAGAGCTCCACCTCCCTTCCTCTTCACACCAAGTCCTCTGGGAATGCCGCTCCTCCCCTTCCATCAGCATACTCAAAATGCCTATAAGAGGCAATAAACAGAACCAGAACATTAACTCTTTAACTCCCACTGGTTCACATGATGTTTTGGTGTGGAATACTGACCACAAAAAATCACCAAAACACAAAACATGGACAAACTGACAAGAAACTCTTAGGAAAAGTCTTCAAAGTAAAAGCACTGACAATCTCTTTGTAGTAACCTATCAAGAGGGTTACTACAAAAACTGAAACTTGCACTTCAGCAAAAATAAAAGAGAATAAAAATAACTCTGCATGGTATCATATAATGTATCCAAAGCCATGTAAACAATTGACTTACCCTACCTAGCATTCTATGTAACGTGCTTTTTTTGCTTGGTGACACTTGTGGACCTTGTGGGTTTTTTTTTTTTTTTTTTTTTTTTTTTTGTGTGCTCTAGGCTCTGTTCTGTGTTATACATATTTGGATTGGCAAAGAATTCTATACCAGATTTTCAGTGTTCAGTCTCCTACAGCAAAATGATGATGCTCTAAGCAACACATTCCAGTGCTTCACTACCTTCATTGTAAAAAAAAAAATTCCTTCTATCTTATCTAAATCTCCTCTCTTATCCTTTGAAACCATTTCCCATTTTCCTGTCACAACAGATCCTGCTAAAGAATCTGTCTCAGAATCTGTACAGCTATGATTTTTCAAATATCACTGAGATTGGCTTGATGACTACATCATCCAATTCCTTCAGAATTCTGGAATGTGTCTGATTGGGACCCATAGACAGATGGATGTCCATGTTCCTCAGGTCATTGCACACTTGATCTTTACCTAATCTTCAAAAAGGGAAGATTCTGCTCTTCGTCAAGCGCACATTGTGCCCCACCAATCTGGTGGATTTCTATGATGGAGTGACAGCAACTGATGTTGTCTATCTGGACTTGTGCAAGGCCTGTGATGTAGTTCCACAGTAGATTGTTATCTCTAAATTGGAGAAATATGGATTTGAAGAGTGGACTGTTTAGTGGATAAAGAATTGTCTGGATGACTGTAGCCAGAGAGTTGTTGTCAATGGCTCTACATCCTGGTGGAGGCCTGTCACGATTACTGTCTCACAAGGGTCCATTTTGGAACTGATGCTCTTCAACTTCTTTATTAACAACTTAGACTGTGGGACTGATTGTACCCTTGGAAATTTTGCTGATGACACTAAGCTGAGTGATGCAGTCAATGCAATAGAAGAAAAGAGAGCCACCCAGAGGAACCTGGACAGGCTTAAAAATTAGGCCCAAGAAAACCTAATGAAGTTCAATAAGGCGAAGTGCAAGGTGTTGCATTTGGATAGGGGCAATCCTAGATATGCAGACTGGGAGACAAACTGCTAGAGTGCAGCCCTGCTGAGAAGGACTTGCAAGTCCTGATGGATGAAAAGCTGGATATGAGTCAGCAGTGTGCTCTTGCAGCTCAGAAGGCCAATGGTATTCTCAACTGCATGAAAAGTGCAATGTGTGGGGATGGAGGGACCTGTTTCTTTCTGGCTCTGACTCTGTGACAACACTATACTAAATTGTAATATTGTGAATTCTTGCTCTCTTTCTGATTGGCTAAGAGACGGACTTGCAGCCATCTGGGGACTAGAGAAAAAACTGGAACAATCTTTTGAAGGCCTCAGAACAAAAACTGTACTCAAACATTTTTGTGTAAGATAAAGAACATACAGGTTTTGCAAAAGCACAATGGAGAAGCCAGAAGTCACTCATCTTGCTGAAGGTGGTCTCAGGTTCCTCCCTCAACCATGACCCTCCACAATCACCATGTAAAGGGAGAAGCATGGCTGGTACAGAATCCTGGCACGTGATTCCAAATGCTCTTTGCCTGGCCAGGTCTAATTTGGAAGGGATAACATATGGCATAAAAGGCATTGCCAACCCCAGACAGTGGCACTCACTCCACCACATCCTTGACTGCCCCAGAAGAAGAAGAGGACAGATCTTCAGGACATGGGATTAACAGTGGTGATTTGTTGTTCTTTCATTTCCATTTTTTTCCCTCTCCCCCTCCTTTTCTTTTCTTTTCTTTTTAATTTCTCGCTCACACATCTTTTAATAAATAAAAACACACCTTTGCTCAATCAAAACCTTGACTCCATTCTGAGTCTTAACTCAGAGGGGTTGGAATCAGTATAACAAACCACAAGCCTCTTCGGCTTGTAACATTTAATTGGTGTCATGGGCAGGATCCCATCTCCACTCCAAAGGTGTTATTCAACCAAGCAGGACAGGATCAGTACACAGGGATACAAGGACTAACTAAACTGATGACTGAGCATAGTGAAGGGGATGGCTCATCCAGGAAGCATGGGTGCAAGCAATTCACCTAGTTTAAGGGCTAGTCCCCTGGATGAAGGCCACTTCCTGAGAAGGAGTGCTCTATAGCCAGAGACCCTATCACTAGTCAGACAAATTCAACATTTTCCAACATATGATTATTGATAAATTTAATGCACTTTGCCTGATATCACAAAGAATCTACCAGAAGCAATTTCACTGGCTGCAAGGACCAGCACTTGACGTAGTTGGCAGGGAAAGTGTCTGGAATCCTGAACCAGATAAAGCTTTCTTAAAAATCATTCTGCAATTATTTGGATAGTGAAAATCCAACTCCCTAGAAGAAGAATTACTCTAACACATTCTGGAGTTCCTAGGATCCCTGTGACATTCTGAAGCAAAAACAGTGGAAAAATGAGGACCACTGGGGAGCAGTGATAGTATATCTTTATATAGTATGGCTGAATACCTGCTAAAATTAGGAAAAGATGTTCTTACAACCAAACATAGACAACTTGTTAAGTCAGCAGTGACGTGGCCATTGTTGAAAGTACTAGATTTTTACCAAACCTCAGAGGAGAATTCAAGAGGGGAGAATGAGATATTACTCAAGTTTAATCAATGGAGCACAAAATTACTTGGTTGATGGGGCAACACGCCCAAACAGTGGGTAGGGATGCACTTATAAATAGAATAAGAGCTGTATCATTATAAGACGATTGGAAAACTAGAACAAGGACATGTTTAGGATACAAATGAGCCAGAAAATATGGATGAACAAAAAATTGTTACTGTGACTCCCGAGAAGACACCACAAGAGAGTCTGGTGCCACTGGAACCTCTAGAAATCAGGCCTAGAATAACCCAAAAAAACTAAAATATTTAAGGAAGACCAGCAGAGCTATCACCGACAGGATCACCTGCCAAAACCACAGTCCATGCTATGGCTCTCCTTTACATGATGGCTGAATTAATGCACCTGGTCCAAACATTTAAGTGGAAACTGCAAGAAATAATTCCTGCATGTCTGTTAAGGCTTTGGAACATGGGGCTGAAGGAATCATTGTTGATAGACCTGAAATATCCAAGCTGGCCTGAATTGCAACTCAGCCATTCCCACCAGTATGGAACTTCAGTAGCCATTCTAAATCCCGTGGTAACAGCAGATGCCACAGTCCAACAGGCAGAATAGATAGTGACTGACCTAGGAATAACAGAATAACTGAAATCTAGACAAAATATATATTTGGTAGAATCCAGAGAAATCTGCCCATGCAAACAAGCTCAAATGTCTCTACGATCAGGACTGATGAGAGTATAGCACCAGCACATGTGAAATGATCTAATAAAAGCAAGAATACAATATAGCAAAATTTTTAAACAGCATGTTTTAATCATGTTTTATTAAATCTGTTACAACAACTTTATAGCAATCAACGCTTTTAGCCTGCTCCAATAAGAAAGTATAAAAAGAATAGGCTAGAAGGTATAAGAGGCACCCCACCCAACTGTGGAATTTAGAGGATGTTTTAGAGCCAGCTATGTGAAAGGTAACCAATTGTCCAGGTTTTACTAATTGTTAGCCCAATTAGCTGCTGCTAAGTCACCCCACCAATTCATACAGCAGTACCCCATATCACAACCCTCCTGGACACATTAAATAGGGAGTTAGAAACCTACTATTGTACCCTAGATTTAGCCAATGCATTCTTTAGCATTCCAATTGCTAGGGAATTGCAAGATTAAAGAAGAGAATATTTACATTAGATAATTGATTGTTGGGGGGAGTTTTTTACTGAGAGGGTGGTGAGATGCTGAAGCAGGTTACCCAGAAGGATTGTGGATGACCTGTTCCTGGATAAATACAAGGACAGGCTGGACAGGGCCCTGAGAAACCTGATCTAGGGTTTGGCAAGTCTTCCTACGGTGGAGGGGGTTGAAACCTGACAGCCTTCTACCCAAGTCATTCTATAATTCTATGACCTCCTAGAGTTACAGAAAAATGGGCTCAATATGTTTAGTTACGATTAAACTGAAAATTGTTTCCAAAAAGAGAAAGTTTATAAGCTTATTCAGCCATATGTTTGAACATAAAAATTCTGTATTCAGTTCTGCTTTAAGAGCCTGTCTTAGTTTCAGCAGGGATGGAATTGTTGTCCTCAGAGTGTCTGCTATGATGCTGTTTCGATCCTAGGAGAAAAGCAATGTTGATAACATATCAGTGCTCTAAGCAGTGTTGTAGAGCCAAGGCCGTTCACAGTGAGAACTGGAAGGAAACAGAATTAGAACAGCTAACTTAAACTGGCAAAGGGATATTCCTTATCATATGATATGATGCAGGAGTTTTGAAGGGAGTGGGAGTTCATGTCTCTTTTCTGCTGTTAGGTGCCTCGTTGAGCATCAGTCTATGTAGTTATAACTTATTTTTTTCCTTTTCTCTATCTTAGTGAATGGTTTTGTCTCAAAGCATGGATTCTGCTTTTCTTTTTTTTTTTCCTGATTCTTTCCCCAATCAAAAAGGGAAAAGAGAGGTGTGGGTGGATGACTGTGATACTGAGTCATCTGTTGAGTTAAAACACAGAAGTTGAAGTATTTTAATTACATTTTTTTGAGGAGTGTAAGCCAAATGATGCCAAAAAATAAAAGGATTGTTAACTTGCAGAAGAAAGATATTAGCCAGTGAAAACTTAATTACTTATGTGTTGAAGAGGGCAAATCTACCATAAGAGGTGGCTATAATACATATTGGGGGACATCAGGAGGATTTCTGGAGATGATGATAGGTAATCTAAGTAATTGACTGACCGATGAAGAAGCTTGAAAAGCCACACTGTACTTCTGCCAGAAGTACCTAAAATCTTCCCTTACTCCTAATAGTCTGGCCACTGCCAGATAAAATATGTTTCCTCCAGAGGAGCTAGAGATAATTAAAAATAGTGGGTCTGATTGGTATACAAAGGATGGCAAACACTGGCTAGCCATGTCGCAGGTCCTAAATGTTTTGAAGCAACTTCATGAGGGAAGCCATTGAGACCCCAATGGCTAGCAAGAGCCTTTATGAAAATCTTTGCTACCATAGAGTTATTTGCCCTAGCAAAACAAGTTAATCAGAACCACTCTAAATGCTCATTGGTCTACCCTACCTTGGCAAAGGGAATGAGGGAATGGGGTTCCACAGTTTGAAACTAAAGATACTTTTCTTAAAAACTATGTACTATCTCCCTTTTTGTCTCTCCTCAGGCATCAAGCACTACTGGTTCAAACCCCATCACTAGAGTTTGTTGTTCATAGATTTGACCCAGAGGGTGATCCAGACTTGGAGGGAGGTAAATCTCCAACCTGTGTGGGACAGATCCTTCCAGGTTCTGCTGAATGCTGTTCGGACTACTGAAAAATGGTGGACTCATACACAAATCAAAGGACTAGTTGAACCTCCAGCAAGTGACAAGTACAAATTACCAATAATCCATGGCAGCTCAAGCTACAGAGGCCAAAGTGCTGAACACACAGGTCTCTTGGAAAAAGATGAAACAGAATTTGGGTTGGACAATAGTAATTTTGGTAACTATAACCTTAATAGTAACTGAGGAAAGTTTGATAAGGGGAAGAGGAGGCCTGAGGTAACTGAGACCCTGAACCCAGTAACCATACAAATAAATGCTTGTCAATTTATATAAGTGTGGAAATCTGCAAAGTCAGATGCAATTAAGTGATGAAAACAAGTATATGTATATGTCTGCCCTGAATTGTAGGAAGAGTAGGAATTATCGCCTTGCTTGTCATGGAATGATATATTTCAGACCATTCAGCAGAAGGGGTTGCTTGCAAACCCCATGGCAGGTTAAGGGGTGGGTACATGACCCTCTCCACACCAAATGTAATGAAATTACAAAAAAAGGTCACTATCCATGACAGGAGTCTCCCAACAGTATGTGAGAAATTATAGTGTAACTTTCTGATAATTACCATAAATGGAATAGATAACCTGGTAAATAAAACATTTCAGGAAAAGATCCAAGTGGGAGATTCAAGACAATGGTTCTAGGGAATATACGTATGGAAATCTATCAACCATTGCCTCACCTAGTGTGATGTCCCAGATAACTCCAGGGGACCCACCAAATGACCAAAAAGTGGTAATTATCAAGGAAATCAATTATCTAAAGCAAATATTTGTGGTAGAAATAGGATATGGGGGCATAAATGCCTGGATAGAATGGGTAAGACGGACAATCCGGAGTCTTAATCATAGCAGTTGTTTTGCTTGCACATCTCAGTGTGTCCAACTGCCCAGGTGGTACTCTTTCCATTCAGTTGGACTAGGGATTTCCCAGGAACAAAGTACATGATTGCACTTTACCAGAAGGAAACTGCCAGGGGAAATGAAATCTGTAAGTTTCTCTCTCTTGTTCCCACCCCTTCATAGCAGGGATTTTAGGATTCCCCCTGTGTTTTCTATAGCTGTTGGTATAGGCTTGCCTCTCATGGCAGGATGTGAATGCTACCAGGCCTCTGAAGGATTTTGCCCTGTGCACTGAAACCCTGAATGTTACACAGGATGTGATAGGAAACAGCTCAGAACTAAGGAACCCCAGAACAGTCTTCTGGTGGTATTGTGAAGGGAAAGCCATATAGTTATCCTTTAATTGGGTGCACACCTGTGCCATTGTTTAACTGGCTATACTATTCACCCTGGCATTGGGGAAAAGCAAAACAAACAAACAAAAACATAGTCCAAGAAGAAATAGAAAGAGTTTGAGAATATAATTCAGTGAAAAGATACATCTAGATTCTATCAGAGTACCTAGAGGAGGCCCTAACGAGCATAATGCAAGGAACAGCAGTCAAGTTTGAGTCTTCACTGATTTGGTGGGCAACTGTTAATAAAAATGTAGATTGAAACAATTATATATGCTACAATTAGCAGAGGTTTATGAATTATACTAGAGATGCTATAAAAGGAATTGCATAACAGCTGGATGTTACCAGTAGAATGGCACTGGAGAATAAAACAGCATTAGAGACAATGGTAGCAGAAAAAGGAAGAGTATGTGTGTTGCAGGGCAACCACTCTTGTACCTTTATTCCCAATAATATTGCTCCAGATAGCACCATAACTAGGGCACTGCAAGGACTCACCACACTGGCCAACAGACTGGCAGAGAATTCAGAAATAGGCACCTTTATGTATTAAGTGGTTGGAATCTTGATTCAGTAAATGGAAAGGAGTAGTAGTATATATGCTTACATCCTTAATTGTGGTAGCAAGAGTCCTAACAGCAATTGGCTGTTTTGTTATCGCCTGTGTTAGAGGCTTGGTCCAGCATCTATTTGAAACTGCCATATCTAGGCAGAAACCTGTAGGGTCACCACTAGATTCAGACAAGATGTTAATATTAAGGGAGGAAGTAGGAAATGGTGATCAGGAAAACCTGTCTCCAGAAGAATTAAGCTTTAATAGAAGTGCAAAAAGCAACAGTAGAATAAGCAGAACAGACAAGGAAATGAAGACCTGCGGTTTTGTGTAACATCAGGAGATGTACTGGGGGAAGGTTATTTCAGCATATCATAACAGGAAAAAATTAAACAAGAATAGGAGGAAAACAGGGAGGAATTAACTAAGCAGTAAACAGAGGTGAAACATCAGCTGAGGGATTTACAAGCATCAGATAGACTGTGAACCCTGAAGTGGGGGAACCAATGAGAGAACTGGGGAGGGAATTTGCAACAGAAAGTAGGAAGTGTAAAATGTTGCATCTCTACAATCTGATACACTTTTTTTTTTTTTTTTTTTTTTCTTAAAGTTGCCTGCTATTACAAAAGTGTGAAATAAATTGTGGTTCATAGTGAATTCTGTCTGAGCCTAGACTACTGAACATAAGCTCTTCTCACAAATGAGAAAGTTGAAAGGATGAACATCTTGTTAAATTGGTTTCTCAAACCGCAAGACTCAGGCTGGTCTGATCAGCTACTAATCAGGATAAGAACCATGAACTATCAGTGGGAGGTAAATGGGTGCCTGTGACTGAATGAGTTCTGCACTAGCCCATTGAGCTACACACCTAAAGGCTGGGTAAAAGTACAATGTGCACCTGAGTAGCCCATGCTGGTGGACTTATCAGTGATGGGAAAGGCCATGGGAAAGGCCCCACTGACTCTCACATCTATCATAAATCAACACATGTGGCTAGTCAAAGACACAACAGAGAAGAATATTTCTGAAGTAGACAGTTTCTCATCACTAACATTGTTACCCTCTTCCAAGGGAAATAAGAGTGTTTGTTTTCTTCTTTTCCAGGAGGAAGAGGACACACACAAGTAGAGAAATCCTGTATGAAGAACAAAGATGAACTTGCTCATGAGAATATTGTTCTTATTGAAATTGACCCAAAATGGGGAAAATGTTAGCTAGATGAATCATCCTAGCCTGAAGGAGAACATATGGCTGTGGCTACTTTTCAAGTCAGCTCACCCTACTGCCTTCTCTGTGGCAGGAGAACAAACTGTTTCAGAAATTTTAACGATGTTCACGATAGAGGTTTTGACTTCTCCTCAATTAATCCAAAAATACTAATATCACATATGGCACAAAGTCCAGCTGGAACACACTGATGACACATATAACCTCAGCAATGTTTGCATTTAGAAGAGCAAACATCTCAGCAGATGCGCTGCACCACAGTGTAACCTCACAAACATTGATAAACAATATAACAATACCTCTTGCTTATACAGTAATACCAATGTAATTCCTCCCTTGGGATGATTCTTCCATTGTGGAAGGGTAGCATATTTATACTTAACTGCAAACACCACTCCTATGTATCTGTATGGGACTGCTGAATCACGGCCTGAACCTTTGATTGACCACCTGAGGCAAAGAATTAGTCAGCCCTGGGAGCACAGGTGAAGGCAATTCACCTGTGCTACCAGAAGGGGTGAAGCCTGTCTCCACCTCTCCTAGACCCCATTTAAGAGCTGACTACCAGTAGGGAAGGGTCTCTTTTGAAGACTGCTCATCTTGGAGTCTTCTCAGCAAGCCCAGGACAAGGGTAAGTATTCAGGGATGGTGATTCAACCAACTTCCTGGGTGAGTGTATTCCAGTGCTTAACAACCCTGTTTGTAAGGAAATGTCTCCCAAAATCCAACCTAAACCTCCACGGGTACAACTTGAGGATGTTTCCCCTCATCCTATCACCAGTGAGAAGAGATCAACCCCGCTCTCGCTGTAAGCACATTTCAGGTATTTGAAGAGACTGATAAGGCCTCCTCTTCCCCAAACTAAACTGTCCCAGTTCCTTCAGTCTCTCCTCATAGGGCTTATTCTCCAAGCCCTTCACAAGCCTTCTTGCCTTTCTTTGGAACTGCTCCAAGGTCTCTTTCTGTCAGTCAGATTTCCAGTCACTCCTCCCCAAGCCTGTAGGGTTGCCTGGGGTTGTTGTGACCAAAGTGTAGAACCTGACCCTTGGCCCTATTGGAAGTCATGCAGTTGGTGTTGGCCCATCAATCCAGACTATCCAGGTCCCTCTGTAGTGCCTTTCTACCCTCCAGCAGATCAGCAGTCCATCCCAACTTGGTGTCATCTACAAACTTACTGATCACCTCAACATGGTCATCGATACAGATGTTAAATAGAATTTGCCCCAGTACCAAGCCCTTGGGTAGTGAGGACACCCTTGTGACTGGCTGCCAACTGGATTTAATTCCACTGACCATCCCTCTTTGGTCCCAGTCATCCAGCCAGTGTTTCAACCAGTGGAGCATATGCCCATCCAAACCATGGGCAGCCAGCTTCTCCGTGAGGATGTTTTGGGGACAGTGTCAAAGGCTTTACTGAAGTCCGGGTAGACCACACTGACAGCCTTACCTCTATGCACTGAGCAAGTCACCTTGTCATAGAATGAAATCAGGTTTGTCAAGCAGGATCTACCATTCACAAACCCATGCTGACTGGGCCTAACCCCTTGGTTGACCTTTAATTGATCAATGATGACTCCTGATATTATCTGTTCCATAACCTTCCCTGGCACTGAGGTGAGACTGATAGATTTGTACCTAGCAGGATCATCTTTGCAGCCCTTTCTGAAGATGGACATTTTCCAGCCTCTAGTCTACTGGGACATCCCCAGTTAGCCAGGACAGTTACAGGATGATGGAGAGTGGCATGGCAACAACATCCACCAACTCCTTCAGCGGTCTAAGGTGCAATCTACCTGGCCCATGGGCTTATGAGTATCCAACTTTTGGAGCAGGTCCAAAACCATCTTATCAGATTATGCAGGGCCTATTCTGTTCTCCACCCCTATCTTCCAGTGCAAGGGGTTGCATGCCCAGGGAGCAACTGGTCTAACTATTAAAGACTGAGGTTAAGAAGGCATTAAGTATTTCAGCCTTATCCTGATCCTTGATCACTATATTGCCCTTGACATCCAACAAGGGATGGAGATTTTCCCTAGCCCTCCTCTTACTGTTCATGTATTTATAGAAACATTTAGTGTTGTCCTTCACCTTAGTCACCAAGTTCATTCCTAGCTGGACTCTGGCTTTTCTAAATTTCTCCTTGCACAGCTTCACTACATACCTGTAATCTTCAAAAGTTGCCTGCCCACTCTTCCAAAGACCATAAACTTTCTTTCTGTTCCTGTGTTCCAGCCAAAGGTCTCTTTTCAGACAGACCAGTCTTCTTCCCTGTTGGCTCATCTTCATGACTTGGGGATGGTCAGCTCCTGCACCTTTAAAATAATTTCCTTAAAGTCTGCCCAGTCTTCCTGGGCTCCCATGCCCTACCAAACTACCTCCCAAAGGACCCTCTCAACCATGATCCTAAAGGGACCAAAGTCTGCCCTCCAGAAGTCCAAGGTGGCAGTTCTGCTGACTCCCCTCCTTGCTTTAACAAGGATCAAAAAATCTATCATTCTGTGACTACTTTGCTGCAGACGGCCTCCAACATTTACATCTCCGGAAGTCTGCTTCCTCTTGTTGGCTCCATCACTAGATGTGTCAAGAAGTTATCTCCTACACACTCTAGGAACCTCTGGGACTGTTCCCTTTCTGCTCTATAATAATTCCAGTAGATATTTAGGAAATTGAAGTCCCCATGAGAACAAGGGGTAGAGACCTCGAGACCTCACCAACTGTCTTTAAAGTATCTTATCCACTTCTCCATCCTGGTTGTGTGGCCTGTAGCAGATTCCCATGATAATGCCAGTCTTATTGGCCTTCCCTTTGACACTGACCCATAAGCTCTCAACCCTGTCATCACCAACATTAATTTCCAGACATTCACAGTTTTTCTTAACATAGACGGCCACACCACTGTATATTCTGCCTTATCTCTTTTGAAAAGTTAGTAGCCATCAACCAGATGAATCCAGATGAATCATCCCACCACATTTTCGTGATGGCAACTGCACAGTGGCCTCTAGCTCCTTCTGTTTGTTATCCATGCTGCATGCATTATTTATTGCAAATGCACCTGATCTGGACCACTTTTTGGGCGGCAGAAGCTCTAATACTCTCTTCACCATACTCAGGCTCTGGTCTATCTTCACCATACTCAGGTATTAACCAACCTTGCACCAAATCTTGTGTTTTTCCTGCAAAAAGCTGTGTCATCATCATCTTTCACCAAGACACAAAACTGTGGGATTGTACTAGCACATTCCTCTCCCACAAGCACTGGCTTGTTACATTCAGGATCCTTTCTAGTGACCCTGGTTTCACCCCACCCCACATCATACCTAGATTCTCTATCAATGTTCAATGAACCCTGCCAACTCCCACTGTAAAACCCTTTTCCACTGGCGGGATAAGCTATTCCCATTTTTTTTGCCAGCAGACCTGGTCTCATGCAAATTGAGCCAAGGTCAAAAAACCCAAACCCCTGCTTGGCATACCAAGCTTGGAGCCAAGTATTAATCTGTTGGCCTATCGTATTCAGTCCCTCATCATTTCCTATAACTGGACGGACAGAGGAGAAAACGACTTGTGGTCCTGAACCCCTGACCGATCACCCTAGGGCTCTGAAGTTCTTCTGCATAATTCTTAGGGAAATTCTGATTATTTCATCACTGCCCACCTGAAACAATAGAGAATAATAATCTGAGGG
Source organism: Phasianus colchicus (assembly GCF_987193195.1). Lineage (NCBI taxonomy): Eukaryota > Metazoa > Chordata > Aves > Galliformes > Phasianidae > Phasianus > Phasianus colchicus. The sequence continues at coordinate 75,373,933 of NC_143436.1, read as the reverse complement.
CTGTACTAGGGAAGGAATTTTCTTCCTTACATCTTTAACCCAGGTCCCTGGGAGACAGCAGACATACCTGTGTAGTGGTGAGTATATTGGGCCTTCTGCTCCCTTCAGCAGTGAATGACCAATGACAAAGGTCCACCTTTTATTCTTTACTGAGGAAGTTTTAATGCTAATGGTAGTCTCACTAGACTTTGGTGACACCTCCAACTGGGAAGAAAGTCATGCCCACTGTTGTCCAGCTGTCCCTGCAGAGCACTGTACCTGTCCTGCAGGAGCAGCTGGGGCAGTAGGGGAATTGGTGCGTGCATCGTCAAGCAGGGACATTTTGCCATTATGCCCTGTCCCCCAGTTCACATCACCATTGTTGTTAGGGGAAGGAGAGGGGGGGTTCACTGTAGCAGGAACTGTCTGCCAGTTGGTCCCCTCCAATTACCTGTTTGCAAGGCAGTAGGGGGTGATGTTCTTCATGTGGAGACTTATCTGGCTGTCTAGAGCTCAGGGCTGGTAGGGACTGACACCACCAGTCTATCTCCCTCACACACTCCTTAATGCTTCTCAGCCTCTCCACCTCCTCCTTCAGGAGCTGAGACACTAAGGATGCAACAAGCAAGGAAGAGTTAGCAGACTATGAGTAAATGTGCAATGCTTTAAGAAGCTTAGTACCAGCAGAGGTACCTGTCACTCCTCATGCACAGTAGGAATGGGGACTTCTCTTGTGGAGAATCCACAGGAATGATGCTGTTGGTTTGCATCTAAGGGCTGGTGCAGAGTAACTTGCAATGGACAATCACGGAGCATAATATGCATGCTCAGCAGGCAGCTGAGAACCACATCATTCTCTCCCAGTGAGATGAGGGAGGAAAAAAAAACCAAAACAAACAAAGAAAAACAACAACAAAAAAAAAAAAAAGAAAGAAAGAAAAACGAAAGAAAAAAAAACACAGTAGAACTCATAGGTTGAGATAAAAACTATTTACTACAACAGAAAAGGAAGATGATATTGCATACTATCTGTCTTGATTTCAGCTGGAATGAAGTTGGTGTTTCCTTTTTAATGTCTGATATGATGCTATATATTTTTTTTGCTTAAGGAGAAAAGCAATGTTGATGACACAGCAATGTTTAGTTGTTGCTGAGGAGAGCTGTACAGAGCCAATGACATTTCAACATTTCAGTTTCTCAGTTTCTTGTACTGCCCAGGCAGTGAGTGGGGGCTGAGGTGGCACAAGAAGTTGGGAGGGGACACAACAAAGACAACTGACCTAAATCAGCTGAAGAGATATTTCATATCATATGACACCGTGTGAAAAAAACTTGAAAAACAATTGAGAAAAATGGACAGCCACTGCTTTGGTCAATGGTCAGCTATTGATGAACAATTTCTTGTGAATCAGTTTTTTTTTATATACATACAGTTATCATTACTATTATCCTTCTTCTATTCTTCCTTTTCTGTCTTGGTAAATAATTTTTATTTCAAACAGTGAGCTCTACTATTTTATTTTATTCTCTCCCTTATCTCACTCAGAAAGGGGGAATGAGTGAACAACTGCGTGATGCTTAGCTACCTTCCAGGTTAAACAACAACTGTCCTTTTTTAGCTCCTAACTTGAGGCTTGAAAGATTAACAGCAGATCTGGCCGGAGTATGTTAATTCCAGGTTGCTGTGGGCTTTTTGGTAGTTTGATAACTGCTAGTCACAATGTTATTTTTTTTAATTATTATTATAATAATTATTATTTTTTTTAATGTGTGGAGCTCTTTTAGAGTCTTTTATTGGAACTATATTATTTAGCACCTTACTTGATATTTACATTTATTGTTGTGTTTTTTACCATTTCTAGGGGTTGAATTAATCTTGTCATTTTGCTGTGCTGTGTTGCCTCATCTTACACTATGATTAAATTTCTGGTCAGGAAACTAATCTGGTGTTTGCCAGATGCAGGTGCTCAGCATTGCAATCATCTTTGTGCTTTGGGAATCATATCTTGAAGACTATTAGTAATTACATTCTTTCCTTTGTCTCCTCAGGGAGCTAGGCTACTAAGGAGACAAGGAAGGATACTTTCCACTGTTCCCTCACTCTCCATTTCCCTTTTTCTTCTCCTATCACTCTGTCTCCATCAAATTTGGTTGGATCTCCGTAGGTAATTGATGTTTCTACTCCTGTATCGACAAGTGCCATAACTCTCTGGATGTTTTTCAGGGACCAGAATATTGTCAATTCTACACAGGGCCTCCGGTCCCTTCTGGAGGCCCTAGGGGGACTAAAATCCCTTGTCACACCATGAACTGAGCCAAAGTTAAGTCTTTTGTTTTAGGTGGCTTGGGTATTGTGCCCGAGATACCTGGGGGGACTTCTTTTTTCTATTGGGAGCAATAAAATCCTCTAAGTTCCACGCCATTGTTGGTACTCTTTCTACAGCTCTTACCCTTGGTTTCTTAGGATAAGAAGAAGGATAAGGAAGCACTTCTGTGCTGTGTGGGTGACTGAACACAGACACAGGTTGTCCAGAGAGACTGGATTCTCCTGCATTAAAAGCTGCCTGGACATGGACATAGATGTCACGCTCTGAGAGTGTCAGTTTCAGCAGGGGTTGGACCAGATGGAACCAGAGGTCTCTCCTGGCTTCAGTCATGCTATGATTCTGTGATTCAGGGAACCCAGCATGTTGGCAGACACATTTCAAAACACTTTCTATTGGCTTCAAACAACCCAAATATGAGTCCATTCTGTTTGTGCTTCTTTTCAGTTTCAGCCAAGAGAGTGTTAATATCATACTCTTTTGATTGTTGCTGAGAGATGGAAGTGTGCTCGAGGTCAGGCTGAGTCACTTGGTGGGGAAGATTTACTGCCCTTAATGGTGCAGTAACAGTAGGTGTGACGGAGCTGGGACAGATGGTCCAGAAAGCTACAAAGCTGTGGGGCATTGGCTAAGGGCAGTTGCTGTTTGGTGGTTGCTGAGTGTTGCTCAGAAGGTGATGAGGCCTTGAGCTGCTAGCAGACAGTTGTGTTGTTACCTGGGCATCAGTCAGTGGGTGGCAAGTGATTGCCTTGCAGATAGATATACTTCATAGAATATTTCATAGAATCATAGAATCACAGAATGGTCTGGGTTGAAAAGGATCACAATGATCATCCAGTTTCAACTCCCTCTGCTAGGTGCAGGGTCACCAACCACTAAACCAGGCTGCCCGGAGACACATCCAGCCTGGCCTTGAATGCCTCCAGGGTGGGGTATCCATAGGATGTACAGATAGGAGCTTCTCTTCCATGGGATAGATATTCTGATAGTATGACTGTGTGTGTCTGTTTCTGTTCGTTTTTTTTTTTTTTTTTTTTTAAATGAGACCTTTTATCATTTTTATCCTTTTTATCATTGCATATTTGATTCCATTTTCCCTCTTCTGTCTTTGTAAATAGTTTCTGTCTCAATCCACAAGATCTATTTTGTTTCCAATTCTATCCTCTATCTCACTTGGAAGGGAGGAATAAGCAAATGACTGTGGTGTTTAGCTGCCTGCTGGTTTTATCAACAGTCCTTTTAGAGCACAGCATGGGGCTTCAAGAGTCAAGATAATAACAGATCTGAGCACAGTGTGTTCATACAAAATTGTTAAGTCTTGTATTAGTCACAATGTTATTAGTCACAATGTTATTCTATTTTCAGAGATCTCAAAAAATTCAGAAGTATTTGGAAAAGGTTTGCTGCCTAGAGAGAAGTACAATAATTGCAACATTCTGGGACTTGGACGATGCCTTCTGAACCCTGTTCAGAACTATTCAGCACCCTAAAGGGAAAGATTTGATGACAGTGCAACAGGTCCTCTGATCACTCCAACCCCCTCAGCAGATCCTGTAGCTGGTCCACCCATTGCAACAAACCCTGCAGCTGAAGAAGAGAACCAATCTATGCCGGTATCTGTCAGCCCTATACACAAGACAAAAAAAAGCTGTGAAAGTCAGACTATTTAGTAAGGGCAGAAACTTGTATTAAAACAAGCATGGAAGGAGAAAATATGGATTAAGCAGGGCCATCACAAGGATGGGAGGGAGGAGAGTCAGAACTGACTCCTGACCGAGCTGTGAGATATGTGAAAAGACTTCAGCTGTCATTCAGATATTGAGCATATTGTCACCTGATTGCTCCAATGCTGGGATAATGGGTCAAGTAACCTGGACGTAATAGACAGCAAAGTGAGGCAGCTAGGATCTGTCCCTAGGGAAGGGAGCATTGACTAAGCAATTGGAAAAGGGACACAATTCTTCATCCTATGGAGGCAATTCTTGTTAGCCATGAAGGAAAGATATCTCTTCAGTATGTTTCCAGGGCAAATAGGCCACGATGGAGAAGGTATCCAGTACCTGAGGGAAGTAGCTGTGCTGGAGATGATGTATAATAGTGATTTGGATGACGATGCTCTTAGACTGATATGCCAAGATCCAGATGACTTCAGGTGCCCATAGTCTATGTGGTGGAAATTTGTAGAGAGCACACCATGGGCAGCAGTGGTCTGGAAAGATAATTAAAATCCAATTGTGAGTGAATTGGATAGCCTCACCATTACAAAGAAAATCTATCTTCCTCCCTACAGTACACATCATGTGCCACTCTGTGGTTTTACCTGAGTCGTGTTTTTATGATTTCTGTTACCAGTAAATGATAACATCATGTAGTGCATTGGGTGCTAAAGAGTTAATACTGCAGTTGTGTGGATTGCTGACAGTTTTGTTTACCTATCTCAGAAGAGAAGAATGTACTATAGCTCCCAGAAGACTTCACTGTTCTGTTTCCGTTTTCCATTCAGAGGGAGAGAAAAAACTTACTGGGAGTCAAGGGACTATTGCTTCTTTTTTTCTCTGCTCATCTCTGTGGTGTGCTTTCCCTAGCCATCTCACCTACAGCATTAGAGTAAAGCCTTTGGTTTGGGACACTATTTCTCCCATTTATTTGATTAATTCACTTAAATTCCTATTGTATTGTGTTATCTCACATTCTGCTATCATATTTAGTAAATTAATTATCTCCCTTAGCTCGTTGCCACTGTTTTCCTCCTCTGGGCCCATCTCCCTATTTTACTCCTTTTCCCTTTCCCAGGGCACGGTTCCATGGGTCCCTCTGCCCCATTACTCATGGAACCAGGACGAACAAGACCGGAACCATGACATACCTGTGTGACCATGAGGAAGAGGATATGAGCAAGTGGAATGGAAAATCCACCTTAAGCCCAGAGGCATGGATACAAGAGTTGCAATGAAGACAATCAAAAACTGGCTTTCAGGAAATTGGCTGATCTAGTTTCCAATAGGCAGTTCCCCAGGACAGGAAAAATGGTCTAATCTCTAATCCTATTTCTGAGGTTGAGCCTTTTGTTTCATGTTCATGAAAAGTGAGTAATGAATACAATAACTAGAGCCGGAAGGGCCTCCAGCTGGGTGGAGGAAAGGAACAATTGGTTTTATTGGGCTGTATGGACTTGATGGCCTGGCACATAAGTACCACAGTAGTATAAAGCTATAGTGGACACTGGTGCTCAATGTACTCTAATGCCATCAAGTAATAAAGGAGTAAAATCTACCGTATCTGACAGGGGGATCCCAAGAGTTAACTGTATTGGAGGCCAAAATGAACCTAATTGGAAATGAGTGGTAAATGCACCCCAGTGCAACTAACCCAGAGTCTCCATGCATCCTTAGTATAAACTGTCTCAGGAGAGAATTCTTCAACGACCCAAAAGGTGGGCTTTTGGTATAGCTGCCTTGGAGATGGAGGACATTAAGCAGCTGGTGGGATCGATCAAGGCAAAAGAACAGCAGCTGCCAATCCACAGTGCACTGGCAGCAATATTGTACCAAGTGAGGCTCCCTAATTCCCAACCATTAGCTGATTCATAAACAGAAGAACCAAAAAGTAATCATCAAGACTTGATAACCATCCAGTAGTATTGTATGGCCAGTGAAAAATTACAGTAGAGAGTGAAGGCTAACAGTGGACTATTATGGCCTGAATGAAGTCATCTCATTGCTCAGTGCTCCCATGCAGGATGTACCAGAATTTCAATACAAACTGGAGTCAAAGTGGTACACCACAACTTATATCATGAACATGTTTTACTCAGTCCCTTTGGTGGCAAAATGTGGGCCACAGTTTGCTTTCACTTGGAGGGTTCTCTAGTATGCCTGAAATTGACTGCAGGTGGAAACACAGCCCTACCATTTGCCATGGGCAGATCCAGACTGCGCTGCAAACAGAAGGAAGCTCCTCAACACCTGCAACAGACTGTGTGGGCAACGCAGCAGAGGAAACTTTTGAGAAAAAGAAGAAAATAATCCAAATCCTTCTGAAAGCCAGTCTTGCCATAAAGAAAGAAGGTCAAGGGACCTGCAAGGGAAACCTACTAACCCACTTATTAGGAATAAAAAGGCAAGATGAACATCATCAGATCCCTAGGTATGTGATCAATAAAATAGTTGCTATGTCTATCCCAACTAGCAGTAAGGACACATAAGCTTTCTTAGGTGCTGTGGGATTTTGGAGAATGCATATTCTGGAATACAGACTGATAGCAAATCCTGTCCATCAAGTAATGTAGAAGAAAAAAATGATTTTACATGAGGTTGTGAGCTACAGGCCTTTGAACAAGCCTTTATTCTGCTCCCCATTCCAGACTTTCAGGTCACGGGGTAGAGCAGAGTAGAGATAGTTCATGCAGTAGACCTTGGGCCAGTCCAGGCCAGCGAAGATGTAAAAACCGTGCTCTACACCATAGCCAGAGAAAATGGCCTAACATGGAGCCTCTGACAGAAAGCACAGGAAACTTGAGGTCTGCCCTTAGAGTCAAGGGTACTGAGAATCCAGTGTTTAATATACTCCAACTGAAAAACAGATATTGGCAGCGTATGAAGGGTTCCAAGCTGCTTTGGAAGTGGTTGGTACTAAAGCACAGCTCCTTTTGTCACTCCAACTGTCTGTTCAGGGCTGGAAGTTCAAAAGTAGGGTACCCTCCACACATCAACTAATGCTATGTGGAGTAAGTGGGTCACAAAACAGGAAACTGCAGTTGTTCAAGTATCTTAGAAATAATTACGGATTGGCTTGAAGGCAAGGATTCTGGAATACTTTAAGAAGAGGAAGTGACACATGCTGAAAAGACTCCACTATATAATAAACTGACAGAAAATGAGAAGAAATATGCCCTGTTCACCGATGGGTCCTGTCGCATTGTGAGGAAACACTGGATATGGAAGGCCAGTTAATAGAGCCTTACATGACAAGTTTCAGGAACTGCTGAAGGAGAAAGTGAATCAAGACAATTTGCAGAGATGAAGGCCATCCAGCTGGCTTTAGATATTGCTGAATGTGAGCAGTGGCCAGTGCTCTACCTCTGTACTGATTAATAGATGGTGGCAAATACACTAGGGGGGTGGTTACAGTAGGGGAAGCAGAATAAATGGGGCATAGGGGCAAACTCATTTGAAATGCTGCATTGTGAAAGGGTATTGCTGGTAAAGGGCACGGCTATAAAAATACATAATGTAGATTCCCACGTATGCAAGAGTTGTGCAGCTAAAGAACATCAAAACAATCAGCAGATAGATCAGGCTTGTAGGATTGAAGTGCTTCAGATAGATCTGGACTGGCAACATAAGGAAGACACATTTCTAGCTCAGTGGGCCCACAACACCATCAAGGAAGAAATGCAACATATAGATTGGCTTAGGACTGAGAGAACTCTGTTGCACAGGTTATATGTGAATGTGAAATACAGAGAATGACAGCAAAAATATAGATATGGTGAGGTCTGGTAGGTTGATTACATTACAATCCCACCAACCTGCCATGACAAGCACCACCATGTGCTTGTAATAGTGGAAGCAATCAGCAACCACCATATTGCTGGAAACGTATCCCATGCCACTGCCTGGAATACTATTCAGATTCTTGAGAAGCAAGTCTTATGATGACATGGTAACCCAGGAAGAATTGAGTCATACAACAGGACTCATTTTCAAAACAAACAACCACCTTGAACAAAGGACACAACATTGAGTGAGTATATCATATCCCTTCTTATGCACCAGCCTCCAGGAAAATCAATAGATGTGATGTGTATGGGAACTCTTGAGTCAGAGCCTAAACCACTGATTGATCACCTGAGGCAAGGAATGGGTCAGCCCTGGGAGCACGGGTGAAGGCAATTCACTTGTGTGACCAAAAGGGGAGGAGCCTAGCTAGACCCCTTAAATGGGCCAACTACCACTGGGGAAGGATCTCTCCTGGGAGAGCCCTCCTTTTGGAGTTTTCCACCATGTGCCTAGATCTTTGGATACAGGTGAGCATTTCTTCCTTGATTGTTTCTTTTTCACCACAATAATCTTTCTAACTATAACACCTGCGAAGTAGTATCCTAACCACGCTACTCTTCCAACTGTACATTTGGTGTGCCAGGCAGGCTAAAATACTGGGAAAAAAATGTCTTTTCTTTGAAATATCTTTAAATGGGTCAGGGGGAAAAACATTACCCCCCTAGACAAAACCATCCCTGGACAGACGTCAGGATTTCTGGGATCATCTTACTATAAATTGGCGACTATAACTGAAAAATGGAGTCTCCTGAAGGTTAGAAAAAATATTTCTTCCCCATCCCACGTGGCAGATTAGTTTCATGGATTGAGCAAAGATATATTAGTTATTAAAGAACAGCAGCTAGCTGCTTCTACTGTGGCACGGCCACCATTAGATGCTTTAAATCAGGCCAAAATTACAACCAATACTTTAGAAAGTGAAAATCAACTATTATGAGACTGCATCGAAAAATTAGAACAACTTGATATACTGATATATAGGTAAATATACTCGATACATAGCAAAAAAATTGAGCCTTAATTTCCTGATAAAACAGGTCTGTAACACTTCAGTAGATGATTCCCAGGTTCCTGAATCAATGGACCTGGTCAAACCAGAAGATAAAACTTCCAGATTGGATCTTGAAGCTTCACTTGCAATGGATCCCTTTGAGATCAATGCCAAATTAACCCAGAAAAACAAACAAAAAGTACAAGATAGACCAGCAGGGGTGCCCACTAATCAGTGGCCCCTCATCCAAAACCATTTACATGTAACCTGTTTTCATATGGTGTGGACTTGGTACAGCAATTCTGACAAAAGCCCAGAGAAACTGTACCAACTTGGCTTTTGAGGTTATGGGATTCAGGGGTGGAAAGTGTTACAATCAACAGGCCAGAAATCTCTAAATTGGCATCCATTACTGTACACCTTGACCTTAGGTAGAGGCTATATGCTGCCATCCAATATACCAGTGAAAATCACTTGATAATAGGTTGGTTGATGGCAGCATGCTGTGTGGCTTGGCCCAATAAATCTGACATACCATAACATGCAGGTTTATCACATTTGCTGTACAGGTGCAGAAACATCAATAATTTCTGTGAATCTGACTAAATTTAATGCCACATAGATTACATTAGTTGCCTTCCCTTTGTCTACCAATGTCATCAATCCATCATAAGAAGGCCACCAGATTGGTCAGGCACGATCTTCCCTTGGTAAAGCCATACTTGCTGTCTCAAATCACCTGTTCATCCCTCATGTACCTTAACACATCTTCTAAGAGGATATGTTCCACGATCTTTCCAGGCAGAAAATGGCATTAAATAATTATGGCATTAAATGGGATTGTGTACCTGTGTTCTATCTTCAAAGAGAAATTAACCTGGTTCTCAACAACTTAATCCTGGCTGGGTTTCAACTTGCCTAATCATGTCCTCCTTCAGCTATCGTAATTTGTTGCTATTGTTGTTCCTAAAAAAAATAAAAATTAAAAAAAAAGCAACAAAAGCAATTCTTTCAGTCGCTTCATGTCCTTGGATATTTGTAATGGAAATGCTAAGTCACATCTTGAAACACTGACTGAGCACCTTGTTAGGAAGGCAGGACCAACCCAGGGAGCTCAGGTGCACCTGAGTAACAGGAAGACCTCATGTAGTGGTTGGCAGTGGAGGTGATGGTATTTCTTCTTAGAGATTCTTGCATGCCTGAGACTTTTGGAAGTTAAGTGGCTTCTTTATTTCTTTGCTCACTGCTGTGGCATTTGAGTGAATCCTCACTCAGTGCAGCCTAGGATCTTGCTGCTCTTCTATTGTTGTTGTACTTTCCACTGAGTTCCACTTGGCAAGGTAGCCAGGAGTGACAGCAATGTATATGCTTAGAATGGATTATCTTAAAAGGATTATGCATTGAGTGGTCATTGGAGCCCTAATACCCCAAATTAGGAACTCCTGAGGGAAACCTCTGGATTCCCCGTGGCTGAATGCCGCATGGATTATTGATGAATGGGGACTCATGAGAGACAATCTCCTTTCAAGATGGCAGAGTTTTTGAATAAGATAGAACAAACATCTCCGGCAACAAGGAAAAAGTAGTAGTGTCATCAGCTGTAGCATGGCTACTACTACTATGGGACATGATTTAGTGGTGGATTGTTAGAGTTAGTGTAGTATGGTTAGGTTGTGGTTGGACATGATGATCTTGAAGGTCTTTTTGAATCTAAGCAATTCTATGATTCTGTGACTTCTGACAGGGCAAACTGCCCAATCTTCAACTGGTATTTATCCTCTAAAATTAAGACCCGTATCATTAGAGGAGAAAAAGGACATGGATCAGCAGGATGCTTGGATCCTGGTTGAATCAAAAAAGAAAACTAATAAGAAAAAATAAGACTACCCAGCTGGGGTTCCCAGATCCTCTTGAGATAAGACAATCACAACCCCCAAAAAACAAAGAAAGTCCAGGACAGATTGTTGGGGTTGCCACCTGATGAATGGCCCCCTGCCCACACCCCTTAAAATGTGATGGCATGTCCATACATGACTGCTGAACTTACGAATCTACTAGAATGTTTTAGACAGAAACCAAGAGAGAGTGTACCAGCATGGCTGTTCATGTTGTGGGATATGGGGGCAAACAGTGTTATAGAGAACTGGAAATTTCAAACCTGGTGTCCATTGTACTCACCGTTGCCCTCAAGCAAAGGATTTATGCTATGGTCCAACACAATGAGGAAAACCATTCATTAATCCAATGTTTAAGGGCTGTGTGTAGAATTATGTGGCCAAATAAAAGTGATATTCTTATAAATACTTGGTTATGGACTTCAATGGAAGAACTCCAAACTTATATTACAGAATTAGGTATGAAGGAGATGATCTATGATGACACACATGAAAGTCCAGACCTAGTTAAGTTTTCAACAGAGATGAAAGAACTCATCTTAAAACAGGAACCTCCACACCAGAATGGCATGCTAGTGTTTATACTAAATCCCCTAGAGGCCTTGGAGGCTGTCGTCCAACAGGCTGCCCAGTTGGTGGCCAACTAACTCATGGGAAGCATAGCACCTGAGGGCCAGGCACAATACTAGACTCTAGAAGGGGCTGAGGTCCTCCCCATAACTAAAACTAGGAAGTTAACACCACAGATAACTTGACTGGGACCCATACAGGTATCCCAAAAACAAATGTTCAATGATCTAGTATGGACTGCAATCCAATTTGCAAATATGGATCTCCAGCCCACTCATGTTTTCCTTCAGCTATAGAAGCAGCAAGAGAAAACTAAAAAATTTCAAAGCACCCTCAGAAAAGCAGGGGTGCAAGTACTAGTGAGAACACAGAACTAGGAATACTTTCTGGTTCCTAGCAAAAGGGAACCTCAAGTGATGTGGGCCACTATGCCCAGTGTGACTCCCATCTATAAGAAGGGTTGTAGGGAGAATCCGGGGAACTACAGGCCGTTAGCCTGACCTCGGTGCCAGGGAAGGTTATGGAGCAGACTGTCTTGAGGGAGATCATGGGTCATGTGCAGGACAGTTGGGGGATCAGGCCTAGCCAGCATGGGTTCACGAAGGGCAGGTCCTGCTTGACCAACCTGATCTCCTTCTAGAATCTAGTGACCCGTCTGGTAGATGAGGAAAAGGCTGTTGATGTAGTCTATCTATACTTCAGCAGGGCCTCTGACAATGTCTCCCACAGTATTCTCCTGCAGAAGCTGACAGCCCATGGCTTGGACAGGTATGCTCTTGGCTGGATAAGGAACTGGCTGGAAGGCTGGGCCCAGAGAGTGGTAGTGAATGGAGCTAAATCCAGCTGGTGACCTGTCACAAGTGGTGTTCCACAGGGATGAGTTTCAACAAGGCCAAATGCCGGGTCCTGCACTTTGGCTGCAATAACACCAGGCAATGCTACAGGTTTGGGGCGGAGTGGCTGGAAGACTGCATAAAGGAAATGGACCTGGGGGTATTGATTGATGCTTGGCTAAACGTGAGCCAGCAGTGTGCCCAAGTGTACAAGAAGGCCAATGGTATCTTGGCTTGCATCAGGAATGATGTTGCCAACAGGAACAGGGAAGTGATTGTCCCCCTGTACTCAGATTTGGTGAGGCTGCACCTCAAGTACTGTGTCCAGTTTTGGGCCCCTCACTGCAAGGAAGACATTGAGGCCCCGGAGAGGGTTCAAAGAAGGGCAGCAAAGCTGGTGAGAGGTCTGGAGCACAGGCCTTATGAGGAGTGGCTGAAGGAGCTGGGATTGTTCAGCCTGGAGAAGAGGAGGCTCAGAGGAGACGTAATTGCTCTCTATAACTACCTGAAGGGAGGTTGTAGTGAGCTGGAGATCGACCTCTTCTCTCATGTAACTAGTGGTAGAACTAGAGAGAATGGATTCAAGCTGCACCAAGGGAGATTTAGGCTGGACGTTAGGAAATACTACTTTTCTGAAAGAGTGGTCAGGCACTGGAATGGGCTGCCCAGGGAGGTGGTGGAGTCACTGACCCTGGAGGTGTTTAAGGAACAGTTGGATTTTGTGTTAAGGGACATGGTTTTGTGAGAACTATTGGTGATAGGTGGATGGCTGGACTGGATGATCTTGAAGGTCTTTTCCAACCTTGGTGATTCTGTGATTCCATGATTCTATATTGATGTCAGACTCACTCACTGGAGGCATTAGAAAAGGCATGAGATTCATTGACTACTTCTCTACAAGAGAAAGGATGGACTATAAGCCCACAGAAGGTGCAAGGACCAGGCCTGTTGGTGAAATTCCTGGGTATAGTTTGATTGGGAAAGACCAGAGTGAGACAATAGACAAGGTTCAGGTGTTCCTAGTACCTATTGTGCTGAGGCAGCTGTGAGATGGCTGATCCACAGGAGCTCAGGTGCGTGTCAGGATCCACCCCTTTCCGGACCTCATTTAAAAGGGTTGGCAGCAGAGGCATGGGTATATCTCTTTGGAGATTGCTGCATATCTGAGATTTTCTGGGGGTAAGCAGCTTCTTTCATTTATTTTTGTGCCTACTACTGTTGCATTTGAGTGAATCCTCACTTGCTGCAGCCTATGATCTTACTGCTTTGCTGTCATTGTTGCACTTTCCATTGCATTACAACGTTTTAGTATTTTTCCTTGTCTTCTGTATCTAGGATTCTGGTTCCATCTCGATTCTTTCTTCCCTTTATGGAATACTTTTTTTTTCTTTGAATTATAAAGTTGTAGAGTGAGATCCTGCCCATTCAGCAGCCTCAGAGTACCACATATTGTTATGGTATAATACCGTAATGCTTATGTTACAATACTAATATTGTAATTACATGAATAATTACTGTAATACCATGAATAATTCATACAATTCATACTGTTGTTGTTCTGCACTATTTAAAGTAGGAAAAAAAAAAAAAAAAAAAAAAGTAATGCTCTAGAATCAGTGGCAGATGGATTTCTTTTGCTGCCTGACAAATTAGAAATGATATCTGATTTAGTTCTGGAGATACTAATTCTTACTCCTTGAAACTAGCAGGTAAAATTCCTTTCAGCTTGTTAATGAAAAAACATACTTGATTTCTGATCACCAAGGTTTTCAAATACACAACAATAACAGTTCTTCAATTGAAATGTTGTGATGGTGGTTACAAACAGTGTTATTCTACGAGTAAATTATAGCATCCAACACTTCCTCTGATTCGCACAGTTTTCACTCCTTTTCTACTATAGAGCTTAAAAGTATTCTAGCTTTGCTCAGGGAATGTTGAAGTGACACAATAATGAAATGAGAAAGATTATGTATACACACACATTTGTACAACCATTTATCTCAATTCAAATAGTCTATGATTATTTTAAGACAGTCCTAATTGTCTCTGAGGAATTCTGTAGAAGTTGGCAGATATACTGAAAACATCATGGAGGCAGGGGGGGGAATTATAAAGCATCTTATGAACTAGTCATAGCAAAAGTTAAGTCTAAATTAGAAGAATAACCACCTAACATGCTTACTGCAGATGCCACACTTCCTGAGCAAGAAGGACAAATATTACCCTTATTTACAACCACAATGATGTCATGTTTCACCGTCTATAATTTGAAATATTTTTCTCTGACCTTAGTATATCACTTTCACAGAACTGATTGTTCTGATTTACTTATTCATTGTCTGCTAAATATTTTGAAAAGCTTTTCCTGTGTGCTTTCTGTGCCCCAGTTTTGAAGTTCTTAAAAAGCCTGGTCTTAAGTTAGGTTTGTCTATGCAAGTGTGACACCTCTCTTTGAATATTTTTCGTCCAATGAAAAAAAAGTGACTCAATTCTAAAAAAGAAAATATAAATAACATTTATTCTTTCTTCGTGTGGGTAATCTGAATCCATTTAGCCCACTGTTTTTTTTTTTTCTTGTTCATATATCAAAGGAAAGGAGATCATTTGCATGTATCAAAATTGTTCAGAAATGCTCTGAGAGGAAGCAAAGCAAAGTAGGAAGAGCTGAAATCGCTGCAATGATGAACTGTAGTTGTAGCGGTATGGAGCAAAATACACTTTGTTTCTGTTGGCTTTTTTTTTTCCATGTAAGTAACTCAGTGTTTTAGAGCTTGCTCCTGGATGTGAAAGACCCAAGCTGAATTTCATCCTTTGCAATACAGGGTTTGACCCTGGTCTGCTACTTCCCAGCCAAGTATCTTAATTATCCAACTATGTAGAAATTTTCAAAGACATGGCAAAGCTTTGTCAGTAAAGAACCAA
This sequence comes from Phasianus colchicus, assembly GCF_987193195.1. Taxonomy (NCBI): domain Eukaryota; kingdom Metazoa; phylum Chordata; class Aves; order Galliformes; family Phasianidae; genus Phasianus; species Phasianus colchicus. The sequence goes on along the minus strand of NC_143436.1, from coordinate 75,358,855 downwards.
AGATTCACTGAGTCCAGGAAGCTATATACATATGTAGAGCATGACTTTTTACTTTATCTAAAATACATGAACTGTGAGCTCTCCCTTCCAAAGAAACTCATAGCTGGCAAGGGTGGACTTGCTTCATCTCCTTCCCCTCCGAAGGTATGATCCAGAGTGAATCAGCTACTGCAGGAGGGCCTTTGAAGCCTTTTGTAGTTAAAAACTACAACAGTTATCTTTGTAATAACTACATTCATTTATCACAGAATGGTGACTAAGGTGCTCTCACAGAAAGTAAACAATGGCACTTGAACACCCTCTGGCAGAGGCTAGAATTGAACCTGGATATTTCCCTTCCTGAATAAAGGACTTGGATCACTAAGATACTGAATGGAAAGGGATGCAAGGCAACACTAACTGCATTTTCATCTTCCAGCTATCCTTTCACGGGAAAATGTGGTACATCACTAGATTTGAATTAAAAGATTCTGTATAGTGTTCAAGCCAGTGTAACTGCATACTCATAACTATTCCTCCTGTGAATTCATTTTTTAAGTAGAGCGCCTTCTGTGTCACTAATATCAATTTTGCACTTATATGACTAATGACTTGCCTCTTCCTAGGGTTTTCCTTATAAGCTAGTTTAGATGGTTTCCCAGGAGCTTTGAAATGAAGTGATCCCAGATTGTAGCCATAAATTCCTTTAAAACATTTTAAAGTATTAAATATTATACTAAGTATATTGTCAAAGGAATCTAAGTCACAGTGAATGATTATGGCTCCCATCTGAAAGAGATGATGCACCTGCATGCTAGATCCTGCAATGCTGACAATGGTAAATTTCAAGCCCGCTGTAAAGGCAAGACACAATCTGTTTTAACTCCTCTTCTTGCAAATGAACATGCAGTGCAGAGACTATATGGAAGGTGATGGGGGGGGAGGGGGAGGAGGAAAGCATTCAGATACTGTGGTAACAGAAGTGACTAAATGATAGAGATCAATAAAGATTTTAAATATGGCTTAATAACCAACTCATACCAGTTTACTCAGCATGTCCTTCCTGCAAATCATTTGAGAACCAGCAGAATTTTGCCTGAATTAGTCAAGAGATGTTCACCTTGAATCAGTGCACAGGAATATATCTTATTATACTCTAGACATGAAGATGACAATATATAATGAGAAGCGTTTTCTGTGTTCTGTTTTTCTGTAATTAACAGTTCTATGGTGTTCAACACTAAATGACAAGAGTAACCTTCCTTGTGGAATATACTTTGAGGAGTTTTAAAAGCTTGATTCTATTTACTGTAGTCTTTTTAATAATTAATTAAATTGATTTTCCTTGCTGTAATTCTACTAAAATATCCCTTGTCTTAACATATTTCTGTGATATAGCAGTTTTGCCATATTAACCAGCATAACTCTCTGAATAGTAAATGATGTATTGTCTTTCATTGCATTGATAGTTTTCCAGATGATGTAATTTCTCAAGAATAACAGTTTCATGTCACAATGCAAGAATGTTGCTTTGTTATTAAGTGCTATTTCCTCCGAACAGTCTCAAATTCCTCCACTGGGAAGTAAACAGATATTTCTCATGACTACTCCCATATTTTCTATAGTAAGCCTTGAAGGCTGTTTCAGATATCTCGCGGCATTCAAAGACTGTGTGGACCTGCTGTCTAGAAACAGCATTTCACTCTGCTTAGCATGAGGACATAGTCAGTGATTTGTGCATTGCAAAGGAGTATGTTATATCTTAGAAGAAAATATTCATTGCAGCATGATAGGATTTAAAATTCCAGTTCCTTAAAAAAAAAAAAAAAAAAAAAAAAAAAAAATTGAAGAATATTAATTTCCCTATTTTAGCTAACAGGACAGGGGAACCATTAAAGCCTTCGAGTTTTGAGGAAAAAGTTTTAGCAGTGTGAGAATGTACAGAAAGAATATGAAACTTAGATAAAATAATTCATACGGCCTACAAATTATTTAGGCTTTTAAAAGAAATAATGGTACATTTGTGAAAGTAAAAAATAAAAAAACGTCCAAGTATTCTGCATTACAGCAAACTTGCCTCTACTACTACTTTGGTTTTTAGACTTAGCCTTACGTATCACTTTATGCTGCTGAAGTCTTCTGTGTTTGTGGGTTTTTTTTGGTTTTTTTTTTTTGTTTGTTTGTTTTTGTGTTTTTTTTTTTTTTTTTACAGACTGCTTGAATTTGTGCTCCATATTTAAATGATTAGACCTGTTTACATGCCTTTGGAATGGATGTATTCTTGGACATAACAACAAAATAAAATCTTGAATACAATCGCACACAAAAATAAGCCTCAGATTTGTCTTTTAGTCTTGTCACATAACAAGCATTTAATGAGTAAGAGATTTCCTGGAAAACATCAGTAAACACTTGACATTTAAAATGAAGAAGAATATCTAGCAAGCAGGGGGAGTTGCTCAGATCATCCTACTATTACATGCAGTTTGCTATGCTTACAGATTCTTCTTTTTGTATTAAATAAATCAGCAGTTACTATCCTTCCAGGAAAGTGACCTCATTGCTCCACTACCACTGTAAAGGGAAAAACATAATGACTCAGATTACAGATAGGGGTGCATTCTGAAGTCACTTGAATCTGAAAGTGGCAAGCATTCAAAGCAAGGCTGAAGATATTACAACAAAATAATATAACATTTTGGTCAAGCAGACACATGTCATTTTGTTAACTTTCATGGGATTTAGCAAAGTAGACATGATGCAGATAAGTCCCTCCTTCAACACTCAGGTTTATAGAAAGATGGGAGTTTAAAACTTAGTACTGCTGATAGGTGACTGAACTGAAAAATCAGATGCTGTGTGTTTCCAGAACTAAACCTGGGGATCTCTGAGCTAATTGAAGATCTGTTTAACAAATGTTGCTTGGAAGCTGTGTAGAATGTCTTCAAGCAGAGCAGCTGAACACGTGTGACTGATTTCAAAGAGGGAGAAGGCAATGAAGGCGTCCAGATGGGTATTGCAGCTGTTCTTCATTAACCTCACCAAAAAACAAATGTAAAATCAACAAATGAGTACATTTCAGCAGAAATTTGAAATGTAAGTGCTAATAGGAAGGCTAGACAGACTCGTTCTGGCAAGTTGAAAGAGTACTGCTAGGGAAAGCACTGCCAGCTTAAAAGCTCACAGTGAAGGGACGTTCTTCTTTCCTGCTTCCTCCCAGCCCCCTTGCCCTCTGCTTTCTCCACACAAAAGTAATTATTTCATCTATGAGAATTTGATTGCTGGGATGCACTCGCTTTCAAGCACACAAGGGAGCAGGAACATGCACAACCTAGTAGTAGGAGAAAAGCTAAGAATCTAAGTAATGTAAGAACATATTTTATGTTGCAGTGGGGAAGAACAGGTACATGAGTGAAAGAAAAAAAGACCTCAGAGAAGTAATAGGAGGTCAGATTCATTCTGGAGGAGGTGGCAGGCCATTCATAACAATCTTTGGTGGATTGTCTCTGTAGATTATAGGAAATGGTGACTTTGCTCTGTGTTATCAGTGGCAGCAAAAACTAGGTTTGCCCAGTGCTCTAGTTAACTGCATATGCACTTAATCACTGGCATGTTAAGACATCAATTCAGACATGAGGAATATAGTTGGAGACAAATGGTACCACAGTAAATTTCATACAAGAGCTGTCAACAGGCTTGAATCTCATTTAAACTACATTTACTTCTTTCACTGTGAAATAGACTGCCTGCAAATACAAATCTGTACAGATCCATAAGGCTGATCTTTAAACTGCATGGGCATGGACACAAAGAAGTGTAATGTAGAACTTGGAAACTGTCACAAAGGAAGGTGTCAGTCAGAGAAACTTCCACTTCGTTTATTAAGAAAGGTCATGTTCCAGAAAGTTTTCTTTCTGCAATCAGAGTATACAAGGATACATCAGTGTCACTTTACTTCATAGCATCTGCCCATACTGACTTCCCTGCGGACACAGATTGCTCATTCAAATTCCTCTTACAAGCTTGTTAAGGTCCTGCAACTTGCATCACCTGAAGACTTGTTTCCAGTATTCTCCTAGATGCAGATCAGCCTACAAGGCACACTTCTTGGGCTTGTTGGTTTGGGAAATGAACTTTGAGTTTGTAAAGTAAGACTGTTTTCTGTTCTTGCCTGTAAACATTCCATAGGAAATTGAGGTAGTTTTCACTGGATACAAGGAAATAACCAGTAACCAGGAAAAGTTGCTATTACTATGAAAAATGGAAAACTGTTGCTTTATGGCACATTGAAAAGTATACTTTTATCCAGAGTATTGGAATTACACCCTTTTCACAAAGAACAGCTGTGTATGCTGGTGGGAATGGCAGAATTTTGGCCTGGATCCAATTTGATAATACAGAAAGACTATTTTTTGTTTGCTTTGGTTTGTTTTCTTTGAATATGAATGCTTTCAACAAAAAAATAATTGACTGGACTATCAGTCCTGGAAAGTGCTGAGTATTCTGACTGTGATCCAAAAGAGCACTTAATCACATGCTTAAGTTTGAGGACTTAATTGCCAGTTTCACTAGGACTACTAACATGCTTAAAGTTAAGCAGATGATTAAATCCACTGATGCAAGAATGCTTAGCCCTTTGTACGATTAACGCTAGCTCTATGCTGTACAAACATTCACGTTCTGTCTTCAATAACTAGGACAGACATTTGAAGAAAAAAGCACCATGCTTTAAGACGAACATTCTTCTGATCACAGAGGTAGAGCACACAGTATTAACACTGAAACTGTCATCACATTTTATCAACCCTTTAGCTGCATAAATTAGACAACACATCTCTTGAACCAAGGTTTTCATTATCTGCCACATTGGCTGTCCATAGATCCAGCATAATGATATTTACAGGACCCGTGTCTGTCCTGAACACTGTGCACGTCTGTATCTAAAATCACCCTGTGAGTGCTAAGCAAACTGCTGCCTGGCTGGTACAATGCAGTATCACATAGAGACACTGTCCTGCAATGTAATATTAAATTATCCTAGTGCGGTGTTGATCATGTTCCAGGCTTGAGCTATGTTCATCCCTATTGTGTGTATCATATCTAATGACCAGTTAGGTGAAATAATCTATTCCTTCAAAACAAATTGATGCCTAGGCAAAGTATAAGAAATGGCCAAGAATACAGTGATTTTCCTTCAGATCCAGGCATCATCTGGCCAGCAGATCTTCTCGATATAGAGTACTGTACTTCTCGATATAGAGTACTGACAGCTCAAAGTAGTGAGATCCACGAGACTTCTACCTGCAGCTGTTTTCTGCAGATGTTAGTGGACAAAAGTGTCAGTCTGAATGAGAACTTCTTAAGACCAGTGTAGTACAAAGAAGCAGGCATTATATTATTACAACTTCAGATGCATGAGGATAAATGTGCATGCCTAGAAAAAAAGATCTTCAGCTTCTATACATTACTTGCGTTACATATGTAAAGGTATATACATATTCAGTATATATACATATTCAAATATGTGTACATGCAGTATATACATATTCAAATGTTTGCTCTGAAACCATAACATAGGGTTCTGCCTCCTTGCGCATGCTCAGTTTTTTTGAGGTGGTAGTCCTAGTACCCCTGGTGGTAATCTTAGTGTGTTCTTTAGTAGAACTCTTTGGTCTTTTTACCTAATTGGGAACAGAAAGTTCCTCTGTGAGATGCTTCACTGACTTCAGCCCCCAAAGACTAGTTATTACTGGTTCTTATCTTTGGAGCTGCCTTATGGATGAATTTTGCTATGTAGGCAGGAATCTTCTGCAAACAATCTTATGGTTGTTATCACAAAGGAGTCACTCAAGAAACTAAGACTCAAGTCGGAGTGTTAGAAAGAAGGTATTATCTAATACCAGCGCTGGATACATGTGGGATACTCTCTACCTATCACACATACCTTACACAAAAATGTCTTCAATTTACACAGATTCATTCAGAGGCCTTCCTAGAGGTACATGTGTGTTCCATAAAAGAAAATGTGGAGCCTTCCTTATCTGTACAAAGTCTCAGGAACCTCTCTTATCTATTTAAATACAAACACAGGGACTCTCCCCATTATCTGAAAAAACTGCAAGCTTATCCATTAAGGAACTTAAAACGGTATGTTGTATCACTGTTATCTAAAACTGTCTCAGTACTTCACAAGAAGTAATATCAGCAACTGGCAGTGTGGTGTTTTCCATAGCAGACCTACATAATCTAGCATTGGAAATGTTAATGGTTGCAGGCATTTTTCTCCATAATGCTTCCAGTTTTGGTAACACAGGCAGAGTTGGAACATGGCAGCAGTAGCTATGAAGTATCAAAGTAAAATACAGTGGGAGGAACAGCTTTTGCATGTTGTTGAAATGTAGTCTTTAGACTTAATCAGTGATCCACTTGTGTTGACAACAAAATCTAACAGTCTTAAAAAGTATTTAGAAACAAAAACTTAAATTAATCATATCCTTTGCAATCTTTCTTCTTGTCCTCTCTTTTTGCACAATACAGTCAAGCCTTAGCCTTTTGACATTTTTGGCTTTAGTTTCTGCTTTCAGGGCCAAATAGCAATTTTTTGTTTTGGTCTTTTTACTTATTTGTATGTATTGTTGTTGATTCTAATTCTGTTGGGGAAGGGAAGATGATATGCATATAGTTTTATCTCTTTCATTTGAAAACAAATACAGTTTTGAAAATTAATAACTGTTAGCATGGAAAAAAATGACTAAAAAATCAGCATGATTCAGTAAACAAAACAAAACAAAATATGGGGTGTATTAAACTATTGCTAATTCTAGTGGAAGACTTTTCCACTAAAGGACTCAAACAGAGCTTGAGGACATATTGTTATTTTCATGAAATGCAATGCAATCTCTGCCATGTCCACAGGCAACATCTGGAATTAATTTCTGCTCATGTTTCACCAGACTTCAGCAGCCCGGAGGGTACAGAAAAAGGAGCAGTGCATCTGTTTTTGGCAGGTTTAAAGATGAATTTCAAAATGCTAAAAATGAATTGTTTATAATTCCCTCCCAAAACGCTTCCAAGGACATGACATTTGGCAAATTTTAACAAAGTGAACTCAATCTCTAGTAATCTGCTCAGAAACTATCTAGGATAAAGGAGGTAACTCAAAGTTGCTTGTGTTTTGGCTGCCTAGATGATTTTGATCATGAGAAAATCAAACTTGGACGGAATTAACCCTTTGTTCTAGAATGAAGGTGTTGGGAAAAATTTGCTCAAATAGGCTTGCTCAATTATCATTATTATTTATTAGAGCTTTCTTTATTTGAATAAAGGCAGAGTCTACTGGGGGCATTTTTTTCCAGTAGTATTTCTCAACCCGTCACAAGTTACAGCTTCTTATTTATCCTTCTTCCCAATGCAATGTCCTCCTTCCTCTTTTCCTCACTGGCAGAAGTATTTGAAGCTCACAGACTTTCCAGTTCACCTAGTATACGTTCTCACTTGTATGTGACATATTAGGCCTGCACAGTAAGTCCAAAGTTCATAAGTTCAAGTTATTTATTGACCTTCCTAACTAAAATCTTTTTTTTGGTGAGTGTACAGACCAATCAGAAAGGAATTTGCAAGCTTTTGCACAACAACTTGTGAGCACGTGCATCTCATTCACTAGTCCCTGTGCAAATGATTTTATTTGCATGGTCATCTTCAAGTATCTTTTATCTCAAAGGGAAGAGCAAAAAAAGGCTGAATTTCTTGCCTCACTGAAAAGTCACTAATTTGCTGCTTGTACATGTGTTCTGCAGGTTTCTTGAGAGTGTCACAGTACAGTTTTTGTTCTGAGGCCTTCAAAAGATTGTTATGGGTTCGTCTCTAGTCACCAGTTAGCTGCAAGTCCATCTCTTAATTTCTTCATCAGAAAAAGTCTCTTAATCAGAAAAAAATAATCTCTTAATCAGAAAAAGTGCAAGAATTCATAATTTTACAGTTCAGTATAGCTTTGTCACAGAGTCTGAGCCAAGTTACTTCATTCTCTCATTCCACCCTATGACTCTTTGCTCGTCATCAGGCCTGATGTTGATATATTCTCTGGGGTCATACAGAGTGGTGATGCATACATAACTGTATAGAAGGAGCAGAGAAAGAAGTGACAAGCCTATTTATTATACAGTTCAGTAGGCCAATGCCCAGTATTGGAAAGATAAATCCCCCCACCACTGATTCATGTTAACCAGGCTCCCCACCCGATTAGTCCTAACAAATGGAGGAAGTTGGGGATCCAACTATCATCATTTTGCTTGAGTGAATCAATGATTTAATGTCCTTAGTTCTTTCCTTTAATAGCTGGGATTTGTCAGAGATATTGAAACAACACATCCCCTTGAAATCCTCATATGCATGATTATGATGTAACAGCAAGTAATCAATTGCAGCATGATTCTACCATATGGCTGTGCAGTTTTGTCCTAATTCTTGGCTTATAGTGATGATAGCTAGTGAAGTAACATTAATGGTTTTGGCAAATGAACAGGCCAAGGCATGGAGCTGTCTGTGGTTATGGACAGTCATTGCAAGTACACCTGCCAGTGAAATAGCATCTATGCATGACAAGAAATTAACCTTATCATCACAGTCACTCCTTAACATGAGGGTGTTTTGATGCAAATGGCAGTGGGTATGGTCATAGGTGGGAAGAGCTATGGTTACTTTTCCTAATGAAAAGGGTTTTTTTTCTTCTTTCTACTAATAGTTTCCATTACTTTAGATGCCTCATCTAGGTCCCCTCTGTATGCTCCTGCCAATTCTTACCATGATCACAAATCTGTCCCTAAAAAGTGCTCTTTCACCATTACCAGTTAACTGAGTCCTACTGTCTGCCTGAAAGGCAGCCCTTGGAGCCCTTCTCTGTGTTTGTTCCTGCTCTGTGTCTCTGAGCTTCTTAGACTCCTTCATTTCTATATTATATTACATCCCACTCACTGACATATAGCAATCAACTCTGGAACAGCTGTCATACCCTCATGGGAGGGGGCAAGGGCGATATGTCAGTAGGTAACAGCAAGAGAGCTGATTTACTACATACAAAACACTGACTCAAAATCAGGTTGTCCTCTTGCCATAGAAAAAGCAGTAATGTTAGCTGCCTCATAAGCTAGCCACACCCATATATTCTCCTCCAGGCTGATTCATCTGACTAACAGTTTCCCCATTTTGGGTCAGTCTCAATAAGAACAATATTCCCAAGAACAAGATCATCTTTGTTTTTCATACAGGATATATCTCCTGACATGTCCTCTTCATTCTAAAAACAAATGAACAAACAAAACAAACAAATAAAAAAAAAAAACCCAAACACTCTTAATTTCCTTGGAAGAAGATAGATGTTAGTGATGGGAAATTATCCATTTCAGAACTATTTAATATGCCTTCCCCATTGCATCCTTTGCTAGCCAGATGTGTTGATGTGTCATTTTATGGGAGCCATGAGGGTTATTGGGACTTTTCCCACCATAGGTAAGTCCACCAGCACTGGCTGCCCACATGCATATTCACATATTCTATTTCCACCCAGCCTTTAGCTATGAAGCTCAGTGGGCTAGGACAGAATTCACTCAGCCATGGGCACCCAATTATTCCCTACTGATTATTTACAGCCCTTACTGTTCCAGATAGCTGATCAGTCCATCCTGAGTCTTGTGGTTTGAGAAACCGCTTTAACAAGCCATTTATCTTTTCAACTATTCCATTGTGTCAACAGTTTACGGGCTGGTTCAGCCCAGTTCCATGACTAGTGGGGCAGGGAGACCCATGAACCCACTCCTTGGGAAAAGGAAAAGGGAAAAAATGGGCCTAAAAACAAAACAGTGGCAACAATCTGAGGAGAAACAAATAAAATGAAAGTGTCTGAAAGCCGAAGGAACCCACAATGAGATGAGCCAGAAGATGAAAAGAAGTTTAAGTGACCTATGAATGGCTTTTATCTTTTGCTCTGAGTGGAAATGGTAACAGAAAAGTGAACAGCTCTCTGGTGGATGTAGTTCTTCTTCTCTTCTGGGAAAGGTACCCGGAATTGGAACATTAACTCTTTAACTCTCAGTGGACTACATGATGTTATGACGTGGAATAGCAATAACCAAAAATCATAAAACTATGACATGGTTTGGGGATAATATGAGGCTTGGAATACCCACTGTATCCTCTTCTGCTTAGCTCATTCCTGCAGCAACTGGACTGTGATGTCCCATTATCAGATTGTACAATGTTTGTCATAGGAAGGTGGTTAAACCATTCCTTCAACCCCTTCACAGTATTTTCTACCTCTACCTGGAGGAGTCCAGAAACTATTTCTACTCTGACCAAAACATACTGTTTGCTGGCAGACTTTCTAAATGGCTCTACGTAGTCCACCTGTCAGGTCTTCCACAACATCTTATCTTCCCTAATATAAAGAGCCTCCACTTCAGAGGATGTTATCCAAGTTGGAGATGACATTTGTCATATGCAGAAGTCACCATAGAGACCAGTGGTCTCTGGTAATATGGTATTCTCAACTTAGGGCTTCTTTATATAGATCAAATGCACTTAAATGCTCCTTTTTTACACTCCAGTAAATTTTCAGGGTTTGGGAAAGGGACAAGGGCATATTAGTGGATTAATCAAAAGACATCCTAGCTATTTCATCCACCTAATTTTTTCACCTGTGTGATGAATCAAGCCCTGTCTGATGTGCTGCCACTCAGAGGACCCCAAATTCCTTAACCTTTGTGATGTCCAGGATATCTTTCCACTTCCTTTCCTGCCACACCAGGACTCGGTTTACCTCCCACGCATTTTGCTCTCAGAAAGGGAACTACTCAATGCACCCCTTGAAGACTATGTAGGCATCAGTATATACATTTGGGGTTGTCCTTTTCTCTCCTAAGTACCTATCAAACTTCAACTAACTCTCCAGCCTTGGCACTGCCTTCTCCTTCACTAACCACTTCATCTCTGTTTTCTATTTGCCCTGCTAATGCTTGGTATTTCCACACTTTCTTTTCACACGTGGTAGAGATGTCTGTAAGCCAGACATTCCTCTCTCCCTCCTGGAATGAAGGAGCTTCCTTTATGGGAGAAGTGATAATTTGCATTAAAAATTGCATATTAATAATCTCCTGTATGGGGAGGGTCATAGGTGGCCCTTCTGTAACATTGAAGAGGTGACAACAGTGATTCACTTGAGCATACCACTTCCAAACTATTTCCCATTGTGCTGCTCCAATGGACAGAGATGTCCCTGCTAGCACCGGCCTTAAGACTTGAAGGACCCACGCAGAATAACTGACCACTGTGAGATGGTTTGCCCTGTCACCTGGAATGCTAAAGTTACCACAGAGTGCCCAGTTTCCCAGGTATAGTCTTTCAGCATCCTTAAAGCTGCAAAATAAAAACCGAAGAGGTCTAGACAGGCCATCCAGGCTACAATGCAACAGGTATATTGAGAGTCCATATGAGACAAATACCCCACAACAGATTGGTGGGGTGTATTGGTCCTAGGACCTTGTGGGTATTTGTCTCTAAAATTGTTTCAAGGCTTCCCCATGTATAGGAGACTAATCCCACGCAGCCCATTTTTGGATTAGGTCATACACAGGTCAAGCAATGACGGAGAAATCAGTGACATGCTTTTTCCAAAAGGCTAATAAGCCCAAGGCATATTGAATTTCCTTCTTATTTTGGGGCATACCTATCTGTTCTAGAGTCATGATGGTGTTTGCAGGAATGCATGCAAGTCTACCTCTTAACTAATCACAAAATAGTGCGAGAATTCACAATGTTCAGTATAATGTTGTCACAGCATCTGAGCCAGAAAGAAGCATGTCACTTCATTTCCCAGAGATTTTTACTACTTGTCAGCTATGTCACAGGTAATAGCACCACTGATCTGACTGTAGAATCCAGAAATGCCAAAGTATAATCCAAATTAGTGCACATTAAAATGAGATCTCACAAAGAACAGTTCCTGGCAGTGGCAAACCAGCTGTGAAAAGCCATCTTCTGACTCCACCATTAGACAGATTACTAATTTCACATGTGAGTCAGTCTTGCACTGAATGCAACTTGAGATGTCACTTACTAGTCTGGACCAACTGAAGCATGTCAATTAGCTCTGCAGACTGAAGACCGGATTGCTATCTTGAAGCACTAATTTGGTTTGTACATCTGCATGCACACAAAAGATCAAGCATAGAAACATAGAGGAAAAAAGAAAAAAAGATTTACCTTTCTTAAAGTCAGAGCTTACTGATTTCTCTGTTTGAAACAGAAGACCCCCTATCTTAGATTATACATAAAAGCATGATGATTACTTATAATATATAAAATATAATACATATATATTATAAATATATCAATTATTAATATATCATATAATAATATGATAATAATATATATTTTAAAAATTGGTTTTATTAAGGTTCCCTCAAAGATTTGAAGAAAGTTTGGATGTAGAGAATTATAATAGCAATGTTAGTATTGGCATGATAAGTATAATGGGCCATATGGTTGTAGAAGCATCATAAGGCCAGAGGATAGGAGAGGAGCTATAAGAATGGCATGTGTTGACAGAACATGTATTAACATTAAGATCCCAGGATATCTTTTTGAAATTTCTAGCTTGACAGCCAGAAGAGGAAATAGAAACAACACCACCTACATCTATATTAAAACTAACAGCAGCAGAAGTTCTAGCCTAGTTCTAGACATCTTTTTCTGAAAGCCATCACATGCAGGCATGTTAATTCTCAACTTGAGGTCCTACTTTCAGTATTGGTTTATGAAGGAATTAATATATTTTAGTAGTCACAGAAACATCATCATGCTGTGGTGAAAATGGTCAGTGATCAAACCGAAGCAAATTTCCCTGACAGAGCAGATACAATTAAAATAAAGGTAATGAGGGAACATGAAAGGCTACCTGTGATTTTCACAATGATGCAACTGTTTAAATTAAATGTATATTGTTTCCATAAGCACTAAATTAGGCCCTGTTTTAGTTATTTGTTTAATTAAATACTGAGATAAGTTGTAAATGCGCCTCATATTTTAGATATAAAAGAATTTTGACTTATTTTGGCCTGTAATTATGCATGGAAATACTCATTAATAGCAATTATTTTGATAGAATGTGTATTATTTTGCATCCATGGAATCTGAGCCAGATTCTCCATATTGAAGGTATTGATCCAGTTTTCCACAGAGAAACAAATGTAGAGATCCCTACTGATAAAAGGTAGGTAACAAAATTAAAAAGCCTTACATCTGGTATCTAATAGCGAAATCTGAATTAAAATATTTACTTCTCAGGCAAATGAAGTTAAAATTTCATATATTTCAATACTGGACACACTGAACCCAAATTAATCTCTTTGCTTCCCACATTGCCTTGATCACATAAGCATGTATTCACTGTTGAGACCACACAAACTGACCCTTAAGCATATTATATACTTTATGCTGCTCACCTTAGGTTTGTTGCTTGAAATAAGGCAAGATGATGATTCCAAATTATAGCAGAAAGCTCCAGCAGAAACATGTGAAACAAGAAAAACAATCATTAGTATAACTTTTCACTGAAGAGTTTGGTCACTGTTAATATGAGCTTTTAAACTGCATCTTTGTGAAAGTAGTAGTCATCACTGTGATTATGGTACTGGAAGAGTGTTGAGTTGAAGGGTAAGTATTAGAAATCCTCAGCCATAATGAGTTCTTTCAGCATTTATCGTAAGAGCATTAATTAGAGTATTTTTTGTAGGTAATAGTGAACCTCTCACAAGTATTTTCCAGATATTCGACTACAATTTAGCATTAGTCAGGCATGAATTAACAGACATCAAATGCCCTCTTCCCTAAAAAAACATATATGGTTTTGTAAGTCCCATTGCTATTATATCATTTAATATTCATTCTAATAACATTAATTATGTGGTATTGATTTAAATATTGTACATTATCACTGGGTTTTCACTTCAATTCAGAAATAGAGCAGCATCGAAATGTAAGAAAAAAAAAACAGCTTTAGCATTTTAATTTAAAGTCTGTCTAAAGTATTTTTTGTTGGCAAAATTTTGCTATCCTCACAGTCAAGAAGTCAAACCAGATTTTGCTTAAGCTTGCATATTGCATACAACTGTGATGATGTTTTTATTTTAAAAACAAAAATATATCTAGAGTATTTAGGAGACCTAAAGTACAAAAAAAACAAAAAACAAAACAAACAAAAAAAACTTTTTAACTTTTTGCAGCAGTAAAGACCTTTATTTTCTTACTTAAATTTAGCAAAATGTTTGTCCTTGTTTCCATTAGCTACAGAAAAGATTTTACCTGTGTAAATATTGTAATGGTATTGCTACCCACCAAAAGGAGAGAAGAGACTCTGGCTAAGTTAAAGCTTTTCTGTACTAGAATTCTCTTTTTCTTTCATGCCACATTATAGCTGATCCAAAAGGAGAGCCAGAAAGGAAAAAAACACATCTTATATTTCCACTTGCTTTACATTTGAGTATAGTTTATCATACCAACATATCATACGTTAACAAACTACAGAATCCTTCCTCTGAGCTTAGAAAGCTCTCACTAACACTAGCAAAAATTACACACATGGAATTCTGGATAGTGCCCTCAATCTGTTTTGATGGCTTATGATTTCTTTTCACCATGCCTAATGCGCTCACTGAAATCTGCTTAGATACAGTTCTACCTGAACATCAACTCATACATAATACTCAAGAGAATTTTCCTGTTCATAACATCTGCCAAAGATTATTCTCTTTTAGATTTGTGTGCCTTTCTTATTAAGAAAACATGTTACTTAGACATTACTGTTCAACTTTAGGAATGTTTTTTAAAAAAGAAAATATTATTTTGCTGAGTTGTGGCCACAGAAATTCAGAGATCAGAACACAATTTTAAGCCACTTTTCTCTCATTCATATGATGAGAGATGAGCCAGTGTTATTAACTTTTCTGAGAAGGAAATATAAACTATTGTTTTCAAATTATTTGATCAGAATTGAGGAGGGAAGGAGTTTTATTTTAAATCTGTTAACTTAGCCTCATAACTAGCAGCAGTGCACAAGATAATTAGAAGCTCAGTGTGCTGAAGAAGAGACATATATCTCAGATTCATGTCTGTTAAACCAGTTCAAATGTTTTAATCAGAATGTGAACCAGTTGTTCTTACACACTCATTGTTCTGCACTTCTGTTCTCTTTCTGGAGCAGAGAAAAAGAGGAAAGCTGGAGGATACAGTGGTAGAATAGATGACATGGATAGAATAGGAAATGAAAATGAAGGGAATGTGGAGAATCAAATTCTACTTCACTGTATGTGAAAAGGACAAATTTCTGTTCAGAATGCTTTCAAAGATGCTTATAAAAGCATCAGTTCTAATAAAAATCATGAGTCCAGAGGCCAATTCTCTCTAGGACAAAGTGCTTAATCCAAGACTGCACAAGCAAAAATCCTAAGCAGGGGAAGAACTCATGCATCTGTTGGACACCACCTGTGCTCAAGACTCCTTCCTCTTCTCAGGTAGAGAAAATGACAGCCTCTCATAAGTCAAGTATATGATAGATACAGGTTTAAAAAAAATCACTATATGCACTGTATCATACAGTAAAAAGAGGCAAGTAGGTAAAATTTCAGGAATGCTTTAGATTTCTGAGACTGCTGTTATGCTAAAATCCTGTTGCTCAAGTATACATGATAAGCCATTGGTTTGCTGCATCACAGAATCACAGAAGGTGCTCAAAGGGACCTCTAGAGATCATCTTGTTCAACCACCCTGCCAAAGAGGGCTCCCTAGACCAGGTCGCACAGGTAGGTGTCCAGATGGGTCTTGAACATCTCCACAACCCCTCTGGGCAGCCTGTTCCAGTGCTCTGTCACCCTCACCATAAAGAAGTTCTTATGCATACTTGTTCAGAACTTCCTATGCTTCAGTCTGTGGCCATTTCCCCTTGTCCTGTAGCCACACATTACTGAAAAGAGTCTTCTTCTCATCCCTTTGCCTCCTGCACCTTAGACATTGATCAGACCCCCCCGGAGTCTTCTTCTTTCAGGGCTGAACTGACCCAGGTCACTCAGCCTTTCCTCATAAGAGAGGCGCTGCAGTCCTCATTTCTGTGGCTCTCTGCTGGACACTCGCCAGGAGATCCCTGTCTTTTTTGTAACAGGGAGTCCAAAACTGGACACAATACTCTAGGTGAGGCCTCACCAGGGCAGAGTAGAGGGGGAGGATCACCTCCCTTGACCTGCTGGCCATACTCAGGATCCCATTTGTCTTCTTGGCCAGCAAGGCCCACTGCTGGCTCATGGCCAACCTGTTGTCCACCACAACCCTCAGGTCCCTCTCCACAGAGCTCCTCTCCAGCAGGTCATCTCCCAACCTGTACCGATTCTTAGGGTTATTCCTCCCTAGGTGAAGGGCTCTACACTTCCTCTTGTTAAACTTCATCTGATTCCTTTCTCCAGCCTGTCCAGGTCTTGCTGAATGGTAGCACAGCCTTCAGGCGTATCAGCCATTCCTCCCACTTCATATCATCAGCAAACTTGCTGAGGGTGGACACTATCTTCTCATCAAGGTTACTGATAAAGATGTTGAACAAGACTGGACCCAGCACCAACTCCTGAGGAACACTGCTAAATACAGGCCTCCAACTGGACTGTACCGCTGATCACAATCCTCTGTAGCAGCATGCTGTGAATTTCAGCACTATGCTGAACTAATTCTGAGTCTTCTGCATTTCTCTTTGGAAACATTCTCTGACAATAGATTACTTCAGACATTAGCTCATTTTCAACAACATTCCTCAGGAGTTATGCTTCAGACTTCAGAAATCCTTGTAATTTTTACACACCAAGTAAGGGCCTAACAGACATTAGTTTTTGCTAGATGTCTAGGGCTTCTTTTGCTAATCTGAATATGTGCAATTCCATTTTATTGAGAATAATACAATTCAGCAGGCTGATGGAATAAAAGCTTTTTTATTTTTAGTACTTGGCTTTCATTAGAATTGGCTACAACAAGAACATTTCTCTTGACTCATACTGTTTTGTTTTGTTTCTTTTTTATTTTGATACTCTAAGATTAAAAAAAAAAATTACTTAGATTTAAGTTTAAATGCTTTGTTTGTCTTGACTAAGAACTGAAAAGTTTTGCACAAAGTATTAACAGAGGATAAAGACTTAACAGGATTCATAAAGGCTGAATATCATCTAGAGAAAAAGGAAGTTTCCAATGCTTGGGAAGATAACATCAGAAGCCAAAAGATCTCGAAGAATTGAGAAACTGGTCCAAAATAAACAAAAAGAAATTGGGATCACTGGGAAAGATCACAAACATGAAGCTGTAACAACAACTGAAAAATATAAATATCATTGTGTGATGTATACACGAGTCTTTGTAGGGGAACATCCCCTTCAGCATACCTCTCCTGACAAAATCACAGAAAGACAAACAGACATACATTTTCTTATTTAAACTTGGCTTTGTGTTATTTTGGAAAATTATTTAATAAGTTTAAAAGTTCAGTGCAGAAAAAAAATATCCAGAATATTCACGCATGTCTTGTTCTCAGCTGTGACTAGCATACCAACATTTTGATTATTGCTGAGTAATGGGAGTGTGACCCTTGATGAAAAAGAGCAGCCAGCATTATGGCACAGCAGCAGAAAGTTGGGCAGCTACACTGAACTAGGTAAAGTGTTATTCCATACCATGTGACAGCATGCTGAAGGCTACAAAACTTTGGAGAGTTGTGTAGGGACTGTCACTGCCTGGGGACTGGCTGGGCTTTGGTCAGCAGGTGGTTTGATGTTGTGTTGCTACCTGGGCATTAGCTGACATGCAGTTGTATTTTTAGCTGGCATCAGTCAGCAGGTAGAGAATATTTGCATTGTGGATATATATCTACGCAGGTCATTCAAAAATAGTGTCTCCAATTTATTTATATGCAAACTACAACAGGTACAAAGAGCACAATAACACTATTGATAGAGCAAATTCTCAGCTACAAAACACTATTTTTCAAAATGGTCATCACCATTAGCTATGCATTAAAGATTATGTATACCTTAAAGATCATCTAGTTCTAACCCCTGTTCTGTGGGTAGGGTAACGATCAGGCTACCCAGAGTTCCATCTAACCTGTGCTTGAAAGCTTCCAGGGATGAAATATTCACAACTTCTCTGGGCAATCTGTTCCAGTGCCCCACCACCCTCTGAGAAAAGAATTTTCACATAACATCTAACCTAAACCTTTCCTCTTTAAGTGTAAAGTCATTCCTCTTGTCCTGTCACTACCAGACCATACAAAAAGTCAGTCTCTCTTCTGTTTATAAGCTCCTTTCAAGTACTGGAGGCCACAGTGAGGTCTTCCCAGAGCTTTCTCTTCTCCAAACTAAACAAGCCCAGTTCCCTAAACCTTTCTTCATGAGCGAGGGATTCCAGTTTCTGATCTTTTTGCCTTTCTCTGGATGTGTTCAACAACTCCATGTCTTTCTTGCATTTGGGGCCCCTAGTCTTGATGCAATACTTCATATGGAGCTGAAGAGGGCAGAGTAGAGAGGGACAATCACCTCTCTCACCTTGCTGGCGGCCCTCTTTTCATGTAGCCCAGGATGCAGTTGGCTTTTTGGGCTGCATGTGCATGCTGTTGGCGCATATAAAGTTTTTCATCCACCAGGACCTCAAGTCCTTCTCTACCGGGCTGCTTGCAGTGAGTTCTTCTCCAAAGATGGCCCTGACCTAAAACTGTGTTTATCTTTGCTGAACCTCATCAGGTTCTCATGGGCCTACTTTTCAAGCCTGTCCACACCCCTTTGAATGGCATCTCTACTTTCTAATGTATCAACTACACCACTCAGTTTAATGTAATCTGCACTGAGGATGCACTTGATTTTACTATGTCATTCACGTTGAAGATCACTATGTCCCCTGCACATAGAGTCACTGACCACAACTCTCTGTCTGCAGTCATCCAACCAGTTCTTTATCCACCAAATAGTACAGCCTTCCAATCCAAATCTCTCCAATTCAGTTATAAGGATGTGATGCAGAACCACGTCAAAGGCATTGCATGAGTCCAAGTAGATGACATCAGCTGACCTTGCTTTGTCCACTGATGCCATCATGCCATCAGACCACCAGATTGGTCAGGCATGATCAACCCTTAGTGAAGCTGTGCTGGCTGTCTTGGATCACCTTGTCTTGCATGTGCCTTAAAATAAATTCCAGGAACTCCATGATCTTCTCCAGCACAGAGGTGAGGCTGACAAGCTGATAGTTCCCTGTGTCTTCCTTTCTATTTCTTGATAATGGGAGTTATGTTTCCCTTAGAGTGGGAGGGATATTGGTTCTCTAACAGCTGCCTAGAGGTTCAGGCATGTGAGAAACATGAGAAACCTGACTAGCAAGGAACTCATTGAGTTCCTCAACTTTCTCCATGTCTGCTGCAGCCAGTGCTCCCTTCTCATTAATCAGAGGGAGTACACTCCCCTTTGCCTGTCTCTTCTGAACAATGTACATGAGGACCCCTTCTTGTTTTTCACATTCCTCAACAAGTTCTATTTGTGCCTTGTCTTTTCTAATTCCTTCTTTCACTTTTGAACACAGCAATACATTAAGAATTCTGCAATTGGCTACCCAGGGTAATTTGGTTGTATTTTTTTCTTTTCAAGAATGTAATAAAATTACAAATCTCTTGATTTCTAGAGAAAACTTTATTTAGTGTTTGTGGAACAATTCACTAAGTAAGGGTAATTTTAAGCCAAAAGAAACATGTCCTTATTTACATCCAGTTTACCTCTTCAGGTTCAATGACCTTTGTTGTCTGTCATCTCTGTCTAAATCAGTTAGTTAACCAACACTTAATTCTGTCTTACACAGTAATCTATATAGATAGACTGAACATCTAACAGGGAGTTAGATGTTACCTTCAGGAGATAAAACCCTAGATAGGATAGAGTAACTGTAGCTTCAGGAGGTAAAGACAACCTCAAGATCTGCTAACATGCCTGAGAACTGTGAATGGCTTTGTCTTCTACTTTAAATTTCTGCATGTCTGTTAACATGAACAATACTTATATCTTATTATATGTTCATCCTACAAGCATTTAAAGTCAGATTACTCTCCAGGATCTGAAAAAGAACCACTAGGATCTGAGTATGATATAGATTAAAAAGGACTGACAACAAAATAAAAAGACTTCCATTGATTTCCAGGCCTGTTTCTTTTTCAGACATAATCCACATAATTCCCTCTTGCACTGCAGTATATTTCATTACAAGTCCCTTTATTTTTGCAGAATATACAAATCTGTTTCCTTATGTCCTTCATTGTCATAATGATAATCCTCTTTTTTTTCTTAAAATCACTGCAAGTTTTTGTTTGTTTGTTTGTTAACTGTATAAATTTGTATAAATTGTATTGCTTTAGCCTTAGTATTTTTGGATTTGAGCATCTACTTCCTTCAGTTGGAATCCATGGGCAGAGAAGCCCTCTATTTTGGCTGTGTACAGGTGTTTGGGAGAAATGAATATGAAAATGCTCTCAATAGTTCACAGTAAATAATCAGATATTAAAAAAGAGACTGAATTTCTTTTCTAAAATTACACTTTTATGGAATCAGCTGGAAAAACAAAGATACTATTCTGATAGTGAATAACCAAAAAGACAGAAAAGGCTCTTGGTTATGCCAGCAAACATAAACTGGCCTGGTATAAATCCCATTTAAATCCATAGGAGAAGAATGCATCTTACTCAGGTCCGAATCTGGCCCCTATTTGCAGAAGTCAAATTTTCTCAGGTCTGACATTTCTAGACCTGTTTAATCACATTCTCTGTCTCTCATTCACAGTGCCTAACTGCCCCATTCCTGAAGGAAACTTAAAAATATAACATATTAGCCCAGTTCCCATGAAGCTCTGCACTCTAATAACATGTCAGTGGCTATCAAGTGCATGCTTGATGCACATAATCATACTAGACCTGTCCCACTGAGTGATGGAGTTTAAACAGGGCTGAGTACATTGTAAGCCCTAAGATACAGTCTCCTTCAATTTTTCTCCTCATCAGGGATTTATTCTACTAATCCAGGTCTCCACACACAAGATGCAGGAGGAAAAATTCAATTCCATGTCTCCTGCAACCGGGCCAGAGTTATCTCTACATTAGTGTTCAGATGTCACCAAATGCCCAGGTAGCAGCGTTACCTGTCAGCGTTGCTGTCTCCCAGGAGTAGGAGGCAAGGCCGTATTAGTGTAGGACCTGAGTGCTGTTAGCCAAATAAAGCCTTTCTGCTTATCTGAATACCACGTGTTCTGCACAGCAGCACTCACTCCATAACGGTACTTCTCTTGCTTCTTTCAAAGGCAAGGTATAACTGCAGCGTCTGAGGCATGAACTCAGATGTGAATGATCCAAGTCACTTATTGCAGGTTCAAACATCCCTTATATACATTTGTAAGTTTTCTCTTGTAACTTTCCCACCCATCTTTATCTGTCAACAAAACATTCCACAAACACTCCTTAGCCATGCATGCAGACGCTTACCCAATCAGAGCCATGAGTTGTTCCTAGTCACACTTTCTTCCCCCAGTCAGAATTGTCATCATGTGGTGATCACATAGCTTACTTGACTTTGTTTTTTCCACTCTTGGAGGTGTCTTTGGTTCTCAGCATTGCTTTCCCCTGCCACTTATCTTGCTCTGCAGCTTCTGCTCTGAATTTCCCAAAGTTTAGTGTGTTCTATTATTAAGCTATTACTAAGCTATTATTGTAATTGGCAGGGGAATTACCTCAGCTTAAAAGTTTTTTCATTTCACTTCATCCCCTTGTCCTGCTGAGGAGAGGTAAGAGAGATATAGGGTAGGTGTCTGGTCACAGTCCATGGTCTACCCAGTACAGAGGGTTAGGTAATGTAGCAGCTGAGCATACAGCCCAGCTCAATATGATCTATTTCAGTTTTCATTCATCCTATGCACAGTGCTTACACTTTCAGAGCAACTCACTGCCATACAGCAATACAGACAAAAATGTTTGATTCAAGGAACTCAATCAATTGAAACTTACAATCCATATCTCAGTCTGAGTAGTTTTGGTTTAAGGAGTATTTATCTTCCTGATATAATGGTGATTTCCTAAACTCCTTAATGAAAGGGATAACCAGAAAATTAGTGTGATGCTATTTAATTACTTAATGCCATAGATTATGGATTTGTGTACATAGGGATTCATAATTCCTTTTTCAAAATTTTCTTTTTCTCTCTTTGGGAAAATAGGCTTTATATTTCTCAGACTCTTTCAATACATTCCCTACAGCACTTCAGAAATAATTGGTAGCAGTAACAGTAGATCTGTAGGACAACTTTCTTCCAGCACTATTTCCATCCGCCAATATCAGTGTATACTTTCTCTTCCAAGCTCATTTTTTTCCCTTCTCTCAGAAACATCTGCTAATGCTGTAATTTTTTTTTTATGTCTGCTTTGACAAAAAATGCTGAGTTCTTTCTTATTAAAAGTTTATATCCTTTATTGTCAGCTCTTGAATTCTGTGTTGATTTCATTCTGTGCCCAGCTAGACTTTTAATCCTTTTCTTTCCTATGAATACTTTCAGAGAGATATGTCACAGTCTCTACCAGACTGAGCACCCTTTACACCAGGCATGTTCAGCCCATGGGCTGCATGAGGCCCTGCGCAGCTCATATTGTGTCCCACTCCCTGCCCAGTGTGATCATGGAGGCTGTTCTTTCCTGCCAAGCAGCCCAGCCCAGCCCCATGCATAGACCCATTACTCAGCAAAAACCAAAAATGTTATTGAATATGTGAATGGCGCTGTCTGAGCTGAAACCTGGACATAGGTAATGCAGTGTTTGAGGTACAGATCAGATGCATCAGTGATCCAAGTAGTTTATTTCAGGTTCTAACATCCCTTATATACATCTCCAAGCTACCTCCTGTAATGTTCCATTCCTGCAACATGTCAACAGAACACTTATAAATTTCCTTCATGTCTAGACATTAACTACCCATCAAGTGCTCATCCAATCAGAGTCACAAGCTGCTGCTATTCACAGGCTTCTTCTCCAGTTAGGATCATCATCACATGGTGATTATGCACACCACTTGATACTGAGAACATAGGCTGTCTCCAGGAGACAAGAGCAGAAGTCCTCTTCCACACTCTGTCAAACTTGTTTTTCAGCCTCTATTCTGAATATTGTCTTGAACCCCCACAAGATAGGGCACACACTGCAGTGGTAACTCAAGTTATGTCAAATAATTGCGTTGGCATGTGTTTTGGTATATTGGCTAAACACAGTGAAAAATATGCAGTCTTGATTTCTATTGTGGTAATAGGATTTAAGAATAGATTGCTGTAGAACATAGTCTATTTTCTGGTAAAAAGTAACTACATAAAACTAGTGGGATATTTGACCTTGTTTTATGAAACTAAGCAGAAATGGCTAAAATTCTTAGTGAGTTCTCAAGATGCTCGTCAGAGACTTCTGATGAAATTTTACTCTTCCTGTGCTTCATCCTTGAAAACAACTGTCCACAAATGTACATACTGTCAGAAAGCAATTACATGAATAAGGCAAGACTATGAATTAAGGGATATTTTTTCCTTGGCTAGATAGCTCTGTAAAAGTCTGGTAAAAGGACACGATCAAATCTTCGAGCTGAATATCTGATTGCAACTTTATGCATTCAATTTGAAAATGTGCAGATAATGTATATATGTCAATTAAAAATAGAATCATAAATACATCACAATTATTTGCCTTAACTTGAGCTACCATTTCCCCCTGTTCCCTACCCATTTCCTGGTTTCAGTCCAGTTAGCAAGATGCTGATGTTTCATTAATGCTGGGCACTGGGTGCATTAGCAGGACTGATCCAGAGTGATGATGATGAAGGGCAGGGGGCATGCCACAATGTGAGCTGCACTGGGCCATATGCAGCCTGTGGTCTGTGGATTGTACGTGCTTGATGTAGGCCATACTCTTTTTTGAAGTAAGGTGTCCTTGTGCTAGTTGTCCTCCCATCACTAGTTAATAGGGCACAGAGAAAACCAAACATTCACACACACACCTCCAGTGAACATAACACAGTAACTCAGGAAGACAGTATGCCAGATGCAGACACAATGCCACGTGAACTTTTACCCAGGCTAAAATCTGGATGGAGCTAGAACAGCTATGGCCTTCTATGGATGGTTTTATCACTTTAGGGAAACAGATTAATGTGATTAATTTTATACTTTGAAATTATTGAAATCAGCTCCACAGTATGGCCTTCAGGGCATGGAGTGTTAAAAAATACAGCGTGAACAGTATGATTCTGGGTAAAAGGAGGTTTTACTATTAAAAGGAGTGGAAACTTAACCTCAAAATTTGTGGGCAATATGGGAACCTAACACATTTTTTTCAAACTGGAATGTTTTTTCCTAGCTGCCCTCTTTTCCTCCTCTTTTTCGATTTCCAGTTTATTCTCTGCTCCATTCTTTCCAATTTTTAACAGTGCTGAGAACTAGTCTCATAGTACTACCAGTGAATTTCTGCAATATGGATCAAATAATTAATAACACTACATCAAAATCACAAATTCGAATCTTCATAAAAATCTACATAAGGCTATACTCTTTGCATTTACAGTTAGTTCAGTTAGTCTGTCACTCACTGAACCTTTTCTGTGAATGTGCCTACTTCGTCCATTATTTGATTTCATTGCTGGCTGTAGCAATTGGACAGATCAATACGATGGGAAAAGGTATTTCACCAGAGGTGTAATGATGGAAGGACCAGCATGATAGAAAGGTGCTGTAAGGGAAGGGAAGAAGATTGATTACGCATATCAGAAGATTCCAGGTTTGCAGGGCAAAGCTCCACCAAGGAAGGCTCTCCAGCAAAAGATCCTTTCCCAGTGGCAGTCAGCCCTCAACTGGGGGTTTAAAAGAGAGCAAACCTTCTGGTCACGCAGGTGAATTGCCTTCACCTGTTCTCTCAGAGCTGACTCAGTCCTTTTCCCAGGTGATCAATCAGTGGTTCAGGCCGTGACTCAACAGTTCCCATACACTGGCTCGACTGAAAGTTCTTTCTTGCATTTGGGCAGTAACATATTTGAAGAGAGAGTTCAGTGAAGCAGTGTTTTCCAAACTATCCTTATCTCACATGTGACATGAGATCATATTACAAGTTAGAAAAGACCAAAGAATGACATGCCCTGAAGACAAACTGAAATGTCTGGAAATGTTTAACTGAGAAGAGGAGCAAATGCAAGAAGATATCACAAGCATTTGAAAGATAATATATGATGTGAGGAAATTATATTGCAAGCTTTTGTTCACAGTAGTCTATAACAGAATAATGGTGTGCATAATTTAAATGCAGGAAGTTTCAAAATGATAAAAGAATCATGGAAGGTGTAGGTACAGTAGGAAACAAAATGTCAATGAAGCAAATAATTTAATCAGATTCAGACTGAATTTTCATATGCATATCTGTAATCATTTGATAACAACAAAAACACTGTGTCACATAACGCAAATCAAGATTTCAATTAGTGTTGAAAGAAGAGGAAAGAAGAGCTCTTTGCCCTTTTTACGTCTGCCTACTAGGTCTCTCAGAGACCACATCTACCACATCTGTGTCAAAGATAAGAAGACTTGCTGACACAGCTATTAGTTCTCACTCAGTATGTATGCTAGTTCCTATTTCCTTTGAAGCTGAATGAGGTTGCAGCTGAATGTGACCAATTACCATTCCCATCCCTTGCATATCATTATATGCTTCTAATACTATGCATTGGGCAGAAGAGGAGATAAATGTGTGCTGGGCTAATTTATGCTGAAATCTGAGGGGGAGTGAATTGTACAGTTACTGGTTTTATTATCAAGACAAGGCAGGGAGGACTAAAACTAAAGGAAAATAAAACATTTCCTTTGAAAAAAAAATCCCCCACAGGGGAAAAAAAAAAAAAAAAGCTAATAATAATAACAGTAATAGATATATGTTAAAGGAATTACTTCATTATACCTTTTCAAACAGGCCTTCTGCGAGACTTTACTCTGTTGTAGTAACATAACAAGAAAGATCACACAGTCAAGAGATCTGAAGTTGCCAGTAATCACCGTATTTCATGAGCTTCTCAGATTCAGCAGCAAGTATCAAATTAAGGATCAGTAAAAGCTTTTATGTAATTGAGGCCAGCAGGTGTAGTGGATGGTGTCACAAACTGACAGGAGAATATGTACTTGCAGTTTCAATGGCTTCAAAATGTACCATGTTTTAAGAGGACTCAAAGACCCATTCTGTTCCTATTTAGATTTATAGTTTTTCTCTTTCTGCTAAAAAAAAAAAATACTTTCAGTTTGCTAGTAATGCTAGTCCCTATTTTTCCAAAACTGAAAATTAACAGTTATAGCAAAGGTGAAGCAAAGCAACAAGTACAGCAAGAGCGATTTTCTCCATTAATGCACCTGTATTTAACTCATAACAAAAAGTCCATCAGAAGCTAGATAAAAATCAAACTAACAAATTGGAAAATATCTACCTGAGCAGGTCAGCCAGGTCTGTGTCCAGTCAAGTTTAGAATTGCTCAAATAATTGAGGTTTCATAGCCATCCTATGAACCTGTTTCACTACTCAACCACCTTTGCAAGGTGGCCCTTTTATCTAATCAGAATTTCTTTATCAAACCTTGTTATTTAGGAAGTTTGAAGAAACAAAACAAATGCCTCTATTGCTTTCCTGTGCTCTTTTGAAGACCCTCTGAAGTCTCTGCTGATTTTGTATGCTATAAAAGTTTTGTTAGCTTTTTTTTTTCAGCTGATCTTTTTCTTCCCTTTTCTTCTCCACATTGGCAATCTTGCTACCCATTAGTACCTACAATGCAATTTTGAAAAAGAAATGCAGATGGCAATATGTTTTAGCGCCAGAGCTATTTTTCCTGTGAAAGAATTCAGAGTACTCCAGTGTTGACTCTGAGAGTACAAGTTGCATTCACAGTTTCTGGTTGTTCTTAATCCCTTCCCAAAGGAATATGAATCTCTCACGAGATTAGCTCTTTACCCCATTGGTGGTATTGGGAATTTATCAGGAATCTAGTAGTGGTCTAGTGGGCATCAGGGTCTACATTCTGTTTTCACATGCACGCTTTGCAAACACAAAATGTTTTATTCATACTTTGCATTCTGTGAAGCTCAATGTAGAGGCAATGTTTTAGCCTTAGAAGTGTTAATTCGAGGCACAACACATTAAAAAAAATTAGAAAAATCATTTCTAATACACACAAAAAGGTTCCAGCTTTCAAAATGACACATATGTTGAATCTGCTTAGATAAGAAGAAAAAATAATTAGTGCAGCAGAGAAAAAAATAATGTATATTTTTGTTATTTTCTTATCATCTGACAAAGTTTTGAGGGGTTGAATGTCCAGGGCTGATAAGTCATTCTGGATAGGAAAAGAGTCCCAACACTCAGAATACTGCTTGAAAAGGATAATGGACAGATCCTCAAATTTAATGAGTTGCCTCTTCTGAATATGCTGGCTGTTTCAAGACACATCACCCCTTTAAAATCTGTATATTAAATCAGATAATCAAAAATAGGAGAAGAATCAGTGGCTATTAAATTATAACCAACTGCTGTGAAATTCAAATTTCTGTTTTCTCCACTGAGGAGAATCAAATTTTTCATCTTCTTAAATACTCTGTAGTATGTGCATATTGGATTTTGCTGTCCTATCTGTTTCTCCTTGAAGCTTTCCACATTTCATACATGTAAATACAGATTTGGTTTGATGTCATTGATATTTCTGTGAGAGAAATCGAATGAGCTAGGAACACTGAAAAACTGTCACTCAGATTAATAAACTGCAATGAAATCATTAGATGAAAACTAATAACAACAAGAAAAATACTTTATTTATGAATGGATTATTAGAATTTTTTTTATTGAGATGGCGGGTAGACCTTGGCTCTACAGGATGTGGTGCAAGATGGTAATCAATTAAATACATTTTCACTAGGAACATACAGGACAAGGTTTAAACAGCTGAAGAAGTCAGACTTTGTCACTCATTTTCTATCTCTTCTAGTTGTCCCTCCAGCTTTGTTCTCATTCCTTTTCCTTTCTTACAGTACTGTACAGCAATATAAGCTAGTAGGATGGAGTATGATGCCTTTGCAGAAGGACAGAAAAAAAGTTTACAGAAAGTCTTTTTGTTGGAGTTGAGAGAATGATAGAAAGAGGATGTTTATGAATAATTGGAAATTTGAACAGATTAATTTATTAAAAATGTCATTCTTCAGTTACATCATTCATGGTGTCTTTTCAATAAGCTGTCATTTTCATGTAAAAGAACTAGTGTCTTACTCCTGGAAGAGTATACTCTATCAGTATAGAATAGCAACTGTTTGGAAAATATATGATACTTAAAAACTATTCGAAGTTAAATTCTCTGCTCTTTCTACTCTTCTGAAGCCATCAATGTTACAGGGTGCAAGAGAAGCAGAATTAAAAGAAATTAAATACTTTAGGTCTGCTTTTTATAATCACAAAGACAATTCATGAATATACACACACATGAATACATGCATGCATGCGTATATATGTATAAAAAAGCTTTCATAGAAAATAAATGGAATTGATGTTATCTTTATGAGAAAAGCTGTTTCTCATTGTTTAATTGTGTAAAACAGTGAAAAATTAACTGAGGCTAAGGTCAAACACAGAGGCAGTTGAAGACCTCTGCATGAGAAATGGAAGAAATATAAATACAGAAAGGGTGAATGAGAGAAGCGAGAATTAGAACAGAAGGAGAATATTCTTTGAGTAGCTGTCAGTTAGCAGAGGTGTTGTCATAGCCCTTTGTTTAAATAGTATCTAGGGCAGTAATGTTACTTTACAGGCAAAACTTGAAAAATTTTCTTATCTCCAAGTATTTTTCTTCTGTATTATTCCTGTACAAGGGAAAAAAAAAAGTCTTTAAGAATTACAGAGATCTATTAAAATATAGGCAATTGAAAAATGCAGTAAAAGATTCAGGAGAAAACGCTTTGTATGTAGTATGTCTGAAATAGAGAAGATTGTCTTACTCGTCAAGAAGTGAACCTGGGAATAATCAGGCGAAAATTACTTCATTTACCAGCTACAATAACAAAGCAAATCCAACTTATAAGGCTATCTTTACAGGGATATTGAATATAAAACAAGAAGTGGTATATTTCTACTAATAGAGTCCATCCGAAATGCAGCAAGCAGCACTATTCATTATATCACTGAGAAGTGAAAATCATTGCAAATAGCACTGGAAAAGATCTTAAAATGAACAGGAGGATGACTACCAACCTTAAGAGGTTCAGAAGGTTGTTTTGAGCTAGAAGCAGAAGTATAAAATGGATATGCAAAGTTTTAAAAATAATTATTCTTAAAAATATCTCTAAAAATTTCTTCATGAAGGTTTAATTTAATTCCTAAGATCAATGTTATTAACTAATTTTAAAATTATGTTTTCCTATATTTGAGGAACTGCAAAGAAATGCAGTCTTCATTTGCCTTATTCATTCCTTAAATGAAATGATGATATATATGAAAAAATGTGATTCAACAAGGATGGGCAAATGTTTTTTTACAATTTAGTTTGATGTGCACTTCCCAGTTTTGCATTCTCCTATAAATAATAACTGATAATATTAAAATAAAAATGAATACTTCCTCAAACTTTTCACTTGCAACTTGTCAAACATTAGATTTCATATTTCAATTTCCTTTGCAACATTTATGAAGATTTCTTTCAGTCCATTATTGAGTAGTGAATGACATTAAATTTGCTGTTGTTATCAGCTTTCAAATTTATATTTCACATTATTCAGAACTGCTGAAGTCATGACCTTCAAATGTGATCCATTATCAGTTTCATGTAACAAGCCATATCAACAAGTAACAAGTACATATCAAAGTTGATCTGGAAAGTGTATAGTTTCATTTATTTCCAAATATTTTTATTAAGCTTTACTCTTAATTACTAATATAATCAGAATATTTACTCTCTGGAAAGTGAAGATTCAGGATACAAATGCCAAACTAAGCAGCAAGAGTTTGATACAATTTGCTGCTAGTTCTAATCAAACTGATGAACAAAAATATTCAAATCACGGACTGTATAACATTGTGTAACTAGGTTTGAAGGGGGGAAGGGGGCAATAGAGAGCCTGTCCATAACAAGGTATGGGGTGGTATAGCTAAGTTAGAGAGACAAGGTCCTAGTAGGAGACTTAAAACTCCTGCATGCTTGAAATCTCATGATGATGAAGGCAACAGGGAGACTAAGGTAAATTCTTCATAGTAATTAAGGAGTTATCCTTCAAGAAGGCAACAAAATCAGCTGTCCAGCTGAAGTGCCTCTACACCAGCATACACAGCTTGGGAAACATACAGGAGGAGTTGGAAGCCACCATGCTACTGAAAATCCACGATGCAGTTGCTGTTACTGAAACCTGGTAGAATAATTCCTATGACTAGACTGTGGCTATTGTTGCCTGCAAGCTGTTGCTGTTCAGAAAGACAGATGAGGAATGACAGATGAGCGGGGGAGGCATTGTCTTCTATATCAAGAAAGGAATAGAGTGTAAAGAACTGTCCCTGAAGGATGGACACTGGCAAGAGAAACTATCAGCAGTGAGACCAAGGCAACAAAGGGAGCCTTGTGGTTCACATCTACTTCAGGCCACCTGATCAAGAGAAGTCTGTTGATGAAGACTTCTTCCTCCACCTGCTGGAGGCATTGCTGTCACAGGCTTTCATCCTAATGGGAGACTTCAAACAACTTGACATCTGCTGGAAAAATAGCCCAGTGAGCTGAAGGCATACCAGGAGGCTACTGGAACATATTGAGGGTAATTTCCTGAGACAAGTAGTAGGCAGCCCCATTAGATGGGATTCAGTGCTGGATTTGTTGCTCACCAATGTTAGTGAACTGATTTGTGACATCAGGATTGGAGGCTGCCTGAGCTGTAGTGGCCATGGAATGGTGGTGTGGTTGACACACCTGAGGGACAGGATGCCATCCAGAGAGATATAGACAGGTGTATGGGAACTGTTGATCACAGAGCCTGAACCTCTGATTGACCAACTGAGGTAAGCAATGAGTCAGCCGTGGGAGCACAGGTGAAGGCAGTTCACCTATGCTACCAGAAAGGGTGGAGCCTGGCTCCACCTCTCCTAGATCCCATTTAAGGGCTTACTTAATGTAAGGAAGTAGGTGGTTTCTATTTCTTCCTCCTCCCACTCCATCTTCTCCAAACTTAAATGCTCTCTTCTCTAAACATTCTGACTTTCGTAGACTTCTTTCCCCCCCATCTTGCTTATAGAGGCAATTGATAGTGTCACTAGTTGGTTCTCTAGTTGAACTGTAGAGCTTGTCGCAAGAGTGGGAGTGACCACAGGACTAGTTGTGAGAGTTGTGGCACCTGCAAAGCCCATCAGAAGTCTTAGAGGAAGAATTGAAGCAACTGGAACAGGAACTGTTGCAGGAGTTGGAGCATACACAGGACTCTTTGAAGGGGCTGGAGTGACCACAGGGCTTGTTTCAATGCTTGGAGCAGCCACAGGGCTTGTTGCAGGAGCTGAAGCAACCACGGGGGTGTACTTCTGGGTACCAAGCACTTTTCTCACAAGAAATTGTCTCGTGGCAATACTTGGAATAGCCACAAGACCCATAGCAGGAACAACCACAGGACCAATTACAAGGGCTGGAGTGACAGTAGAGTATCACAATTCTCAAAGCAATGCAGGACCTGTTGCAGGATTCCAAGATGCTGCAGGATCTATAACAGAACTTGAGGGTCTGCTGCATTGTCATCAGATCCAGAAATATTCTCCTTGAGTGTGCTAAATAGTATCAAGCAGAGCTTGGTAAGCATGGGCCAGGCCCCAGTAGGCTGCAGTGATTTATGCCTCTTTAGGATTGCTAGGGTGACAGCAGACCTATTCCAAACATTCCTCTGGTTTTCCAGAATTTTGCAGTTGTTCAGAGGTGAGGTTATAAACCATTGGGTTTGCCTACAGATCTAAGCACCTGCCCATACCATTCCATGCTTTCTGCCACTCAAAACTATCCTGTCTTGGTAGCATTCTTAAATAATTGTTTAATCTTAAACAATTTGAAACACATTCATGATGCGTAGTAATAAGAGCATGATGGTTTGAACATCCCAAAAATATTCAAAATTTCGAAGAGCTATTGTAACTAGCTCACAAGCTCTGAAGAAAAAAGTGAAAGAGGCTGAAAGAAGTGTCTTCCCCAGCTCTGCTCCCTGAGAAGAGCAAGTAAAGTATGTCATTGCTAATACTATGGAAATACTAATGCTTCCAAAACCCAAAGATGACAACAAGGCTGAATACACAAAACAGCAGTTTCTCAGTTGCCAATTTAATTATCATATGTGCTAAGGCATATATCAGCATAGCAAAATAGAAACCTTAATTCAGCCTCCGGGAATGACAAACAACACAGCATAGAAAATAAGCAGCAAGCGAGGTTCTCCATAAACAGTCAAAAACTAACATCCTGACAAGCAATTATCAAACTACCACAACACCCTGTGTTAACACCGCCCAATTAGATCTGCTGTTATCTTAACCCTTCAGACTCTGTGTTGGGTGCCAAATTGACTGTCATAGTTTAACCTGTGACTAAGCACCACACAGTCCCATTCAATTGCCTCTCTTCCCAGTGGGATGGGAGAGAGAATTGGAAATAAATAGAAAATAAGCAGAACTTGTGGATTGAAATAAAAGTATTAGTAGCTAAGATAGAAGAAAGGATAATAACAATTATATATGACTTTTTGAATTTATAAGAAATGATGCACAAGAAATTACTCACCACTTTACAATCATCAAAAGAGAGAAAGCTCAACTCCCTCAAAATTCCTCCCACGTGATGTCATACGATATGGAATATCCTTTTGGCTGATTTAAGTCAGCTGTCCTTATTCCCTCCCAGCTCTTTAGGCCCTTCACTGAGAATGGCTCCATACAACACTGCTTAGCAGCAACTGTAGACATCAGCATATTATCAACATTGTCTTCCTCCTAGGACCAAAATACAGCATTACACCAGATACTCTAAAGAAAACAGTTCTCTCCCAGCTGAAACTAATACAGCCCCTTAAGAGAGTTTTCCCCCCAGAAAATAGAATAGCTCTGTGAGAGAAAGAGATAGTCCTGTGAGAATTATTTATTGCATAATTCTGTGATTTCTCATGAACTTCTGACAAACTTACCTGCCCCTTGCTACATTGGGTTGCTCTCATTTCTCAGAATTCTGGAGAAGTTTTCCAGAGGTGACGTAATTGAGGAAAAAAAGCATGTACTGTTAAATTGTTATCTCTATCTGCCCTTTAGTGTAAAACTCCCCTGAAGTGCAGCAGTACTTATTCACAACACACTGATGACCGATAGAAAAAATTGATTTGACAGAGCTCAAAAGAGCAACTTTAATAAAGAATAGAAGATAATAAGACAAGTCACTTCCTTCCAGTCTTGGACACATGCAAGAATTTATTTAATAGAATTGGAATACATACTAATTAACTTTTTTTTCTTTTGCATTTTTTTTTCTTTGGCTTCTATAGAAAGGAAGGTAACTTCAAAGTTAAAAAAGTCTACCAATGCAACTAAAAGAAACAATTACAAGCACAAAATGTTATTATATGTTTTACAAAAAAGGTCAGCATGGCAGAAAGGCAACAGAGGAGCTTAACAGCAAAGGGGCTAACATGGATGGAATGGTGTTGCAAAGGAAAAAAAAAGGTGCTCACTCTCTGGATATCTAGGCTCACAGAAGAGACTCCACAAGCAAGGAATCTCCAGCCAGAGATCCTTCCAGATTGGCAGTCAATCCTTAAATGAGGTCTAAGAGAGATGGAGCTATGCTCCACCCTTCTGGTTGCACAGGTGAATTGCCTTTACCTGTGCTCCTAGGGGTGACTTGGTCTTCTCCCCAGCACCTGCTCAGTCAGTGGTTCAGGCCATGACTCACCAGTTACTATACAATATGAATATGTGGATGTGTGTATGGATGTGCATATACATTTTCTGCATTGAAGTATCTACATCTTTTCTAGACCACAATGTTTTCTGCTAAATATCTAGGTAGATATAGAGTGTATTTTGGTAAACTGAAGCATAGGGTTTTTTTTTGTTTGTTTGTTCTCTCTTTGAAATTCTCTGATGAATTTGCAGTCAGCTGCCATGACCACCATCTCTAGCTAATCAGAAAAAAATTTCTTCTAGATGACTATACTATGTAAGTTGCTCTGAGATTAATATCTTGATGGAAACTACAACAGCTATATAGAGTGCAAAGACTAATTTTCAATACAGTCACCACCATTATCTATGCATTTTTGCTACTGATGAACCTTGCCTTGCATGCTACACTCATCAAAATCTGCACCAGCAGAGGTGACCCACTGTTTCATTGCTGCTATGTTGGCATTGCTACTAGGAAAATGTTGCCCGCACAGTCTATCCATTGGCCCAAACATATGAAACTCAGAAGACACCAAATCTGGACTACACAGTGGGTGGAGTAGACTCAGAAAAGATTGGCAATGTGCTCCATGGTCTTCATACAGGTATGGAGGCTGGCATTATTGTGTTGCAAGAGAAAGGCTGTCTTCTCTGATCTGACTCTGAAAGTTCAATTCAGCTTAGTCAGCACTGAGATGTACTAGGCAGAGCTGACTGTTGGTCTGGATTTCAGGAAATCTTAGAATCATAGAATCATGAAATTGTAGAATGGCTTGGGTTGGAAGGGACCTCAAAGATCATCTAGTTTCAACCTCCCTGCCACAGGTAAGGTTGCCAACTGCTAGATCAAGCCCA
Organism: Phasianus colchicus; assembly: GCF_987193195.1. NCBI lineage: Eukaryota > Metazoa > Chordata > Aves > Galliformes > Phasianidae > Phasianus > Phasianus colchicus. Next base: position 75,323,949 of record NC_143436.1, on the reverse strand, counting down.
GGATCCCATCTAGCCTCGAACACCTCCAGGAACAGGTCATCTCATCTGGGATCTTCTCTGGGCAGCCTGTTTGAACACCTCATCACCCTCTTGGTGAAAATCTTTCTGATATCTGACCTAGAGGTCCACTCCTTTAATTTAAAATAATTTCCCCTTGTCCTATCACTATCTATGCATGCAAAAAGCCAACCTTTCTTCTGTTTATAAACTCCCTTTAAATACTACAAAGCCACAATGAGGTCTCCCAGGAGCCTTTTCTTCTCCAGACCAAAGAAGCCAAGCTCCCTCAACTTGATTTCATTGGAGAGGTGCTTCAGCCCTCTAGTCATCTTTGTGACCCTCCTCTGGGCCTTGTTGAAAAATTCCACATCTTTCCTGATCTGGGGGTTCCAGCCAGGGGGATTTCCTCTTTCCTATCCCAAAAGAGAGTGCACATAACTTTACCTACTGAGGGCTGTACCCTGAACTTTTTTTTGATGGAGAATTCATGTGAACACTCCATGATCTGCTGTTTTGACTCTAGTTTGTAGTTATTACACCACTCTTGTCACCAGTAATGATGCAATCCAAGAAACTGTCACCTGCATCCTCCAATTGGTTCATTCAATCATGACAAACTTGTATTCAGTGTTATTTCTTTTCCCATCTGAGCATGTCGGACCCACCAGTGCAAACAGCAATATTCCAGTGTTGCCACTGTCATTTCTAGTGTATTGAAGCTGATATTCAGCTCCATACACAGTCCCTTGGTTGTAATTCACTAATTTGCACGGATGAGCTGATTGATACACTTTTCATTGTATGGTGTGACAGCTGTGTGTGGCTGTCCTGAACATGGCTTGTCTTTCACATCACTGGCAACACAGCTGAAATGCACCACCCACCACCTCACTGTGCTAACATGCACTGTTTGGTCTTCAAAAATATTCAGCAAGAATTGATGAAAATCAATTGGTGCCATTTTTTCTGCATGGAGGAATTCAATTGCATCCCTTTGCTTCATAAGCACTTCTGTGTCAGACAGCATTCTGTCATACTGTCCCTCTGCTGCCATCTGTTTCACAGCAACAAAATTTAATGGAATATTGGCAGGAAAGTTCAACCTCTACTTCCATACCACCACTATCTCCCTTCTATGTGGCAGGCCAATATAATAAAATTGTAGGCATTACACTTGAGCATAATTGTCTCTTTACACATAAGTAACAATTATTAGCCTCAAAAAGTTAAAAAACAGTTTCTTCAACATCATAGCATAAAATTAACATGGTTTGCATCATAGTCTATCATCAGACTAGTCCCAGTTTTTATTAAGATTTTATTTCAAAGTTTAGTTTTATCCTCTTTAGTTAGGTATTATGTTTATAGTCAGAGATGCAACACCTCTGGCATTTATTCATATGAATTTTGTGGACCCAGATTGGTAAAATCCATGGAACAAGGTACACAGTTCCTCTGAACAGTAATTTGTACAGATGACGTTTGGATTTCAATCTGTCATAATTTAGCTTGATAGAGCTAACTTCTGCCACACTGTCAATGTCTTGATAGAAAAAATTCTGTTGGCTAGTGACAAACAAAGGAGACTATGAAGAGAATAGTACATGTTCAAAGAGATTTGGCTTCTCAAAGAAAAGAAGAAATCTGTTGAGGTGATATCACTTTCCTCATGCAGTATGTCCTGCTTTGAGCACTGTGAGCACTGAGATGGTACTGTAGTGCCAGACTCTTACTCCAACTAAAAAGTTGCTGTTTGTCATCAAGATTATAAACATGCAGTGACTCTGTCAACAGTTTACGGGCTGGTTCGGCCCAGTTCCGTGACTAGCGGGGCGGAGGGATTTCGCAAAATCCGCGCCTCCAGAAAAAGGGAAAAGGAGACCCCAAAATAATTAAAAACAGTGGCAATGATCTGAGGAGAAACAAACTAATTTACTAAATATAGTATCAGAATGCAAAATAACACACTATAATACAGTATAATTAAAATTGAAGCTAATAAATCAAATATAATGAAAGAGAGAATGTCCGAAAGGTGGATAGGCCTCACCACAATGCTGAGGTGAGATGCACAGTCCAGTTGAGCAGCAGGGAGAGGGGAGGAGAGCCGACGAAGAAGGGCAGGCAAAGAAGAGCACATCAGGTGACCTTGCCAGGAGTTATATCTCAAGACTCTCTGTGACCGCAAAGTCCCCTGGGGAACGTAGTTGTTCTTTTCTTCTGGGCAGGTACCCAGAATTTGAGCATTAACAGTTAAACTCCCGCTGCCCTACATGATGTTATGATGTGGAATACCGAAAACCAAAAATCACAAAACCATGACAGACTCTTTAGTAGACAAACAGGAATCTACAGCAGTATTCTTAGATGTCTTCCTTTATTTACTTACAACATTTTCTTGCCCTATGTGTTCACAACAATAGAAAAACAAATTCAACCTGGACATGCCTTCTATCTTGGGGTTTCAGGACTAGGTTGTTTTGAGTTGTATTGCTACACTGCTTCTAGAGGAACAGATACACTTAGCGGAAGCATAGATCATATTGAACAAAGACTGATGATAGGAATAGTAAATCCTCATCTGCCAAAAAATGTAATTCACAGCCCTGCTGTGTCTACAAGACTTTTGTGAAATGTTGGTTAAAAATGACAGCCCCTTGAAACACATTTAGGAAATATAGATTAATTACTATTTTAAGAATTCAGTCTCCCACTAAATTAAATATTTGTATATTAAAATAACATACTATTAGCACAATATTTCACTCTGTTTCCTTTGTTTGTTTTTTTTTCTATAAGGTGTGTATAATTAACATGTGACTGTTTAGCTATATCTGTAGCACATCCCACAACATGCTACACAACATGTAGTTAAATTCTCAGTCACTTGAGCACAGCTACAGCTTTGCATGACTTCAGGACAGCATCAATAAAATTTTAAGAAAATCAGCAGTTGATTTTCGTGCAGAAGAGTTCTTCTTGGTATTACAGGTTGTACAGAAAAAGGAAGAAAAGACAGCTGTAATATCTTAAGAGAAAACAAAACAGGAAGCTCTCCTAAAACCCAGTAGCCTCCCTCTTCACATGCCCACCTTTGAAAACTGTAATGCACTCTTCAGTCTCCGACCAGGATCTGTATTTTGCAGTGAAGGTAAATCTTCATTTCTAATTTCACTGTTATGAGTCCCCATAGGAGTTTTGTTGATACATTTTCAGTTCATCAGGAAAAATTTCCCCTAAAAATTCATTTTTCAGAGTTTAGTTGACTGAATTTGACTATACAAGGAAGTACATGTCTTAAGGTTCTGATGGGTTTGTAGCCTTTGTTGCAGGATACTCACCACCATCTGAATTGCTGCCAACTGCTCCAATACAAAGTAAAGAGTTTGAGAAGATGTGGTACCTTTATAGTAAGAAGGATGGCTATCATATGTTCAGACAGTCTTCTGCAACTTCCCTTCTCTCTCTTTTCCAGTCCTTATGTCGATTAATTTCTCACACCTCCAGGGGAACTTCTCTGGTGCAGATTCAGCCCAAGTTAGGAGAAATTTACCAACAGAGTTTGTAGGTTCATCTTTGAAAATACAAAGAGATACACAATTTATGTTTGTTTGCTGCACATTTACCAATTTTAATCCTGATGTAAATACTATTACAGTTGTTCAACTATATTATCAGATCTATACTTCTTTAATATATAAAATTGACAAGTGGAAAATATATTTCTGTAAAAATGAAGACTGTAAAGTTGGTAGTTTCTGATTTTTTTCTTCCAAACTGTCCATGAATGAAAGAGGTTTCAGGAGATAAAATTCAAAATCACATCACCACTTAGCTACCTTTTTAGGGTAGTTCCATAAGTATTTCTACTTTTAATTAATGAATAATGGCATCTTGAAATAATGAAGGTAAGTCTCTTTGGCTAGATGTCTAAAACTGTAATGAAGAAATGCATTATGGGAGGGAAATGTATTATGAGGTAAATCACGTAAGCCATTTTGATCATAGCCTGAATGTCCAAACAGACATAAAACATCAGACTTACTGGAAACATTTCTTTCCGTTGTCATCCTTTTCTTTAAAATATCTTTCATCTGGCATTTCCAAAATAAGATGAAAAGTGAAAGCAGTACTAGTAACTGTTATACCAACAAAATTTAACCAAATATAGTTTCCAGTAGAAGATTAAATTCATATTTTAGATATGGATGTCCATTATGGATCCATTTATCAAAAATAAATATCTTGCAAATCAGCTGAAATTAAACTAGTGCCACACACTTTAAAAGCACTGGCTAAAATCCAGAGTGCTAAAATGGCAATGCAGAATTATAAAGACACAGGCATATTCTTTATGTGCACTGGCTGTGATCCAAAATGGTTACAGTAAGTTGGAGAATAAAATGTTACTAACAGGGCCCTCTACTCCTTATGTTAGTCCAGGAATTATTACAGTTCAACTATAAATATGTGGTAATAATGAAATAAAGGCACACAAACCTCCAGGCATAGAGCCTTCCTGATCCAGAGCACTACACCTGGAGACACAAAGGAGTATTCTGGCAGTCTCAGAAGTGACTAAAACAACTCTGGTTTTGTTCTTCTCTGTGTGGTGTGACTCTCAGATTAGCAAGGGCATTTAGGACTTTTCAAGGACACTGTACTGGACTGTAATTTAGAAAATTTTACATTATTGTCTGAGTGTGTAAGCTAGTCCTCTGCAGGACATGGGAAATAATGCATGTCAAAACAGTACCTCTGCCATCAGGGTCTGGAAGAAGATTTCTGCCTTTCAGTAGAAGTAGATGATTTCTTCTTTCAGTAGATTTCAGCACCTTTTATGCCTCCCAGCTTTCTTCCTAATGTAACTGAATTGTAGTAGGGGCATAGATCTCATCTTTTTTTTTTTTTTTTTTTTTTTTTGGCAATTTTTATTTTTTAGAAAAATCCCAGATGCAAGGATATGCAGGGCTGACAGTGCACATTGAAATCAGCATGGATAACCTCAGCATTTTTTCTAAAGGCAGGAAAGTAAATTCCATGAGGCACGTAACTGAGTAACTCACAAAAACAACATTAGTTTTGTAGTCATGAGTTTACTTCTCATATGTATTTGCCATTGAAAATGATTCCTTGAAAGATTATAATAGTTATAATCTAGAGAATAAGAATCAACATCCTATGGAAAATGTTGAGGGACTGGAAAACAGGTTCCTAATGATTTACAACAAACAAAACAAAACAGAAAAATCAAGGCATTGTTCATGGGATGGGAATTCTAAAATATTCTATTTTAGGAGTTTAGTTTCTTGCTTGCTGCCTGGCTTGAAATTGTCATAACTTCTGTTTTTTCAGTGCAGGAAAGGAGGAGAGGAAAAAGGAGAGAGAGGAAATGGTAAAGAAAGAAGTACACTTTCAAGTTCAATTGTCTGCAAATCCATATAGTTCACCTTCTTGTTCTTCAGCTTTTTTATTTTTTCCCAAACTTGTGCTCAGCTGCTCTATATTAAGACTTGAAATTCTTGCTTTTCTTTGGAGAAAATGAGATAAATGGACCAGAGTTTTCGAGATCATACGCTAATAATCTATTTTGATTTTAAAAAGACAAGCTTGTAATATTCCAGTAAAATTATAGTTTTCTTATACCAAATGTAACGTTTAAAATAAGAGGTTTTTTTATTAGGAAAATAATCCTCAAATAAACCAGCTTAATCCCAAACATTTTAGACAAGTTTTGCAAATAGCTTCTAGCTATTAGGTAATTTGAAAACAATTCATTTCCAGTATCTGCTTAAAACTCAATCTCTGGAGATTCATAGAGATGCTATGGAAGATGAATGACTGAAAATCACACCAAAAAATTTTCTGAACAACACCAATATCTCAATATTCTTATTTCAAAACACATGATTCAGTTGTAAACATGTAAGTATTTCATACTGTTGTGTTTAACTTGGTGGTTGTATGGGAACTGCTGAGTCACGGCCTGAACCTCTGATTAGTCACCTGAGGCGAGCAATGAGTCAGCCCTGGGAGAATAGGTGAAAGCAATTCACCTGCGCTGCAGGAAGGGGTGGAGCCTGGCTCCACCTCTCCTAGACCCATTTAAGAGCTGACTACCAGTGGGGAAGGATCTCTCTCTCTTTGGAAGATCCACTCCACTGGAGTTTCCTGAGCAAGCCTACGACACGGGTAAGCCTCCTATTTATTCTCTTTGTCTCGCTGTGCCTAACTCTCTTGCTTATTTCATTATTATAACATCTTAATATTATTAAATTATATAATACTCCTTTATATAATTTTCATTGATTATACACTTGGTGAGCCAGGCAGGCAAGCCGAATATACTGAAACTTACATTATGTCCTTTCTGTGGAATTTCTGTAAATGCTTCAAGGGGGAGAACATTGCCCCCCTAGATAAAATAATTCCAGGGCAGATCCCAGGATTTGCGGGATCCCCTTATTATGAGTTGGCAACTATCATTGAAAAATGGGGTCCCCTACGTGTTGTGGGAAATATTTCCCCATATCGCCTAGCGGATTACTTTCAGGGACTAGGCAAAGATATATTAGTCACTAGAGAAAGACAATTAGCTGCTTCTACAGTGGCATGGCCGCTATTAAATGCTTTAAACAATGCCAAAATAAGGAATAATACTTTAATGAATGAAAATGAACTTTTAAAAGATCGTCTTGAAAAGCTAGAACAGGAACTTGGCGTATTACAGGAGAAAAACCAATTCTACATCTTCCAATAGCTCAAGTTCGTAGTATTTCAATAAACAATGACCAGGCTCCTGAATCAACGGACTGTGTTGATCAGGAAAATAAACAATCTAAATTGGATCTTGAATCTCCAATTTTCACGGACGCACTAGAAGTCCATCCTGTTATAACTCAAAAAATGAAAAAGGTACAGGACAGACCGGCAGGGGTGCTGCCTGATCAGTGGCCCCCCGTTCAAACCCATTTGCACGTAACAGCCCGACCATATACGGCAACAGAACTGATGGACTTAGTCCAACGATTTTGGCAGAAACCTAGAGAAAGTGTGCCGGCTTGGTTATTAAGACTCTGGGATTCTGGGGCAGAAAGTGTTCTGGTGAATGGCCTGGAAATAGCCAAATTGGCCACAATGACCATCCATCCTGCTCTTAGACAGAGACTATATGCAGGTAATCAATATAATGATGAAAACCATTCTATAATAGAATGGTTAATGCTGGCCTGCCGTATGATATGGCCCAATAAATCTGATATTCCTTTACATACAGGGATGTGGTCCTCCATGGAGGACCTTCAAAATTACTTTCGTGAGCTAGGTGTAAGGGAAGCGATTTATGAAGATGCATTTGATGGCCCTGATATGGTCAAATTCTCAGCAGGGATGAGAGACCTAATTTTACAACAAGCCCCCTCCCATCTGTATAGCACTCTGGTCTCTATATTAAATCCCCTAGTGGCCTCAGAAGCAGTTGTCCAGCAGGCTGCGCAGTTAGTGGCTGACCTAGGAGAAACAGAATGCCTGCGGAATAGGCGCAACATTCAGACACTAGAAGAAGCCAAGGTCTTGCCGGTGACTAAAACCAAAATACTGGCTACCCGAGCTCTTCAATCGGGACCCATAAGGGTCTCCCGAAAACAAATGTTTAATGATTTAATTTGGGCTGGGGTCCAATTTGCTAAGATTGACGGCCAGCCCAACCATATCCTTCTCCAACTTTGGAGACAACTAAAGGACAATCAAAAATTTCAGACCTACCCTAAGAAACCAAGGGTAAGGGTTATAGAAAGAACGCCAACAACAACATGGAACTTAGAAGATTTCATTGTTCCTAATAGGAACAAAAAGCCGCCTCAGGTGTCTCGGGCTACAATGCCTGAGCCACCGGAAGCAAAAGAATTGGACATAGCTCAATTCATGGCGTGACGAGGGATGTTAGTCCCCCTAGGGCCTCCAGACGGAACCGGAGGCCCTATGTAGAATTAACGATTTACTGGTCCTGAAAAAACATTCAAAGGGTTATGGCACTAGTGGATACCGGAGCAGAAACATCAATTACTTACGGAGATCCAACCAAATTTGATGGGGACAGAGTGATGATTGGTGGCTTTGGGGGACAGACTATTCCTGTCACCCAAACATGGTTGAAACTGGGGGTTGGGTGTCTCCCACCCCAGGAGTATAAGGTATCTATTGCCCTAGTCCAGGAGTACATCTTGGGCATAGATATTCTATGGGGTCTGGCTCTCCAGACAACTGTGGGAGAGTTCAGACTTCGACAGAGATGTATCAGTATCTGGGCAGTGCAGGCAATATTAAGAGGCCATGTGAAACATGGGCCTATTTGCCTGCTGAAACCACGCTGGATTACTAATGTAAGGCAGTACAGACTCCCAGGTGGGCAAGATGAAATATCGAGAATGGTGCTGGAATTAGAAGAAGTGGGTATTATCAGACCTGCACACAGCCCATATAAATCCCCCATATGGCCAGTGCGAAAGTCGGATGGCACATGGAGAATGACAGTAGATTACAGAGAATTAAATAAGGTCATGCCACCTATTCATGCGGCCGTACCCAATATTGCCTCACTAATGGATACATTAAGTAGGGAGATAAAAACCTATCATTGTGTCCTAGATTTAGCAAATGCGTTCTTCAGTATCCCAATTGCTGAGGAATCGCAAGATCAATTTGCGTTTACGTGGGGAAGCAGGCAGTGGACCTTTCAGGTCCTGCCACAGGGGTACATGCATTCACCAATGTATTGTCACAATCTAGTGGCGCATGACCTGGCTGATTGGAAAAAAACTGATGATGTTAATCTGTATCATTATATTGATGATCTCCTGCTGACATCCGACTCACTGGAGGCAGTAGGGCAGGCGGCAGATTCATTAACCGCCTATTTACAACAGAGAGGGTGGGCTATAAATCCCCAAAAGGTGCAACGTCTGGGCCTGTCTGTGAAATTCCTGGGGGTGGTTTGCTCCGGAAAGACCAAAGTGCTACCCAGTGCTGTCATAGATAAGGTTCAGGCGTTCCCAGTTCCTACGATATCGAAGCAGCTGCAAGAGTTTCTAGGCATACTGGGTTACTGGCGTTCCTTTATACCTCACCTAATGCAGCTGCTAAGGCCACTGTACAGACTCACAAAAAACGGGCAGCTATGGGACTGGGGGAAAACAGAACAGGATGCTTTCCAACAGGCAAAACTGGCAGTTAAACAAGCCCAGGCATTGGGTATATTCGATCCTACCCTCCCAGCTGAGTTGGACATTCACGTTACTCAAGATGGCTTTGGTTGGGGCCTGTGGCAATGCCAGAATTCTGTTCGGACCCCCATTGGTTTTTGGTCTCAGGTCTGGCACGGAGCAGAAGAAAGATACAGTATGATTAAATAACAGTTATTGGCTGCCTATTCAGCATTACAGGCAGTAGAGCCAATAACCCAGACGGCTGAAGTTATGGTGAAGACCACTCTGCCGATTCAGGGGTGGGTGAAAGATCTGACACACCTTCCTAAGACAGGGGGTGGCTCAAGCACAAACAGTGGCACGATGGGTTGCTTACCTCAGCCAGAGGAGCAGTCTGTCTTCATCACCCTTAAAAGAAGAGCTTCAGAAGATCCTAGGCCCAGTGACCTATCATTGTGATGCACCAAAAGAAACACTGGTTGCTCCACCAGAGAAGAGCCCCCTTCAGGAGGGGAAATATCCTATCCCTGAAGATGCCTGGTATACAGATGGGTCCAGCAAGGGCAACCCGAGCAAATGGAGAGCTATAGCATACCATCCTTTGACTGAGACAATCTGGTTTGATGAGGGGGATGGTCAGAGCAGCCAATGGGCAGAACTGCAAGCCATGTGGATGGTTATAACCAAGGAACCGGTGATGGTATCCTGAATATCTGTACAGACAGTTGGGCTGTGTACTGGGGGCTCACTCTTTGGATTGCACAGTGGGCCACCCAGGAATGGACTATCCACGCCCGACCAATCTGGGGCAAAGACATGTGGTTAGACATATGGAATACAGTCAAACACAGGACTATATGTGTCTACCATGTTTCTGGTCATCAGCCCCGACAGTCACCGGGAAATGATGAAGCTGACACGCTGGCCCAAATTCAATGGATTGAGAATTCACCATCTGAGAACATCGCCCGTTGGCTACATCAGAAGCTACGGCATGCAGGACAAAAGACAATGTGGGCAGCTGCTAAAGCATGGGGGCTGCCCATACAACTATCTGACATCATCCAGGCATGCCAGGATTGCGACGCTTGCTCTAAGATGAGACCAAGATCATTGCTGGAAACGACAGCCCATCTTGCTAGAGGACACAGTCCTCTCCAATGATGGCAAATCGATTACATTGGGCCCCTTCCTTGGTCTGAGGGGGCGAGATATGCTCTGACCTGCATCAACACTGCAAGTGGGCTACTGCAGGCCTATCCAGTACTGAAAGCAAACCAGTCATATACCATCAAGGCACTGACTAAAGTGATGTCTGCCTACAGGACACCTTAAGTCATCGAGAGCGACCAAGGGACTCATTTTACTGGTGCAACGATACAGCACTGGGCAGAAGAAAACAACATCGAATGGTGATTCCACCTGCCATATAATCCAATGGGGGCAGGCCTCATTGAACGTTATAATGGCATTCTTAAGGCTGCCCTGAAGACAGACTCCCAGTCCTTGCAGGGGTGGACAAAAAGACTGTATGAAACCTTGCGGGACCTGAATGAAAGACCCCAAGACGGCAGACCCAGTGCCCTGAGAATGCTACAGACGACATGGGCCACCCCGCTTAGGATCCAAATTACGGGCACTGATAATCAGGTAAAACCCCAGATTGGCAATGAAAATAATATTCTGCTCCCTGCCCCTGGGAATTTAGAACCAGGCATCCATAGGATAAAATGGCCTTGGAAGGTGCAGGTAGGACCCAAGTGGTGTGGCCTACTTGCACCTTGGGGGAGATTATTGGAGGTGGGAGGCTCAGTAGTCCCTCCAGTAATAGGTACATGGCCTACCGATATTGTAGTCAACACTCCAATCTTCATTGCTAAAGGGACCCCCATCATGTCCCTTTGGCAGATCAGGACACCTCCTTTGGTGCCTGACATAGTTATGCAGCCACAGATATCTGGCCAGAAGTTGTGGTACAGGCGGCTGGGACGTGCCCCAGTACAAGTGGAAGTGTTGACCCAAGATAGAAATACAGCCTGTATCTTGCCCTGGAGAGCAGACCTTCCCCTCCTGGTACCCTTGAAACATCTGTATTACTCTCTGTGAGTCTTCGAGCCTTCAGGATCACCGGAAGGAATGAAATGCCATCAAAGCGTTCCAGTGTTACAGTCAGATCACGTGTGACACCTGGTGATGGCCTATATGGGACTGATGGAACATAAGACGGACCTGCACCTGACGACCACATGCCTCTAGTAACTTCATCGTGCACTGGCCCATACAAGAATATCAACGTTCACCAATCGTCACTTGTCTTGAACTGTACCAACATGCGTCGCGATGGAAATCGTATAAGCGTTGTGATATAGTGGGTCTCTGTATTAGGAAAAGCTTACCCATTAGTCAACCTGATCATTGGTTCATGCTGTGAAGGGGTGGAGTGTATGGGAACTGCTGAGTCATGGCCTGAACCTCTAATTAGTCACCTGAGGTGAGCAGTGAGTCAGCCCTGGGAGCACAGGTGAAAGCAATTCACCTGCCCTGCAGGTGGAGCCTGGCTCCACCTCTCCTAGACCCATTTAAGAGCTGACTACCAGTGGGGAAGGATCTCTCTTTCTTTGGAAGATCCACTCCACTGGAGTTTCCTGAGCGAGCCCACGACATGGGTAAGCCTCCTATTTATTCTTTGTCTCGCTGTGCCTAACTCTCTTGCTTATTTCATTATTATAACATCTTAATATTATTAAATTATATAATACTCCTTTATATAATTTTCATTGATTATACAGTGGTTAAGAGCTACACAGTTATTCATTCATTCCCCTCCCTTCCCAGAGGACTTGGGGAGAGAATAGGAAAAAAAGAAAAGAAAAAAGAAGTAGAACTCATGGATTGAGATAAAACTATTTACTAAGATTGAGAACACGAACAGGAAAGTAGTTATGACATACATATATATGTGTGTGTATATATATACGTGTGTGTGTATATATATGCATGTGTACGTGCATGTGCGTGTGCACGTGTGTGTATATACATACATACAACAAGTGATGCACAAGCAACTGCTCATTGTCCACTGACCAATGTCTAGCAAGCTCCCTAGTGAGTGGAAGAGAGTGAGATGAACTCCCACACTCTTCAAAACTTCTTCCATGTGATGTCATATGTTATGAAACGTGTGTTTGGCCAGTTTAAGTCAGCTGTTCTAAATCTCAAGAAGAGAGGAGGAATGGCAGCAGGTCCCACCTCAGTGATGCAGGTGGCACCCATCCCGACCTAACTCGGTTCCTCAGGTGCCTCTACGTTATAGGTTTGATACCCTGAAACTGGAAAGTGAGGTGGCTGAGAATGAGTGGAGGGACAGCCTCCAAGCTTTTCTAAGGAGAGGCAGTCAGCTCCACGCTTGAAGACTGCCTTCTCCAGTAAAGAAAGGAGGGTGATAATCACAGGTGACTCCTTTGTAAAAGGAACTGAGGGCCCAATATGTCGGCCTGCCCCAACCAGGAGGGGAGTGTGCTGCTTCCCTAGGGCACAGGTCAGGGATACTCTAGAAAGCTTCCTGGTCTTATTCACCCATCTGACTGCTATCTCCTATTGGTAGTTCAGGTCAGCAGTGCTGATGCTGCTGAGAGAAGCCTGAGGACTATCAAAAATGACTTCAAGGGACTGGAGAGGGTACTTGATGGAGCAGGCATGCAGGTGGTCTTCTCTTCTATCCCTTCAGTGGCAGGGAAGGACACTAAGAGGATCAAAAAAACCCTCCTCATAAATAAATGGCTTAGAGGTTGGTGCAGGCACAAAAATGTTGGTTTTTTGACCATGAGGCAATTTACTCAGCACCTGGCATGACAGCTGCAGATGGAACTCACCTGTCTGCCTGTCTGCACGGGGTAAAAGGATAATAGCCCAGGAACTGGCGGGCCTCATTGAAAGGTCTTTAAACTAGGTAAGAAGGGGGAAGGGGACAAAAAGAAGGGCTGCTGGGGTTGAGAGGGTAGTTCGAGGCTCAAAACAGAGCTTGATGGGTGATGAGGGTGGAGTTTGAAGGGATGGAGAGTGGCAGGGGGATGCTGCTTCCCTGAAGTGTTTGTACACTGCACCCAGTATGGGAAATAAACAGGATGAGTTGGAGATCTGCATGCGGTCACATGGCTACAATCTCATTGCAATCATGGAGACTGGAATGTTGTCATGGAAGGCTATGTGCTTTTTAGGAAAGATTGGCTGGTGAGGTGGGGTGATGGAGTTACTCTTTATGTGAGAGAGCAGCTAGAATGTATTGAACTCCACCTGGGGGACAGTGGTGTAGCAGTGGAGATCTTGTGGGTGAGAATCAAGGGGTGGGCTCATATGAGTGACACTGTTGTGGGTGTATACTACAGGCCCCCTGATCAGGAGGAGGAGGTTGATGAGGCCTTCCATAAGCAACTGGAAGCAGCGTCACGATCCCAGGCGCTGGTGCTTATGGGGGACTTCAATTATCCAGATATTTGCTGGATAAGCAACATGGCCAGGCACACGTGGTCCAGACGGTTCCTGCAGTGTGTTGAAGACAACTTTCTGAGGCAGGTGGTGGAGGAACTGACGAGGGAAAGGGTGTTGCTGGACCTTATTCTCACTAATAAGGAAGGGTTTGTCGAGGAAGCAAAGGTCGGGGGCAGCTTGGGCTGTAGTGACCACGAGATGGTGGAGTTCAAGATCTTGAGTGGAAGAAGCAAAGCAAAAAGTAGGATTGCTACCCTGGTTTTTAGGAGAGCCAGCTTTGATCTCTTCCGGGACCTACTTGGAGCTATCCCATGGGCTAGGGTGTTAGAAGGTAAGGGGACCTGTGAGAGCTGGTCGGCATTTCTTCTTCCAAGCTCAAGATCAGTGTGTCCTTGTGAGTAAGAAATCAGGAAAGGGCGCCAGGAGACCTGTGTGGATGAGCAAGGAGCTCATGCACAAACTCAAAGGGAAGAAGAAGGTCCATAAAATGCAGAAAAAGGGTCTGACCACTTGGGAAGAATATAGAAATGTTGTCAGGGCCTGCAGGGATGTGATGAGGAAGGCTAAAGTCCACCTGCAATTGAGTCTGGCAAAGGTGATAAAGGATAATAAAAAAAGGCTTTTTAAAGTATGTTAACAGTAAAAAGAAGACTAGGGAGAATGTGGCTCCCCTACTAAATGAGGGAGTGTTCTGGTAAAGGGGGATGCTGAGAAGGCAAGGATAATGAATGCCTTCTTTGCTTCTGTCTTCAGTTAAAAAGCTCCCCCTTGGGAATCCCAGACCCTGGAGGTTAGTGAGAGGGTCTGGGGAATGGAAGACTTCCCTTTAGTTGGGGGAGAGGTGGTCTGAGAGCACCTAGGCAACACAAATGTTCATAAATCCATGGGACCTGATGGGGTGCATCCACGGGTTCTGAGGGAGCTGGCAGAGGTGATTGCTGAACCACTCTCGGTCATCTCTGGGAGGTCTTGGAGAATGGGGGAGGTGTCTGAAGACTGGAGGTTAGCCAATGTCACTCCAGTCTTCAAAAAGGGCAAGAAGAAAGATCCAGGTAACTACAGGCCAGTTAGCCTCACCTCTGTACCTGGAAAGGTGATGGAATAGCTTGTGCTAGATGCCATCTCCATACAGTTGGAAGAAAAGGAGGTTATCAGGAGTAGTCAGCATGGGTTCACCAGGGGGAGGTCACGCTTAACCAACCTGGTAGCCTTCTATGATGTTGTCACTGGCTGGGTGGATGGGGAAGAGCACTTGATGTAGTCTACCTTGATTTCAGCAAGGCATTTGATACCGTCTCCCACAACATCCTTATAACAAAGCTGAGGAAGTGCAGGATAAATGAGTGGACAGTGAGGTGGGTTGAGAATCGGCTGACTGGTAGAGCACAGCAGGTCGTCATTGGCGGTGCAGAGTCTGGTTGGAGACCTATAACTAGCGGTGTTCCTCAGGGGTCGATGCTGGGTCCAGTCTTGTTCAACATCTTCATCAATGACCTTGATGAGGGGATAGTGGCCACCCTCAGCAAGTTTGCTGATGATACAAAGTTGGGAGGATTGGCTGACATGCCTGTAGGCTGTGCTGCCATTCAGCAAGTCCTGGACAGGCTGGAGAGCTGGGCAGTAAGAAACCAGATGAGGTTTAACAAAAGCAAGTGTAGAGTCTTGCATCTAGGGAGGAATAATTGCATGCACTGGTTGGGAGATGACCTGCTGGAGAGGAGCTCTGCAGAGAGGAACCTGAGTGTCCTGGTGGATGACAGGTTGGCCATGAGCCAGCAGTGTGCCTTCGTGGCCAAAAAGGCCAATGGCATTTTGGGGTGCATTGAAAAGAGCGTAGCCAGCAGGTCGAGGGAGGTGATCCTCCCCCTCTACTCTGCCCTGGTAAGGCCTCATCTGGAGTACTGTGTCCAGTTTTGGGCTCCCCAGTACAAAAAAAACAGGGATCTCTTGGAAAGAGTCCAGCGGAGGGCCACAAAGATGGTGAAGGGCCTGGGGCATCTCCCCTATGAAGAAAAGCTAAGTGAACTGGTGCGTCTGCTTAGCCTTGAGAAGAGAAGACTGAGAAGGGACCTGATCCAACTCAATAAATATCTAAGGTGTGGGGGGCAGAGTGGCAAGGCCAGACTCTTTTCAGCAGTGTGTGGAGACAGGACAAGGGGGAACGGCCAGAAACAAGAAGTTCCACACAAATGTGCACAAGAACTTCTTTACAGTGAGAGTGACAGAGCACTGGAACAGGCTGCCCAGGGAGGTTGTGGAGTCTTCTTCTCTGGAGATATTCAAAAGACCCGCCTGGACACCTGCTTGTGTGAGCTGGTGTAGGGAACCTGCTTTGGCAAGGGTGTTGGATTCAATCTCTGGAGGTCCCTTCCAACCCCTACGATTCTGTGATTCTGTCACACACTTTTGGATAGCTAAGACGCTCAATAGAGCTAGATAGATATGACACAGGACTCATGGAAGCCTATCCCTTCCAATGCTGTAGATCCAGACAAACAGAATATCAGAGTATAGCTTGGATAACATTAGATGCTTATGTTTAGACAGCTGAAGGCCACCATATACTTGCTTTCTGTGTATAATCTCTAATATTTCCTTTTTTAAGTATCTTTATCCACAGGTATATTTCTGAGAATCTTGCTTAGAAATAAACCTAAATCAAATAATTTCCTTTTGACTTAGAACCAGGATGATGATGATGAATTTCTGAAACGCATATTTCTTGGAATTCTTGACTTTAAAATAGATTTAGACACAAGATTTTCAGAACAGCAAAAATTGGGCATTTGATGGCAGAATTGCTTAATTTGCTGTACAGCAGGGGAAGAGGCTTAATTTTGTTACCAAAGAAAGCATGACTGACTGACCATATTCTGAGTACAGCAATGCTGTACTCAGCTAAGGAGAAGGAGTAAAACTTCAGTGATCATTTTTGAAGATGGAGAAAATTCTGCTTCTATTTACTGTCACTGCTAGGATCACAGGATATTAATGAAGAGGACAGCCTCTGACAGCTGTGAAAGCATACTGGTAATCTGAACAGACTTGTACCCATATTATTTATCAGTACAAAGGCAGAAGACAAAGGCCTGAATTTGTAAAAGTAACACTCAGACTCTGTTGCAAATAATTTTTAGAAAAGTCTTAGGCAGTTTTATTCTTTTACAAAATTCAGAAATGAACCCAGGACACTGGGACAAAAAGAAAAAAAAAGAAAAAAAAAAAAAGAAAAAAAAAAGGATGTAGTTAAGCTTTATTTCTACGTAAATAACCATTATGTGACTGAAATAAGAAATCTTCTATCTTTAGGAGAAAGAATAATGTGAGAGAGATTTAACAACACACAAAGATAATTGCTTATAACTTGACCATTAAAAGAAAAATGGATCAAGAGGATGCATTGTGAGATAACGAGAAGGTTACTGCATTTCACTGGAAAAATGTTAGGAAAGGAGTTCTTAAGAAACATTCAGTATCCTGATGCAAGAGCAACTTGTGATACATCCTTGATGTAGTTTATTAGAGACATAGAATGTAGAGAAATATTCCAGCATGCAGAAGACTTCTAGGCTTCATCAGCATGAAAAGGATGGCAATAGTTCAACAGAGCTGAAACTCTATGAGGTGCCACCATTGAGGTTGAAGAGGATATGGCCTCTACAGTTATTTCACCTTGTACCTTGCTTAAGAGAAAGCACCTGTACATAAACAGAAGGTATAAATTTGTTGCAGGCTCTCTTTTCTTTACAGATCCTGCCTCAGTGCAGCTCTACACAACATGGTGGCAGATATCCACAGCACATTTCAGTATAACACTGACATTCCCCTGATTACTTTCCTGCAATTTTGTATCACATGTACTTACAGAAACATGCATGTTAATTTTAGCTTCTAATACTGTATTGAAGGAGATTGCTCTTAACCTCCCTTGTCTCTAATTTCCATGCCATGACAACTAACTTGTTCTCCTCTTCACAGCTACTCCTCATGCTACCATCCTTTCAGAATTTTATATCACTGCAATTGCTTGTGTGTTTTGTCTTTCAGCCCCTCCTGTGCCCTAGACTTCATGTATCTCTGCTTCTTCCCCTGCAAATGTAACTGCAGTTACTTTAGCTAGGATCCTCATGGGCTGTCTCCACTTTCCAAATTGAGCTTCAACCTACTTACACATCATCTTCCTCAGCACAGCACCACCGCTGCTGAACTCCTAGCAATACCTTACCACAAACCTATGTCCCTTGGCCTCTGAAGAATCTCTATTTATCCTAGTATGTGTGATAATTCATGGTGATTTTTTTTATCCATCTGATGCAACTATGGGAAAAGGCAAATTCCCTGATTTTTTGCAAACATTTCAACTTTATCTTCTTGTCTGCACCAGAGGTAATACATGCCCTATAACACAAAATGGGACCTTATGTCTTATGTCTGCCAAGTTTTTATTTTTCCCAGTGAGCTATGGAGATGCTGTCCTGCCCTTGTATTGATACTACCTCCACTGTGTCAGCTCAGATGTGATAAATGGTATGTATGAATGCTCTGACACCTTGTTCATACCTCATCCTTGTCTGTTATTTTCCTACCTGCATAAAACTGAGGGAAACAGTCTTATAGTACTTGTACTCCCTGAATCCTCCTAGGATGCAAACCTATGATATCTCATCAAAAGCACTAGGAAACTTTTTCTGCTCTAGAGACTGTAATGACTAAAGAACACACAGACTGGTCATGACACAAACACGTAGAGAAATAAGCACTGAGTGTGAAAAAGGAATTTAAGTGGTTTGACTTTTTTGGTGTTTATTATCCACTCAGTTAATTTAAATTTGTAATTAATTTGAGAGAATGAAATCTTACTCAACATTTCTCAGAATAAATCTCCTGTACTCAAAACATGAAGCCACATAACATGCATCTCTAAAGACACTCACAAAAGGAGATAAAACTGTAAATGGCAAGATTTTAGACTAAAATGCAAAAGGAAAAATTAGGAATAGGTCCATGCCAACACACAAAGTCTCCCCTAGGAAATACCTTTACATTTCATAAAGAAGAAAACACAATAAAAATACATTTACATAGTCCAGGACATATGATGACTCTTTAATAACAGCTTTCAAAAATGCTAAGGAGAAGTTCTTTACTTTGGGATTAAAGTTTTCTGAATATCCTCAAGAGAATAAGAAGCCATGCTTTGATTAATTCTAGTCTCAGCTGTTTCATGGTTTTGTTTCTTTTTCCTGTCTTGGCTTTTACAAATAGGTGAAATTAGATGCAAATATCACCCAAGTTCATGTTAAGGCACAATCTAAGTAGATGCAAGGCTGAGTAGAACTCTTGATATGAGTATCAGAAAACAAATTTCAGTCAAACACAAGGATGCTGTGAATTATGATTATTGAAAGGAGAAAAAAAAAAAAAAAACAACAATAAAAAAGAAAAACTACCAAAGAAAAATATACAGTATTGTCATGGTTTTATGATTTTTGGTTATCAGTATTCCACATCATAACATCATGTAGTGCACTGAGAGTTAGAGTTAATGCTCCATTTCTGGATACCTGTCCCGGAAGAGGAGGACTACTATGTTCCCCAGAGGACTGTTCGCTGTTCTATTATCATTTTTGCTCAGGGAGAAAGATAAAACTTTCACATATTAGGAGATACCCCCTCTTGTCTCTTCTGCTCGGCTGATTACATGCCTCACCTCAGCATTACAGTAAAGCCTTCAGTTTTCAGACACTCTCATTTTATTTGACTTATTATCTTCAATTCTGATTATCTTGTATTATACTGTATTATAATGTGTTAACTTGCATTTCGATATCTTATTTAGAAAATTAGTTTGTTTCTCCTCAGATCATTGCCGCTATTTTGTTTTTGAACCCATCTCTCTACCCTTTTCCTATTTTGCCTTTTTCCCTTTCCTGGGGCAAGGGTCCGTGGGTCCCCCTGCCCCACTAGTCATGGAACTGGGCCCAACCAGTCCAGTTGGCAAGTATAACTGTTCATCCTGCTACCCAGGCAGGTTGTATGACAGTGCCAGAAAATACCAGACCCTTCACTATCTTTCCTTAGAGTGTCAAAATTACCTTTAATAGCATAACCAATATTTACGAATCTTTCTGTGTAACTCAAGCTGTGATGAATGAACTAAATTTTGAAACTATTCAAGAATCATTTTTACAATTTCTCTAAGTTAGGAGATATGTGTAAAAGAACAGTTGATGAGATGCTGCTCTCTACTGGAGAACAGGCATAAGAAAAACTACCCAGCAAGGATCACTTGGTACAAACATTATGTAGTTGTATCAATTCCCTTCATAAGTTATTCCAGTCTTATCCACAAGCTGATATACTCATTTTGGAATTATTTTGATAATAAATTCCTCAAGCTAAGATTAAATAAGTAAACTCATGCATGATTTCATGCTGCTGTGTGTACCTCTCCTAAAATCTGAATCGGTTTGTCAGAAATTTAACTTTTCTCCTTCCTTCTCCCAAACATGCACATGGTCAGTTACCTCATATTTCATCTAAAATGCATCCTTTCTATTAAAAAATGTTCTTATTTTCTTTAGACTATCATATTCCATTTTGCCAAACCAGATTTTACATGGCACAGGAAAGAACTAATGACACTAAGGCATTGATAAGGCAAGAAATTAAGAAATTAGGAAACGAAACTGACAGTGAATCCACTGTGTATGTTTATGTTTGGTGTCACTGGTTTATGGGCTGGTTCAGCCCAGTTCCGTGACAAGTGGGGCAGAGGGACCCACAGATCTGCACCCCGGAAAGGGATAAAGGAAAAAATAAAGGGGAAGAGAGAAGGGCCCCAAAAAATAACAGAGCAATAATCTGAGGAGAAACAAACTAATTTAATAAATAAGATATCGGAATGCAAGATAACACACTATAATACAATATAATTAGAATTGAATCTAATAACTCAAATATAATGAGAGAGAGTGTCCAAAAGCCAAAGGCCTAACTCTAATGTTGTGATGAGACAGCACCCATAACAGAGACAAGCCAGACCTCAGGTAACCTACCAAAGCCTTTATCTGTTCCCCCTGAGCAGAAATGATAACAGAATAGCAAACAGTCTTCTGGGGAATGTAGTAGTCCTTCTCTTCTGGGACAGGTACCCAGAACTAGAGCATTAACTCTTTAACTCTCAGTGCACTACATGGTGTTATGATGTGGAATACCAGTAGTCAAAAAATCATAAAACCTTGACAGTTTGGGAGCAGATTTTAAAAGGCTAACAAAAGACGATTTGGCTGCCCAGCTATTGTGCTATACGGGACTTTATTGCCAATAATGGCCATCAGTAGAGTTAACACAGAGTTCAATGCATCCAGCAGAGAGAGTTGTGAAATCTATATCTTGTTAAAAGATATTGTCACTAGTTCTCTTTCTCTATACTCTAAGCACTAAAAGGGGAAAGAAAGAAAACCTTGGTAGTTACAGGTCTGTCAGTCTCAATTTGGTGTCTGACAAAAATTATGGAGAAGATTATTCTGGAAGTTATTGATATACTCCTGAAGAACATTGTAGTCATTGGTTGTGGCCAACATAGATTCACAAGATGAAAGTCCTGCTTAACCAATTTAATCTCCTTTTATTACAGGGTCACCTATCAAGTTGACATCTATTTGATGTCATCTTTTTGGACTTCAGCAAAGCTTTCAACAGTGTTTTTCACAGTATTTCACCTTTTTCTGGACAAAATGTCCAGCATACAGCTATACAAAAATATAATGCAATGGATGAGCAATTGGCTGATGGGCTGGGCCCAAAGGCTTAGAATAAATGAGATTACATCAAGTTGCCAGCCAGTCACCAGTGAGATTACCCAGGACTACATTTTAGGGCTAGTTCTCACAAATGACTTGGATGTAGGACTAGAAGGTGTTTTAAGCAAGTTTGCTGATGATACTAAACTAGGAGGAGCTATTGACTATATAGAGAGTGGAGAGAACTTGAAGAGAGATCTAGACAAATTAGAGAGCCGGGCAATCACTAACTAGCTGAAGAGTGACAGATGAGATGCTGGACAGCAACCCCACTGGAAGACATTTGGAGGTCTTAGTCAACAATAAGCTGAACATGCATCAACAGTGTGCCCAGGCAGCCAGGAAGGTTAGCCTTATCCTGGAGTGCATCAAGCAAGACATTGATAGCTGGTCAAGGGAAGTGGATTGTCCCATTCTACACTGCAGTGGTACAGCCTCACCTTCAGCACCATGTTCAGATTTGGGCACCATAGTACAAAGAGGACAGAAATCTATTAGAAAGTGCTCAAAGGATGGCTACAAAGTAGGTGAAGAGTCTGGAGAGGAAAAGTGTATGAGGAACAGAAGTCCCTCAATTTGTTCAGCCTGGAGAAAAAATAGACTGAGAGGAGGTCTCATGGCAGCCTACAGCTTTGTCAGGGGAGCAGAGGAGCAGGTGCTGATGTCTTCTTTCTGATTACATCAGCTGGACCTGATGGGACGACATGAATCTTCATTAGGGGAGGGTTAGGTTTATATTAGGAAAATGTTTTTCATCAAGAGGATGGCCAGGTACTGGAACAGGCACCTAGATACAGTGGTTTCAACACCAAGGCTGACATAGTTCAAGTGTTTGGGCAATGCTGTCAGACAAAAAGTTTAAATTTTAAGTGGTCCTGTGTTGAGCCAGGAGTTGAACTTGATAGTCCTTTCCATCTCCAGATATTCTATAAGCCTATGATCTTATGCAAGGATATTATGGCTGCCATGCATATCTGGAATATACAAGGCGATGTTCTGATGGATTAATGTGTAGTTCAGCTGCCATACAGGCATGTCATGTCCACTCCAGTGCAGTAATAAACCTCAGCATTTCAGCTCTGGCACCACACTCACTGGAACCAGATGGGGAGTATTCTGGTATATATCCACATTTATATGTTGGCCTGTCTTTTTAATTAAGAACAGGCTTATGATGAATATCTCAGGTATTCTCAGCTCTCCATGCCATTCTGTCTGCCAAGAGAGAAAGAGAGACAGGTTTGCTACTTGTGCCGCCTTCTCACTCTCTGTGCAGAAAGCATCTTTCTTCCTCCAAAATGTAGTCTGCTGGCTTCATGAAATGAGAGATTTGAGGGCCCTCACAGCCATAACTTGACTTGTCTTCAGCTTTGTCAATTTTAAATACTGCTACAAAAGAGTAAAAAGACATCACTAAGATATCTCTGGCCTAACCCTTCAATGAATCTAGTAGCAGCTTACAATCTCTATCTCCTCAGCATTCAGGTAAAGTTTGCCTTCTGCTATTCGAAAGGCATTAGCAGAATGAATTTAGAGTACTTGGTCTATCCCTAGCCTCAGTAGCACATAAGTTCAGAATGGCAAATTACCTTCAAGAGTTTAACGTGGAGTAAATACAATAGTCTACATATCCTCCACATCTTTATCTCTACAGGAAAAACAGTAGCAGCACAGAAGATAGGAGAATCATACTTCAAAGCGTGCCAGGTATTATGATAGTGCAGGCAGATTTTTTGGTTGTTGTTGTTGTTATTGTTTTCCCCAATTGGACGGAAATAGTTGAAAATTAGGCCTAAAATATACCTATTATCTGCTTTGCAAATTTTTCAGTGTTTTAGTTACCATACACTATGACAAGAATGAGATAGCTTTCCAGCAATGCCCTATGCAAGTTTCTGCTTTTCTCCCAGACTTGTTGAAAATAATGAACTTAGGAATTGCTTCACTCATATGGTGTATGCAGAGTGATGAAGAGCTCTAGCTTGAATGCATCACGTATTTGCGAATCCCTGTATATGCATACCAGCATGTTACAGATCTCCTGACACACATGGGCAAACACAATTTAGTTTCTAGCCAGAAGCAAAATACGGGGCCAATTTTTGCAAGACACTGGAATAAATCTATGTGCAGATTGGTTATATACGTGGACTGCAATATGAGTTAACTAAATAAATTGAACTAGAATTTTCGTAAAGTTCAGACAAAAATAAATAAATAATAATAACATTCCTTGAACGAGGCATACTAGATATGAAGGAAATTGAGCAGTGTTGGAAATTCAAATACATATATATGTATTTGAATGGAAATATATATCTATTAGCAGTGTTTTTTGAATGGAAATATGTATCTTTTTTTTAATGTTTAGTCAGTATAGTATACACATCTAGTTTATGGGTAGACACATACACAAAATTCCTCCCTTAGGAATGTCTTAGAAGAGCACTATTAAGATTGTAAGTAAGAGACAGAAAATGTCAGAGAAGTAGTGCCTGAAGAGCTGTAATTCATCTTTGTGTGTATAAAATGTGATAAATTTGGGATCTGAGTGATCTCAGGATCCTGTTATTTTTATTTTTCTCTTTTAAAGAGCTCTCACACTAAGCGCTTGGGCAGGTCTGTGCTTATTCACAAACATTTTCCTCACTCACATGGCCTCAGGAAACACTTACTCAAAGTTTGTCCTGAAAACAGAAGGCTTAGTTTCCCCATACAATTTCCTTTGAAGTAGTAACTGAAAATTATCTGAGTTCTCCAGTTACACAGTGAGGGGAGGTGTGCCAAACTTCATCTGTGTTTTGTAATTCTTGTTTGCTTGACAGCTCCTGTCATTCCTGAATGCTTCACAGTTACTCCCAAAAACTTCCTGTATTGATAGGGACAAGAAACTCAGAGATATTAAAACAAAAACATTGCCCAATGGGAAGGCCCCAATTACTCAGAGTTCTTAGCCAGATTGTCATGTTCTGTATCTATTAT
This sequence comes from Phasianus colchicus, assembly GCF_987193195.1. NCBI lineage: Eukaryota > Metazoa > Chordata > Aves > Galliformes > Phasianidae > Phasianus > Phasianus colchicus. The sequence continues at coordinate 75,299,471 of NC_143436.1, read as the reverse complement.
CCTTTTCTGAGATTCCAAATGTAGGCATGGGCACTCAGAGCTCCTACAAATACAAATTCAGGATGTGAAGCCATCCTCTGTAGCCCAATGTTGGGAGTGATACAGGCTATGCCCTGAAGAATTCTGCTGTTGTACAACACCTCAGACCCCACACTTCTTTGACAGCAGCCTTAGTCTAATGATTGGCAAAGGGAAGCAAAGTCTACATGTATACACTTCCATATATAACATAATACATCTGCCCTAGAATTGTCAAGTGAATAAAAAGAAAAGTTAATCATACAGCATTTTATTGACACTCATGTGTGTCAGCTATGTCTAATCTCAGTTCATGATGTTCACGGAGTAGAAGACAGCTGTAATAATTTAATATTTCTGGAGTGGATACCTTTTGCCAATGAGCTGTAGAGATGTATGCTTGCAGGGCTTCTGGCTTCCCTTCCAGTTCTGGCAAGGGTGTATGTTGTTAGCTTCAGTCCTTCTTGTAACCCACCTTGTCCACTTAAGGTCTTACACAATTTGCATTTAGATCTTTTTTAACTTTCTGGCTATACTGAGGTTCATCATTTGTCTCCAGTCTTTTCTTTATCATACCTGTCTCTTTTCTCTTTTACATCTTCTCTCACTTCAGACACCTACTCAATTTTTGCCAGATGTACAGCTAGCTCTCCTGTTTATTAATCCACACATTTCTGTTGGGACTGAGAAAATCAGTGAGTTCATAGTCCTGAACCCTGCATCAGAAACAACTTCTGTGTTCTGAATAAAAAACAGTCATATTTTAGAAATCACCTAATGTAGGCAATGTGATAGAAGAAGATAGTGATCACAGAATGGCTTATGTTGGAAGGGAAGTTAAAGGCCATCTAGTTCCAATCCCTTTGCCATGAGCAGGGTCACCACTTACTAGACCACGTTGCCCAAAGCACCATTCAACTTGGCCTTGAACACTTCCAGAGATGGAACATCCACAGCTTCTCTGGGCAGGAACACAGAATTTTATCACTTCAGAGAGATAGAGAAGATTATCATTATGCACAATACAGTAAAGCCTTAACATCTTTGAAAATATGAAGAGTCTTCATATTTACCAAAGGCAAATGTGTGAGTTAGGAACTTCAAAATGTCAAATTCCTATATTTAACGAAGTATGTGCTTGCATTCTCTATTGTTTTCCTTTACAGATTTGAGGTTCAAGCCTCTGATAAACTCTCACAAGTCTAGAATACATTTCCATTCTACACTGTGTAGAAATTTCTAGTAAAGATCACTATTAGCTGCAAATCAAGATAAACACACGGTCATTATAAAGTACTGGTACAGACACAGCTCAAAAGACATATTTATCTTCTTAATCAGTATATCACATGGAGTGAGAATTTTATTCCGCTTTCCCTCCACAGGGAAAAGTTAAATTTAATTATCTTGAAATAAAAAAAAAATGGTTTTGTTTAGTTCTTGAGTCATAATTCCCCTCTTTTATTACACATGTAATATGTTTATACCTGTATATTCTAGGGTTAAATTACACTCATGTAATGCCTTCAAATAATATCAGTTTCAAGCTTAAAAATAGCATTAATAGCTATTTTTATAGCATATACTTTTATAGCATTTTAATAAAAATCATATAATTTTGATATTGGGAAAAAACGTGCAGGTATCTTAATCCTCCTCCCTGATCCTCTACTCATTTACACCTACATAAAACAATGACGTTCACTGAAAATCAAAGGAGTGGTACCAGAAAAAGACCAAGATCCAGTCCTGTTATTTCAGCAATTTGTTATTTCAGCAAGGATAGAATTGATCACATGAGGAAGCCAAGCAGTACAGTTCTACTTCAGAGTGTTCTGTCTTCTTCCCTTTGTTCTCTGTTGTCCTTCAAGTTAATTCTTAAAGATTTGACCTACAAAATGGAGCTTCATAACATATTAGTGTAAAACTGGAGTGTTGACCAAAGACATCAGCACAGTCAACATCTACACACTGTGGTAAAAGTTGCCACTGGAAATACTTCCGTCTCTCTTTCAGTTTTGAAAACGAATTGTACTATAGTGAAGTTTTAGTGTACTATTGTCTGAAGTTTTCAGACAAGATCCAGAATCCTTTTTCTAAAAGGAAAGCCAATATACAGGTTTCTCCCCAAACCCACAAATCTTAAACAAGGTTTTCTGGCAACAGTAACAGCTGTTCACTTGGGAGGTTTCCTTCGAAAAGCTATTTTAACGTCCCTTGTACATAAGCAGGTATGTACAGAACCTCATTCGGGATTGTCTTTCCAGACCTTAAATTCTGTTCTTTGGACAAACTGGGATAGCATTCTTTATTTACTCAGACCTGGAAGCCAACCCAATAAAAACAAGTTCCTTTCTATATAGGGCTGCTCTGTAAGCAGTGTCTGTTATTTTAATATGTTGACCCTCAATGTCATAGGTGGGATGTTGGTGGTATGACAGTAGAGGATGCACCTTCCTGGCAATATTCTATTGAATTTTATTACTATGCAAGTGATGGCAGCACAGGGACAATATGACAGAAATAGCATTTGACATGGAAGTGTGTATGAAGCAAAGGGGTGTCATTGAATTCCTCCATGTGAAAAAATGGCACTTGATAACATTCAGCAACACTTGCTGAACATGTATGGAGACCAACCAGTGGATTTTAGCACAGTGAAGTGGTGGGTGATGCGTTTCAGCAGCAGCAATAGCAACAATGTGTCACCTTTGCAGGTGCAGATTTTTACAAGTGTGGCTTGCAGGTTCTTGCTCATCACTGGCAAAAATGCATAGCTAATAGTTGTGATCATGTTGGAAAACTGCACTTTGTAGCTGAGAATTTGCTCTATCTAATAGTGTTATTGTGCACTTCATATCTGTTGTAGTTTCCATGGAAATAAATAGGATGCCTTACATGATGGTATGATGTGGAATACAATAACAAAAAATCATAAAACCCTGACATCCATAAAGTTTCTGACAACAAAAAGGTCATGGTTCATTGTTACTATCCTGGCAGAGAGCTTAGTGAGGAGTTTTTGACTCAAAAGACCCATTTTATAACATGGCCTTTAATAGGTAGGTAGTCTCATATATTCTGGGAATCGGCACCAAAATAATCAATCATACCATAAAGGAAGAACATTCTTAGGTTTGTCAGAAGTCTTCAGATTGAAGTGCTTCAGAAATCTGACAAGAATCCCAGAGTGCTTTATCCTGCTTATTGACAGAAACAACTTTAATTCATTGGCTAGCATGCCAGATGAATACAAATTTGCTATAAGAGCTAGAAATTCATCTGACGGATGGGCTTCACGTACAGTAGAGCTAATTGTGTAGATGCAATTAGTGTTCCTGAAGGTGGAAACTGAACTTGAATTTCAGAATCACAGAATCACAGAGTCACAGAATGGTCAGGGTTGGAAGGGACCTCAAGGATCATGAATCTCCAACCCCCCTGCCACATGCAGGGCCACCAACCTCCTCATTTAATACTAGACCAAGCTGCCAAGGGCCCCATCTAATCTGAGTGAACACCTTGAACACCTTCAGGAATGGACGGGGCATCCACTACCTCTCTGGGCAGCCCGTTCCAGCACCTCACCACTCTCACAGTAAAGAACTTCCCCTGACATGTAGCCTAAACCTTTCCTTCCATCAACTTAAAACCATTTCCCTTTGTCCTGCAGTTATCTACCCTTTCAAAGAGTTGATTCCCCTCCGGTTTGTAGGCTCCATTTAGGTACTGAAAGGTTGCAATGAGGTCACCCCGCAGCTTTCTTTTCTCCAAACTGAACAAGCCCAGCTCCCTCAGGCTGTCTTCATAGGGGAGGTGCTCCAGTCCCCTGATCATGTTTGTTGCTCTCCTCTGGACCCTCTCCAACAGCTGTCTTTCTTGAACTGGGGGCTCCAGACCTGGACACAGTATTCCAGATGGGGCCTCACAAGAGCAGAGTAGAGTAGAGGGGGATAATCACCTCCCTGTCCCTGCTGGCTACCCCTCTTCTGATGGAGCCCAGGATACCATTTGCTTTCTGAGCTGCAAGAGCACAGTGCTGGCTCATATTAAGCTTTTCATCCATCACGGCCCCCAGGTCCTTCTCCGCAGGGCTCTCAAGGACCGCTCCTTCCAGTCTGTAGGGATGCCTGGGATTCTTCTGGCCCAAGTGCAAAACCTTGCACTTTACCATGTTGAACCTCATTAGATTCATCCGGGCCCATCTTTCAAGCCTGTTGAGGTCCCTCTGAATGGCATCCCTTCCTTCCATTGTGTCAACTGCACCACTCAGCTTGGTGTCATCAGCAAACTTGCTGAAGGTGCATTCGATTCTGTCATCGATGTCATTGATAAAGATGTTAAAGAGCACCAGTCCCAAGACAGACCCCTGGGGGACACCGTTCGATACCCGCATCCACCTGGACACAGAACCATTGATGACCACCCTCTGTCTGCAGCCTTTTAACCAATTTCTTATCCATCGAGTGGTCCACCCATCAAATCCACATCCCTCCAATTTGGAGATAAGGATGTGGTGGGGGACCATGTCAAAGGCCTTGCTCAAGTCCAGGTAAATGACATAAGTCACCTTCCCTTTGTCCACCAATGCCATCATTCCATCATAGAAGGCCACCAGATTGGTTAAGCATGACCTTCCTCTGATGAAGCCGTGCTGGTTGTCTTGGATCACACGTCCATTCCTCATGTGATCAAGCATGTCATCCAGAAGGATCTGTTCCATGATCTTCCCAGACACAGAGGTGAGACTCACTGGCCTGTAGTTCCTGGGGTCCTCCTTGTTCCCTTTCTTGTAAATGGGAATGACATGACCCTTCCTCCAGTCATCCAGGACCTCACCTGACAGCCACAGCTTTTCAAATATGATGGAGAGAAGCTCGGCAACTACCTCAGCCGTACCTTCAGAACCCTGGGATGCATGCCATCCAGCCCCATAGACTTGTATACATTTAGTCTCACGAGGCGATCTCAGACTTGTTCTGCCCTTACAGTGGGGGGGGGTTTACCGTCCCGGTCCCCACCTAGAGGTTTAGGGACGCAGGGCTCAGGGACGTGAGAAGTACTGGAATCCTGGCCGCCAGTGAAGACCAAGGCAAAGAACTCATTCAGTACCTCAGCCTTCTCTTCGTCCATTGAAGCCAGTTCTCCTTTTACATTTAGCAAAGGAGGTACACTTGCTTTGGCCTGTCTCTTCTGACCAATATACCTGTAGAATGTCTTCCTATTGTTTTCACGTCCCTCGCCAAGTCCAGTTCTGCCTGCACCTTGGCTTTCCTGATCCCACGTCTGCATGTCTGGAAATTTCTTGTATCCTTATCTAACTACATATACACTACCTTTGCAAATGTTGTGACTAATGTCACTTAGGGTCTTCATCTAGAAAGTGATGAATTTAGTATAATTCCTTCTAAATCTGAAGAGATTTAAAACCTCATCTCTGAAAATTGGTTTGCTGATAACTAACCAGGGAAAGAGCATGAAGTAAAGAGCATTATCCATCTCACTCTTTGAACAACTGCAAAGAATAATTCAAGAATCATTGCCTTGAAAATAACTTCACTGCACCACATTCCATTAATTATGAGGGGTCTTGCCTGGCCCATTCTGCACCAACATCTAGCTATTTGTATTTTCTGCTAAGGCAATTGCTTTCCCTTATCAAATAACAGCAGGAAAAATGTCCTTAACTGATTCAAAATAACAACAGGAAAACCTGGAATTCTGTACTCTACTGTTCATCAGTGTAGTTTATTATTTAACAGGCTACAAATAGTTGACTTATCAAAAATGTCAGCACAGAATCAAAATAATGCACTAACTTTCCAGTGTGCACAAGGGGTTACATGTGTGAATATGTCTGTCTTTATCTGTACCTAGAAAATAAATCTTATTTTACATACCAAGGGCCACTGCAGTGAAATTGGCAGAAATGAGGAATGTAATAATTTTGTCTTTGCGACACAGACAGACAGGAAAAATCTCTGGGAGGCTATGAAAACTGATTCTAGCCTGGTGCTCTTTTACATGAGTGCTGAAATTGACAACATGAAAGAGCTAAAAAACACACAAGTGGAAATCTGGTTTCACTTCCTGAGGAGAACAAATGGGAAGACAGAGTATTAATGTGATTGTGGTCTAAACCCTGTGTGAATGGAGTTGATTCTTTTACATGCATTTGCAAATGCATGTTTACACTTTGCAGGCAGTTGAGGGGTTTTGTCAGGAGTTTGACATCCCTGAGTGGAGCTTTAGCAGGGACTTGCTCAGATTTCTTAATTTTCCTCCAGTTTGAGACTTAGCAGTTTTGGCTTGTCTGAATTTATGCTTTACTACAGGAGAAGGTTTAGTTTTTCAAGAACTAGATTTGTCAATGGGAACAACAGTTTAAGCCTCCTAGAGACATTCTAATTGGTTCTCTAGAAAGCACTCATTACAAGGGGCTGTTTTCTTTATTCATACCATGATAATCAAAGCAGAGAATTTCTACATTTAACTTGAAAATGCCCCCAATACCCCTCTTGCCATTCACAGCAGTTTCACAGTGTCATCTCCTAGAAGCAGTGAAATAGCACACTTCTTTATTTTTTATTTTTTTTATTGGGGGTGGAGGGGAAGTGGAATAGGAGGAGATGGGGTTAGAGGGGCACTGGGGGAGCAATGGTTGTTGTACAAACATCTGCTCTGCTGTGCAGTTCAAATGCTAGTCCCCTTCTCATTGCTCAATCTAACCATAAATTCTCTACCAGTGAATGCATTCATTATCTTAATCTGCAACATGTGTTGGAGGGCAGATTCTACTCTCTGTAGCCACTTACACCTTTGCTCAGGCCTTATTTGAAAGGTTGTCAGTCATAGTCTGCTCTGATCCCTTCTTGATTGTATATTTCCATCTGTTGTGTTTTTATAATTTTTTTTTTGTTATCAATATTCCACATCATAACATCATGTAGAGTACTGGGAGCTAAAGAGTTAATGCTCCAGTTCTGTGGATTGTTGATTGTTCTGGTTCTCAGAAAAGAAGGACAACTACATCTCCCACACAATATTCACTGTTCTGTTTCCGTTTTCCATTTAGAGGAAAAGACAAAACTGCTTGCAAGTCAAAAGACTGTCCCTCTTCTTTTACTGCTCATCACTGCAGTATGTGCTCCCTAGCCATCTAACCTTCAGCATTAGAGTAAGGCTTTTGGTTTTGGACATTCTCTCTCTCTTTTTATTTATTATCTTCAATTCCAATTATATTGTGTTATCTTGCATTTCAATACCATATTTAGTAAATCAATTTTCTCTCTTAGCTTTTTGCCAATGTTTTGTTTTTAGGCCCATCTCCCTACCCTCCCCCTTTCTCCCCTCAACAGGATGTGGGTCCATGTGTCCCCAAACCCCATTAGTTACGGAACCAGGCTAAAACAGCCCATAAATCATTGACACTATCTGCCTTCAACAAGAGCAGAAACATTTTTGGGTTTGCTTAGAGTTCTATCTCATTCCCTGAACACACTCTGGTAGTTTCACACATTTACATTCACTAGAGAAAGCACTAGATGGCCCAAAATCTGAAATCTCATTGCTTCCTGAGGGCTTGCTTAAACATTGCCCAAACAAGAACCCTAGGCCTTCCAAAGAGAACAGGAGTGGGGAGTTTAATATTGAAAGGGATTAGCATGACAACAGGCTTTCAGAGTTATGATTCCCCTGGACTGACATGAAAGTACTTCGCTAAGTGCAGTTTGGATTAAGTGGTATTATGAATTACCAAACAGATGTAAATCAGAGGCTATCCCAGTATTCCTTTTAAACTGGCTATAATAGGTGAGGTTGCTATTCAGTAAATATCTGACCTAGCAGGATAATCATATAGGATCCCCACTAATCAAGTGGTACATGACATCCCTTGTTCGCTTTCATTTACATAATGCTATACCGCAATCATTCTTTAGAAGAAAATGTAGGGGCATGACGGTATTTCCATGAGGAATGATTTAAGCATTTGACTTTAGGAAAGAGTATTAGTTCATGGGCTCCCAGCCTGTGATCAGCATGCTTTTACCTTCTGAAAACAGGAGTTAAGGCAGCCCCATATCTGGCTCTTCCCCCACCCTGTGTACTGTTGTACACTGCAGGGTGATATAATATTCTCTCCCATTTATTAGAAATTACTATTAGCATTTATTAGAAAAACTCTACTTTTCTCAAGGATGTGGCATCCACTTTGGGAGAAATAGCATGTACCTGCAACCACTAGGAGATCTAGCGTGTGGTGACTGCTCTGCTGACCAACAGTTCAATATTAGCATCCTCACCCTTGTGTTTCCCTATGGTAAAGGATTGCTAGGTGAATAAGGAAGCATAAGGAAGCATATGCTTTCCTAAGGAGCATATCAGTGATATTAATATCTCTAGTTCGGCTTTTATTTCAGACTAGCAAGAAGGAAAACCTGTACATTCACTGGGTGCTCTCAGACTCACAAGTGCATACAAGGAGTGCATATTCGGGGCCTGGGCAATACATGTGCACAGGCAGTGTACACATCATGTCCTATATCTGCAAGCAACATACTGAAATGATCACTGACAATGTTGGCTAGTCAAAAGAGAAAGGCTCAGATACCCCTCTTCACCTTTTTCTGCTTACTGCACACAGCAAGTCCTGATTTGCTGAAGCATGAATTAAAGAGCTATGTCCTTCCAAAAACATTAAAAAACATATCCTACTCAAAAATCTGTAAAATAGCTTTTCAAAACAACTTTGACTCATTCAGGTGTTCAGTGCTTTAATATGAAAGTGGTTGATAAAATGAAATCAATTAACATTTCATATACCGGTTTTTTTCTTCAGTATTGTTCCATACAGATCCCTAAATCACATACTTTTTCTTTTCCCTGTATTCCAACTTATCAAAGTATTTACTGTTCGATATGAAATGGACTAAATGTCCTTTGTTCTAATGTGTCAGTTTAGAAGAACCCTAAGCATCATGCCAAAATCATGCCACAGTATTGTAGGGGTTGGAAGGAAGGTTGGAGATGAGCTAAGTTCAACACCTGTGTGAAAGCAGATTCCCCAGGGTAAGTTACACAGGAAAGTATCCAGGCAGGCTTTGAAGATTTCCAGAGAAGGAAATTCCATTACCACCCCAGGAAGTTGGTTCCAGGGCTTTGTTACTCTCAAACTGAATAAGTTTTTCCTCATATTTTTATGGAATTACTTGTGTTTCAGTTTGTGTCTGTTGCCCCTTGTCCTGTTGCTGGACGCAACCAAAAAAAATCTGACTCCATCCTCTTCACACCTGCCTTTTATATAAGCATCTTCTCATCTCCAGTCTGGTTAAGTCCCAGGTCTCACAGACTTTCCTCATGCAGGACATGCTCCAGGGCTTTAATCATCTTTGTCACCCTCTGCTGGACATTATCTAATTGTTCCCTGTCTATCTTGAACTGAAGAGCTCAGAACTGGAAACAATATTCCCAATGTGGCCTCACCAGGGCAGAGTAGAGGAGGAAGAGAACTTCTCTCAACTATCTTGCGATGCTCTTTTTAATGCACTTCAAGATCCTATTGGCTTTCTTGACTACAAGGGCACACTTCTGGCTCATGGCCAACCTGCTGTCCACCAAGACACCTAGGTCCTTCCTTGCAGAGGTCCTTTCCAGCAAGTCAGATCCCAGCCTGTACTAACACATGTAGTTATTCCTTACCAGGTGTAATACACTACACTTGCTCTTGTTGAAGCTCATAAGGTTCCCCTCCACATCTCCCTCCAGCCTGTCCAGATCTCACAGAGTGACAGCACAACCTTCTGCTGTGTCAGTCATTCCTCCCAGTTCTGTATCATCACCAAACCTGCAATGAGTGTGTGCTACCCATTCTTCTAGGTTATTGATGAAGACATAAAAGACGACTGAACTAGTACAAGTCCCTGGGGAGCTATTCTAGATACAGGTCTCCTACTAGACTCTCCCACTGATCATTACCCTTTGAGCTCTGCCAGTCAGCCAGTTCTCAGCCCACCTCAGTGTCCATTTATCTATCCCTCCCTAAGCTTTACTACAAGGATGTAATGGGAGACTGTGTCAAAAGCCTTGCTGAAGTTGAGACAGACAACACCCCCTTATCTGCCCAGCCAGCAATGACATCAAAGATGACTACCAGGTTGGTAAAGCATGATTTTCCTTTGCTGAATCCACACTGACTGCTCCTGATAGCCTTATTTTCTTTCAATTTCTTGGAGATTACATCCAGAACATGTTGCTCCATCAACCTCCTAGGGACAGAGGTAAGATTGATTGGCCTGTAATTTCCCAGCTCATCTTTCTTTTTGAAAAGACCTTTTTGAAGACTGTGGTGGTTTGGTGATTTTTTGTTGTCAGTATTCCACATCAGAACATCATGTGAACCAGTGTTAAAGAGTTAATGTTCTGGTTCTGTTTACTGCCTCTTACCGGCATTTTGAGTATTCTGATGGGAGGGGAAGTCCCCGGAGGACTTGGCAGGAAGAGGAAGTGGGGTGGGGCTCTGGACAGAATGCAGTGCGTCTCTCTCTCCCTTGGGACTGGCTCAGTTTGCTGCGGAGAACGGCACATGCTTTCCTTGCACTTTGGGTACTCTTGTCTCTCATTTTGTTTGATTTGGTTAAATTTACTAAATTCCCATTCCTCCTCAGGTCGTTGCTGGTGCGTTCCTTTTGTTAAACTCATGTACTAGTTCTCCACCCTTCCCCCCCCTCCTCCCAGAGCTCGTGGCCCGCCCTGCTGTGAGACCGGAGCCAGGCAGATTGCACAGCAAATTGCTAGTACTTTTTATATATACATATATACACACACACACACTTCGCCCTTTTGTCTCTTTTTTTTTTTTAATCTCCTGGGACTGTGGCCCCTCCTTGTCACGGACTCAGATAAGTCGGTGACAAAGACTGAAGTGATACTGGCTTTCCTCCCGTTTTCAGACATCGCTCCCATTCTTCATGACCTTTCAAAGATAAAGAGCAGTGCAGCAATCACTTTTGCCCGCTCCCTCAGCACTTGTGGGTGCATCAGGGCCAAAGGATTTGCGCACATCAAGTTTGCCTTCACAATCACTGACCATATCCTCCTCAATCAATGGAAAGCCTTCCTTTCCCCAGACTCCTTACCTCCAGGGTCTGGGATTCTTGAGAGGTAGTCTTAACAGTACAGACTGAAGAAAAAAAGGCATTTAGCAACTCCGCGTTCTCAGTGTCCTCCATTACTGAGGCACCCACCTCATTCAGCAGCAGGCTCACATTTTCCTCCTTTTACAATTGGCACATTTAAATAAGCCTTTCCTGTTGTCCTTGACCTCATCAGATTTAATTCCAAGTGGAATCCCAGGACAGCTAGATAAGATTTAGAGTTGAGAAAATATCAGACAGTGATGTTATTTCTTTTTGGGTTATAAATCTTTATTAACTTACTGGAAATGAAAAGTACAATAATAATTATATATTATATATAAAATAATAATTATTATTATATAGAATACCTTATCTGTTTTCATCTTGGAATTTTTACCATATGAGGGGGAAAAAATTCACCCAAGTTTGAAAAACTGAGCATGTAATTTGAAAGAACAAAAGTGGGATAGGTATACTTGAATGATATATTTTCAGGAAAGGTTAAACAGTAGCTTTACAGGGAGAAAGGAAAGAGTATTCAATTCATAGTGAATGGGGGAATACAGGACAATGACTGAGAGTAGCTGAGGTTCTTTTCCGTGAAGACTTCTGCAATAACACTCTCTTCATATCATTTCATGACATACATATGTAATTGATATTAATATATTACAAGTGATATATTTTGTGTATCGTATTTAGAGACACAAACATGCACTCAAATGCATAGATATGCACTCCTTATTTTACACAAGGCTAATTTCAGATTGTTAAAATAGCATACTTTCCTAAATATCTCCAAATTTTGTGCCAAAATCATTCCTAAAGCTGACTTACAAAAACATTTAAAAGTAGATATCAGTCTCACATGAAATATGTGACTGACCCACTATAAAATTCTGACAAGATGACTGCTAAATATTTAATCCTTAAAATCAAATATCACTGGAATGAGAAAACAGCTAGTTAGAGCAAGAGTTCCTTTGGCTAGCGCTAAAGTAATCATAAAATTGTAAATTGAAAAAAAAAAATCACATTTATGAAATGCAGAGTATATTAACTGATTTTATAAAGTGTGTGCCAGTTCAAACCAGATGGAAAAAAGTGAGCAACTGGTCATGCAATTCTGAAGACTAAGCTAGAAACACTTCTTCCTACTCAGAATCAAGTTAAAAGGGAAAATGAAAATTATCACTTAAAGAACAGGCAAGGTAAAAGCCAGAGCAGAATAAACAGTTCTGAATGCAGTCTAATTTATATTACAGGCAAATGCAGTATGGAATCCAGCCTCACACAACTTGTTTTGTTTTTTAAACCTGGTATAGTTTGTGAGATGACTGCATAAAATACCACTGTTGAAAAGATAAGCAGGTTTGTAACCTAAAGAGGAACCTTTAACAGTCAGAACTTTGTTACAAAAGTTTTCAGTTATATACATATTTATTAGCTGCCATTTGCTTCGTTTATTAACAATACTTCATCCTTGATTATTATCTGATGTAATCAAAGCCCTATCTGCTTATTCTATGTATTTCAAAGTATTCCTGGAGCAAAATAAACCTCAATATACCTTAGTAGTTCAGAGTTGTTTTCTTATTGTTTCTTCTTTTTCCTTTTTTTTCCTACAAAAAAATCTACATCCAAGTTCCCAGCTACCTCTTGTTGTCAGGTACAAAAAATTAATGCATTTGACATTTCCATATGGTGAATCAGTGATAGCTATCAGTGAAATCTCCATAGTACTTCAAAGCCTATATGGAAGTCACGGGATGTTCCCATTAGGGAGAATGGATGTTAGATCTCATTATTCCTAGTAAGACCTCTAGAGAAGAATAAAGGATGTACTTTGAGTCTGCCCTAAATAGAGGCAGAAAATCTCTTAGAGCAACAAATTCATATTCAGCTTATGAAGTAGGACATTGAGTAGCCCAGGTAAACCATTGTGACTGCACTTCAAAAATGTATTATTTATACTTCTGTCAAGGAATTGTTTAGAACAGGCAAGTGTATTCCCCATTTTGTATACATTACCACTTTGAGCTTTTCTACATAAAAGTGGAATCCAAACTGATAATTAAACTTTCTGCTCAGCTATTTGAAGCAAACAAAATCTACCATAAATTACTACAATTACTTCTTTCTAATCAGGAAGAAGCACAGAGAATCAGCATTTGAAAGACTCTTTTCTCTCTCTGGCTCAGAATAGTGGAAGTGGTTGTCTAGTCAGTGCTAACCTGCAAGGTGGATGTCTCATTACAGCTCTGGACACTCACTTTGCTCACTTACTAGAATCATAGTAACCCTTGTGGATCGTTTCCAACTTGATGTATTCTGAGACTAACTTCTGGCTCCACACAGGACCACCTAGAAATCAGATCTTGCATCTGAAAGCATTGTTGAGATGCTTCAAGATCTTTGACAAGCTCCATGCCACGATACCTTCCTCAAGGAGTCTGTTCCAGCACCTGAGCACTCTCTTGATGAAGAACCTCCTTCTGACACAACTTCACACTGATCGCTTGAGTTTTATCACCGGCCACCAGAGCGAGGAGATCAGAACCTACTCCTTCACACCTCCTCATGAGAAAGCCATAGGCCATGATGAGGTCTCCCCTTATTCTCCTCTTCTCTAGGAAGAAGAAACCAAGGGACCTCATCTGCTCCTCATACACCTTGGCCTCCAGACCCTTCACCTCCCTTGTAGCCTTCCTTTGGACGCTTTCTAGTAGTTTTATATACTTTTTGTACTGTAGTGCCTGAAACTGCACACAGTACTCAAGGTGAAGCTACATCAGTGAAGTGTAAAGTGACTAGCAAATGATCCAGGGGAAGAAGAAGTAGTGAAAGAGAGAGGGAAGCTGAGGTAGCAGTGGAAAGTGTCCTCCCTTGACTCTTCTGTACCCCAGCTCCTTAGGGAGACAAAGCAAAAACTGTAATTACTAACAGCCTCCACAATATTGTTCCCAAAGCCCAGAGATGACTGCAATGCTGAGTACAAACACCAGATTAGTTTCATAATAAAACTTCTAGTCAGATCACAAGACAAGGTCACATGCCATAGCAGAATAAAAACTTTAATCCCATCCAATTACGACAAGAACACAACAGGGAAAATAAACAGCAAGTAAGGTGCTAAACAGTATAGTTCCCAGACACTGAGAGATCTCCACAAACAATGGAAAAAATAACGTTGTGACTGTCAATTATTAAACTACTCCCAACAACCACAGAAACTGTATGTTAACATTCTCCAGTCAGATCTTGTTATCTCAACCCTTCAAGTCTCATACAGGGCACCAAGAAGACTGTTGTGGTTTAACCCAGCAGGTAGCTAAGCAGCACACAATTGCTCACGCACTTCTTTCCCTTTCAAAAGAGCAAGAGGAGAGAATTAGGAAAAAGTCACACGTGCACACGCACACAAAAAAAACCCACACAAAACACACACAAAAAACCCAACAAAAAATGGAACTGATGAGTCAAGATAAAAGCTATTTACTAGGATAGTGAAAAGGAAGAAGTAAAAGAGAATAATAGCTATAACTATATATAAAAATATTTACAGATATACCTAAAACACACAATGCACAAGCAATTGTTCACCACCCACTAACTGATGCCCATTGTATAATCAATGAAAGTGGAGATGTTATAATTATGAATGAAATGCACCAGTTTGGCTATGCAGTTATTATACCAAAACAGAACAGACAGAATGCTTACCTGTATCCTGGGCTCACTAAGAAACACCAGAGGAGGGGATCTCCAGAAGAGATCCTTCCCTACTGGTAGTTAGCTCTTAAGTAGGTCCAGGACAAGTGGAGTCAGGCTCCACACCTTCCGGCAGCACAGGTGAATTGCCTTCCATGGCTCACTCATTGCTCACCTCAGGTGATAAATCAGAGGTTCAGGTCGTGATTCAGCAGTTCCCATACACCCAGCTAATCTCCAAGAAACAGCAGCCTGCCCCATGAACTTTCTCCCTTCTTCAAGCTTTCTTCCTTCAAGATCATACGGTGTGGAATATCTCTTTGGCCAGTTTAGATTGTTTATCTTGATTCTGTCCTTTTCCAGCTCCTTCTGCCCCCCCAGTCCCCTTACTGGCAGGACAGCAGGAAAAGTTGAGAACATGGAAACATCCTTGTTTCTGTATAACAATGCGCAGCAACAACTAGAAATGTTGGTATGTTATCAATACTGTTTTTCTACTAAAGCCAAAATATATAATCATACCAGATACTATGAAGAATAATAACTATCCCAGCTGAAACTAAGACCCATAATGGCTGTGACCAGTGGCTACATTGTTCTTTGTGTGCTTTTCAGTAACTCCCAGCATAATTTTCTCCATAATTTTACCAGAAACTCAAGTGCAACTGACAGACCTGTAATTACCAGTGTCTTCTTTCTTACCCTGCTTGATAATTGGAACAACATTTGCCAGTTTCCAGCTAACTGGGACCTCTCCAGATTCCCAGAAGCATTGAAAAATAATTGAGAAAGATCTTGCAATAACATGGCCAACTTTTTGGGTACCCTAGGATGAAACCCATCAGGTTCCATGGATTTATATACATCCAGGTGGACTTATATGCATCCAGTACAAGTCTACAGTTTTCTGTGAGTTGATTGTTACCACAGTCACACTCCTCCAACTTGAGCACCTGTGGTCCCAGAGCTCATCATCAGCTTTGAAGACAAAGATGACATTAAACATCTCTGCTTTGTCTATGCCCATATGTAAGATAACCATTCTCACTAAGTAATGAGCCCATGTTCTCTCTGATCCTCCTTGTTAACATATTTTTAAAAATCCATTTTATTGTCCTCCACTGAACTGTAGCAGCCACACACTTTCTTTTTCTGCCTAAGCTCTAGAAGAAGATCCCTGATCAGCCAAGCCAACCTTCTGCCCTACCTACTTGACTTCTGACATTTTGGAATTACCTGTTCCTGTGTTCTCAGGAGGTGGTACTTAAAAAGTGACCAACGCTAATGGACCCCAACACCATCAAAAAGAGTTTTCCAGGGGAACTAAATAACTAGTTCCCCAAGCAGCCTAAATGTCCAGGGTTGAGGTTTCCATGTCAGTTTTCCTCCTCCCACAAAATATTGTAAATTTGACCAGTTTGTGTTCCCTATAGCCAAGACAGCCACTAATCACCACTTCATCCCTAAGTTCATAGAATGTGTGTTGAAAAGGACTCAAAGCTCATCTAGTTTCAAGGGCTGTACTGTGAGCAGGGTTGCCAAACACCAGACCAGGCTGCCCAGAGCTACATCCAGCCTTGCCTTGAGTACTTTCAGGGATGGAATATCCACAACCACTCTGGGCAGCCTATTCCAGTGCATCACCATCCTCTTAGTGAAAAACTTCTTCCAAATATCTAACCTAAATCTCCCCTGTCTTAGTTTAAAACCATTCCCCCTTGTCCTATCATCAACAGTTCTCTGTTCACGAGAAACAAATCTACGAGGGTATTTTTCCTAACTATTTGCCTTAGTACCTGTACCAGGAAGCTGTCATCAGGATGTTTTAGGAATCTCCTGAAACTGTTTGTATCAGCTGTGTCTGGCAATTTACGTCTGGCAAGAATTCCCCCATAAGAACAAGGGCAGTCAATCTAGATGTCTCTTTTAGTTCAAAATAATTCATCAGTGCTCTTGTCTTGTCCTGTCTGGGTGGTCTATGGCAAACTCCCTCAACGACATCCCCTTTATTTCCTTGTCCCTTAATCCTTACCCATAGGCTCTCAACCATGTTTTTGCCAACTGACAGTTCCATATATTTCAGCTCCTCCGTTACACACAGCAGCTACTGTATTCATCTTCCCACACATCTTGCCTGACTGTCTTTAATTGAACTAACAGGAATAAATAAGAAACAAATATGAAATGGAAGAAGTAGCATTTTCCTTTCAACATAGGTGTCACAAAAATCGAATCTTTAGGGGTGGAATAAAGACAAGATGCTGTTATTAAGCTCGTAAATGATTTTACAAGGACTGCACTTAGAGACTGGGGTCAACCTTTCCCTAAGAAGCTGCAATGGTTTTGTCCCAGAGGCACTGATCACTATTTATGCTTTTTAGGAGGTGCAAAAGCACATCTTCCTGATCCTTTTGGTTTCCCATATTACTTATATGCGTTATTTCTTGACTTTTTTTCTATGGTTCTTGGCATCACATTAAACAAATGTGCTATTAGTGAAGCACCACAGTTTTCTGCATCTGAAAACAATAAGTAGAATAAAAAAACACCCTTTTTATGCAGCAGTTGCTGAAAATTCTTCCTGGAGTCACCCATATGAAGAACAGCTCTCCATTTACAGCACAGCAAGACATGTGACAGGATGTTTTTAATGCCTTGAATAGTTTCTATGGGAATATTAGTTGGTGGATCCTACACAAGCAAGTGCAGTATTAACTCTTCACTTTATATGATATCATTGAATAACCTGGCATTGAAGCACCACTTGCAGAGTATTCTAGAAATTTGCATTTGAATTAAATGCTCATTTTTCCCCATATTGCAATATTGTGGAATTCCAATGATTTTCACAGTGAATTAGTAGAAGGTACTTGCATATGGATTTTCTGAAAATAATTGCATATGAATGGGCTAAGTGGTGAGTACTGAATTACTTGCAGCATATGATGTTTAACTGGTGAGAGCAAGCATTCATTTTTTGTACTAAGAACAAATGTGAAACAGTCCACCTATCTCCTCCATCTGTAGACTTGAATAGAAGCTTTTAATGAGTATGTCTTTTCTGCCATACACTAGCACAATGCACATCTGTGTACAAATACCCATAATTTGTATACATACTGTGTGGTAACTGTTGAGTCATGGTCTGAACTGGCCATGATTGAGCACCTAGGGAAAGGATTGGGTCAGCTCTAGGAGCACAGTTGAAGACAGTTCACCTGTGTGACTGGAAGGGGTGGAGCCTGGCTCCATCTCTCCTAGACCTCATTTAAGGGCTGACTGCCACTCTGGAAGGATCTCTGATTGAAGATCTCTTGCTTGTGGAGTCTTTCCTGCAAGCCTAGGTCTTTGGAGACAGGTGAGCATTTTTTGCTTTGTAATACCATCCCATCTGCGTTAGTCTCTTCGCTGTTAAACCTCTGTATTGCCTTTCCACTACATTAATATTTCCAATTGTAACACATACATGCATACACGCACACAGCAGTCCATTAGATTGTGAAGATCATACAGGCAACCATCTCAGCATAACTGACAGCCCACTTTCAGAGTGGTGTCAATGCTTAAGAAAAAATGTATTGTAGCTGTATGATCTCATATGTAAAACTTGATGGTTGACATGCCAAACATGAATACCAGGGATGCAGTATAGGAAGGGCAAATAGCAAGGGCCTGTTAGGCTGAACTTGCAAAAAAGAGTTATTAGAAGTGTTGCAAATGACAAGGGACTTCTGCACCCATAATGAGGTGGCAGATCTTCACTGATTCCAGCTCTAATGTCTGATATATGAAGGACTACTAGTGGATTCAGAAACTCTGTAGCAAGAGCAATTAAGAGCATCTTTAGCGAGAAGGATATTAAGTACTTTTGACACCTGTCAGTGAAATGATTATAAAAATAGCATTAAGTCATAACAATCTGCAAAGAAAACTATTACTTATTCTCACACTGCTGAATTAACAGATAAACTCAGTTGTCTGTTTCATTTGTGGTAGTGATTGAAACAGACAAAAATAGGATTGCATTTTGTAGACTGATAACTGTATATAAGACTTTTTTTCCAAGCCACAAGCTCACACCTCTATTTCTAACAGTGGCAAAATTAAGATTACTTGGATTTAGGTGACTACCATAAAAATGTGGAATTTTGAAAATGATTGGAGACTTGCCAAGGACATAGATGTCATTTTTTGCAGAGTTGGGATTAGGCTTTGGATGATTTGATGTTTAATCATTGCACGCTTCTGCAACTTTTTTTTTTTTTTTTTTTAGATCATGAGTTATAAGACCCAAATAGGTCTGATTTTGTGTAAATATGTCGAGATACCCTTCTTTCTCCTGTTGAAGAAGGGAGGGTAAGATTTCTTTTACCAGTGGTTTTAGTAGCAGAAGAGTTCTAATAAATAAATAAATAAATAAATAAACCTCAAAAAACAAACAAAAAAAAAGTACATTCTCAAACAAATTTCGTGTTTAAAGAAGATAAATTAGTTAGTTTTATTCTGACCCTAGTTATTCCCTCAAACCTGTTCTCAAGTGAAAAGCTTCAGCAAACTGTCAAGTTACTTTATATCAGCATGCATATAGGTTCTAAATTACATGCCCTATTCAAAACTAGAGATGCTCATTTCTTTGGTTGAACATATAGCAGCTTCCACAATTCAGTCAAGTTTGATGTGGTATTCAGCTAACCAGCTGTCACCCTCCAGGATCTGTCTTCCAGACAAGTCAATAGCCTTTTCTGGCAAGCCAGGAGACATGGTACAGCTCCTGCTCTTGCTTCTGGAAGGCCTCTCTCCATTGCTTGGAGAGCCAGCAGATGGAGTCCATTGCAAAATAATCCAGTTCACTGTTGATGACCTGGGTTTAACATATGGTTGTCCTGTCAAACTTCAGCAGCTTGTCTTTGCATTTCACAGCTCCAGGACTGCTTTGAATCTAGCTTTAAGTCAAGGCAGTTAGTCTTTGCTTCCTGCATCCACAGGCTTCTTCAGGAGATGTATGAATCCTGCTGAAGACCCAATGCGATCAACAGAATGATGTTCTGGTGGAGAGTGATCAGCATTGGTATACACAAGGGAAGCCAAGGATTAGTTCTGGGACCAATGCTCTTCAACATAATTATCAATTACTTAGAACACAGGTGTCCAAACTTTTGGTTTGCCTGGGCTGCACTGAGTGAAAAAGAATTGTCTTGGGTGATGTGTAAAGTTCATGTTCAGGGCAGGGAATGGTACAAATTGTCCCAGGCTGCATACAACCTGCACACCTGAGGTTGGATATGCCTAACCTAGACAATGGGATCAAGTGCATCCTAAGCAGGTTTGCAGATGACACTAGTCTGAGTGGTGCAGTTGATAAAATGGAAGGAAGGGATGCCATCCAGATGAACCTAGACAGGCTTGAAAAAATGGGCCCACAAGAACCTAAAGAAGTTCAACAAAGCAAAGTCTGCATAAAGATTAGGAGATCTCATTGAGAGAGATGCCCTGTGGAGAAGGACTTGGAGGTCCTGATTGAAAAACAGCAGTGTGCACTAGAAGCCCAGGTCAATCGTATCTTGGGCTGTATCAAAATAAGAGTGGCCAGCAGGGTGAGGGAGGTGATTGTCCTCCTCTACTCTGCTTTCTTCAGGCCGCATTTGGAATACCACACCTAGACCTGAGGCCCCAAAACACAAGAGGGAGCAGATCCAGAGGAGGACTATGAATATGATTAAAGGGCTAGGGCACCTCACTCATCAGTGATCAGAAAGATCAAGGAAGCTGGGCTTGTTTAGCTTGAAGAAGGGAAGACTGTGGGGAGACCTCATTGCAGCCTTCCAGTAGTTGAAAGGGGCTGAAAGAGACTGACTTTCTACATGGTCTAATAATGATAAGACAAGAGAGATTGCTTTAAACAGAAAGAAGGGAGATTTAGATTAGACATTAGGTGGAAATTCTTTACTCACAAGGCAATGAGGCATTGGAACAGGTTGCACACATAAGCTGTGGATGCCCCATCCCTAGAGTCATTAAGGAAAAGTTTGGATGGGGCTCTGGGCAGCCTGATCTAGTAAGTAGCAACTGTGCCCAGAGCAGGGGGGGTCTGGAAGCAGGTAATCTTTAAGGTCCCTTCTAATCTAAGCCATTCTATGATTTCCTTAAAGAAGAAGTTTTCTTTTATGTAGGCATGGTGCAAAAGGAAACAATAACATTGCCTTCTACTGGAATACAAGTTCTATGGAACAATGGAAGATGACAAAGACAAAAAATTAGCTTGCAATGGCCAGTTGCAACTCAAGAGGAATGCAGTCTCTATCCAGAGAGAAATGATGCTTCCTCAGCTTCTAGCCTTTAAATGAGGATGAACCACCTAGTGGCCCAGGTGCATTGCTTGTACTTGAGCTCCCTGAGCTAGCCACACCTTCTCTCTGGTGCTCAACCATTGGTTCAGGCCACATCCTGTCAATTCCATCCAATAGGTCATTCCAGAAGTAAGGTATCACATTTATTTCCATACAATAAAATACGAAGACCACAATAGCACTATTTAATAGTGCAAATTTTCAACTACAAAGCATTTTTTCAACATCATCACCATCATTATCTATGCAACTTTGATCTACAATGAACAAAAGCCTACATGCCATACTTGTTAAAATCTTCTGAACTGTCTTGTCTTTCATGTCTACTCTTTGATCTCCATAAATGTTCCACATCAGAGAATGTCAATAGGTGCTGTTTTGCCAGACTGTCTCTCTGCTGTCACCTGCTGCATGGTAGCAAAACAAAATGGAATATTAATGGCAAGGTTCAACCTCTGCTGCCATACCACCACCATCTACCTCTGATATTGTGGGCCAACATAACAGAATACAAGACTTTTCTTTTGGAGAAGTCATTGTATAGTATAGCTAGACTAACTTTTTTTTTTTTTTTTTTAAGACTAATAATACATTTGCTAAGATTATTTTCTTAAACTAGAAAATGCCCCTAGCTAAAGGTATCAAGTCATGTTCCAAAGAAATAAAAAATGTCTAGTTAAAGAACTCAAAGATGAAAATATCTGGATTCATAACATTAAACACATCAGATATTTTATGCAACAAAGCATACTTAAACCAAATTGCTATTCAAATCAGGAAATACCAAATGGTTTACTTTAAGTGAATCTTCAACATCTGTCATATTCTGTCCTAAAGAGTTCCTACTATAAACAAAAACAGCACATGTATGCATGCTTAAATAACACTTTCAAAAATTTCAGTAAATCCCAAAATGAACTGCTGTAGTGGAAATGCTAAGTCATGGCCTGAAACAGTGATTAAGCATCTGGCGGGAAGGCAGAGCCAACTCAGGAGAGCTCAGGAGCATGCAATGCACCTGACTGACTGGAAGGATTGGAGCCAGGATCCACCACTCATGTAAGGGTTGTCAGTGGAGGCTTCCCAGTATCCCACAAGAGTGTCTAAAACCTAGATGTGAAGACAGGTAAGTCGTAGGTGCCTTTGAAAAAGCACTGCTATTAATAATATAGTATAACAAATAGTTTCACAAGGAAAGGCGTACAATTATGTGGAAATAGAAAAAAGCTAAACAGTAGAGGAAACAATCTGTTTCCTTAGCCACTCCTCATAAAACTTGTGCTCCAGATCCCTTGCCAGCTTCTTTACCCTTCTTTGGACATGCTGCAGGGCCTCAATATCTTTCCTGTACTGAGGGGCTCAAAACTGAACACAGTACTCAAGGTGTGGCCTCAGTAAAGCTGAGTAAAGAGGGATGATCCTTTGCATGCTCCTGCTGGCAACATTGTTGTTGATACAAGCCAAGATGCCATTGGCCCTGTTGGCCACTGGGACACATTGCTGGCTCACATTTAACTGATTGTTGACCAACACACCCAGGTCCATTTCTTCCACACAGTCTTCCAGCCACTCTATCCCAAGCCTGTAGCATTGCCTGGGGTTGTTATTTCCAAAGTGCAGGACTCAGCACTTGGTCTTATTGAACTTAATTCTACTGGCTTCAACCTAACAATGCAGCCTGTCCAGATTCCTCTGAAGGACCTTTCCTAATCCCAGGCAGATCAACAACTTTCCCATCTTGGTCATCTGCAAACTTACTGAGGGTGCATTCGGTTCCCTCATCCACGCTATCAATAAACAAGACAGGCCCCAGTACTGACCCCTGGTAACACCACTCATGGCCAGCCACCAGCTGGCTATAACTACATTCACCACCATTCTCTGGGCCTGGCCCTCCAGCCAGTTCTTTATCCAGCAAAGATAAGCCACAGGCTGCCACCTTCTCCAAGAGACTACTGTGGAAGACATTGTCAAAGGCTTTGCTAAAGTCTAGGTAGACTATGTCAAATATGTCATTCACTGGGCAGGTCCCTCAATCATAGAAGGAGATCATGTTGGTCAAGCAGGACCTGCCTTTTGTGACTCCATGCAGGCTGGACCTGATCCCCTAATTGTCCTGCACTTATTGTGTAATCTCAAACAAAATGATCTGCTCCATAACCTTTCCTGGCACTGAGGTGAGGCTGATAAGCATGTAGTTCCCTGGATCCTCCTTACAACCTGTTTAAAATAAGGAATTCACATTAGCAAGCCTCCAAACCTCTGGGACCTCTCTGACCAGGAACACTGACAGATGCTGGAAAGCAGCTTGTCAATCACCTCTGCCAGCTCCCTCCACACCCTTGAGTGTCACCCAACTGCCGCCCTCCCCCCCCTTCCCCAGCCTCCAGTGGACATGACAGTCCAGGTGGAGTAGCAGATCTGTTTCAACTTGAAAAGGTGGGGGAGAATCACTTCAGCTGAATGTGAAATGCACTTTGACGGTATGTCATTAACATGTATCATTACTAACTTCATATAAAATAAAACAAATTCGCATTGAATTGAAACAGTATAAGATTGCCATTCATTCCATTTATTTAATCACACTGTTATTTACATAAAAAGAGAAGTGCACATTTATCATGAAGAACACATTGAGCTTCATCTGCATATAATCCTGTATCAAGTGAACTGAAAGTCTATTTTTAGATTAGTTTTGTTAAATGTAGTACTGCATCCATGTATCTGTTACATGCATCACATTTATTCTGATTCTTCCCCTGTATCCCCTTCCCATGCCCCCTCCCACCTTGGGAATAAAAGCCACTCTTTAATTAACAAACATAACTGAAGTCAGTGGAATATCTCATGTGCTTAAAGCATGAGCAGTACCTGCAAAGGCTGAGTAAAACTAAGAAATGAGATAGACAAGAAACCCACTGTGCTACATACTATGTATACATACATGGCAACAACCTGGTGAAGCTTAAGAGTCAAGAAACAAAAAATGCTACAGCTGAAATGGAGAGCATTCAAAAAAAAAAAAAAAAAAAAAAAAAACAAAAAACTAGAGCAGATGAGAAATTATTCCTTATGCTCCATCCAACTAGAGAAAAAGAGGATGAATGAAGGTAGAAAACTGAAAATAAATAAATAAATAAATAAATAAATAAATAAATAATGGAAGAATGGATGACATGCTAGAGGAAGGACCATCCAGAAGGACCTAGTCAGTTTTGAGACATGGGCTGACAGGAGCCTATGAGGCTCGAGAAGGTCGAGAAAAATGCAGAGTCAGCTCCTGGGGATGAACAACCCCAAGCACCAGTACATGCTGGATGCCACTCAGACAAAATGCAACCTGGTAGAAATGACCTGGGAATTCTAGCAGATTCCAGGTTGAATTTGAGCAAATAATGTGCATTTGCCACAGTGAAGGCTAATATATCCTGAACTGCATTAGGCAAAATATTACCAGCAGATTGAGGAAGTGATCCTTCCCCTCTACTCAGCACTGGTGAAGCTATATTTGGAGTACTGTTTCTAGTTCTGGGCATCTCAGTACAGGAGGAACTGATGTGCTGCAGAGAGTGTAATGAAGGGCTGATGAAGGGACTGGAACATGTATCCTATGGGGAAGGCTGAGAGATTTGGGACTACTCAGTGTGGAAAAAAGGCCCAAAGGGATCTGAGCAATGTAAACTTGAAGGGAGGGTGTAGAAAGGATGAAGCTAGGCTCTTTCTTTTCAGCAGTGCCCAGTTCCAGGACAAGAGGCAACGGGCACGAACTGGAGCACAGGAGGTTCCCTCTGAACATCAGGAAACAATTCTGTGCTGTGTGGGTGATGGAGCACTGGCACAAGTTGCACAGAGAGGCTGTACTATCCTCCTTAGAAACCTTCGAAAGCATGGTCCTGTACACCAGCTCTGGGCAGCACTTGCATGAGAATGGTTTGGAACAGATGTACCCAGAGGTCCCTGCCAACCTTAACCATTCTGCAATTCTATGAAATGTGATGAAGCATATTATGTGTCATATGACTCCTTCCTGCACTTTGGCTACAGCAACCCCATGCAACATCATAAGCTTGGGTCAGAGTGGTTAGATGACTGTGAAGAGGAAAGGGGCCTGAGGGTGTTGGTCAATGCTTGCCTGAACATGAGCCGACAGTGTGCTCAGGTGGCTAGAGGGCCAATGGCATTAGAAATAACATAGCTAGCAGGAGCTAATCATCTCCCTGTACTCAGCTCTGGTGAGGCCACAACTCAAGTACTGTGTTCAGTTTTAGGCCCCTCACTACAATAAAGACATCAAAGCCCTGGAACATGTCCAGAGAAGGGCAATGAAACTGGTGAGGGGTCTGGAGCACAAGTCTTACGAGAAGCAGCTGAAGGAGTTGGGATTGCTTAGTCTGGAGAAGAGAAGGCTCTGGTAGACCTCATCGCACTCTACAACTTCCTGAAGGGAGGTTGTGATGAGGATGGATTCAGCCTCTTCTCCCACCAACAAATAAGAACCAAGGAAATGGCCACAAGTTGCACCAAGAGAGATTTATATTGGATATAAGGAAAAACTCTTTCTCTCAAGAGCAGTTAGGTACTGGAATGGCTTTCCCAGGGATGTGGTGGAGTCAGGTGGTGGAGTGTTCAGGAGGCATCTGGATGACATGCTACAAGATATGGTTAAGTAGCTTAGTGGGTAGTAATAGTGATAAGAGGATGGTTGGATTAGATGATCTTGTAGGTCCTTTCCAACCTTGCGATTCTATGATTCCGCATATGAAGGACAAGTCAGAGAAAGCACATGTTCATGTGTGCTCAGACACACAGCTCAAACGTATTTAATTAAGCTTGAAAACCATTATGTTGAGTTCAGAAGTAAGCAATTGCAAAAGGAGAGAAGGCAGTAACCTGCAGAACTCTGCAAGTTAGAAGCTCTTGCTCAGTTGTCTTTGAACCTCTCTATAGCAAAGTAAACCCTATTTTCTACAGCATAAAGTTTGTAGATAAGGCATTAACACCTGGGAATCTGTCTACGTTGCTATAAAACAGTAAATACTATTTTATCAATAGAAACACTTCATGGTCATTCAATGATAAGCATGAATTCAGCCAGAGCTACTAATGTATCCATACTAACACACACAGATTAATGGCTACATTGACAACTAATCCTATATTTGAAATTAAAATCAAACAACAGAAGACAACACAGATTATTGCAATACAGAGTTTGAACAGATCATACTAAAATGTGGGACCAAGCAATACCCCAGTATTTTTATACATCCTCTGAGCAGGCCAAAAAAGTAAAGAGAATTTTCTTGAGCATTTCTATACAATCTATTTTCTTCCCACTACCTCCTGTGCACTGTAATAGTACGTTTGGAAGAGTACATGTTCATCCCATACCTCCTGATCAAATTTTGTTTACCATCTTCTTTGCAAGACTTCGTGTAAGTAGTGAGTTCCATAAAGATACAATCAGTCACCATTAAGAGTTAACAGGGGTAGTAACAGGTGTTTAAATATATATATATATATATATATGCATATATAATATATAAAGCTATGTGAGTAGTCATGCCCTCTAGTTCAGCAACATATCAAAAACGTTCAGGAGCTTGTGGTTACATCTTAGGCTTAGGAAGGAAATGAAGCAGAGGTGGGACGACCTAACTACAATTAGTCACACCATGGTCAGCTGTAGCTCTGTTTCTAAATCAGTTTTGTATGACAGCCAACTAACAGAGGGCAGAGGGGGTGGGCAGGAAACACCACCAAGATGTACATCTTGAATCTCTGGAAAAAGGAGGTAGAGTCTGCCCTCTATAGCTCACTCACAGATGCTTGCCTCAATGTTAATTTTAAGTGTCACAAAATGGTAGAGACTGATTCTAGCAGTCCACGATATGTTGGAATTTAATGGGTTTCATTAGTGGGTTTAAATAGGATGTCTGAGTTCCTTCCATAAACACCTCTTCTTTCTCAAGTTTCTGTTCTACACATTAATCCAATTTCTGTTCAGGCTGCTGAATCAGGCCAGCAGGAGAAATATCTTTGACTGACTTGGGAACTGGAAGCATCAACATAATCTAAAAGCCACTGCCTTGAATGATTGTATGTCCTAAGATACAGAAGACCAGGTTCATAATTTCAACTTTAATAACAATACACTGTGGAGGGTTTTCTTGCTACTTTGTAGTATCAGATGACTGGGTGGAAGATCGTTAAAGAATTAAAAGTTATAGGAGATGCATGAGTCTTTGAAATTTTCAGAAAAGAACACTTTTCCTCCTGTGATGGATGAACATGTCAATAATGAACTGGCAGAGGTGCTGATAGAGAGATAAGAAATAATTTCGCATCAAAGTAAAAAAGAAAAAGAAAAAAGAAAGAAATCTAATTCTTAAGGTAAAAAAACTCCAAGAACTTAAAACCTTTTCACATTCAACTATCTGGAAATGTAATACAAAATAACTTTCAGTAATGAGAAATAATTCACATTTGAAATAGGGATACAGTATTCCTCCTTATAAGTAGCCAGCTTTCTGCATTAACCAATGACTTGAGCCAGTCATCTTCAGGCATTTTAAAAGGGTCTGATGTTTCAAAAGGTATGTATCCTGCCACCAAGAACAAACAGGAAATTTTTGATAATTTGGCCTGATTCATCTTTGAAGCATTTCATCTAATATACTAGACTGTTGTATACTGATTACATTAGGAATATAGAAATATTTTAAATAACATTTCAGTATTTGGTGCTCTTAAGTGCAAAGATTGTTGATGAATCTAGGTGCATTTGCTGAAACCTTAGCCTACCAGACTCATTTTTCTGGTTCCATCAGACACCTCAAGACTGTGTTCATATGCACTGTAATTTTCTTTATCTTGTGTGAAACATATATTACTGGGAATCTAAATCAGCACTTTGTTTCTTGGTTAGAAGTTGATGGGAGTGAATTTCTGTCTAAAGCTACAAGTGATTAATTTCTAATTATTTGCCTAATAAAAGAGTGATGTGACCATTTCCAGATTTAATCTGTACCTATTTTAGGATGTATGCAAAGAGTACATGAAGATGTACAGAGATGTAGAAACCTGGATGAAGAACAGTGACCACCAAATATACCATCAATCATACTCTCAAACATATAAAAGCCCTCTTATGTAAGAGTATGTGCAAGGGATAGTGAACACACTTCGGTGTCGGGTGGTACCCTTTAGCTATTACCAAGTGGGGGCTGAAGCAGCTTCCGTAAGTACACCTCCTGTTTATCCCACTCCTTGTATATTTTTGGAGTACACATTGCTCATGGCTGTAACAGGGAATATTTTCCCAAGGATCAAGCTTGCCAGTTATGAAGATGAACAGACTGAGCTGGGAGTGGGAGGAGAGATGCCTGAACTTCCTGATTCATTGAAAAGACTTTGAGAGGAGGTGCTACAGCACAGCATAAGTTAGAATCACTTCCTTAAAAGGTCAAGCTTGAGACAGAATATGGTGTTATTTATCAGGCAATTGCAGCATCAAGAAAAGGTGATAGCCGCTTTCTGAGCCTGAAGAAAGAGAAGAGGAAGCAATGACTTAACCAGCCTAAGCACCTGAAATGATGCCACCATAAGGTAAGTCATGAATACCTGATGAATTCCTGATAACCACATGCATCCAAATATGTGAAAAATCAAGGAGGGAATGTTTCCTTGGATTTTAAGGAATCATACGCATCTTTTTCTGTTTTCTCTACAGGATCAAATATCACATTTTTCAGCACAGACAAGTTTATATGAAAAAGACACCTGTCTCAATTACCTAGGCTTAGAAGTCCTACTTTCAAAATTGCCAGGCAGTGAAAAAATCTGGCAAAGGCCATGCGGTGCTTCACAGAAGGAAATGAAAACAGCTAACTGCTACTGTATCAAAAACCGAGTAAATTGAGAAGGGCCACATCAGCCATATCATATTATGCATACAGGAATCCAGGAGTCTAAATTTGTTTCAGGTGCTTGTGGGTAGACAAGTTTCATGCTAAAAATATTGAATTAATTCAATCATTATTCTTGGAGAAACATTTAGCATTAAATGGAAAAGTATATTCTCTAGAAGCTAATATGTTGCAGGCCTGAATGCCATACTACTTTCATTATTGGCTTCTTGACTGTATTAATTTGTTTTCTTAGCTAATAGAAATTCTCTTCTATTTCCCTCTTAATTGATTTTCAAACAGTTGTATTTGTGACAGCTACTTGATCAAAATCATGATCAGAAAATCTAGAACTTGTGGTAACTTTGATTTTATAGATTCTGTATTCCAAAAAAATAATTATATTCAGAGATTCATTCCTTTCTATCATTTTGAATTTTCTTAAACTTCTAGGGTATGATCAGCAGAATGAGAAAGGTTGGAGTCGCTAGAAGTTACCTTTAGGTCTAACCATTTCAATTTCAAAGGAACAGTACCAAGTACCTGCAGAGCTGTACTGCATTAGTATCAACCAAAAAAAATTTTCAATCCTTGTGTCATGGTTTTATGATTCTTGTTATTGATATTCCATATCATAACATCATACAAATCATGGGGAATTAAAATGTTCTGTGGACTCCAGTTCCATGGACTGACAGCTTTCCAGATACCTGGTTCTCAGAAGAGAAGAACTACATACCTCAGATGACTTTGTGTTCAGAGGGGAAAATAAGTCAAGGAGGAAGTCACAGTATTTCTCTCCCACACACCACCAGGCAGCATGGGGGTGTCCTCCCCAGCCATGCGCCTTCAGTTCAAAGTAAGGCTTTTGGATTCAGACATTTGCTCTCTCATTTTATTTGATTTACTAGCCTCAGTTCTGATTATATTGTATTATATTGTGTTATCTTTCATTCAAATATTGTATTTAGTAAAATTAAGTTTCCTCCTTAGATCTTTGCTGCTGTTTTTTTTTTTTTTTTTTTTTGGGGGGGGGGGGGGGGGGGGGCTCAACTCCTATCTCCCTACCCTCCCCCTTTCCCCTTTCTTTTCTTTTGGGCTGGTGGGCCTGAAGATCTGCTGTCCCTGTCATGGACATAAATTGATCTAAATAACTCTGTGACAGTTTTTGGTGGAGGATGTGGGCAATCTGAAGCTTTTACCATTACCAGAAAAAAAATAAAATTCTTTAGGCTGGAGACTTGCAGAGCACTGGTAGCTAGCTTTGACCTTCATAGATTAGATTGTAGGCTAGGCAGTCTGCCAGACTCTGGACACTGTACCAAATGTTTTTGTTCTTTTTTTTTTTTTTTTTTTTTTTTTTTTTCCTTTTTAGCACTGCCAGCTATGAATCTGTTCTTTATATTAGGAGCGCTGTATAAATTATTAAAGGCTATTGTGTTTCTTGGAACTTATAGGTTTCTTATTAAGTTCATCATTTCCTGTTGTGGAGTTGTGTATATATATAACCAAGTAAGGGGCACTGATGGAGACACCTGCCTGGTACCTATGTGCAATTTTGTACGATTTGAATATTGACAGTTACATCCCAGATGGAATAGCTAATTTTATAAAACAACAAGATGTTCAGACAGGTTTCCTGGTTCTCTTCTCAGTTCTTTATGCATTTTTTGAATGCTGAGTTAGTGATCGTGTTCGTGTGCATGATATCAGTCTCTCTGAATGTATTCTTCTCCATTGACGTTATGCGGAAGAAGCCTTCCCAAAACCAGAGAATGTTGACTGGCAAGGAATATGGAGAGGTTTAGGAAAAATCTTAGAAGTGTGGAGACCCACAATGTCATGGGATTTCACTCTTGAGCACCTGTGGGATCCTGAGAAACTAAGCTAGTGTTTGAGTCAGGGATGGTGAGGCTTAGATAGATCTAAGGAAGTATGACTTATCTGGGGCTTGGCTTGTGCTTACCATGCCCTATATAATACTATTCTGGAGAGAGAGAGAGTTTCTGAGCTGAAGTTCAAGCCAAAGGGGCAAGTCTCCAAGTCAAATCTGATCAACCACAGGAGACACCAGTATCAATGTCAGTTGCCCCTGTGGAAGGGCAGAAATGGAAATGGGGGTCCTTTCATCTAGAACGGAAAGAAGAGAAGCAGAAGAGATAGAAGAAGATCCAGGTGAGGGGCCCTCCTCAAAACCACCATCATTGAGAAAGGCAACAGAAAAAAACTAAGAGACATGGAGAGGAGAGTGAGGAGAAGGAAGTCACTGTTACCACTATTTGTCAACCTCTGAAGATGACTGAAATCCAAGACACAAGACAGGAGTTTACACAGCACCCAAGTGAGACTATTTGTCATGGTTTTGTAATTTTGCTATGGGTATTCCACATCATAACATCATAAAGCACGAATAATTAAAGAACTAATACTCCAGTTCCGTGGACTGACAACTTTCTGGATACCTGTTCTCAGAAGAGAAGAAGAACTACATATCCCAGGACACTTCACTGTCAAAGAAGAAAAAAAGTCACAGGAGGAAATCACAGGATCTTGCTCTTGGACTCAAGCTCTCTCTCGCACGCTTCCTGGCAGAGTGTGTGGGTGGGCTTCCAAGCTGTGCACCTTCAGTTCAGTGTAGGCCTCTCAGTTTTGGAAACTCTCTTGTTTTATTTGATTTATTAGCCCCAATTTCAATTAGATTGTATTATATTGTGTTATCTTGCATTCCAATATCATAGTTAGTAAAATTAAGTTTTCTTCCTTAAATCATTGCCGCTGTTCTGTTTTTGAGCCCAGCTCCCGTCTCCCTACCCTTCAGTTTTTCCCTTCCCATTTCTGGGGCCAGGGGGCCCACGGGTCTACTGTTCCCCTGTCACTTGATTTCTTCGCTGTTGGGACAACAGGGCCAGAAGTGTACCTCTAGATGGTAACAGAACTTGTCAACTAGGAGACATTGTCAGAGACTCAGCTATTGACAGAGGGATTAGTAGATGTTTGGATGGGGCTGCCACCCTCTGGGAACAAGTGTTATTAGCTGTGAAGGAAAGACATCCCTTCAAAGAAGCCTGAGATGAAAAAAGTATCCAGTATTAGAAGGAAACAGCCATGGTGGAAATGTTGCATGACTCCATGTTTGTTCCTAACGATCCACACCAAGACCATGATCCTGAGAGAGTGAGAAGTACACCTGATATATGGCGGAAACTCACAAGAACAGCACCAGAAAGGCACGCTGGTATCCTAGCAGCAACTTTTGACAGATACGAGGACCAACAGAGAAGACCCCCAGTTTTTGAACTGATTATTATGCTTCAAAACTTTGAACAAAAGCTACCTCCATCTCACACTTTCATTTCAACCATCTCAAAAGTAACAGACTGATTAGATAAAGCGGAGGAGGAATTGTCTCTATTGATTAACCATGACAAACCCGTGCTAGTATCTGAAACACCTGATGAAGATCAGGTTGATCAAAGGAGTCTATTGAAGGAGCTGATCAAACTAATTAAAGGTGATGAACCCTCCTCCTCACCTGTATTATCAAAAATCTCAGATATTAAAGGCAAACGGCTTCCTACTCAAGCAAATAACCATAGTAAGACTACTCTGTGTATTGCCTTGTGGCATTACCTACATGACCATGGAGAAGACATGAAGAAGTGGCATAACAAACCCACTCCTGTACTATGAGCACAGGTGAGAGAATTACAAAACAGATCAACCACCAGTGCAGTTGCTCCAGTTACTACAGCTAATGAATAGAGGGACCCTGCCCTCAGTCGGAGGGCCGGGGGGGGAAGGGATAATAGAGTTTATTGGACTGTGTGGATTCAATGGCCCGGCACATCAGAACCACAGAAATATAAGGCACTGGTGGACACTGGTGCATAGTGCGTTCTAATGCCCTCGAGTCATGAAGGGACAGAATCAATTCATATTTCTTGAGTGACTGGGGGCTCTCAAGAATTGACTGTATTGAAGACTGAAATAAGCCTCACTGTTAAAGACTGGCAAAAGCACCCCATTGTGACTGGCCCAGCAGCTCCATGTATACTTGGTATCAATTACCTCAGAAGGGGGCATTTCAAGGATTCCGAGGGGTATTGATTGGCCTTTGTAGCTGCTGTAGACACAAACAACATTAAGCAGATGTCTTGTCTAGCCTGTCAGAAGATCCATCTGTTGTAAGCTTGCTACAAATAAAAGAGCAACAGGTACCAATTGCCACAAAAACAGTGCACAGGTGGCAGTATCGCACCAACAGAGATTCCTTGCTGCCCATTCATAACTTGATTTGTCAACTAGAGAGCCAGTGAGAGACAAGCAAAAAACTCACTCACCTTTTAACAGCCCCATATGGCCAGTGCATAAAGCCAGTAGAGAATGGGGGCTTACAGTGGACTATTGTGGCCTGAATGAAATCACACCCCTGCTGGGTGCTGCTGTACTGGACATGCTAGAACTCCAGTATGAACTGGAGTCAAAAGCAGCCAAATGGTATGCCACCACTGATACCGCTAATGCCCTCTTTTCCATTCCTTTGGCCACAGAATGTAGGCCACAGTTTGATTTCACCTGGAGGGGCATTCAGAATTGCTAAAATCATTTGCCCCAGGGATGAAAACACAGCCCATTTGCCATAAGCTGTACTGGAACAGGGCAGTGCTCCTGAGCATCTGCAGTACATTGATGACATCACTGTGTGGGGCAACACAGCAAAGGAAGTTTTTAAGAAAGGAGAGCAAATAATCCAGATCCTTCTGCATGCTGTTTTTGTTATTAAGTGAAGCAAAGTGAAAGGACTTGCCCAGGAAATTCAGTTCCCAGGTATAAAGTGGTAAGATAAACGTCATCACATCCCAACGCATGTGATCAACAAAATAATTTCCATGTCTCTGCCCACAGATAAGAAAGAGACACAATCTTTTCTGGATATAGTGGGATTTAGAATAGAATGCACGTTCCAAACTGTAGCCTTATTGTAAGCCCCCTTTATCAAGTGATAAAGCAGCAGGCTTTTGAGCAGATTAAACAGGAGATAGCCCATGCCATGGCCCTGGGGCCAGTACAGACAGGACAGGATGTAAAGAACATCCTCTGCGCTGCTGCTGGAGAGAAAGGTCCCCCTTGGAGTTTGTGGCAAAGAGCCTTAGGAGAGATCTGAGGCTGACCCCTGGGATTCTGGAGTTGAGCATACCGGGGGTCGTCTGAAAAGTGCTACACTCCAACTGAAGAGGAGATCTTAGCTATGTATGAGGGGGTTCGGGCTGTTTCTGAAGTAATCTCCTTCTAGCACCCCAACTGCCAGTGCTGAACTGGATGTTTAAGAGAAAGGTTCCCTCCACCCATCATGCTACTGATGCCACTTGGAGTAAGTGAATTGCACTGATTACACAATGAGCTCAGATGGGGAACCTCACCTATCTAGGAATCTTAGAGGTGATCATGGATTGTCCTGAAGGCAAAAAGTTTGGAACATCACCAGGAGAAAAGGTATTGTGTGCTAAAAAGCCCCACCATACAATGAACTACCAGAAAATGAAAAGAAATTTGCCCTATTCACAGATGAATCATGTCATACTGTGGGGAAGCATTGCAGATGGAAATCTGGTGTGTGGAGCTTTATACAAGTTGCAGAGGCCATTGAAGGAAAAGGAAAATCAAGCCAATTTGCAAAGGTAAAGGCTGTCCAACTGGCCTTAGATATTGCTGAACAGGAGAGGTTTATACTGACTCATGGATGGTGGCAAATGCCTTGTGGGGGTGGTTATCACAGTGGGAACAAAACAGCTCGCAACAGAGGGGTAAACGTATTAGGGCTGCCGAACTGTGGAAAGACATTACTGCCCAAATAAAGGATATGGTTGTAAAGGTGCGCCACGTAGATGCTCATGTGCCAAAGAGTCGGACTACTGAAGAACAACAAAATAACCATCAGGTAGATCAAGCTGCCAGAATTGAGGTGGCTCAAATAGACTTGGACTGGCAACACAAGAATGAATTATTTCTAGCTTGGTGGGCCCATGGGACTTCAGACCATCAAGGAAGAGATGCAACATATAAATGGGCTAAAGACCAAGGGGTGGACTTAGCTATGGACACTATTGCACAGGTTATCCTTGACTGTGAAACATGTGCCATAATTAAACAAGCCAAGAGGTGAAAACTCTTTGGGGGGAAGGCTGATAGCAGAAGTATAAATATGGGGAGGTGTGGCAGGTTGACTACCTTGCCATAAACTTGTAATGGTAAGCATTATGTGCTTACCATCGTGGAGGCAATTGTGGTGGCTTGAAACATATGCAGTACCCCATACCACCACCTGAAACACCACAGTAGGTCTCGAGGATCAAGTCTTATAGCAACATGGCACTCTAGAAAGAATTCAGTCAGGTAATGGGACTCATTTCAAAAATTCTCTTGTAAATACTTGGGCCAAAGTTTATGGCATTGAGGGGATCTATCATAATCACAGAATCACAGTCACAGAATGGCCTGGGTTGGAAGGGACCTCAAGGATCATGAAGCTCCAACCCCCTGCCACATGCAGGGCCACCAACCTCCTCATTTAATGCTAGACCAGGCTGCCCAGGGCCCATCCAATCTGGCCTTGAACACTTCCAGGGACGGGGCATTCACAACCTCTCTGGGCAGCTGTTCCAGTACCTCACCACTCTCTCTGTAAAGAATTTTCCCCTGACATCCAACCTAAATCTCCCGTCCCTCAACTTGAAACCATTTCCGTTTGTCCTGCAGTTATCTATCCTTTCAAAGAGTTGATTCCCCTCCTGTTTGTAGGCTCCCTTTAGGTATTGAAATGCTGCAATGCAACAGCTTCTGGTAAAATTGAATGAGACAATGGTTGTTAAAACCTATGTTGAAAGCAATGGGTGGCAGAACATTTAAGCACTGGGAGAGGCATCTAGCAGAAGCCATCTGGTTGGTCAACACTAGAGGATCTATCAATCATGATGGTCCTATCCAATCCAGCTCCCTACATACTGGGGAGATAGATGAAGATAAGGTCCCTGTAGTACATGTAAAGAGCATGTTGGGAAGAAAGGTTTGAGTTCTTCCAGCTTCTGGAAAGGGCAGACCTCTCTGTGGAACTGTTTTTGCCAGGGACCTGAGTCCACTTGGTGGGTGATGAAGAAAGATGGGGATGTTCAATGTGTACCACAAGGGAATTTGATGCTGGCGGAGTGCCAGCACGTATGTGTGTGTTATGCTTTTTAATTATTGTTTGTTTGTATATAAGTATATACATTAAGCATGATGTAGTGATGTAGAATAAGGGGTGGAATGGTTTTATGATTCTTGTTACTGGTTTTCCATATCAAAACATCATGTAAAGCTCAGGGAACTAAAATGTTCTGTGGACTCCAGTTCCATGGACTGACAGCTTTCCAGATACCTGGTTCTCAGAAGAGAAGAACTACATACCTCAGATGACTTTGAGTTCAGAGGGGAAGATAAGTCAAGGAGGAAGTCACAGTATTTCTCTCCCACACACTGCCAGGCAGTGTGTGGGTGTGCTCCCCAGCCATGCGCCTTCAGTTCAAAGTAAGGCTTTTGGATTCAGACATTTGTTCTCTCATTTTATTTGATTTACTAGCCTCAGTTCTGATTATATTGTATTATATTGTGTTATCTTGCATTCAAATATTGTATTTAGTAAAATTAAGTTTCCTCCTTAGATCTTTGCTGCTGTTTGGGGGGGGGGGGAGGAAGGGGGAAGGGGATGATGGGGCTCAACTCCCATCTCCTACCCTCTCCCTTTTCCTTTTCTTTTTTTTTTTTTTTTTTTTTTGGGGGGGGGGGGGGCTGGTAGGCCTGTAGGCATGCTGTCACAGATGCAGATTGATCTAGATAACTCCATGACACCTTGTTTCTTGCTGAGTTGGAAGCAGCTTTTCTGAAACATTCCAGAGAAATCCAATTCAAATCCTATTTGTTTTACCAGAACTGAGTTTGGAATAAATTCTGAGGACTTGTTTCATACTTGTAAGAAGCTGATAGAAAGAGAAATGGGAAAAGCCCATAACAGTCACTGTTTCACTGTTTCATTAGTAAGGATGGAAGGATTTCTTTATTACACATATATATAACTGTATGAGAGTCTGACACCACTGGCCAGATTATTTAAAAGAAAAAATAATTTTAGATAGGTGGAAGCTAGTGAATAGTCAGGAGGATCTGCAAGATCATAGGCAAAGAACAGAAGAGCACATGGGCAGACATGGAGAACCACCATTCTGGTCTAGACTAGAGAAGGAAATCTCAGATTGAGAAAGTGATAGATAGGGGCAGTCACATAATTTGCAAGAAATTATTCTGATACAAAACAATTGAAGATTTTTAAAAAAATCAGAAAAATATCTTATCTACTTTAATAGAGAGAGGTAGGAACCTTCTAAAAGTGACCTGAATTCCTACGTTTCAATCAATTATATTCCCTAAAAAATCAGATCTCCTGGAAGCGAGATCAGTTAGAGCATCTGTAGATCTGATATGTAAAATCATACTCAAGAAAAGTAGACCCCACAGTCTTCACATTAAATACTGATCTCCCAGACCATAACACTAGCTTCTTGCTGCAACAGAACATTCACATAGGAGAGTAAGGATGTCCCTTACTCATTCTGTCCAGAGTGTATCTAGCTACATATTGTCCAAAATTGAATGCTTTCCCTGTTGAAATGATGAATGAATATTATTTGTTGTGTGTCATCAACCTGGATTTTGTTAGTTGTGCTAAGTTTACATGGCTAAGTTGTGATGAATTTGAGGAATGTTTTCATCAAATCTGTACAATTAAAGAATAGTTATTCCTCACTGACTGGTCTGATCAGGAAAGTCCTTTCTCCTCTCCCTTTAACACCAGTTGTATGGGAACAGTTAAATCATGGCCTGAGCCACTGACTGAGCACCTGGGGAAAGGACTGGGTTAGCCCTTGGAGCACAGGAGAAGGCAATTCACCTTTGAGACTGGAAGGGGTTGAGCCTGGATCCACCTCTCTTAGACTTCATTTAAGGGCTGACTGCCACTAGGGAAGGATCTCTTTCTGGAGATTTCTCTTTGACGAAGCTTTCCCCTGCAAACCTAGGTGAGCAATCTTCTCTTTCTTTATAGCATCTCTCTATTGTGCCAGTCCTTCTATCATCACACCTTTGTTATAATGCCTTTCCCACTGTATTGATCTGTCCAATTGCTACATTTGGCAAGCCAGGCAGGTACTTATTTATGATAGATTACCTGAAGATAATTATGCTTTGGGTGGTTACTGGGACCCTGAATACACCAAAAGAGGAACTCCCAGGGGAAACCCCAGGATTCTTAGGTTCCCTGTGGCTAAGTGCTGCTCAGATTATTGAAGAATGGTGACCTATAAGAGACAACAGCCCCATTATTACATCCCCTTAAAAAATGGCTGACTTCCTCAACAAATCAGGAGAAAACTTTTGACAACTGAGGAAAGAATAGTAGGGGTATCTGTTGTGATATGGCTGCTGCTTCTCACTATAAATGCATATCATTCTTCAGAAGAGGACTTAAAAAATGAAAACAAGCTTTTGAAAGCTCGTATTAGCTGGAAAATAAAACTACATCTTTGACAGGGCAAGCTGCCCTGCCTTTAAATGGAGTTTCCTCTTTGATATTAAGACCTGTATCCCTAGAAGGGGAAATAGACTTAGATCGGTGGGATCCTTGGATCCAACTGGGAACCTCAGATCCTCTAGACATAAGGCTAGTAATAACTCAGAAGACAAAAAAAAAAAAAAAATTCAGGACAGACCATCAGGGTGGGCACATGAAGAGTGGCCCCCTGCATATATCACATTACATGTAACTGTGTGCCTGTACACAGCCACTGAGATCATGGATTCTTTACAATTTAATCAAAGATCTTAAGAGAGCATACCAGCTTGACTTTTGAGATTATAGGACATGGGGGATGAAAGTATGGTAATTAATCGGTCTGAGATTTCTAAAATGGCATCCATTAAGACTCAGCCAGCTCTCATACAAAGGCTATATGCCACTGTGATACATAAAGACAAAAACCATTCTTTAATTCAGTGGGTAATGATGGCACGTGGAATCACATGGCTGAACAAAAGTGATGTTCTGATAAATACTGGTCTATGGACAACAGTGGAGGAACTTCAGAATTATATTAGAGAACTAGGAATGGAGGAGGCAATATATGACGATGCCTTTGAGAGTCTAGACTTGGTTAAGTTTTCAGCAGGGATGAGGGACCTCATATTACAACAAACTTCTCCCCATCAGTATGGCACATTGATGTCCATAGTGAACCCCTTACTGACCTTGCAGGCCATCATCCAACAGGCTGCCCAGTTGGTGGCCGATCTAGGGGAGAGAGAGTACCTTTGAACCAGGTGCAATATCCAATCATTGGAAGGGGCCGAGGTCTTCCTTGTAACTAGTACCAGGAGACCCGCCCCATGGACTCCTCAATCGGGACACATACAGGTATCCCGAAAATAAATGTTTAATGCCTTAATTCAGGCTGGGGTTCAATTTGCAAAAAATGATTGCTGGCCTGATCATGTCCTCCTCTGGCAATGGAAGCAGTTGGAGGACAATCAAAATTTTCAAAATTGCCCCTAAAAACCTAGGGTGAGAACTATTGACAAAATACCAACAACATGGAACTTGGAAGATTTCCTAGTGCCCCGTAAGAGGAAAAACCTCCTCAAGGGACCTGGGCCAATATGCCCAAGCAACCCAAGGAAAAAGAATTTGCAAGTGCGCAGTTACGGGGGATACCAGCCCCCCTGTAAATAGGACCTTCAGATAGCACTGGAGGCCCTATGTTGAGCTGACAATTTTTTGGTCCTGAAAGAGCATACAAATGGTTTTGGAGTTGATTGACACAGGCGTGGAAATGTCAATTATTTATGAGGATCCAACTAAATTTAGTGGGGATAGAGTGGTGATCAGTGGCTTTTGGGGACAGACCATTCCAGTTACCCAGATGAGATTGAAACTGGGGATTAGGTGTCCCTGCCCCGGAAGTATAAAGTGTCTATTGTCTCAGTCCCAGAGTACATCTTGAGCATAGACATTTTATGAGGTCTGGCTCTCCAGACAACCGTAGGAAAGTTCAGACTCCACAGAAGTGTATTAGTGTCTGGGCGGTGCAGGCAATATCGGGAGGCCATGTGAAAAATGAGCCTATTCGTCTACCATGTCCACGCCGGATTACGAATGTGAGGCATTTTTCCCAGGTGGGCAAGATGAAATACAGAGGACTGAGCAGGAATTAGAAAAAGTTAGGATTATAAGATCTGCACATAGCCTATATAATTCCCCCATGTGGCCAGTGTGAAAGTCAGATGGAACATGGACAGTGGGAATTAAATAAGGTCATGATGCCTGTTCATGCAGCCATACCCAATATTGCCTCCCTAATGGATACATTGAGTAGGGAAAGAAAAACGTACCACTGTGTCCTAGATTTAGCATTCCTCAGTATTCCAATTGCTGAAGAATCGCAAGACCAGGTTGCGTTTACGTGGGGAGGCAGGCAGTGGACCTTTCAGGTCCTGCCACAGGGGTACGTGCACTCGCCAACATATTGCCATAACCTAGTGGTGTGTGACCTGACTAATTAGAAAAAAACTGATAATGTTAACTTGTATCATTATATTGATGATCTCCTGTTGACATCTGACTCACTGGAGGCAGTAGGACAGGCAGCAGATTCGCTGACTACTGTCAGCGGTTTACGAGCTGGTTTGGCCCGGTTCCGTGACTAGTGGGGTGGAGGGATCTGCAGATCCGCGCCTCCAGAAAAGGGAAACAGGGGACCCAAAATAATTGAAAACAGCGGCAATGATCTGAGGTGAAACAAACTTTACTATTTACTAAATATAGTATCAGCAA
Organism: Phasianus colchicus; assembly: GCF_987193195.1. Lineage (NCBI taxonomy): Eukaryota > Metazoa > Chordata > Aves > Galliformes > Phasianidae > Phasianus > Phasianus colchicus. Next base: position 75,258,436 of record NC_143436.1, on the reverse strand, counting down.
AATAGAATGAGAGAGAGAGAGTATGTGCGAAAGGTGGATAGGTCTCACCACAACGCTGAGGTGAGAAGTGCGGTCCAGTTGAGCTGATGAAGAAAAGCAGACGGAGAAGCGCAGGCAAAGAAGAGCAGGCGAAGAAGAGAACATCAAGTGACCTTGCTGGGGGTTACATCTCCTCGCTGACGGCAAAGCCCCCTGGGGAATGTAGTTGTTCTTCTTCTCCAGACAGGCACCCGGAACTTGAGCATCCACAGTCAAACCCCCAGTGCATTACATGATGTTATGATGTGGAATACTGATAACCAAAAATCATAAAACCATGACAACTACCAATCTGCAAGAAAGAGGATGGGCTATAAATCCTCAGAAAGTGCAAGGTCCAGGCCTGTCTGTAAAATTCCTGGGGGTAGTTTGGTCAGGAAAGACCAAAATATTACCCAATACTCTTACAGATAAGGTTCAGGCATTCCCCGTCCCTGCAACACCAAAGCAGCTGCAGGAGTTTCTAGGTATACTGGGATGCTGGTGTTCCTTTATACCTCATTTAGCGCAGCTGCTGAGGCCATTATACAGACTCATGAAAAAAGGGCAGCTATGGGACTGGGGGAGAATGAACAGGATGCTTTCCAACAGGCAAAACTGACAGTTAAACTATCCCAGGTATTAGGTATATTTGATCCAACTCTCCCAGCTGAGTTGGACGTTCATGTCACTCAGGATGGCTTTGGCTGGGGCCTGTGGCAGTGCCAGAATTCTGTTCAGACCCCCATTGGATTCTGGTCTCAGGTCTGGCCTGGAGCAGAAGAAAGATAGAGTATGATTGAAAACAGTCACTGGCAACCTACTCTGCGGTAGAGCCAATAACCAAAACATCTGAAATTATAGTTAAGTCCACCCTGCTGATTCAGGAGTGAGTGAAAGATCTGACCCACCTTCCTAACACAGGAGTGACCCAAGCACAAACAGCGGCACAATGGGTCGCTTATCTCAGCCAGAGGAGTAGTCTGTCTTCATCACCATTAAAAGAACTTCAGAAGATCCTAGGCCCAGTGACGTATCACAAATATGCACCAACAGAAACACTGGTCACTCTACTGGAGAAGAGTCCCATTCAAGAGGGGAAATGTCCTATCTCTGAAGATGCCTGGTACACACATGGGTCCATCAAGGGCAACTCAAGCAAGTGGAGAGTGATAGAGTCTGGTTTGACAAGGGGAATAGTGAGAGCAGCCAAAGGGCAGAACTGCGAGCCATGTGGACGGTTATAATCAAGGAACCTGGTGATGCTATCCTGAATATCAGCACCTGGGCTGTGTACCAGAGGCTCAATCTTTGGATTGCGCAGTGGGCCACCCAGGAATGGACTATAAATGCCCGACCAATCTGGAGCAAAGATATGTGGTTACACATATGGAATGCAGTTAAACACAGTACGTGTCTACCATGTTTCTCATCACGAAACCCTACAGTCACCGGGAAATGACAAAACTGACACATTGGCCCAAGTTCAGTGGATTGAGAGCTCACCATCTGAGAACATCACCCATTGGTTACCTCAGAAGCTATAGCATGCTGGACAAAAGATAATGCGGGTAGCTGCTAAAGCATGGGGGTTGCCCATACAGCTACCTGACCTTGCCCAGGCATGCTGAGACTGCAATGCTTGCTCCCAGATGAGACCAAGATCACTGTCTGAAACAACAGCCCATCTTGCTAGAGGACACAATCCTCTCCAGGCAGGTCAACTACATCGGGCCCCTCCCTCGGTCTGAGGGGGCAAGATATGCCCTGATCTGCATCTATAATGCAAGTGGACTAATGCAGGCCTATTGAGTGCCAAGAATGAACAAGGCATATACCGTCAAGGCACTCACCGAGTTGATGGCTGCCTACGGGACACCTCAAGTCATCGAGAGTAACCAAGGGACTCATTTTACTGGTACGACAATGCAATGCCGGGTAGAAGAAAACAACATTGAATGGCAATTCCACCTGCCATGTAATCTGACAGATGCAGGCCTTATTGAATATTATAACGGTATTCTTATGGCTGCCCTGAAGACAGACTCTCAGTCCCTGCAGGGGTGGACAAAGAGGCTCTATGAAACCCCGCAGAACCTGAATGAAAGGCCTAGAGACAGCAGACACAGTGCTCTGAATTCAAATCCAAAGTACAGGCATCAGTAATCGGGTAAGACCCCAAATTGGCAATGAAAATAACCTTCTGCTCCCTGCCCCTTAGAATCTAGAACCAGGTACCCGCAGAAGAAAATGGCCTTGGAATGTGCAAGTAGGACCGAAGTGGTGTGGCCTACTTGCACCTTGGTGGAGACTATTGGAGGTGGGAGACTTGGTAGTCCTCCTGGTAATAGGTACATGGCCTACTGACATTGTGGTCAACACTCTGGTCTTCACTGCTAAGGGTACCCTTATCATGTCCCTATGGCAGATCAGGGCACCCCCTTTGGTGTCTGATATAGTTATGCAGCCGCAGATATCTGGCCAAAGGTTGTGGTACAGGCGGCCGGGACATGCCCCAGTGCAAGCCGAAGTGACCCAGGATAGGAATACAGCCTGTATCTTGCCCTGGAGGACAAACCTTCCCCTCCTGGTTCCCCTGAAACATTTGTACTACTCTCTGTGTGTTTTTGAGCCTCTAGGATCACCAGAAGGAGCAAAATGCCACTGAAGCGTTTCAGTGTCGATGTGAGATCAAGCATGACACCTGGTGATGGCCTATGTGGGGCTGATGGAGCATGAGGTGGACCTGCACGAAACAACTGCATGCCCCGAGTAACACCATTGAGCGCTGGACCATGAAAGAACACAACCTTCAACCACAAATCAACCACCAATCATATTATGTCAACCTGCATCACAACAGGCAATTGTACAAGCGTCACAGAGCGTTGGATCTTTATATTAGGGAAGGCTCACCCTTCAACCAGCTCAATCATTGGTTCATGCTGTGAAGTGATGGAGTGTGTGGTAACTGTTGAGTCATTGCCAGAACCACTGATTGAGCACCTGGGGAAAGGACTGGGTCAGCCCTGGGAGCACAGGTGAATGCAATTCACCTGAGCAACTGGAAGGAGTGGAGCCTGGCTCCACTTCTCTTAGACCTGGCATCCTAAGCCATAACCTTTCAGAGATAAGCTTTGAGCTGGAGAGCAGCTACAGTGTAATATAGAAATGTATGTAATACAAGCAAGGGTAACACAGGGTAAAAGATTAAATTTTTGCATCATACGTGCCCTGTAATTTTTATCCTGCTGTTTCTTTCACTAACTGTCTCATGAATTGCACCCTCCCTGCGCTGGAATGTCTGTCTTAGTCTTGTGGTTTACTGGTGTGTTATGGAATATAATGCCACGTAAAGTCCTCAGGAGAATTGCACTACTGCATAAGCTCCAAGTCGCTCTGAAAAATGGAAAGACAATGTCATTTATGATTTATTGTGCAACCGTTCCGCTTGTTGACTTGCTAACTTGCTAACTGTCTTCAGTATTTGTGAAAGCTGCCATTCTTCCTGTTCTTATTGCCTTAGTGATGTTCTTGAATAAGGTGGTTAAAAAGTTCAAGTTACTGATATTCATATAAAAAACTCATATGAGTTGATGAGAACTGCTTGTGGCACATTTTAATTAAAGGTAGTGTTAGTAAAACAGCTGTTACTTGCATGTATCTTGATTAGCATTATCACCTCAGGACATGACCTTAGATGCCACACTAGATAGATCAACAAAAATCAGTGCTCTGTGAACCCAAAACACCATCCCTCACCAGTTGATGTGAGATGAATGCCAGGTCACAGGAGGAATTATATTGGTCGCTCTGAAAGTAATGTCTCCTATGTACTTCCCTCAGTCAAGGCAATCTAATCTAGGAGGTAGCAACCCTGCCTATGGTAGAGGGGTTAGAATGGGATGATCTTCAACGTCTCTTCCAACCCAAGCCTTGGAACTGGAGTAGGGATAACAAAGGGATAGACTACAGTCTATTGTAATTCTAATTCACAGAAAAAGTCTACCAAAAGATCTCAGGTATATCCCCTGGCTTCCTGCTCTGTTAAATCTGGCTATACAGGTAACACTGGAGAAAATAATGCATATTTTCTTCCTATAACTGTTTTGTACTCCACATTTCCCTTGGGGGAAACATCATATCCTGTCACCCCAATTCAAGTTCTTCATGTAGATTCCTGATGTTAATTCAGTGAAGAGTCTTTTGTTAGTGAAGTAGCCTAAGCCCACTACATGGAGGCCCACCAGTGGGTATAGGTATTATCAGGTACTGAAAATATCACAGAAGGACATTAGTTTCTTGTTTGGTGCATCACTGAAAAGCACGTAAAGAAACTGCTGCACAACGAAAGCCACAAAGATAAAACCGAATCTTTAAAGTGTAAGTGTAAGAAAGCTGCCCTGTTTATGTGGTGTAACTAGATTCAAGGCAGGTATTATAGTGCTCTATTTGGAACAAGAGTTAACAAGAAAGATATTTGCACACACCCCCCCCCCCCCCCCTTCCCCCCTCGAAAAATAAACAAATAAACAAAGTAAAAATGCTACTAGAACTAGATATTTTAACACGAGAAATGCATGAGGTATTTCTCCAAAGACCTTCTGTCCTAAGAGGAAAGGTTTAGTTTACTTCTTAAGTATCTACAAGTAAGATTTGGACTTACCAGTGTTAATTGACTTATGCAACTTTTATATTTCTGTCCATGACTCAATTAGATGCCAATCGTGTCATATTTTAAGTAAGATCAGCATCAGATGGAGAGTAAACAGACTTGCTTATTAAGGGATTTTATCAAAAAATGTAATTCAGCAAATATACCTCTGAAACACAATGCTGATGTTGAAGAGTCTAACAAGCTTTCCTCAGAAACTACCTGATAATATGGTAACTGGCTTCAGTTTTAAGTTCTCAGCAGAGCTCATCAGTATTCTCTTCTTGAACTATTCTCTACCAAAAACTGAACACTGAGCTCGATTAAGATCTCTAGGAAATCAGTGGCACAGCTCCAAAGACTTTCCACTGCTTTGGAACTGGGCCTTTTGTTTTTGAAAAAGACACAGTCAATTAGCTAAACTGCATTCTTTAACTGCCACAATCAGGATTACATTAGCTTTTTTTATCCTGTGTGTGCAGTTTAATTAAAACAGCCCTGATATGTCCTTCAGAATGAGAGCAATCATCCTGAGGCATCACTTTTCCTCTCTCCCCCCGCTTTTGCACAAACTCTGTGTGAGCGTAATCCTGTGTGAATGGGAACACAGGGAAGGAAGACCAGGAACACAATAACATCGGGAAAATAAAGAGTTTGCTGAAACAGTATCAACTCCCTCATTGTTAAGGTTCCTGCTCCTAAAGCAACTAATGTTCTATCTGCAAAGGCAAATTCAGGCTGGCAACGTTGTGTCTGACAGAATGTAACTGTTTCCGTAGGAATTGCTGTCTGTCTGTGCCTTACAGAAGCTGTCAAAAATAGCAGGACAGTTCACTAAGACTGTCTCACAAAGGGCTTTGATAGTTCTTCAGAGAACTGAAAGAGAACAAAGGATGAAGGTATATTTCAGTAGAGTTCCGCACACCTGTGGCCAAGACTTGCACTTTTGCTTTCATGGCAACACCTGAACGTTTCCTTAACAATAAAATAATCAGGCCCAGAATGGCTAATAAACCCACATAGCCCTCAGTGGAGTCTTTCATCATTCATTGTGTTTCCTCATAACTTACAGTGCTCACTAGCATAGCTTGGCCTCCTAAAATCTACAGAAACAACTAGAGCAACACTTCTAGGTCATAACGTCCAATTTCTTATTCAGGGAACAGTCTTACAGGGAATGTAGCAACTGTTTGTTGCTACGACTGTAAAGTCCGCTCCTGCTTTAAGGAAGGTTGTCACAATGAGTCCCCAGTGATCTCCTACAGAATATTTACAATATCTCTGGAACGGTAGAGGTGAGAGCTTCCTGCAGATGTCCAATTTATATGTAGTAGCTGAGACCAAAGGGAATTTTGAGGGCCTTCAGGGCCTTCAGAGAAAGAGGGGAAAAGCTAGATGAATATACACCAAAATGGCCAGTGAAGTTTGCAACTGTGTGACTTGTAAAGAAAAATACTCACGTGCATTGAGAGATGTAAGTATCTGTGCATATTCTGGAAAAAAAAAGACCATGAGATATGTCTATACATACAGTTCAAAGAGAAGCTAGCCAGAAAGTTATGTAACTTGACAGCAACCACTTTGGGTCAGTGCTCTGCTTCAGTTCCTGACAAAACCAGAAATGTAGCCTTCAGTGCCTGCTAAATGAAAGCTTGTAATCACTACTCAAGCGACAAGCAAAGGTACAAAGATCATGTCAGACTACATGTGGAGGTAAAGTTGTCTTTACATCAATTAGTAGATTAGCCCCGTTATGGATCTTGTGAACAGCTTTAGGTGCTGGAGTTCAAAACATACGAGAATGCTTACAGAAAATACGCTAATGATACAGGGCCTCAATAAATAGTCAAACTGAACATTCTAGGAAAGACTGGATTCCCTGATATAAAATATGCCAGGAACAATCAATAAAATATGTGGCAGAAAGTTTAAAAACAGGACATACTTTTTTATACAGATTGTAATTGAACTATGGAAATTAGTGATGTGAAATTTCCATGGCAAAAACAGCTGGATTCCAAAGAGACAGGGCATTTAGGAAAATATCCAGATTATCCATAGGCATAAACTTCAGACTGTAAAAACTTGGAATAGATTGTTATTCCAGCTATATTTTCAAATACTTAATATTAGCATGGTGTTATACAATGTCTTTAAACATCACTTTGTCACTTGAACTTCTCAGATAACTTTCTTAAGGAAAGCCACAAGTCCCATCTGCATCAATTCTTCCTGCCTTCTGCTACTGAAAGTAGCATCAATGCTGCTTGATTCTACATTTGTTAAAGCCAGTACATATATTTCAATTCAATTCTATAGTAGAGGATTAGGCCTTCATAGCCCAACACAACTGAAATCAAGCAAGAGTGCAGCAGGCATTTCTCTGGCCTAAACTTCAGATCATCAGCGTATTTTCCTGCTAGGAAAGGTAAAGTATTGTTCAAACTTCTTAGGATTAAGTTACTCTTCATTCAATGGCTCTTAAATCTGATGAGAGATATGACATACATGCACACTGAGCAGTGCGGGTCATTTTCAATCTTACCTATGCCTCATCCTGGGTCATACCAATTACCTTCAACACCTATAGATAGCAAAAGGAATTTAGGACCTGGAAAAAAATACATATATTAGCTCAGCACCTTGTGGAATCGTGCTCTTTGTTCACAGTGAATAACAGAGGTAACATGGCTACTTTTCAGTATCTTTCCAGGCTTACCAGATGATTCTTAAAAACGAGGATTGTCTCTCTAGGGAAAATCTGGTTAGTCCCTGCACAATTATTCACCTCTAAAATAATAAAGTTTAAATTTGGTTTAGTATTCTGAAACAAACTAGGTTTCACTGAGTCAGCGTTATGTTTATTTCAAATGTCATTATTCACCAATATGTAGCATTCCAAGTAATCACACACCAGATCTATCTTTTATTTCATTCAGTTTAAGTTTTCCAACTGCTCCCATGTAAACAAAGCCTTACAACTTTATAAAACCCTATCTCCAATGTGTGATCCTTCTCTACAGAAGGAAATCAGCTGAAACACGTTGGCCTGAAGATCCATAGTAATGTCTCTTTTGCAGACACTGCATTTTGCCCAAACAAATGTAGCTGTCACTAAAACAGGCTGAAATACTGCCATGGAAACTGTAAGATGATTCTCAGAACATACATAGACTGTGTCAATGCCTCAGTTACATCTCTCTCCCTTCTTATGATTTATCTTCCACAGAAATAGCAAAAATTGAAGACCTGCTATTTGGGGATTTGCCTTTTTTATTTTTTTTTTCCTGTAAGGTATGTTTTTGTAAGACATGCCTTCTATTTAGCCTGTCTGCTTAACGAGTTATTTTGAAAAGCCACTAGGCAGATGGTCCCCAAATGTGAGTTAATAACTTGTATGTAGTTTTTGCGGAAGCTTTTTGAAATCCCTTCATGCAAAATGATTTTGCAAACTGCCATTCTTTGGCTTTGCTGGCAGACCATTTCAAAATGGTCAAGAGAAAATGGCAGATTACATTCTATTTGTATTGCACCAGACTGTTATATTTTACAGTGGTGAAGGAATACAAAGAGGAACAAAATCATTCACAAAGCTTTTGCCGAAGATTTTTATAGAATTTGGAACTCCTTGCTGGCTACAAGGACAGGTCCTACGTGCCCCTGTCCCTCTTCTGCAGCCTTTCTGAAGCATTACTTATCACTCAAAATAAGGCTGCTTTTTCACAAAACAGTATAGGCTGGGAAATCAACAATCACGAGTCAGACTTCACAGTATTAAAGGATTGATTTAAAAATCAGATTTAAAATGTGGAGCTCTTCCAGTCTGCCTTTGCGTAGTTACAGATGCTTTATTTTTTTCATGGTAAAAAGTAAGAAATGTTACTATTGTCTGATATGGGGTTTTTTGTCCAAGTTTTTTTAACAGATGTCACAAGGAATCCATCACTACACCAGTGATAAAATGCTGCTGTCTTTCTTAACAATTAATTAATTCCCACAAAAATCCTTTCACATATTAATCACCAAAATTTAAGGGCCCTGTCCTTAAACTCATCCATAAATTTGATCCAGTACATTCGAATAATCAAGTAAGAGCTCCAAATAGATAGTTAACAGTGGGTTAGTCTTTCCCACAGATACAGCAAAACCTTCTACTACAAGGGAACAGAAAATAACACTTCCTTCTGGACTGAGCCAAAGACTGTAGGATAAGGAACAAATTTCAAGATGTATTTTATGTTATTCCTTCTTAGAAATCCTATATTGATAATACATGTGTATCAATCTATATACATATATTTAAATCCCTGCTGTTTTATTTCTCAGAAGGAGAGGATGAGAGTACCAAATATGTGAAAGCTGTGGACCACAGTTCTTGCAGCATCACTGGAGGAGTCTCAGGCACAGAATCAGTAATGAACACAGTATAAGAAAGTAAACAGATCACATGGACTGGACCAAAAGAGTGAAGTCTAGATTTAAACACGTTTGCAAATAACACAACAGAGTGCATATAACTGCTGTTCTACTAGAGAGCACTAAATTAACAGTAGTTCTGGCCAGTTGTACCTAACAGTTTCATTTGAGTATATAACTGTAAACCAAGACGGCAAAAAGGACCACGTGGTCCTTAAAATGAAGATGTTAGTCTCCCAGTCAGGAAGTGTGCCTTCCATTCTCCACCTTGACGATGTTATTATAGAAGGCGAGTAGTTTGGGACTTAGTTGTGCTTTTCAGTTCCGATATTGAACATGGCATATATGCTTTGCTTTTCTTCCATCAATTCTCAAAACAGGCAAAAAAGAACTATAGCTAATGCTACCACTGGGCCACATTTATTTTGCTCTACCAGGGAGAGGGTGAAGAACGTTTGGAGAGATGTGGATGAGAACAAAGGTGTGGGCTGGTGCAGCTGACATCATTGTGGGGATGTACTACAGGTCACCCAATCAGGAGGATGAAGTCAATGAGGCCTTCTACAAGCAGCTGGAAGTAGCTTCGCAGTCCCGTGCACTGATTCTCATGGGGGACTTTAATCATCCAGGTATCTGTTGGGTTAGCAACACAGCCAGACACATGTGGTCCAGACGGATCCTGCAATATGCTGAAGATAATTTTCTGACGCAGGTGGTAGAGGAGCCCACGAGGCAGGGGGTGTTTCTGGACATTGTTCCATCCAACAGGGAGGGGCTTGTTAGGGATGTGAAGTTTAGGGGCAGCTTGGGATGCAGCAGGGGGCCCATGAGAGCTGAGCAACATTTAAACAGCGTTTCTTTCAAGCTGATCGATACATCCCTAAGAGTAGGAAATCAGGGAAGAGAGGCAGGAGACATACGTGAATGAGTAAGGAGCTCATGGATAAGATCAAAAGGAATAAGAAGGTCTATGAAATGTGTAAAAAGGGCTTTCTCTCTAAAGAGGAGTATAGGAGCGTTGTCAGGGCCTGCAGTGATGTAACTAAGTAGGATAAAGCCCACTTGGAGTTAAGCTGGCAAAGGAGATAAAGGATAATAAGAGTTTTTTGTTGTTTGTTTCTTTTTTAAGTATGTCAAAAGTAAAAGGATAATGTGGGTCCTCTGCTGAACAAGGGGAGTGTCCTGGTAACAGGGGAACGCTGAAAATGCAGAGATGCTGAATGCCTTCTTTGCTTCAATCTTTGCTTTAAAGACTCCCCCTCAGGACTCCTGGACCCTGGAGGGAAGAGAGAGAGTCTTGGAAATGGAGAGCTTCCTTCTGGTTGAGGAGGGGGTCTGGGAGCAGAGAGGGATGAGTGTACAAAAATCCATGGACAGTATACATCCTCTTGTGCTGAGGAAACTGGCAGAGGTGATTGCCAAACCGCTCTCTCTCATCTTTGAGAGATCTCAGAGAACAGGAAAGGTGCCTGAAGACTGGAGCATAGCCGGTGTCACTCTGGCCTTCAGAAATGGCAAGAAGGAGGATCTGGGACAGTATAGACCAGTCATTCTCACCTTTGTCCCTCAAAAGATAATAGAACAGCTTGTTCTGCATGCCACCTCCAAGCAATTGGAAGAGAAGAAGGTCACAGGGAGTAGTCAGCATCGACTGAGCAAGGGGAAATCATGCTCGACCAACCTGGTAGCTTTCAGAGATGGCACCACCAGCTGGGTAGATAGGGGGAGAGCAGTGGATGTCTCCTACATTGACTTCAGCAAGGCTTTTGATACTGTCTCCTATGACATCCTGATAACAAAGCTGAGAAGGCGTGTGACAATGAGTGGACGGTGAGGTGGGTTGAGAACTGACTGGCTGAGCTCAAAGGGTGGTGATTGGAGGTGCAGAGTCTAGTTGGAGACCTGTGAGTAGCAGTATTCCCCAGAAGTCATTACTGGGTCTGGTCTTGTTCAATATCTTCATTGACAGTCTTGATGGGGGGATAGTGTCCACCCTCAGCAAGTACGCCCATGACACAAAACTGGGAGGAGTGGCTGACACACCTGGAGACTGTGCTGCCATTCAGCAAGACCTGGACAGGCTGGAGAGCTGGGCAGTAAGAAACCATATGAGGTTTAACAACAGCAAGTGACCTGCTGGAGGGGAGCTTTGCGGAGAAGGACCTGGATGTGCTGGATGGCAGATTGGCTATGAGCCAGCAGTGTGCCCTGGTGGCCAAGATGTCCAATGGGATCCTGGGGTGCATTAAAAGGAGAGTGGCCAGCAGGTCAAGGGAGGTGATTCTCCCCCTCTACTCTGCCCTGGTCAGGCCTCACCTGGAGTACTGTATCCCTTTCTGGGCTCCCCAGTACAAAAAAAACAGCGATCTCCTGGAGAGAGGGCCACAGAGACGATAAGGGACCTGGAGCATTTCTCCTATGAGGCTGAATGGCTTGGGTCTGTTCAGCCTTGACAAAAGAATACTCAGAGGTGATCTGATTAATGTTTGTTAATAATCCTAAGTGTAGGAGACAAAGGGACAGGGCTAGCCTCTTTTCAGTGATCTGTGGGGGCAGGACAAGGGGAAATGGCCATAAACTGGAGCATAGGATGTTCCGTACCAATACGTAAAACACACTGTAAGTGTGACAGAGCACTGGAACAGGCTGCCCAGATAGATTGTGGATTCCCCTTCTGTGGAGATATTCAAGACCTATCCGGATGTCTACTTGTGCATCCTGCCGTAAGGGACCTGTTTTGCAGGGGGGTTGGACTTGATGATCTCTGGAGGTCCCTTCAACCCCAGCAATTCTGTGATTCTGTGATAGCATGATGGATAATTGTTTGGTCAGTAGGGAGGTATCAACAAACTCTCAGCATAGTGTTTCATGCTTACAAAAGGAAATTTGGTGAACAGTTATTCAGCTCAGGGAAGTAAAGAAACTGCAGTTAGAAATGCTGCTTTGATGGGATGCTAAAGAATGTGCAAGCCAAAATGTGCTTGAACTCTGCCTATTTGAAGTCCAGTACAAAGAGCCAGCCTTCCTGTAAACTCTTGCCTCTCTTCCTTCTACCTCTCCAAGCATTCCACTGCAATGCAGAAGGAAGGATACAGGTTTTAATTTCAAGATTTTGTTTCCTCAACTGGTAAAATACTGTGATTGAGCAAGATAAACCATGACAATCTTGACCCCAAAGTTACTGAAAATTTGAGCAGCCTCTCTGTCTGTCTAACTCTCAAACTCAGTAATAACAAATTGTAGAAGTCAGAAGATATCCAGATATCTGTTGGGTAAGCACTTACTAAGCTGATATCTGTCTATGGGACACCTCAATTTATCTAATGCAACAAAGGGACTCATTTTACTGGCACAATGATTCAATGCTGGGTAGAAGAAAACAACACTGAATGGTGATTCCGCCTGCCATATAATCTGCTGGGGGCCAGTCTTACTGGATGCTATAACTGTTTTATTAAGGCTGTCCTGAAGAGTGACTCCCAGTCCTTGCAGGGGTGAACAAAAGGTCTCTATGAAACCGTGCAGGACCTGAATGAAAGACCTAGAGACGGCAGACCTAGTGCCCTGAAAATGCTGCAGACAACATGGGCCTTCCTGCTTAGGATCCAAGTTACAGGTACCGATAATCAGGTAAAACCCCAGATTCGCAATGAAAATAATCTTCTGTTCCCTGCCCCTGAGAATTTAAATCCAAGAACCCATAGAATAAAATGGCTTTGGAAGGTGCAGGTAGAACCAAAGTGGTGTGGCCTACCTGAACCTTGGGGGAGATAATTGGAGGTGGGAGGCTCAGTAGTTCCTCCAGTAATGAGTACATGGCCTATTGATATTGTGGTCAATGCTATGATCTTCACTGCTAAAGAGACCCTCATCATGTCCCTATGGCAGATCAGGACACCCCCTTTGGTGTCTGATATAGTTATGCAGCAGCAGATATCTGGCCAAAGGTTGTGGTACAGACAGCTGGGGCATAGCCCAGTACAAGCCCAAGTGTTGACCCAGGATAGGAATACAGCCTGTATCTTGCCCTGGAGGGCAAACCTTCCCCTCCTGGTTTCCCTGAAACATCTGTATTACTCCCCATGAGTCTTTGAGCTTCTAGGATCACCAGAAGGAACAAAATGCCATCGAAGCACTCCAGTATTGCTGTGAGATCATGTGTGACACCCGGTGATGGGACTGGTGGAACATAGGATGGACCTGCACCACATGGCTGCATGCTGCCGGTAACACCACCAAGCACACCAAGGTTGTGTTACAGACAGCCGGGATATGCCCCACTGCAAGCTGAAGTGTTGACCCAGGACAGGAACATGGCCTGTATCTTACTGTCAAGGTTGGTCCTACCCCTTTCTTGTACCTCTGAAACATTAAGCTACTCCCTGTGAGTTTCTTTGAGTCATGTGGAAAGCAGTCTCTTCAAACCTATTTTCTATAGTTTTTCATTCAATAGTACTTAATCATTTAAATTAATTCTATGTTGCACTACATTATTACAGCAGTATCTAGAAAACCTAAATGAGGTTAAGATTCCCTTGTTAAAGAAAAATGCAGATAACTAAGACAGTCTTTACACTGTTCTGCAGGAGAAAGAGACTTGATAAGATACCAGTGCACAAGTTTGATACTGAAAAATGAAGTAACTTGTCCTACAGGACTCCAAGTCTATTTCCTTTCAGTCCCAACCAACACTGCCTGGCTTTTATTTCTGCACACTGAAACATGGCAAGATGATGATTGAACATACTTTTATTTCAGGAAGTATAATGTCTCTAGTCTCTTGATAGTCCTCAAAAACAAACCGTAGGCAGGAATATGTATAAGATAGAAACAGATCTCCATAGTAAGCTTGTAAGTTGTATGATGATGTCAACGGCAGGCCATCATGTAGGCATTTGTGTACTCTCTTTCTTGGTTCTAAGTCAAACAACTACTTGAAAAGGATGGATAACAACCATAAACTCAGTAGTGACTGCTGGAGACCAAGATCACAGAATGGCTTGTTTTCAAAGGGGCCTTAAAAACCATCTAATTCCAAACATTCTGCTGAAGCCTGATTTGCAGTCTGTACGCATTAAATGGGAAAGGAAACCATCACCATGCTTTGAAGTGAGACAACAATCCTCGTAAGGCCTATTAAAAATGAAGTAGTTAAATGTCTCCTGGAACAAACCAGATAATGAAACTCTAGAACTAGATCAAAACTGTAAGGGAGAAATGAGATCAAACAATAACTATTGTGTGCAGAAAGTAGAACTGATTGAATATCTTCAAGCTGGACCCAGAATGATGCAACATTTGGTGAAGAAAAGGAGAAGAGCTTTGGAAAACCAGAACAATAGAAGTAGAGAGTTTGCTCTTTGCTTCAGTGATGCTGTGTAAGAGCATCCAGATGGGCTGACTGTACATTCAGGTTCTAATAACACAGCCCACTTTCAAAGAAGAAAGGGAGCCTTATCAGGAGAAGAAGACAAGGAAATGAAAGGCAAGGAATTCATAAGATGTGAACCAACAAGATAATACCAGCAAACAAAGCTGGAAATACTGCTCAGTGGGATATTATTCATGCCCATAAGGATTAGTTCTATGGTGATATGTCAACTGTAGATACTGATTTGTCTCAGAATATCACATATATTGTTGCTTAATCTAATATCTGTGCCCTTTGGGTCTGATTCACTTTCTACTACTGAGGAAGTTCATGAGAATGCACTCAGGGTCTGCTTTCTGACTTCTTCTTATAGAAGCATCTTCCCAGTGAAAGGGTACCATGACACATGTTCAATAATTATTTTCCAAAGACAGATGTGGTCCTAATTTCTTAAAGATATTGAGATCCACAGACCATCTCTCATGGGTTAGGCTTCCTAAGTTTCACAAGATTATTAGTGAAATTAAGGTAATAACTGTTTATTTTTAAACAGAACTTTGGGTGGGAAAAAAAACATCTAAACCCCTTAAAAATATAAGCCAAGAATTTACTGAATTGACAATAAGTTTTGACTTTCTAACACCAGTAAGATTGGTTGAACAAATATAAGGAGATATCTGTGATTACAGAATGAGCTGGAATAACTTGTGGTGTAGTTTCCCAAGACAGAGAAATTAACACAGTCATACCATCCATTCCCTTTCTCTCCAATTTACTACCTATTTTATCCAAAATTAGTAGATAAAAAGTCTCAAAGACACAAAGTTGTTGCAAGTTTCAGGAATATCAGTGGTTAAGTAGGAGAAAAGGGGAGTAGAAAAAGCTGAATTGATACTGTAGTACAGGTATGGCCACCCCATAGCCTGCATGTAGACTGACACAGCTTGTATTGTAGCCTGCCCTCTATCCCATGCCATCATGCTCTGAAAGTAATGCCTCCTATTTTGTTATGTTGGCCCACATTAGAGGCAGATGTTGGTGGTATGGCAATAAAGGTGAAAGTTCAACCAACTTTCCATTCCATTTTGTTGCCATGTAACAGATAGAAGCATATAAGGACAGTCTGAGAAAATGGCATCTGACATGGAAGTGTACATGCAGCAAAAGTGTGCTATTGAATTCCTCTGAGTGGAAAAAATGGTGCCCACTGACATTCATCAACAGTTGCTGAAAGTTTTTGGACGTTAACACAAAGAGGAGGTGAGTGATTTGTTTCAGCAGTGGCAACAGTGGCTTGCCTTTGCTGGTGCAGTAGGAAATCCCACACCAGTCAGAGAACAGTATTATTGAGCCATCAGAGCACTTAAGACCAACCAGCGGGCATGCTAGTATTTCCAAACAGGCAAACTGAAGTCACGGCAATATGAAACAACATCTGAGAGTAGGCATTCTGTACAAAATGCAAGAAGATTTCCATGGAATCAACTAGGAGGCATGTCAGAAGCATGAACCAACAATGCTGACAGGAGCTCAAAAGGATTAGTTCTGCATCAGAAAAAGCATTCAAGTGTTACAAACCTCTTTGGTCATGTGTACTCATGGAAAGTTAGTCTTATATGAAAATTCCATGATTCTCAAACATGTCTTTAATCAGAAAATGGTGGCTTCTTCCTGCATGTTGCAGCCTCCACAAACTAGCAATAGTAAATTCGCAAGCTTGAAAAGTAAACCTGAGCAAGTATCAAGACCTCAGCAAGTTACTAAGTGCTTTACAGGCTTCCTATTCTGCATTTGAAAAAAAAAGAGTGATTCAAACATTATGTAAATGACAGGCAAAAATTTTCTGTGAACCTAAACATCTCAAAAGTAAACAAGGCTTTCCAGACATGCTGCATGGTACTGCAAAAGGTATGCATATCCAATCCTTGACCTGTGAGCTTCATGTGGCTTGGCCCCTACCCCTGCATCATCATGGCAGAGGCTCTTCCCTGTTGTGTGGCCCAAAACAGACCCAGCTGTACACCCATTACTTGGTAACCATCGAATATTGATGTGCAATTAGTACTGTCTGAGTTGAAACCAGGACATAGAATGGGCACAGTGCAGTGCTAACACAAGTTACAGCAAATAATTTTATGCATTTTGATATAATAGCTAAACCAGCCAGTTGATTAGCAAAAAATATGCAGACTAGCTTTTGGAAAAGGATTTTGAGAAAAGGCTTCAAGATTGCAAAAGAATCATCAGTGGTTTGGTATATAAGCAAATCAATTTTCAGTTGATACAAATATATTACCTACAGATTTTCAAATGGAATGAACAGAGCTGCAATCAGAAATATAACTCAGTTAAAAATATGATCATCTTTCTTTACAAGACTTGTATAAACTGTCTACTAGAAAAAAACCAATCCCTTGCTTCAACATCCTGCCCTATGCATTCTGTCACTTTTAAGTAGTATGCACAGTAGTGAACAAATGTTGTCAAGAATGAAGTACATAAGGTAAAATTTCATCAAAAATCTTCACAAAAATTAGGAGAATTCACTAAGAACTGCAGTCACTTCCATCAAAACAGACACTGGTGCATTAGTTTCAAAAAAGCAAGATCAAATATCCCACCAGTTTTAAGTTTTAATGAAAATGTTAAAAAAAAATAAAGTAAGTTTTATTACTTAAATACAGTAATTATATATTTTACAAGTACTGCTCTGAAAGTAATGCCTCCTATTTTACGATGTTTTAACATTTTGTCAGAGACAGATGGTGATGGTATGGCAGTAAGGATTGAACTTTCCCAGCAATATTCCATTTCATTTTGCTGCTGTGTGACAGATGGCAGCAAAAGGGCAGTCTGACAAACTGACATCAGATGTTGAAGTGAATGTGAGACAAAACTGTTCATTGAATTCCTTAATGTGGAGAGGAAAAAAAAAAAAAAAAAAAAAAAGGCACTAATTACCATACATTGACACTTGCTGAGCATTTATAGAGACCAAACAGTGGATGTTAGCACAGTGAAGTGGTGGGTAGTGTGTTTCAGCAGTGGTGATAGTGACAATGGATCACCCCTGCTAATGCAGATTTTCATGTGTGGCATGCAGGTTCTTGTCCATTGTTGGCAAAAATGCAGAGCTAATGGTGATGACTATGTTGAAAAATACTGCTTTGTAGCTGAGAATTTGCTCTATCAAACAGTATTACTGTGCGCATTGTATCTGTTATAATTTCCATGGAAATAAATAGAAGGCATTACTTTCAGAGCAACCTACGCGTATGTGGCCTGAGACAATTCCTCTTTACTCAGTATGGCCCAGGTAAGCCAAAAGTTGGGCACCTATGGGATAAGAGAAGAGGGAATAAATGTGAAGGCTCAATCTTATTTTTTGGTCTCCTGCCCCCATGGGAGAAGAGGATCACAGGAAAAACAGCAAGATACAGAGATACACATATGACATATATATCAATATATAGGTATACATATCTATATAGATAGTTACAAAACCAAAAACCCTCTAGAGCCAGTATGGAACACTGGAACATGGAAAAAGTGAAGAAGTATCAGTAGAAGAGTTCAGCAATTATAAAACAAAATAGTATAGTCAAATAACATACCAGCCCCAGCTGGAGATGTTTTCTCTCTGTGGGAGAAGGGATGGGATACCAGGAGTCTGGTTCCCAGTACTGGATCAGTATTTCTGGAGGATGTAAGACAAACACTGGATTGAAACTGTAAGCAAACCATGGACTACTGTGTATACAGACAAAACCTTCCCAGGCACCTCTTGCAGGGGGAGATAATCATCCACACATTCAGAGTCTGGAGGGACAAGGGAAAACTGGGATCTACCCTCAAGCAGAAAGTTTGCCCGTATTGTGCTTAGAAGCCAACAGCATCTGTCCCTTGTCTTCTCAAGCCATAGGTGCTGTGAGTGCTAGTGCACAGGAACAGATTTTTAATGCAATGAATAATTACAGTTATTCAATACAGTAATAACATTGTAGGAGATTACTATTAGCACAGTGGACAACCTTGTGTAAATATTCTGCCACAGATTCATCCACAGAATGAAACATTTATTCAATTGGATGTCTCTCACTTTCTGTCACTAAAGTATACACAGCCTTGAGAACAAGAAAATAGCTTTACAAGTTAAGTTACCACTCAGTCAGAAGCTCTAGGCTCAGTGCTAATCAACACTCCAGAGCACATGTTATAGTGATATAAGTCAGAGCTTATAATGATGCAAGTCAGAGTTTGTCTGAAAGTCTATTCCTTTCCTGCCTTGAAGAAAATCAGCTCTTTCATCCTCACTAATGACTAAAGAGATATTCATGTTGCTGTTTCCTGTATAAAAATCTCTTCCATCGTGCTTAGGCTACTGGGATACTGTAGGCTATCACTTTGAAGATTCACCCTTGCTCCGTTGCGCTTACCATTGCAGTGCTCTCCGTCCCATTAAAAGGAGTGGAGAGGAGGCTGTGCATAAGTATAAGCACTCTTTCAGAAGCTTAGTTCAAAGTACCATGAAACCCATAACATTCTCTTCATTTTGAGCAGAAGGGGAATAAGAGAAAAATTATTCTACTTATTTACTGCCAGTTTGAAGGTCAGTGAGAATAATCTCATTCATTTCCATGGGTTTTGAATGAGACTCACAGATCTTTATTTTGAGGTATGAAAGGAGTTATTTCTGGCTGCTTAAAATATACTGTCATTGACTAGCTAACTTCTTAGCTAGAAGTGTACAAGACAATACTCTTGTCTTTGTTACACTTTAACAATGAGAGGTCTTTTAAGTTTCACCCAGCATACGTTTTCCCCAACACGCACTAAAGACTTGAGTGTAAGAATTTAAGTATAAATCAGAGAATCATAGAATGCCCTGGGTAGAAAAGGAATATAATGATTATCTGGTTAACCCCCTGCAATGTGCAGGGTCACTGATCACTAGACCAGGCTGCCCAGAGACACGTTCAGCCTGGTCTTGAATGCCTCCAGGGATGGGGCATCCACAACCTCCTTGGGCAACCTGTTCCAGTGTGTCACCACCCTCTGTGCAAAAAACTTCCTCCTAATATCTAACCTAAACCTCCCCATCTCAGTTTAAAACCATTCCCCCCCTTCACTATCCACCCTTGTGAACAGTTGTATCCCCTCCTGTTTATATGCTCCCTTCAAGTATTGGAAGGTCACAATGAGGTCTTCCTGGAGCCTTCTCTTCTCCAAGCTAAATAAGCCTAGATCCCTCAACCTTTCTTCATAGGAGAGATGCTCCAGCCCTCTGATCATCTTAGTGGCCCTCCTCTGAACCTGCTCCATGTCTTTTTTGTTCTGGGAACCCCAAGCCTAAACACAGTACTCCAGATGGGGCCTCACAAGAGCTGAGTAGAGGGGAACAAACACTTCCCTCGCTCTGCTAGCCTCTCCTCTTTTAATGCAGCCTAGAACATAGTTGGCCTTCTGCGCTGCAAGTGCACACTGCTGGTTCATGTCCAGCTTCTCACCCACCAGGTTTCCCCCCCCCCCTCCCCCTCACAGAGGTGAGGCTCACCAGCCTGTAGTTCCCTGGGTTTTCCTTTCTCCCTTTCTTAAAAATAAGAGTAATGTTTCCCCTTATCCAGTCACTGGGTATTTCGTCCAACAGCCATGATTTTTCAAATATGGCGGAAAGTGGTTCAGCAGCCACATCAGCTATTTCTCTGGGATGCACATTGTCTAGCCCCATGGACTTGTATACATTCAGTTCCATGAGAAGGTCTTGGACTTGTTCTACTGTTACAGTGGGACAGAAACCGCTCCTCTAACCACCCCCACAGACATGGGGAGACTGACTACCAGTGAAGACTAAGGCAAAGCACCTCAGCTTTTTCCATGTCTGAGGAAGCCATCTCCCCATTACCTTTTATTAGAGGGAGAATGCTCTCCTTGTCCTGTCTCCTTCTGCCTATGTACCTGTAGAATCCCTTCTTTCATATCCCTTGCCAAGTTCAGCTCCGTCAATTCCTTGACTTTCTTAATCCTATTTCTACACATGCAGACAACATGTATTCCTTGTAGCCTTGTATTCCTCTTAGGCTACACAACCCTGCTTTAACTTCCTGCGTATTTCCCTCTTTTCCCTCAATTTAAGCTGAAGGTCCTTTCTCAGCCATGCTGGTCACCTGCCTCCTCTGCTCGACATCTTCTGCTGGAGAATGGAGAACCGTTGTGCTCTCAGAAGGGTGTCCTTCAGGAGCTGCCAGCTCTGTTCTGTACCTATGCCCTTCAGGACAGTTTCCCAGGGGATCCCATCCAGCAGTTCCTTGAGCAGCCAGAATTTTACTCTCCTGAAGCATGAGGTCCTGACTCTACTTTTTGCCAGGCCTGCATTCCTCAAGATCACCAACTCCACCAGGGCATGGTCACTACAGCCCAGGCTGCCTCCAATCTTAATCTCCCTAATGCTCTCCTCTGCAGTAGGGCTTCACCTTGATTTGGTTCATCTAATACTTGGACTAGGAAGTTATCCTCAACAGATTCCAGGGATCTCCTGGATTGTCTGCCACCCTCTGTGCCACTATCCCAGCAGATATCTGGGTAGTTGAAATTCCCCATCAGGGCAAGAGCCTGCAAGCACGACACTTTCTGCAAGAAAGCCTCGTCAACAGGCTCCCCCTGATCTGGTGGCCAGTAGCAGATCCCAAACACTAGATGCTCTTTATTGGACCGATCCTCGATTTTAATCCACGAGCTCTCAACCTGACCGTAGCTGCTACTCAGACACAGCTCTTTGCAATCTATCCACTTCCTAACATAGAGGCAACTCCCCCACCCCTCCTATGCCGTCTATCCCTTCTGAAAAGCCTGTAGTCCTCAACAGAGTATTCCAATTGTGAAATTCATCCCACCATGTTTCTGTGATAGCAATTAGGTCTTACTTTCCCAATTGTGCCATGGTTTCAATCTCCTATTTTTATTCCCAAGCTGCGTGCATTGCTATAGAAGCACTTCAGCTTGGCTATTGGTTCACTGTCTTCTCGGAGGAGCCCTCCCTAATACCTCCATGACAAGTCTGAGGTTTTTCCCTAACACCTCCCAAGGTGACAGTATTCCCATTCTCTTCTGTCACCCAGAACCCCCCCTTTCCCTGTCATATCTAATTTAAAGCTCTGCTAACCAGCCCAGCCAGCTTGCTCCCTAGAATATTTGTCTAGTCAGTAGCCTCCTATGTCTGCCATCAGCATTACCAAGCTATGTCCCAAGCCATAGTACCCAAAGCCCTGAGTGCAACGCCATTCACAAAGTCATTCATTCTGAAGAAATTACATTACATACGCTAATTCAACAAAAACCCAACAAAAAGTAGAATATACAGTTTATCTAAAGTAGCTTCTTCCAGCCCAGTACAAAGAAATAAGCCAAATATTATAAAATACTATCAAAGCAATTATGCAGTATAGCAGAGTCTTCTTATGAATGGAACAAAAATAACTTCAAGCATCCTCCTAATTTAAATGTCTTGCTCATAGTTAGCACAGACAAGAAATTAGTATTCATGCTACTCAGTCTGTGGATGAGTCTTGTTTTCAACAGTGGTTATAATTCTTACATAAAACTCAGTTCTAATGCCAAGAAAATCAGCTCCTTGCCCTTTCTCTGGTCCTCTAGAATGTGTATTTTCTTTCCTTTACAAATTCTGCCAGACAATACCCCAACTGCCTCCTATAGTCTGAGATAACAGTGTACAAATTAAGATAATCCAAAAAATACTTTTATAATGAACTCTCTTGAAAATATTCTATGCCAGGGATGAAACCGAAATACTCCCTTGCAAACAGAAAAAAACAGAAAGTCATGTTCCTTTGCTTATTAACAAAAGTCCTGAACATTAAACAGTATTTCTTAGTTATGATCATATTTTACTCCTCATGAAAGAATCAGACATGATTATCAGAAAGCATTTCTTTACAGCTGTCAGGAATTTCACTGCAATGAAAACACATTCATGGGTCTGCTCTGAAAAAGATTTGGACAATTGGATGTTAACATGAAAAAAAAAAAACGAATCTTTTCTGATTAAATGAGGACATTTGGTCAGCTTCCTGTTGGAACTAATTATTCTAATTTTAATCAAAATAAAAGCAATCCAATACGTCTAGAAGGCTGTTTGGGAACTGCTGAGTCATGGCCTGAACCTCTGATCGATCACCTGAGGCAAGCAATGAGTCAGCCACGGAGCACAGGTGAAGGCAATTCACCTGTGCTGCCGAAAGGGGTGGAGCCTGGCTGCACCTCTCCTAGACCCATTTAAGAGCTGACTGCCAGTGAGGAAGGATCTCTTTTGAAGATCTACTCTGCTGGAGTTTCCTAAGTGAGCCTAGGATATGGGTAAGTGTACTATCTGTTCTCTTTTTGTTATTATAACCTGCTTTGCCTAATTCTCTTGTTTATTTCATAATTATAGCTTCTTAATATTCATTGATTATACAAAGGCACAGATACTATAAACATCCAAACTCTGAGCATTTAAGACTGCGTGTCACCTTAAAAGGAGATAAATAACAAAAGACACCATGCAATGCTAGTGAACAGGACAAGATCTCAGCACCTCCTTCTTGCCGTCCTGATTTTGCTATTCTTGCTACAGTCGGTGAAGATCCCATGCAGTAAAGCTGTGGACTTGCCTAGATTCACAAAGCTAATGGGGGAAAACCTTTCAGTCTCTTTGAGTTTTGAGTTATTTCTAAGAAAATCCAGATCCACCTACTTTTAAGTGTACAGTATTTAAAAGACATGGGGAGCCTGACATAGTCTCCCTATTGAAGGGATATGTGAGCAAAAAGGGAAGTCATTTCAAGGAAATATTTGGCCTTCTTAAATGTAATGGGCCCACAAGCCGTGACCACGCCACAGCAGGGATGCAGCAAAAAGACTTGTAAATTACTATGATATTCCTAATCACTTCCACAAATTCAGCAGACACCCCACAGCAGGAGAAAGCAGTAAGTGAACAGGAACTGATGCCGCAACTTCAAAATGTCTTTTCAACTGCACTGTGTTACTACTTCATGACATAGATTCAACTGACTTCTTCCTTCCTGATCCCAGTAAGTCCTCTGTATACACTTTATTTTCTGAACTGCAAAGGAAGGAGTAGTAACATTGTCTACAAATAGATTTTGATGTAGTTAGGTTTTTTATCACTTCTGTTAGACTCCCTCAGAACAAAAAGGGAGCGTAAGAGGAGACCAACTGCAACATCCTGCCATTTGCATTACTAATCATTATTGAGAGGCTTAAATCCAGAAAGAGTTAATTTGTAAGCATGAAAAAAATAAGATTAGGGAAACTCTTCAAGAGGAAGAGTTATCCTATTTAGTGCACAGACACAATAATCGGGCACAATATGAACTAGAGCCATCTCAGTCTGTGGCTGCCCTTCCAGTTCTCAGAGCAAAAACAGGATTCTTAACATTATTATCTGACTTCCAAGACTCAGGAATTCACCGGCATCCTCAAAACAACCAGGAATAAAAATAAACATTTGCAGAGGAAAAATCAAAGGAGAATCTCAAGGATACTGAAATAATCCTGATGTCTGGGAGAGTTACAACTCTTATGCATAAGGGTTATGCATAAGGGGTTTCTGGACAATTGCAGACCTGCAGAGTTATCACCACTGACCAGCGCTCACTGTGCTGAGAGCTACCAAGGTGGCAAAGAGAGTTGCTCCCTGGTCCGAAAATAAAAATATCAGACCATACATGGAAAGGTTCACACATGGGAAAGTTTCACAAAGGCCTGCGGCACATGCAGTGTGTGCTTGCTGCCTTGCCAGAATCAATCCATCTGAATGCTATGATGAAGTTGAAAGAAAACATTATTGTCTCAAAGATTGTTCAGCAGCACCTGCCTGAGACCATTATAGGCTGATAAAAAGAACTCATATGGTTGAGTGACCTATGGTTGAGTGAGAACTGGCTCTTGACTGATGTTTGCTGGTCAGGATGACTTAAAATCATAGAATTGCTCATGTTGGAAGAGATCTTCAAAATCATCATGTCCAATTGCAACCCAACCATACTACCCTATCTCTAACAAGCCATCACTAAATCATGTCCCTGAGCACCACATCCAAACAGTTTTTAAACACATCCAGGGACAGTGACTCAACCACCTCCCTGGGGAGCTTTTTCTAGTGCTTAAGCACCCTTTCTGTAAATAAGATTTTTCTGATCTGTAACCTAAACCTCCCCTGGCGCTACTTGAGGACATTTCCACTCATCTTGTTACCCGTGAGAAGAGACCAAGCCCGCTCTCACTGTAAAAAATACTTTTCAGGTATTGGAAGAGAGCAATAAGGTCTCCCCTCAGCCTTCTCTTCCCCAAACTAAACAGCCCCAGTTCCTTTAGTTGCTCCTCATAAGGCATATTCTCTAAGCCCTTCTCAAGCCTTGTTGCCCTTCTTTGGACTTGCTCCAGCACCTCAGTGTCCTTTCTGTATTGAGGTGCCCAAAAGTGAACACAGTACTCAAGGTGGGGTGTCACCAGTGCCAAGTACAGGGTCAGGATTACTTCCTTAGTCCTGCTCACTATGCTATTCCTGATACAAGCCAGGATGCCAGTGATCACTATGGAGCGAACATGCATGTTCACCAGGTAGCAAGTATATGATTGCCATATGATCAACTGTTGATCACCATATGAGTGGAACAGGTGCCTTTGCCCTGAGCAACTAGAGGTGTACAAGAGCAGAATGGAGAGGACAAAAACTGGAAAGTTTGGGGTTAGAGTTGGTGCTTCCTCCACCAAACAGCAGTTATGCAGGTCAACAAGAGATTTCTAACTGATGTGCAGCTCCATACAGATTAATGAGAGGTCACTGGATCCACGGTGGTGATTATTCCCACTTCATGACCTCTCTTTACTATTGCTAATTTCCCCATTTTCCCTGCACTCCTTAATTGCTTAAAATTTGTAAGAAGTCAATTGGGCAACATCTTGGCCTCATTTGCTGCCTTAATCTTGCTCTGAGTACATATATATTGAACCACCTCTTTCAGGAATTGGAGTGAGACAAATACCTTTTGAAACAAAACAAAGTAAAACAACAACAACAAAAAAAGTATTTTCCTTTAGCTATGTTTTTATTTCAGGCCATAAGAAACAAATGCTATTCTGTGTTGGTCAAAACTGACATTAGATCTTCTTTACACAAAAACATTCAAATTCACAGAAGCATGGAGCCACAATTACTGAAATTACCAAAAAAATAAAAAATAAAAATAGAAAAATAGAAAAAAATAGAGCCACATATATAACTGCGTAACTGAGTGCTGGCAAAGGATGACAGGACTGTTGAGATTAATGTTCCAGGAATGACTTACACATCTTACAGAGATTTGAAACTCAACACCCTAATCCAAATCCTAGTGTTCTGCTCAGGGACCTAGTTAGGAACTGTGGACGTCAACTGTAGGTTCTCCTTGGTCTGCTTCAGTTCTTTCAGAACTGCTGCATTGTTCAGCTGTGTGAGTATCAAATAATGTATTAGCACTGCTTGCCATTCTGTGGGTAAACTGACAAAATAAAGCTCCATCATTTCACTGCTTCTCACTGCTGCTTTTTCTGAATGAACATTACTGGGAAAACAGTGCTATTTGCTACTAACAGACTAATTACACCCCACAGAATTGACTGATATCAGTTCCTTTAAGTTTCTTCATACAATTTACAGTTAATTCCTTATCATTGCTGGGACAATCTGAATCACACACAGAAGACAAGATTTCCAGGGAACAAGCAACAAGACGGTCTCTGAGTATCCTGTGTAGTACCATTCCAGACATCCTTTCTGATTATGCCTGAAATCTGTTGCTAAACTGAAACTTATGTGATCCATATGTATACAACATTCATGTTGTGCTGCTTTGCTTAACATGAACATGCTCAACCCATGGCCCTCCAGCTGAATGTAGCCCACCACAGATCATACTTTGGCCCACAGCTTACTCCATAACACCATGGTGGCAGCTCCTCCCTGTGGTCAGTCTGGAAGGCCATGCAGCCGTCACTCACCAACAACCAAACACACGTGCTCTATTAATGCTGTCTGGGCTGAAACCAAGACACAGGATGGGTACAGTACACTGCTAACTGAAGTTATGAAAAATTTGATACACTGACTGCACATTCCTGTGAATAGCAAATAATATGCAGTCTTGCTTTCCATTTTGATGAAAGAATTTCAGAGGGGGGTTTCAAGATTGCTGCAGAAAATCTTTTTTTTTTTTTTTTTTTTAATTATTATTAAATAATTCTATTTTCATTTGACATAAATAGATTACCTGCAAATTTTCAAATGGAATTAGCAGAGTTGCAATCAGACATTCAATGCAAAGAAAGCTTTGATCATCTCTCTTTATTATACTTTTAGAAGGCCTATCTTGCCAGAGAAGATCTCTTGCTTTACAATTACACCTTTTTCATTTCAGTACTTTTTGGTAGTACATACGTATGTGATAAACTATTTCCCAATATGAAACACAGCCTTCTTTTTGTTTTAATAAAAAAAAATTAAAAATTAAAACAAGATGTTGATGGCATGGCAGTAGAGGTTGAATATTCTCACCAATATTTTGTTACAGTCTATTACCAATATTCTGTCACCAATCTGCTCACAGAGATAGAACGAAGAAATGGCAGCAACATGAGCACTGTTACAAAGCACTATTGCAGCTAGGGAAATTTTGTCTTAGGAGGTTTTCTCTTTAAATTTCTCGAATTACAGGCACCACGTTGGGCGAGGCTCACCCAGCAGGTGGCGCCGGTGGCCCACGGTTGTCCCGGACAACGTGAGCGGGGAGGGGGGCCGAGGGTGCCCCCCTCTACCCAGCATGCTACAAACTGATCCGGTGTGCCCACAGATGCCACAGACATCCTCTACTACACGCAGGATGACTAGCGAAAGCATCAGTAGTACTATGAATTTTTTATCAATAGTGTAAAATCTCACATTTCTACTAAAAACCTTATGTCTTTAGCTGAAGACTTATTTTCATTTCTCTTATTTTCTTATTTTCTCTTGCTGTCTTAAGCCCAGTGCTTTATCCATGAACACCAGTGTTAGGCTGGCCTTCTTCCTGAAACCGGAGCTCTTAATCTCTGCTATGCATCTTCTATCTTCTTAAAACATACCTGCTACCTTCATCCCTTTTAATGAGAAAGCCTGCATCCACTCCTGCTTTCCAGTCCTTCGTTCCACTTCCCTGCAACCTCTCCAGCTCCCACATCCCACAGCATATTAGGTCTGGTATTTATGCCGGACCAGCTTCTCTCTAAGATCTCAGAGTATCTTATGCATTTCTCACCCACTCATAATCCTGCACAGCTTCTTTTCCATGTCTCCACAGTTTTGGCATCTGCTTCTCAGCAGAGATGCTCTGCAACCTTGCAGCAATAAGCCTTGAACCAGTAGTGCTGTGGCCACACTCCATAAACACTGCTGCCTCTCAGTCTTTTTAGGGAGAGAGAGGCTGCAGATCAGCTCAGTCCTCTGAACAAAGTGATGTGATGACCCAGCAGAGGAAATGGCCCCAAACCACTGGCCACAGAGCAGAAAATAAGTTGTGGCCCTTCAGGTCTCCTACTCAAATGTTGGCACTCAGTCGAGTTAGAGAGCTCTCACAGTTTCTTATAGCATCAGAATAGTTCTCAGAATAGTTCTGCTTTATTGTGTTCAACATACATCTTATATACCATTCACTTACAAGCCAGAAATTCCTGTCCCTCTAATCAGTTAATTGGCCTAGCTTCTCCCAAAACACAGTGATAAAGGATGAAAGGTTTCTTAAGTGTGATAAAATTAACAATGCATACAAACAGAACCTCCTGTTTACCCTTAGATGCAAACAGATACCATTTACTCTCTGTCTTACACTCCAGAATCCCAAGGTTTCACAGTGATAGGTGTCTGATAAGCTCTTTGCTGACTGGCTCACAGTTACATCTTCCCCCACTCTCAAAGGCATATGCGCTAGACTGCAGCCTAAAGTTAACTCTCCAGCTTTCCTTTCTCATGTAATCTGACCCCTTCTTAACTGCCCATTGCAGGTGAAAGGAGAAAGCTGAAAAGCCCAAAAGCCAGCAGATGAACACATCTTTTTCCGAAGGATGGGGAAAATTGAAGGCATTGACTTCTGTAGCCAGCAAGCCCTTTTCAACCTTCTTCAACTCGCTCGGATAGATACAACACAAAGGACTATGAGGGAATAGTGTCAGGCCTTTGCTAGCTTCCATTTCATCTTTTCCATGTAAGAAATCATCAGTATCCCAGGAAGTTTAGTGTCTGCCTCTCGGAACAGGTGGCATCAGCTACCTGGTGAAGTCTGTTATGTAGTTCAGCCACCTCTGTTTCAAAGTAATATCCAAGTGGATAGGAAAGTCTCTATCTACTACATTTTTTTCTATGGTTAATGTTTGTACTGGGTTGAGGAAAGGAAGAATAATTATGCTTTTAATACTTGAATGCATAATATGACATAATATCTCGGTGATATGATCTTCAAATATTCTTCACTTTATATATATATATATATATTTAAAATGTCAACTTTCACTGATTGCCAGGTCTTCTCAAATCATTCCCAATCATTACCGAGCTACATTTTTTGATACAAGTATTCAATTATTTCATTTTTTATGGCCATTGGGATGTGTCTGACTGAGTGCAGATGACACAGCCAGGCTGCATGGTGCAGTAACTAAGCATCTCCAAGGTCAGAGCTATGAAGCTACTCCAAGACTGGAGGAGTCTAGCTGGCTGTAGCTTCTGAAGGCATGGTCAATTAGAATAGACTTTGTGCATCTGGGAATAAATCAAGCCATTGACTTGAAAAGATCACATATGCCTGGATCCTCACAGGCAACACCGTCACCATCACTGTAAAGAAGTTCTTGCACACATTTGTGCAGAACTTCCTATGCTCCAGTTTCTGGCTGTTTCCCCTTGTCCTGTCTCCACACACTGCTGAAAAGAGTCTGGCCTCACCACTCTGCCCCCCACACCTTTAGACATTTCTAGACCTGGAGCAGGTCCCCTCTCAGTCTTCTTTTCTTAAGGCTAAACAGACCCATGGGGTGGTGAGGCCAGACAAAGGAAGCAAACAAACATAACAACAACAGAAAACTTGGGCAAATCTTTGATTAAAAGGAAAATTGCTCAGACTAGACTGGTCTATCTACTTCATTTTAACCTATGGTAAGCAGCTTATTTTCTCTGGCAACAAGAAGTCATTCTACAGCAGTCTACAATAAGCCCAGAGGCTTCTTCAAAATATCTGAAAAGCGTTAAATCTGATACCAGTATCAGTTTTCTGTTGTTGTTATGTTTGTTTGCTTCCTGTTATAGATTCCCGTGACAAAACCAGACAGTCTAGTTTGATAAAGGGATAGCTTTATTTAATTAAGCAAGGCAGTAAAGTGAGCAAAACAGTGCTGGGTGCCGAGGGGAGCGTACACTCCACCAGGGTCGCGATTTGAACAAGGGATTGACTCTGTACTTATACAGTTCTCATCTCCTGCAGACATTCCAGCCATTCTTGCATCGATACAGTTCTTATCTCCTGCATACGTTACAGTGATTCTTGCATTGATACAATTCTTATCTCCTGCATACGTTCCAGTGGCTGCACAGGTTGTTGCTGTGGTCGTAGCTGTTTTGCTGGGGGATTCATTTTCCAGCCTCCTGATGGTTGTGGGGGTGAAAGTCAGTAGTCTTTTCCATTTGGTTATTTTCTAGCAGCTTATGTGCCCCGGGCCTGCAACTTCTTATTTTCCGTCGTTTACAACATTATTTACATTCCCAGACACCTGAGAAAGCACCATTGAGTTTCGATTTGACTAACAAACTTAATCCTTATCTATCACACTTCCTTTTAATGAATTTGCAGTCAAATGGAAGTATATGACTGGTGGAGTTTCAACATGCCTCAGAAACACAATGCTTTATTTCAGCAGCATCTGGTTTGTACTGAGGCAATACCAGTGCGATCCAGTGTAGGTTAGCAAAAAAAGTAGCACTATTCAGCCTACAGTCCACCTTTCTTATGGGTTTTCTGCTGCAGGGAAACAGAAAAGATTTTTTTTATCCTAAACTTTAAAAGAAATCAGCTTAACAAATACTATACAGAATTATCCTTTCTACAACATTCCTTCCATTTGAAGACCAGATCCTCTTCACAGAGAAGTTTTGTGCCACACCAGGGCTAATCTAGGGATGTTTCCAGTAAGTTTTCAAGCATAGCACAATTTTCAGACTACTATTCACTCATCCTCTTTCAAGTGTACATCAGTGTTGCAGCAGGAAACCTGAGGTCTATCAGCAAAAGATTTCAGGACTCTGAGGAAACAACTACAGGATTCAGCACTGGTAGTGTTTTCCTCAATCCTCTCAGTAATGGGGAGAGATGGAAAGGAACAGTTGAGTCCAGATCATCAATGCCTGTCTCCAGGACTGGAGCCTCTGCCAGAATATTGGGGTTTATAATCATGGAAGAATTTTTGAGACCAAAGGTCTGCTGGGGCCCGGTGGGACCCACTTATCTCTATGGGGAAAGGCTTTTGGCCTATGAACTGGCAAGGTTAACTAAGAGGGCTTTAAGCTAGGATTGCTGTAGGCCAGAGGTACCAGTAGGAACACTGAGGTTAAACCAAGGGATGGTACAGCACCATCTAAGAGCAGCAAGGCTGACAGGAGCGTCTGTACAAGTAGGGAATGCTGTGGGTTCAGGAGCTTATCTGAGATGTTTGTATACCAATACAAGCAGTATGAGAAACAAACAGAACTGGAGGTACCGAGCTTTTCCCACCACTATGATATCATTTGTATTAGTGAGACTTGGTGAGAGAAGTCTCAACACAGGATACTTGGGATGGAGGGCTATTGCTTATTCAGGATCGTGACAGGGAGGTGAGGTGGATCTTGCATTGTCTGTAAGGGAAGGATTAGACTGTACGGATCTTGCAGTTATGGATGATATAGTAGAGAGCCTCTGGGTGAAGATTAAATGGACAGATAGCAAAGCAGATATCATAGTGGATGTCTTCTATTGATTGACTGCCTACTCAGCATAACAGCATGGATTACCTATTCAATAGGCAAATATGGGAAATATCTGCAACAGTTGCTCTCATCCCTATGGGAGATTTCAACTTCAGAGAAAAAAACTGTAAATATTATACTGCCACAAGTAAGGCTGAGAAATTCCTCAAGTATACTGCAGATAACTTCCTCTCGTAAGTACTGAGTGAGACAAGTAGGAAAGGCTTCCTCCTAGACCTGTTGCTTAAGAATAGGGAAGGCTTTGTCAGAGAGGTGTTGGTATATGGTTATCTTGGTCACAGTGATCACAAAATAGCCAAATTCAAAATTTTTTGATGCAAAGAGAAAAAGGTCAGCAGAATTGCCACCATGAACTTTAATCCATGAAAGTAAACTTTAATTTTCCCAGAAAGCTAATTAGCAGTGTCTCCTGGGAATGTGCAATGGAGGCTCTAGGTGTCCATTAGAGTTGGTTAGTTTTCAAGAACCACCCTTTAAAAGCCCAGAAGCAGGCAATTCTACTGTGCCTCAAGTCAAGCAATAGGGGCAGAAAATCAATCTGGTTTAACAGGAATTTCTCATAAAACTAGGGCAGAAAAAGAAAATGTGTGCCTCCTCTCCTGGCTTCACAAGGAGAATACAGATCTGTAGTTCATCTACATCTTCAGGAAAACAAACAAACAAACAAAAAACCAACCAACCAACCAAACAAACAAACAAACAAAAAAAACAACGGATGAACAAACAAACAAGAGGCGCCAAAGCCTGACTTGAGTAGTAGACACTTGTCATTTTAGTGTTGGGGGGAAAAAAAAAAAAAAAAAAAAAACCTTTTCAAGTACATCAACATCAAAAGGAGCTCAAGGGAAAACAGTACACTGATACTCGCGTGAGAGATAGTGTAGAGTGTAGTGTAAAGATTGATAGATTGATAGATTGAGGTAGAGTAGATTGTGTTTTTGCAGTGGAAGTTTCCAGTATTTTCAGTATGTAGTGTAGGCTCTTACTGAACTTATAACCCTCTTCTGAAATAGTTATATATGTTATTTTTCCAAAAATAAAATTGCTGAACAGAGTGAAGTTAGGATTGGGGGAGACTTGGCTGGGGAAGAATTGAGACAGGCACAAGATAAGGGTGGGGAGAGCCTAGCATGGGACAGAATTAAAGTGCTAAGTTTTGCAAACATTGCCTTCCTATCTCCATAGAAAAGTACACAACATACCTAAAAACAACAAGGTTGGTAACAGACCTTATATGGAAATATATCGTAGCAACAGCATTGGGGAGATTGTGAACCTGAGACACAGTGAGCACAATACAAGGAGAGTATTACCTATTCACGGGTTTAGGGTATATAACTGAATGAATTTCACTGACTGGTGTGCAACTTCTCCGTAGGGGGTGTGCACCCATTATTGCAATAACAAATAAACTTTGCTGCTATGACTAAGATCTTTGCCTAAGTAGATATTTTTGACTTCGGGTGGTTCTTAAACTTGGACCAGATGACCACCTAACAAGTATGGAAGAGGAAAAAGTAAAGGCTTTCAATGCCCTTGTTTGCCTCAGTTTTTAACCACAGTGACAGATCTCGGGCTTCCTGGACATCAGAGTTGGAGGACTATAACTGGATGTAACATTGTGTCAACAGTTTACAGCCTGATTCGGCCCAATTCATGACTAGCTGGACCTGTGGATCCATGCCCCAGAAAAGGGAAACAGGGAAAAAGAGTAGAGAGATGGGCCCAAAAACAAAACAGTGGCAATGATCTGAGGAGAAACAAACTAATTTACTAAATAAGATATCAGAATGCAAGATAACACACTATAGTACAATATTCTACAATATAATTAGAATTTTAGCTAATAAATCAAATATAATGAAAGAGTGTCCAGAAGCCAAAGGCCTTACTCTAATGCTGTGACGAGACGAGCAACAGAGGCAAGCCAGATGATCAGAAAAAAAAAGGGCTGTCAGGTGTCCTACAAGGGCCTCTTATCTTTCCCCCCTGAGCGGAAATGTTAACAGAACAGCAAACAGTCCTTTGGGGAATGTAGTAGTTCTTCTCTTCCAGGACAAGTATCTGGACCTGGAGCATTAACTCTTCAACTCCCGGTGCACTACATGATGTTATGATGTAGAATACTGATAACCAAGCATTATAAAACCATGACACGGTGACTTTATATCTATGGTCACCAGAATTGTAATGGAGTAGCTGCATCAGCTCAACTTTCATAAATCCATGGGGTCTGATGAGACTCACCACAGTGCTGAATGAATTAGCAGATATTATAGCTGGATTCAACAATTTACCAAAGGTTTTGGGAGTCCAGTGAGGCCTCTGCTAACTGGAAGCTAGGCAATATTATACTCATCCAGAAAAGGGCATGAGAGAAGACTCAGGAAGCTAGAGAGCTGTTAGTCTAATCTCAGTCCCTGGAAACATTTTAGAGAAGATTGATTTGGGTGTTTCTGAAAGGCATTTAATGAGCAAAGATTTTATCGGACATAGTAAGTATGGGTTCATGAAAGGAACATGCTAGCTTAGTAATTTGATCTCATTCTATAACAAGGTCATCAGCTTGACAGAAGAAGGAAAGGTAACAGAAGTAATCATGGCATTAGGAAAAGTTTCTTTACCATTCAAAGAGCAAAGCTTGTTCCATTTACTGGAGAGGTGGTTGAGGCCCCATGACAGTCAATGTTCATTTGGCTAATGACTTCAATAACTTTTGATTAGACCTGATATGGTCAGACAGTTCATCCCTTCCAACTGAACTATTCTATTCTATTCTGTTCTAACAGCAGTAATAAATCAAATAGATTTAACTGTTGGCTACAATATGTCATGCTGTTGTGCTTTATTGCCTCTATCTTACACTCTTTTTCTTCTCCAGAAAGACACAATGCTTGACCATCTCCTTATACTTCTACAGGACCAGGACAATAAGCCACAAGGCCTTCCTTTGTAATCACAGGATTTAGCAAGCCTGACTATTACCCAGGTAACTGAACATGATGGGTCCATCTCAAGATACACATGTGGATTGATTATCTTGAGTGAGATTCAACTCTTCTGAAAAAAAAACAAAAGTAAAAACTTGGCCAAACGTGGATGTAACTATGTCAGCTTAAATATTAGACACTGGAATTTCCTAGAAATCAATCCTTCATTAAAACAACCGGTGACCTTGTGTGTTCAAGGAGCTCAGAGTACATGTGAGGGGCTGAGTGACTGGTGGACTTATGAATGGCAGTGTATGCATACACTTTAAGTTGGATTAGTATAAGCTCATATGTCAGAAACGGTCTGCATAATTAATTTTTCTTGTCAGCTTAGTGAGACTGATCTTCTTTCAGTCCCACAGAATTGTGTTACATTGGATGCAACATAGGAAAAAACATATGCTGGCATTCTTACTAACTGCTTTGATACTTTCAGCCAGCAACAAATGAATGAACCCCCCTGCTAATTCCTCCTTTAAAATCCTTTAAAAAGGATTTAAAACATTTGATGGAAGGTTGTGAGAATACAAGAAAGAATATTCAGAGCAGAAGCTGCAGATCAAGATAAAAGGCGCAAGAAAGCAAGGCTGAGAACCAATGAAGGCTCCAGAAGAGAAAAACAAAGTCTAGTAAGCTGCGTGATCACCGCATGATAATGATCCTGTCTGGAAGAAGAGAGCATGACTAGGAATGACTCGTGGCTCTGATTGGACAAGTGCCTGCATGCACAGTTAAGGAGTGTTTGTGGAATGTTTTGTTGACATGTAAAGGCAGTGGGGAAAGTTACAAGAGAAAACTGGTGAACGTATATGAGGGATGTTTGAACCTGCAATAAACAAGTTGGACCGTTCACATCTTGAGTCTGTGCCTCAGATGCTACAAATAGCACCCACCGTGTGGAGCAAATCAAACCAAAGCTGAGTGAACCTGGTCCAGCAGCATCACCCAACTGAACTGTGGTGATTGTTTTGCACGCCCATCACTGATCGGCAGAAGGTGAGCAGTCATGTATGATGGGGAATTCACTAACGAAGGAGCAACAGGAGTATTACAGAGATTTTTAAAGTTTCAGAATCAGCCTATATTAGCATTGGTTACTTTTCTTGATGGGATAATTAAAT
Organism: Phasianus colchicus; assembly: GCF_987193195.1. NCBI lineage: Eukaryota > Metazoa > Chordata > Aves > Galliformes > Phasianidae > Phasianus > Phasianus colchicus. Next base: position 75,222,762 of record NC_143436.1, on the reverse strand, counting down.
ACATCCCTGAGTTTTCGATAACTGGGTTTTCTTTTGATGGGGCAGTTTGGGATAAAATCCACACAAAATGTTGGGACGTTACTACTACTGCAGTCAAGACCGCTGCTTAATCATTTACCGGTTTAAATATCAGAAGTGCTCAAACAAATATGAAAAGAAATGGCAAATGCTACTGACCATTCCCCATTGCCCTTCTCCCCACTCCTGCCACTTGCTGCACCACTGCCACCTTCTTCCCACCCCACTCCAAACTGCAGAAGAAGAATACCACAAACCCCAGAGAGCACTGCCTCTGCCCCTGCTGTGAGGAACGCCCTAACACACCTCACCCCAGAGTGCATCAGCTCCACTGCCGCCCTCCGCTCCCCTGTCACGCGCCGTGCCACTGCTGCCTTCCACTGAGCTGCCACCATACCCCCTTCGCCCGCCTCTGCCTGCCACTTTCGCCCATCCTGCTGCGCCACTTTCTGCTTCCAGCATTTAATGTGGTTAAAGACTAAGGTTCTGTAGAGCAATGCAGAAGAGAGGCATTATCATGGGGTGACACTGACACGTTGCAACCCTTTCCTATGATGTGCAAATCAGCTCCAACTCCTGCTCCCCAAGGGAATCCCTGCTTCATGAAGTGGTAAAGGAGCTAAAGTCAGTGAAAGATTATAGAATTCAGTCTGCCTTCACATATAATCTTTTGGTTGCAATCAGTGACAGCTATGTTACAACTTTTCATGATTGGAAAATTTTGTTATGAATGATTCTATTTCTCATGCAGTATACTGTGTTTATGACTGAGTACTGAGATCAGGCTACTGGTCAGATGATGAATAATTTGACCAAGTTGATGGACAGCCCCTTAATCTACTGGAGATGGGAAGAAGAGCGCAAGATTGTGCACTATGACAACAAATACAGTCTCTAATCAGCTGGCCATGGCCTGGCCAGCTCACTCAGACCAGCCATCGCTGGCAGCTCAGGAGTGGACTTGGACACCTCCCAGTCAGTGACATCAACTGATACCACCATGACTCTTATTGCAACAGGGATAAGAAGCCCCCTTGGGAACGGATATTGAGCCCTCGTGTTAGGAGATTCTTCTGTAATACGGATGAGACTTTTTATTTTAGCGAGAGTTACAGATGCTATACTGCTTGTCCAGCACACAGTAAAATCTGTTGGTTTGCAGATTGCTGACAGTTGAGTTCAGCTCTCGGTGGAAATATTTACAATGGAAAACTACATCTCATTCGATTCAGCCGCAAACGCTCAAAATAGTACCCTGTGTGCAGAAAATAAATGGTCTACAAAAGTTATTAGGAACCATCAACTGGCTGCGACCCTCTATTCCAGCTACTCCAAGGAGACCCAGATCTAGCCTCTAAGCAAAAATTAACACCAAAAGCACTACAATGCTTAGATTCTGTAATAACATCATTGCAACACTGATACAGCCATCATGTTTGTTTATCACTCATTGTATCTCTTATAATAAATATCAAATTCTTGTATGCTTTATTTTCACACATTCCAATATCTCAGGCTGTAACTGTATTTATAAATGGCTCTGGCAAGACTCATTGAGCAGTGGTTCTCTGGCATGCAACTTCTACATGCTGGCAGACATGCATATTGTCGATGGGTAACCTTAAGTTGTAGAACTTGCTATAGTGGCTCAAGCTTTTCACATTTTTGCAAAACAAAAGCTAATATAATAACTGATTCTGCATGTTCCAGCTATCATTCAGTGGATTGAAGGATCTTTTCTTAAGGAAATCAACAACTCTGTCTTGTTTGCACAGCTCAAGAGATTTTTGCATATGTCTCTCACCACAGTCTTCCTTATTTTATTATGCATATTCAACCACACACTATATTGCCTGGTCCATTAGTAGAGGGCAACCATAAGGCTGATCAAGCCACTGTCACCTTAGCTATCCCTCAATTATTTCAACAAGCTCAACTTTCCCATCAATTCTTCCATCAGAACAAGGGAGCCTTATAAAAACAATTCCAACTGACAGTGGATCAAGCCCGTAACATTATTCTAACATGCCCAGACTGCCACACAATTGCCCCTTTACCTCAAATAGGGACAAAGCCCCGTGGTACAGCACCTCTTCAACTCTGGCAGACAGGTGTCACTCATGTTGATGAATTTGGCCGTCTAAAATATGATCATGTAATAATAGATATTTATTCTTCTTACATGTTTGCCACAGTGCAGTCGCAATGCCTATAAACATTGGTTATTTGCTTACACTGCTATGGGGATCCTATGTACTATAAAAACAGATAATGGACGTGCATATACTTCTAAGGACACTCAAGTTTTCCTCCAAGAATGGGGGGGGTTAGACATGTTACAGGCATTCATCATTCTCCCACTGGACAAGCTATCATTGAATGTGCTCATCAAACCTTGAAATGTACTCTTAATAAAAATAGGGGGAATACAGGAGAAACACTGCAAGGAAGATTATGTAAGGCTTTGCTTGTGCTAAATTTTTTGAATCATGATCATACAAATACAACTTGAGAGGACCATCATTTTGGGGCATCCCCAGTGCTCAAGCAGCAGCCAGTGATCAACATTCGGAATATGGCCACAGGGCATTGTGAAGGTCCCTTACCACTGATAACTTGAGGTCTTGGATATTCTTGTGTGTCCACAGGGACTGTGGGTTTCAGTGCCATACATTCAGCCTCATCTTAAGGCAGAAAATAGCATCCAGCCCTCATAATGACTGGGATTGTGTGTTTTTTACTTATTTGTATTGTTTCATAATTTGTTGTATTGCAGATAACTTACAGGTGCCATAGCGAGTGATGAAAAATGGCTGAATTACCCACTGTATTATCACAGTAACACTGGTAATGGTATGATAAAAGTGGGTGATTTTCCTGTGTTCACAGAATCACAGAATCACAGAATTCTTAGAGTTGGAAGAGACCTTTAAAGGTCATGTAGTCCAACTCCCCTGCAATGAACAGGGACAGCTACAGCTACATCAGCTTGCTCAGAGCCCTGTCCCCTTGTTCTATCACCACAGACCCCACTGAAAAGTCTGTCCCCTTCCTTCCTGTAGCTCATGTATGTTCCACCTAAGCAAAGCACAGACTACTCAGGTTATTTTGGAAATTGCACACAGCAGACCATGGTGTAGAAGGACCACATCTTTGTCTCTTCTACAGGAAGAAAAAAGACTAAAAATGTAAGTTCTACAATCAGCAATCTACAATCAGTTACCAATGCAGCATCAAGAATTAGAATTACTAGGCACTATCTGGGTTGCTGTGTGCTTCTTCCTTTATTTCAGTAGTGGATTCAGTGTTATCAGCTCTGGAATCTGTGGGAATATGTCTTTCAGTGTAATTTCAACCCCCATTATCAGTAACACTCAGTTATTATGCTATTAGCCTATCAGTTAGCCCAATAATGATCTTGGGATGGAACAAAGTATTCTGATACTTTTAAGGAAACTGATATTTGTGGCTATAGCTGCAAATATTTTGTTCCATATAGAGAGTTAACCTTGGTAGTTTATTTTGTTTTGCAAGCAGGTGTTCCACTTGAGCTCTGTATCGCAGAATGGCTATGTGGATGCAGTGTACAAATGGAAAAAACCCTCCAGGTCCAGCAAAGAATAAAAGCAGGAGAGAGTCTGTGATGGGTGAGAGAGGCAAAGTGCATTTTGAAGCAGGGGACACCCTGCTGGCACTACCTATCAAATTCGCTCTTGGCATGTTCCTTTTCTCTCCTTTCTGCTGTCAGTAAATAATGATGCAGTAGCTTAGGGAGTTTCTGAGGGATTATTAAAAATGGATACCGGTGTGCGTGTGAGTGTACGTATGTTGACTAAAAGTCATAACCCTCTGTGCTGCTCTGACAGCATAGTTTGCTTGCCTCTGCTCCTGAGACATCCTGTCTCTCAGATCCAAACATGCCCTGAAACATTACTGCTCAAGTGTGGGGAAGTCTCTGGACTCTCAGGTCGCGCTAGAGACATAACAGCACACCAATGTGGTTAACAGCTATTAGTCTACTTTATTGTTAAGCAGCTACTCTTTTTATACATGTTAACAGAGCATTCTGCAAAAACACTCGTTTGCACAGACGCTTATCCAATCAGAGCTGTGAGACGTTCTTTCTTCTTCTAAAGGTGTCCATGGTTCTCATGCCACTTACCTTGCTCCACAGCTGCTGCTCTGAACAGCTTTTCCAGCTCCTGCTTTGAACAGTTTTTCTTGTATTCCCACAATTCCCCCTTTTTTGTTTATTTGCAAACTTTACCGTACTATAAAATAATAACAGTAATTATATTAATAATACAATCATTATATCTCAATCAAGGCCTCGATAGGCTTCTAAAGCAAACAAGGCAAACATAACATAATGACAAGAAGTGCTGTTAACCTACTAAAAAAACCAAACGTGTTTGGTCTGCAGTCCAACTTTTCTGCAACCTGTAAATAAATCCCTGAGGGACCCATTCTGTGTTAATCTCTAACTGCTTTGAAAGAGGTCTTCAACTTCTTCAGACAGAGGGTGGTCATCAATGGCTCTATGTCCAGGTGGAGGCTGGTAACGAGCGGCATCCCCCAGGGATCTGTCTTGGGACCGGTGCTCTTTAACATCTTTATCAATGACATCGATGACGGAATCAAGTGCACCCTCAGCAAGTTTGCTGACGACACCGAGCTGTGTGGTGTGGTTGACACGGTTGAAGGACGGGATGCCATTCAGAGGGACCTCAAGAGGCTAGAAAGGTGGGCCCGGGTGAACCTGATGAGGTTCAACACGGCAAAGTGCAGAGTTTTGCACTTGGGCCGGAGGAATCCCAGGCATCCCTACAGACTGGAAGGAGCAGTCCTTGAGAGCAGCCCTGTGGAGAAGGACCTGGGGGTCTTGATAGATGAAAAACTTAACATGAGCCAGCAGTGTGCCCTTGCGGCTCGGAAAGGCAAATGGGATCCTGGGCTCCATCAGAAGAGGGGTGGCCAGCAGGGACAGAGAGGTGATTGTTCCCCTCTACTCTGCTCTTGTGAGGCCCCATCTGGAATACTGCGTCCAGGTCTGGAGCCCCCAGTACAAGAAAGACAGGGAGCTGTTGGAGAGGGTCCAGAGGAGGGCCACGAAGATGATCAGGGGACTGGAGCACCTCCCCTATGAGGACAGGCTGAAAGAGCTGGGCTTGTTCAGCCTGGAGAAAAGAAGGCTGCGGGGTGACCTCATTGCAGCCTTTCAGTACCTAAATGGAGCCTACAAACAGGAGGGAAATCAACTCTTTGAAAGGGTGAGTGACAGCAGGACAAGGGGAAATGGTTTTAAGCTGAGGGAAGGGAGATTTAGGTTGGACGTCAGGGGGAAATTCTTTACGGAGAGAGTGGTGAGGTACTGGAACAGGCTGCCCAGGGAGGTTGTGGATGCCCCGTCCCTGGAGGTGTTCAAAGCCAGATTGGATGGGGCCCTGGGCAGTCTGGTCTAGCATTAGGTGGAATGGTTGGTGGCCCTGCGTGTGGCAGGGGGGTTGGAGATTCATGATCCTTGAGGTCCCTTCCAACCCTGGCAATTCTGTGATTCTGTGATTCTAATGTATTCTGATATATTGATTTTGAAAGATCACTAAGATTTGTACAACAGATGCTTTTTTTTTACTCATGATTATGCCTTTGGGCTAATAGAGAATTAATAGTCAGACAGTGTTTGCATGCCAGATAGAACTAGAGACATTGTTACTTACTGACCCTTGAGAAACAACAACCTGCAGAAAAAGAGAGAAAAAACATAGTGGTGGTGAATGAAATAGGCAGTGCCAGCAGGGCATCCCCTGCTTCAGGGTGCACTTTTCCTCTCTCACCCACCACAGATTCTCTCTTGCTTTTATTCTTCTCAGGGTCCAAAGGGTAGTGAGCAAGGTGTGAACAGGTGGATGAGCTCCTCAGCCTGGTGGTGTCGCTTAGGGAGGAGGTAAGAAAGATTAAGAGCTATTAGAGAGTATGAGAGGGAGACAGACTGGTGGTGTGATTCTCTGCGAGAAAGAAACAGAGATTGCAACCTCCAAACTGTAGTGGACCTCTCCCTTTCCGTGGTCAAACCGAGAGCGCCAACTCAAGAAGAGAGGAGGAATGGCAGCAGGTCCCACCTCAGTGATGCAGGTGGCACCCATCCCGACCTAACTCGGTTCCTCAGGTGCCTCTACGTTATAGGTTTGATACCCTGAAACTGGAAAGTGAGGTGGCTGAGAATGAGTGGAGGGACAGCCTCCAAGCTTTTCTAAGGAGAGGCAGTCAGCTCCACGCTTGAAGACTGCCTTCTCCAGTAAAGAAAGGAGGGTGATAGCCACAGGTGACTCCCTTGTAAAAGGAACTGAGGGCCCAATATGTCGGCCTGCCCCAACCAGGAGGGGAGTGTGCTGCTTCCCTAGGGCACAGGTCAGGGATACTCTAGAAAGCTTCCTGGTCTTATTCACCCATCTGACTGCTATCTCTTATTGGTAGTTCAGGTCAGCAGTGCTGATGCTGCTGAGAGAAGCCTGAGGACTATCAAAAATGACTTCAAGGGACTGGGGAGGGTACTTGATGGAGCAGGCATGCAGGTGATCTTCTCTTCTATCCCTTCAGTGGCAGGGAAGGACACTAAGAGGATCAAAAAAACCCTCCTCATAAATAAATGGCTTAGAGGTTGGTGCAGGCACAAAAATGTTGGTTTTTTGACCATGAGGCAATTTACTCAGCACCTGGCATGACAGCTGCAGATGGAATTCACCTGTCTGCCTGTCTGCACGGGGTAAAAGGATAATAGCCCAGGAACTGGCGGGCCTCATTGAAAGGTCTTTAAACTAGGTAAGAAGGGGGAAGGGGACAAAAAGAAGGGCTGCTGGGGTTGAGCGGGTAGTTCGAGGCTCAAAACAGAGCTTGATGGGTGATGAGGGTGGAGTTTGAAGGGATGGAGAGTGGCAGGGGGATGCTGCTTCCCTGAAGTGTTTGTACACTGCACCCAGTATGGGAAATAAACAGGATGAGTTGGAGATCTGCATGCGGTCACATGGCTACAATCTCATTGCAATCATGGAGACTGGAATGTTGTCATGGAAGGCTACGTGCTTTTTAGGAAAGATTGGCTGGTGAGGTGGGGTGATGGAGTTACTCTTTATGTGAGAGAGCAGCTAGAATGTATTGAACTCCACCTGGGGGACAGTGGTGTAGCAGTGGAGATCTTGTGGGTGAGAATCAAGGGGTGGGCTCATATGAGTGACACTGTTGTGGGTGTATACTACAGGCCCCCTGATCAGGAGGAGGAGGTTGATGAGGCCTTCCATAAGCAACTGGAAGCAACGTCACGATCCCAGGCACTGGTGCTTATGGGGGACTTCAATTATCCAGATATTTGCTGGATAAGCAACATGGCCAGGCACAAGTGGTCCAGACGGTTCCTGCAGTGTGTTGAAGACAACTTTCTGAGGCAGGTGGTAGAGGAACTGACGAGGGGAGGGGTGTTGCTGGACCTTATTCTCTTAATAATGAAGGGCTTGTCAAGGAAGTAAAGGTCAGGGGCATTTTGGGCTGTAGTGACCACGAGATGGTGGAGTTCAAGATCTTGAGTGGAAGAAGCAAAGAAAAAAGTAGGTCCCTGGACTTTAGGAGAGCCAGCTTTGATCTCTTCCGGGACCTACTTGGAGCTATCCCATGGGCTAGGTTGTTAGAAGGTAAGGAGGCCTATGAGAGCTGGTCGGCATGGGAGATGGTCTGGGAATGGAAGACTTCTCTTTAGTTGGGGAAGAAGCGGTCCGATAGCGCCTAGGCAACGCCAATGTTCATAAATCCATGGGACCTGATGGGATTCATCCACGGGTGCTGAGGGAGCTGGTGGAGGTGATTGCTGAACCACTCTGTCATCTTTGAGAGGTCTTTGAGAACGGGGGAGGTGTCTGGAGGTTAGCCAATGTCACTCCAGTCTTCAAAAAGGGTGAGAAGGAAAATCCAGATAATTACAAGCCAGTCAGCCTCACCTTTGTCCCTGGAAAGGTGATAGAAGAGCTTGTGCTAGATGTAATCTCCAGACAACTGGAAGAAAAGGAGGTTATCAGAAGTAGTCAGCATGGGTTCACCATGGAGAAGTCATGCTTGACCAACCTGGTAGCCTTCTACGATGTTGTCACTGGCTGGGTGGATGGGGAAGAGCACTTGATGTAGTCTACCTTGATTTCAGCAAGGCATTTGATACTGTCTCCCACGACATCCTTATAACAAAGCTGAGGTGTGGGATAAATGAGTGGACAGTGAGGTGGGTTGAGAATTGGCTGACTGGCAGAGCACAGCAGGTCATTGTTGGCAGAGCAGAGTCTGGTTGGAGGCCTGTAATTAGCAGTGTTCCTCAGGGGTCAGTACTTGGTCTGGTCTTGTTCAACATCTTCATCAATGACCTTGATGAGGGGATAGTGGCCACCCTCAGCAAGTTTGCTGATGATACAAAGTTGGGAGGATTGGCTGACACACCTGAAGGTTGTGCTGCCATTCAGAGAGACATGGACAGGCTGGACAGTTGGGCAGTAAGAAACCAGATGAGGTTTAACAAAAGCAAGAGTAGAGTCTTGCATCTAGGGAGGAATAATTGCATGTACCAGTACAGGCTGGGGGATAACCTGCTGGAGAGGAGCTCTGCAGAGAGGAACCTGGGTGTCTTGGTGGATGACAGGTTGGCCATGAGCCAGCAGTGTGCCTTCATGGCCAAAAAGGCCAATGGCATTCTGGGGTGCATTGAAAAGAGCGTGGCCAGCAGGTTGAGGGAGGTGATCCTCCCCCTCTACTCTGCCCTGGTGAGGCCTCATCTGGAGTACTGTGTCCAGTTTTGGGCTCCCCAGTACAAAAAAGACAGGGATCTCTTGGAAAGAGTCCAGCGGAGGACCACAAGAGGGCCACAAAGATAGTGAAGGGCCTGGGGCATCTCTCCTATGAAGGAAGGCTAAGTGAACTGTGGGTCTGTTTAGCCTTAAGAAAAGACGACCTGGAGCAGGTCCCCTCTCAGTCTGGAAATGTCTAAAGGTGCGGGGGGCAGAGTGGTAAGGCTAGACTCTTTTCAGCAGTGTGTGGAGACAGGACAAGGGGAAACAGCCAGAAACTGGAGCATAGGAAGTTCTGCACAGATGTACGCAAGAACTTATTTACAGTGATGGTGACAGAGCACTGGAACAGGCTGCCCAGGGAGGTTGTGGAGTTTCCTTCTCTGGAGATATTCAAGACATGTCTGGATGCCTACTTGTGCAATCTGGTGTAGGCAACCTGCTTTGGCAGGAGGGTTGGACTCCATTATCTCTGGTGGTCCTTTCCAACCCTACGATTCGTTGATTATGTGATTTTCCATTTGTACACTGCATCCGCATGGCCAGTGCATGATATAGAAGCCAAATGGAACAGGAACACCTGCTTGCAAAACAGAATAAACTAACAAGGTTAACTCTCTTAGTGTGTGCCTTTGTCTCAGGTGCTGCATGGTCATATTTTAAATTCCTGATTGGTGGGATGAAACAGTTAATCATTCTATAATATAGGGTCATCCCTTTGCCTAGGATTCCTTTCCATGTTTTGTCTTAGCACTACTAATACATTAAAATAGTCATTCCCATACATTCCAGCATTGGTAACATTAAATCCTGTTAATTCACATTCAATCTATTTCTAAAATAAAAGAAGCACACAACAACTTAGATAATGCCCAATAATTCTAGTTCTCAAGACTGCATTGATAGCACAGAAAAATCACCTACTATATCATACCATTACTACTGTTACTATTCGCAATACAAGTTACAAAGCTATATCAAACAATAAGAAGCACACAATACCAATCATTATGAGTTCACAGTTGTTTCAGACTGATACCAGGCTTTTCTTATTGTTTCACATCCTGACGCCATTCTTTTCGTGGGAGCTGCACATGGCCACCTTGGCCACCCTGCACCAACCATTCCCCTTTTTTGTTGAATAAGCATTTTACAATACAGATAACTATACTAATAGTTATAATAACTATTCCCAGCAACGGCCCCTGTATAAGGACAGCTAAAGCTACCTGCGCATTTAGAGTGAATGTCTCGCATATCCTGGAAAGTGAGAGAAAATATAGTGAATTTACAGGTGTAACATGGACCCTCAAAAGCATTTCCTGGTATTTCCAAACATAAAACATGTTTTCTTCCATCCCTTAGATGTGTTACCGATCTTTTGATTTCTGAGAAGATTTAACTCCTGTGAGTCCCAGGGTATAGTGGTATTAAGACTCCTAAGAAGAGCTTGAAAGAACAATCACCTGGAGTATCCAGTACATTGCAACTACCTGTGGAGTAAGCAGAAAAGTCAGAATCATTGAGCAACAGCATCCCTATAAAACAAGTTTGGAAAGGATCAGTGGTAGAAACAAGCACTAAGCAGAAGTCAGTCCAGTCTGTTCATTTAGTCCAGGTGACCCACATATTTTGCAATGAGTTGATTTGGTGCGGCTCAGGTAATGCTTCTGCACCAAGGGCAAACACTGCAAGCAGGAATCCAAATAGGGCCATTATCTGTGGAAAGACAAAGAAAAACCTCTTTCTACAAGTATGACAGTACTTGGGCCCTTCCAACCTCCAGTCAATGGATCTTTGTAAGACACTTTTGCAGACTCAGATAGTATTCTCATACTAGTATCTGAATGATGCAAAGTTATAGCAGGTACCTTTATAGCAAAAAGGAAGTTAAGGGAGAAAAGAACACTCATGAGGCAATCTGGCTCATCACGTATATCGCTCATTCGGTTTAGTTGTGTTTTTAGCATAGCATGTGCGCGTTCTATAATAGCATGTAGGAGCATGTGGGATCCCGAACTTATGTTGAACCCCCCACTTTTGCAAAAAGGATTGTACTGACAGTGACTTATAGGCTGGCCCATCATCTGTCTTAATTTGTTTTGGAACTCCCTGGATAGCAAAACATGCAATCCAATGCTTAATGACATATTTAGCAAATCCACTCACTAAAGGAGAAGCCATATAAATCCAGAGAGTCGAATCCAGCTACCGCAACACGGTGCCGACCTCTGTCACGACCGTCCTGCCATTGTCTACTTCCCCGAATCATCCCACAAAGTGTCCCACGTGCCATATGTGGGGAAGTCTCTGGACTCTCAGGATGTGCTAGAGACATAAACAGCACACCAATGTGGTTAAAAGCAATTAGTTTGCTTTATTGTTAAGCACTACTCTATTTATAGATGTTAACAGAGCTTTCTGCAAAACACTCTTTAACCGTTCACACAGGTGCTTATCCAATCAGAGCCATGAGATGTTCTTTCTTCTTCTGAAGGTGTCCTTGGTTCTCATGCCACTTATCTTGCTCCACAGCTGCTGCTCCGTGCAGTTTTTTCTTACTTCCCCACAGCTCTACTGCCTGTAATGCTGAATAGGCAGCCAATAACTGTTTTGCAATCATACTGCATCTTTCTTCTGGTCCATGCCAGACCTGAGACCAAAAACCAATGGGGGTCCGAACAGAACTCTGGCGTCGCCACAGGCCCCAACCAAAGCCATCTTGAGTAACGTAAACATCCAACTCAGCTGGGAGGGTAGGATCAAATAAACCCAATGCCTGGGCTTGTTTAACTGCCAGTTTTGCCTGTTGGAAAGCATCCTGTTCCGTTTTTCCCCAGTCCCATAGCTGCCCCTTTTTGCGAGTCTATACAGTGGCCTTAGCAGCTGCATTAGGTGAGGTATAAAGGAACGCCAGTAACCCAATATACCTGGAAACTCTTGCAGCTGCTTCGATATCGTAGGGACTGGGAACACCTGAACCTCATCTATGACAGCACTGGGCAGTACTTTGGTCTTTCCTGACAAAACCACCCCCAGGAATTTCACAGACAGGCCCAGACCTTGCACCTTTTGGGGATTTATAGCCCATCCCTTCTGTTGTAAATAGGCGGTTAATGAATCTGCCACCTGCCCTACTGCCTCCAGTGAGTCGGATGTCAGCAGGAGGTCATCAGTATAATGATACAGGTTAACATCATCAGGTTTTTTCCAATCAGCCAGGTCATGCGCCACTAGATTGTGACAATATGTTGTTGAATGCATGTACCCCTGTGGCAGGACCTGAAAGGTCCACTGCCTGCCTCCCCACGTAAATGCAAATTGATCTTGCGATTCCTCAGCAATTGGGATACTGAAGAACGCATTTGCTAAGTCTAGGACTCAACGATAGGTTTTTATCTCTCTACTCAATGTATCCATTAGGGAGGAAATATTGGGTACAGCCACATGAATAGGCGGCATGACCTTATCTAATTCTCTGTAATCCACTGTCATTCTCCACATGCCATCCGACTTTCGCACTGACCATATGGGGGATTTATATGGGCTGTGTGCAGGTCTGATAATACCCACTTCTTCTAATTCCAGCACTGTTCTCAATATTTCATCTTGCCCACCCGGGAGTCTATACTGCCTTACATTAGTAATCCAGCGTGGTTTCAGCAGGCAAATAGGCCCATGTTTCACATGGCCTCTTAATATTACCTGCACCGCCCGGATACTGATACATCTGTCAAAATCTGACCTCTCCCACAGTTGTCTGGAGAGCCAGACCCCATAGAATATCTATGCCCAAGATGTATTCCTGGACTGGGGCAATAGATACCTTACACTCCCAGTTTCAACCACGTTTGGGTGACAGGAATAGTCTGACCCGCAAAACCATCAATCATCACTCTGTCTCCATCAAATTTGGTTGAATCTCCATAAATAATTGATGTTTCTGCTCCGGTATCCACTAATGCCACAACTCTGAATATTTTTTCGGTACCAATAAATCGTTAATTCTACACAGGGCCTCCGGTCCCATCCGGAGGCCCTAGGGGGACTAACATCCCTCATCACACCATGAATTGAGCTACGGCCAATTCTTTTGCTTCCGGTGGCTCAGGCATTGTAGCCCGAGACACCTGAGGCAGCTTTTTTTTTTCCTATTAGGAACAATGACATCTTCTAAGTTCCATGTTGTTGTTGGCGTTCTCTCTATAACCCTTACCCTTGGTTTCTTAGGGTAGGTCTGAAATTTTTGATTGTCCTTTAGTTGTCTCCAAAGTTGGAGAAGGATATGGTTGGGCTGGCCGTCAATCTTAGCAAATTGGACCCCAGTCCAAATTAAATCATTAAACATTTGTTTTTGGGAGACCCTTATGGGTCCCGATTGAGGAGCTCGAGTAGCTGGCATTTTGGTTTTAGTCACCGGCAAGACTTTGGCTTCTTCTAATTTCCAAATGTTGTGCCTATTCTGCAGGCATTCTGTTTCTCCTAGGTCAGCCACTAACTGGGCAGCCTGCTGGACTACTGCTTCTGAGGCCACTAGGGGATTTAATATAGAGACCAGAGTGCTATACAGATGGGAGGGAGCTTGTTGTAAAATTAGGTCTCTCATCCCTGCTGAGAATTTGACCATATCAGGGCCATCAAATGCATCTTCATAAATTGCTTCCCTTACACCTAGTTCACGGATATAATTTTGAAGGTCCTCCATGGAGGACCACATCCCTGTATGTAAAGGAATATCAGATTTATTGGGCCATACCATACGGCAGGCCAGCATTAACCATTCTATTATAGAATGGTTTTCATCAAGATATTGATTACCTGCATATAACCTCTGCCTGAGAGCAGGATGGACAGTCAGGGTGGCCAACTCGGCTATTTTCGAGCCATTCACCAGAACACTTTCTGCCCCAGAATCCCACAGACTTAATAACCAAGCTGGCACACTTTCTCCAGGTTTCTGCCAAAATCACTGTACTAAGTCTATCAATTCTGTTGCCATGTACAGCTGGGCTGTTACATGCAAGTGAGTCTGGGCGGGGGACCACTGATCAGGCAGCACTCCTGCCAGTCTGTCCTGTACTTTTTTTGTTTTTTGAGTTATAACAGGATGGACTTCTAGTGCATCTGTCAAAATCAGAGATTCAAGATCTGATTTTTTATTTTCCTGATCTGTTGATTCAGGAGCCTGGTCATTGTTTATTGAGATGTTATGAACTTGAGCTATTGGAAGATGTAGAATTGCTTTTTTTTCCTGTAATACGCCAAGTTCCTGTTCTAGCTTTTCGATACAATTTTTTAAAAGTTCATTTTCATTCTCTTGAAGTATTATTCCTCATTTCAGCATTATTTAAAGCATTTAATAGTGGCCATGCCACTGTAGAAGCAGCTAATTGCCTTCCTCTTGTGATTCATGTATCTTTGCCTAGTCCCTGAAAGTAATCTGCCAGGCAATATGGGGAGATGTTTCCCATAACACATAGGGGACCCCATTTTTCAATGATAACTGCTAGTTCATAATAAGGGGATCCCACAAATCCTGGGATCTGCCCTGGAACCATTTTATCTAGGGGGGTAGTATTCTCCCCCTTGAACCATTTATAGAAATTCCAGAGAAAGGACATGATGTAAATTTTAGCATATTCAGCTTGTCTGGCTGGCTCACCAAGTGTATAATCAAAGAATATTAAGATAGTGTATAATCAAAGAAAATCATAAAAAGGAATATTATATAATCAAATAATATTAAGATGTTATAATAACAAAATAAACAAGAGAGTTAGGCAAAGCAAGACAAAGAGAATAAATAGTGATGCTTACCCATATCATGGGTGCACTCAGGAAACTCCAGCAGAGTGGATCTTCAGAAGAGAGATCCTTCCTACTGGTAGTCAGCTCTTAAATGGGTCTAGGAGAGGTGGAGCCAGGCTCTACCCCTTCCTGCAGCACAGGTGAATTGCTTTCACCTGTGCTCCCAGGGCTGAGTCATTGCTCACTTCAGGTGATTAATCAGAGGTTCAGGCTGTGACTCAGCAGTTCCCATACAATCAGTATCTACTGTGCAACCATTTACCAGTCGTCTCGAATCCTGAGGTATTTCAATCAAGTCATTTTTTCCAGGAACTGCGCTACTCGCTGATCTGGGTGTTCTGTATGCAAATGACCAGGGTACCCTTCTAGAGCGAACTGTAAAGAGGGTGGGTACACCCACTTTGCCCACAGCAAGGTAAAAGGTAAACTAATATCATCAGGATCTTGCCCCACTATGCAGAGAACTCTGTCTCTGCCCATATGAATCAGTTCAGCTACTATATCAATATGAGTCATCAAGGACGACCGAGGCTGAGCAGGGGGAAATAGCCATTCCAGGAAAAAAAAGAAAAAAAAAAAAAAAACACAGAAGGAGAGGTAGAAGATTATTGGCAAATGACTGCGAAAGCATGCTTCTGGACATACACAACAAGGGAAATGTCATGAAGTAAGGATTGATGATGGCTAGCTGCTGATTGAATTTGAGTGCTAATCTAAACTAAAGCCTGCTTAGCCTCAGGCATCAGTACGATCGCATCATTAGCATGTCTCCCCCTTAACAACTATAACAACGGTTCCAATTGAGCGTTAGAAATGCCAACCGATGGCCACAACCATTGTAAATGACCTAAAAGAGTTTTTAGGTTGCTGAGTGTGGAAATGTCAATTTTCAGTTCTACAGTCTGAGGATATATCATAGCATCTGACAATTTCTAACCCAGATATAACATAGGAAAGGTGCCACTTTACCTGGTGCCACCGTAAGGCCAAATTGAGAGAGATGGGAGATTAATTGCACTTCCCAGCTATTATCAAAAGGCTGTTCCTGACAGCACAGGATGTCATCCATGTAATGATAAATGATCATATGAGGGTTTGCTTTATTAATAGATTGCAAGGCTGTGGCTACAAATAGCTGACATATAGTCAGAGTTCTTCATGCCTTGAGGCAGTACAACCCATTCATACCGAGAGGCTGGCTCCACTTTATTGACATATGGCACAGAGAAAGCAAAATGCTTACAGTCTTCTTGTGGTGTGTCTCCCATATTCCCCCTTTTTTGTTTATTAAGAATGGATTTCAATGTTAGATGAGTATGCTCAATGATAGCTTGTCCAGTGGGAGGATGAGGAATGCCTGTAATATACCTAGTACCCTATTCTTGGAGGAAAGTTCGAATGGCTTTAGAAGTATAAGCAAGTCTGTTATTGGCTCTAACCAAATTACACGCAGGTGGCAGAGCAGCAGCAGGAGAAGTAGGCAGGGCGGAAGAAGGCAGCGTCACGGCGAGCAATGGGGGCGGGGCGGGGCGGGGCGGAGGGCGGGAGCGTGACGAGTGTCGGGGGCGGAACCGAAGGCGGGAGCGAGATGAGCGCTGGGGGCGGAGCCGAGGACGAGAGCGCTGCGACGAGCGTCGGGGGCGGAGCCGAAGACAGGAGCGAGGGGGGGGGGTGCGATTTCTCTTCTCTGCGGTCAGGGCTGGGGGTCGAAGCTGCGGAACGAATCCAGGCTGCGGCTGCTTTCTGCACCGAGGGGTAGTGGCGGGGTTGGGAGGGAGGGCGATGAGGAAAAGTCGGAAGAAATTCTTGTCGAATTTGTTTAAGCCCTTCCATTATTTAGTGCCAACAGATAAAAGTTTAGCAGCCATTCTGTCTTTAATAGTATAAGCCTCCTGGAGTTATGCTCCAATTTTGTCCCAAAGCTCTCCATAGTAAGAGAATCCAGTTTTCAGAAATTCAGGGACATTTTTGCTTATCCATTTGAGATAAGTAATTAATGCTAAGGTAGATAGAGGCTGGTTCTGAAACGTTAAAACTAACTGTAATGCTGCAAGATTTACTTGCTGCTCCTTCATTAGTGAACTCCCCACAGTTCCCAACTGCTCACCTTCTGTCGTGCAGAACAGTGCGGGTGCACACGAAACAAACTCCGTAGTTCAGTCGGGTGGCGCTGCCGGATGAGTCAGTGGAGCAACAGGCGCTATCGGTAGGTGAGGACCCATAGAAGGCACTAGTTGAGAGCCTCGGTCAGGCCCTGTATCCCTTTTTTGCCACATACAGATTTCCAAATAATGTAATCGCTCTGTTAATATTTTAACCTCAAAATCCAGGTTTTCCAGCCCCTCACTCCCATCATCGCTCTCTGGTTCTGCAGGAGATTGCTCCTTGCAGTGTCTATCAGGGGTGATGTCAGGTATAGCCCTTTTTCATGCTGCAATACTGCAGATGATTCAGTAGCAGTGTCATTTGAAAGATCAGGAGCTGCAGCCCCTACCAACGCTTTTCAGAGCTGCTGCTCTGAACAGTTTTTCCAGCTCCTGCTCTGAAGAATTTTTCTTGTATTCCCACACTCAAGCTTTAGCCACATTCACCAAGTTAGGATGTTTGCTGGCTAAGAAAAACAATGCCACTAGTGATGCTTCAGCAGGCTCCCCCACTTACATAGATTCGATCCAGCATGCAACTTTACAAAATCTTGCAGCCATTGATTTTCTATTATTAGCCCAAAGGCATGGTGGTGAAGATTTTAAAGGCATAAGTTGAATGAACCTTAGTGATCATTGAAAAAACTATATCAGAGTATACAAAAGTTGAAGATTCTCTCTAATCAGTTACTGGTACACAGAATGGGATCCTAGGGGTTCTTTTCCAGGTTGCAGGAACTTGGTCCATGGGCCAAACGTGTTTGTTCTTATTGTAATGGGTCTGATGGTTTGGTCTGGAGCTGCAGATCAAGATAAAAGGCACAAGAAAGCAAGGCTGAGAAGTAAGAAGAGAAAGACAAAGTAAGCTATGCAATGGCTGTGTGATGATAATCCTGGTTGGAGGAAAAGTGTGTGGCTGCGAATAACTCATGACTCTGATTGGGTAAGTGCCTGCATGCACAGTTAAGGAGTGTTTGTGGAATGTGTTCTTGACGTGTAAAGATGGGTGGGAAAGTTACAAGAGAAAACTTGCATATCATGGATATTAGAACCTGTAACCTTGGATCATTCACATCTGAGCCATTGCCTAAGACACTGCACTTCTCCTCTAGACATATTCATAACCTGCCTCGATGCTTTCCTGTGCAACTTACTCTAGGGAACCTGTTTTAGCAGGGGGATTGACTGGATGATCTCCAGAGGTCCCTTCCACCTCCCTGAAGGAGCCTGAGATAAGCCCTGAATCAAAATTGAGCTATAAATGAACCTCACAATTTCATGGTATAACTAATATGTATAGTATTAACTGTATCATAGAATCATAGAATTGCAAGGTTGGAAACAATCTGCAAGATCGTCTAGTCCATCTGTCCTCCCACTACCATTGCTACCACAAGCCTCTAAACTATATCTTGTAGCTCTTCATCCAGACACCTCTTGAACACTGCCAGGGACAGCGACTCCACCACCTCCCTGGGCAGGCCATTCCAGTGACTGACCACTCTCTGAGAGAAAAAGATTTTCCTTATGTCTAACCTAAATCTCCTCTGGTACAACTTGCAGCCATTTCCTTGGGTCTTGTTTGTTGCCTGGAAGAAGAGGCTGAACCTCTCCTCATCACAAACTTCCTTCTGGAAGTTATAGAAAGCAATAAGGTCTCCTCTGAGACTCCTCTTCTCCAGACTAAATAATCCCAATTCCCTCAGCTGCTCCTCAGAGCTTGTGCTCCAGACCCTTCACCAATTTCGTTGCCCTTCTCTGGACATTTCCAGGGCCTCAATGTCTTTCTTGTAGTGAGGGACCCAAAACTGAACACAGTACTCGAGGTGTGGCCTCACCAGTGCTGAGTACAGAGATCACCTCCCTGCTCCTGCTGGCCACACTATTTCTAATGCAGGCCAGGATGGCATTGGCCTCTTGGCCACCTGGACCACCTGGTCAGCTCATATTCAGCCGAGCATCAACCAACACCCCCAGGTCCCTTTCCTCTTCAGTCATCCAATCACTCATCCCCAAGCCTATAGCGCTGCATGAGGTTGTTGTGGCCAAAGTGCAGGACCCGGCAGTTGGCCTTGTTGAACCTCATCCCATTCACCTCAGCCCAGCGATCCAGCTTATTTAGATCCCTCTGATGGGCCTCCCTACCCTCAGGCAGATCAACACCACCTCCCAACTTGGTGTCATCTGCAAACTTACTGAAGATACACTCAATCCCTCATATAGGTCATCAATAAAGATATTAAGCAAGATGGGCCCCAGCATTGACCCCTTGGGGTCACCACTTGTAACTGGTTGCCAGCTGGACTTAGCTCCATTAACCACTATCTGTTGGCATGGCCCTCTAGCCAGTTCCTTACCCAAAGGAACCTGTCCAAAAGATACCTGTACTTATAAGATGATGTTTATCCATATTTTGTCATGTCAGTATGAGTGTATATTCTGGTGTACTCCGTTGTAATGCTTATTATGCAGTAATCATGATTAAATTGTGGAGGAGATAAATGCTGTTAAATGTTATGAAGTCTAATAATCACTTCAAATAAAAGAGGTCTTCTTTGCTTTCTCTCATACATTCCTGCTGGTGTACTGGTGTACTTTTCTGGTACAGTTCTTGTGAATTTCTGCCACATACTTTGTGTACACGTGACTCTCTCAGGATCATACTCTTGGTGTGGAACATCAGGAATGAATGTGGCATCATGTAACATTTCTATCATGTCTAATTATCTCAAATAACGGAGTGCCTTTTTCCATAGTAATCCATTTCTTTATCTCGGGTCTTTGAAGAGGTATTTTTCCTTTATAGCTTATAGTATTCGCTTCCAAAGGGTGAAGGCCTCATCCTGACATCTGGTAATACTTCTGTCAGTGGTTGAGTCCTTAGCAGCGTTTCCCACTTGGTGAGCATCTCTATTATTTAGCAACACACTGTTGGCCCCATTGTCCCAACACTGAGGTAACCAGGTGACAGTGAGTTCATTTGGGTGCTATGAAAAATTTCTTCTTGAACTTTGAATTTCAGTCATTTTCAGAGGTTGGGTAATAATGGTGACAAGATCTTCCTCATCTTCTTCTTTTTGTCTTTTATTTTTTGGTGTTGGTAATAGTGGTCTTTATAAGGGTTTACGGCCCCTCCCCAGGATCATCATTATGTTCCTTCATCTTTCTAAATGAGACAACATCTATTTTAATTTCCATCCTTTTACACAGGCAACTGATATCAATACTAATGTCTCTTGTAATTGATCAGGCTGCACATCTTTGTGCTCTTTTTCTCTAGCTCGACTTGGAGACTGTCTCATTTGGCTTGGAGATTCTCTCTCTCAGTTTGGACTTTCCCCTGCAGGCTTTGCCTTATGGCTTGAAGACTCTCTTGCTCATTTCGTATTCTCTCCTGGTGACTCTCCCTTTTGTAACTGCAGTGTTAATGCCTTAACTCCCGGTGCTCTACATGATGTTATGATGTGGAATATTGACAACAAAAATCATAAAAGCACAACAAATTTGAAGTTCATTCTCTTCAAGTTCAGGGTCCTGACTCCACACTCTGCCTTTTGTTCCTTGACATCACCAACTCAACTAGGGTGTGGTCGCTGCAGCCCAAGTTGCCTCTGATCGTAATATCTTTAATGATCTCCTCCATGTTGGTGAGCACCAGGTCCAGCAATGCTTCACCTTTGATCAGACTATCCAACACTTGAAGCAGCAAGCTATCATCAATGGACTCCAGGAGTTTCCTGGATCGCTTACAGCTTTCCATGTTGTTTTGCCAGCAGATATCCCAATGGTTGAAATCCCCAACATCAGGATGAGAGTCTGTGAGTGTGAAACTTCTTGTAGCTGACAGAAAGGCCTCATGAACAGGCTCCTCTTGATCAGGTCGCCTGTAGTAGACCCCAACCATCAGTTGTCCTTTATTGGTCCCATCTCTAATTTTAACCCCAGTCTCTACACCTCTAACTTGACTGTTTCTCAGAAGGAGCTCCTCACAGTCTATCAGCTCCTTAAAATAGAGGGCAACTCTCCCACCCCACTTACCTTGTCTACCCCTTCAAAAAAGTTTATAACCCTCGATGGTGGTGGTCCAGTTATGTGAATCATCCCATTGTGTTTCTGTGATGGCAATAAGATCAAAGTCTTCCAAGTGCATCACAGCTTCCAGCTGCCTTTGCTTATTTTCCATATTGTATGCATTGGTACAGAGTTTTCAGATGCATTGCCTTCCTAGGGGAAACAACCCACAGATCTCTGGGACAAATTTGAGGTTTTCCCCTGCTGCTTCCTGGAGTGACAGCATTCCCTGGCATCAATTTATCACTCAGACTGCTGAATGCATCTTAGACTGGCATCTTAGCCTGGCTGCTTAAGGAGACCATTCATTTAGGCGCATCTGCACCCATGAAGTCTGTCATCTGCCTCAGACCCATGAGTGGCCTCTAGATTCTAGAGCTCCTCAGAGTCAAAGGTCTGGGCAGCCTTCTTTTTCTCCTCAGGAGATCCATCTGCATATGTGAGTCAGCACAGAGAGGTGGTGGGCCGGTCTGTGTTTCTGCCTCTGCCTGCCAGGTGGCCACCATGATGGTACTACTGAAGAGCCCCCCTGCTCACCTGCCCTGCATGTACTGCTGGAGCAATCTGCTGTGCCACATCCTTCTGATATTCCATGCCCTGTTTGCCTGTCCTGTTCACTCTGCTGCCTGCTGGCCACTCATCTGTGGCAGGGTGATCCTGCCACTGCTCCTGGCTCCACCCCCACAGTGTCAGAGAACCAGTCGTGAGGAGGGCAATGGCACCCAGCAACTTCCTGGCAGGGGTTACTACTCAGCCCACTGAGGTGATTCCCCGCTTTAACATGGAATGTGGAATGCATCCATCCCAGAGCCAAGTGCCTTGCTGAAAAAGCAGTGTTTGAAATAACTTTCTGAAGTCACAAGTTTAAACGAAATACAAATAAACAAAATCTAGTGTTATTTTAGCATCATACCATGTCTATGTAGACCTTGTGAGGTTCAAGATAGTCACTAAGAAATGGCTCACCAAGAGACAGAGAAGCCCTGGAGCACACGACCCAGACAGCTGATTGAAACTCCATTCATGGACATTTTTGAGATGCGGAGAAAGAGTTGAAATATATTGTCCTGGTTTCAGCTGAGATAGTGTTACTAGCATACTGATGTTTAGGTTGTTGTTCAGTGATGGGAGCACACCCAGAGCCAGACTGGACTGCTCAGTGAGTAACAATTGTTGCCATTATGGCGTGGTGGCATTATGGCTGGAGGGAGGTGGGGCAGAGCCAAGATAGCAGACCTGAATTTGACAAGAGGTTGTTCCATACCACGTAACATCATGCAGAAGTCTATAAAGCTGTGGGGAGTTGCCTTGGGGCCAGTAGTATCTTGGGGTTGGCTGGACATCAGCCACCGGATGGTGAGATGTTGCATTGATAGTGGGACATTGATCAGCAAATGTTTGTATTGTTCTGGGCACTGTTCTGCAGGTGGCAAGTAATTGCACAGTGAATATATATATATTGTTATAATCACATTTTGTTTCTATTTTCCTTTCCATATTAGTAAACAGTTTCTATCTCAACCCATGAGTTATATTTTGTTTCGAGTTCTCTCTGGAACTGGAGAGAACTCATTCCAGTTCTGGCGGATTGAGAGAACAGCTATGCAGTATTTAGCTGCCTGTCTACAACATCAGGACAATTCTTAGAAATTGTAATCAGCAAAATGTTGTTCTGTTTTCTTGTGTGAAAAATCTCCACTGACACTGACAAATTTTTTTTCTGACAGTTTTGTTTGTGACCCTCTGATGAACTGCTTATATGGATATCTCAGGTCTAAACTCTTGAAGGGAATTATTATGCACGGCTCTTTCTGCTGCCCTGCTGCCAAAAATGGGCCTGGATTTTAATGGTCACATGCAACAAGGCCAGAAACCTCACAATTGATTTATACTTAAATCTCAGTGGCTCAAAATGGAAGGATCAGCTATAGCCTGAAAGGTATTTTAAAAATCAAAACCATATCAGCAAAAGCTCCTCTACTCTAATATTATGGGTGAAATAGGTTCAGGGACCACATGAAAGAAACCCTTACTCCAACCTGAAAGAGACATAGATGCTTTCTGCAGAACTGGACCTCTTAATCTCTTCAGGAGTTGGACTTTGTGATTCTTGTGAGTCCCTTACAAGTCAGGATGTTCTGATCGTGTCTCAAATCAAACGTTTCCTCCTTTGGTCTTCCCCAGTCTGAATTACTGAGGCACCTTTCTGGATCTAGAAAACAGGGCTGTTGCAGCTGCTGCTGCAAAATATGAAGGAGGAAGGGAGAGGGGGAACTGTGAATGAGAAGAGACTGGCACGAGTAGCTCTTGCTGCAAGGAAAGGATCTCCAGATGGGGCTGCATGGAGGAAGCACAGATTCTGCTAGCTAGCAAAAGGTAGAGGATCTGTTGTAATGTGCTGTTGTTGTTTTTTAAAACACAGATCTATTGTCCTGATACCCCTTCTTCATACAGAGCTCTACAAAATACGAATTTATCTCACTACAGACTTAAGAATAGGTTTCTGTATTGAGCATACAGGGGGTTTATCAACAATCTCAAACATTTTAAATCAACAACAAACACCCCATTCAAAAGCATCTCTGTCATTGACAGACCATTTTTTCTCATTATGAAATTTCTCATCCTAAGTGGACCCCTAATGGGCTTGACTTCTAGAGCTAGAAAATGTGTGTGGGTGCAGGAATGAGAGACAGAGAAATGATAGTTGAGACCCTTTTAAAACTGTTTAATCCCAAGATGATTTAAGGAGTGGTGACGGTAGAAAAAGTATTATAAAAAAATAAAAACAACATCAAACTTCTTGTGTTTCTTGTTCACTCTCAGTTTGTCTACACTCATTGAACAGGCTTGAGAGCAGATATCTCACAAGCACTGGATTAGTAAATTCTGCCTGCTTCTGCTATACTCAGGCAAAATTGCCTTGAGGCTTGCTCCAACCCTACTTCCCTCTCAGTGCAGTTAATATGCTGAGCATATTTTCTACATGCCTGTACTGTAATCTTGTTTACTAACTTTTCAGCCCCAAAGGCCAAAAAATGTAACAAGATACCAAGAACAACAATAACAAAAGAAATGGCAGGAAGCTGTCATGGTTTTATGATTTTTGGTTATTGGTATTTCACATCATAACATCATGTAGTGCTCTGGGAGTTAAGGTGTTAATGCTCTAGTTCCGGGCACCTGTCTGGAAAAAAAGAAGAACTACATACCCCAGGGGACTTTGCGGTCAGAGAGGAGATATAACCCCTGTCAAGGTCATCTGATGCACTCTTCTTCGTCCGCTCTTCTTTGTCAGCTCCTCTTTGTCTCCCTGCTGCTCAACTGGACTGCATATCTCATCTCAGCTTTATGGTGAGGCATATCCACCTTTCGGACACTCTCTCATTATATTTGATTTATTAGCTTCAATTCTAATTATATTGTATTTTACTGTATTATCTTGTATTCCGATACTATATTTAGTAAATTAGTTTGTTTCTCCTTAGATTGTTGCCACTGTTTTTAATTATTCTGGGGTCCCGTTTCCCTTTTCTGGAGACATGGATTTTGTGAAATCCCTCCGCCCCGCTAGTAATGGAATGGGGCCGAACCAGCCCGTAAACCGTTGACAGAAGCTCATGGGAATGTCTTAACTCATATAGACAGAAACACACTCTTTCCATTGCTGCCTCTACTGCCACATTACAAATTGGACCTCTGCACTGTTCTGAAGGTTCCCCCAGTCCTGCCTATTTTTTTTTTTAATTATTATTGTTGGTTTTTTTTTTTTGACCAAGCAGCACAGAGGAAAGGGATTTGTGGAGTAACAGGAAATTCAGGAAAGTGTGTTTTACTGCTGCCTGTGTATCAGAAATACCAGTACACTGAAGACAGAGGATTCCATGTGATCTTGTGTGCCTTATGTAGTGTACAATATCTCTGCAACTGAACTCCTCTAGTCCCATCTGCTGGAGATGGATGTTGATTTTACTCATCTTTCCTCCTGAATCCCAGCAATAATAATGAACAAACAGTTCAGTAGAGTGCTGGCAGCAGATCTAGCTGGGTACGTGCTGGGCAAGGTTTCTTTTCTGCAGAAACATAAACAAATCTACAGATCTGAATGCTATGATGCTATAATACATGCCATGATAGTCAGGTCTTTGCATCCTTTTCAATTCTGTGGATTTAAATCTATCACTTTTCTTACTATTAAGAAACTTATCTATTGTATTTCCTGTGTACATGGAACTTCTTTTTACTGTAATTTTCAACTCAGAGAAAGCTTAAGTACAGGTCTAAGGGCTAGTTAGGGAATGTCATTGTCTTTCTGGATTTATTTTTAATTTAAGGGATTTTGTTTGTTTGTTTGTTTGTTTGTTTGCAGACTGGGCAGAAAGTTACTTTATTGAATCCTTTTACTTTACTGAGACTTTTAAATAGTGTTTGGGCTTCTGTTAAATGTTAAATCATGTTCCATTTTCCCTAGTAATTTCTAAGCAAAGTCCCCTTTCCAGGTCAAAGATATTTTCTTTTAATGCAAACTGAATTGTTATCCTAATTTTAAATCTGAGTTTGAAATACACTTTTAAACCTTAAAAATATTTCCTGTTTTAACTTTTCATTGAAGCCCAAAGTGGAAATAATTCCCAGAATATCTTAATTCTCATAGTAAATCCAATTCAGCTGCCTATGAGCTCTGCTCTTGGCATGCAGTATCACAGGCTTTCACAGAATCACAGAATGGCCTTGGTTGGAAGGGACCTCAAGGATCATGAATCTCCAACCCCCTGCCACAGGCAAGGCCACCAACCTTCCCATTTAATATTAGACCAGGCTGCCCCATCCAATCTTGTTTTGAACACCTGCAAGGGCGGATCATCCACAACTTCTCAGAGCAGCCTGTCCCAGCACCTTACCACTCTCATAGTAAAGAACTTTACTCTGACATCCAACCTAAATCTTCCCTCCCTCAACCTAAAACCATTTCCCCTTGTCCTGCTTTCAAATCAGCCATGAAAATATATAACCATCTTGAAGTACAACTCCTACTAGTACAGCCTACATAGCTACAATTATAGTTCTTCAGATTATTAGCACTTCCTTCGTATCCTTTTCTTGAACACTCTTACCAATATACAAGGACTTCTATGCTAGAGCAACACAAACTTTACTCTTCCCATGGGAGATACTTAACTAGGAATGATAGAAGCAGAACCCATTGTAGCATTTGTCAAAGTTCTGAGACTTCCTGAAATGAAAGTTTCAACCTATGGTAACATTGTTTCTTTTTCAAGTTTTATATCTAGGCTGAATTTGTTGTTGTTGTTGTTGTTATTTGGGTTTTTTTTTTTTTTTTTTTGGTTTTTTGTTTTGTTTTTTCTTTTTTACCCTAACTTGGATTAGATACAAAGTTTGGGTTTTTTGCTGTACATATATTGCAGTTCCATGCATTTGTCAGAAGTCTGCAAAAGCTACAGCAGTAAATGAATTATAAAGAGAAGTGTTATCTTCATACTGTGAGAATAGAGAACAGTGAGCACTGTAAAGTGCCTGTCTATGCAGTATTTCTCAGAAGAATCAAGCAAGAAAAGAAATAAAGAGAAAGACTGTTGGCCAAACCTTTTCAAACCAATTTGTGAAGCAAACTAGTTCATCCAGGAAATCAAAACACATTTCACATTTTCACAATTACAGAAAATTATGGAGAGCAGTTAGAAATAAATTAGTGAATATGCTTTTGGCAAAGATGTTCTGTATGAAACATGAAAAATGAAAGAAGATGCCCTATAACTATTAATTCTAATTATAAGCCAACCCCAGCAATTTGTTTACATGAACATAGCTTGTTAGTGACTGGAGATGTCTTTATGTTATACCATGTTTTCAAGACATACAAAAAGCCAGAAGCTGTCATTCTGGGGTAAAATGAACAAAATCTGAGTGAAGGGGACAGTGTAGAGAAGCTCTCTTTTGGTGTAGGTGAGTCTATAGCATCAGACTAATCACATGTCATAGCTGGCTGGATAGTCACACTCAAAGTGTTGCAATCAATGGCTCAATGTCCAGATGGAGACCAGAGATGAGTGGTGTTCCTTGGGGGTCTGTACTGGCACTAGTGCTATTTAATATTGTTTTAGTTTCAGCTGGATCAAATACTTGTTGGTGATATGGACAGGATTGAGCACGTTCTCAGCAAGTTAATAGCAAGCTGAGTGGTGTGGTTGACACACTGTAGAGAGAGGATACCAACCCTGACAGGTTTGAGAGGTAGGCATGTACAAACATCATGAAGTTGAACAATGTCAAGTGTAATGTCCTGCACCTGGGTCAAGACAATCCCAAGCACAAATGCAGACTGGGCAGAAAGTGAGTTGAGAGCAGCTTTGAGGAGGACTTTGGGGTGTTGTTTGATTAAAAACATAACAGGAGGCAGAAATGTGCTCTTGCATTCCAGAAAATCAACCTTATCCTGGGGTACATCAAAAGAAGAGTGTGAGATGATTCTCCCCCTCTGCTCTGCCTTTGTGTGACCCTACTTGTAGTACTACATTCAGATCTGGGTCCCCTGTATAATATGGCATTTTTGGAGCAGGTTCAGAGGGCTAGATCACCTCTCCTATTCAGACAGGATGACAGAGTTGGGTTGTTCATCACGGACAAGGCTCCAGGGAAATCTTATGGTAGCCTTCCTGTACAAAAAGGGGTCAACAAAGGTAAGAAGGGACTCCCTTATCAGGGAGTGCAGTGAATGGACATGAAGGTAACAGCTTTAAACTGAAAGGGGTTAATTTCAGATTAGACATTAGGAAGAAATTATTCACTTACAAGAGTGGTGGGACACTGGAACACATTGTTTAGAGAAACTGTGGATGCAGTATCCCTGGAAGTATTTAAGGCAAGGTCGGGTGGGCCTTTGGGCAATCTGATCTATGCAGAATGTTATTCCTTCCCACTGCATAGGGTTGAGAAATTAGATGATCTTTGAGGTTCCTTCCAACTCAAAGACCATTCTGTTATTCTGTGATTCTATGATTCTATGATTCTATGATTCTATGATCGTGACTAATGTCATCTGCTGCAGTCTTCAAACACTTCAATTGGAGGTCCTTTTGTCCTTTCTCTGTTAAAAAGTAGCAAGATTGAATTGGCTTATACATCATTCTATTCAAATTGGACACTTTTTAATTTATATTTAATAAAATGCTGAACACAGGTTTGTGTACAGCATCAAATATACAAGAATGAGAAATATCCTTATTCTTTGAATGCTTTGCAAATTACTGTATTTGGTAAGTCTTACAGCACAGATATGTTCCCAACTCACTGAAACTCAATGAAAACTTTCCATTTACTGAACTCAGAAGACTCCAAACGAATATTGTGGCAGTAAAAATATACTTTTTTTTTTTTCTTCACAATGGCCTCTCATTTCTACTGCCAGTGAACATCTTTCAAGTGACAAGAAAAGCTGAATCTCCCCAAAACAGAAGAGACATGGGAGGATTCCATGTCCTTGATCTGAGACATTTTAATGTCCACAAAACTCGACAAAATTTTGGTAAGTTCACTTTAAAATCAAAGCCTATTTTCAGACTCTTAAAAATATCTATAATAAAAGCTTAGTTTTGCATTCATTTGTGCCTGTGTGAAATCTGTTTGTGTCAGCTTACGCACATGATTGATTGCCTCATTAGATCTACCCACTACAAAAGGACAGAAAATCAACAGAATTGGAATGCAGTTGAATATCCACATGTAAGAGTGCAAGTACACCTCTTAAAAGACCAAAAATTCTACTGGTTAAATAGTTATTATTATTATTTATTTATTTTAATTTTCTTACTAGAGAGGATCAAAAGAACACCATCTTTTAAATATTTATGTTTCATATAAACAAATTTCAGCTAAATGCAACTAAGCTTTCAGATCCTCAGTGGGAATAAATCATAAGAGCTCCACTAATGTCAGAGAAATTGAACTAGTTCACACCAGCTGAGAATCTGCAAAGCTAGATTTCCTGTAGCACAGACAAGCAGAATTCTCACACGAACTCCTCAGAGCCTTCTCCAGGATCTTTGAAAGGTTATCCTAGCACTCCTTAAGACACTTGCATATTCTGTGACAAAGGGCATATTGCAGTCATTTATTAATCCCTGAGCTGAAGTGACATAAAAGTCCTATGTAGCCTGATGAAATAGATAATGCTTCATAGACTTACATGACCAGTTCAAAACTTAGCCATGGTGAAGATTGTAATAAAGAACATATACATATAGGGAACAGGAAAAATCTACTGTTCAAGCTCAGATAGCCTTGTGAAGAATTACTGTTGAGATGGAACTTTTGCTCCACCTCAAATCCAGTGTCAGAAAATATTTGAACTGTGACAGATAGATAGAGATTAAGATGTGGGTAAAAATAAAGATTAGAGCATTTATGACTATTGATCATTATTCTTATAAAAACTTAAAACTGTTATGCATATGTGATGGAGGTAGATAACTTTATTGAAATATAGACAGGAAAAAAGGTATAAAGAATACAATTAATGCACGTTTATCAAATAGCAATATAAACATAAACAAAATGTTCAAGTCAAAGTCACATGAAAAATTAGACTAATCTTTAGATGCATTCTATACCTGCATGTACAGCATATTTATACTAAAAGTTGGAATATAATCTCCAGAGTTGCAACATACCTAGATATCACAAAATAAATAAACAAAAATGAATGTCAACAAAATAAAAAGAATAAATAATCAAATCTTCTTCCAGACTGATAAGAAAATTTGATATGTTAAAATAATGGTAGAAGATAGCCGAACCATGAGAACTTATTTGTAATAAAGAAAGTGCAGATCATCAATAGTTTCATTTTCTTATTTCCAAACAAAATCTAAGGTAATAAAGTCTTCTTGTGCCTGGGAGTGATTTCAAAGGTTTTAAACTTCTATGAGACCTCTACACACTCATTTTGTAGTACTAAACAATTTCGGTACAGAAGACACCTTCAAGCAGAACACATTTTCAACAATTTGAATGAAGAAATACAGCCTGAGAATGCAGGCTTGATAAGGACATCAGAGTTATTTGTTCACATAAAAGTTTTTTCAGCAACTTCTACTAAATCACAATGATTTGAAAACAATGAATAAATGTGTTTGGTTTCAGTCTCTACATCATTTTCTTCCCAGTAGTCAGTATCAGCAGGAGGAAAGCAATCAGACTTCTGTAATGCAAAAACCTATAGTAAATATCAAGAGGAAGTCATTAGGCTCTACACTACAGTATTATGGTTTAGATCCAAGTGAAAGATGCACTATTATTATACTTTCTTTTCAGAGGAGTTAATATTAACTGAGTGTCACTAAGTACCATCAGTAGTTTTTCTGTTGGATATTTCTTCATCATCAGTTTGTTTGTATATAACCAAATATCCCAGAGAAGAACAGTATTGCTTCCCCTCTTGCAGTTTTTGCAATTATAGCATGCTTTTTTTTCACCCCAGAAAGAATTGGTCAACTCCCCTGCAGTCTGAAGCCTTCTTTTCTGCTTGCAATAAACACAGTGAATGTAACAACCCCCTAATGCTGGACATGTAACTAATTCAACTAGCTGAATGACTATTTGCAATGGACAGATTTCCCCTGCTTATTGGAATAGAACTGAGGCCTAAATACTTAAGCATTTTTCTAGTTCCAATCTCCGGCTCTGAAAAAGATATAAATAGCCCCTCTCAGGAGATTAGTCCTGGAACTTCATTGAGCTTACAGGTATGTTCAAACAATGTCCTAATAAATAGTTATTGAATGGTAAATAAAATGTGTTCAAAAGATATCAAATCGTGATTATGACTTCCATTTTTTAATGGCTTCAAAAATAGATGTTTTTTGCCTTACGTATTGAGAATAAAAAGACATGAAATACAAGAGTAAGTTAAATGGATGGAATACAAATACAAAACAAAAGAAAATTTCTTAAACATAGTTTAAAAAGAAACAGAATATATCTTCCCAAATAGCTTTCTACAAAGCCTCTGCAAAACATAACAGAGAAGAAGAAATAAAAAAGGATTATTCAAAGTAATTTCAGTGTAGTGGGATCAAAGAAATTATTTTCAACATGGTTTGAAAGGGAGTGAGAAATATTCTGACCACACTGTACAGGTCCACTATGTTACTTTACATCACATGTGCCTGACTTAAATCAGAATGTAGGCCACCGTTTGATCTCACCTGGAGGGGTGTTCAGTATACCTGAAATTGTTTGCCCCTGGGGTGGAAACACAGCCAGACCATTTGCCATGGGTTGATCCAAGCTATATTGGAGCAGGGCAATGCTCCTGAGCACTGATGGTGTGATTGTGTGGAACAACACAGCAAGGGAAGTTTTTAAGAAAGGAGAGCAAATAATCCAGATCCTTCTGCATGCTGATTTTGCTATTAAGCAAAGCAAAGTGAAAGGATCTGCCCAGGAAATTCAGTTCCTAGGTATAAAGTGGCAAGATAAACATCATCACATCCCAACGGTTGTGATCAACAAAATCCCTGCCATGTTTCTGCCCACTAATAAGAAAGAGACACAATCTTTTCTGGGCATAGTGAGGTTTGGAGAATGCATGTGCCAAACTACAGCCTCATTGTAAGCCCCCTCTATCAGGTGACATGGAAGAAGTATAGTTTTGTGTGGTGCCCTGAGCAGCAGCAGGCTTTTGAGCAGATTAAGCAGGAGATAGCCTATGCCATGGCTTTGGGGCCAGTACGGACAGGACAGGATGTAAAGAACATCCTCTACACTGCTGCTGGAGAGAAAGGTCCCACTTGGATTTTGTGAAAAAGAGCCTCAGGAGAGACCAGAGGCTGACCCCTGGGATTCTGGAGTTGGGCATACAGGGGATCTGAAGAGTGCTACACTCCAACTGAAAAGGAGATCTTAGCCATGTATGAGGGGGTTTGGACTGCTTCTGAAATAATTGGTACTGAAACAGAATCACAGAAACACCAAGGTTGGAAAAGACCTACAAGATCATCCAGTCCAACCATCCACCTATCACCAGTAGTTCTCATTAAACCATGTCCCTCAACACAACATCCAAATGTTCCTTGAAGAGGGTTGGTGAATCCACCACCTCCCTGGGCAGCCCATTCCACTGCCTGACCGCTCTTTCAGAGAAGTAGTATTTCCTAACGTCTAGCCTAAATCTCCCATGGTGCAGTTTGAAGCCATTCCCTCCAGTCCTACATCTCCTTCTAGCACCTAAACTGCCAGTGTTGAACTGGATGTTTAAAGGAAAGGTTCCCTCCACCCATCATGTTACTGATGCCCTTTGGCACTTGCACACAGTGTGTGTGCAGATACTTCATTCCATCAAGCAGCCAGTCAAGGAGGAGGAGAAGCTCTATAAATATCTGTCATCCACATTCTGAGAGCTGCAAAATTGGACCACATAAAGACCCTGTTGCTTGTCAGAGATGGTTGCCCTGTTGCTTGTTTTCAGATTCTTCATCTGTTACTTAACATGTTAAAAAAGCCAAGGGAAATCCATTTGAAAGATTTTGTACTGGAACTGGTGGGGCCACACTTTGAGTTCAGCTGTGTTCAGTTTTGGACCCCTCATTACAAGACAAGCATTGAGGCCCTGGAGTGTGTCCAGGGACAGGCAATGGAGCTGTGAGGGGTCTGGAGCACAAACGTGTTTGGAAGCGGTTGTGGGAACTGAGATGGTTCAGTCCAGAGAAGAAGAGGCTCAGGGGAGACCTTACTGCTCTCCACAAACACCTGAAGGGAAGTTGTAGCAAGGTGGGGTCAGCCTCTGCTTCCAGGCAATAGTGATGGGATGAGAGGCAATGGCCTTAGGTTTTAGGAGAGATTTGGATTGGATATTAGGAACAATTTCTTACCAGAAAGAGTGGTAATGCATTGGAACATGGAGGTGCTGGATTCACTGTCCCTGAAGGTGTCTAAGGAAAGGGTAAATGTAGTATTTAGGGATATGATTTAGTGGGTAATATTGGTAATATTGGGTAAAACTGTTGATGGTTAACTAGATGATCTTAGAGGTCTTTTCCAGCCTTAATGATTCTATGATTCTATGACTCTATGAAATGGAATCTGTGAAACAACATTTTTCTCCACCCCCAAATAGAGAAGAAACATCTTATATCAGAAGAGACATCTATATGCTATCTGCATGCGTGAGCCCTTTGAGGTTAAAGGAGAGTCTCCTATTGCCTTTATGATTCAATCCTGACTGGATTGAAAAATAACAAGGTAATAGGCTTCCTAAATCCCTAATCGTTTTCATGTAGATCGCTCCATTGACTATAGGAGACATGAAGGTGAGTGGGTTATATGCTTTACTCAAATACTTCAAACTAGCTGAACTGAAAACAGTAGCTCCGTAAACAGGCTCCTGATTTTGTTGTGAGTGATTTGCTCAACACTAAGCTCGAACAGGACAGAGTGGCATGCTTGATTGGAAAATAAGGAATTTCAAAATTAAATATGTGATTTTTCTTCTGATTTTAATGATTCTACATTTTCTACTCTTTTTCCTAAAGATTTACATTAGCTAAAATCAAAGTTGATTTTGCCAAAGTTGATTTTTGCCTTGATGCTTTCATATTTTATGGTAACTGTTGAGTCATGGCCTGTAACATTTGGCGAGCCAGCCAAACTAAAATACTAAAATGACCTTTTGTTTAACATGTCTTCAAAATGGGTCAAGGGGGGAGAACATCACCCCCCTAGGTAAGACTATCCCTGGACATATCCCAGGATATCTGAGATCGCCCTACTACAAACTTGTGGTTATAATTGAGAATTGGGGATCCCCTGCAAGTTACCGGAAATATTTTCTTCCCATCCTGCATGGAGGATTATTTTCATGGATTAAGCTATCTTAATTACAAAAGAGCACTAGCTAGCTTCATCCACCATGGCATGGCCATTATTAAATGCTTTCAATCAAGCAGAAATATCAAACAATACCTTAGAAAATGAAAATCAGCTACTACAAGATCGTATAAAAATTAGAACAACCATTTGGCATATTAACAACAAATAAATCAATCCTATCTTTCCTGATAAAACAGGTCTGCAACATTACATTACATTAGAAAATATCCAGACTCCTAAATCAATGGACCTAGATGATTCAGAAAACAAAGCGTCCAGGTTGGATCTCAAAGTTGCATCTGAGATGGATTCCTTTGAGATCCACCCTATCATAACAAAAAAAGTAGAAGATAGACCAACTGGGGTGCCCCCTGATCAATGGCCCCCTACCCCAACTCATTTGCATGTAACAGCTTGTCCCTATACAGCAACTGAATTAATGGATTTTATACAACCATTTCGACAGAAGCCTAGAGAAAGCATGCCAGCCTGGCTTTTAAAGTTATGGGACTCAGGGGCAGAAAGCGTTGTGGGTAAAAGACCAGAAATTTCTAAGTTGGCATCCATTACCTTGCACCCTGCCCTTAGAAAAGATTATACACTGCCATTCAACACCACAATGATAACCATTTATTAAGAGATTGGTTGATGGCAGCATGCTGCACAACTTGGCCTCATAAGACTTGGCCTAATGTCGTGGAAACAAATGTTTAATGGTCTCATATGGTCTGGGGTGGCCATTGCCAAGATTGATCAGCAGACTAATCATATTTTACTCCAATTACGGAAACAACTGCAACATGATCAGGAATTTCAAAATAGTACCAAAAGATCAGGAGTACAAATAATTCAACAAGTACCAACAAGAACTTGGAACTTAGAGGACTTTATAGTCCATAGTAGAAGACAAAAGCCTCCTCAGGTGACTCAAGCTACAGTGCCCAAGCCATCTGAAGAAAAAGACCTGGCCATAGGACAGTTTATTGTGTGACAGAGGATGTTAGTTAGATGGGACTGCAAGCCCTATGTAAAACTAACAATTTTTCGGTCCTGGAAAAATATACAAGAAGTCATGGCATTGGTGGGCACAGGCACAGGAACTTCAATTGTGTATGGTAATCCAACTAAATTTCAAGGAGACTGAGTAATGATTGGTGCCAATGCTGAGTAGAAGAAAACAACATTGAATGGCAATTCCACCTACCATGTATTCTGACAGATGCAGGCCTTACTGAACATTATAATGGTATTATTGTGGCTGCCCTGAAGACAGACTCTCAGTCCCTGAAGGGGTGTACAAAGAGACTCCATGAAACCCTGCAGTTATATAGAACTTGGAAGATTTCCTAGTGCCCCGTAAGAGGAAAAAACCTCCTCAAGGGACCTGGGCCAATATGCCCAAGCAACCCAAGGAAAAAGAATTTGCAAGTGCGCAGTTACGGGGGATACCAGCCCCCCTGTAAATGGGACCTTCAGATAGCACTGGAGGCCCTATGTTGAGCTGACAATTTTTTGGTCCTGAAAGAGCATACAAATGGTTTTGGAGTTGATTGACACAGGCGTGGAAATGTCAATTATTTATGAGGATCCAACTAAATTTAGTGGGGATAGAGTGGTGATCAGTGGCTTTTGGGGACAGACCATTCCAGTTACCCAGATGAGATTGAAACTGGGGATTAGGTGTCCCTGCCCCGGAAGTATAAAGTGTCTATTGTCTCAGTCCCAGAGTACATCTTGAGCATAGACATTTTATGAGGTCTGGCTCTCCAGACAACCGTAGGAAAGTTCAGACTCCACAGAAGTGTATTAGTGTCTGGGCGGTGCAGGCAATATCGGGAGGCCATGTGAAAAATGAGCCTATTCGTCTACCATGTCCACGCCGGATTACGAATGTGAGGCATTTTTCCCAGGTGGGCAAGATGAAATACAGAGGACTGAGCAGGAATTAGAAAAAGTTAGGATTATAAGATCTGCACATAGCCTATATAATTCCCCCATGTGGCCAGTGTGAAAGTCAGATGGAACATGGACAGTGGGAATTAAATAAGGTCATGATGCCTGTTCATGCAGCCATACCCAATATTGCCTCCCTAATGGATACATTGAGTAGGGAAAGAAAAACGTACCACTGTGTCCTAGATTTAGCATTCCTCAGTATTCCAATTGCTGAAGAATCGCAAGACCAGGTTGCGTTTACGTGGGGAGGCAGGCAGTGGACCTTTCAGGTCCTGCCACAGGGGTACGTGCACTCGCCAACATATTGCCATAACCTAGTGGTGTGTGACCTGACTAATTAGAAAAAAACTGATAATGTTAACTTGTATCATTATATTGATGATCTCCTGTTGACATCTGACTCACTGGAGGCAGTAGGACAGGCGGCAGATTCGCTGACTGTCAGCGGTTTACGAGCTGGTTCGGCCCGGTTCCGTGACTAGTGGGGTGGAGGGATCTGCAGATCCGCGCCTCCAGAAAAGGGAAACAGGGGACCCAAAATAATTGAAAACAGCGGCAATGATCTGAGGTGAAACAAACTTTACTATTTACTAAATATAGTATCAGCAAAATAGAATGAGAGAGAGAGAGTATGTGCGAAAGGTGGATAGGTCTCACCACAACGCTGAGGTGAGAAGTGCGGTCCAGTTGAGCTGATGAAGAAAAGCAGACGGAGAAGCGCAGGCAAAGAAGAGCAGGCGAAGAAGAGAACATCAAGTGACCTTGCTGGGGGTTACATCTCCTCGCTGACGGCAAAGCCCCCTGGGGAATGTAGTTGTTCTTCTTCTCCAGACAGGCATCCGGAACTTGAGCATCCACAGTCAAACCCCCAGTGCATTACATGATGTTATGATGTGGAATACTGATAACCAAAAATCATAAAACCATGACAACTACCAATCTGCAAGAAAGAGGATGGGCTATAAATCCTCAGAAAGTGCAAGGTCCAGGCCTGTCTGTAAAATTCCTGGGGGTAGTTTGGTCAGGAAAGACCAAAATATTACCCAATACTCTTACAGATAAGGTTCAGGCATTCCCCGTCCCTGCAACACCAAAGCAGCTGCAGGAGTTTCTAGGTATACTGGGATGCTGGTGTTCCTTTATACCTCATTTAACGCAGCTGCTGAGGCCATTATACAGACTCATGAAAAAAGGGCAGCTATGGGACTGGGGGAGAATGAACAGGATGCTTTCCAACAGGCAAAACTGACAGTTAAACTATCCCAGGTATTAGGTATATTTGATCCAACTCTCCCAGCTGAGTTGGACGTTCATGTCACTCAGGATGGCTTTGGCTGGGGCCTGTGGCAGTGCCAGAATTCTGTTCAGACCCCCATTGGATTCTGGTCTCAGGTCTGGCCTGGAGCAGAAGAAAGATAGAGTATGATTGAAAACAGTCACTGGCAACCTACTCTGCGGTAGAGCCAATAACCAAAACATCTGAAATTATAGTTAAGTCCGCCCTGCTGATTCAGGAGTGAGTGAAAGATCTGACCCACCTTCCTAACACAGGAGTGACCCAAGCACAAACAGCGGCACAATGGGTCGCTTATCTCAGCCAGAGGAGTAGTCTGTCTTCATCACCATTAAAAGAACTTCAGAAGATCCTAGGCCCAGTGACGTATCACAAATATGCACCAACAGAAACACTGGTCACTCTACTGGAGAAGAGTCCCATTCAAGAGGGGAAATGTCCTATCCCTGAAGATGCCTGGTACACACATGGGTCCATCAAGGGCAACTCAAGCAAGTGGAGAGTGATAGAGTCTGGTTTGACAAGGGGAATAGTGAGAGCAGCCAAAGGGCAGAACTGCGAGCCATGTGGACGGTTATAATCAAGGAACCTGGTGATGCTATCCTGAATATCAGCACCTGGGCTGTGTACCAGAGGCTCAATCTTTGGATTGCGCAGTGGGCCACCCAGGAATGGACTATAAATGCCCGACCAATCTGGAGCAAAGATATGTGGTTACACATATGGAATGCAGTTAAACACAGTACGTGTCTACCATGTTTCTCATCACGAAACCCTACAGTCACCGGGAAATGACAAAACTGACACATTGGCCCAAGTTCAGTGGATTGAGAGCTCACCATCTGAGAACATCACCCATTGGTTACCTCAGAAGCTATAGCATGCTGGACAAAAGATAATGCGGGTAGCTGCTAAAGCATGGGGGTTGCCCATACAGCTACCTGACCTTGCCCAGGCATGCTGAGACTGCAATGCTTGCTCCCAGATGAGACCAAGATCACTGTCTGAAACAACAGCCCATCTTGCTAGAGGACACAATCCTCTCCAGGCAGGTCAACTACATCGGGCCCCTCCCTCGGTCTGAGGGGGCAAGATATGCCCTGATCTGCATCTATAATGCAAGTGGACTAATGCAGGCCTATTGAGTGCCAAGAATGAACAAGGCATATACCGTCAAGGCACTCACCGAGTTGATGGCTGCCTACGGGACACCTCAAGTCATCGAGAGTAACCAAGGGACTCATTTTACTGGTACGACAATGCAATGCCGGGTAGAAGAAAACAACATTGAATGGCAATTCCACCTGCCATGTAATCTGACAGATGCAGGCCTTATTGAATATTATAACGGTATTCTTATGGCTGCCCTGAAGACAGACTCTCAGTCCCTGCAGGGGTGGACAAAGAGGCTCTATGAAACCCCGCAGAACCTGAATGAAAGGCCTAGAGACAGCAGACACAGTGCTCTGAATTCAAATCCAAAGTACAGGCATCAGTAATCGGGTAAGACCCCAAATTGGCAATGAAAATAACCTTCTGCTCCCTGCCCCTTAGAATCTAGAACCAGGTACCCGCAGAAGAAAATGGCCTTGGAATGTGCAAGTAGGACCGAAGTGGTGTGGCCTACTTGCACCTTGGTGGAGACTATTGGAGGTGGGAGACTTGGTAGTCCTCCTGGTAATAGGTACATGGCCTACTGACATTGTGGTCAACACTCTGGTCTTCACTGCTAAGGGTACCCTTATCATGTCCCTATGGCAGATCAGGGCACCCCCTTTGGTGTCTGATATAGTTATGCAGCCGCAGATATCTGGCCAAAGGTTGTGGTACAGGCGGCCGGGACATGCCCCAGTGCAAGCCGAAGTGACCCAGGATAGGAATACAGCCTGTATCTTGCCCTGGAGGACAAACCTTCCCCTCCTGGTTCCCCTGAAACATTTGTACTACTCTCTGTGTGTTTTTGAGCCTCTAGGATCACCAGAAGGAGCAAAATGCCACAGAAGCGTTTCAGCGTCGATGTGAGATCAAGCATGACACCTGGTGATGGCCTATGTGGGGCTGATGGAGCATGAGGTGGACCTGCACGAAACAACTGCATGCCCCGAGTAACACCATTGAGCGCTGGACCATGAAAGAACACAACCTTCAACCACAAATCAACCACCAATCATATTATGTCAACCTGCATCACAACAGGCAATTGTACAAGCGTCACAGAGCGTTGGATCTTTATATTAGGGAAGGCTCACCCTTCAACCAGCTCAATCATTGGTTCATGCTGTGAAGTGATGGAGTGTGTGGTAACTGTTGAGTCATTGCCAGAACCACTGATTGAGCACCTGGGGAAAGGACTGGGTCAGCCCTGGGAGCACAGGTGAATGCAATTCACCTGAGCAACTGGAAGGAGTGGAGCCTGGCTCCACTTCTCTTAGACCTGGCATCCTAAGCCATAACCTTTCAGAGATAAGCTTTGAGCTGGAGAGCAGCTACAGTGTAATATAGAAATGTATGTAATACAAGCAAGGGTAACACAGGGTAAAAGATTAAATTTTTGCATCATACGTGCCCTGTAATTTTTATCCTGCTGTTTCTTTCACTAACTGTCTCATGAATTGCACCCTCCCTGCGCTGGAATGTCTGTCTTAGTCTTGTGGTTTACTGGTGTGTTATGGAATATAATGCCACGTAAAGTCCTCAGGAGAATTGCACTACTGCATAAGCTCCAAGTCGCTCTGAAAAATGGAAAGACAATGTCATTTATGATTTATTGTGCAACCGTTCCGCTTGTTGACTTGCTAACTTGCTAACTGTCTTCAGTATTTGTGAAAGCTGCCATTCTTCCTGTTCTTATTGCCTTAGTGATGTTCTTGAATAAGGTGGTTAAAAAGTTCAAGTTACTGATATTCATATAAAAAACTCATATGAGTTGATGAGAACTGCTTGTGGCACATTTTAATTAAAGGTAGTGTTAGTAAAACAGCTGTTACTTGCATGTATCTTGATTAGCATTATCACCTCAGGACATGACCTTAGATGCCACACTAGATAGATCAACAAAAATCAGTGCTCTGTGAACCCAAAACACCATCCCTCACCAGTTGATGTGAGATGAATGCCAGGTCACAGGAGGAATTATATTGGTCGCTCTGAAAGTAATGTCTCCTATGTACTTCCCTCAGTCAAGGCAATCTAATCTAGGAGGTAGCAACCCTGCCTATGGTAGAGGGGTTAGAATGGGATGATCTTCAACGTCTCTTCCAACCCAAGCCTTGGAACTGGAGTAGGGATAACAAAGGGATAGACTACAGTCTATTGTAATTCTAATTCACAGAAAAAGTCTACCAAAAGATCTCAGGTATATCCCCTGGCTTCCTGCTCTGTTAAATCTGGCTATACAGGTAACACTGGAGAAAATAATGCATATTTTCTTCCTATAACTGTTTTGTACTCCACATTTCCCTTGGGGGAAACATCATATCCTGTCACCCCAATTCAAGTTCTTCATGTAGATTCCTGATGTTAATTCAGTGAAGAGTCTTTTGTTAGTGAAGTAGCCTAAGCCCACTACATGGAGGCCCACCAGTGGGTATAGGTATTATCAGGTACTGAAAATATCACAGAAGGACATTAGTTTCTTGTTTGGTGCATCACTGAAAAGCACGTAAAGAAACTGCTGCACAACGAAAGCCACAAAGATAAAACCGAATCTTTAAAGTGTAAGTGTAAGAAAGCTGCCCTGTTTATGTGGTGTAACTAGATTCAAGGCAGGTATTATAGTGCTCTATTTGGAACAAGAGTTAACAAGAAAGATATTTGCACACACCCCCCCCCCCCCCCTTCCCCCCTCGAAAAATAAACAAATAAACAAAGTAAAAATGCTACTAGAACTAGATATTTTAACACGAGAAATGCATGAGGTATTTCTCCAAAGACCTTCTGTCCTAAGAGGAAAGGTTTAGTTTACTTCTTAAGTATCTACAAGTAAGATTTGGACTTACCAGTGTTAATTGACTTATGCAACTTTTATATTTCTGTCCATGACTCAATTAGATGCCAATCGTGTCATATTTTAAGTAAGATCAGCATCAGATGGAGAGTAAACAGACTTGCTTATTAAGGGATTTTATCAAAAAATGTAATTCAGCAAATATACCTCTGAAACACAATGCTGATGTTGAAGAGTCTAACAAGCTTTCCTCAGAAACTACCTGATAATATGGTAACTGGCTTCAGTTTTAAGTTCTCAGCAGAGCTCATCAGTATTCTCTTCTTGAACTATTCTCTACCAAAAACTGAACACTGAGCTCGATTAAGATCTCTAGGAAATCAGTGGCACAGCTCCAAAGACTTTCCACTGCTTTGGAACTGGGCCTTTTGTTTTTGAAAAAGACACAGTCAATTAGCTAAACTGCATTCTTTAACTGCCACAATCAGGATTACATTAGCTTTTTTTATCCTGTGTGTGCAGTTTAATTAAAACAGCCCTGATATGTCCTTCAGAATGAGAGCAATCATCCTGAGGCATCACTTTTCCTCTCTCCCCCCGCTTTTGCACAAACTCTGTGTGAGCGTAATCCTGTGTGAATGGGAACACAGGGAAGGAAGACCAGGAACACAATAACATCGGGAAAATAAAGAGTTTGCTGAAACAGTATCAACTCCCTCATTGTTAAGGTTCCTGCTCCTAAAGCAACTAATGTTCTATCTGCAAAGGCAAATTCAGGCTGGCAACGTTGTGTCTGACAGAATGTAACTGTTTCCGTAGGAATTGCTGTCTGTCTGTGCCTTACAGAAGCTGTCAAAAATAGCAGGACAGTTCACTAAGACTGTCTCACAAAGGGCTTTGATAGTTCTTCAGAGAACTGAAAGAGAACAAAGGATGAAGGTATATTTCAGTAGAGTTCCGCACACCTGTGGCCAAGACTTGCACTTTTGCTTTCATGGCAACACCTGAACGTTTCCTTAACAATAAAATAATCAGGCCCAGAATGGCTAATAAACCCACATAGCCCTCAGTGGAGTCTTTCATCATTCATTGTGTTTCCTCATAACTTACAGTGCTCACTAGCATAGCTTGGCCTCCTAAAATCTACAGAAACAACTAGAGCAACACTTCTAGGTCATAACGTCCAATTTCTTATTCAGGGAACAGTCTTACAGGGAATGTAGCAACTGTTTGTTGCTACGACTGTAAAGTCCGCTCCTGCTTTAAGGAAGGTTGTCACAATGAGTCCCCAGTGATCTCCTACAGAATATTTACAATATCTCTGGAACGGTAGAGGTGAGAGCTTCCTGCAGATGTCCAATTTATATGTAGTAGCTGAGACCAAAGGGAATTTTGAGGGCCTTCAGAGAAAGAGGGGA
Source organism: Phasianus colchicus (assembly GCF_987193195.1). Lineage (NCBI taxonomy): Eukaryota > Metazoa > Chordata > Aves > Galliformes > Phasianidae > Phasianus > Phasianus colchicus. The sequence goes on along the minus strand of NC_143436.1, from coordinate 75,180,406 downwards.
AAAGCTAGATGAATATACACCAAAATGGCCAGTGAAGTTTGCAACTGTGTGACTTGTAAAGAAAAATACTCACGTGCATTGAGAGATGTAAGTATCTGTGCATATTCTGGAAAAAAAAAGACCATGAGATATGTCTATACATACAGTTCAAAGAGAAGCTAGCCAGAAAGTTATGTAACTTGACAGCAACCACTTTGGGTCAGTGCTCTGCTTCAGTTCCTGACAAAACCAGAAATGTAGCCTTCAGTGCCTGCTAAATGAAAGCTTGTAATCACTACTCAAGCGACAAGCAAAGGTACAAAGATCATGTCAGACTACATGTGGAGGTAAAGTTGTCTTTACATCAATTAGTAGATTAGCCCCGTTATGGATCTTGTGAACAGCTTTAGGTGCTGGAGTTCAAAACATACGAGAATGCTTACAGAAAATACGCTAATGATACAGGGCCTCAATAAATAGTCAAACTGAACATTCTAGGAAAGACTGGATTCCCTGATATAAAATATGCCAGGAACAATCAATAAAATATGTGGCAGAAAGTTTAAAAACAGGACATACTTTTTTATACAGATTGTAATTGAACTATGGAAATTAGTGATGTGAAATTTCCATGGCAAAAACAGCTGGATTCCAAAGAGACAGGGCATTTAGGAAAATATCCAGATTATCCATAGGCATAAACTTCAGACTGTAAAAACTTGGAATAGATTGTTATTCCAGCTATATTTTCAAATACTTAATATTAGCATGGTGTTATACAATGTCTTTAAACATCACTTTGTCACTTGAACTTCTCAGATAACTTTCTTAAGGAAAGCCACAAGTCCCATCTGCATCAATTCTTCCTGCCTTCTGCTACTGAAAGTAGCATCAATGCTGCTTGATTCTACATTTGTTAAAGCCAGTACATATATTTCAATTCAATTCTATAGTAGAGGATTAGGCCTTCATAGCCCAACACAACTGAAATCAAGCAAGAGTGCAGCAGGCATTTCTCTGGCCTAAACTTCAGATCATCAGCGTATTTTCCTGCTAGGAAAGGTAAAGTATTGTTCAAACTTCTTAGGATTAAGTTACTCTTCATTCAATGGCTCTTAAATCTGATGAGAGATATGACATACATGCACACTGAGCAGTGCGGGTCATTTTCAATCTTACCTATGCCTCATCCTGGGTCATACCAATTACCTTCAACACCTATAGATAGCAAAAGGAATTTAGGACCTGGAAAAAAATACATATATTAGCTCAGCACCTTGTGGAATCGTGCTCTTTGTTCACAGTGAATAACAGAGGTAACATGGCTACTTTTCAGTATCTTTCCAGGCTTACCAGATGATTCTTAAAAACGAGGATTGTCTCTCTAGGGAAAATCTGGTTAGTCCCTGCACAATTATTCACCTCTAAAATAATAAGGTTTAAATTTGGTTTAGTATTCTGAAACAAACTAGGTTTCACTGAGGCTGACACACCTGGAGACTGTGCTGCCATTCAGCAAGACCTGGACAGGCTGGAGAGCTGGGCAGCAAGAAACCATATGAGGTTTAACAACAGCAAGTGACCTGCTGGAGGGGAGCTTTGCGGAGAAGGACCTGGATGTGCTGGATGGCAGATTGGCTATGAGCCAGCAGTGTGCCCTGGTGGCCAAGATGTCCAATGGGATCCTGGGGTGCATTAAAAGGAGAGTGGCCAGCAGGTCAAGGGAGGTGATTCTCCCCCTCTACTCTGCCCTGGTCAGGCCTCACCTGGAGTACTGTATCCCTTTCTGGGCTCCCCAGTACAAAAAAAACAGCGATCTCCTGGAGAGAGGGCCACAGAGACGATAAGGGACCTGGAGCATTTCTCCTATGAGGCTGAGTGGCTTGGGTCTGTTCAGCCTTGACAAAAGAATACTCAGAGGTGATCTGATTAATGTTTGTTAATAATCCTAAGTGTAGGAGACAAAGGGACAGGGCTAGCCTCTTTTCAGTGATCTGTGGGGGCAGGACAAGGGGAAATGGCCATAAACTGGAGCATAGGATGTTCCGTACCAATACGTAAAACACACTGTAAGTGTGACAGAGCACTGGAACAGGCTGCCCAGATAGATTGTGGATTCCCCTTCTGTGGAGATATTCAAGACCTATCCGGATGTCTACTTGTGCATCCTGCCGTAAGGGACCTGTTTTGCAGGGGGGTTGGACTTGATGATCTCTGGAGGTCCCTTCCAACCCCAGCAATTCTGTGATTCTGTGATAGCATGATGGATAATTGTTTGGTCAGTAGGGAGGTATCAACAAACTCTCAGCATAGTGTTTCATGCTTACAAAAGGAAATTTGGTGAACAGTTATTCAGCTCAGGGAAGTAAAGAAACTGCAGTTAGAAATGCTGCTTTGATGGGATGCTAAAGAATGTGCAAGCCAAAATGTGCTTGAACTCTGCCTATTTGAAGTCCAGTACAAAGAGCCAGCCTTCCTGTAAACTCTTGCCTCTCTTCCTTCTACCTCTCCAAGCATTCCACTGCAATGCAGAAGGAAGGATACAGGTTTTAATTTCAAGATTTTGTTTCCTCAACTGGTAAAATACTGTGATTGAGCAAGATAAACCATGACAATCTTGACCCCAAAGTTACTGAAAATTTGAGCAGCCTCTCTGTCTGTCTAACTCTCAAACTCAGTAATAACAAATTGTAGAAGTTAGAAGTCTGAAAAGTGTTTTGAGTACTGCTAAAGGGATGAATGTATCTATTAAATATGCAAAGCATTATTTGTCTTATTATGAAGCGCAATTCTGTTTTTCGCTGTTATTCTATAAACATTATCTAATCAGTATTTGCTACCCTTCAGAGAAGTCTATTAATATATCCTTGTTTTTGGTGTGTTTCATTCACCTTGTCTTTAATGAGAGATTTTCGGAAAGCTAATGTTTGTCCGTAAGAGGAAAAGTATTTGTTTGGATTTTTTTCTTTGTGTAGTCAGCTACATGTACAAAAGTTGTAAAAACAATATTTTCTTCAGCATATCCTTTGGCCAAATTTCCTTTTGACCAAATTTCAAGTTGAAAAGTACTGAAATACAAAACAGAGTGTCTAAAAACTTATTTTCCAAGGGAAACAACCAAACTCATCTACAGAATGAATCCAATTCTGGACAACATGCTCTCTTCTGTAATATATATGAGTTGATATCACCTATTTCTGTGGTACTCCATGCAGCAGTTGCAGAGCAGCCCTACCACTGAACGATATATCAAAACAGCTGTGCAAAGACTTTCTGCTTAGACTACAGATAAATCACAGTGTCCCAGTTTGGGACTCCCCATACTGGGACAGAATACACGCTCCACAGCACAGCCACATCCTCTCAGTCTGGTGAACATGTGATAAGGTGAAGAGAGATGATGATGGGACAGAGCACTCTGGGCTCTGGAGATAGCTGATTCTGCAAAGTTAATGGTGATGGGGAGCATTGGCTCAGGAGCTCACTCTACAAAGAAGCACATTGCCATTCATCAAGAGTTATGGGAGAGCCAGCTGCATGTAGTATACCCACTGGAGCATCAGGAGAGCTGCTCTCCTGTTGAGCAGACCCATGGGACAACTCAGCAGATTTTGCTTCTGACAGAGACAAGAAAGAGCCAGTATGTAGATGGGGTTAGACAGTGAACTCAGCTGGACCTGGAAGACCCTGCCGCTCATTGTTTTACCTCAAGTGAAAAGCACCATCTCGTGGCTCCAAGCTCCTGCTGAGACCCCAGCTGAACAGACCAACGATGCAGCAGGAGTTGGATGGAGCTCTGGTTACAATCGTAGCCAATCTGCTCCCAGCAAGTACTGATATTGCAATTTTAGACATGTCCTGCACTAATTTAACCCATGTACAATCACTATTCACTTAGGGTGGTCTGCTTCTCCTCAAGTGAAGACTAACATTTGACCTACGCCCTGGGAAAAGCCACTGTCCATTGATGAGGCATTAGTTCTGATGAGACACTTGAAATGAGCATGCTGCAAAGCCTACAGAAATTATTAACAACCATGGTACATAGTACTATCAAGCAGTCACATTTATCCTCCAAATTCTACCACCTCCTGTGAAATAGAAATCTGTGGATTGAATTCACTGAAATCAGCTAAGCTCAACAGTGTTTTGTGCCAGCCACATCAGCACAAACTGGAGGAATAGTCATGGGATAGGCAGGCCACTTGATTGAACCATTTTGTTTGTTATCCTTGCAAGTTGGACCTTGGGAAATCTCCTTTTTGCCAGGATATCTTGCTGTAGTTGTGCTTCCCCTTGAGAAAGATGCTAAACTGGCTGTTTATCATCTTATCTGAAAGGGGAACTGAATATCTTCTAATAGTCAGAATCTGGTTGAATTTGGGTCCTTCTCCTAAATTGAGAAAGCATTGCACTCACCTGACTAGAGATACTCCATGAGAAAGACTTCTTTTCTGTAAAGGTATCTGGACCATGTTTCCTACTCAACAGAGACTCTAAAACTTTATAGAATCAGCTATTGGCAGCACTCCCAGGATATTTTTTCCATCTGCACATGCTTCTAAAAATGTCAACACCAGTCTAACTATTCTCATCTGGGAACCTGACATCCGATGTACGTTAGCACAGAAAAAAAAAATCCAAAATGCAAACTCAAAAAAGGAAAATAAATTCTGCTGGCTTCTTGTTTGAGTTCTCTGCAAATAACAGGAGGAAATTTTACATTACTTTATGTAATTCAGTTAGAAAAACTGACAAGGGAATAGTATAGGTTTCAGGCGTAAAGGGCAGATTATGAGATTCTTATTCAGCGTGATTCCTGAATATTTAGGTTCATTACTTAATGGCAGACAAAACCAAAGCAAAAATAGGTAGAATCCTAGGAGCCATGCTTTCTTGGCAGTTCTGGAATTAAAAGCAGACAACACAACATCTAGCTGTGGGAGAGCTTTGCAAGGGAGGAAGAATTTTCACTTAAGTATTTTGTTCCAGTCATCAGTCTCCCATTATTTCCTCTTCCAAATCTGTATTCTTCACACACCTTCTCTCCTTTGCCTGAGAAAAAAAATGCATAGGTAAACAAGATATGCCCCAGTGCTACTTCCAATCTGAGTTTTGGCAGTAAGCAGTATTCTATCTCCACACTTATCACAGCACCTGCCCTCAGCATGCAACCACTATAAGAGTGGTATGTCAAAACTGAGTGGGGAAAAAAAAAAAAGAAAAAGAAAAAAAGATGTAATTGCTAACCTCAAGTCAATCTGAATAGAATTCCCAATTCACAGTTACAAATTCAACAGAGAGGAGGATGTAATCCTGAAATATCTTAAATAAATATTACTCTGAGCATTAACACTGAAGTAATGACTTTACAACTTCTCTTTTCAGGTGTAATTATTAGAAAGGCCCCCACCTCTTACTGGCTCCAATGATGATTTTGTTCGCTTATCTCTAGGTAGGTGGCTCTTGAATTATACTTCTGATTTCTGGCATATCAAACACTTTTTTAAAGTATGCATTCTGTCTCTAAATAGAGTAATATCTAAATATTTACTTTTGAAACTGACCTTGAAGACTGATGCCTTGCAAAGTTTTATCAAATTTCCTAGGTATTAGACCCTATCATTCTATATCTCAGGTTCTGGTGGTATTTGCTATAGACAGATAAGATATGATTTCCACACTAAGCCTTCATACTCCTTAAAATCTTCAGGATATTTACTTAAATCTTAGAATCATAGAATCATAGAATGGCCTGGGTTGAAAAGGACCTCAAAGATCACATAGTTTCAACCCCCCTGCTATATGCAGGGTTACCAACCACTAGACCAGGCTACCCAGAGCCACATCCAGCCTGGCCTTGAATGCCTCCAGGGATGGGGCATCCACAACCTCCTTGGCAACCTGTTCCAGTGTGTCACCATCCTGTGTGTGAAAAACTTCCTCCTAATATCTAACCTAAACTTCCTGTCTCAGTTTAAAATCATTCCCTTTGTCCTGTCACTGTCCACCCATGACAGCAGTTGTATCCCCTTGTGTTTAAATGTTCCCTTCAGGGCCACAATGAGGTCTCCCCAGAGCCTTCTCTTCTCCAAGCTAAACAAGCCCAGGTCCCTCAACCTTTCTTCATAGGAGAGGTACTCCAGCCCTCTGATCATCTTAGTGGCCCTCCTCTGGACTCGCTCCAAGAGCTACATGTTCTTCCTGTACTGGGGGCCCCAGGCCTGGATGCAGTACTCCAAGGGCTGAATAGATGGGGACAATCACCTCTCTCTCCCTGCTGGCCACCCCTTTTTAATGCAGCCCAGAACAAGTTGGCCTTCTTGGCTGCAAGTGCACACTGCTGGTTCATGTCCGGCTTCTCACCCACCAGGACTCCCAAGTCCTTCTCCACAGGGCTGCTCTCAAGGAGATCTTCCCCCAGTAATCCCAATAAATACCTGGGATTGCCACAACCCAAGTGCAGCACCCTGCACTTGTCTTTGTTGAACCTCATTAGTTTTTTATGGGCCCACTTCTCCAGCCTGTGCAGGCCCCTCTGGATGGCTTCCCTTACTTCCAATGTATTGACTGCACCACTCAGTTTGGTGTCATCCGCAAACTTGCTGAGGTTGCGCTCAACACCATCGTTTGTGTCATTGATGAAGATGTTGAATAGCACCAGTTCCAAGACTGACCCCTGAGGGACACCTCTTGTGACCAGCCTCCTCCCTGACACAGAACCATTGATCACAACCCTTTCACTGCGTCCAGCCAGCCAATTCCTAATCTCTCCTCCAAATCCATACTTCTCCATTTTAGAGAGAAGGATGTGGTGAGGTGTGGGAATACAAGAAAAACTGTTCAGAGCAGAAGCTGTGGAGCAAGATGAACAGTATGAGAACCAAGGACACCTCTAGAAGAAAAAAGAATGTCTAACAGCTCTGATTGGATAAGCCCCTGTGTGAACGGTTGAAGAGTGTTTTGTAGAATGCTCTGTTGACATGTAAAGGTGGATGGGAAAGTTGTAGGGGTGGATGAGAAAGCTAGAAAAAGAAAACCTGTGAACGTATCTAAGTGATGTGAGTACTTGTAATAAAGGATTTGGATCGTTCACATCTGAGTCTGTGCATCAGACGCTGCAATGAGGGACCATGTCAAAGGCTTTGCAGAGGTCCATGAAGATGACATCCGTCATCCTTCCTCCATCTATTGATGCTGTCACTCCATTGTAGAAAGCCACCAGACTGATCAAGCAAGATCTGCCCTTGGTGAAGCCATGCTGGCTGTCTCGGATCACCTCTTCGTCTCATATGTGCCTTAACATGGTAACCAGGAGGATCTGCTCCATGATCTTCCCAGACACAGAGGCGAGGCTCACTGGCCTGTAGTTCGCCGGGTCTTCTTTTCTCCCTTTCTTAAAAATAGGAGTAATGTTTCCCTTTTTCCAGTCAACAGGTATTTCATCTGACAGCCATGATTTTTCAAATATGGTGAAAAGTGTCTCAGCAACCACATCATCTGTTTCTCTCAGTACTCTGGGATGCACATCATCTGGCCCTATGGACTTATATACATTCAGTTCCATGAGGAGGTCTTGGACTTGTTCCACTGTTACAGTGGGAAGGAATCCGCTCCTCTCACCCACATGTAGAGGTTCAGGGTCCTGCTAGACATGGGGAGACTGACCACCAGTGAAGACTGAGGCAAAGCACTTACTGAGTACTTCAGCTTTTTCCATGTCTGAGGAAGCCAGTCCTCTGTCCTCATTTATCAGAGAGGGAACATTCTCCTTGGACTGTCTCCTCCCTTCTAATAAATGAGGACAGAGAAGTGGCTTCTTCAGACATGGAAAAAGAAGATAAAAGAACTCAGAACCTTCTTTGGCATGACAGGTTGATGGAGTCTATGGATCAGTAATTATGGGCCTTCGGTAAAACCTTTATACGAATTACTGAAAATTAACCAGTCTAGTTTGACATGGACAGGAGAGGCAAAAAAAGACATTTGAAGAACTGAAGAAGGAAATAATCAGAGTTCCAGCCCTAGACCTTCCAGTCATTACAAAATTGTTTTGGCTGTTCTCTCACGAGAAGCAAGGTTTAGCCTTGTTCAACAACTGGGACATCAGACAGGGATACTGACTTTTGTGAGCAGGTGGTACAACAAGTCAGTAAAATGCTGGGAATTGGTTGGGAATTACACATGCCCTGTTGACCACATGCAAGCGGACAAGCGTCAAAGATGAATCATTTTATAAAACATTAAATAGCTAAAATTTGCCAGTTAGATAAATTTATATGTATCAAACAATCCATATAGTTTTGATAAGAATTAGGGTAAAACCAAGATTTAAAGAGAGTTTGAGCCATTCTTAAACACTGTATGGTAGACCTTACCAATTTCAGTTTAAAGGGGAGGATCTGAATTAATTTGGTGAAAACTACTTACAGAGATATATAATTGCATTGGGAAATCAGTTAAGCAAAATTAACAAAGCGGTTTGGGGATTCAGAAATAGAGGCCCTCGAATCTCGCAACAGGTGAAAGCTCTCACTGTTTGATTTTTCACCAGCAAGATTGAAGTGTTGTATTCAGATTCACATTCAATTAATAATCCAAACGTCAAAAAGTTATCTTGGTCCTCACTTCCACAGCCTTTTCTCTTATACTAACTGTCTGTATAAGATCATTCTATGAGAACTACCGTTCATACAGCACTGGGAGATTAATGATGTTATGTAACAGTTCCTGTTTATCATTTTTGGATTGATAGAAAAGTAAAATGGGAATATAGACTTCCCCTGGGGCCACGCTGAGTAATCAAAACTCATGCCATTGGTGATTCAAAATAATATTCAGTTCAACAGCTCAGAATGGATGAGGATTTCAGTATATCTCATCTTGCTGAAGATTACAAGCCGCTAATAGCTATGGCATATAGGCATACAGGCATATAGGGCTGATGAATCTTCCACAATGTAGTTTATAAAAAAGCATTTTTCCCCTTTTTTAAAGGTTTACAATGATTTGTTATTCATTAAGCTTAGATATATTGTGGTTTATTATATTCCAAAGTGGTTTTATTTAGATTACTTTTCATTCCAGATTAGCTAACATGAAATCTGTAATGGTTTGGAGACATTTCCTTCTTGGAATATTTGTAGAATGGCATGCACAACCTAGATTCTCTTCCTCTTTCACATTTACGTAAACTTTCTCAGTTTCTTTTTCTCCACTTTTGTAGCAGCAGTTTGCATCAACATGTTACAAGGCTTCTGTCCTTTATATCCCAGGCATAGACAGATACATGGTGCCTACTGAACTCAGTGAAGACTCTTGATAGCAAAAATATTAGAGCGAGACAGGTTTTTAATAGTATACAGTGTAATCAGGCTCTCATCCAGGCCAAAGTGGAGGTTCTTCATGAAGGCAGTCCTGGTACTGAGTTTGCAACTTGATTGTTTCAAAAGAACTGCTCTGATGAGTAGTGACTGCAAGAACAGGCATTCTGTAATGAGAATCTGATGTTCATATTCCAGAATTCTGCAGCACCATTTGTTTTCAGGCTCTCACACTGCACCAGGTACCTAAATAACTGTGCTTAAGTCCAGTGGGAACTGATTGCCCTAATATTTCAGCAGGATATTTAGCTCATCTTTGTGTAATAATTTCAAAGATCAATACACCAAAAATACCTGCTGAAGAATGCTTAAAGTCAAGCCCGTGGTAAATGCTTAGCTGAATTGTAATAGAACCGTGTTTATAGTTGCATTACTCTGTCTGGCACCAGCCTCTCTTATTAGCAAGGAAATCCTTTATTGCCTTATATATCAACAGAAATCATACTTCCTTGTAAAGACCATGTCAAAACTGAGTCCAGACTGCACTTGACAACTGTTTAGAAAAGCCAAGTCACATTTTGTGAGCAATTAGTTTTCTTTTTTTTGGAAAGTTCTGCTGTGTTGCTTTTGTTGTTGTTGTTGTTGTTTTTGTTGTTGTTTGTTTGTTGGTTTTTTTTATGGAAAAATGCAGTATGTTCAAACTGAAGGTTGAGGAATGATTTGACAAGCCAGTGTCTAACCCCATGAAGAAATCAAGATCTCAAAGAGCTTGATCTCGATTAGGACAAATTCTACTCTCACTTATAGCAGGAATCTGGATTAGACTATCTCCAGGGGAAAATTAAAAGCCCACAGAATGTTTCAAGACAACGTTCTGAGTGATCTCCACAAACACTAAATGAAGTTCAAAAAGCAGTCATGACAATCGAAGAGTTTAATGTCACTAAAGGGCAAGGATTCCACTCCTCTTTACTTGCTTACTTCTCCAAACCCCTGAGCTTCCCTCTCCTGTCCTTGTACTGATTCTGACACTCACTTTCTTTCCAACTCACTAATTTGACAAAAAAATATATCATTTTTGTTGTTGCTGCACTGGATTTTCTGCCAGAATAGTGAGCTCAAGGGCTCCTGGAAGAGAAGACATCATTTGCACATCTTGCAAATGGACAAAACCAGTTCAGGGCATGTAACAAGTGGGCACAAAGGGAAGGAAGAAAACTGGAAAGGAAGGAGGCAGACCAGGCCCTTCTTTTTCTATCAGCAACAGGCTTTTAAGACCATTCAACATGGGCCAGATGTGCTTTCATCTTCATCATTTCCACACAAGTGTCACCTTGATGCAAAATGCTCCCACTAAAGCAAACAGATCTATCTAAATCCATAATACAACTGGACTATGTACTTTGTCCATCTAGTTGCAAATAGTTTCTCAGCATATTATAACACCATTCCCCATCTAAATAAACAAGCAAAGCAGCTCCCAACATTTAAAGTTAATGTGAAAGATTCAGTTCTCTATTTTCAGACTCAATCTCTTCCTCACTTTTCTCTTCCCCCTCTACATGTTTTAGTTTGGAGATAAAATCTGTGTAATGGTTCTTCATACTAAACACAAAAAATTTTACTTGCTTGGCATTCACCATGACTGTTTTACTGAATAGGAAGGAAAAAATATCATTAATTTAGCCATTATCATTAAACTGCATGTTAAGAGACAAATAAGCACAATTTCAGTCTAGGCCAAAAATGTCAAAGCACTATTCTGTGAGACTGATTTAAATTTTATCACAGCGTATATAACTGAGGTACTTGCATAAACCAGAATCCTGACTTAATGGTTACTTAAGTGCATTAGAAAATTAGATCAAAACAAACCTGGAGCGCTGATAGTAAGGACTTCTCTTTCTGCAAGTCTTCCTGTGCCATTCGACCTAATAAAGGCATGAAACATCCTTCAGCAATACATCAAGAGACTGAGGGGAAAAGAGAGATGTCCATTGCAAGAAATGTAGTCACACAACTCCTTGATTCAAGGAAGCAACTTTTTATCAGTCTTCATTAGTAAGTTGTAAAGTGCTGTATTAACAGGATGAAGGTAATTTATCATTAGTCTTTCAAAAATATCTTAACTGTAAAATCCACTGCACTGGAAAGATTTGGTTTGGAAATAAAAGAAACAAGGATATGTTTTGGTGAAAGGTGATGCTTTCTGCCCAAGTCCAAGGTATAATCCACACAATGGTTATTTAAGTAGCAAGGCATGCTGTATCAGACTCTATTGATGCCATCCATTTCCAGTTTATGGTAATTGAAAACAATGAACTAAGTACATAAATTGTACAGACACATGAAGGTGACTGATGTATGTGCCAAAGTAACCCAGAGTGAGGAATAAACATAGTATGTATTCTACTTGCACGTGTTACTACTGTCATAGCTATTCACTACCTAATGGTTTTCATCTGTTGTGCACTTGGATCAAATCTAGTAAGAGCAGGCAGTTGTTGTTGTTTTTTTTTTCTTTAATTATTATTTTATTTTTTATTTTAGTCTCAAAAACAAAACTATAAAACTGCAATATATGTACTTCTTTCGGGGAGGACAGAAAGCACAAGACTGAATATTTAGAAATTCTAAAACTGTAAGGTAATTAATAAAATTATTTATAAAGAAGTGTATCTACAATATTTAATAATTTAAGGCTCACAAGGAACTAATATCAATAATAAAAAATGTCTGTGCTTTAAAGCACCAAATTCACTTTTCATACTAGACAACCAGATCTGTAGTGATCACAAGAAAAACTCTACAAGTGCTGATCTGCCAATGTTCCTAGTGCTTTAATGGAGTGATATGTCTCAGGAATAAGAAATCCCATTTCACCCAAAAATAAAGCTATATAGATACAAAATAAATTGGAATATTTTCAGTTTGAAACTACAGTACAAAACCTTCTCATTGTTCCTTCCCACTCCAAAATTCATTCATTCTCTGCACACGTCCTCCAGCTCTTTAACAATTTGCAGAAAATGTACTGATTACAAATGACCATTTCAAACCAACTATGATTTGCTAATAAAAGTTTCTACAAATTGGATTTTACATTTTTATAATTTACCAGCTCCTGTATCATGGAGAATAGTTTATCTATTTTAAAAACAGGTGACCATTTGTGCCATGGAAAAAGAACATAAAACATTTATTTCTGGAGGACTGCTCAGGACAGTGATCAAATTATAAAATATAGCCTGATTTAAAACAAAACAAACAAACTATAAAAAAAGCAACAAAACAACAACTGGTAGGAAAATAATAGATCTAGTAGTAAGTTTCTGAGACCAACAAATTCTGCTGCATCTTTTAACTACGATTCTCTCCTTTCCTTACAGGTCTGTTTCCCTGCTGCTGTCCAGACAGAGGGCATAGAGTGATTTTCTGAGATCTACATTACTTTTAGCTTTGATACTGGTTTTCTCTAAAGGGCTGGTGCTGCTTTTGAACCCTTCATTATTTTCCAAGTGCACAACAGATTTGTTCAGAGAGTTGTTACTGGATCTTCTCTTTCCATCTACTCCAGTTACACTGCCCTGAGCACTGCTGTGTTCTTCTTTGAGCATAGCTTGCTCTTCATGGTCAGTCTCTCGGTGGTAGAAGTAGTTGAAGTTGGACACAATAACAGGGACAGGCAGGGCAATGGTGAGCACACCAGCAATGGCACATAAGGAGCCCACTATCTTGCCCCCCACAGTAACAGGTCGCATGTCCCCATAGCCCACAGTGGTCATGGTCACCACAGCCCACCAGAAAGCATCAGGGATGCTGGAGAAATGAGAGTCAGGGTCATCAGCCTCAGCAAAGTAGACAGCACTGGAGAAAAGGATCACTCCAATGAAGAGAAAGAAGATGAGAAGGCCCAGCTCTCTCATGCTGGCTTTCAAAGTCTGTCCCAAAATCTGCAACCCCTTGGAGTGCCTGGAAAGCTTGAAGATCCTGAAGACTCTGACCAAGCGGATGACTCTGAGGATGGCCAAGGACATGGCTTGTTGCTGGCCCCCACTCCCATTGCTGCTGCTACCCCCAGGCTGCTGTTGCTCATGGGCCAATTCTGTGCCCAGGGTGATGAAGTAGGGGATAATGGCCACAATGTCAATGATGTTCATGATGTTGCGGGAGAACTCAGGCTTGCTGGGGCAGGTGAAGAAACGCACAAGGAGCTCAAAGGTGAACCAGATGACACAAGTGGTCTCGATGATGAAGAAGGGGTCAGAGAGGCTACTTGGTGACTGCATGGGTGGAGAGTCTCCAGCTGTGGTGTTCAAACCCCCACTTTGTGGGGGCAAAGACATGGGTATCTCTCGTTCATCCCTGAATTCAGGCAGAGTTTCCAGGCAGAAAGTGATGATGGAGATAAGGATCACCAACACAGAGACAATGGCAATGGCCCGGGCTGAGCTGGAACTTTCAGGGTACTCAAAGATGAGCCAGACCTGACGCTGAAACTCACTGTGGGGAAGGGGCTTCTCCTCCTCTCTGATGAAACCCTCATCCTCCCAGAAGCGCTTCATGGCCTCCTTGCCCAGCTGGTAGAAGCGGATCTCATCAGCAAAGACATCAATGGAGACATTGACAGGCCGGCGAAGCTTGCCCCCAGACTGGTAGAAGTAGAGGATGCCATCAAAGCTGGGCCGGTTGCGGTCAAAGAAGTATTCATTGCGGAGCGGGTCAAAATACCGCATACGCTTATCAGGATCTCCCAGCAATGTGTCAGGAAACTGGTTGAGAGTGCCCAGCTGAGTCTCGAAGTGCAGCCCAGAGATGTTGATTAGCACCCGTTGATGGTGCATGGCGCCCCGGCTCACTGCCTTCATCTCCTCCTCCTCACTGGCCGCTGCCATGGTCATGCCCCGGTGGTGACCCCTTTCCTCCGGGAGATCCATTTCCGCAGCCGGCCAGGGACGCAGAGCTTGTGGTTGCGGTTGGGGTCCCGACGCTGCCCGGATGTTGATGCTGCCCTCACTGCTGCTGCAGAGCCTCCCGTCGCCTCCTCGGAGGGCCGGCGGGGGCTTCTCCCGCTCCTCGTCGACCTGGGGCGGTGATGAGGCCGGTGGGGTATCCTCCTTGCCGTCTCTCAGTCTCGTAACAGACGTGGACCCCGCGGTGCGGAGTAGCTCGCGCTGTCGCCGAGCCCTGGTGCTACCACCGGCGCTGCCGGTCGTGGCATCCTCGCCGGCCGAGATGGCCCCGCCACCACCGTTCTCCAGAGTCACCAGCGCGATCTCCATGAGCAGCAGCAGCAGTAGGCGGGCTCCACTGAGGTGGTGGGCATTCTGTGCGTGCCCCCTCGCCGCCGCCAGCCACCTCGGGACGTATGGGCGGCCGCCCTGCTCTGCCCTGCCCGCCTCCCCCTCAGTGCTCTGCGGCCGAGCGTGGCCGAGCGCGGCCTGGGGAAGCCGGCCGGGGACCCGGATATGAACAAGTGATCATTCTGACGGCTTGACGTCAGCGAGAATCCCTTCTCCCCAGCGGTGGCGGCGCCAGCCTCCCCCGGCATCGGGCTGCCGCAGCACCGCCCCGCCCCGCAGGTAGTACTGACCGCGCCCGTGCCCCAACCCGGCCACTATGTGCCCGCAGCGGAGAGAATCATGGTGTGACCCTGCTCGGATACGTATTCCTTGCGTCGCGAAGGTCTCCGGCTGGAATTCCCGGGGCACCTCTCAAATGAAATCTAGACCGCCTCTTGGTGCGTATCCCATTCCCCTGCCCCCACCGCTTAATGAGAACAAAGAAAGGAATGGGATCTGTTTTGCTTTGCTCCCCTCCTTTTCCCGCCCTTAACATGCAGCTCCAAAAGGTGCTTCTGAGGCCAGCAGATAGCAACCGTTCCACCGGGCTACCGGGTTAGTATTTGCAATTTGGGACCATAGTTTCCCTTTGATGAATTCTTAAACCAACATCTAAGGCTGCTACACTTCAAAATACATGCATTTTATTAAAGAAAATGAATTGAAGAAGCTTTATATGATGAATTCAATTACACTTCAGTAATACAATCATGCTGAGGTCTCTCTGGGTTCAAACTGTGAACTTCAAGGTCTAGAGGACAATATTCTAAATATATATATATACAAACAATGTAGGATTAAAACCTATACATACATATATGCACAGCATCAGATGTAAAAGATAGTAAATGAAAAAACATTTTTCCTTCTAGGTGGCATCACTGCAGTGATATTTAAATCCTTGCAGTAGTAATGATAGATTCATCAAACCTAGATTTGCTGGGATTAATGAGTTTTCACTCAATTTAAACCATTGCCTCTGTGTATGAAATATGCCTAAGGATATTATAAGCCATGCCAAAACAGAAAACCATAATTATATTGAATGATTATTACAAATTATGATTTGTCTATGATCTGTAATTTGCTTCTGAGAGCAAATCAGAATCACTGACCTGTTCTGCCTTTGTACAGCATATTTTCTAGAACCTCACTGAAAACTTGATGAAGAAAATGCACATTACTAACTGATACAGTTGGAAATTATGGCTGTGTTTTCTGGGTACCTTCTTTGCATCTCTAACAGTTCTGAGAACTTAGGATGTTATCTGCGTATGTGGGTACAAGGGAAGAGGGGAGGAAAGGGTGAAAGAGAGGGGAAGAAATACCTATTTCAAAAAGCATATTTTAAAGGGCAATTCTTATTTAGCATTCTTAATTTTCAGAATATTGTGAAACGAGAAGAGCAGACCATCTAGTAGAAAGCAAAGATATTGGAGAGAAAAGATGGCATGCAGATGTAACAAGTACTCAGATGTGTTATTCCTGTTTTAACCTTTCTGATAAAGAATATATTTCTCCTCATACTTATGAGTTATCAAAAAAAAAAAAAAAACATTTTTTACCCTGAGAACATGTACATGTGCAGTCAGCTCCATACATTCCAGCGTATTCACACCCAAACCTACCATTCTCTCTAGCACCCACTGCCACTTCGTTCTTATAATCTAGTCATCATGCCTGTTGTCATACTCTATGAATAAAGTATTGCTTTTTTTTCTCTGTCTGACCTGTAATTCTTCTAAGATTTCTTGCTTTACCAGCCAGCATCTAGGAGAGATACACATGAGTTTGCAGAAGAATAAAGGCCGTTCAAAAGAAGATAGAGAAGATTCCCTATCTTCTCTCTAAAGATGGATCTGCATTCCCAAAAGTACCTTAGCAACTTCTCCATGAGGAAAAAAGATGCTGTTCTGTACAGCATCCTGCTAGGGACCTGAATTACACTTACCCGTGTATAGACTTGTTCAGTAATATGCACCACATCTGAGACTTCTGTAATTGCTTCCCTCAGTAGTTAGATCTGCATTTTATGTATATTCAGGTGTTCTCTGGTCTTTCTTTAAGGTGCTGGGACAGATGCAACTGGCTGATCCAAGGATCACTTAATACATGCCATTACACAGCAGGAGTATCTGCTGGAAGCTGTCATTCAGTAGGACACTCCCACAGAGTAAGTTGGTGCCTTCTTACAAAATCAGTGACCTATCCCTCTTGGGGTTTCACATGTAGAGAGATAAGACACAGAGGCAGTCTGCAGATGTTGCATTCATCTACCCAATATATAAATAAAAATATGCTGAGATGTGGAGAGACATCTGCCAGCCTCTAGATGCTTTGTCAGCCCACAGCCCCTCCTTTTGGTAGTGGGACCAGACATGTCAGCTTCAATATATTTTATTTTGTGGGGAGGGATGCCATGAAGGTTCCTTTTTGGTCTCCATGAATTGTCTAAGTAACATTCCCATTGTGGCAGATGGTGAGAACAGAAGAAATTGAAGGAGTTAAGGCAAATCTATGCCTCCTCCACTTGGTTAATTCCCCAGCAGCCTGATCCTCTGTTGTGATAATTCAGGCCAGAGATAGCAAGATAGGCTGCCATAGTCCCCAGGGAGACTCCAGAAAAAAAATACTTTTATTTCCTGTTCAGGAGGATTAAATGCAAGGCCATTGACAAATCACAGTAAACATCTGGATGTGAGCACTCCATCTATCAAGGCCTAATCCATGAGGTTATTCATTACTGTAGTCAGCAAATTCACATTGTTCTATATATAGTATCAGCTGATCTTTTTTAATGTTTGTCTCAACAGATTTTATTTATTGTGCAAAGCAATCTACTGCATCCTATTTTTGCTTAATTAATTATTTAGAGTAATTATGCCTTTAAAAACAAACAAACATACAAACAAACCATACAGTGTCATATTTTTCAATATTACCCAAAATAATCCAGTTGTTAAAACCCAACTCTGTTCCTGCATTTTATGCTGTTTTGCAGTTTTAAGTCTAAGTTTCTCTGGAAACTTTACATCACACACTAAAGAAAAAAACATAAAATAGTAATTATTGTTTATTTTCTGTATTTTATTATAATTCAAATTAGAATCACTCTCATTAATCTTCCAGAAGAAAGTAAGCACTGAGTAAATGGTCTGGTTAATTCAAAACTAATTTGGTCAGAACATCTGTACATTGACTTGAACAGTAGGACAGATGCCGAACACTATCAGATATCAAATTTATTCATTATTTTGTATATCTTACGAATGCAAGCTACTCTGAAAAAATAGAAAGACCCACATTTTATAAGGGGAACATTTGCACACAACTGTGTCCTTGAAAGTCATCTGTTTAGCCTGCCTAACACTCATTGCTGCTCACACCAAAACCTTGCCCATGTAGCTGCATGCTGTGCCACCTTGTTTCCAGTTAAATCTGCAGGCTTTGATGTTTATATTGGTGGGATCAGCATTTAGCCCAGAGATTTTTATAAGTCCAGTTGCAACAGGATATTTTCAACCTGAAAATATTAGACTCTGTGAGAGAGTATGAATCATCCAAACTTGCAATTTATAATTTCCAGTCCTTTTGACTTGCAGTGTATTACTGTGATGTAATATTTAACTGCAGGGACTTGAAAAGGAAGCAGCCAGATTAGAGATCCTACATAAGACATAAGAATGATTATCCCATCATAGAAAAAATCACAACATGATACATACTCATGGTGTCCTCAACCTGGACTACCAACTGCTTGCCTCTCACGACACTCCTGGAAAACTTGCCTTCCCAGTTCAGCAGCCTTTTCCACAACATAGAGGGGTAGGTACTATATGTCCACCAAAGGTTGAGCCTTGACAGTTACTGCAAGGAGCAGGTTTGGAATCCAGCCTTTCCCATAGCTGCTCTTGCATCTGTTCTCTGCCATGAACTGGTAACTGAGATCTTGAAATATGAAAACCAATGGTGGAAGACTCCTTCTCTTCCCCAGTGTTCATCAGACTATTCTACCTGTTGTGGTTTTGATTTCTATTTTAGCTTAGGTAGAAGTACAGACATTACTTGTATTCATTTAAACATGAGTCCTGTCCTTTTACTTTATATTTTACAAAGTCATTTGTCTCAATATTCTGTAAAAATAAGTTCTACCTACTGAAAGTCAGTTAAATAAAAGCTGATTTCCTGTATCATCTTTTGCACTACAAATACATTTCATTTTCATGGAGTGCTTTTTGTTCTGCTTTTGCCATTCAGAATAAATAAGAATTCTGGACCAGTCCTCTATGCACCATTTTACAACTACTCTAGTTCTTTTTTTTTTTTTTTTTTTTAAACTGCATACATGTTGTTTCTATAACCACTCTTTATATGGAATTACCTCTCCCACATACTTAACTACAATCATTGTCCTTGTCTAAAACATTGCTTTTATTCTGTATCTTTGAAAAAGTATGGTGTTAGAAGGTTTTGTTACCTCTTTAGAGAGGAGGAAATGAAAAAGGAACTCTGTATAGAGCAAGTAAAACACATATTTTTCTTTAACTCTTCTTTCTTTGCCTGCAGTTAGATAACTCTTCAAAGGTACTCAATCAAGGGTGTTGAATTTCCTCCCATACTAAGAATCCAAAGCTTTCCCAAGTAACTGCCCCACACCTCCCAATATCAAGTTGTGTTTTCAGGACTTCAGAAGGTGAAAAGGCTGCTGCACAAAGCAGAAGAGGAGGAAGTCTAATTTTTAAGTTTTCTCTCTCCATTTCATTACAAAAATGGGATTTATCAGTTTGAAGCAAATGTAGTCATTGAAAGCCTATAGGCAGTTTTCTGAAAGTACCTCTCAGAGCAAGACAAAAGCCAGTTCACCTCTCTCACTGGTGTATTAGATGTCTAAGGACATAGTGATTTCATAAATAGCAAACAAAAAGGCTCGTGCCAGTGAGAGGACAGAGACAGACAGCAGGTGCCTTCACATCTGATACATGGAAGTACAGAGATGAGTACATGAAATTAATTACCAGCTGCAAGATGGCTAGATAATGCTTCCACCACAGGTACATCTAGGGTTGCAGGCTGGGCAGGGGCTAATAATCATATGTGAAGATGTATACAAATGAATTCAGCATCCCAATAAGGAAGGCTGAGGAGAAAAGAAGCTGGTATTAGCAAGGCATACAAACCTTTAAGATAAACCTTTGATAAGCTCAAAGTCACTGTCTTCCGTCTTTCAAAATATTACACATGAACTGTCAATCACAATGCTGCCTAAGACATACTTCATATTCTCCATATTCCTTTTAGCATACTTCCACACTATAGCTAGTTTTCAGAGATAGAAAAGCACTTCAAAGCTGGAAGAGAGAATTCTTCTGACTCACGCATTCTATGTTATTCTGGTGTCAAGACTAAGCAGTCAAAATGTTTCCCCCAAAAGTATGACCCCAGTTTCTTGTAAAGAGCCTGCTTTGATGGTAAAAAAAGAAAGCAGCCTTGATATAGATTGGAGGGGAGAGTGGGTACAGGCACAGCAAGAAATGGAGACAGAACCTGAACTGCTGCACCAGGCCTCGCTGAATGGGGAATGAGGGATCGCTGGACTAGGTTGAGATCTAAGCAGACCATATATAGAATGTTATTTTTCTGTTCAGACAAGGAATAGCTGGTACATGAGACAGTTAATACAGCAGTCTAAATAATTCAAAGCAGATAGTAGAAACTGAAATGCACATATTTTTCACATGTTTGGAAATAGGTGATCTTCCTATCTACTAGTCAGCCCATCTGCACTGTTTATGCTATTTTCACAAGAAAATTAAAACAGAAATTGACCAAAGAAACTTACCTTGTTTTTCAAGCATGTATTTCACTCCTGACAATCAGCTGAACAGCATAGTGTTATGACAATACACAGGCAGAGAAATCACCTGTTCTTGTTTCTTGCACAGAATAAAGAAAATCTGAGAGAAGTCAAAAGAAGTTGAATTAATAAGATTTGACAGAAGATTTTACACTAAAAATTGATGAGAATAGCAAATGATGGTTCCACACCAATTTCCTCTTTTGCTTATAGAAGCTGGTGTAATTCAAAATATGAAATACACTCTGTATTATTTGGAATGGAGAGAAAGTGGGATTTCTTCCACAGAGTCTCAACCACTTTTACCTTTGGGTTCATGTCCCGCTGTCAAAAGAAGACACATCTTAGTCTTGGACTGAGCTTTCATATAATTTGCAGCTGCTTGAGTCTGGTTCTTTTCAGGACAAAGGACAAATGCTTACTGGTACCAGAGAATGATCTACTGTACCGTGTTGAATGTCCAAACTCTTCTGGTATTTTCATTAGTAAAGACTGTTTTTGCAGATGAGTACGTGTCATGTCACTGTATTTCTGCACACAAACACACTATCAAAAAAGTGATTCTACTTTTCAGGGATGGGACTAACAAAAAGCTGCTGTTCTTGTTGATGAAAGTGAAGTTGGGTTGGTGAACCCACTGACAATAGTCCTAGGAGGGCTCCTCAAGCTGATTCACTTTTCAGAAGTATACTGACAAGTTATCCCCAAAGAGAACTACTCTGAAGTCTTAAGTCAGGATTCAACTTAATGCTTCTGATCAAGCAGAGAGATAGTTAGTTAGTTAGTTCAGTCAGCTATTTGCAGTACGGGAGAAGACCTGACAGACAAGCTATAAAATGCTTGTCTGGATAACTTTCACTTCAACACAGGACAGAATCACAGAATACTGTGGGTTGGAAGAGACGTCTAGAGAGCATCTAGTCCAACCCCTCTGCTAAAGCAGGTTCCCTAGAATAATTTGCACAGAGAAGTGTTGAGGCAGGTTTTGAATATCGCCAGAGAAGGTGACTCTCCAAGCTCTTTGGGAAGGTTGTTCCAGTGCTCTGTCACTGTCAAAGTAAAGAAGTTTTTCCACAGATTTGTATGGAACTTCCTACGTTGTCAGTGTGTCAAGACACTGCTCCCAGCTTTGTATCATCAGCAAACATACTGAAGGTGGACTCTATCCCTTTATCTAGGTCCTTTATGAAAATGTTGAATAAGACCAGACCCAGTACTGACCGCTGGGGAACACTAACTACAGGTTACACAAACCTTCAACCTACAGTTTTGGAATAATCCATGGCAGATAACCAGGATGCATTCTGGTATACAATTCTTTCCTGCCCATTAGCAGCTGTTATTCAGCCATGCAAGGAACAGCAGATTTTGTATGGCAGTAGATACTTCAGCAGCCTTAATCTACTGGTAACTAAGATTTTAGGGAATCATCTGGCAGTTGCCAAGGTTCAAAGCTTCTCTCCCAGCACTGTTGTGAGGAAGGAGTATCTATCCATAGGAAAGGTGTTGCGGAGTGGAAAGAGTGTAGTTCCTGGAATAGAGATAGGCAAACTGCACTTCAGGGCTTCTAGAAAGAAGCTTCTGAGAAATTTGAGCAGCATGATATCCAGTGGTAGTGTCAGTCTCTCACATGCAAAATGCTGTCAAAAAACAGCGTGCTGAAGTTGTGCCCTGTTTTTTAACAACATCAACTTTTTTCCCACCAATAGAACAGAACACATGCAAACAGCATTTACTGAAAAGCACAGATCAACTAAATGCAGGGTCAATCAAGGACATTAACTTAGGGCACCCCAGTCCCATTCTGAAAAGAGAATGATTTATTTACAGTATCAGTCCCTCTATGAAGCCAAGTTGAACCCTTCCTACTCTATCCCCATATATGAAAGGTCATGGGCAATCTGGTTAAGTTCCCACTGACTCGAAAATGGGAAACAAAACCCCCGCTTTCAAGAAGGAAAAAAGAAAAAGAAATCCAGGGAACTACAGGCTAGTCAATCTCACCTCTGTGCCTGGCAAGATCATGGAGCAGATCCTCCTGAAAGCCCTACTAAGGCACATGGGAGATAAAGACAAAGTGATTGGTTGCAACCAACATGGCTTCCCTAAGGGTAAGTCATGCCTGACAAACTTGTTGGACTTTCGTGATGGAGTTACAGCACCAGTGATGAAGGAAGAGCAATGAACATCATCTGCCTGAACTTGTGCAAAGAATTTGATACTATCCCACATGACATCCTAGTTGCCAAATTGGAGAAAAATGGATTTGAAGAAACTAATGCAGCATTTTGAAAAGCTGAAGGTACCCAGATCCCTTTGTGATGGCCAGACAAATAATCTACATATCCACAAAAGAAGCAGGGCCTATAGAAATGTACCCTCATTCCTAGCTCACTTCAGCTTTAATCCACCAGCTGGCAGAGATAGCCATAGTCATCCAAGATTGAATTTATTAGAAACTGAAACAAAAGAAAAGAAATAGAGAACCATTTTATGTTCAATTCCAAATGTTCCAAATAGATGGACATATTAATGCTAAAAGTCAAAGGATCTCTCCATTTAATACTCACTGACAGAATATCCAGTTGTAATTCATACAGCTGAGCAAATAATAAAAACATGAAACAAAGTACTTCTTATCCTTGTTGGTATCTTAAAAAGAAAATATGGTCTGTGCATATTTGTAACTCTTTATGTAACAAGTAAAGTGGTCAAAAGTACGTTATTAGGAACAGTAAGTTCAATTCTAGGCTTCAGAATCCCCCTGAAAGCAAATGATGTTCTCATTTACAAAGATCTTACACAGTTTTTTTTTGTCTGGTTACACTTGTGTATCAGTTGGAAAGCCAGAAACTATATCAAGTGCCAGTGCAAACTGAATAGTCAAGTACAGACAACCAATAAGAACTATTTCATAAACTGAAAGGGCAAATTTCTTGACATCAGAAAGTTTTTCAAACCTGTTCAGCAGTACCATGAGTTTTCAGTGCCCTACTTTAACTGAAGATCTTACAGAAAGGTTTGAACACTGTGAACAGGCAGAAAATAACAGAATTAATACTAATGACAACAAGAAGATTCAGTGTGCTTGGCAATCTTGGAGAAGGTTGTGCTAAGTCTGAGCAAGCAATTCTTCTCAGAGATAGGTCCATCACCAGCTAGATCTGAGAGAAAATAAGGAATTTCCATATCCTCTATACACTCTGTGTCTACCTGGGAGATACCAATTTTTAACTCATTCATTAGCTAAATTTAATTATGAAATGAGGATTCAGAAATGGGAGAAAATACAAATTTTTACAAATATTTTGTCACTTTCAGCAGGACAGCATTGACTCTTGTGGCAAAATGCAGATATGTCTAAATGGTCTTTCACTCCCTTCATTAGAGTCCATCATCAAAATCTGTTTATAAGGCTCTGACTTTTCAATACTTGCTAAACTCTTACCCAGAAGGGGCCAATTCCATCTTCTCACCTCAAAATATTTAGCTTGATATTATCATGGCTATATTGTAGGCAACCAGCAGACTTCACAGCTTCAGCAGTTTCTATGCACACATGCAGAAGGGCCCTGTGCCCTTCTGCAAGGAGGTAGAAGAGAAGCGTGACTGGCAGTGGAGAGCGGACCAGGGGCCACAATTCCATCCTCAGGCCTCAGAAGCAACACATAGCCTAAGTTGGCACATATCACAAACTGTTGGCCAGGTTTATTTAATCACTTCCCTTTAGCCTGCTCTTTGTTCACACTCACTGGTAGAAAACTGATATTGCACGATAATACAAAGCAACCCTGCAGCTTTTCTCCTACCCTTGGTTTCATGTGACATACTTCTAAGTGGCCTTAGCTCTGCACTAGTATTAGAGATGTAGCATCCCAAAGACTGCTTTGCAAAACACCAGCCCTGCATTGCACAGTAGAAAGAGATCTTTCCTGTCTGTGAGAATGAGCCGGAGTCCTCACCACAGGCTGCATTCTTGGAGGAAGACATGGTTCAAGACATCTACAGCAGAGATCTGCAGAACAAAGCAAGCAGTTTCTGGATCTTCAAGAGTGTAAGTTTTTACGGCTAAATAATAGATTTTTTCCATCACTAATGTTACTCTCTTCATGTCTCACAATACTCAGGACATCTGAAATTCTCCACTGTCTCATTTTTATATCTACTTATACGGCAGATTCTCTTAAAAGCATGTTGTTTTGCTGTAAAATTACAGAAATCTTCCATCTGCTAAAACTGCTGTTCATTTCTTCAGGTCAAGAAAGCTCAATATTCTTTCATGCTACCTCATCCCAATCCTGCCTCATCCCTAACCCACAAAAATGCAGGAAACAAAACCACCCTAGTCCTCTTTCTTGCATTCCTCCCATTCTCTCAAAGTGGTTACTGCTCTGCTAAACTTCCTCGTTATCTCTCTTCAGACTCAAGTGCCTCTCACTGTTTTAGACCCACTGAAATCCTCTACTGAACTTTAATTGTTGTCTTACTCATGAATCCATGAACCTCAGGGCATTTTTTTTTAAATGCCATTCCTGTCCCACACTACTCTACTAATCCCCATTCCTTCCAAAACTACACATCTTTGACTATTCTTGTTTTGTGGAATTTACAGACCATGTCAAGAGCATTTTAATATTCCAATTCTGTATTTAACAATCTATCTGAAGTCCTGAACTCCAAGTAAGACTTCTGGAATTCGAATCCTGAAACATTTTACATCCTACACACTATGCTCCATGCCCTTTCCCCCTTTCCCTATTCCCCGTGCCCCATACATTAGACCTGTCTTCCACCTTTGTGGTAATTTAACTCTGGGGATTCCACAGAGATTTGTCCAACTGAACCCATAGCTATTGAAGACCAGAGGTCTCCTAACTGTGAAGTGGCAAATCTCAAACACAATGCAATGCAATGTTACTTTTTTTTTTTTTTGAGAACTGGCTATATTGGCATCACAGCAAGTTTAAAACTTCTACTCAGTCTACTTGGTTTTCCCACAACATATGCATTTTTACACATGCATTTAAAGGAAATAATTTTCCATAATATTCTGGAGTTAAGATGCAATCCTGAGCCCATCTTTCTTGTCATTCTGTCAAAGCTCTTTGAAGGTTGAACAGAAAGTTTCTGAGAGTTGCCTAATACAGTCAGCTCCCCATCACCTTTACTGCAATCTAGATAGATGTCCCTGAGAAATATTTTAAGTTTTAAATGAAGTTTAAGGAAAAATAAAAATCCGCCCAGTGAAAAAATGTGGGCACATAGGAGGTGCGTGTTCATTTTAGTTTTGTTTTTCATGATCATGCTGTTCACGTGGAAATTGCTACTGAAGTGTTCACCTTTACCTACCTCCACTTTCAAGGAAGTAGTTGTAGAATTCTTGAATTTTCTAACAAGTTAAAGCCATCTCAAGTTTTGGAAAGAAACCAGAATTAGCATACCCAAGATCAGCCCTGTTTATCCTTGACTGTCCCTGAAAAAGGCTTGAGACTACAGCTACTGAACAGAAAATATGTAGATCACTCTGAAAATAATGCCTCTTACTTATTTCCATGGAAACGACAACAGGTACAAAGAGTACAATAACACTGTTTGATAGAGCAAATTTTCAGGTACAAAACACTATTTTTCAACACAGTCAACACCATTAACTATGTATTTTTTGCCAGCACTGAACAAGAGCCCACATGCTACATTCATAGAAGTCTCTACCAACAGAGGTGACCTGCTGCTTCTGTCACCACTGCTGAAATCCACCACCTACTGCCTCACTGTGCTAACATCCACTTCTTGGTCTCCATAAATGCTCAGCAACATTGATTGTGTGATTTTTTCCACATGAAGGAGTTCAGTTTTACACCTTTTCTTCATAGGCACTTCTACGTCAAACGACATTTTGTCAAACTACCCCTCTGCTGCTATCTGTTGCACGGCAATAAAACTTAATGGAACTAACAGGAAAGTTCAACCTCTGCTGCCATATTGCCACCATCTGCCTCTGACATCACTGATGAACGTAGGAGGCATTACTTTCGGAGCAGTCCTCATTATTCATTCTCAATAGAAGTTAAAATCTTGGACCATGATTACAGCCGTGTTTTAAGAAGGAAAAGAAAGACGTCCCTTGTAATGTTAAGCAATTTGTTTATCTTCTATTTCCAGACTTCACAGTTTTGTTGATATTTTACCAGCAAAAACAAAACAAAACAAAGAACTCCAACTTGCTGTGTTCAAAATATAAGATCCAGGAGTTCTCTCTACCATGTGGGAAAATCAATCATGGTATTTGCCAAAGTGGTGTAGGTGCCATAACTGCAGTTCTCTGGAGGCATCCTAGTGGATTCTCCATGCTACCAGGCAATTTAGGATTAATTAATTGCTCTTGAAGTTCCAGAGATGTTAACTGTGCTATGTTTGTTATTTGGCTTTCTCAGGTCCAGTTTATACTAGTTGCTCTATTGCATATATTATAATAAAATATAATACTCATACATAAAATAATGTTTCTTCTCTACCCTTTTTTCCTGTGGTAGTGAGAGCTTTTCAGTTATACTTGGAAGTACCAAGCTACCTAGAAAACACTTTACTGCAGTTACTGTTAACAATCTATGTTAATATACCTTAGTTCTACCACATTCGAAAATAGATGATGGCTTTCTCCAAGTTTCTCTTCTTGGTACTGAGAAAAGCATGTTTCTTCTTTGAATTCTCATATACTGCTAACTCTACGAGTATCCACACACCCCTTGGAAGCGTCTCCAACCATCCTGTGCCCACTAGTTCCCTACTGCAAGTGGCAGTATCTTGTGAATTACATGGCGGGGAAAACTGTGGCCTAATATCAGGCCTCTTACGCTGGTAACGTGTTTTAAAGGGCCTTGTAAACAGTTTCTTAACAGCTGGACAAAACAGTTCTGATGGAACTACAAATGCATAGAGTGTGCCTGGCATTATTTACCAGCTGTATTTATGGCTTTGCATATTTGGACAAACAATATTAAAAGTAACAGGCTTGACTGTATCCCAATTATACATATACATATACATTCAGGTGAAACATAACAAAATGTGGCTATACCTAAACCTACCTGTCTGAAACCTCACAGCCTCACATACAACAGCACTGTTATGGTGACATAAAATAATCTGTATATATACTTACTCTGAAGTCAAGCACTACTGTCAGCTCTTTGGCCTGCTCTCTGACATAAACACTGAGGCCCTCAGC
This sequence comes from Phasianus colchicus, assembly GCF_987193195.1. NCBI lineage: Eukaryota > Metazoa > Chordata > Aves > Galliformes > Phasianidae > Phasianus > Phasianus colchicus. Next base: position 75,152,680 of record NC_143436.1, on the reverse strand, counting down.
ACAAGTGCTTTATGTGTGTCCTGGCACAGAAGCATACGCCCTTGTAATCCAGGCAGAATCTGCCAGCAGAGAGATTAGTTGGTGATTATCAACTGGCTCAGAGTCAGTCCATCAGGGATTTAGTACTACTACATGTGCTCAGATGTTCCATATACATTCCACTTTTGTGTTTCCCCCAAACCATAAAACATAAGCTTCAAATAAAAGAGAAAATCTGGGAACAAGGAGTAGACTTACCCCACCAGCACAGCTGCCTTCAGATCTCTCTTTCTTCAGGATACTCCCAGCACAATTTTTTCCTGTCAGTCTGGATACATGCAGCAGGCAGCAAACCAAAAAGCTGCGAGAGCATGTCACTAAGTAGATGTTGTGCCCAGTTTTCTTCTCCAAAAGTGAAATGAACAAGTGGTGTCTTGGGTCACACATGGATGTGGTTGATATTAACACCTGCTAAGTGCCATTCAGAGACCCCCATCCTTATACACTGTAAAGTCACTACAAGATGTAGACACTTCATTGATGTCGAGTGCAATTTTGTAACTTTGCCAGAGTTGAGGTTACATCGCAACTCCTTCCCCTCTCTGTTGCCTCTCCCCACAAAATTGATCAGAATAAGGAATTAGAAAGAGAAGAAGAATGAATACTGAACAGAGATTCGGTTGGAACCAGTCAGTGGCACAGGAATGAGCCACTGACCTTTAGTCTCACACTTGGAAGCTCGGCCAAATTCTCATACGGAAGCCAGACCATGCCAGACCAACATACATACATCTCCAAGCTGCAGATTTCTTCAGGACATAGAGATTGCTGAGCTATTCATATTGTTGAATAAGACTCAAAAATACAGACACAAACTTCTTCATCAGATCTTCATGGGCCACAAGTGTCCTGGGGAGCAAGCTCTCAGGGATTTAAGCTAGGTTCAATGGGAAGGGAGGGGAGTTGGATGTGACAGAGAAGGACTGGGGGATGTTGTCACTGTCGGAGATTGCAGGGAAAAACATCTCAGTAGCCCCATAGAGTCATGCTAGGGCTCCTCAGAGAAGATCATGTTGCTGATATCCAGACTAAAACCATCTCATGTCCCTCTACGGGTAACTGCACCTACTGCTTCCCTGAAGTGCCTGTATACCAAAGTGGGCAGCATTGGAAATAAACAGGAGGAGCTGGAGATCTGTGTACAGTCACAAGGCTGTGACTTCATGCCAATCACAGAGACGCGCTGGGACAGCTCGCATGACTGGAATGCTGTCACAGAGAAGTACATCCTTTTTAGGAAAGACAGGCTGGGGAAGCAAGGTGGAGAACTTGCCCTTTATGTGAGAGAGCAACTAGTATGTATCAAGTTCCACCTAGGGAAGGGTAAGGACAGTATGGAGAGAGCTTGTGGGTGAGAAATAAAGGACAAACTGCTATAGGTGACATTGTTGAGGGGGTGCACTACGGGTCACCCAATCAGGAGGATGAAGTCAATGAGGCCTTCTACAAGCAGCTGGAAGTAGTCTCGTGATCCCGTGCACTGGATCTCTTAGGGGATTTTAATCATCCAGATATCTGTTGGATAAGCAACATAGCCAGACATACTGCAGGTTCCTGCAATACACTGAAGATAATTTTCTGACACAGGTGGTAGAGGAGCCAACGAGGCAGGGGGTGTTTCTGGACATTGTTCCATCCAACAGGGACGGGCTTGTTAGGGATGTGAAGTTTAGGGACAGCTTGGGATGCAGCAGTTGTGAGACGGTGGAGTTCAAGAGCATGAGTGGAAGAAGTAAGGCAAAAAGTGGGGTTGTTACCCTGGACTTTCAGAGAGCCAACTCCAACCTTTTCTAGGGCATACTTGGAAGTATCTCATGGGCTAGAATGTTAGAAAGTAAGGAGCCCATGAGAGGGATGAGCAACATTTAAACAGCACTTCTTCCAAGCTGGCAGAAGTGATTGCCAAACCGCTCTCTCTCATCTTTGAGAGATCTCAGAGAACAGGAAAGGTGCCTGAAGACTGGAGCATAGCCGGTGTCACTCTGGCCTTCAGAAATGGCAAGAAGGAGGATCTGGGACAGTATAGACCAGTCATTCTCACCTTTGTCCCTCAAAAGATAATAGAACAGCTTGTTCTGCATGCCACCTCCAAGCAATTGGAAGAGAAGAAGGTCACAGGGAGTAGTCAGCATCGACTGAGCAAGGGGAAATCATGCTCGACCAACCTGGTAGCTTTCAGAGATGGCACCACCAGCTGGGTAGATAGGGGGAGAGCAGTGGATGTCTCCTACATTGACTTCAGCAAGGCTTTTGATACTGTCTCCTATGACATCCTGATAACAAAGCTGAGAAGGCGTGTGACAATGAGTGGACGGTGAGGTGGGTTGAGAACTGACTGGCTGAGCTCAAAGGGTGGTGATTGGAGGTGCAGAGTCTAGTTGGAGACCTGTGAGTAGCAGTATTCCCAAGAAGTCATTACTGGGTCTGGTCTTGTTCAATATCTTCATTGACAGTCTTGATGGGGGGATAGTGTCCACCCTCAGCAAGTACGCCCATGACACAAAACTGGGAGGAGTGGCTGACACACCTGGAGACTGTGCTGCCATTCAGCAAGACCTGGACAGGCTGGAGAGATGGGCAGTAAGAAACCATATGAGGTTTAACAAAAGCAAGTATAGAGTCTTGTACCTGGGAAGGACTAACCATAAGTATTAGAACAGACTGGGGCATGATGTACTGGAGTGGAGTTTGCAGAGAAGAACCTGGGTGTCCTGGTGAACGATAGGGTGGCTGTGAGCCAGCACTGTGCCCTGGTCACCAAGGATGCCAATAGGATCCTGGGATGCTGTTATAGTTTTATGATTTTTGGTTATCAGTGTTCCATATCATAACATCATGTAGTTCACTGGGCGTTAAAGAGCTAATGCTCCAGTTCCTGGTACCTGGTTCTCAGAAGAGAATTACATACTACATACCCCAGAGGACCATTGCATTCTTTCTGTTTTCCATTCAGAGGGAAAGATAAGACTGTTCTCATATCACTAGATGTTCCTCTCTTTTCTCTTCTGCTCAGCGCAGCTAGATGTCTCACTTCAGCATTAAAATGAGGCCTTCAGTTTTCAGTCACTCTCTCTTTTATTTTATTAGCTCCAATTCTAATTATTTTGTATCATGTTGTATTATAGTGTTACCTTGCATTCAGATATTTTATTTAGTAAATTAGTTTGTTTCTCCTCAGATTGTTGCCACTGTTTTGTTTTTAGGCCACAACTCTACCCCTTTCCCAGGGCAAGGGTCTGTGTGTGTCCCCACCCCACTAGTCATAGAACCAGTCTGAATCAGCCTGGTTCTATGTAAACTTTTTACAGGTGTATTAAAAGGATAGCAGCCAGCAGGTCAAGGGAGGTGATCCTCCCCCTCTACTCTGCCCTGGTCAGGCTTCAGCTGGAGTACTGTATCCAGTTCTGGCTCCCCAGTACAAAAAAGACTGGAGAAAGTCAAGAGGAGGGCCACAAAGTTGATAAAGGACCTGGAGCATCCCGCCTATGAGGAAAGGCTGAGTTATCTGGGTCTGTTTAGCCTTGAGAAAGGAAGACTCAGAGGTGATCTTATTAATTCTTATTAATGCTTATTAATATATAATATAAATTAATATATTATATTAATTTATAATATAAAGGGACATGGCCAGCCCCTCTTTACAGTTGTCTGTTGGGAAAAGAAAGGGGAAATGGCCATAAACTGGAGCATAGGAAGTTCCACACCAATATGTGAAGAAACTTCTTCACTGTAAGTGTGATGGAGCACTGAAAAAGGCTGCCCAAGAAAGTTGTGAATTCTCCTTTTGGGGAGACATTCAAGACCCACCTGGACACCCATCTGTGCAGCCTGCTATAGTGGGCCTGCTTTGCAGAGGGGTTGGACTTGATCCCTGAAGGTCCCTTCCAGCCCCTACAATTGTGTGATTCTATAATCTATTCTGTGATCTTTTTACACTGGAGAAAAATTTCTGCTGCAGTGAATTTTCATAAGCATATTTCATTTAAGGCAAAGCTTTTTTTTTTTTTTTTTTTTTTTTTTTTTTTTAATGCAAGGTGAAATGAGTTTTTAAAAAATTACTATAAGGTATATTATGTTTTTCAAAACTTACCCTGCTCCTGAAATATTCCAAGTGGTACCATCACAGATGTTTGTTGGCATGGCTGGCAAATGGACAGATTGTTTCAAGAATGTGATACTTTGTACACTCCAAGAATGGGTGTCTTCATGGATCCTAAAACAGCTGTAAAAGTAAGTCTGCGGAGAACATACACAAAACTTCTTGGGGCTTTCAGTTTCAGCAAAGACTAAACAGGAAAAAAAAAAGCCAAAAACACATTGCTCCTTCACTGAAGGAATATTAAGGAAGCTCTGAATGTCAAAGTAGATTTGTGTTTTCACTCACACTAACTGGTCAAGAAAAGAGGATATTGTAGGGATATAGTTGCTGCCATAATATTATATAATATTAAATATTAAATAACATAATAATAAATACAATATGTGACAGTCAGCTCAGGCAAGCCCAAGCTGAGGTTTAGAAATTTGAGTATTCTACCTATTTTAAAATCAACTTATCTCCTGCTCATTATATGGGTGTTTGACACAAAATAATTATTAAATAGCAGCACTAAAGTAATTCTGAATGCTTTTAGCCTATACAGTGTTTATTATTTGGTCCTGTCATTAGTCTGAATGAAACTGGTACAACAAAACAGACCTGTTTCAATACTTAAGAAAGACAGGAGTAGTGGGTCAGTTTTATCTGGATCAAGGCTACATCAAGCTGATGCTCTCTACACCACAGTAGAGGTTTATCAGACCTGACAGGTCTGCATGCCTTGCTTTCTTACCTATTCTTCATATCAAAGATATGTGCTTTTGTACTTGCCTAGTGCCCAAAATACAAGCTCTCACCTCATCACTTTTAGCCATGCTCTTTTAGCTCTGAGCATTTACTTAACACTCTTGTAAAATAATAAAATTACTCACCTACTTAAAAAGTTTATTTTAATACAGATACAACTGTTTGAAAAATGAGAGTTGCTTCTTGATGCTAATCCAAATTTAAAATAAATTTTTAACTTATCCAGTCTTTAAACTATTATTACATCATTATTTCAGTTATCCACTGAATCCAAACTATGTTGTATGCAGCAGGAAAGCCTCAGGTCTGATAGATCATTTATTTTCACTTCCACAGTGTTACAAAAGTATAAGCCATGTTCATAGACTTCTTATAAGCAACAACATATCTACATTAAAAAACAGATGATGTACATTTACCAAACAAGAAAAATGACTTTATCAGCTCTTAAACTGTGCAAGTGCATGGGGTGATAATGAAAACAATGAAAGATAGATCTCTTCTGCATTAGAACACACCTTCAAGTGATATCACTGGCCTACTAATATCAACAAAACACCAAATAATAGTCACAGTAGTTTCTAGTTGAGTCAAAGAAGAGTCAAATTGCCTGCATTAGAAATAGTGTGGCCAGCAGGAGCAGGGAGGTAATCATCCCCCTGTACTCAGCACTGGTGAGGCCGCACCTCGAGTACTGTGTTCAGTTTTGGGCCCCTCACTGCAGGAAAGACATTGAGGCCCTGGAGCGTGTCCAGAGAAGGGCAACAAAACTGGTGAGGGGTCTGGAGCACAAATCCTATGAGGAGCGGCTGAGGGAGCTGGGATTGTTTAGTCTGGAGAAGAGGAGGCTCAGAGGAGACCTCATTGCATTCTACAACTTCCTGAAGGGAGGCTGTGGTGAAGAGAGGTTTGTCCTCTTCTCCCAGGCAACAGACAGGACCCGGGGAAATGGCCACAAGTTGTACCAGAGGAGGTTTAGGTTAGACTTAAGGAAGAACTTTTTCTCTCAGAGAGTGGTTGGTCACTGGAATGGCTGCCCAGGGAGGTGGTGGAGTCGCCATCCCTGGCAGTGTTCAAGAGGCGTCTGGACGAGGAGCTGTGAGATATGGTTTAGTAGCTTGTAGTAGCAGTGGTAGTGTGAAGACGGTTGGACTAGATGATCTTAGAGGTTGTTTCCAACCTTGTGATTCTATGATTCTATGATAATATCAAACCAGTTAAGGCAAAAAATTTAACTGACAGGCACAAAGTTAAAAAATCTACACAGTGGTTATACTTCACTTCGACCACTGAAGAAACACCTAGCCTCTAGAATTTTTAATTGAGCTAGGTGTGGATGTAGATATCTACAACTGAATTAGCTCATTATACTTACCTGAGCTCTAAGTACCCATTCAGCTACCCACACAAGCACCTATTGACATTCAAGGTACTCTAAGGTGTCCCATCTGACCTCCTGCTCTGAAATAGTCATGTTTTGTGTTATATTGCAGTGGAATTCTTAAGTCACAGCCTGAACCAGTACACGAGCACGTGAGCAGGGGAAGTCTAGATCCGCTCCTGTTTTCCCCATCTCAGCAGTGCTTCTGGGAGCGAGTATGCAGTCAGAGTCTGTATGCAACCCCCCACCTCCTTCCTTTGGGTGCCAGAGTTCGAGCTGGAGAAGGCTGCATTCCTCAGCACATCATTTTTTTCAAGCTGGGAGGGCTGAGTTAATTCCTCTTTCTTTTGATATCTTGTTCTATAGCACCTACATCTCAAATAAAGTCTCTGTCATATTCTTTGTTTGCTTTACATTTTGGCAAGCCAGGCAGCCAAATATCTTTAAAGATATTCAATTATAAGCCTCCTAAAATATTTACCATGTCTTTTCTGAACAATATCATGAAATAGTTTGGACACAGAAACTTTGAGTGAAGTTTTTCTAGGGCATACCCCAGGATTGTCAGGATCTGCGTATCATGAGATAATTTCTATTGTTGAAAAATGGGGTACCCTGTGGGATGGAGAAATGCCCAGGAGTCCCTGGCTGACCTGGCTGAGTATTTCTATTAGTCTTAACAAAAATATACTCACTACTCGAGAATGACAGCTGCCACCATGGTGGCATGGACACTGCTGATGGCACTGCTGACATTCCTTCCTACTTTAACTACTGCAAGAAGTTTGGAACCAATCCATTCAGGACTGCACATGATCTTGGGCTTGCAGTTTTGTTTGTTGCCATTCACATCTTTGGGACACAATTTTCTACATATTAGTATAGGAAAAAAACTCGTAATAATAGCCTATTCTAATTGGAAGTCAACACACTACAGTCAGAGAAGAGCCAATCTCTACCACCCGTGGTTACAATGTAATGCAAAGCAGATACAGACACTGAAAAGAAAGACTATTTCTAAGTCTACAGGTCACACACCTCTGTCTCACTTGTTTGCTAGCATAACAGATGTTGTACAACTTTATTCTTTCATGCCTAACATGAAACCTTTCAAATGTGAGATTTAGACAATTAAGACATAATATAATTACTGTCTAGCTAGTAGTGCCAAAACTAATGATACAAAGTAAGCAAATAGAGTCCAAAGAAAAAGTATTACTATTATGATTGCAACCCACTGCTGCTGTTTCACATAAGCACCACTGACACAGCTTTCAGCAATCTTAAGAATATCAAGAGGGATTACAAGGAGCTGGGAGCAGTAGTGAAGAACTCAGGAGTTGTGGTTTTGTGATTTTTTGTTCTGTGATCAGTATTCCACATCAGAACATCACGTGGGCCAGTGGGAGTTAATGAGTTAATGTTCTGGTTCAGTTTACTGCCTGTTATGGGCACTTTGAGTATCCTGATGAGAGGGGAGGCGGCATCCCTGGAGGACCTGGCGGGAAGAGGAGGTGGAGTGGAGCTCCGGGCAGGACCCGAGCTTTCTGCCTCTCTCCCTCTGGCCCCGGCTCAGCCGTCTCAGCTTGCCGCAGAGAAAAGCACGCTCTTTCCCTCACACTAGCTTGGTTTGACTCGCATTTTGGTTACTCTTGTCTCTCTCGTTTTGTATGATTTAAATTCAATAAGTTACCGTTCCTCCTCAGATCGCTGCTATTGTGTTTTCACTTCGTTAAAACTATCTGCTAGCTCTCTGCTCTTCCCTCTCTCCCAGAGCGCACGCGGCCTGGGGCCAGCCGGGTCGCTGCAAACGATTAGTACCCCTTCCTTTTTTTTTTCTTTTTCTTTTTCCCGGGGTCTGTGCCCCCCCTGTCATGGACTTATATCTAAGGATAACCCTGTGACAACTATTGGTGGAGAATGCGGGCAACTATGGTTTTTTACTTAATCTTAAGAGCATTATATAGAGGACTAAGGACCCTTATGTTCCTTGGAACATATTGCTTTTTAAACTCCACATATTCTGTTTCAAAAAGTTGCAAATATCTATAGTCAGTTAAGGGCACTGATGGAGATACCTGCCTGGTTCCTAGACAGAAGATCCCCAATTTTTGAACTGATTCCTACGCTTCAAAGATTGGAACAAAGATTATTGCCATCCCATGCTTCCGTATATCAACCATCTGCCAAATTGCAGAAAGACTATGTAAAATGGAGAAGAGCCAGAATGGCACTCCTCCACTAGGAGGAATTGTCCCTAGTGATCAATTGTGATGAACCCATGGCAGTATCAGAAACACCCGACGAAGACCAGGATGATCAAAAGAACCTGCTGAAGGAGCTGGTCAAACTGATTAAAGTCTCAGCTATCAAAGGCAAACGCCCCCCTACTCGAGCAGTAAATTTATGTCTTGTGCTGCCCTGTGGAACTACTTACGTGAGCATGGAGAGGATATGAAGAAGTGGCACGACGAACCCACTCCACAGGTGAGAGAATTATAAAGCAGATAAACCATCACCGAAGTTGCTCTTGTTACTGCAGATAACAAATAGAGCGACCCTGCCTTCAGCCAGGGGGAGAAAAGGAATAATAGAGTGTATTGGACTGTGTGGATTCAATGGCCTGGCACATCAGAACCACAGGAATATGAAGCACTGGTGGACACCGGTGCCCAGTGCACTCTGATGCCCTTGAGTTATAAAGGGACAGAACTGATTTATATTACTGGAGTGACTGAAGACTCTCAGGAATTGTCTGTGTTGGAGGCGGAAATAAGCCTCACTGGAAAAAAACTGGCAGAAGCAGTAATAATAATAACTGGACAGGAGGCTCCATGCATACTTGGTATAGATTGTGTTAGAAGAAGGTATTTCAAGAATCCTAAGGGGTATAGATGGGCTTTTGAATTGGCTGCTGTAGATACAGACAACATTAAGCAGCTGTCTGTCTTGTCTGGTGTGTCAGAAGATGCATCTGTTGTAGGGTTACTACAGGTAAAAGAGCAACAGGTACTCATCGCTACAAAAACAGTGCACAGACGACAGTACCACACCAACAGGGATTCCTTGCTCCCCATTCATAAGCTGATTTGTCAGCTAGAGAGTTAGGGAGTGATAAGCAAAACTCACTCACCTTTTAACAGCCTCGTATGGCCAGTGTGTAAAGCCAGTGGAGAATGGAGACTGACGGTAGACTACTGCAGCCTGAATGAGGTCACACCCCCACTGAGCTCTGCTGTGCCAGATATGTTAGAACTCCAGTATGAACTGGAGTCAAAAGCAGCCAAATGGTATGCCACCATTGACATTGCCAATGCATCCTTCTCTATTCTATAGGCCACAGAATGCAAGCCACAGTTTGCTTTTACTTGAAGGGATGTTCAGTACACGTGAAACCATTGGCCCCAGGGGTGGAAATACAGCTTGACTATTTGCCATGAGCTGATACAAACCACGCTGGAGTCTAGGTAGTTTTCTCATCAATCCTCTAGGCTAGGGGAATGGGGAGGGAAAGGACTGACAGAATTAAGAAGAAATCAACAAATGGCTAAGGGAGTGGTGCTGGGAAAAGGGCTTTGCTACTTGTGTCATAGAATAATTTTGAGAACTCTGGTTTTCTGAGAAAGGACACGGTTTGTCTTTGTCAGACAAGGGAAAGATCATCTTTGTCAGCAAGATTTCCAATTTAATTCCTCAAACCATCCCACTTTGAGGCTGACAATAGTAATGGATGCCCTTGGCCTGGAGTAGAATCACAGGCTAGTTAGCAACTAGGGTTCAGGACACAGTAACTCTAATTGGTATATCAGCCTCAGTGAGAGCCCAACTCAAGTGCCTGTGCACCAATGTGCAGAGCATGGGGAATGAGCAGGAGTTGCAGGTGTGTGTGTGTGCTTACAGGGCTGTGATTTCATTGGCATCACTGAAACATGGTGGGATGACTCTCATGACTAGAATGTAGGAACAGATGGGTATAAAGTCTTTAGGAAAAACAGGCAGGGGAGAAGGGGAGGGGTTGTTGCCCTCTACATCAATGAGTACCAGGAGTCCATAGAACTTCACCTGGGAATAGACAAGGAGCTGACAGAAAGCTTATGTGTTAGAGTTAAAGGGAAGGCAGAGGAAGTAGACATTGTAGTGGGGCTTTGCTACAGGCTGCCTCATCAGGAAGGCTAAGTGGATGAGGCTCTCTATAAAAACATAAGAGTAGCTTCACATTCACAAAACATGATCCACCTGGATGGGGATAATTCCAAGCACAGATACAGGTTGGGTGGAGAATGGCTTGAGAGCAACCCTGAGGAGAACAATTTGGGGGTGTCAGTTGATGAAAAACTCCATGAGCTGGCAGTGTGCACTGGCCAATCATATTCTGAGTTGCATCAAGAGAAGTGTGACCAGCAGGTTGAGGAAGGTGATTCTGCCCTAACTCTGCTCTTGGGAGATCCTACCTGGAGTATTATGTCCAGTTTTGGAGCCCCCAACACATAAGGACATGAAATTGTTGGAGCAGATCCAATGAGAGCCGCAAAGATGATCAGAGGGCTAGTGCCCCTCCACTACTAGGACAGGCTGAAAGAGCTGGGGCTGTTTGTAGCAGCCTCTCTATATTTGAAGGGGCCAATAGGAAAGATAGGGATGAACTTTTTAGAAGGGCATGTAGCAACAGGACAGTAGGAAATGGTTTTAAACTCAAAGAGGATAGATTTAGATTAGATGATAGAAATAAATTGTTTCCTGTGAGAGTGGTGAAACAGGTTGCCCAGTGAGGTTTTTAAATGCCCCTCCCTGGAAGAATTCAAGACTAGGCTGGATGAGGAAATAAGATGATATCTTGACAAAGTAGAACAGAACCAGAGAAGTTCTGTATGTTGCTTGATATTACTCAAAAGTAAGATTACAGGTTACATAGATTGATGATTCTATCTCCATATCAAATGGCTAAAACAAAAGCATAGATTTAAGGTTTCCCTCACTCCTCCCTGCAAAAACATATTCAAAGGTACGCAATTAGGACTATGAAAAGTGGAAAAACATTTTGCCAGTCTAAGTAGTCATCTGGCTGTTTTGTGCAGTGAACTTTTTGCCAGTGTAGTAATACCCATCCATGTAATTCATCAAGAAGCTCCTTTTACACTAGAAACAAATAGGTTCACTTAGGGGTTTCACAGCCTCATCTCTCCAGCCCTGTTCCAGAGAAGTAGCAGCTTAGGCAAACAATGACTGCTAGAGTAAAGCTGATGAGTGAAGGGCCTAATTTGATATCTGAGTGCTTGCCATCATATTCTGGATTCTGGCAATCAGCAAGAGAATACAGTTAGCAGTGGAAGAGATGCAAGAAGTCTGAGAGGTGCTTTCATGAAGGAAACAGACCAGTTTTGTTCCTGAATTCAAAAAACACCTGCCCTTGGGTAGTATCAGGGAATTACTTGTTTGGTTCCTTGCACATCAGAAAGATTATCACAAATATCATCATATCTCAGGCTAACCATCATTTTCTGTGAGCTATCTGGAAATCAGCATGGATGCCAGAGCTCAATTGGGGACTGAGACCAAAACCATTTTTGCCATGTAAATAAGCCTTTATTCCTGTTTCAGACATTATAGTTTTTTCTTCGATACCTGGGAACATTAAGCAACTGCATCTGCTGCTAAAACAATCTTTTTAAAAAGCTGTCATACGTTAGCTTAGCAGTAATGGGAGGATGCCCTACAATAGGACTACTGTACTAAATAAAGTTAGTTTTGTATTGTAACCAAGTACTACTTCATAGTAGAGTAGGACATTTTTTCTTTCCCCACTAAATTTCCTGAATGAATGATTTCCAGCAGGTCTTCATCTCATTGGTCAACAACTGACATAATTGAGTCTGTCTTCAAACATTCCTACAAATATGTGAATAGAGGTCACTAAGAGTGCTTGTTTCCAAACTTATGGCTGCAAATGACTAGAAGATCGTTGTGGATTAAGTATGACTGAGAATCTGTAGTGATGTGGTACAACTCACACTACCTGGACAGGATAGAGAAGTGTAACAAGGAAAGCTGAAAAAAAAGCAATAAAGGAGAGTATGAAAGGATGAGCAAGTTATTTTTTATTCAATGTGACAATATTCAGCAATGTACATGTTTCCTCCCCTACCTGGTAAATGAAGGTAAGAGGATCTAAATAAATTTAAGCACAAAAAGATGCATCTTATTGTAATGTATGGACTTTTGAATAATATACTCTTACTGAAAGGAGTGTCTCATTAGAATTTTAACCTTTTTTCCTATCAATTCTTCCAAGGCCTGTGGTCACAAAGATTTTTACATCAGTTCTGCTTAGACATACTCTCAGTCGCCCATCTTCCAGAACAATCTTTTTCAGTCTGCTTAACCTTTCCTCCTCTGGTCTAAGTTCCCCAAATACATAGTGTTTCATTTGCTCCTTTCTGAAGCCTCTCCAGTTTGCCTACTGCTTCACTATGATGTAGCAATCAGCGATGAATCCCATTGACTAATAAGGGACAAAAGTGGAAAAAAAATATGGAATTATTTAGCCAACTTAAATAACTTAAATAACTCTACTTATTTTACATATGATACTGCTATCCACAGTGTTTAATAAACTATTAGCTCCCTTAAAAAGGCAATACCTTGATAGGAATAATCCTGGTTATGTCACTTCAGTCTAGTCCACCAAGGTCCTGTCATTTATTTCTCTGTGTACCAGGCTATATGCATCTTTCGTCTTTCATTTGTCACATTTCCACAAAACTTCCTTACAGGAAGCCTGCGAGTCTTAATGGTTCACTACCGTTTTGAGATTCCTCTGTTTAGAGAGGCTGTTTAACATGCACTGACACCTTGTTGGTGCTACTGGGTTTCATTGTAACTTTCAACTTAATATTATTCAAATTACCTTTGCATTGTCCAAATCTTCACTCTCTTTTCTTCACTAGCAGTTCTTGATTCCTTTTGAATACATGCTTGAGAAGAAAGACAGTAGCGGGAATAGCACAATGCCCAGCCTCAGGAGATGTAAGTTCACATCCTGTTTATCTCAGAAATGAGACTATGTTTAAGAGTTTTATTTGTAGCATTACTGCAAATGTGTCACTCAAAATGAAACAAACAAACTCTCTAAGAATTAATTAGCCACTGTCTTTTACTTTGTGCAAGACAAACAAGTTTGTGCAGGGCAAACAAAGTGTTAAATACTACCAACTCAGCCTGGCAGGACTCCTTTACAGAGACTGGAAAGCAAATGCTGCTGGACAGCTAAAACATGAGATACTGCCAGGGGAATGATACTAAGTAGGCACTGGCCAGCTTTGAGATGTGATGAAAGGGCCTTGTATGTGCACAGATTTGACTGAAAAATCAGTGGTCCTGAACCTCAGTACATATGGTGCGTCACAGATCCTAATATATGTATATTTCTACCACTATATGCCTGTACTGTTCTGTATATTTGGAGAAACCCACCAGTGGCATGAATATACATTGAGTCCAAATATGCATAATGTTTTTAAAGAAGATTCTACACAATTATTTTCAACTTCCTAAGACAATTCTCCTAATGACATAAGTTCATAATGACATGAGCAACTATTGGTAGCTTAATAAAAACAGAAGAAAGGATTTCTTAATACTTGAATCAGGTAACATCTATACACACAAACAACTTTCATCAACTCTCTTTATAACTCATGGACTAGTCCCCTGAGTAAGGTTACTCAGATTGGGATCTACTGGGCCGACACCCAGCAACCTAGTTACAAGATAGGAATAAACAGAAGTTTAGAAATTAATATTCTCATACTTGCTTGTATATTTGATTTGAAGACGCAAAACATCTGATATTCTCCCTGTTACTTGTAATGTGCAAAGATCTATATTACCTTGCATATAGGATATACTAATATTATTGGAGCAATGTTGTGTTCCTCTAAAATAATCATGATAGAAGTATTTTAAAAAACAATACTTTTATTTCTATCATTTTTTTGTTGATTTGTTTTTTGTACGTTGACATTCACTGTTTTTAATTCTGCTTTGAAATGCTAGAGAAAAGTTTTCCTCAGGCATTGTATCACGATGGAAAGTGCAACAATGACAGCAGAGCAGCAAGATCCCAGACTACAGTGAGCAAGGATTTGCTCAAACACAACAGCAATAGGCAGAGAAATAAGGGAAAGAAGTTACTTACTGTGAGAAACAGTCAAAAATTTCAGGTTAGGCAAGGATCTCAGTGATAGCAGCAAAGTTTATTCATATTGCAGCAATGGGCTCATGCCCCCTATTGGCAAGGGAGAAATTGTGTGCTGGTCAGAAAAATTTGTTTCGTTATATGCCCTAAACCTGACACAGGTAATGCTCTCCTGGCGCTTGCTCATTGGCCCAGTGTCTCAGGCAAACAATCTCCCCAGTGCTGTTGCTATGATACATTTTCATATAAGCTCCATTACCAATCTGTTGTTTTTTGATATGTTTCGTACTTTCCTACTGAGATAGGAGGGCAATGAATTTCAAGAGTGAGCATGTTTGTTCTATCCCGTGCTAGGCTCTCCTCACTCTGCATATTTACCTTTTCTTGTGCCTGTCTCAATTCTACCCAAGTCAGAGCACCCCCAGTCTTAACTTTTTACTCTGTCCAGGAACTTTCTTAGTTAGAAAGTTCTTAGTTTTTCTTCTTAGGAAGAAAAACAACTGTTCTACAAGAGGGTTATAAGTTCAGTAAAGGCCTACATTACATACAGAAAATACTGGAAACTTCTACTGCAAAAACACAATCTACTTCTCACGTTACGTTCAGAAAACCTCAAGAACACTTGAGGATCACTCTACACTTAAAAGCACACTCCAGAGGATCCCTAGAGAAATACCCTTGTCTCCTCTACCAACCCTTAAATGAGGTCCGGGAAGGAGCAGATCTGGGCTCCACTCCCTCAGGTCATTCACTCAGGTGCCTTGCATGCACCTGAGCTCCTCTGAGTTGGCTCTGCCTTCCTACCAGGTGCTCAATCACTGTTTCAAGCTGTGACTTAGCATTTCCACTACACGCATAAATATAATTTTTCTGTGGATTCACAGAGCAATGACCGATATCACAGTCAGTAGTGGATTCTATGTTCGAAAACAGAGTCCTCAGATTGGTAGTTTTCTAGTGCTGACATTCTGTCTGCCACTCGAGGTTCAGGTGTTACTCATGTGCTCCAGGCCCCTTATAAACTGGTTAAATAAAAGGTACCTCAGGAGAACCACTGTCAGTTCATGCTACTCATGTCAGAGCTCCTGCTTCATAGCAAAGAGCATATTTCTTACAACTCATTATACATCTGATATTGGAAGTATCTCCAGAGGGAGGTGAGAGATAGCAACAGAAATTGCTTTCTGAGATAAAATTAATCTCACTGAAGTTTACCTGCATGACAGAAGTTTTCAGCAAACCCACAGCCACTGCAGAATATTATAAGGAGTTGCACCACTGTGCTGCTATCCATTAAATCAGACAAGTCCAACCCATGGCCCACAGGCCACATGCAGCCCTGGATAGGTAGTAAAGCAGTCCTTCAAGATTGTAAACCTTTAACATTATTATGTGACTTTTAGTGATATTTTTCATGAGTTGATCATGTATAACTCAATTGAAGACAGTGTAGGTGATAACAGAGCACTGTGGAGTGTAGGGCACAATGCAGGATTAACTCTGCTTCTCGTGCCCACCACACACACTCAGTCAAATTGAAACCTATGTGTATTAGACATTACATGCTTGTGCCACTTGGTGAGAAAAACACAGTGATTACTGGCAGTATTTCAACCTACTTACATGTGTGTGCCTGTGAAAGCAAGTGTTTTTCGTTATTAAGCAGGTATATAAGTTTTCTTATTTAATCATTAAACTTGGACTTGTGCTATTTTTAAAAATAATGTAATAACTTAATGCATTCACTATAGAAGAAATATCTAGAATATTTGCATGGTGCTGATAATTTTTTTAATTTTCAATGTCTCAAAAAGCTCACAAAAATATAAAATAATTTGTGATATGTTTTTATTAGTTTTGCAATATATCATAATGTTACTCTAGCTTTATATTTTGTTACTCTTTTTCATGTTTTAATAATAATAATAAAAACTTTGTTACTTACATGCATGTCACAGTTTGAGCATGATTGAACAGTTCCTGGGAAGTTTGAACAGTTCCTGGAAAATCAGGAACTAGAGCTCCAACCATCTTCCAGTACAGAGAGCTTAAGTCATGATGTTATGATATGGAATATTGATAAAAATCATGACAATGCATTAACCATACGTAGAGCAAACAAAGGCAATGACAGCCTTTATTTGAGAAATAGGTGCTACAGGAAAAGATATCCAGGAGGAATTAACTCACCCCTCCTGGTAACAGTTTGAAGAAAAGGACAAGCTGAGCAATGTGACCCTCCCTGATTTGTACCACCGTGCCACAGCAGAGAAGGGCAGGGGGAAAGAGGGACCCACGCAGACTCAGATGGCACAGGAAGTATTGTGGAGACAGAAGGAATGGCTCTAAACCCCTCCTGCCCACTCCAGGCACTCACATACTCACATAGCTCACCCACTGGTTCAGGCGGTGACCTTGAAATTCTTCTATGCCACATTATATATTTTATACGTGGCCCAAAACAATTCCTCTTCATTCAGTACAGCCGAGGCAAGCCAACAGGTTCAACATTCATACACTAAATCTATCACAGGGTGATGTGAATCACCTACTAGCAGTGTCTACCTTTTTTATTAATAAAAGAAAGAGCCTAGACAATTCATATTTTATGCCTAAATATTAGATAGTTCAGTTCAGTCAAGTTGTCTGTTAGTCTTCAGTATATCAATAGCACATGGGTCTGAGGCTCTCCACTTAAAGCTCTGCAGGAATGTTACTGTGGAAAGTAATGCAAAGCAGAGTCTAATGTAAAGGAATGGAGAAACATTGGTTTGCTGGTACTTCCTTCCCCACATGGATGGGTCAGCCACTAGAAGACTGGCCTAGGGGGCATAGATCAGTCTAATTCCCCTACCTTTAACAAGTCTTCTAGTGGCTGACCAAATTCATACTGAAAAGGCATTTGAGATCCCCACAGCAGGTGCTGCACCTCCTTCCACTGTGCTTCCCACATGTTCTGCTCTACTACTATCTCTCTCTGAACTGTAAATCAGAGTAAAAGCAGTGAAGAAGCAAAAGGAAGGGAAGCCACCCAGCCAGACCCTGAAGGTAACTCACATCCTCCTCTGCATTAGTTAACACAGCTCCTGTACTCGGAATCTGCACCTGCCTTCTCTTAATTTCTCTTTCCCTGCTCCGCTTCAAGGTGATCCAAAACATTCTCCTCCTCCTCTCTGTGAATGATTTCCCTCAAATTCCCAAAACTATGAGCTCTTCTGCTTGGTCACTGGCATATTCGAGTCATGTTATTTTGCATTGCTCCAAGCACCAAACATGCCTTTAGGCATTTACTGCAAAAGATAATAATAAAGCTGACCTTCTTAGTAGAATATGCATTCAAATTAAGATTGTCAGCAAATATAAATTAATGTATCTCCACAGAAAATATGACCCTCAATACTCATTTGATCACTAGAGACAATCAATGCAAAATGTCTCCGTAAAGTCTTTGACTGGTCTTAAGTAGGTGCAGGTTTGATGATTTTAAGCCATAATGTTTCTAATTCATACTAGCCTAGGAATGTTCAATAGCAGCCTCATTGTGTGCACAAGCAAAACACATCTTCCCACACATAGAAATGTTTTTTAGAATTGAGAGTCAGTCTAGTTAACACTGTAACATGCTGAATTTTCATATTGAAACAGCATATTGAAGAGCTGCTAAACAAGTCCTCAGAGCTGAAGCTTCAAGCAGGACAAGAGAGTAAAGCTGAACTATGCTTATTTCCCCAGCTGCAGATCTGGTGTGGTAGCTCTGGGGAACAGAAACCTTCTAAGCTTCAGTGTTGCAGGCACCAATGTGCATTTATACATTTATATATAACAATGAGGAAGAGATAGAGTACTGGGTGACCCTGGAAAGTTAATCAACTTACAGCTGCAGGAAATTCTTGCCATGGGAAGCCAATATTCCCTTTTTAGGGTTGCTAAAGAACATATGCATCACTGGACTCATCTGGCTTTCCTTCTCCCTTTTTCAAGACTTCATCAGTAATCTGATGTAAATGTTGCAAGAAATGGGAGGTACGTGGGAGATACAGAACCACCCATTCTCTCATTCTGAAACAGATCTTTCAGCCTGACAGAAGCTGTTCTGTGAGGAAACAATTCAGCTTTGCACACAAAAGACCAGTTTCCACAGATGCTATGAGCAGGTGTAACTTCTCTGACACCAGTGGACATAAACTGAGGCGCAAGTCAGACCCTCCTGGACCCGCAATTCACAGGGTGCTTCTGTCAAACAGTTGCAACTCCTGTAATTAGTAAAAAGCAAATCTAGAACTTCTGGTGATAGAGGTGGAACACTTCAGTGAATTATAATTGCAAATTGTTCCCTTCCCACAGCACTGTGCTATGACAACACGAGGAGTCATCAAAGGAAAGGGAGGTGATAACAGTTAAGTGATCAGTACTAGGGATGAAACCTGCCATCCCAGTTCTCACTTTTACCACCAACTCTACAATACACTTGCTTTAGCACTTTTGGAAACCCCATGCCTTACCATAATAGGAAAATATTCATACCAATACCCTTTAGTCTAACAATCACAATGCCATGCTGAAAGATTAAAGAGTATTATCTTCTCTGTTTCTGCCCTCCCTCTATGGAAGAAAGGATATTCATACATTTTAGCTGAAGATGACTAAATTAAATATTTCAAGTCTGGAGACATCCCTTCATTCCCTGTTGACTGAATAAAAAAATGAGTCTTTGATGTCAGTTTCAGGAATAGTTTAGAAAAGATCCAGATACAAATAAAGTATCTCAGAATTTGCAAAATGAAATTATTCCAGTAGAGTCATGGAGGTACTTCAGATTCACAAAGCCTACCCAAAATATTCTCTTTAAGGGAGTGGAGCATCTGGAGTGCTGGATGCCATCTCCAGACAACTGGAAGAAAAGGAGGTTATCAGGAGTAGTCAGCATGGGTTCACCAGGGGGGAGGTCACGCTTAACCAACCTGGTAGCCTTCTACGATGTTGTCACTGGCTGGGTGGATGAGGGAGAGCAGTGGATGTAGTCTACCTTGATTTCAGCAAGGCATTTGATACTGTCTCCCACGACATCCTTATAACAAAGCTGAGGTGTGGGATAAATGAGTGGACAGTGAGGTGGGTTGAGAATTGGCTGACTGGCAGAGCACAGCAGGTCATTGTTGGCGGAGCAGAGTCTGGTTGGAGGCCTGTAACTAGCAGTGTTCCTCAGGGGTCAGTGCTGGGTCCAGTCTTGTTCAACATCTTCATCAGTGACCTTGATGAGGGGATAGTGGCCACCCTCAGCAAATTTGCTGATAATACAAAGCTGGGAAGATTGGCTGACACGCCTGAAGGTTGTGCTGCCATTCAGAGAGACATGGACAGGCTGGACAGTTGGGCAGTAAGAAACCAGATGAGGTTTAACAAAAGCAAGTGTAGAGTCTTGCATCTAGGGAGGAATAATTGCATGTACCAGTACAGGCTGGGGGATAACCTGCTGGAGAGGAGCTCTGCAGAGAGGAACCTGAGTGTCCTGGTGGATGACAGGTTGGCCATGAGCCAGAAGTGTGCCTTCGTGGTCAAAAAGGCCAATGGCATTCTGGGGTGCATTAAAAAGAGCGTGGCCAGCAGGTTGAGGGAGGTGATCCTCCCCCTCTACTCTGCCCTGGTGAGGCCTCATCTGGAGTACTGTGTCCAGTTTTGGGCTCCCCAGTACAAAAAAGACAGGGATCTCTTGGAAAGTGTCCAGCGGAGGGCCACAAAGATGGTGAAGGGCCTGGGGCATCTCTCCTGTGAAGAGAGGCTAAGTGAACTGAGTCTGTTTAGCCTTGAGAAAAGAAGACTGAGAGGGGACCTGATCCATGTCTATAAATATCTAAGGTACATGGGGAAGAGTGGTGAGGCCAGACTGTTTTCAGTGGTGTGTGGAGGCAAGGGGGAATGGCCAGAAACTGCAGCATAGGAAGTTCTGCACAAATGTGCACAAGAACTTCTTTACGGTGAGGGTGACGGAGCACTGGAACAGGCTGCCCAGGGAGGTTGTGGAGTCTCCTTCTCTGGAGATATTCAAGACCCACCTGGATACCTACTTGTGCGACCTGGTGTAGGGAACCTGCTTTGGCAGAGGGGTTGGACTCGATGATCTTTGGAAGTCCCTGCCAACCCCTACGATTCTGTGATTCTGTGATTCTGTAATCTCCCTTATGAAGAAAGGCTGAGGGAGCTAGGTCTCTTTAGCTTGGAGAAGAGGAAGCTAATGAGGGGTGGCCTCATTAGTGATTATAAATATGTGAAGGATGAGTGTCCGGATGATGGAGCCATGCTCTTCTCAGTGACATCCAATGATAGGACAAGGGGCAGTGTGTGCAATTGGAACATAGGAGGTTCCACATAAATAAAATACTTATTCACAGTAAGGGAACAGAACACTGGAACAAGCTGCCCAGAAAGGTTGTGGGGTCTCCTTCTCTGGAGACATTCAAAACCCACCTGGACGCATTCCTGTGTGACCTAATCTAGGTGTTCCTGCTCTGGTAGGGAGATTGGGCTAGGTGATCTTTCAGGGTCCCTTCCAATCCCTAACATTCTGTGATTCTGTGATTTTGAGCCATGCTGACTGGTCAGAAGTTGCAGCAGGGATATACCAATTAGATATAAGGATAAGAAAATCACCATGATAACTGTGCAAGAATGGAACTGGTCTCCCAAAATTATGGTGGAATTACCATCTTTAGAGATCTTCAGACCTTGACTGGAGTGTTTTGGTTTAACCTGGCAGGTGGCTCAGCACCACACAGTCATTTGCTCACTCCTCCCCACTGGGATGGGGGAGAGAACAGAAAAACAAAGTAGAATTTGTGGGTTGAGATAAAACCAATTACTAAGATAGAGAAAAAGAAAATAATCATGACTATATATTTATAATTGTGTATAACAAGTGATATACAAGAAATTGCTCACCACTTTCCAAACAGCTAGCCAGCTAGACCCTGAGCAGCGAAAGAGAGCCAGATGACCTCCCACAAAACTCGCTTTAAAACTCCTTTTGCTTGATGTCATATGGTATAGAATATACCATATAGAATAAAACAAAAATGCTGAGGAGAGCTGATTACTCTTCAAGGATGCCTTCCTGAGAGCGCAAGAACTCTCTGTCCCTCTGAACAAGAAAGTGGGCAGTGGAAGTAGGAAGCTGGCATGGCTTGGTAAGGATCTGCTGGGAGTGCTGAGGGTGAAGACAGGTGCATACAAGCTCTGGAAACAAGGGCATGCCACCTGGGAAGAATACAGGGATGCCATCCGGACTTGCAGATGTGGGATCAGGAAAACCAAGGTGCAGGTGAGGGACATGAAAAACAATAGGAAGGCTTTCTATAAGTACATTGGCCAGAAGAGACAGGTCAAAGCGAGTGTATACCTCCTTTGGTAAATGTAAAAGGAGAACTGGCTTCAACAGATGAAGAGAAGGCTGAGTTACTGAATGAGTTCTTTGCCTCAGTCTTCACTGGAGGCCAGGATTCCAGTACTTCTCCCATCCCTGAGCCTTGCATCCCTAAACCTCTAGGTGGGGACCAGAGTGGTAAATCCCCCCATGCTGTGAGGACAGAGCAGGTCCGAGACCACCTCATGAGACTGAATGTGTACAAGTCTATATGGGGCTGGATGGTGTGCATCCCAGGGTTCTGAAAGAGCTGGCTGAGGTGGTTGCCGAGCCACGCTACATCATATTTGAAAAGTCGTGACTGTCTGGTGTGGTCCCGGATGACTGGAGGAAGCGTCACATCACTCCCATTTACAAGAAAGGGAGCAAGGAGGACCCCGGGAACTACAGGCCAGTGGGTCTCACTTCTGTGCCTGGGAAGATCATGGAACAGATCATCCTGGATGACATGTTTGATCACTTGAGGAAAGGGTGTGTGATCCATGACAGCCAGCATGGCTTCACCAGAGGAAGGTCATGTTTGACCAATCTGGTGGCCTTCTATGATGGCATCGGTGGACAAGGGAAAGGTGACCGATGTCATTTACCTGGACTTGAGCAAGGCCTTTGACATGGTCCCCCACCACATCCTTCTCTCCAAACTGGAGGGATGTGGATTTGATGGGTGGACAACTCGATGGATAAGAAACTGGTTGAAAGGCCACAGACAGAGGATGGTCATCAATGGCTCTATGTCCAGGTGGAGGCCGGTAAAGAGCTGCGTCCCCCAAGGGTCTGTCTTGGGACCGGTGCTCTTTAACATCTTTATCAATTGACATCGATGACGGAATCGAGTGCACCCTCAGCAAGTTTGCTGACGACACCAAGCTGAGTGGTGCGGTCGACTTGGTTGAAGGAAGGGATGCCATTCAGAGGGAACTTGAAAGGCTAGAAAGGTGGGCCTGGGTGAACCTGATGAGGTTCAACACGGCAAAGTGCAGAGTTTTGCACTTGGGCCAGAGGAATCCCAGGCATCCCTACAGACTGGAAGGAGTGGTCCTTGAGAGCAGCCCTGTGGAGAAGGACCTGGGGGTCTTGATAGCTGAAAAACTTAACATGAGCCAGCAGTGTGCCCTTGCGGCTCGGAAGGCAAATGGTATCTTGGGCTCCATCAGAAGAGGGGTGGCCAGCAGGGACAGGGAGGTGATTATCCCCTCTACTCTGCTCTTGTGAGGCCCCATCTGGAATACTGCGTCCAAATGTGGAACCCCCAGTACAAGAAAGACAGGGAGCTGTTGGAGAGGGTCCAGAGGAGGGCCACGAAATGATCAGGGGACTGGAACACCTCCCCCTGTGAGGACAGGCTGAGGGAGCTGGGCTTGTTCAGCTTGGAGAAAAGAAGGCTGTGGGGGTGACCTCACTGCAGCATTTCAGTACCTAAAGGGAGCCTACAAACAGGAGGGGAATCAACTCTCTGAAAGGGTAGATAACTGCAGGGCAAGGGAAAATGGTTTTAAGTTGAGGGAGGGACGATTTAGCTTGAAGGGCAGGGGGAAATTCTTTACAGAGAGAGTGGTGAGGTGCTGAAACAGGCTGCCCAGAGAGGTTGTGGATGCCCCATCCCTACAGGTGTTCAAGGCCAGATTGGATGGGGCCTAGGCAGGCTGGTCTAGCATTAAATGAGAAGGTTGGTGGCCCTACCTGTGGCAGGGGGTAGGAGCTTCATGATCCTTGAGGTCCCTTCCAACCCAGGCCATTCTGTGATTCTGTGAAAACCTGGACATGAGCCAACAGTGTGCTCTTGTTGTTCTCAAATGAACAGCTGGATGAAGAATGGATGCTCATATCTTTGATTCAAACCAGATTCTAAACAGGCATATCCTGGCTAAGTAGCATCTGCAGTGCTGTTAACGCACTCTTATTCTTGAGCTGAACTTCCATAACATCTTGTAATGTTTGGACCACTGTGACATCCACTTCACTTGACATCTGCTATCCACAACTTCAAAGGACGGCCGTGCTCTTTGGGACTCTTTTCCCACTTTTTTTTTAATGATATCTAGACTTAGATGGGAAACAGTGAAAGCAAAAATCACATGAGGAAGGAGGCCATGCTGTATTTACAGGAATTGCTGAGACAGGAAAGGAATGATATATGTTTGCTTAACCACTTAAGAATCTTTCTCCTGAAATATAGATCTGCATATCTAAGCCATACTGCAGTTGTACCTTCATGTTGAAATTTGCTGTAACCGATTCTTCTGACCTGGCTATCTCTCCTATTTTACTGGCAAAGATGATAAACTGCAAGCACATTGAAGTTGAGCCATTCCAAATAATCTAGACAGAAATCTATTCAGGGGATAATTGGACTCACTATCGAACAGTCCCCCTGGGGCTGATGTGATGGCAGAATGACTCCAGGTTGCAAAGGGAAAACAACTTGCAAGCTGAATGGATATTGAAAGCTGGACATAACAGTGGAGAACCAGACACTTATTTCTATAGGCACAGCCTCAAGCTACTAACTTTCATGACTGGCTGACATGACATGGCAACTAGGGAGTTCAACAGTCTTGACTGTTAAAGACTGAAGTTGATCACTGATTTTTGTGCAGTATTCCAAAGTAAACAGTCTCACACAACCACCTCTTTCACTTCTTTTTCTTCGTTTCTGGTTCCAGTCTTCCCTTCTCATAGAAACCAAGGTTTGCTAATGGCAGCATGTGACACAAGTTATCTACTCTATAGAGTTTCTAGAGGAACTCTTAATAATCTAGTGATTCTCATATTATTCATGAGTGCATGTCCTCTGCCTTAAGAATAAGGTCTACGCTTATCTCAAGAATTGCTTATTTAGGGCAACTTACTCCAGGTGATTATAATGTGAGGCAGCAAATCACTGGTAACATAGTGCAGTGCGTGTTAGCTGGAAAAAGTCCAGGACCAGAAAGCGGAAAGTTGCAGACAACATTGTGAACTGAATCAGAAGCACACTTTGTGCAAGGCAGAGTTGTGGAGTTGCTTCCCAACAAGACATGCAAAATGAAGTCAGTAAGAGCAAATTACAAGCAAGGGTGTTCTTCCCTTTGTGCAGTGTTTCTTTCATTGCATCATCTCACATTGTAGAATCATAGAATCATACAATTGCTCAGGTTGGAAAAGACTGTCAGGATCAAGTCCAACCACAGCCTAACCACACTACTCTAACAACCCACCACTAAATCATGTCCCTAAGCACCACTTTCAGAGAGTTTTAAACACATTCAGGGATGGCGACTCAACCACCTCCCTGGGGAGCCTATTCCAGTGCTTAATAACCCTTTCCATTAAGAAATTTTTCCTGATATCTAACCTAAACCTCCCCTGGTGCAGTGTAAGACCATTTCCCCTTGTCCTGTCTCCTGTCACCAGTGAGAAGAGACCAACCCTACTCTCACTGTAGTCACGTTTGAGGTATTTGAAGAGGGTAATAAAGTCTCCCCTCAGCCTCCTCTTCCCCCAGACTAAACAGCCTCCGTTCCTTCAGTCTCTCCTCATAGGGCATATTCTCTAAGCCCTTCACAAGCCTTGTTGCCCTTCCTTGGGCCTGCTCCAAGGCACCTACATGTCCCTTCTGTACCGAGGTGCCCAAAACTGAACACAGTACTCAAGGTGGAGCCTCACCAGTGCTGAGTACAGGGACAAGATTACTTCCCTCGTCCTGCTCACCACAACATTCCTGATACAAGCCAGGATGCCATTGGCCTTTTTGGCCACCTGGGCACACTACTGGCTCAAATTCAGTCTATCAGTACACCAAGATTCCTTTCTGTCAGGCAGCATTCCAGCCACTCCTTTCCAAGCCTGTAGGGTTGCCTGGGGTTGTTGTGATCAAAACGAAGGACCCAACACTTGGTTGATTGATCCAGTCTATCCTAGTCCCTCTGTAGTGCCTTTCTATCCTCCAGCAGATCAACGCTCCCTCCCAAATTGGTGTAATTGGCAAACATACTAAGGGTGCGCTTAATCCCCTCATCAAGGTCAACATAATCACAGAATTGTAGGGGCTGGAAAGGACCTCCAGAGATCATCATGTCCAGCTCCCCTGCAAAGCAGGCTCCCTACAGCAAGCTGCACAGGTGTTCAGGTGAGTTTTAAAGATCTCCAGAAAAGGAGAGTCCAGAACCTCCCTGGGCAGCCTGTTCCAGTGCTCCATCACCCTTACTGTGGAGAAATCATTTAATCCTTTCAAAAATTACTGGTAACAAGCTCCACTAGAAACATCCCTCCTTCCTGTCCCCCTGGCATTCAAGATCACAAATGCAAAAAAGTTATGCTGCTCGACTACTATGTTCTGTCTCCCCAGCTCTTTTTCCACCCAACATTAGTTGGCACAGCCACAGCTTTGATAAGGATTACCCTTAGCTTTGCTAAGATTTATATAATCATAAAATGGATGGGTTTGGAATTTACCTTAAAGATCATCTTGTTCTAATCCCCTGACATGGATCAAGCTGCCCAGGGCCCCATCCAACCTGACCTTGAACACTTCCAGGGATGGAGCTTCTACAACTTTTCTGGGCAACCTGTTCCAGTCTATCACCATCCCCCGAGTAAAGAATTTCTTCACAATATCTAATCAAAATCTATCCTCTTTTAGTTTAAAGCCATTATTTGTTGTCCTATCATTACAACCCCAATAAAGAAATTCTTCCCATATTTCTTATAGACCCATTTTATGTATTCTAAGACTATTGCTGGAGGCTGCATTTGGATAACAGCTGAGAAATAAAAGGTAGCAGCCAGCTCAAAGAGCCATGTCTCTTAGATGGAATGGGGCACAAAATTTTTGCAATCCTTTTTGAATATGTGGCACAGCTTTAATGTTTACCACCAATTCATAGAACTGGTTTCAAAGAGACTAGGCTACATAGAAGCCAGTAGACAAACTACTCAACACCTGGCCTGGCTTTATTCAGCAGCGATGTCTTAATATGCCTAGAATGTGACTGCACTTACATGTGAAAGGGACACTCAGAACATATCTAAGCTAATCCTTCATTAGAAAGGCACTCATTGACTTCTCAGCTGGTAGAAGGGAGGGAAGCAGGTTAAGTGCTGACATTTTGGCTGTGCATAACAGGAACCATATATTTTTGCAGAAAGGAGATGGTGCAGAAAAAGCTGCCTAGAAAGAGACTTGACTGTGCTAAGGTTTCTCTGAATTTGATCTGTTTAGGGATACAGAGAGTGAGTCACTGCTACCAAATCTCTCCTATACAGAGAGCTCTAGGTAGCATTTTCCTCATGACTCCCAAACTTCTCAGTCCCCTCCCCTTCCTTTATTTTTTTTTCCATTTTGGCAGAGGGTAGAACAAAACTGCCAGTGACATTAAAATGCAAACACATGCTCACTGTAGCCAGTTGTGGCAATCCCAAACCTTCTGCAAGGAAATTATTTCTGAGGAACTCTACTTAACAGACAATAAGATTCCACTAAGTTGTTCCTTTTGGTAAAGTGCTTCAGTCTTACTCTGAGAGCTACATCATGGCTCATCTCAGGTCACATCATGTACACCATAATCTGCAAAGGTATCTAGAGTTGGCTGCAGTCTGCTGTGCTGAACTGAAGCATAGCTTTCCAGCTCCAGTCACAGTGCATTAGTACTGTCAGGGCAGCAGGGAGCATAATACACTCAAGGTAGCCTTGCCATGACCTGACAAAGTCAGCAGGCCTGTACCGTAGTGGAAAGGAGCCAACTTTTTCTGTAAGCAAGCCCTCAGTAGCTGGGCACAGTGAGTGGCACCTGTTACAGGCTCCACTTTCAATTTCCCAATTTCTCTGCTCCCTTTTCCTCCTCATGTCTGAAGGAGGACAGGAATGGTCACTGGATCACTTGGTCATTTCCAGCTGTCATCATGCCCCTGACCATTCTGGTTTAATTCTAGGAAGTAGATCTGGCTCAGCTCCAGAAGCCAAGGAGTCAAAACTGACTCCTAGTGTCCCCCTTCCTCCAGAGTCATATAAGGGACCTCTGCAACCCAGACAAACATCTCTAGGTGGCTAAGCCCGCTTATTTACATAACTGCCTCTTGGTCCTAAGGGAAGAATATTTCAAAGGGCATTCCAAGTAGGAACATTTAAGTTGAGTACTGTAAGAAAATAATCACACAATCCTGAAAAATAAACTAAAGTGGTATTATATATAAACAAAACAAAAGAAACAAAATAAGAAGGAGGAAAACACTTATCACATCCAGTCAATTCTTTGTCCAGTGACTGGTCCATCCATCAAATCCATTTTACTCCAATTTGGCAACCAGGATGTCAAAAGGGACAGTATCAAACTCTTTGCACAAGTCCAGGCAGATGATGTTCATTGCTCTTCCTTTATCACTGATGCTGTAACTCCATCACGAAAGTCCACAAAGTTTGTCAGGTGTGACTTACCCTTAGGGAAGCCATGTTGGTTAATGCCAATCACTTTGTCTTTATTTTCTAGGAGGATCTGCTCCATGATCTTGCCAGGAACAGAGGTGAGACTGACTGGCCTGTAGTTCCCTGGATTTTCTTTTTTTCCTTTCTTGAAAATGAATTTGTGTTTCCCTTTTTCAGTCAGTGGGAGCTTCACTAGACTGACACGACCTTTGATAGATGGTGGCTTGGCAACTTCATCTGCCTGTTCCTTCAGAACCCATGGACTTGTACACTTTTACTTTCTTTAGATTATCTTGAACCTGATCTTCTCTTGCAAAGGGCAGATCTTCTTTCTCCCAGTTCTTTACTTTCTGCAACTTGGGCAGTGCAGCTACTTTTCTATACATCTGAACAAATTATTATTACCTGTATTGTTCTTTGATGTATACATACACACGTCATTCCTGTGGTCTATGGGCCATCCCTGTAAATTGTCCATGGAGTTCATTTAGTCTTTATTTCATTAAGAGTTTGGACTCCACCTGTCATAACAATCTTTCAGGGCAGGAGGAATGAGGTATGGTGTTGAATTACTGTGTCCTATAGCAAGTTCTGGTTTCACCGGATTTCATTCTTCTTTGATCTGGGTGATTCTTACTGCAATACAGTTGAGAAGGCATATAACAACCATAGTAATGATGACATGAGTATTATGTAGCAATTAACATAATACGATTCAAATTATTGGCTGTTCTCACTCAATACCAAATCTCCTTGAGATAATACTGGATGTCTTCATTCTTCTACATGACCCACAATGTGCACCCATGTTCTTGAGCAAAAGCAATCCCATGAATACAAGTACGAGTACCAAATTAAATTAATGACCAATATAATATGAGCACATGCTATCTCCAAAATGGCAAAACCAGGAAGAATCATAGGCCAGGCCTCAAATGTGATAAACATATGGCTGGAGTTAAGAAGGATGTCAAGGGATGCCAAGAAGAACAAGAAAGGCTTCTACAGATACTTCAGCCGAAAAGGGAAAGTCCAGGATGGCATATTTCCCTAGGGAGTGATACGGACAAACTGGTAACAAAAGATGAGGAAAAGACTGAGCTACTTAACTTTTTTGCCTCAGTCTTCTTGATAACTGCTCATCACATAGCTCTCAAATGTTTCTTTTGTTAGGAGGGGATTGGGGAAGCAATGTTTCTCCCACTGTAAGCGAAGATCAGGTTTGTGATCACCTGAGGAACCTGAACATCCATGAGTCTATGTGTCCAGTTGAGATGTAGCCCAGAGTCCTGAGCGAATTAACTGATGTAGTCACAAAGCCACTCTCAATAGTACTTGAGAAGATCATGGTAATCAGGGGAAGTCCTTGTTGACTGGAAAAAAGGCAACATCATACTCATTTTTATGAAGGGTAAAAAGGATGACTGCAGGAACTACCGACCTGTCAGACTCATCTTTGTGCTGGGAAAGATCATGGAGCAGATCCTCCTGGAATCTATGGTAAGGCACATGGAAGATAAGGAGGTGATATGGGAGAACCAGCATGGCTTCATCAAGGGCAAATCCTGTTTGAACAACCTAGTGGACTTTTATGATGGTATCACTGTACAAGGGAAGAGCCACTGATGTCATCAGTGATAGATAGCCATCTATAGGCCTTTGACTCTACAACATTCTTCTCTCCAAATTGGAAAGATGTGGATTTGATGGCTGGACTGTTCAACGGATGAAGAACTGGCTGTCGGATCAAGTCCACAGAGTGGTGGTCAATGTCTCAATATATGGATGGACATCAGTGACTACTGGTATACCCCAGGGTTCAGTGCTGGGACCAACACTCTTTAATATCTTTATCAGTGACATTGATGGTGGGGTGGAGTGTATCCTCAGCAAGTTTGCTGATGACAACAAGCTGTGGGTTGTGGTCACTACACCAGAGGGAGGGGATGCCATTTAGAGGAACCTAGACAGGCTAGGGCAGTGGACCAGGTGAACCTCACGAGAACAAAAAGTTCAAATCCAAAGTCTTGCAACTGGGTTGAGGCAATATCCACTACTAGTACAATCTGCAGGATAAAAGTATTGAACACAGCCCTGCTGAAAAAGATCTGGGGTACTGATGGGTTACATGCAGGACATGAGCCAGTAATGTGCCCTCGCAGCCTGGAAAGCCTGGGCTGCATCAGGAAAGCTGGGCTGCATCAAAAGAAGCATGGCCAGCAGGTCAAGGGAGATGATCACACCCCTCTATTCTGTGCTGATGAGGCCTTATCTGGAGTTCTGCATCCAAGTGTGGAGTCCTCAGTACAGGAGAGATGCAGACCTTTTGGATCACGTCCAGAGGAGAGCCACAAAAATGACTCAGGGGATGGAACACCTTTTCTATGAAGACAGGCTGAGAGAGCTGGGGCTCTTCAGCCTGGAGAAAATAAGGTTCTGGGAGGACTTGACAAGAGGCATTTAATTTTAAGGGGAGCTACAGGAAAGAAGGGGATAGACACTTTAGCAGGGTCTGTTGTAACAGAGCCAGGAGAAGTGGTTTCAAGCTTAAAGAGAGTAGGTTGGATATAAGGAAAAAGTCTTTTACACTGAGGGTGGTGAGACACTGGAACAGGTTGTCAAGAGATGTAATGGATGCCCCATCCCTGGAGACTTTGAAGGCAAGGCTTAATCAGACCTTAGGCAACCTGATCTAACTGTGGTGTCCATGTTCACTGTAGGGGAGTTGACTAGATGGCATTTAAAGGTCTCTTCCAACTGTAACAATTCTGATTCTAAGAAAAACAAACTTAAAAGCAAATAAAACCACATTGTGAATGAAAGATCAACATCGTGACCAGCAGCTATTAAGCTACTACGCCACTTATAACTATTTTATTTTAATATGCTCTGGTCAGATAAGTATATTAATTAAAAATGAAATGCAAGCCATTCATTGCAAATTTTATTCTTCTCTTAGTGATGTATGTCCTCTTCACTGCTGACCTTGGCTGGTGCTGTCACCAAGGTCACAAATGTACTGCAATCTGCAGAAAACTGGTAGAAAACTGAGCATTTTGAAACATCCTTGGATTTCTGATAGATTCTGCTTAAGTTGCAGAATCTGCATTCCTACTTTCCATTGGCACATTTTGCAATGGGTAGGTTTCACCATCTGTCTCCTCTGCACTGCTGAGTACAACTCATTCTGTCCTTGCTCTGGCATGCACCACCAGATAGCAATGGCTCCATCACCAGCTTAAAGTGGGCAGATGCAAGTGAGTAGGATTTATCAATTCATCACTGTTTCTTTAGATTTGCATTGGCGTAAATCCATTGAATTCCACAGCACTAAGCAGGAATAATACTTCATCAAGTCTGCCATTCCTTCCGCTCCCCACACACACTCCTCACTTAAGCTACAGCTTTCATCCAACAGCGTGTGAACAGTCATGTTACAGAGCAAAAAGTTTTAAATATCAGTCACTTGTAGAGGAGGCAATTTGTCAAAGGTTTCTTTCTCTCCACTTGTGAAATTGACTGGAGAACCAGCACATCGATCACCATTATGATCATCATCCATCCAGTCAAAGCATGGAGCTTCTCCCTCCTGTGTGTATTAATTCTCCACTCTTTTAGCAGAAGACAGGAAGTGTCACCTGTGTTTACTGAATGGACCAAGAAGGGACACCAATAAGAACCGTGTTTTCTGACTCTCAGTACCTTAGAAACATGCTTAATTATTTATGAAACCAATGCACATCTATGTTAAAGATGAGACTGGCCACCAAATCTTTCCATCTCCATCAAACTCAGCCCAAGGTAATGTGTGTGGATGATTTCAAAGATGCCAGTTAAAAACACAGCCAATTTTTCTCTTAGCAACACTGACAGTTGCCAGGAAACAGCAACTTGATGTTACTATGGTGACGTGGGATACAAAAGCCACATGTCACATAACACCCACCTGCAGAAGAATGTGAGAAACTCACCTTGACTCTTTCTTTCCTTCTCAGATGAGAAGGTAGGTAAGAAATAAATCCTCTAAAGTGACAGATATGCCAGCACAAAACAGGCACAATGTTGTTGCCACCTCCAGCATACACAGTCACTTGGAGAGATCACCAGGATGTACTGCATCCCGGTAGCATCCAGGGGATGTTGCAATGACTGAGTACCTAGTTGACATGAATGGTAAGGAGAGGTAGCAGGTTTTATAAGGTCTTATGAAGGAGGAACCTTGAGAAATACAAGATGGCAGAGGTGCATTGAGCTATCCAGAAACACCATTGTTGAAAACAAGCACACACGGGAGGAAAGAAAAACCTCATGCTTTGACTGGCTGGATGACTCCACTGCATGTTCTGCAAGAAGCAATAGCAGGGAGATAACTGGGCATTTTTTCTTTGTTGCTTCCTTGTAACTTCTCAGTTTTTAAACACATAAACTTTGTCAGTGACATATTAGTTATGTAGCCCTGTGGCCCCCCTAACGCAGGGCCACATAACTAATAATTCATTTTGAGGCATCTACCACTTAGGCTGCGGATGGAGAGAACACTCCATGCAAGCGCGCAAGCAGAGACAGACAATTTTCTTCATAATCATATAGTGGATTACATATTTCGCCTAGCAGCTTGCAGTGCCACCACATTTGTGCAAAAAAACAACAGGATGCCATCCCTCTTGGGAAAATGAAAAGGAGGTTATCTACATCTCCTCTGGTATGTTTATTACTTCCAACACCAAGAACTTAGAGCTTCACAAAGAATAGCTCCAGCTTTGGAAATATGTTAATTTTTGTCTTTTCCTGCATTGGGAGAAACCAACTAGCTCTGTCCAGGCAGTCTTTTGGAGAACAAACTATATCTTCTTGTGCAAGGGTGTCCAACATTTTGGCTTGTCTGGGCCACTAGCAGAGAATAGGAAAAATCTTGGGACACTTATAAAATATATAAAACAGTTAATGTATATAAGTAACAAAACTTTTTAATATGCATATCTTTTTATTAAAACATTAGAAAAAATAGAGCTAAATAACATAAAACTAGTGGGATATTTGACCTTATTTTTGTGAAACTAACGCATCATTCTGGTTTGATGGAAGTGGCTGCAATTCCTAGTGAGTTCTCAAGGTGCCCGTCAGAGATTTTGATTAAATGCTATTCTTCATCCTTGAGAATAGTTGTTCTCGAATGTACATACATCCAAAAAGTGATGATATGAATAAGGCATATGGTCACTCTCTCAATTTCAGGTTTCAAACCCATTTTTTAGGGCCCAGCACCTGAGTTTGGGTTTCAGAGAGTCACTCTCAGTGTCCAAAACCTCACTATAGGACCCAGAGCCTCATTTTAAGGAACAAACCTTCGTTTTTAGGGCACAAACAATCTGTTAAAGTTCTAAACTCCCTTTTAGTGGCTAGAAAGTGTACTAATAGGAACTGGAGGCTCTGTTTAACAGACTATGGCATTAAGCACCAAACCCATATTTTCAGGGCCTGTAACCTATATTTGGTATCCAAAACCATTGTTGTATCACTTGTAGCCTAATTTTTCAGGTCTGGAGTCTTATTTTAGGGCTCAAAACATTCTTTTTAGGGCCCAAAGCCCTTTTTTGAGTGGCCGTGGTATTCTCTGAGAAGACAAACTTCCTTCTAGAGATCAAGGCCTGAATTTTAGAGCCCAAAGTCTCCTTGAGGCCAGTTCTCCTCTCACTCATCAACCACCACTTTCATGAGGGCCTAAAGCCTCATTTGAATACTCAAAGCCTCCTTTCAAGTGCCCAAAGCCATATGCCAGTGGCCAAAGTCTGATATTTAGGGCCCCAAAGGGATCAAATGCCCATTTTTGAGAGATCAAAGCATCACTTTAGGATCTAGCTCCTGAGCTGGTGAGTACAAAGTCCCATTTTGAAAGGTTCAAAGCCTCATATTATGATCTAAACCATCCTTTATAGAGCACAACCCTTCTTTTTCCACTCTTCATACTGTCTGCTGTTTGCAGGACTGTGCTTAGCTAATGTATCAAAATACATCAAATTATTACCATAACTTAGTTAGCACTGCACTGTGCCCTCCCTGTGTCCTGGTTTCAGCCCATGCAGTGCCAATTGCACACAAATGTTTGGTTGTTGCTGACTAAGAGGTGTGCACCCTGGGCTGGGCTAGGCCACTTGGCAGGGAAGAGCTACCATCATGATGGTGTGGGGTGGAGGCAGGCCAAAGTCTGAACTGTTCCAGGCTGCATGAGGATTGCAGGCCACAAATTGAATACACCTGTGCTAGTGGGAGCTGTGAACCTTGATGCCAGCACAGGTTTCTGTCTCCTTTTCATAGAAGCTGAATTCCTTTTCCTTGTCATAGAGAAAAAGTCTGTATTTCCTCTATAAAATTGACAGATTGTACCTCATATTCCAAGAACAAAGTAGGAGAAATTAAAGATGAGTGAGAAGACACACCCTCCAAAATGTCTACTCTTCTCCATCACTAGCCTGTGTGGAGGTAAGCCAAAATGAACACTGCTTTTCAGCAGAACACATGTTCTAGAGAGTATGTGGTGCAATCTTTCCCTCATACAGATGGAACAGAGCAACATTCTGGGCTCTCAGCTCCATGTAAAGTATGACAGCTCCTTACTGCATCCTACGCAGGAGGTGAGGTCAAATGCAACAGAAGACTTCAGACCTGTCACTTTGGCTGCACATGGTAACCAAGATGATTATTTCAGTAAAAGCAGGTACTAATTTCTGATCATCTTGTTCCAAAACTACAGATTACTGCAATATGAGCCATGGAGAGGAGAGAAGAAAATGAAAAGCAGTTGGCAAAAAAATCAAATAAAAATATTTATTTTAATGTGGAGAATGAAAAGAACTTTTTTTATCACTTCAAATACTGTTTAGGAACATTTCACTCCAAATTCTTAATAGAAAATGCAAGCAAAGTATTCTCTGTAGAATTTACACATAAAGCAGCTTCGTGGTTGAATCTCCTGAAGTCACATAGTCTCCAATGTCATCCTCTCCACCAAGCACTATGAAAGATACAACTAAAGCTTCCACATCCTGAAATATGCTCCTAAAAGATGTTTTGAAAGCATCAAGAGGTGGAGATACTTCTCTTGATCATTTTCTCCAGGTGATAGCCACTAGTTTTGCAACAAGCCTTAATTTTCTGCACATGCACAAGGTAAATACCAGATCAATTATCTCAAACCAGAGGAGGGTGTGTACTTATACCATCCAGTTCATTATACTAAAAATGCTGGAGTATTTCAGAGACATCCTTCACTAGGATTGTTTATTATTTTTCCACTTCTGGAAGACCTCAGCTGCAATTAAAATCATCAGAAGCATTCTTCCTCCATCCTGTCTGATTGAAGAGCAATGGAAATGCTGTTTGGGTTTTCTGAATGTGGGAACCATGCCAATTAACCTCACTTGAAGCTTCTAACAAACCTGTTTAAGAAACTACACAGCCTACCTCTGCCTTAAGGTTGCTGTTGAGGAAGCTGATGTGTTGTCAGGAATGACAGTAAGCTATGGTTTGTGTTAGAAACTGCTAGTTTCTTCTTATGATTGAAATAAGCAGACCTGCATTTGCTTTTCCTTGGTTTAGTCTCAACCTGAACAAACTCAGCATTTAGCTTGAATCTTCAAAGACTCACCAGGGCACTGTGGACCTGGCATTTGTATGGTAAATTAAGATTTCTGATATTTAAGGCAGACTCATGAAAGAAAAATTATCTTACTAAGAAAAAATCTTACAGATTCCCTGTGATTCACTGTGTTCATAGCTCCATCTGTTTCTCTTAATATCTAATGTAGATAGATACACATTAACCTCACATTAAAAGAATGAATTATGACAGCTATAGCCACCTTCATACTATCTAGTGAAAAAACTCCATAAGGCTAAGCTAAAAGAATGTAAAATTGTTAAGTGATATCTTTCTGCACAAATCGGTTAAACTCTCCCAACAGTACAAGACTGGAAGACTAAAGTTGTCTGTTTTCCTCTAGTCCTTATTTTCCCCTAGGTGAGCTATACCTTCAGCCTGAACCTTTCATCAACCCTAAAATCACAGAACTCCAGAATGCTACACTGCCAAGCCCAGCCTGAAGCCATCTCAGTTTTGACAACAGGAAGGTGCTATGAAGGCAGTGGCCACCATTTCTGGGCTGAAGTCAGTTGGTGCAAGCCAGGCCTAACTGAAACTGCTGACAAAGGAGAAAAATCACTGAAATACAGCCCCCCCCCCAGGAGGGGTTGCACGAGAGGCAGAAGCTTGCAGGAGGCAGTTTTAAACAGCCTTCTCTGATAACATGGGAGGGAACAATCTAGTTCACTTGGTCTTCTCAAGCCTGCTTCTTTATCTTGTTCAAGCTCAGAAACCACTAAGGATCTCCAGGGAGATAGTTCTGTGATACTTAAGCAATTTCATAATTAGCTGGTTATACCAATATTAGAGTTTACCCTTAATTTTCAGAAGAATTAAACTGTTCATGCAACTGCATAATTTTCATTTACCTAAAAAAAAAAATGGAGCACCATATAAAATCATATAGTGCTCTTCGTTTTTGAAGAAGATGGACTGGCAGTGAGTGAAATACCTTGAAATTATATTTGGAATGGATGAGTTTATATTAGTATACAAAATGTAATTCATTTCAGTTGAGCTACCACACAAATAGATCTACCAAGCAAGTTCTCATTACCACTAATATTGTTAATGACAATGCACAGTTCACCACAGTCAGATTCATCTCTCTTAGCTTCAGGCATTTGATATGGTTATCTGGACTTTTAGAGTCAAAGAAGAGAACAAGATGCTTCTACAATACAGTTAATCACTACCATAATGAAGACATCTCCCCAAAATCAGACAACTTATGTTTTTTGTTTCTGGATATCATGAGAATTGAGGTAGCTTGCTCAGAAATAAATGTCTATATCTTTGCTGTAACCTAGAGCTTAACCTAGAGTTGAGCACAGTAAATCCTGCTTCGTCTGCCTCTGAGATTCTATAGCAGTACTCTGCTTATATCCCTGGAATTATAATTAAATATTTAATGTACCAGGGACTGATGTCTCTAACTCCTAGGAGACTTCTGAATTAAAGATTCTACCCAGGGCATTTAATACCTGCCCTGTTTAATCCCCACCTTCAGAAAGATTTTTAATTGCTAGCACCAATTTCAGAATAATTCCCTGTAGGAGAAAATATTTTAAAGTACTCAGTTTAGATTAACATCATTATCAGTCTGTTGTTACTTTTCCCTTAATCTCATCTCACAAAACTAATTTATAATGGTTCTGCCTGTCTCTTCTCCCAGAATCAAACCAGTAAAGCACCCAGACTTTGAAAAAAGACTGGTATCTATCCACTGTTTGGTCACAGCTGTTGCTCATGAGTAATAACTGTTAGCCAACTAGCCAATAGATATATTCCCAGTTTTATTGTTAAGGAGTGAATCCTTATATCTGTCCGAAATTTAAAAGACTTAATTAGCATAGCACTATTAATTGAAGACTTTAGATGATAATAAAATACAAGACAAAGTTCTTACCACACTTACATCCTACTTTCCTCTGGGGGTGACAAAACACAGTATTGCTGGTCTGGGGAGAGGTAGTAAGCACTTAATAAACCAGAAAAGTAAAAGCTCTAGTACCTGTGCTTATTAAATAAACCCCAGTTGAGGGAGCTTGGTTTGCAGAAGTGAAGGACTAAGGAGGGGGATGCAATTTATCTCTTGTCTGTCACTGACTACTGGTAGATTATAGAGAAGAGGCAGACAGATTCTCCTCAAAGATACACAGCAAATGAAAGCAACAGATGGCAAAAGTGAAAGTGACATAAATAGGAAGAAAAAAGGTTTTTCCCAAGAATGCACTGAAACAGGTTGACTAGCTGTAGAATCTCCATGCTCAGAAATATTCAAAATTCAGCTGGACAAGGCCCTTAGCAGCCCAGTCTTGCTCCAAGTTTGATCTCTGAAATAACCCCACCCAGATGTGACTAAGTTTAGATCAAATATCAACTTTCATATTGAATATACTCAGAGCACAACAAGACACAGGTTTTTGGTAAAATTTACCAAGAAAATATGCTTCCTTATTTTTTC
Organism: Phasianus colchicus; assembly: GCF_987193195.1. NCBI lineage: Eukaryota > Metazoa > Chordata > Aves > Galliformes > Phasianidae > Phasianus > Phasianus colchicus. The sequence continues at coordinate 75,114,297 of NC_143436.1, read as the reverse complement.
CTTTAATTTACTTCTTTAGGCTAAAAAGAAGAAAAGTAACAATGCACTTTGTGCTTTAAGTTAGAAGGATTGAAATAATTTTTAGAACCCTTATGGTACAAATGAAGAACTACCCTGTGAGCAAACTCTTTTTCTCTCAGCTGAAGTATAATTACAAGCTTCTCTACATGATGGGACAAAAGCACAACATTGTATCATGGGTAGTGATGCTAAGACATGCAGTACTGTGCATGTGAAAGTCAATGGTGGGTAATTACATTGGTATAGCTACTGGTTATCACAGAACATCTTCTGATTTTGTAACTACAAGTATGACTGGTTTAACCATTGGCTCATATATACATAAGCAAAATAAACAAGCAAACAAAACAAAACAAAACAAAAAAAACCAGCCCATGAAAAAAAAATCAACAACCTGCTCTTTCATGGTTGCCAATGTTTGAATGCCTACTCATACTATGGGTAAATTTTAATCTACTAGTAATTATTAGATGTGGGCAAATATGGATCAAGATGTTCCTCCAAATGATTTTAATATGGTAGCTTTAATTCAGTCTACAAGAAGTACTATGTATTTATTTGACTTAGAGATTTTAAATGCCTTCCTTTCAAAGCAAGACCTACAGGAAATCAGTTCTGAAATAAAGACAATGCAGATTTGATTCTTTCACCTGGATTCAAAGTCTTTAATTTCCCCAGTGGCTATACAAAATCTGCAGTAAATCACTGGTAGCCTACAAAAAATCCCAACATATACAAGCATCAAATAATTTAAGCAAGACTTAAAATATAAATACATCTCTCACTAACAAAAAGCAAAAGTTTCAAAAGCAGGGTAATTCTTTGCACAGCTCCTCTTGAGCAGATTTTCCAAGACCAACAACTGTAGGAGAATAGTACAGATGAAACAGACGTGATTCAAATTTCTGATACAGATAGGTCTGTACATAAATCTTTGGCTCCCAAAATTGATGTTGGCATAAATGTCCAAGATGATTATGGTAATTATAGAACTGCATTCCCCTACTTAAGTTCTGTTTAACTTAGGAATGTCCAATCTGCAGCCTGTGGGCCACGTGTCCCAGCACATCACATACTGTGACCCATGCCATCTCATGTCCTTATGTTTTAATTTTAAAAAATTAAAACTCAACATAAGTTTAGTTACTTGTAAGCATCAACTATATTACATATTTTGCTGCTCCAAAAGTAGTGCCTCCTGTTTTATTATGTTTGCCCATGACACCAGATGCAGATGGTGATAGTATGGCAGTAGAGGTTAAGCCTTCCCACTCATATTTAATCACATTTTCTAACCATGTGACAAATAGCAACAGAAGGGCAGTCTGACAAAATGGAGTCTGACATGGAAGTGTGTATGAAGCAAAGATGTATCATTCAATTCCACCATGCAGAAAAAAATGGCACTCAGTGACATTCATCAACACTTGCTGAACAGTGGATGTTAACACACTAAGGTGGTGAGTGATGCATTTCAGCAGTAGTGACAGGGACAATGGATCATCTCCACTGGTGCAGATTTATACACCATGCAGGCTCTCATTTATCACTGGTGAAAATGTATATCTAATGGAAGTGACTGTGTTGAAAAACAGTTTGGTAACTGAAAATTTGCACTATCGAATAGTATTATTGTGCTCTTTGTATCTGCTGTAATTTCTATGAAAATAAATAGGGAGCATTACTTTTGGCATTACTTCTAGTATTTTGAAAAACTGAATAGGGTGCAAAGTTTGCTAAGCTCACATTGGTGCTTTTTTTTTTTTTTTTCCTTTTTGCCAGGTAGAAAAAATTTACCTCAAAAAAATTATTTTCTTAATATCCTCAGATGGCAGCTGCTGACAACTCTGAACACATATTCAATGTGTAAATACAATTTAAAATAGGACCTTATTTGAAAGGAATATACATAAGGAGAAAATAGAAGTCCTTCTGAGTTCACCCAAGGCAGTATTTATGTGATGTTTTCCATAGAGCATTTCCACTCTCAGATGGATTGTAACAAAATATATACTGTTAAATACACACATGTCACATTTTAAGAAAAAAATGGCTGATAATATAAAGCAAATTAATATCACATTCTAAACATTCTTCCTGAGTCCTTGTTATAAGGTAAATCATTATTCTGTAGCAGCACTATTCCACTATCAGTGGGAAAGGCAGCAGACATCTCCTAACGACTTGTTACAGAAGTAGTTTAACTGCAGACACACAGATGGGAAAACACTATACCTGTGTGTCTCCTAAACTACTAACGTAGTTCTGAAGCCTTCGGGCCTCAAACAGGTAGCAGCAGTACATAATATTTTATTCCATGGACTGCTGTCTTTGGATTTGAGTTATACTCAACATGAGTTAAAGTGGTAGAATACGCACATAGTGACAACTATTTCTTTCTAGACGTAATCCTTTTCAAACGTATTCCTTTTAGAGTCAAGTTCAACCCCACAAGAGACACAATCTATTTCCTATCTAGCATGGTTCTGCTCAATGTTATTAAAAAAAAAAAAAAAAAAAAAAAGGAAACAGAGCTGAATACCAATTAGTTGAATTAAAAAGTGGAAAAAAAACAACATACATCATGCTTTATTTATGCATAACATACCAAGCAGTATGATTCAACACAAGAAGCAGATAAGGAAGCAACATTCAGAAAACAATTTAAATACAAGTTAGTCTGTGGATCCTGACAAACTTGAATAGAGCCTCAAGTTTTCTTTTGAGTTGTGTAATTTTGGCCAAATAAACATGTGCAGAAGCTCCTGAAAATAGAGCTGTAAGATAATCCAAGCTTGCAGCCACCATACTGGCACATTCATGACACGATAAATAACGTGGATATTGGGAAGCATTGACTACAGAATGTACTTCATGGAGGCATGAAGTGTTAAACATCTGTTCTAATCAGGGCCAGATCAAAATCTAGATTGGATTGTTCAGTTTGTCTAGATGGGTTTTGAGTGCCTGCAAGGGTGTGTAATTTACCACCTTGGGGAACCTCTTCCAATTTCTGAGTCCTATCAGGAGGTAAAGCAGATGAGAAAGTGTAGTCAATATGAATAGTTACAGAAGGAGGAAACCAATTCTACCACTCCAAAGGAGAAACTGAAGTATTTGGGGATCTGGCCTTTGCTAAAATGTTGGAATTACGCTTATGTATGCAGTTCTCATATCAGTCCTGTTTGTCATTCACACTGAAGACAAAATACTCACAGGGAACAGATACACTGGCTGACTGCTTATTTAATCCATGTATTCAGTCTAGATGTTCTCATCTTCACATAACGTACTTCCTGGATTTATGTAGTATTTTTATGAAAGAAAGAAAAGCCAACTTCTTTATCTAACTACTTGTTGCCATGATTTTCTGCACTGAGGTTCTGTGGAGATAACAAGGCCCCCAGCACTATAAAGCTGTACAGTTGTTGAAACAGTTCTAGAGGAAGTCCACAAAGATGACCAGAGAGCTGGGCTTCTTCAGCCTGGAGAAGAGAAGGCCTTGCAGAGACCCCATCATGGCCTTCCAACATTTATAGGAAGCTTCTAAGCAGGATGGACTTTTAAAATGGCCTGATAGTTATAGGACAATGAGGAATGGTTTTAATGTAAAAGAGGAGATATTTAGATTAGATATTAGGGGGAAAAATTTTACACAGAGAGTGGTGAGGTGCTGGATCAGGTTGCCCAGAGATGTCATGAATGCCTCATCCATCCCTGCAAGTGTATAAGGCCAGGTTGGATGGGACCTTGGGCAACCTGATCTAGTGCCCCATTTAATGGTTTGCAACCTTACCCCTAGCATGGGGGCTGGAACTAGATGGCCTATAAGGTTCCTTCCAACCCAGGCTATTGTATGATTCTAGATAACAGCATGACCTTTTGATGTATCATTTATTGCTCCCAGTTTTGTGTCATCTGCCAACTTGCTGAGAACGCTCTCTTCTACATTATCCAGATCATTAATGAAAATATCTATCAAGATTTGGAGCAGCATTTATTTCTTGGGTAACTCATCTGTTACCAATGAAACATAATAGTATTGATGACCATCCTTTCTATTTCACCATTCAGCCACTTTTCAATACACCTCACTGCCTCCCCACTACAGCATACAATCCATCAGTTTCTTGGTTAAGATCTTACGTGAGATGATATTAAAAATATTACTGAAGTCTAAGTTGACAACATACACTGTTCTCCCTTCATTTACCAAACAAGTCATTTCATCATAAAAGGTTCTCTGGATTAGTCAAGCATGTCTTTGCCATGGTAAATCCATGCTGAATATTCATGCTTACCTTCCTGCCCTTCTTGTGCCTGGAAATGATTTCCAGGATGAGGTATTCCATCACTTCCCCATAGATCAAGGTGAGGCTGACTGAACTGTATTTTCTTGGGTACTTTTTCTTGTTTCTTGATGTAAGGAAGTAGGAAGAATGTGTTGCTGCTTCTTTTCAATAAGGCCACCAAGTTCTTGACACCTATATTGAGTTCCAAAGGCAGAGAGGAATGCTGAATCCAGCCATAAAGACAGACAGCACAACGTTTAACATTACACTGCTGATTGATGATGACCTCAGTGTCATGTAAACAATGCATGGTTTTCAGGCTGAACATCCTCAAAAGATAAATTTTGTTGATAAAAAAATAATCTATATGACATAAAGACACATAGCAGAACTTAGTAAAATGGAAATTTGTATGATGACATGTATGATATTATAATATGAAAGGCCAGCAGGCAAACAAAAAACATTTAGGAAGTTCAATAATTAAGAAGATCTATCTTATTTAAGAGTTCTGCTTTTTTTTTTTTTTTTTTTTTTTTTTTTTTTTTTTTTTTTAAGTAACTGCTTTGAGATTAAAAAGACAGCATTCCCCCTGCATGCCATTAATTGATTAGTTTTGCTTGAAGTCTTTGGCCATAATTGAACTTCAGTAATTGGACCAGTTACCAGATAAACATGTCACTTTAGCCTTAGGCCTCCTATCTTGCTTACTGTGCAACTATATCTTGTAACAATATTTTAGAAGACAGCTATTCACTGTAAAGATTGCTAATAATTTTTAATGTTCCTTTGGCTGAACTATCTGGGGTCAGCTAAAAAAGTTTTCATCAGTAAGAAAAGATTCTGGAAAATATATGATTTAAGATACTCAATCTTATCTGCTTTGGAGGCAAGCCCAAAGCAAATAAAAAAATTAAATTATCATCAGTTAAATGTTTAAATTGCTGTTATTAATAGATTGGAATTACAGGATGTGATAGTTCAGTATTTTATATATATCTTCAGATCTAGAATACATTTCAAATATCTTTCTCAATGACCTGAATCAGCAGATTCTATCAGCAACTTACCAGTTGCTGATAAACACACTTCTTGGAAATCCACGTGTTAATGTGCATAAGAATAGTTGTTAATATGAAAATAATATACTTTATTTGTAAGGAGAGGCTACAATCAATTGCACAGCCATTTTTTGCTTTATTATTGATTACCAACAGAGATGATAGCCTCATGCATGAAAGTGAAAACGCTGAAGTGCTTCACTGTTTTCTGTTTGCAGCATAAGAAGAACACTGCTCAGCACTACCTAACTAGGATCATTTCCTGACTCAGTAAGGAAGACTGACTATCCATTTCTTTTTTAAAGCTCATTCAAATGCACTTGAAAAGATCTAATGCAATGCTCATCCACATTAGAGGAACACCTTAATTATTCCTAAAATAGAACCTTCATCAAATTTCTATTTTCCACATGACTAATCGCAAATCTAGTCTACATTGCTTAACTACAAATGCTACCTCTAGTGGTATGCATCGAAACCCTAGTTTCAGTCACCCCTTTGGGAGAGAAGTTATCCTCAGAATCACTGGTCAGGATTTGCACAGAAGAATAATTACCAATGAGTAGCTAATATCATTGTCCAGAAAGCAGATTAATTGCCTGGTCATGTGTAGCAATAGAACAAGGAGCAATGAGCAGAAACAAAAACACAGGAAGTTCCATACTAACACAAGAGCTTCTTTACTGTCAGAGTGATGGAGCATTCAAACAAGATGTCCAGAGAGGTTGTGGAGTCTCCTTTTTTGGAGATATTAAAAACCCACCTGGACACCTTAACTGTGTGACCTGCTGTAAGGTACTGTTTTAGCATGGGGGTTGGAGTCAGTAATCTCTAGAGGTCCCTTCCAACCCCTACAGTTCTGTGATTATGTTTTTCTCAAGACATCTTAGTTGTATACATTATACATGCTAGATCCATGCTGATCATGTCATGTCAAAATCCAGCTCTTTCTTCTGTGCATAAAATGAGCATATGTTTCATAAGAATGTTTCATCCCTAAGAATACCCTGTCCCCAGTAACCAAGATCTTATTTCTTTTCTCTCTCAACTCTATTAGGGCTTTCTGCCATCTTCTGCCTCTGTAACAGATGCTTGTGTAATTAATAGATCAAGCAAGATAAAAGATTTTTGTGCCTTGTAGGGCATGATTTTGAGAAACATACATACAAAACCAAAATGGAATAGCAAAGAAGGAAAGCACGGCCACCTGGGCCATGAGAGACCCATACTGAGTTGCTTCAGTTAGCGCTGCTTTCCTGAATCACGGACACCCTTTCTATACTAGACCAAAATTGTGACCTCATAAGCATTTAGAAACATTTAAGTCCTCTCGTCTTTGGACAAAGTGGGGCTGGGATTACAGGCTTTTGACAATTCTGAGGCCCCAGCAAAGCACTGGTAGCCAGAGATGTGATACACTTGGCACTGTGGCTTTTCTCCCGTGTGAACAGGATATTTCACCTCCTCAGCTCATCTCTAGATAGTCCAGTGCATTCAAACTAGTTTTCAAGAACCATGGCCATGGACAAAAGTCTCCTTACGATTTCAGTGCCTCCTGCTTGTTCCTCTTTCTCAGCTCAACTTCAGCAAGAACTCCCATCAGAACAGAAGTGACCACTGCTCCCACGCACTTACAGACAGTTGAAGTAAAAAATCTACAAGTAATGCACCCAGCTCAGGAACAAAAACTGTACCCAATAAAATAAAAGCATATATAGAAGATAGCAGAAGCTTCTCCTCATTGCATGTCTATAGCAGAGAGAATTTACATATCCCTTCCGTACTTCTCTTTCTTCCATGCTGTTACAATCCCCAGGCTAAAGTAGTCTGCATGAAGTAGGCATAGCCATTTTGCACCAGGAGAGACTGGATGATGCACTGAGGTTCTCAGCGCTTATCTGTCCTTCAAACAGCATATTTCTCCTGCAGTCATATGCAGAGGCTGCTGCATTACTGGCCTTGTAAAAGACAGGCAAGTCAATTTCTGAGCTACAAACTGTAGCTCTGCTAATCTCAAAAGAATTTGTATTGTCTCCTTCCTTATCTCTCCATACTCCTTTACTATCTGATCTCAACAAAAATGTTGGTTGGAACTGACCTGTAGAGGTCATCTAGATCAATCTTCTGCTTAGAGCAAGACTAGTGATGCAAGGTCAGCCGAAGCTCCATCAAACAAAATCTTGGGAACTTCAAAGCCTGAATGATTCATTACAGTGCTAAACTACTCAACTGGTGACATTTTTCCCTAACGTCCAATCCAAATCTCAATAATATTACTGGAGAACCTACAGGGAGACTTTTCTCCATCCAAAATCTTTCCTCATGGAGCAGCTGTTTACTCCCGTAAGAGTAGATAGTCCTTCCAGAGAGCTCTTGACAAAGGGAAGGGCTGGGCAATCACAAACTTCATGAAGCTGAGCAAGAGCAAGTGCTGGATTCTGCACCTGGGGTGGGGCAATCTTGGATATACATACAGACTGGGGGATGAGACGCTGGAGAGCAGACCTGCAGAAAGGGATTTGGGGGTTCTGCTTGACAGAAAGTTACGTATGAGTCAGCAGTGTGCTCTGGCAGCCAAAAAAGCCAACTGTACCCTGGGGTGCATCAGACACAGCATTACCAGCTGGGTAAGGGAAGAGATTATTTCACTCTGCTTTGCCTTGAGTGTTGTGCGCTTCCCTGCACCAAGAGAGAGCCAGGTTAAATATTATGCTAAGGTTCTTCCCTGAGAGGGTGATCTGGAGCTGGAACAGACTCCGCAGAGCAGTGGTCATAGCCCCAAGCCTGCGAGAGTTCAAGTAGCATGTGGACAGTATTCTCAGATACTATGTTTGATTTCTGGGTGGTCCTGTGTGGAGCCGGGAGCTGGACTCAACGATCCTTGCAGGTCTCTTCAATCTTGCAGGATATTCTATGTTTTTGATAGCTCCCCTCCTTATCCATAAAACTTCCTCTTTACTACCATGACCTTACATTTTCAAAGGCTTATACAGGACATATAGCTGTAAAGCTCTTGTTAAATCTGAACTAATTTGGTTCTGTTAAATCTCAAGAAGTACTGCACATGGTACAAGCACTCAGGGATGTCACATAGGCAGGAAAAAAAAAGGATATAAGAGGGATCAATAACATAAGGTAGGTGTCTGCCATCAGATCCTTGACTACCGAATGCTTGCATGCTGATGGACTTTCCTGGGCCTGCCACCTGGGAGCTGCTGCTTCCTCCTGGACTTACCCTGTGGCTTCTTCCTGCTATCTGCTTGCTGCCCAAGGACAGCCTCACTGCTGCTGCTCTCTCCCTGCGTTTTTGCCTCAGACCATCAAAACGGCATGCAGCGGGACCGCTGCTGGATCCTGGTGGTGACTATCCCAGCTTTACGCAATTCTTGCTTCTTTCCTACCTTTTCTATTGCCCGCTTTCCCTTCCCCATCACCCTAATTCATAATTGTCACCGTCCTCCCCTTCCCCTCCCTGATCAAGATTTGTACTAAACTGGTTGGACCAACATTGTTGTTTCTTAATCTCATGCCGGGTATACATATATCAAAGAACCTCCTCTCCCTCCTATAAATTAGAGCAAGACATGAGCTAAGGGAAAAGCCTTAAGTACTAAATATAATAGCAGAATGTGAGATAATACAATATAATACAATGTGATTGGAATTGAAGCTAGTGAATCAAATAAAATGAGAGAGAAAGAGTTTACAAAACCAAAGTCCTTACTCTAATGCTGTAGGTGAGATGGACAGGGAGCAAAGAGAAGGGCAGTGTTGTGTCTCCCACTGAGTTTTATATTTCCCTTCAAGTAGAAGACAGAAACGGAAAAACTGAGTCTTCTGGGAGTTGTAGTTCATTCTTCTCTTCTGAGACCAAGAAACAAGAAATATTGACAATCCAAAGAACTGCAGCATTATTTCTTTAACTCCCAGTGCACTGTATGATGTTATGATGTGGAATACCAATCAAAAATCAAAACCACAACAGATTCTAAGTTTAGCTTAATTAGAAAGACAATTTCAGGAGATGAACTTAGTGGATCTGTAACATTGCAGTCATCTGTTTTTAAGAAACAGTATTCAAGTGCAACATTTTCAGTAAGACACTAAAGAAAAGGATGTTTCCCAAAGTGTTCATAGGAGATAACTTTTTTCACAGAATCATAGAATTACCAAGGCTGGAAAAAACCTCCAAAATAATCTACTCTGATTGTTCACCTATCACCAGTATTACCCCACTAAACTGTGTCCATTACTTAGTACCACATCTAAACCTTTCTTGAACACTTCCAAGGATAGATACTCAACCACCTTCCTGAGCCTGTTCCAGTGCCTAAACACTCATTCAAAGTAGAAATTTTTCTGAATATTCAACCTGAGATATTAATAGCATGCTTTAAGGAGGTAAGAGAAGTTTCAGCAAAGCACTTAACAGTGTCTCAAAAATGATGCTTAAAATATAATTTGGACATAATCAGTGGGTTAAAAGCCAAATATATTTACATAAACAAACAATAACAATTATCTGTCCTGCATCATAGAGTACTAACAAAGCATAGAAAGTTATTAAGCACACTTCTACCAATTGCATGTAAAGGTATTACTCCACTAGCACAGCCATTGGACACATCTTGTACAGTGAATATTAAATAACAATGAAAAATATAGAGGAATTGCAAGCAGGTAAATAGTTAATGGAAAAAGGACAGGCCCATTGGAAAAAAAAAAAAAAAAAAAAGAAAAAAAAAAAAAGGCCAGTTATCTGGAATTAGCAATTTTCCCAGAGACTGAAGGAGATCTGTTACCTGATCAGGCCAGGCTGCCAGTACTCTTTGCAGGCTTTGTATAGACTGAGAAATTCATGAGTGGGCTGATACCCAGTTAAACAAGGAGCTCCAGAAAGATATTTACAGCCATATCTGACAAAGTGTCCAAAAGTCAATGAACTAATTTAATATACAGCTACTCTGCACACATGAGGTTCATATCTACATCGTGCTATGAATAAAGATATGGTATGGATTCTCCAGCATGCACTGCGTAGAGACGTTGCAAAGATACACAGAAAGACAGGACCTCGAATTACTGCATTGATTTCTGGGCCCAGCAAAACAGCAACCTGGAACAAATTTCATTTAAGTGTGACAAAAAGACCTTAAGAGCTCTAGGAGTTTTGAAAAAATGATTTATCCTCATTAATCTGCCCTAAATTTATTCCCCATTTTGATCACAGAGATCTACCTGCTCCCTCTCACACAGAGGGTTACATAAAGCCCCAGTAAAAAAAGCCAAGGGAAGTGACAGACACATGCCTTACACTTGAAATAGCTGAAGAGTAGAGTGGAAATAAGGTGTCATCTACTATAGGGAAAAGTCATGGCAAAAAGATCCTTGGTAAATAAAATGTAGTATGGTACATTTTAAAACATTTAAAGCCCTTTTAAATCTTTGACTTCAGTGAAGACCTCATGCAGATCAGCTTTGTAGTGGAGCCTTGCACTCAGGGACCCTTCGCAGAAGTAAAACCATGGCAAAGCACTGTGAGAACAGCACTCTTCCTCATTCCTTGTTTTCCTGAAAACATACTTGCATTTTAAGAGACTACAGAACATAACAAATATTGCTTTTCAGCTCTTTATGCATAAATACTTTAATTTTCAGTGTCTCACAGAGCTTCAAGAACAGCTATACACTAGAAGACCAATGTAAGTAAGCAGAAACAAACAAGCCAAATTTGTCTTCCCTAGATTATAGTTCACTTCCTTGATTCTTTCTGTCTTGCCATGCTACTGACCTACATTCCCTTCCTATTGGCCTGAAGCGTGTCATGACCTGAACTAACTGCAACTCATTTAAACCACTGAAAAAGTATGAGATCGGGATGGTTCAAAGCATGTTACATCCCCTGAGAAAGGGTAAGTACCATGGGCTACAGAAGCATTTTCACACATCAGTTCTGAAACTGGGAACACAAGGGGAGGCAATGAGAAAGGAAGGCAAGGAGTAGGATAGAACACATCATTTCTTCACCTTCCTAAGAGGACAAACCCTGTAAACTCCATGAGATGCACACTGAAACATCCATGTGAAAGAACTGTAAGTCAGGTACCACATTCCTTGGAGAACAGGGAAGGGGAGCACTAGGCATGATTTCCAGTTATCTTGCCTCTTTACTGACCCTTCGCAGAAGTAAAACCATGGCAAAGCACTGTGAGAAGAGCCATTGGAAAAGCAAGGAATTCCCTGCCCCACCCTAAGTGGGAAGTACAAAGTACCTGAGATGCAGCGACGCTGATGCAGTGTAGATGGAACTGGGAGTGATGGCAGCCAAACCCCCCACACGTACATAGGTGGTCCCATCAGAGCAGAGCAAGCAGGAAAGGAAATCGGCATGGCACAAACCATTTGAGATGAGCCTTCCGGCAGTGGTGACCCAGACAGAGTGCCCCCCCAAGAATGTGTCTAGCTGCTCAGGTCTCTGGCTGCAGGGAGCACCTGAGCCTGTTGCTACCAAGGGAGAGAGATAATACCACCTGTGTGATGTGTCAGCAGGATCTGCTCAGCCTAGTGGCAGAACTCAAGGAAGAGGTGGAGAGGTTAAGGGACATAAGGGAGTGTGAGCAGGAGACAGACCGGTAGAGTAACTCCCTGTCATACCTATGAGAAAGGCACTGGGGTGTTACACTCTAAGTAGCGATGGACCCTCTACCCTGTCACCACCAGGAAGAGAGAGGGGACCCAAGAGATGGGGAGGAAAGGAAACAGGTCTCAACTTGGCATTACAGGCAAATCTTCCTGCCTACCTTGGTATCCCAGGTGTCCCTATGTAATAGGCCTGAGATTCTGGATCTTGAGGAAGAGGTAAGTGGGAATGCAATGGAAGCTCTCTCTCAGAGTTTGATTCTCTGATCATTACCCTTTACTGATAGTTTAGGCTGACAGCAATGAAGTTGCTAAGAGAAGCTTGAGGACTATCAAAAGAGTCTTCAGGGAATTGGGGTGGTTAGTTGATGGGGCAGTATATGTAGTATTTTCCTCCATCCCTTCAATGGCAGCGAGGGATACTGAGAGGACTAGGAAAACCCATCTGATAAATATGTACCTAAGAGGCTGGTGCCATTGCAGGAATTTTGGTTTTTTCAACCGTGGGGGAGTTTACTCAGCATCTAGCCTGATGGCTGCAGATGGGTCTCACAAGTCTCAAAGGGTGAAATGAATCCTAGCCCAGGAGCTGACAGACCTCACTGAGGGGGCTTTAAACTAGTTATGAAGCTATGTCTTAAAGGCACAGGAGCATGTTGTTCATGAGTGACTTAAGATGACATGGAGGTGAAGAAGATGAGTGTGGATGAACAGAGAATTTAACTTAGACTCTGGGAGAAAAAATGAAGTTTACCTCCTGTGGAAGAAGGGAAAGGCAACTCAAGGAGCATACAAAGAAGTTTCTAGGGAAAAGGCAACAGCCCAGCTTGAACTCAATCTGGCCATTGTAGTAAAAGAGGAAAAAAAATTATAAATATATTAACAGTAAGGAGGAGGGCTAAAGAGAATCTCCATCCTTTACTGGGTGCAGAGGGGAGCATGACTACTGAGGATAAGGGAAAGGCTGAGTTTCACAATGCCTTATTTACATCTGTCTTTAATAGTAGATCAGTTATCCTCAAGGTACTATATTGCCTTACCTGGACGCAAGGCATGGGAAGCAGAATAAACCATTCATGATTCAGGTGGAGTCTGTTAAAGACCTTCTAGACTATTAAAGACTCCATCCAGACTGTCATAGATCCATGGGGCCAGTTGGGATCCACTCTAGGATGGTGAGGGATCCGGCAGAGGTGATTGCCAATCTGCTTTTCACCGTCTATCACATTCTTGATCAACCAGAGAGGACTCAGAGGACTGGAGGTTTGCTAATGTGACTCCCATCTACAAGAAGAGTTGTAAGGAGGATCTGGAGAACTATAGGCCTGTCAGCATGACTTCAGTGCTGGGGAAGATTATGGAACAGATCATCTTGACTGTGATCATATAGCACGTATGGGACAGCCAGGGAATCAGGCCCAGCCAGCATGGGTTCTTGAAAGGCAGGTCCTACTTCACCAACCTCATCTCCCTCTATGTCTTGAGTGACCAGACTGACGCATGAGGAAAAGGCATAATCTACCCAAACTTCATTAAAGCCTTTGAAACTGTCTCCCACAGTAGTCTCCTAGTGAAACTGGCAGCCTGTGGCTTGGACAGATACACTCTTTAACACTCTTTACTGGGTACAGAACTGGCTGGAGGGCTGCGTCCAGAGAGTGGTTATAAATGTAATTAAACTCATGAAGACACAAAGCTGGGAGGAAGTGCTGATCTTCCTGAGGATAGGAAGGTCCTTCAGAGGGATCTGGACAGGCTGGCTCACTGGGCTGAGGCGAATACACTTTGGTCCCAATAGCCCCAGGCAATCCTACAGGCTTAGGACAGAGTGACTGGAAGACTGTCCAGAGGAAAAGGACCTGGGGATACTGGTAGATACTAAACTGAACATCAGCAAGCAGTGTGCCCAAGCCAAAAAAGCCAAGGGAATCCTGGCTTATATCAGAAGTAGAGTAGTCAGATGTGAGGTAATTGTCCTCCTGTACTCAGCTCTGGTGAGGCTGCACCTTGAGTACTGTGTTCAGTTTTGGGCTCCTTAATACAAGAAAGAAAGAAAGGCCCTGGAGCACATCTATCTAAACTGTTTTGAATGCATCTCCAAGGGTGCTTATGATAATGAAATCTGCCAAATATTCTTTTTTTGCATTTTCAGATCCTGTTTGGTTTCAAGTAAAATTGTTGTTAAGAAGTCACAATTCCACAATTCCTTTTTTTCTTCTGGCAAGAAGAAAACTGGTTTATTTTCTGAAAATTTCTGAAGAAAATAAAGGCTTCCACTTCAATAAGCTGTAATTTTTATATCTTTCAAAAAGCACTCCAGACACTTTTCTCAACTTGAGAATTTTATATTGTTGGAAATTAGCAAACTGATCAAAGTGAAAAGCTCTTCTTCTATTTCAGCTTCTGGTTTATGAAATAATCAATATTTTAGGAAGATAATCTTTTAACATCTTTTGTAGTATTGATATATCTTCCTTCTTTTGGCCCAGAAGACTGGGAAGTGAGCCCTGTTTAGTGGAACACTCCTGTTTTGTGTGGCTCCAGACCAGTTTGAAACATTCTTTCTTGACTCAGACTCTTACACTTGTACCAGAACAACCTGGGGAAAAAAAAACAAAAACAAACCCACCCTTACTTCCATGCCTTCAGGAAGCTACATTTCAGGTCAAAAGATAGCTGATTTAGAGAATAATCCAGCATCCTTTATTTCTGATACTGCCACACTGGAGACTTCTACCCATTGAGGATGCAGGTCCCAGCCCGTAACTGTTCTTTTTCACACTGATTGACTAAAATAAGGACATGATTGATTTATAACAATGTTTTCTAGTGCAGAATTTGTTCTTCTATATCTGGATTTTTACAGTGGCAGCATCTGTCTCACACTGCCGCCAACTCATATTGCCATTATCTTCTTAGGATATGATGAATATAAATTTATATGTTTGCCTGAACCACACACAGCAGTAATCAGCAATTACCAAAAACAGCAAACACAAATAATTAACACACTTCTAGGACTTCCAAACACAGTTTTCCCTGGAAGCTTGACTCACATTGCTATGGCTAGAAATGTTTTCTACAACACTTCTTTGATACTATGAAAGAGCAGTTTTACCTCTCCAACTTGAGAAAGATGGATAAAATAGTCCAGATGAAGGCATCCAAATGATTTGGCATTTTCAAAGGAGACAGGGGTCTTAAAAGAGACATGCTTTGTTCTGGTTCCAAAATCAGACTTGCAAACCTGGGATAGCACAACTAGTGGATTAACCCCAGCTGTGCAACCTTCTTAGCTTGTTAGCTGTGCAGCTGAGATTAGCTACCTTTAGTATCTGACATCATTACATTTACTTTAGTATCTGATATCATTTTATGCACCATGGTGGATCAGCCAGTATCACCCCCTCACTACCATTTTTTTCCAAACACAGTTGAGTGCCAAGAGATTTCAATCCCTCTTCAAGCTTCATTACACTGACATGTTCTTAATCAATTGCATGTTCCTGTTATCTTCTCTGCTTAGAACTCCCTTATAGTCTTTCACTGCCTATAATGCACTCCTTTCAGAAGTTACTGTAAAATGTTAATACAGAAGGTACATTTTCGCTAGTTTGTAATAAGCTTTTTAAATAATTTTTCAAATCAAATGCAAAAAGCAAGTGAAATTCTGGGACAGGAATCCAATTTGAGGTACGCTAAATGAGTACGTTTATATATTCAAGTGTACTTAATTCAAAATTAAATTCTAATGAATATATATGTGTGGGAATGCTGGCTAAATAACTTACACATCTGCCTCCTTACTTCTCTTTCCAACTTATTTTTGCTGCTGAAATCACCAGATCAATTTGCAATGTGAACTGGCAAAACTTACTGTCAATTAATGCATCTACAGCATTTCCCACTACCTAAGAGCCTTTATGCATATAACATACTTACAGGATTCAGCAGATTTGATTAGATTACCAGTCTACCAAAAGTCCAGTCCTGAGAAACTCCACTACCAGAGTTGGCATCTTTGCTCTGATTTCATCAGTATCACTTGTACCTTTGCATACGTAAGTCTGCAAAGAACAATGGAATCAGTTGCCTCTAGGATGAAATCAAAATCAGATCAAATGATTCTGCCTCATTTTACAACAATCTCTTAAGTGATGAGAAACATGAAAGATTTTCTCTCCAGGTTTTGCATTATGGATCTTACTTTGACCTGCAAAGAAAGAAATATGTATCAAAAAGAATGCAGAGATATCTGTAGGAATATTGAGTATCTCTGGATATTGTAACTGTCTATTTCGTTTTTAGAAGGACTACTGAACTTTTGCTTTCATATTTTAAAGGACTTTCTGCATATAGGAATCAGAATAACAGTGAATATGAACATATATCACTTAAATTATCCTATATATATTTTCTGGGGTTCCTGCAACTTCATTTGCAGCAATACATGCTAAGTATTAACAGGACAGAAACTGGGCTACCAGGCATGCCAGCCACATACAGACTCTGATCAACTGATCTGGAATGTGTGTGTAGAGCAGGGCCTCCAAATACCTCTATCTGAATTCACTCTTAACTTGTGATTGCACAATATCACTTTTGATCACACATACCACAAAGATGATTAAACAAATGGAGCATCTTTCAGAGAAGGAGAGACTAAGAGAACTGATTCTGTTCATCCTAGAGAAGGGAACGCTTAGAAGGACCTTACCAAAGTGTATAAACATCTGATGTGTAAATGTTCTCTCCTCAGTGGTACCCAGTGACAGGACAAGAGTCAACAGACACAAACTGAAACACAGAAATTCTGCCTGAACATAAAAAAAATATTTTTAAATGTGAAGATGGTTGAACATTGGAACCCATTTCCCAGAAAGGCTAAGGAGTCTCTATCCTTGAGACACTTAGAGCTTGACTGGATACAGTCCTGGGCATCCAATTCTGAGTTCTTACCTGGAGCACAGGACTTGGACTAGATGAGCCTCAGAGGAGTCTTGCAACCTCAACATTTCTTTGATTCTGTACTACTCATGGACAAAATAAAAGAGAGATTTTCAATATCTAGCCCAATGCAAATGAAAACAGCACTCTTCCTCATTCCTTGTTTTCCTGAAAACATACTTGCATTTTAAGAGACTACAGAACATAACAAATATTGCTTTTCAGCTCTTTATGCATAAATACTTTAATTTTCAGTGTCTCACAGAGCTTCAAGAACAGCTATACACTAGAAGACCAATGTAAGTAAGCAGAAACAAACAAGCCAAATTTGTCTTCCCTAGATTATAGTTCACTTCCTTGATTCTTTCTGTCTTGCCATGCTACTGACCTACATTCCCTTCCTATTGGCCTGAAGCGTGTCATGACCTGAACTAACTGCAACTCATTTAAACCACTGAAAAAGTATGAGATCGGGATGGTTCAAAGCATGTTACATCCCCTGAGAAAGGGTAAGTACCATGGGCTACAGAAGCATTTTCACACATCAGTTCTGAAACTGGGAACACAAGGGGAGGCAATGAGAAAGGAAGGCAAGGAGTAGGATAGAACACATCATTTCTTCACCTTCCTAAGAGGACAAACCCTGTAAACTCCATGAGATGCACACTGAAACATCCATGTGAAAGAACTGTAAGTCAGGTACCACATTCCTTGGAGAACAGGGAAGGGGAGCACTAGGCATGATTTCCAGTTATCTTGCCTCTTTACTGCAAACTGAGGCAATGCATTCACTGAGCTGTGCTGCCAGCCCTTGCTAGTTTGTTCATTCTGCTATGGAAGAAATTACACAATAGTTTCACAATAAGAACTCTTCCCAGACTACTTGACAGCCATTTGCCATTTGATTCTGAACAAATAGTTGCACATTTTTCTACCAACAGTTAAGAAAGTCTACACATTTACCCCTCATGGGGCTTCTGCATAGGGCAAGATGGACTTCAGGACCACAAAAATCCTCTGTATCTCCATGGGCAAGTACTCTGCAGGGTCAGGTAATAACAGAGGCAGAAATCTTTTACTACTACTAAGACCAAATACTCTCGTCCCGTGTGTTGGACGGTGTATTTGTAGACAAGGTTTTTTAGCATTATTATGTATCTTAAAGACTGGAAAAGCAAAAAAATTATTTGGTAGTTATAATTTAGTAACACATCATCAATAGATGATTATCTCTCTGTGCACTATTGATGAGTGGAGAGACATTTACCAAACCAGTTTCCTAGGAGACCCATAAATGGACTAGCATCTTTCTGCTTGTACTGAGTTTTACTTCACTTTGCTCAACAGAAACCCTGAAAGAATGAGTAAAGCGAAGCATTCAGTAAAAAAAAAAAGATTAGCCCTTGGAAACCAGTGCAAATGCTGATCTCTGCCTGCTTCATATCAAAATAAGTGCTTGCTTCTCATTAAATACAATGTGTTTTACCCTAAATTTATCACAAAAGGCCATCTAATTGGAAAAAAATTGCATAGTTTCATGGTCGCCTACCAACATTTAATCTCAGGGTTAACTTCTACTTTATCTAACAGGAGGAAGTGCTGCTTTGTAATGGGCATTAGAGCACATGGATCCCAAGACACATGCAGTAGTAAGTCATGTTGTTATCTAGAGATTAAGTCCCAGCAATGTCTTAATTCTCCAGTCTGGTCTTCTAGGATTACACATGGGACTCCTGTTTCATTCCTGTAAGGCAAACAAAGGCGATGTCAGGGCCTTTACATACAAGTGCTATAGAACAAGATATCAAAGAAAGAGGAATTAACTCACCCCTCCTAACAACAGTTAGGAAAAAAAAAGGTGAGCTGAGAAATGCAGCCTTCTCTGTTTCGAACTCTGGTGCTGGAGGAAGAGAAGGAAGGGCGAGGGAAACCCACGCAGACTCTTACTGCATAAATGCTCCTGGAAGCACTGCATAGATGAGGAGAGCAAAAGGATGGATCCAGTCTCTCCCCACTGCAGGCACTCACATGCTCACGTACTTGTTCAGGCTGTGACCTAGGAATTCTACTGCAATTCCCTCCCTGGAAAGGAAAATTCTGAGGAGGGACATTGCTCAGTGGGCATGATGAGGATGAGTTGATGATCCTAGAGGTCTTTTCCAAACTTAAAAATTCTCTGATTCTCTGATTACCCTTGAAAAGTTCAGACAAATGAGAAATTTTAATCTCTGTCATTATTCACAATTTCAGCTTCCAAAGAGATGTAATTCCTACAGGCTGTAAAAACAGCTTTTTCCTCATTTACCCATAAAACACTTGTCTGAGCTCAGACCGTTACTGAAAAGAAATAATCAGAGGGGGCTTTATTTTAAACAATAATCACTGAGATTATTAAAACAAAAAACAAACAAACAACCTTATTTTAACTCATTTAAATATTTTTTATTATATTTATATAAAATATATTTTTATTGTAGTCACATCCTGAGATCCAGGGCTCCATTTAATTTGGTACTTCACACCAATAGTCCCAGACTTGAGTGAAAAAACAACAGCCATGTAAGCTTTACCTGAGCTAACCACTGAGCATCATTTGAACAAGAGCATCTACTGCTTTCCTGTGTGTCATTGTTGATATGATTCTTACTCAGTAAAATATTAAGAGGTGCTGAAATTAATGAGAGTTTAGAGCACTTGGAAAGATCAGCTCAGAAATGCATGGGTATTTGCAGATAAAAGCGCTCAATTCCTCTCTGCTGACACAAGCTGTTTTTATATTACAATTTCATTTCTGATGCCTGTTTGCTTTCTTCACATTGGTAATCTCATCGAGCCACTGGCTTCCCTGGAATTCAACTCATTTAAGCCAGCTGAGCATCTAAGTAGTCCTAAGTCTGCCTCCCAGCTACAAAGAGAGGGACATCATTAATTCCCTTTGCAGCATCTTAGAACATGAGGAAACTGTTTCTCAGGCAATTCCCTGTAACAGGCACAGGCCATAGTTTCACAGCTCCAGAAGATCTGGACCATGAAGCAAGTGGCACAAAATGCCTATGCTTACTGTATGCAGCAAGGTTTCTGTTAGTTTAAACTAATTAAGATTCTTCTGTGACCAGAAAATTATCTGGTCAGGTTTTTTTGTTTGTTTGTTTTCTCAAAGTAACTGGCAAAAAAACTGAATCCTCTCCCACTTTGAAACCAACCAAAAATCGCCTGAGATATATCTTGTAACTTTCTGTGAGATGCAGAGGAGCAGAACCCAGCCTATCAGCCATGATGTTCTTAAAGATCCAGCTATTTTAATTATGTTATCTCCATAACTAGTCATGAGTGTATCACTATGGAGTGTAAGGTGTCTTCAAGCTGTGTGTTTTAGTACAATTTAATCTGCACTAGGGAAGACTCAGTGGTATTGCCACACTGGCAAAGCCTCCAAAATGCATGCAAATTCTGCTTGTAGAAAACAATTACTGCCATGGATTTTAGCAATGTTCTGCACAAAGTAGGATATACTAGCAGATTTGAAATATAATAGCAGAGGTTTTCTGTGAAAGAAATTGTTAGGTTGTATTCAAGCAACTCTAGATAATATTTATCTGTAAGAGATTTTAGAAGAGAGTAAGTAGAGTAAAAAAGGTTTTCATGTAAAATCAAATTTAAGGTTTGGAGACTATTAACTTCAACTACAGTAAATCACATGTTTTGTTACTGCTGCAGTAGGTTTATTGGAAGAGTATTAACAAGAGAAACATAGGTATTAACAAGTTAGCTTGCTCTGTAAATGTTTCCTTGAAAACTGACATTTCTCCTGTATCCTTGATAATAACAAATTACTTTTTCTGCAATCACTTTTTTTTTTCCATAAATTGTTCCAAAGTAAGTTCAAATCTATGCACAACGGAGGAGTAAAATTCAAGTCTTCACTGAAACAGCATCAACAGTTTTGAGATCTATGGGCAAAATCATTGTCCTTCACTTTTCATTTTAGTATCTTAAAATCTACATTCTGTGTGGTCATAGAACACTGTCCAGAACCTTTTGTGGTAGATGAAAATGCACTTTGATGTCACTTTAACATATCTTTCTTCTAAAAAGTGGGGTTTCTTTTTTTCCTATTCATTATACTCCAGTGGAAACTGATGGGCAGGATTCTTCCTTGCTGGCCATACAACAGCTCTTATCTATGTAAAAAACTGCCAGATATGAATAGGAAAGAAAGACATATGGATTATTAGTTCAGAAGAAATAAGTTAAGCTGATTCGCACTAGACATTTTTCATTTTATATGCATGAATAAAAGTTGTACAAGATGCAGGCAGCAAAGTCTCAATTCCCTCATTCTCCACATTCAATTTTGTACTCAAGTCATAAGAGTAAGAACTTAGTGGGTATTATCAAAAAGAGACACAAAAATCAAAAGATTAATACCCCTCCACTCCACTGGCTGTCCCCATGTCCATATATTCCAACTTGCAATTTGTGATTCTATGGACAGAATCAATCTGTTCTCAAGTAAGACTGAATTACTCTCTATGTGCTGGATTTCAACAGCCTTTTTAAACTGTTGTAAGTGGATGAGATCACAGGCGTATTAATAAGACCAGGAAAAAATACATCACAGCACTGTCAGACAGAATGCATACCTTGAAAGTGCATTTGCAATAGTAGCTGTATACCAAGTGACCAGCTTCCACTTACTACCTTTAGTTGATTATTGAAAAGGTTGACTACCATAGAATTTCAGATTGTTGTTTTAGTAACCTTTTATATATATATTGATACTCTATACTAACATAGCACATCCGGAACAGTGTCAGAACTCTTTGCCAATTTAATAAACTGACACACAAGCTACCTCCCCAGTTTTGAAATGCAGTTACTTCTGAGACAAAACACGGCTGCTCTTTAATAGCACACTTGGAATGCTACCAAATGACTTGAACAGCAAATGAAATATTTAGAAGGCAAATAGATGCAGTGCCAAAGTAAACCAGAGTAGAACTCCAGTTCTGCTCAGACACTGGGAAGGCATCATAGAGTCTTTAATGACACCAAGATCTTACAGTGTTCCTCATCCCAAGTACTGACTTGGGTTTCTGAATGCCCCTTAACTGTTCTGCTGAAGATCAATTCCACATTACCTTGGGAGGACTGAATCAATGGCTTCAAATTCAGCACCAAACCCATAGACTTGCTGAAGCATTCAGCAAAATAAATGCCACCTGAATTAGATGTTTCTGTAGTATTTCTGACAGATTAGCCATTGCACACAAAACATGGCAGTGTTCAGATTCATGCCAGTTTTGTATCTTACATTCAGAAGGATGACAAAATTATAGAGGAAAAAGGTCCAAAAAGCTAGAGCCAAAAGAACATAGGCCAACTGTCGTACTAAATTCACAGGAAGATGCTAGCTTATCACTCACTGAAATAATTTTTCAGGACAACCAAGTTTGTTGTTTGTAAAATCACTGTTTTTTTCATTAGGGAAAAAAAAATAATCTCATTTAGTATTTTGAGCCTTGAAGTTAATTGTTCAATCATTGCTTCACTGGAACTATGACCCAGGGTGACTTATCAGTCTTAACCAGTTGCAGTAGCACCACTACACTTGGTGACCTACAGTCAGACCAGAACCATTCAGGCATCATGCTGCAGAGCAACTATCCCAAAAGTGCTGCACTATTACTGTACATACCCAGTGGCACTTCCTGCAGTATTCATATCTTAGCCATTTTGGCATTTAAATATTAAGTATCACACAAGTTTACATTAAAGACTCATTAGCTATAAATGCTCTCCTCTACTAATGCCAGCAATTTTTATCATCTAAATAATTATAACAAAAAATGTATCCAAATGACAGAGATCCCTTTTTTATTTTTTTTCTTTGTGAAATGAAAATTGCCATAATCACTCAACTGAAGGAAAAAAAAAAAAAGAAAAAAAAAAAACAACAAAAACAAATCAAAAAAGAAAACAAAGAAAAAAATGTCAAAACATTTTCAAAAATTCCTTCTCCTTGGAAGGAAACCATTCAAGTACATTTTGGAAAACATTCATTTCCCCTTTATCCTTTCAAATTCCTGAAAAAAAAATCAAAATCACAGTTTGCAACTGAAAAAAAACCCAAACTTAATTACATTAATTAAAGCTTCAGATATTCTGGTAGTGGGAAATAAACTCTTCTCTGAGTATTTCAGAAACATTTTAAATGATTGATTTGCCTGATATGCCACTGCAAGAGTTCAGCAAACCAGGTTCGTAACAACACTTGGCTAACTCAGAAAGGAAAAAAAGAAATACTACCTCCCTTGTAAGCCGGAATTAGCTTTTGAAGATGAATGCTGCACACTCAAAACAGAAAGGAAGGATCAAAGTCATCAGAAAAAGGCAAAGATACATCTAAACACCTACCACTGCCCTAGTGATTCCACCTGGAGGCCCTGTTAGCAGCCTCGGCTCCCACAGTCAGTTCACAACATCTGGGGAACTAAATGCCATAACAGCCTAGATGATCCTTCATTCAGAATTTAATGCAGTATTTCACATGGAAATTTATATTTATAATGGCCAAACAGCAAGGAGATAATACTCCATAAAATAAAAACTTAGTTTTTTTCCAATTTGAAAGAATAATTATTGCCTATGTTGTGTTCTCAACATCCATGGAAAAATATTTTGAGAGTCCTTCCATGGATTATCTGGATAGTTAGGTTTTTGGATGGCATTTTTTTTCTGTATTGCTCACCACTGAAGTGATTTAATTAAAGCTTAATCTTATATCAAGCAATGGGTCTGATTAGGCTGGGTATTCTTTGTCAAGCAGAGGCAATTAATGCATGTAATGGAGGTACTGTAAAAAGAGAACGTGACCATTAATGTGAATGTGTGCAACAGAGTGTAACTGTGGACTTGCCATTTCTTTCCCAGTAAACCTTTCTAAACATATGGAATTGAATAATACGAACCATTTCTTATGAAATGACAGAAGAAATTCCTGGATACACCCATTATAGCAGGTGCATTTAGATTATCAAGCCTTTTAAGCATCAGCTCTCCTATCATTCCTAGAATTACAGAATCACAGAATCACAGAATTGCCAGGGTTGGAAGGGACCTCAAGGATCATGAATCTCCAACCCCCCTGCCACACGCAGGGCCACCAACCATTCCACCTAATGCTAGACCAGACTGCCCAGGGCCCCATCCAATCTGGCTTTGAACACCTCCAGGGACAGGGCATCCACAACCTCCCTGGGCAGCCTGTTCCAGTACCTCACCACTCTCTCCGTAAAGAATTTCCCCCTGACGTCCAACCTAAATCTCCCTTCCCTCGGCTTAAAACCATTTCCCCTTGTCCTGCTGTCACTCACCCTTTCAAAGAGTTGATTCCCCTCCTCTTTGTAGGCTCCCTTTAGGTACTGAAAGGCTGCAATGAGGTCACCCCGCAGCCTTCTTTTCTCCAGGCTGAACAAGCCCAGCTCTTTCAGCCTGTCCTCGTAGGGGAGGTACTCCAGTCCCCTGATCATCTTCGTGGCCCTCCTCTGGACCCTCTCCAACAGCTCCCTGTCTTTCTTGTACTGGGGGCTCCAGACCTGGACGCAGTAATTCAAAGATCTTTAAATATTTGTGACTACAGGCTATATTAACAATATAATCTTAACTATAGATGGAACACTAAACCTCGATTCACACAATATATGTATCAGCCATCTTAGACAAAATGAATATAGATGAACCTCCTCTCACCCTCTGCTCTTAACCAGGTAGCATGAAAATGATCTATGTCTCTCCTCAGGTCTGTCCTGATCATGCAGCTCTCTCCATCACACTTAGTGACAACAGCAAGCTCCTCTGCTTGAAAGTCAAATGCGCTAGTGTTCCTACCTAGTGAGATACCAAATACACAATCTGCAATTGCATTTTCATTTTCTAGCTGTAAAAGCTTTCTATTTAAGAGTCATAGTTGTCTTCTCATTGGAATAAAATGTGAGGTATTTTAGGAAGCTGTTAGAGAAGATGAGTGGACTGAAGTATTGTGCTAACTAAAGCTTCTTTGATTTTTGAATGCTTAATCTGAACACTCCATAATGTGAGCATTTTATATAAAGATCAACCATGGGATACAATGCAACTCTGCAAGTATCTGTTAGAAGCCTGCAGGACAAAATGTTTCAAATCTTTTCTCAGTAATCTGAAAGGCAGCATGAAATCATGGCCTTCCTACAGTCTTCTCAAGTGATGAGACACCACTGTATTTACTTCTGTGGGTTCTGGTTTACCTAAAGCACAGCAGTTCCCCCTATATATTTGCAAGACCTTTGTTGAGAGTACATAGCAACTGCTTCAAGGGATAGTACTGAATAACGTCTGATCTTCTTTGTCAGTCAGGCTATCTGATTCAGAATGCTAGGCCTGAAGGGAACTGTTCTAGATACTTTAGAGAAAGCATAACAACACATCTGTGATAAACACTTATTGGTTTCAGAGGTATGGGCCATTTTACTCTGAGAGGTATTAGGCTTTGTATTTGTTAAAATATAACCTTGAGTTTCTGCATGGTAAGGGCATATATATTCACACCCAAGATTCTTATGCTTTTATAAAGCAATTATTTTGTACCCATTAATCAAACAGTACATGAACACTAAATGACTTCCAAAAGTAACAGGTAAATTTAGTTCATATTGGAATTATCAATATAATATAGAGAAGGTAAAATCAAATGGAATCCCTGAATGGATTCCCTCCTTCTCTGTTGAAAGTCTGCTGAAGTAGTCTTCACTTCCCTTATAACCTGAGTGTAACTGCACCTGAAGGAGAAAGAGGACATGGATCATTGATGTGTCTGTTAACTAAGTTACAGCTGCATAGTCATACTTACTCCCCAGTGTACGTTGCTTCAGAGCAAATGTGTAAGACAAGAAGACTGCTTGGTGTAACAAAAGGATTCAATATGTCATTCTTCAGTATTTGATAAAGCGCATAAAACCAGATAACAGAATTTGCTATTAGGAGAAAAAAAAACACACACAATTATTTTCTTTTTAGATTAGCTAAGAAATTATCAGAGAAACTCAATTCAGAGTATTCAGTGCTGATTATTTTTTTGCAATCATTATGAGGAAAAAAAATAAATGTCCTGGAGCCTGATTCTGAATGTATGCAATTTTGTTTTAAAATGTTCACTACAAAATCCACATCACAGTAAATATCTTAGTACTACCAAGGGATACAATGACTACACAGACTGATGGAAAGATGAGGTAAAGCACAAGGTAATACTTTGTTAGTGTCATGGCAAAAAGAACATAGCAAGAACATTTTCCACACAGAGGAGGCAGCACAAATAGAAACAGGCAAGGACTTCAGAAGAATTGTGACAGTGATACAAGAATTAGCATTCCCACTCCTAAAGAAGGGTTTTTTTTTTAGCTAAATCCATTACCGGTATGATGATACAAACCATGAAGGGCCTCAGTAGAGAAAGCTCTGGGTGTAGTATTAGAAAACAGAATATGAAGCAACATTGTAATTTGATTCAAAGAACACAGAATTAGTTTTGCTACAGACAAAAAAGAGAGTATTGATACAGTAGAGGTGATAAACAAGCCTCTTAAAAAAGGAAAAAACAAACAAAAAAAAAGAAACAGTCTCCAGACACATGTAGAGCTAGCAAAACTCAGTGACTTTGATCACACTCTTGAAGTACAGACATGAGTACCTCATGAAATTACAAACAGTACTACCAAGCAGCTACAAGTTAGATGACTTGGACTAGATCCATTTAAGAAAGGTAACCTTCAAACCCTTATTGTAAGTCAAACAATTTTTGTCAATTTATAAGTGAGATTAAATAAGACTAAAAAAAAATTGAAAGTATTGATGAAGAAGAATTTTCTTGATGAAAGCTTTTCTTGTTTAAGAAATCAAAAGAAGTAAGCATATAAAATCATACGGCAGACCACCAAAAATGTTATGCCTTATACCAGGTTAGGGAATTTTCACTTCATTTTACGGCATTCAACTAGTTTTGTACTGTGTATGCATCCCACTGTTACCATGTGCACAAATGTCCAGAAAGATCTGGCAGTCATTATAGATGAACTTCTAATATGCAACACTTTTGGCATACAATAATTTGCTTTTATGTCATTACCTTATTTATATATGACAAAGTATCAATGCATGGCAGGCATGACTTTAACAGACCCATTTGTGTGAAACACACCTTAAAATACAATTTTCAGAAGAAAACAAGACCAAATCAATTTGACTTACTTACATTGTACCCAAACCAAAAAACACCACTTACACGGTTTTATAAACCTGATCTCAAGTCAGCATACACATGATAAGGCTATAGGCAACACTTTAGATTCAGGGATGTAGCCATAACACACCAATTGATCTTTTTTTTTTTTTTTTTTAAAAAAAAAAAGGCCTTTGGAGAATACAGCAGGCTTAATCTTAATCTGCTAATTTTGGTGAAACTGAGTGCTGTCTCAGCAGCGATGGTGTGAACATTACCCACTCAAGGCAAGATCCAAGGCCTATGGAAGCCAAATCCTTGGATTAATTGTACGATAACACGAGTTGACATTTACAAGCCATTCATAGCCCACAGCCACACCTCATATTGATTACCATTTCTTATACCTCTCAAAAAGAAAACCATCAACAAACAAATCATTCATTTCAGATAGAACTGAGAAGTAGTGACAGGAGAGAAGTTAGATTCCACAAAATAACCAGACAATAATTTTGTGTAGGATCCTTAAAATTATCTTTAATTCATGTCAAATATGAACAGATGAACAAAGAAGTAGGGAGAACTGCATAGGTGAAAACTATGCATTTCAAATAGTTCAAGAACTCATAATATTTGATGTTCAAAAAATTATAAATCAACTTTACTAATGGAAGTAAAATGAACTGTATCAAGACAATGAAATACATATTTGATTCAACATATGTACACAATTTGTAATGGTGGAAATAAGTACAGCTGTGTCAGCTTAAGTGTTTTGTTGCCCTGATGGTGCACTTTCATATTGAGAATTTTTAGTTTATATATTTGTAATATTTGTCCTTTAAAATTAGAGGTATGTCTAAAAGGCCATACACAGTCCATAAAAAGCTGTTATTTATTCATTACAAATGAACATACTGCAAAAACAATGGTTTACTTGGAAAAGAAAAAAAGATATAAGTTTAGAATGTTACAGGTAGGTTTGCTGAATTTAGCCATAAAAATACCATTTTTACTTTTGTACAAAAGTAAATTATACATTTGATTCCAATTACATTATAGAAATGTCCCTGAAAAAACAAACAAACAAAAAAAAAAAACAACAAGATGTATCAAAGACCGATGCACCAAAAGGAACCAAATGTGACATGGCTTCATTTTATTTATTACAGAAACAAGAAATGGAAGATGATTTTTAAAAACTCATAGTGACATTTACTAGAGTCTGTTAACAGGTGAAATATACAGCTTTATTTAGATATTAACAGATATTTTGAGACAAATTTTGGTTAAGATTTCAGTTTCATTTTATTTCCTTTGAAAACATTAAAGCATGCTATGCCTTGACAGCATAAACTGTTGACCTCACTGGTGGCAAGTTCATCTGTACTGAGTGTAACAGCAGAACACTCTGAAGTTTCATTTTTGGGGATACGAATACTCACTACTCTTTAAGAATACTTGATTAGTATTTTAGGAAAAATAAATTTTACATATCTGATTAAATAAAAGCAGAAAAGCACAAAGCAGAAAAATAAACATAGCCTGAAATAAGTCTAACCGAAACTGAAACATAGGTCCCTGTTTAAGCATCCTAGAAAAGGAGTTTATTTCAGACTTGTGATATACAGGTCTGGAACAAACTTTCAATATTGAGCAATCACAAGGACAACTTTCAAATTGCATAAAGCTCTGTGACTATTGAGGGTAAATCACACTTTGGAGCTGATTCTTCCTGTGACCAAAATTTCTATGACAACCAGCAGCATCAGGCCTGCTGAAAGGAAAACTGTGGTACTTCCCTATTCTGTACACTAGGAGAAATTAATTAAACTAGAATGGCACTCCTCAAAAATGATTAACCAAGATAGCTTTAGAAAGAGTATATATTCTTTCTACATATGTGTGAAGATATTCTAAAATCCAACTTTCTACCTTTTTTCTAAAAAATTTTGGCTGCCCCTAGCCTACTGTTCATTTTATTTCAGTTAACACATATGCATATAAGAAACTGCACTGTTGAAGTCTGAACCATGGAAAACTGATGTTTGCCCTCAGTTCCTTACAGTAGCATATTTTATG